>NC_064435.1:20533199-21786532 GCF_023343835.1 Lagopus muta
GGGAAACCACAATATCCCATTTGCAACTTGGAGTGAATGTATCTGAAGAATGACTCGCAAAAAGTCAGAATTTGAGTAGAAAGTAAAGGGTAAAAATGGCAGAAATCCAAAGCTCATTCTCAGCACTTGCTGCTGGAAGTGGGTAGAAGCCTGTCCTCTGGGCACATTAGCGAGTGATTTCAGTTCCTGCATTCTCTCCAGACAGCTGGTACAGGGCTTGTGACTTGATGTGCCAGCTCATGCTTTGCGCCCTTGTTTTCTGCCTCTCTTTTTCTTCCCCCTCTCCAGTGTGAAATCCATCTCTAGCTTTCCTTGTCATTGCAATGAATGGAAGTCTGTGGCCATGTGCAAATACTATCTCTGCAGCAGGGGTGTGAAGTGCCAGGACTCATCTCACTGCTGAGAGGAGGATTCAGCTTTTGACTGCTGTTGTTAAAAGACAGATGTACAATATGCAAAGCAAGAGATGACATTTCCTTGTTCAGAATGTGTGTCACTATATGCATTCTGCAGGTTGGTGTAACTGGTTGCATGTCCACCTTGCAGTGTGATTCTATTGGTGAGTGCAGGAGTCATTTCCAGCTCTCAACCCTGCCCTCTCCTTTCTCATTCTCCTGCTCCCAGTTGCTGAACCCATCCCCAGCCTGTGACTGTCAGCTTTGGTGCGTCCATGTCACTCCTGGATCCATAGTTTGGAAAGACCAGGCCACAAACATGTTGAGAAGACAGATGGATTTCAATGAGGCTCGGGGGGCTGCAGAGAGGGTCTGAGTAAAGGAAATTGGCAAAGTTGATGAGGAGCTGGGAGGAATTTGTGAAGGTAAGGAAGCAGAAGTGGAGGAGGAAGGTGAGGGAACAGGCTGGTGGAGCAATGGAGAGTTGCAGTCTGAGAGCCAGCAAGGGAGGAAAGGAGAGCTCATGTGGGCTTTGCTGGTGAGGTAAGGATGAGGGAAGGGATGGGCACCTTAATGCTTTGGGGATGGAAATGGAAGATTTCTTAAGTCCCAGATGATATCCAGTGGGCGTGCCCTGAACCAGGAGATGTCCCACCTTGGCCACCACTAGGAAGAAGAGCAGACAGAGATGGCAACTCTCTTCCTTCTCCTTCTCTAAGTATTATGACTGTCAACAGCACAAAGGGAGTTTTTGTTTGAGGAAGAGATAGCTAACAAGTGAGAAGCATTGGCTAAATGGTTACTTAAGAAGATTCATTTTTCAAAGCCTGTAGTATTCATGCACTGGAATTAACAGTTTCCAGGTACAATCTCCTGCTGGCAGAAAGATGCTGAGAAGTACAGCTGACAGATGGGTGTGTTTGCATCCCATCTCTCTGCAGCGCCCTGGCGGTGTATGGTGCAGCACAGTGGAAAAGCACCGTTCATGGAACAGACTGGAAACCAGAGCACTGACAGTGAGTTGTGCTCAGACCAGATTTGCCAAGCTGGATCTCTGCATTGCTTATAAAACCAGAATTCAATTTATACTTGCAATTCCAGAATGTCATCATGTAGAGAATAACAATGTGGTCCCAAGTCCTCTTCCCTCCTATTCACAAGGACATAGGGGAGAATGCTGTATTACCTCTTGATGCTGTGGGTGAATTTCCTTAAGTTTTGTAAGCTGCCATTTACATCCTTTCTTTCCCCTTTTCTATTACCACAGCTTATGACATGTTAACGTTGCTGACATTGTTCCCAAGTCCATGGGATGCCAGTGGGCATGTCCATCTTGCCTGGCACGGCTGCAGTGAAGGACTGCAAGCCCACACATACATTCATGCCTGCAATGGTTCAGAGACTCCAGAAAATTGTATTAAATTAAATTAAAAACGTGATGAGGAGAGTAAAATGTGTATCAGGGGCAACGTGAGGTGATGCTTCATTCCCAGTGTCCCAACTTGTTAAAATAAAGAGCATTCATTCCAGTTGAATGTTTATCACTAAATTTGAAGCAAAAGCAAAAATGTCCTTTGATTTCTCTGCAAGAAAAGTAAAGCCTCATTGAAATCTCAGCACAGAGGGATATTTTTAACATACAGAAAATTTCCTGTTTTTAAAGGCAGTAATGCAAATTTGAAGTAAAACAAGGTAAATTATAGAATGACTTCAATGAGCCATTTTGTGACCTTATGATCTCTAAAGCTATTGAAGAGAATCAACTGTGTTTACGGTGGGAGGCTGTGCAGTGGAACCAAAGGGAAATATGTTGTGGGGGTGAGGGTGCCTGGCTGCTGTGAAGTGTAAGTGATGATTTAGGGTTAGTGAGGATGTTTGTGTTGCCTTAGTGATGGCTTCCTGGGATTTTTTTTGTAGTGTTCACAAGAACTCAAACTGGGGCTGTGTTTTGCAAATCCGATGGTGGGATATGGGCAAATCACCCATATTTCCCTCTGCTGATTGCCTTTGGTTGCTTCATGTGAATCCTGCTCAGTTTAGCTCATAAAAACCTCTGTTTATTGAAGTCTCCAGAACTGAGTAATGTAGTTTTTTTGGATGGGAGTGGGATGAGACAATACACAAACCCACAAATCCTTGTGTTTATTTTGTATTTAAGAACTTCTCCAAGCCAGCAGCCAGCATCTGCCACTGCTTCTGTCTGCATGAGTGGCAGTTACCTTCAACATGGACTCGCTGGCTCCTTCAGGTAGTATGGTGGTAATGGAAAGAAGCCTCAAACAGTTGTGTCCTGAGGCAGCAGCCATCCCTGCTGCCTTCTCCGGTGGGTCTGAAGTGCGGGTGGCAGGTAGGTCCCCAGGAGCAGCCCCAGTGACTGCCAATCATTGCAGCACATCTTGCCCAACCTGAAAGGCATCCATCCAGTTCTTCAGCCATTATTAACAAAGGAACGTTTTTCAAAAAGACTTACATAGTTTGTTTTAAGCTTTCAATTGACTGCTGTTTATATGATTATGTATGAATGAAGGAAGAAAAAGCTTAAAAAATGCCCCAGGTTCACCCACCATAGCATGGAAACACACCTCGACTGTTTACAAGTGCTCCTTGTTTTGTGTTCAGAGGCCGGATCTCTGACTTCCTTTTGGACTATTCTCCACTGGAAATCAGGACTCTCTGCCAAAACAGTCCACCTTTTCCTGCAAGATTTGGTATTAATAGTTTTGACAGAACATCTTGTTCCTATGCAATACAGGAGTCTGTCTCACAGTAGCTTCTGAATAGGGATTCGGTGGAGCTGCAGAGCTGTTTTATTTTGAGATTAAATGTCTACAGCTTAAATGGAAGAAGTCGGAGTTTATGCTGCTCATAACCCATAGTGTATCTCCAGAACACTGGAGGAAAGAGCTAGTTTTAATGATACAGCAGATTGCTGTGCTGAGTTTCATTTAAGGAGAAGAGTGATTAAAGCACAGCATGGCCTGCAATGTTTTAGCATTCCAGTGCCCAGAGAGGGCTTCTCTCCTCCCCCTCCCTGCGGCACCAGCATTGTGTCCCTGCACACCCCATTCTGCACCAAGCTGGGTGATCCTGCATGCCTTGGCCAAAGCACCATCAGGCTCAGATGCTCTTGACCTAGCACACATAATAGGGCAATCCCAGACTTGGCTAAGGGCTGCTTTGGAAAGGCTTGTGACATCTCTTAATTTATTCTTTCTTGGTTTTCATTGTTCAATTTCAGTTGTTTTTCACTCACAGTCACTGTGGCTGTGACAGGGGATGAATGATCTTTGATAAGGGTTGTTTCTTGTGGTAGGCAAAGAAATGCAATTTGTATTCTTGTGAGACTTTTCCCATCAGAGCTCAGTAATTGTTGCTGCAGACTGCAGTACAGTGAGTGCCATGGCATTGTGTGCACCGGGACGCTGAGCGGCTCCTGCGTGTTTTAAGACTATTTTCCTTAGCACTATATATCTGTGCTTCCTGGGTGGTTGCACACAATTGTTGCTATTTATTATTTTATTTTTATAGCAACTAAACAATAACGTAATTTGTTCTCCTTGGCAAAGTTTTCTCTGCCTGTACATGAGATGTGTATATCAGAAATACATTCTCTTTCCCCTCCTGCACTCAGAGCACAGCTCAGTATCAGGCTCGTTTAGGGAGTTCAGAGAACTGAGAAAATCCTGTAATCTCCTTTTTTTCCCATAACAACTTAATTTCCCCTAAATTAATGGAATGCCCCAAACACTCGATTTGGGCAGGCTTCAAACAGCTGCTGCTACATGCCATAGAAAACAGGCCATGATTGTAAGCATTTGTAATTTTTGTCACTGTTTTCTTCTCAAGACGTACTCCTTTCCTCCATGCCATTACCATGCTGGGGCTGTGCTGCTGCACAAGTCTAACTGAGTTCCCACGTGAAACAGAAACTTACTTTGTACCTATTGACTGAGCAAAGTTGAGAAGGAGAAACTTGGGAGATTTAGAGCTGAGACCATAAAATTTGCTTTAAGCACAACAAAGACCTAATCCTCTTTTCCTATCTCAAAGTTTTATTTATAGAGAAGCTTTTGTAAAGAAAACAGCCCAATAATTACAGCCAGCATCCAGTGTTGCTAGAGAGGGAATGTGCGGCAAACAAAGAAATGAGGGCAGGAAAGGGTGCTCTGTGCTGCTGGTAGCTCTCAGATTGCTTTGCTGATTCTGACCTTGTTTCTGAAGAGGACGACAACTCAGGATGAAAGCAGACAAAGCAGAGAGGGGGGCAAAGGGAAAATAAGAGGATACAGGCTCTGTCTGTGCCGTTGCCAGCTCAGTTATGACAGCTGCGGCATTATGGAAAAGGCAGCATTTCAGCACCATGCCCACAGTCCCATGCTTCACCCAGCTGCATTCCCCAGCTCCTGCCCGTCTCCAGGCTTGCCCGCTGGTTGGAAGAAATGCAGGTGACTGCATGAAGGACATATTTGTCTTGTCACAATAAGCAACAGAGGTATTTTTCTCCATGAGAAGATGCAGAGCAGGGGGAAACCTGCTGCTGGCAGTTTGTGACGGGGAGAAGAGAAGCCCTTATATCAGTGCTTTTATAGAACCATAGAATTGTAGCATCACAGAATCATAGAATCATTCTGATTGGAAAAGACCTCTAAGACCATTTAGTGTAGCCATCAAACCCTCCTCACCATGCCCACTAACCCACGTCCCTCAGTTCCACATCTCCACTTTTCTCCAGCACCTCCAGGGACAGTGATTCCACCACTTCCCTGAGCAGCCTGTGCCAATGCCTCGCTACTCCTTCTGCAAAATAAAATTTCCTAATACCCAGTGTGAACCCTCCCTGGCACAACTTAAGGCCGTTACCTCTCATTCTGTAGCTGTCACAAAGGAGAAGATGTCAACCCCCACCTTGCTATAACCTCTATTCAGGTAATAAGGGAGAGAGAGAGCAATAAGGGCTTTCCTGAGCCTCCCCTTCCCCAGACTGAACAATCTCAGTTCCCTCAGCTGCTCCCCATAAAATCTGTGCTCCAGAGCCCTCACAGCTTCATTGTCCTTCAATGATACGCACCAGGGCCTCAATGTCTTCCTTGTAGTGAGGGACCCAAAACAGATCACAGCACTCGAGGTGCGGCCTCACCAGTGCTAAGTACAGAGAGACAAACACCTCCCTGCTCCTACTGGCTGTGCTATTTCTGGTACAAGCTAGGATGCCACTGGCCTTCTTGACCACCTGGGCTGCTGGCTCATGTTCATACAGCTGTTGACTAACACCTCCAAATCCTTTTCCTCTGTGCAGCTCTCTGGCACTCTGCCTATAGCAATGCATGGGGCTGTTGTGACCAAAGTGCAGGATTGAGCACTTGGTTTTTTTGAACCTCATCCCATTGGTCTCAGCCCAGTGATCCAGCCTGGACAGATCCTTCTGGAGGGCCTTTCTACCCCCAGTCAAACCAGCACTCTTCCCCAACTTGGTGTCATTTGCAAACTTACTGAGAGTGCACTCAATTCAGGGCATTCATCAATAAAAATATTAAATAGAACTGGCCCCAATACTGACCCCAAGGAACAAGCACTAGTGACCAGTCACCAGCTGGATTTAACTCACCACCACTCTCAAGGCCCAGGCATCCAGACTCTTTTATACCCATGGAAGAGTACATCTGTCTAAGCCACAACCTGCCAGCTTCTGCAGGAGTATGCTGAGGGAAAAAAAGCACAGTGTTGGGCTATCTCTTGGGGGGCATTTGGGACCTGTGCATGAAGAAAGCTGCAAGCTTGAATAATCCTCTTTTCTTATGTCTGAAGAAGTAACATCTCCTTTTTTTATAGTTAGCAGCACCTAGCAGAAAAGAATGGCATTTTGTAGTTTGTATTTTTTTATAAACTAGAACTATGTCTGCAGCCCTCTGTACATTTATCTCATTTTTTCCTCTCTCCTCAAAGTGCTTTTGAGCATTGTAGCATGACCAGATACTTCATACAACACTCCAGAGCATTCTGGTTGTAAGGACAAGAGCCCATTACACTCTGATTTTGCTGGGAGCCAGGCTGAGCCTGCACAGCCAGCAGCTAGATGCAGCAGACTGATTTTACAGAATGGCTGTGGGGCTGGAAGAGGAGCACTGTCTGCAGTAGTCAGAATCACCAAAGCAGATTTTGGTAGAGACCAGCCAGCGGCATCACAACCACTCCCAGCTAAGCTGTATTCCCAAAGCCAGACTCCTCTTTGCTGTCTGCATCCCACAGCATGCAAATAGCTCTGCAGCATGGCTACTGGGTGATGCTGTTAACTCAGTATTTTAAATGGCATTTTTATTTCAGTTAGATGGCAAATCTAATTGGGACCTCCTCTGGTATAATAATGAAACATAAATGCCACTTATTTTTGTTCTCCATATGGAGGGGATATGCTCTGACATATGCATAGTGCTGCTCAGGTGGGTGGGACTCCAAGGCTGTTGGCATTGCTTGATGATAGAAAGACAGCTTTTGCTTCATCCTGAATGTCTGCAAAGGAAATGGCCTTACGGGAACAAAAATGAAGCAACCAAACAGTCCTTTCAGATTTGTGTCTTCTGTGCAAAGTTTAAAAGTTCCAGCTGTTTCCAAGAGCTAGGAGACAGAGAAAACAAACAAGAGAATGTTGAAATTTCTCTTGTGCTGGAAAGGCAAGATGGAGATGTGCCTGAAGCACCAGGGGCCCATGTTCCTAGAGATGAGCTGTGCGAGGGCTGAAAGGACGTCAAGTGAAAGATCCCATTTTGGGGACTGGTGTTCACACTAAATTCCCTGTGTTCAGTGCAGCAGTTCTCACCTGCTGTGTTACAAGCTGCTGCTGGGAGTCATGGAGGAGCTTGGTGGAAACCAGGTGTAGCGATGCCTGTCTCACCATCCACATGTGGATGGAAGAAACCCATCTGCTTGTGATTAATGAATTTCTTTTCAGAATGACTTTGGACTGAAATTATGCTCAGGCCACTGAGCAGTGCAAAAGGCTTTGATAGGCTTTGAGCTATATTGGCTAAATTGTGTTCCCTTCTGGCTTTTAAAACCTGTGCTGTGAATAGCGAAAGCTGCCTTTTTGCACAAAACCCAATGAGAACTGTTTTCCTACTGTGTGTGGGAGATGTGTGCCCAACCTGTGTGCCTGAAACACTTGCATTACACTGAACCCACCAAGCTGCAAGCATTGTTGGAAGGCCAGTCAGCACCAAGGAAAGCAGTGCTACTGGAGGATCTGGGATGAGATGTGGAGCTGCATGAGATGTGGTAGAGCCTGGCAGCTTGTAGGCAAGACAGGAAGTGTGGTCAACATCAGCTATCTGGGAAAGGGCAAGGCTGGCCCAAAATCACCAGTGTATAAGCTGCCATAAATAAAACAGCCTGCAGCTTAGGAGGGAGGTAGGAAGTATCAACCAACCCAAGTTGGTGTAAGGTGTAATAGAGGTTTTTGCAAGGATCCCATAGTTGTCTTGGCTGCAATACAAGGATGTAGGCTTTCTGACTTTCTATCATGCAACTCATTTCTAAATTTCAAGTAATACATGCAGCTACATGCTAATCATGCAAATATATTTGGATATATTGCTACATGCTATGTGATTGCATCACTTGCCCTTGTTCTACATATATGTCAGTTTGTGTGTAGATGTGCACATGTGTGCACACAGGAGGAGAAAGGAAAGATACCACATCCAGAAGTGTTTGTATGTCTACAAATAACATCACAGTTTTAACTCCTATGTGCTTCATTGAGTGTCCTTGTTTTAACAGTAATAAATTCCTGTTTGATATTACACTCTGCAGCCAAGAACGAGGGAGAGCAACCACATCCTGTATAACTTCTACTGTGTGCACCATAAGTGCTGCTGAATGCAGTGGTTTTCCATCTGCTGGTCTCTGTGTGGTTTAGATGCTGCCATCAGTTATTAGCCCAGCAGGTCATTCTTATTTCCTTGTCCAATCCTTTCAAAATTGATTTAAATTTCATTACAGATTTGCTTTTTTTCCCCAGGAGTGGGTATTCTTTCCACAGTGTGAGAACTGTAGGTACAGTCAAAAATTTTCTGGTGAGTAAAAAGGACTTTTCTGACTCCAAGTTAGGCTTTTTCTCACAGATGTTTTTCGAGCAGTCTTTGTGTTTCTGCAGCAGGTGCTAGGAACTCAAAACTTGGCAAAGAACCCTCTTCTTGTTCATCTCCTTTTTAGCTGACTGGTGAAAAATGCAGTGTGTTGAATATTTGTCATCTGTTATTTAATATGTCGTTAAAGATCATCATTCTCAGATGAAGTGGATTGAGAATTGGCTGACTGGCAGAGCTCAGAGAGTTGTGATCAGTTGCACAGAGTCTGGCTGGAGATAGCAGTGTTTCCTGGGGGACGGTGCTGGTCCAGTCTTGTTCAACATTTTCATCAGTGACCTGGTTGATGGGATAGAGTCCACCCTCAGCGAGTTTGCTCCCAATACAAATCTGGGAGGAGCGGCTCACATGCCAGGAGGCTGTGCTGAGCTCCTCAGTTCAAGGAAGACATGGAACTACTGGAGAGAGTCCAACAGAGGGCCACAACGATGATGAGAGGCCTGGAGCCCTCTCCTATGAGGAAAGGGTGAGAGAGCTGGGACTGTTCAGCCTGCCAAAGTGCAGACTGAGAGGGGTTCTGATTAACGTTTATAAATATATAAAGAGCAGGAGGCAACTGGATGAGGCCAGACTGTTTTCAGTGATGTGTAGTGATAGAACAAGGAGCCCTGGACAAAAACCGGAACACTGGAAGTTCCACACAAATATGTGGAAGAGCTTCTTTACTGTGAGGGTCACAGAGTACTGAAACAGTCTGCACACAGAAGCTGTAGAGCCTCCTTCTCTGGAGATACTCAAGACCCATCTGGATGCTTTCCTGTGTGACCTGCTGCAGGGAACTGCTGTAGCAGAGAGGTTGGACTCAATGATCTCTAGAGGTCCCTTCCAACCCCTGAAATTCTGTGACTCTCGAATATGTGCTGAACTTCTCTCTGGCTGCTGTTTCATCCAATGTCCTTGGCCAGGGCTGTGCTGGTGGAAGACTTACATGAAATTGTGTCTTCTCCTGTATAGCACACGCATGGCAGAAAGTGTTGCATCTGCAAAGATGTCCTTACTTGTGAGCTGTAACCGCTGCAGGAGAACAACTCTATCCTTGTCTGCTGCTAGGGAAAGCATGGGGCAGGGTGAAGCTCAGTGCTTAGCCCCATTGGCTGTAGAAAGTACTGTGAATTCAGCAAAGTATTTAATAGTATCTTTCATCTGTGTGAACATGTCCGTTAACTAATGAGTTGTGTGCAGGACACTGCTGAAGAGATTTAAAGATTAAAATCAAAAGTATCAGCCTTTGGGAAAAAATGGATCCAAGATGAGGTGTTCCTATTTGAAGGCTTGCCTGAAGAGGAAAGAGAGAAGAAAAAAGGCATAATCTTCCAGTGAGACTCACTTTTTCTAATTGCGATTAATTCAGATGCTCATTTTTACGCGGTGTAAATCTACAGTGGGATATGGTTTGTGTTTATCTGATGAAACTGAGATAGAATCAAGCTTGTTTCTCTGCAGATAAGAATAGAGTACTTAGAACATTTTTCCAAATAAATGAATAATTATGTCTTCTGAATACTTACAAGGTTCATTTAATGTTTGGACATGGCTGAGTTTATTACAACACTGGTAATGTTTTGCTGTTTTTCTTCTTCCAGTAATGCGTTACTCCTATCCTGCTATTTTTTATTATTTTGTCTTTCCCCGAGCAGCTTTCTCTGGAGAGTGTTTATCTTTCAATTAGCAAACTTTTCTTTGCAGCTCTACCATTAATTTATTTTGCCCAAGCATAGAATGGATTGAATGCACAGCATGGCAAATGCAGGAGAGAAGCAGCAAAGACTTCAGAACAAGGGAAAGCAAGCATTTTTATTCCAGGTGCTCTCCTAGAGTCTGAGCCAAAGCCTTTGTCAAGTACTTCCAAGGGCAGATTGCTAACTTGGCAAATATGAGCACCTTGTACCATGTGCTGTGGTGTCACCTCCTGCCTAGGATCTGTGTAGAGCCTCTAAGGGTCCTTTTGCATACATTACTTTCCCATTACACTGACAGGGAAATTAATTGCAGCATGGCCAATGGCCACTTTCAAAAAGACATTGTGGTGTCTTGCTGTATGTGTATGAATACGTCAGTAAATTCCCACACATTTCATGCAGATGGGATGGAGGTTCTTGAGAGAGATTCACTGACAGCATACCCAACCTCTGGCCTTATTCTCAACTATCCAATGCTGTGTATTCATCAGGGCTTTGACAGAAACGGTGTGCTGGACAGAAGTGGTTCTCTGGTTCTTATGACCCTTATCCCAAGCTTGGGAGCTTACCCCAGGCCTTCTGCTCCACCACCAATTCTAGGTCCAATCTCTTCTGGTCACCATTCTTCCCAGCACTGTGCTTTTTTTTAGGCTAGTCCTACAGACAGCACTTTACTGCACTGTGCTTGGGCAGCAGTCTTCAGCTCTGGCCAATTCATTACTTTCACTTACCACCAGTATCTTATTCCCCCAGGACATGAGATTGGTCTCCCAACAAGCCAGACCTTGCTGGCCGAGAAGGAGGCTGCAGGCTCTGCTGGCAAAGTGGGCACCTTCTGGCCTTAACTATTCATTGCAGGGACATCACAGCCACCACTACCCTCCCTGTCCACAGATTCTAGATTGGTCACTAGCATTTAGCATCCTCTTAATTTACCCCAGAGTTATTATAAATAGTGGTGCTCCTTTTCTAGAGCAGTTTGCAATACTCCCTGTCTCTGCTTCAAAGTCACTTTGAGTAAACAACCTTATTTTAACAAAGCAGATGGAAACCTTTTTATAGCTGTTGAGGCATTGGCAACGTGTGCACACCTCTGTTGCACAGTACTGTTCTCTGCTGCACTAAGGAAATGTCCAAAGCTACTTAAGTGTTGGGTTTAACCCATCCCATCTCAGCAACGGCAAAGCACCATGGCCATATAATATTCATAGAATCATAGAATGTCCTGTGTTGAAAGGGACATAATGATCATCTAGTTTCAATCCCCCTGATATGTGCAGGGTTGCCAACCACTAGCCCAGGCTTTCCAGAGCCACATCCAGCCTGGAATATTGCTGAATTAGTTTTAGAACTGCTCCAGAAGTACCATCAAGTGTCTTGTATTGATTTCTCTTGCTGCTCTTTAAGAGCTGATTTCTGAAAACTAAAAGTATGGCAAAGCCATTGGTCTTCCTTGGGAGTGACACTAGAAAACATTGGTGTTCAGGAATCTGGTATGTACCCACCTCCTGTCTTGACCTGACTGTTGCCACCTTCCTGCTGTGGGATGGTGCTGACCTTGCATTGGAGCCTCAGCAATGGCACTTGGACAATTGCTGCTTTTGAAGAAGTGCCCTCCTGTAATAGTGCTGACATTTAGTGCTGGTGGCACTGTAGGGGACAGTAGACAGTTGCAGGTTTCTTTTTCTTCTCTGTTCCTGCAGAACTATATTCTGAGTAAAGGAGGCTGTTGTTGGGTGAATGTGCTATATACAAATGTCTGGTGGGTTATTTTAGTTTACCTCAATGCACAGGTTATTCCTAGTTAGTTAACACTGTTCCTATCACATAAACCTCCCAAAATAATACTCTAATACTTTGACATCAGACATCTGTTTGTGCAGCCAGCTGTGCTGATGACAGTCTGGCTTCAGAGCCAGATGTGTCTTTTTGCAGGGACACTCAGCTCCAGTTTTTTCTGGGTTTTCTGGGACCTGGTTGCAGGTCCATGAAGAGGACCTCCAGCTTCTTGAAGTGCCTTGTAGGTTTTGGAGTACCTTTCATGGGCTGAAGCTTCTGCCGTGAGCATCCTTCCTGTTGTTGATCTGGACCATTTCAGCTAGAGGATGATTCTGAAGTGACACAATCCTCTTGCCTAGGCTGAAGTCCCTTTGATGCCTCCATGAAATAGCATTTTGAGCCATGAGAAAGATATACACAATGCTATTACATGCCAGAACAAAATGTCCTCATGTCCTCCTGTCCTTGCAGCTCTAACATGAGTGACTGGAGACTATATCAACACACCATGGATGTGATCAATATTGTTGGAACTCAAGGCTCTACCTGCACACCTTCAGAGGATTTGGAAGCCACTGAGTGACTGTTAGGAGAGGCACAGGAAGTGTGAGCTGCAGAGGCTGGGTGTTGTGCTCTTGAAAGAAACAGGGCAATGAGGCAGAGAGGCAATCGCAAAGCACCAGGCTCAGACACACAGGCAGGGTTGCCCTGAGCAAGAGCCAGAGAGTAACCTGAAGGGCTTCTGCCAGGAAGGGGTGCAGAATGGGTGGAAGTGAAGCATCTGAGGATAACACGGATGCGAGCAAATGCAGCACTGAGTGCACTGTGCCACACGTCCTCTTCTGGGCTGCTTTTCTGAGAGGTTCAGGCAAAGCTCTTGAAGGATCACTGGTCCTGGTAAGTAACCTGCTTAGTGTCTGTTGTGAGAGCTGTTTTGTGGAATCAGTACGAGTCTTCATCATGCTCCCGGGGGTGTTGTGGGGACAGGAGTGCAGCTGGGCACCATCTGCATGGTGCTGGTCTGGGGATGCTTAACTGGGTAAAGCATCATTAGGTAGTGTCCAACCAAACCCATCTCTCATCGAACTACATCCACAGGAGATACAGCTGGCATTTGGGTTTGCTACAATGATTTCAAATGATTTCAAACCCTGAGGGGCAACATCTCTGAGAATTCTGGGCTCTGCTGGAGCTACAGGGAAGAGCCTGCACCTTCTACGTTGGGTTTTTGGAGTGAGTTAATCACCTGGGCAGATCGTGTTTGAAGGGAGAAACAAAGGGGACGATGAATAAAACATTGTTATTTTCTCATGTGGAGTAGCTTGAGGTAATTTTCATGTTTGGTTTCTTGCCCATCACAAAAGCGCTCATGAATTTCCAGCTTTGTCAGGAAAGTATTACTTTTTTTTCACTGCTGATTACCCTCCTGGTGTGAACTGCATAATTTCTTATTCAGAAGAAGATTATTGTAGCCATTTATTTTCTGACTAAAATGGTGTAAATAAAACAATTACACCAAACTGATTGAATTTTCTCTTTAATGCATGAAGCACAGATGCTGAATACAGAGTTCATTAAAAAAAAAAAAAAAGAAAAGTTCCAAATCTCCAATGAAATTTGTTCTAGAATATGATCAACAAAAATATATATATTTCTTTCTATTTATCTGGGGAGAAAAGTGCAGCAAGGCTATATGCTGTATGTTAGTCCGCATTATATCAGGAATTCATGCAAGATAATGAGTTTCTGTGCTAAGTGACACAGGATTGTCCCTTCATTTCCACCCATGGCTTTTTGGTGCTCAAGCTAATTATTCCCACTGATAAGGAGCCATGGGGAAGATGAGTGGCAAATGCTGGTGCTGATGCTGTAAGGGTAATGTTGCTTCTTTACATTTGAAAATAAGGAAGCAAGGAGGAGGCTGAATAGGAAATCTCTGATGTTAGTTACTTCTGGGTTGGAGACAAGAGCAGAGAGCACTGATCCAGCCACTGCAGGGTTGTGTGAGTGAGAAGAAATCTAACTTGTTTTGAGCACACAATTACATGTCTGCTCTGCTTCTATGATGAAGGATTATATGGCTCAGCTCTCTTTCTTTTGATGTTAATTTAATTCTCATCGGCCTTTTGTTGTAGCTCAGGGCAACAAGCAACAGTTCCTTGCAGGATAATAAATAGCAAGCAACCACTCTGCTTCTGCACAAAACCCATGTTGAGTGTTTTTTTATATAACTGTGGTGAGGCTGAAAATGCCACCCTCTGCTTTCCTACAGGCAGAAGTGTGGAATCCCTTCACTCGCGTTGGAACACCCTTCAGTAAGTCAGGATGTGAAAGTCACTCTCTGTGATAGGTTTCTGGGGACATTTCAGGCACATTTCCGCTGCCTGTTAATGATGTGAAAATACTTCCTACCATAAATTTTGCTCAAGTGTTTAATGGGCTCAGGAAGCGGCAGCTCATGGTGAGCTTTCTGGTGAGCAGCTGTGGTGCTGCCTGGTGTTGCTGGGCTATATAGCGTAATTCACACCTAAAACATCTTTGCTTTGGGCCACTCAGGTTTGATTACTGTGAAATAATTTAAGTGGTAAAGCAGACAAATCACATCTTGCCTTTCCCTGGGCAGCTGGACCTGGTGGGTGGCAACTCTGCCCATGGTAGGGGGGCTGGAGCTCAATGAGCCATTTCCAACCTAAAGCACTCTGTGATTCTATGATTTCCACTCCTGATGGATGTATTTTTTGGATTTTTTTTTTAGTTTTCTGCCTGCTTAGCAAATGGCATACACATACATTGCTATGCACATTCTCTCTGCTCTCTACCAGCAACATCATTTCATTTTATCCTTTTTTTGAGAACTAGAAGTGCCACTTCCATCTGAAGAGACAATGTTCAAACATGTTTTTGCCATTAGCAGGGGAATTATTACTGTGCATTTTTACAGTAGCTCCAATCAACTCTCACATTGCTCAAGAAGCTTTACACAAAATATGTGAGATAATTAACATTTTACCCACAGTGTAAACCACCGTTACCCACAGGCTGGAGAAACTGAGGTTTTCCTTGACCACCCAGGTGGTAAAGGACTCAGTGCTGCCTTATGCCAGGGCCTCCTGACCCGTCTGAAGCCTGACAGGATTAGACTAAAAAGCTTTCAATTTTCAGTCCTTTGCTCATCTAATGGCCTGGACTGTTACAGGAAGCTGTTTCACCACTTTCAGTTGCCTTACTAAATAGAATGATTTTTATCAAATCACTTTATTGCTCTTACAAGTCAATGTGCAAAATGCACAGAAGAGGCTGGTGACCTCCATGGGCATGCAACATCCTGGGGGGCAGCGGGTCTGCAAGAAAAGTCCCCTGGGCAGTGACAGAGCTGTGGGGTCCATGCTGCTCTTCCCAAAGAGATTATTCATTTTTACAAATGTCCAACTCTGGGGTTAATTACAATCATTTTGCTTAAGTTATAGAAGCAGCAAGAGCTTTACCCTGCATTGCCCAAAGGAATGCAGATGCATTAAGGATGAGAAGAGCTTATTGTTCGCTTTGGCCAGTGAAGTTTGCAGTCATCTGGGCTCTTCTCTGTCAGTAATTAAAATGATGGATTTGGGTGTTTGATGAAAACTTTGTTACATACAAAGAGCATATACATGGGCTGTTTTTTCCCCGGAAGGAACAGGAATGAAGCAGAGGCTGCAGGTCCGCCTTTGGCTGCTGGCAGCTCTTCAGCAGCTTTGCTTTGCTTTGCTTTGCTTTCTCTCTGAGGTATATTCCCAGGTTTTCCCTTTCTTCTGTTTGACTCTCTGATACCCCATAAGGTCACCTATACTTCTGGCATTTCTCATCCACCTGTGTGTGATCTGGGTTTTCTGGGGGCCCTTATTTCTCTTACAGGACCCCACAAATTCTGACTGTATTGACACTCGGTAAGGATAAAAGCTCACACTCACATACCTGGTCTCAGCCACAACAGACCTGCAAATACAGCTCTTGTTTGGAGCTGGATTTACCCAGAAGCAGCAGGGATTGCTCATTTCCATGGGAGCTGAGTTTGAGCTCCGCATATGCCTACACTGGCAAAAGTATCATTTTTCAGGCATGTTGTCCTCTTGCATTACTCCCACATGTGCTTACACTTACTGACACTCAGTCCCTCCAAAAATCCATCCCCTTGAACAGCCAGCCCTCTCCTTCCTCTCCCTAAGACCACATGCTCTCCCTCCTCTTGCTCATGCACTCAAGCCGTCACCCACTGCCACGTACCCAACCGTTCACCCCTTCCCCTGCACCCCATCTCAGCCAGTTGCTTCAGTAGCTCAGGAATTACTCATTTCTCACTCTGTAAACAGTTGTTCCTCTGGTGGGGTGCTGGGGCTGAGCGTTGCAGGCTGAATACATTCTCACCTCCCATGGATCCAAACTGACAGTTCCATCTCTTGCTTCTCCCATCAGTCACCAACCAAGTCCCAGCTGCACAGGCTCTGCTAATGCACCAGCAGCTCTTCTCCTCCTCCTCCTCCCCCGGAGAGGCAGTCTGCCCAAATCTGCAGTCATTGTGCACATAAAGTAGGTCATCTGTTATATGAGGAGGCAGCTCGGGAAGTTTGCTTTGCTGTCTGCTGGCCAGGCGTGGCCACGCTGCACTGGTTCTCATCTGAAGACATGTAATTACACTGCATTCTAATGTTTTTCAGCTTTTTCTTTTTTTCTAACGTGACCTCTTTCTTTAGTTCATCGCTAAAAATATCTTTTTATTCTCTGCTCTTTGTCTCTTAATTTTGTTGGGAAGCATTCTGTAATATAGCTTATTTTAAATGTGAGGAGAAAGGAAAGATAAGGAATTATATCACATGCCCAATTCAAAGTCTTTCTATCCCAGCACCATCTCTCCTGGGCTGATGTGTCTCTGGGAAGTGGAGAACCATGAAATAATTAGAAACGGGATAATCTATGCATCAAGGATGAGAGTTTCAAGCTGCTGTTTCGTGATGGCTGCATGTCCTAAAGCTTGCAGCTTTATTGAGGTATGTGTGCAAAGAGTGGGAGAAAATTGTGCTGCCTTTGCCAGGGCTTCACTTCTGCAAGCAGATGGTGAGTACCACACCACCATGTCTGGCCAAGGAGCCCCAGCAGCATGATTACTTAATCAGTAGGCACTGCTCTGCTGGGAGCCTGCTGTGTAACTGCTGAAAAGCATTTAATGAACTTGCAAGATGGATTTCCATTGCCCTGTGATTCACATCTCTTTCCAAGGGTTTGCTCTCTGCCTGCTCTGTTTTTCTTCTCACAGTCAACATCATCTCCCCACAGCCAACCTTTGAGCCTCACTGCCTCTCTGCAAGCCCTTTTCTCTACAGTGCCCCCCTTGTTTTTCATTCTACATCAAACTCATCTTCTTTTGTAAATCATGGCTTCTCCCTGTCATTGAACATCTGATCTGGAACTTCACCTTTGTAACAGTTGAGGAGATGTGAATAGTAGAAGTGATCAAAGATGAAATGGGGAGAGAAGCAGTTGGCCCTACTTCTGTGCTAACATCAAGAATGTGCATAGCATCTTCGATTCTGTTTTCTTCAGTGCTGTGTAGGGAAATGTTGATGTTATGAATGGAATTATAATGCTTTTGTGAAAAGAGAAAAATGAATGCTTACCACATCAAACATTTGGCTGGAAGGTCAGTTATACACAATTCTTACTTTTTTCTAATCCTAAAGAAATACCATTACAAGGCATGCTCAAAGTAGAAAACATCGTAACACAAGAATAATGCAATTCCTGATGTCTTCAGAGATGGTCAATATGCTGCTCATTGCAGGTTGCCATAGTGATGCAATATTATTTTCTTAGCTCAGTGATGCGCACTGAATTCTAATACAGTTATAGGAATGGTGCAAGATAGTGAAAGTCTTTGCAAATCCAAAAAAGCATTTCTTGCTCGTCTTTCAAATAGCACTTGAAATGGTTTGTCTGATGCACAGATTCTTCCAGTTTGAGTAAATGTGGATACAGATGACATTATGAAACCTATGCAACTGTTTTTAAATAGCCTGAAAGATTTGAAGTTCTCCTGTATTCAATTGTGTTGCACGCTGTTGCATTGGCTTTGCTAAAATGGGATGTGAGAGGAAAGGGGGAATGCGAGTGGAGCAGAACACAAATCTGTAGTGTCCTGGCCCACAAATGTTTGCAGTTGCTTTTACATGGACTGGGACTGTATATGGAGAAGTGGTCTCAAGAAGCTCAGGAGCAATATTCAGATACCAATATGAGCTGAGACCCAGGCTTGCTGGATAATACCCGTATCCATTATGTGGCTTTCCAATCTCTGCATCTGGGGAGATCCAGGAGCAGTGATATGTCCAGTGTGGTGGCTGGTGCGAAAAGGCAGAGGAACAACTCACAGCATGGCTACAGGTACCAAGCACCCTACCTTCACCAGGGGAAATGAGGGAGGAAGGCAGAACTGGCAGTTTGGTTTGAACATATTTCTGTGAGCAGAGGAGAAAAAGAAGAAAGTTTGAATGGCTGAAGGAGCATCACTGTGGTCTGGTTTGTTTGTTTGGTGGGGAAGCTGTTTTGTTTACTGAAATAAAGCATGCCTGGCAAGCGTGAAAAGGCTGCAGACGTTTGCTGCTGAAATGCTGACTCCTGTCTGCTTAGCCCTCCTGGAAGTGCTGCTCACTCCAGACCATTTTGCACTGTAGTGGCTACCAACCTACAGACCTTGAACTGAGCAGCCATAATAACGGTATTTAACTTGTCAAGAGTGATTACTAGAGGCAGAAAACAAAATTGTGTATAACATTAAAGTCACTGCTAGTGACTGAAATGAGAGGCCCCCTGCTCCTGTCCCTTTCCTAGGAACAGCCTGACTATCACCTCCAGAAGAAGCTGAGCCCCTTCGACCATGCTGGGGACATTCCTTCTTGAGGAAGGCCTGTGTAACTCCCAGCCAGCTTGAAGGATATAGCATCTCCTCTGAGGAGCACAGGCTGCCCTGAGGTTCCCTGTGGATCCCAGATGGGGGTCGTAAGGTTGGAGAGCAGGCAATCCTGACCACATTTGGAGCAAGCAGAGGTGGGAAGTTACTGAACATAATTTCAGCAGACATAGACCATGCAAATATACTGGAAACATAAAAACATGCAAATAAACCTTCTTCTCTCCAGATTTGACCAATGCTCCTCTCATCATCCTGCCCAGCAGGGAGGTGGCTGCCTGCCGTTCTGCTCCCGTAAGGCACGTGCTGACCCCATTCAGCACAGTTCTCTGCAGAGCTGCCCTGCCATGGACTAAAGCTTGCATTTCACTAAGCCACCTTTGATCTAGGTCATTGTGCTGTTTCATGTCCACATACTCCTTTCTCAGTGCATGCAATGCAAATAGCAGGTGACATAGTTGTGGCACAGCCCTGGCCAGAGGGTTGAGGAAGGTGCTTCTCTTTTTGTAGAGGAAGAGCTTAATGCTTGATGAAGGCTTTTCTCCAGTGTTTTTTTTTAGTGAGTAGTTGTGTAGGGCCAAGGATTTTTGCTCAGGGTTGGCAAGTCCCAATGGGGCTGCACAGCATCCCTGCCACAGAGAGTTCAGCACAGTCACCTCTTGATAGCCAGTGACAGGGGATGAAGCCAAGTCTCCCTGCTGGCATGAATCACAGAACCACAGAGACACAATACTCTCCCCCTGCGCAAGGAGCTGTGCACAGCCTGTATCAATGCAAGGCTTAGAGCAAGGCTCTCCTCTGGGCCACAGTGCACCAGGCCCCAGGGAATGTGTGAGTTTGTAACAAGAGGTTGATGGAGCTGTCTCTGGCTGTGCTGTTAGGCGTTATCGTGTCTCCTGCCAGGATGCAATGGTGCAGAGTGCTGAGTACTCTCACTTTCTGTCAACCTCAACTCAAGGTGCTCGGAGTATTGCAGGGTAGAGTTTTGATCTGAATAATTGATTCAGTTGCTATTTTGTAACTATTTTCATAAATGGCAAGCAATGGTCACACAGCTCTGAACCATGCTGGCTGCTGTACTGTGCCTGCAGCTGCTCCCTGCAGGCTGAAAGCAGCAAGGCTGGAGAGATGAGGAAATAAGTGCATTTTATTCCAGATCACACAAACGTTTTGGGAGTGATGTTTCTCTCTCTCATGTCCAGCCTCATGCTCTTTTGTCTGAGCCAAACTTTCTTCCTAATTGGCTGGCAGACATGGTTCATGCTCTCTAGAATATGTATACAACATACAGAAAAACTCAGGTCTGGACTGCAGTGAGACAGTGGAGAAGCTGTGTTTGGTTTTGATATCTGTATGCTCTTGGCATTATATCAGTGTTTCACTATCTTAGAATTGCTGTCCTCTATCTAATTATTTATACAGCAACTTACAGTTCTCTTTCGTCATTTACTGCCAGGATAGTAAATGGTTAAAAGGCTGGGCTTAATCTGGGATGTAAGTGTAGATATGATGCCAGGTTTCCTGTTTCTTTAAAAAGCTTTAATTTGTATCAGCTCATTTGACTTCCTTTGCAGATAATATCAGCCCACTACATTTTACTTAGGGAGGGAAGCACTGGCAGTGTCTGGACCCTAGCAGCTTCATATCAGATTGCAGTTTGTTTACATTTTCTCTTATGAAGCCTTCTGCTAAGAGAATTCTTGACTTTTTGGTGTTGGATTTTTTTTTGGTAGTTATCTGATTCCAAAGGATGAGGCTTAAAAAATTTGAAACCCCAAGGTGAGAGTTGGCAAGTCTTTGCTACAAGGAGTTAAATTCAATAGTACTCCAAAGGGCTATTAACACTGGAAATATTTTAGGAATGCAGAGTCGAGTTTGCAAGACCCACATGACCTAGCAACATATTTTTCTTCCTTACAACACTCGTTTGTAGAGGAGCTGTGCTTTCCTACTCCAGAGCCTGTGAAGCATCCGGCAACTCACCGGCTTTGAAGGAGCTCCACTGCAGTGTGGTGCCTGGGGAAGGATGGGGGGCTGTGGGGCTCAGAGCCTGCTGAGGGGCCGAGAGCCCTGAGCACACTCTGTGGCTGTGCTCCACCAAGGTGGGTGCTTGGCTGGGGTTCCTTCCTGCCTTGGTGCAGTGGGGTGCAGGGAGGAATGGCAGAAAGCTGGTGTTTAACCAGACTTAGCAGCATTTGCTCCAGCCTCCGGTGAGTGTCAATAGAATCAGCCAAGCCTTGCATCTGATCTAAACCTGTGTGTGCTGCAGAGCTGATGCTCGCCTGGATCAAATGAGGACTTGTTCTGTTGTGTCCACCAGGGAAGGCCCCAGAGTAGCCTGGAAGCTCAAGCACTTAGCGTGCTCAGTGCACTGGGCAGGACCCAGACTGCCCAAATCCCAGCATGACTGAGGCTTGGCACTTGGCTGGGGAGTGTGTTCCAAGCTCGTTCTCCATGGGTCAGCATCTCTCTGCAGTCCCCTCCCTGTGCTGGCCCCGGAGAGCCACATGGGGTTTTGTTGCTCCTCTTTGGGTTGTTAGATGCTGAACCTCCTGGGGAAAGAGAGATGAAATTAAATGTATCTGTCCATGTGTTCAATGGATAGAGCAGTGAGCCAGGGTACTAAAACCTGGGGTTTATGTTCTGAAACATTAATAAGGCAAAAAGCCTTATCAAAAAGCAAGCATGATAATGTCTTCTAATTGCATTCCCACTTGTAGATCCAACTTCATGTGCACTGCAAAACAAGAGTAACCTACCCCAGTCCTAAGGCAAAATTGACAGCATTACACACTAGGAATATCAGTGGCTGTTTAGAAACATACCTAAGTACTCCCTTGACCTGTGTGCTTATGTCCTAAACCTGAGAGTGGCGTGTCTGGCTCTGCTGTGTGGTCCTGAAACTGCTGAACTCTTCCCATTACAGCAACTCAGCTTCTGTTTCATTTGACTTTGCCTGTTCTTAAGTGCTTGGCCAAAATTTAGCAGACCAGGTGTCTGCTGGAGGCTGAGGTCTGGAAAATTTTAGCAGAAGGAGTTGTTCATTCACGTAGAAAATGTAACAGGGATGTTCAGGTGGGCTGCACATCTGAGCAGCCATGAGAGGGTTTTCTCTGAGCAGCTCCTGTGTCCCAGATCCAAGAGGTGGCAGCTCTCCATCAGTGCCTTCCTGCTATGTGCCAGCGAACAGCATTCATGTGTAGCACCGTTTGAAAGAGAAAACAAAAAATCAGATGCTGATCTGAGTCACTGCTCCCTGGAAAACCTGTGTTTTTTGGAAGACTGTTCACTTTCACCAAGGTGTGAACCCACCTGCTCACCACTAGAAAATGGAGATGACACAGTGGTGTCAGAAGATACCATGGTTTTGAAGCACTGGAGGCTATGTTTAGGGGGAAAGAGAGTCAGGTTATATTAATTCAAATTATTAATATTTTGATTGAGTACCTTATGCCTCTCTAACTGGTTCCTGCTTCCATAGAGTAACTTGCTAGCATGGCAACATTTTTAGATCAATTCATTCTTTTCAGAGACATTGTGGGCATTTCCCAGTATGGCCTTTCCCATTTTACCGGTGCTGACCTGGCCGTTGGAGCTGAGCACCAGCATAACACTCATTTCCCAGTGCTCCTTCTCGCCTGCTCTTCACGTAACCATGATCCTGTGCGTGTCAAAAAGCTATTAGCAAATAAAAAAAAGTAGTTTAAAAACTATTTAAAAAGGAGCTCTTAAATTACTTGACCACAATTCAATAGCCGAGCTTATCACTACAACTGAAAGCACTTTCAAATGCAATTTAGCTTTTTCGTATTGGCCATATCATTCCTGGACTGACAGAGTGTCATGCAGCTCTGACACTGGAATTGAAGCGATCAGAGCAACCTTCTCTTTTAATCATTTTCTAGATTGTTTCATTTTGGGTCTCAGGACACCATTCTCAGCCCAGCAGATCTATTAGGTTTGCCTGCCAAGGGCTGGAAAAGGTTTCAATCTCCATGCATTCACAGAACGATGAAAAAGACCCAATCAGTACAAAGCAGAGCTTAGAAATGAGCCCAGGGGCTGCAACCCCTCCAGGGCAGCAGGGCACCCCCTGCTCCTCTGCACCAGCAGCACCAGCAGGGCACCAGCAGGCACAGCCTCGGCTGTCTCTATCAGAACCCTGGGTGTACAAACCCAATTTCCAAGCCAGTTATTTTACCCCCAGATTTTTGCATCTCAGCAAAGAGGATGCCCCAGGCTCATGAAGAAACGAAGTAGGGAATAGGAACATTCACTTATTTGCAGCATAAAAAGTGCACAACCTGCAGCATGATGCTAAGAGCAGCCAAAGGGGCAGGTTACCTTTGGTTTTTGTTGACTTTTCACCTGCTCCTAGCGAGTGCTTTCCACTTTCATCTTACAGACTGATCATTCTTCTATGAAGAGAAATCAAAAGCACATAATTGGAGAACTGGTTGCTGGCTAGGTGAAGGCATGATACCTGTCATCTCAGAACAAAATCTGCAGCTTAAAATGCTAAACAAAACATGCCTGGGGACAGATGCTGCTCTCAAAAAATACATGTATGCTTGAGAACCATTTTTTAATAAAATGCAGTTGACAATAATTGTGGGCAGGATTTAGATGTTTGTCTGACTGGGACGCCCAATTTGTGGGTGACAGTGACAATTTGCAGCTGGAGGAATTAAATCTCACAGACCAAAAAATGATGCTTACAAAAAACATACTCTGATGCACAAAGGAGGGCAGGAAAAGCTGGGATGAAAATCAAATTTCATGTCAGATGGTATCTATAGGGTTCTGTATTTTTAAGGAGAATAGAGACATAAATGAGTGCAATAACAACTGGTGGCTAGCTCCCGGTCATTTAAACTATCATAGAACCCTGAAGCACTTAAATGAGATTTATTACATCTGTCAGAGTCATGCTGAATAGATCTTCTGAGGAGGCTTTATGTGTCTATGGTCTTCACTAAAATATTTCTTTAGTTACACAGCAATCAAATTGTTATTAAAGATAAATGCTACCAAGTCAGAAACAAACCCTTTAAACTGTTGTTGAGAGATTTATTTGAAAACATCCACATATCACTCAGGCACTGTTTTGTTTGGGGCATTTACGCCTTCATGGCAACAGGAAGATCCGTATCAGAACTTTGATTTGGAAAAGCTGAGGCTTTAAAGGAATCAAAAGAGATGAAGAGGTACTCTTCATTATTAAGCAGAAAATGCAAACAGAGGAGAGTTTTATGTGATCAAATGATGAATGCTGCATTAAAAACAACACATTTGGGCTAAAGATGTGTCTCATCAGAGCTTTGGGATACATTAAGAGCATGGTACCCGGAGAGCAGAAAAAGAAAAGATACAACTTGTGATCTACAAACAGTTTTAATTTAACTCTAAACTGATATCGAAAGAGATTCCCAAAAAGAACAGGAAAATGCTGACAGAAGAGGAACGAGGGAAAGATGGTCTCCCAGGCTCCTCAGGCGGCCCCAGACTTGTCTTCTTTTATGATGAGGGCAGCTTTGTTCCCTCAGGCATTGCCAGGGAAAATCAGTCACCTCAGTGTGAGGGACGAGCCCAAGTGACTGTAGTGCGAGCCCTGACAATACCCCGAGAGACTCTCAAGCCACAGGAGATGGCCTGATGTCACTTCTCTCAATTGGATAGGCGTCTCAACAGCGTTCTGGAACCGGGACAAGCAAAGGCTCCAGGAGTCCAGGTACTGGGGCCTATGGTAAGGACACGTACAATTCTGGGGGGTGAGGGGGAGCCTTTCTCTTCACACCTGACACCCGCATTGGCTGGTCAGACGCAGGATCCAGGACTGGTGAGCTCTCTCCACCCCCGAGTCCCCCTTTCACTCTTTCCTCCTAAAGTTGCTAAGATGAGGTTTCACAAAAGTTGTTAAGAAACTCAAGGCTTACTCTGATTTCCCTTAAAATTGCACAGCTTAGGTAGATATAGGTAGATAGTTGCGAGAGGGCCAACCCTACAGGATAGCTGTTCTACGTAAATTCCCCATTAAAGTTGATGCTTAGTAGGGACCGTGAGTGCTATTTCACCTTAAGCCATCCAAAAGGAATTCATGAAGGTTACACACCCACCCCCTCCCCACAGGTGGGGCGCGACACTCAGAAAGAAGGATATTCCCAAGCTGATAATGGAAGAGACTCCCAAAAGGCACCAAGAAAACGCTGACAGAAGAGGAACGAGGGAAAGATCGACCGGGCGTTCCTGAAGGAAGAAGAGGAGAATGCCAAACCCGATTTCTACGTAACACGTAAGTGAGAAATCTGCAGTTTTCTAGTGACGAAACGGAGGAAATACATACGCAATCAGAGTTGTGTTAATACATAAATGAGAGTTGTTTACTCAGAGAAAAAGAAAGGCCGGTGCATTCACGTCAAACAAAAGAAGGCATAAAAGGAGGGCAGGAACAAAGGGGAAGGTAGAGCAAGGTAGGAAAAGGAAAAGAAGGTAACATCTGAAACACGGGTGGGGTGGGGGCGGTGGGGGCGGGCAGCCCATGGGGATGTCCCTGAGCAACAGGCTGTGACATCAGCGCGTGGCAGATTGTGACTGCTTAGCGCTCAGTGCTCATAGTGGGGTGCGGGCAGAGCCTGCCTCAGTGTGGCTCGTTCCTGGACCCTGCTGAGCAGCTCTGCGAGGCTTGTTGGTCGAGCGAGGATTTGGCTGTGCTGTGCTGGGTCGTGCCTGGGGCTGCTTGCAGCATCTCAGTGCCCGATCCCACAGTATCGCTTCTGTTTCCCTGGCCCTGCCTAGAGCAGGCAGCCGGGGCCCTACGGAGCGCCCCCGCAGCAGCGGAGGTGAGTGGTGCGGGGACACGTGGGTCCCTCAGGGGACCGTGCCGTGGGGAGCCTGTCCCCGTGCCAGCAAGGAGCACGAGACAGCCCAGTCATGGGCTTGGGAGGGCTTCCTGCTGAGGGCCCGCTGAGGGCTTTCACACCCTGGCGCAGCGAGTGACCGTGACGTCCCTTCCTCTTGCAGGGCGAGATACCACCGCTGCAGCTCCGGTGAAGGAGAGCAACTTGTCATCCTTGGTTCTCCCAGCCAGCTGCAGTGAGAAGACCATGGCCGTAGAAGAAGAGGCATGGACATGCGCCATCTGCCGTGATGTGCGACAGGACATCGCCTACGCGAGTCCTTGCAATCACATGTTCTGCCTCGGCTGCATCCAGCGCTGGGCAAGGCTGAGAGACAGCTGCCCGCTGTGCAGAACGGCCATGAAGACCATCCGGGTCTCTGTGCGGGGAGACCACGAGTACGTGGAGTGCATCGTCTCCCCGCCCGCAGTGCCTGTGCCCGTCAGCTTCGGCGCCACCACCAGCCCCAGCGGCACTGCGGCATCCGCTCCACCCTCTGCACCACCGTCCCCTGAGCCGATGGCCGCAGAGCCGGAGAGAGTGGGCGGCCTCCTGCCGGAGGTCTGGGCAGCACTTTTCCGGGAGAGACGTGACATCCTCGACCCGGTGCTGCCCTGGCTGGAGCAGGAACTCCGCCGCAACGGGGAGCCGCGCTGGTGGAAAATCAACTGGCTGAAGAGCATGGTCCTGGCGTTCCTGTGCCAGGTGGGGCCGAACAGGGACATCCTAGTGCAGTGCGCACAGCACGCCCTGGGGCCCATCACCGCACCGCTCGTCGACGCTCTCATTGGAACCATCGAGAGCCGGTGCAGCCAGGAGGCCCGGAGGCTGCTGGGCCTCGAAGACCCCAGTGGCACTCAGGAGCAGGAGGACGGCCCCGCAGCCCAATCCAGTGCCCCGCAGGAGGCTGTCGGCCCCAGCGCCACACCATCCAGCCGCTCCGCGGGTCCCCACGTGGAGGAGCTCCCCGGCACGTCCAGCGGGGCCCTCGGAGGGGGTCCTGGTGAGCCGGGTCCCGAGGCAGCTGGTCCTGCTGACCAGGGCCGCAGCCGTGGCTCCTCTGCTCGCGGCCGGGGCAGGAAGCGCTCGGCTGGGAGGTCCCTGCGCCCCACAAAGAGGAGGGCCAGCAGTGCCCAGCGCGCTCCTCTGCCCTGCAAGAGGCGGCCACCCCGGCGCCGCTAGCGGGGCTTACAATAAAAGATAAAAACATAGCAGCAGGTGTTGTTCCTGGTGTCTATCTTTCGAGACGGTTCGCCCTTCACGCACACACCCTACTCACGTGCTGTGCCGTACGAGAGCCAGTGCTCTCAGTGCTCTCCACTCAGTGTAGGTGGGCCACCATTAAACCTTTCTCCTGGGCCCCGTGCGGGGTGTGAGCTGCAGAGCCACTGTGAGCGGGATCCTCTGAGCGGCGGGTGAAGGCAGCCAAGGGACCGGCAGGCAGAGGCATTTTCAATAAAAGCCTACCTATGCACACAAGCAGAACGCTCGTTAGTTCCCAGGCTTGCTTCACTGCAGCACGTGTTTCACAGTGCCACGGTCTTATCTCTAGATCTGTGTCTGTGACAGGGGGACAGCAGGCCCACAGGCCCACCGGCCCTGAAAGGAGGGGAAGAGGGGAAAGGCAGCAAAAGGGGATGAGAGTGTGGGAGTGGGTTTTTTATGCCACTTCTTCGTATCCCCTCATGCTCATGTAGGTAATCCGACAAGGCAGGATGCAACGTAGTCAGACAGTTGTCACTTGCTCAAGCAGAAGGACGTCTTCTTTTAATAGCTGAGATATTTATTGGATGATGCAGGTCGCGAGGAGACGCCTCTCCTCTCGGCTTGGAGACTGTCACTCAATTCATACTCTCTCCTGGAGACTCTCTCTTTCAGCTTGAAGACTCTGTTTCTGGACTAGTTTCTTGAGTCTCTTTCTGGACCTGAAGATCCCCCTTCTTGGCTCAGAGACGCTCTCTTTCGGCTTGGAGACTCTCTTGCACTGTTTCAGAGACTCTCTCCCTCTCTGGGGTAGCACTGAATTAGGCCCAATAAGCATAATCCAGGCCCCCAAGAATTTGTGCCTCCTCGGATCTGCCTTAGCCACAACATCTCAGTCTCAAATATCTGCCTGGGCCCTCAGGATCTTGCAGGTGTTCAGGAGTAAAGTCCCACGACACCCGGGATGCCCATCTTTCTAAAGTCTCTCCCAAGTCCCTCCACATTCCCCACCATTCAGTATTCTCTGGCTTTGGGGAAGGCTACCGCAAAATCTTACAAATGCAGACACTGAGCAAGATGATGAAGAGTACAGTCAGGGTGTCCAAAAACCGAAGGCCTTACTCTAATGCTGAAGGCAAGACGACCAGGGAGCACACACGCTGTCGGGACGAGCAGAAAAGGAAAAGAGGCATTCTCGTGATCTGCAAACAGT
Organism: Lagopus muta; assembly: GCF_023343835.1. NCBI lineage: Eukaryota > Metazoa > Chordata > Aves > Galliformes > Phasianidae > Lagopus > Lagopus muta. The sequence goes on from NC_064435.1 coordinate 20,561,443, forward strand.
TTTATCTCTCCCTCTGAACAGAAAGGGGTAACACGGAATCCTCTGGGGGATGTAGTTCTTCTTCCCTTCTGGGACAGGTATACACCCAGAAATATCAACCCGGAAACAGAGTCTTCAAGCTGAAAGAGAGAGCCTCCAGGAGAGAGTATGAACCCACGGAACTGGAGCATTAACTCTTTAACTCCCAGTGCTCTACACGGTGTTACGATGTGCAATACCGGTAACAGAAGTCACACACCCACAACACACACTCATGGACAAACTGTGCAGTACCACCCGTGTTCAAGCCCACTTCTCAGTCCTGAGTCTATCTCTATTTTGCACCTCTTCCCAGAGGTATGGTATCCACCAAGCTTGCCTGACAGTTGTTTAGATGTATTTGGGTGGCACAGCACTTTTGTACGTGAGCTGCAAATTTCTAGGACTCAGCACAGCTTACAGCCGCACAGGGTTTCTGGAATTCTGGTTACGCAGGCTCTCACTCACCTGGGAAGACCCCCTGCAGATTGGGTAAAATTCTTATCAGTCGGCATGCGATACAGTCGTAACTGAGACTCAGGGATTGTTAACACGGATGCCCTTTATCACCCTGACCGTGGATGTCCGCACAGCCTGTGCCAGAGCTGGGGAGGAAGAACGAGACAGAGGTGCACATCAACCGTTTACACATTGTGGACATCTGCCTTCTTGCTGGTGATGCCAACCACGCTGCCAGGGGCCAGGAGTAGGAGGTACCGGTCACGGTCCTTCTTCACAAGCTTCTTAAAAATGGCTGTAGCGTTCTCTTTTCTTGTCAGTGGGGACATCTTGACTGCCATTACCGTTCAAGTCTGATAGAGAGCGGCTTATCAACTCCCAGTTCCTTGAGGACTGTGGAACGAATCTCGCTGGGACCCAGGGATGTCTCCCAGGCTCCTCAGGCGGCCCCAGAGGAGCCTGTCTTCTTTTATGATGAGGGCAGCTTTGTTCCCTCAGGCATTGCCAGGGAAAATCGGTCACCTCAGTGTGAGGGACGAGCCCAAGTGACTGTAGTGCGAGCCCTGACAATACCCCGAGAGATTCTCAAGCCACAGGAGATGGCCTGATGTCACTTCTCTCAATTGGATAGGCGTCTCAACAGCGTTCTGGAACCGGGACAAGCAAAGGCTCCAGGAGTCCAGGTACTGGGGCCTATGGTAAGGACACGTACAATTCCGGGGGGTGAGGGGGAGCCTTTCTCTTCACACCTGACACCCCCATTGGCAGGTCAGACGCAGGATCCAGGACTGGTGAGCTCTCTCCGCCCCCGAGTCCCCCTTTCACTCTTTCCTCCTAAAGTTGCTAAGATGAGGTTTCACAAAAGTTGTTAAGAAACTCAAGGCTTACTCTGATTTCCCTTAAAATTGCACAGCTTAGGTAGATACAGGTAGGTTGTTGTGAGAGGGCCAACCCTACAGGATAGCTGTTCTACGTAAATTCCCCATTAAAGTTGATGCTTAGTAGGGACCGTGAGTGCTATTTCACCTTAAGCCATCCAAAAGGAATTCATGAAGGTTACACACCCACCCCCTCCCCACAGGTGGGGCGCGACACTCAGAAAGAAGGATATTCCCAAGCTGATAATGGAAGAGACTCCCAAAAGGCACCAAGAAAACGCTGACAGAAGAGGAACGAGGGAAAGATCGACCGGGCGTTCCTGAAGGAAGAAGAGGAGAATGCCAAACCCGATTTCTACGTAACACGTCAGTGAGAAATCTGCAGTTTTCTAGTGACGAAACGGAGGAAATACATACGCAATCAGAGTTGTGTTAATACATAAATGAGAGTTGTTTTAATCAGAGAAAAAGAAAGGCCGGTGCATTCACGTCAAACAAAAGAAGGCATAAAAGGAGGGCAGGAACAAAGGGGAAGGTAGAGCAAGGTAGGAAAAGGAAAAGAAGGTAACATCTGAAACACGGGTGGGGTGGGGGCGGTGGGGGCGGGCAGCCCATGGGGATGTCCCTGAGCAACAGGCTGTGACATCAGCGCGTGGCAGATTGTGACTGCTTAGCGCTCAGTGCTCATAGTGGGGTGCGGGCAGAGCCTGCCTCAGTGTGGCTCGTTCCTGGACCCTGCTGAGCAGCTCTGCGAGGCTTGTCGGTCGAGCGAGGATTTGGCTGTGCTGTGCTGGGTCGTGCCTGGGGCTGCTTGCAGCATCTCAGTGCCCGATCCCACAGTATCGCTTCTGTTTCCCTGGCCCTGCCTAGAGCAGGCAGCCGGGGCCCTACGGAGCGCCCCCGCAGCAGCGGAGGTGAGTGGTGCGGGGACACGTGGGTCCCTCAGGGGACCGTGCCGTGGGGAGCCTGTCCCCGTGCCAGCAAGGAGCACGAGACAGCCCAGTCATGGGCTTGGGAGGGCTTCCTGCTGAGGGCCCGCTGAGGGCTTTCACACCCTGGCGCAGCGAGTGACCGTGACGTCCCTTCCTCTTGCAGGGCGAGATACCACCGCTGCAGCTCCGGTGAAGGAGAGCAACTTGTCATCCTTGGTTCTCCCAGCCAGCTGCAGTGAGAAGACCATGGCCGTAGAAGAAGAGGCATGGACATGCGCCATCTGCCGTGATGTGCGACAGGACATCGCCTACGCGAGTCCTTGCAATCACACGTTCTGCCTCGGCTGCATCCAGCGCTGGGCAAGGCTGAGAGACAGCTGCCCGCTGTGCAGAACGGCCATGAAGACCATCCGGGTCTCTGTGCGGGGAGACAACGAGTACGTGGAGTGCATCGTCTCCCCGCCCGCAGTGCCTGTGCCCGTCAGCTTCGGCGCCACCACCAGCCCCAGCGGCACTGCGGCATCCGCTCCACCCTCTGCACCACCGTCCCCTGAGCCGATGGCCGCAGAGCCGGAGAGAGTGGGCGGCCTCCTGCCGGAGGTCTGGGCAGCACTTTTCCGGGAGAGACGTGACATCCTCGACCCGGTGCTGCCCTGGCTGGAGCAGGAACTCCGCCGCAACGGGGAGCCGCGCTGGTGGAAAATCAACTGGCTGAAGAGCATGGTCCTGGCGTTCCTGTGCCAGGTGGGGCCGAACAGGGACATCCTAGTGCAGTGCGCACAGCACGCCCTGGGGCCCATCACCGCACCGCTCGTCGACGCTCTCATTGGAACCATCGAGAGCCGGTGCAGCCAGGAGGCCCGGAGGCTGCTGGGCCTCGAAGACCCCAGTGGCACCCAGGAGCAGGAGGACGGCCCCGCAGCCCAATCCAGTGCCCCGCAGGAGGCTGTCGGCCCCAGCGCCACACCATCCAGCCGCTCCGCGGGTCCCCACGTGGAGGAGCTCCCCGGCACGTCCAGCGGGGCCCTCGGAGGGGGTCCTGGTGAGCCGGGTCCCGAGGCAGCTGGTCCCGCTGACCAGGGCCGCAGCCGTGGCTCCTCTGCTTGCGGCCGGGGCAGGAAGCGCTCGGCTGGGAGGTCCCTGCGCCCCACAAAGAGGAGGGCCAGCAGTGCCCAGCGCGCTCCTCTGCCCTGCAAGAGGCGGCCACCCCGGCGCCGCTAGCGGGGCTTACAATAAAAGATAAAAACATAGCAGCAGGTGTTGTTCCTGGTGTCTATCTTTCGAGACGGTTCGCCCTTCACGCACACACCCTACTCACGTGCTGTGCCGTACGAGAGCCAGTGCTCTCAGTGCTCTCCACTCAGTGTAGGTGGGCCACCATTAAACCTTTCTCCTGGGCCCCGTGCGGGGTGTGAGCTGCAGAGCCACTGTGAGCGGGATCCTCTGAGCGGCGGGTGAAGGCAGCCAAGGGACCAGCAGGCAGAGGCATTTTCAATAAAAGCCTACCTATGCACACAAGCAGAACGCTCGTTAGTTCCCAGGCTTGCTTCACTGCAGCACGTGTTTCACAGTGCCACGGTCTTATCTCTAGATCTGTGTCTGTGACAGGGGGACAGCAGGCCCACAGGCCCACCGGCCCTGAAAGGAGGGGAAGAGGGGAAAGGCAGCAAAAGGGGATGAGAGTGTGGGAGTGGGTTTTTTATGTCACTTCTTCATATCCCCTCATGCTCATGTAGGTAATCCGACAAGGCAGGATGCAACGTAGTCAGACAGTTGTCACTTGCTCAAGCAGAAGGACGTCTTCTTTTAATAGCTGAGATATTTATTGGATGATGCAGGTCGCGAGGAGACGCCTCTCCTCTCGGCTTGGAGACTGTCACTCAATTCATACTCTCTCCTGGAGACTCTCTCTTTCAGCTTGAAGACTCTGTTTCTGGACTAGTTTCTTGAGTCTCTTTCTGGACCTGAAGATCCCCCTTCTTGGCTCAGAGACGCTCTCTTTCGGCTTGGAGACTCTCTTGCACTGTTTCAGAGACTCTCTCCCTCTCTGGGGTAGCACTGAATTAGGCCCAATAAGCATAATCCAGGCCCCCAAGAATTTGTGCCTCCTCGGATCTGCCTTAGCCACAACATCTCAGTCTCAAATATCTGCCTGGGCCCTCAGGATCTTGCAGGTGTTCAGGAGTAAAGTCCCACGACACCCGGGATGCCCATCTTTCTAAAGTCTCTCCCAAGTCCCTCCACATTCCCCACCATTCAGTATTCTCTGGCTTTGGGGAAGGCTACCGCAAAATCTTACAAATGCAGACACTGAGCAAGATGATGAAGAGTACAGTCAGGGTGTCCAAAAACCGAAGGCCTTACTCTAATGCTGAAGGCAAGACGACTAGGGAGCACACACGCTGTCGGGACGAGCAGAAAAGGAAAAGAGGCATTCTCGTGATCTGCAAACAGTTTTATCTCTCCCTCTGAACAGAAAGGGGTAACACGGAATCCTCTGGGGGATGTAGTTCTTCTTCCCTTCTGGGACAGGTATACACCCAGAAATATCAACCCGGAAACAGAGTCTTCAAGCTGAAAGAGAGAGCCTCCAGGAGAGAGTATGAACCCACGGAACTGGAGCATTAACTCTTTAACTCCCAGTGCTCTACACGGTGTTACGATGTGCAATACCGGTAACAGAAGTCACACACCCACAACACACACTCATGGACAAACTGTGCAGTACCACCCGTGTTCAAGCCCACTTCTCAGTCCTGAGTCTATCTCTATTTTGCACCTCTTCCCAGAGGTATGGTATCCACCAAGCTTGCCTGACAGTTGTTTAGATGTATTTGGGTGGCACAGCACTTTTGTATGTGAGCTGCAAATTTCTAGGACTCAGCACAGCTTACAGCCGCACAGGGTTTCTGGAATTCTGGTTACGCAGGCTCTCACTCACCTGGGAAGACCCCCTGCAGATCGGGTAAAATTCTTATCAGTCGGCATGCGATACAGTCGTAACTGAGACTCAGGGATTGTTAACACGGATGCCCTTTATCACCCTGACCGTGGATGTCCGCACAGCCTGTGCCAGAGCTGGGGAGGAAGAACGAGACAGAGGTGCACATCAACCGTTTACACATTGTGGACATCTGCCTTCTTGCTGGTGATGCCAACCACGCTGCCAGGGGCCAGGAGTAGGAGGTACCGGTCACGGTCCTTCTTCACAAGCTTCTTAAAAATGGCTGTAGCGTTCTCTTTTCTTGTCAGTGGGGACATCTTGACTGCCATTACCGTTCAAGTCTGATAGAGAGCGGCTTATCAACTCCCAGTTCCTTGAGGACTGTGGAACGAATCTCGCTGGGACCCAGGGATGTCTCCCAGGCTCCTCAGGCGGCCCCAGAGGAGCCTGTCTTCTTTTATGATGAGGGCAGCTTTGTTCCCTCAGGCATTGCCAGGGAAAATCGGTCACCTCAGTGTGAGGGACGAGCCCAAGTGACTGTAGTGCGAGCCCTGACAATACCCCGAGAGACTCTCAAGCCACAGGAGATGGCCTGATGTCACTTCTCTCAATTGGATAGGCGTCTCAACAGCGTTCTGGAACCGGGACAAGCAAAGGCTCCAGGAGTCCAGGTACTGGGGCCTATGGTAAGGACACGTACAATTCCGGGGGGTGAGGGGGAGCCTTTCTCTTCACACCTGACACCCCCATTGGCAGGTCAGACGCAGGATCCAGGACTGGTGAGCTCTCTCCGCCCCCGAGTCCCCCTTTCACTCTTTCCTCCTAAAGTTGCTAAGATGAGGTTTCACAAAAGTTGTTAAGAAACTCAAGGCTTACTCTGATTTCCCTTAAAATTGCACAGCTTAGGTAGATACAGGTAGGTTGTTGTGAGAGGGCCAACCCTACAGGATAGCTGTTCTACGTAAATTCCCCATTAAAGTTGATGCTTAGTAGGGACCGTGAGTGCTATTTCACCTTAAGCCATCCAAAAGGAATTCATGAAGGTTACACACCCACCCCCTCCCCACAGGTGGGGCGCGACACTCAGAAAGAAGGATATTCCCAAGCTGATAATGGAAGAGACTCCCAAAAGGCACCAAGAAAACGCTGACAGAAGAGGAACGAGGGAAAGATCGACCGGGCGTTCCTGAAGGAAGAAGAGGAGAATGCCAAACCCGATTTCTACGTAACACGTCAGTGAGAAATCTGCAGTTTTCTAGTGACGAAACGGAGGAAATACATACGCAATCAGAGTTGTGTTAATACATAAATGAGAGTTGTTTTAATCAGAGAAAAAGAAAGGCCGGTGCATTCACGTCAAACAAAAGAAGGCATAAAAGGAGGGCAGGAACAAAGGGGAAGGTAGAGCAAGGTAGGAAAAGGAAAAGAAGGTAACATCTGAAACACGGGTGGGGTGGGGGCGGTGGGGGCGGGCAGCCCATGGGGATGTCCCTGAGCAACAGGCTGTGACATCAGCGCGTGGCAGATTGTGACTGCTTAGCGCTCAGTGCTCATAGTGGGGTGCGGGCAGAGCCTGCCTCAGTGTGGCTCGTTCCTGGACCCTGCTGAGCAGCTCTGCGAGGCTTGTCGGTCGAGCGAGGATTTGGCTGTGCTGTGCTGGGTCGTGCCTGGGGCTGCTTGCAGCATCTCAGTGCCCGATCCCACAGTATCGCTTCTGTTTCCCTGGCCCTGCCTAGAGCAGGCAGCCGGGGCCCTACGGAGCGCCCCCGCAGCAGCGGAGGTGAGTGGTGCGGGGACACGTGGGTCCCTCAGGGGACCGTGCCGTGGGGAGCCTGTCCCCATGCCAGCAAGGAGCACGAGACAGCCCAGTCATGGGCTTGGGAGGGCTTCCTGCTGAGGGCCCGCTGAGGGCTTTCACACCCTGGCGCAGCGAGTGACCGTGACGTCCCTTCCTCTTGCAGGGCGAGATACCACCGCTGCAGCTCCGGTGAAGGAGAGCAACTTGTCATCCTTGGTTCTCCCAGCCAGCTGCAGTGAGAAGACCATGGCCGTAGAAGAAGAGGCATGGACATGCGCCATCTGCCGTGATGTGCGACAGGACATCGCCTACGCGAGTCCTTGCAATCACACGTTCTGCCTCGGCTGCATCCAGCGCTGGGCAAGGCTGAGAGACAGCTGCCCGCTGTGCAGAACGGCCATGAAGACCATCCGGGTCTCTGTGCGGGGAGACAACGAGTACGTGGAGTGCATCGTCTCCCCGCCCGCAGTGCCTGTGCCCGTCAGCTTCGGCGCCACCACCAGCCCCAGCGGCACTGCGGCATCCGCTCCACCCTCTGCACCACCGTCCCCTGAGCCGATGGCCGCAGAGCCGGAGAGAGTGGGCGGCCTCCTGCCGGAGGTCTGGGCAGCACTTTTCCGGGAGAGACGTGACATCCTCGACCCGGTGCTGCCCTGGCTGGAGCAGGAACTCCGCCGCAACGGGGAGCCGCGCTGGTGGAAAATCAACTGGCTGAAGAGCATGGTCCTGGCGTTCCTGTGCCAGGTGGGGCCAAACAGGGACATCCTAGTGCAGTGCGCACAGCACGCCCTGGGGCCCATCACCGCACCGCTCGTCGACGCTCTCATTGGAACCATCGAGAGCCGGTGCAGCCAGGAGGCCCGGAGGCTGCTGGGCCTCGAAGACCCCAGTGGCACCCAGGAGCAGGAGGATGGCCCCGCAGCCCAATCCAGTGCCCCGCAGGAGGCTGTCGGCCCCAGCGCCACACCATCCAGCCGCTCCGCGGGTCCCCACGTGGAGGAGCTCCCCGGCACGTCCAGCGGGGCCCTCGGAGGGGGTCCTGGTGAGCCGGGTCCTGAGGCAGCTGGTCCCGCTGACCAGGGCCGCAGCCGTGGCTCCTCTGCTTGCGGCCGGGGCAGGAAGCGCTCGGCTGGGAGGTCCCTGCGCCCCACAAAGAGGAGGGCCAGCAGTGCCCAGCGCGCTCCTCTGCCCTGCAAGAGGCGGCCACCCCGGCGCCGCTAGCGGGGCTTACAATAAAAGATAAAAACATAGCAGCAGGTGTTGTTCCTGGTGTCTATCTTTCGAGACGGTTCGCCCTTCACGCACACACCCTACTCACGTGCTGTGCCGTACGAGAGCCAGTGCTCTCAGTGCTCTCCACTCAGTGTAGGTGGGCCACCATTAAACCTTTCTCCTGGGCCCCGTGCGGGGTGTGAGCTGCAGAGCCACTGTGAGCGGGATCCTCTGAGCGGCGGGTGAAGGCAGCCAAGGGACCAGCAGGCAGAGGCATTTTCAATAAAAGCCTACCTATGCACACAAGCAGAACGCTCGTTAGTTCCCAGGCTTGCTTCACTGCAGCACGTGTTTCACAGTGCCACGGTCTTATCTCTAGATCTGTGTCTGTGACAGGGGGACAGCAGGCCCACAGGCCCACCGGCCCTGAAAGGAGGGGAAGAGGGGAAAGGCAGCAAAAGGGGATGAGAGTGTGGGAGTGGGTTTTTTATGTCACTTCTTCATATCCCCTCATGCTCATGTAGGTAATCCGACAAGGCAGGATGCAACGTAGTCAGACAGTTGTCACTTGCTCAAGCAGAAGGACGTCTTCTTTTAATAGCTGAGATATTTATTGGATGATGCAGGTCGCGAGGAGACGCCTCTCCTCTCAGCTTGGAGACTGTCACTCAATTCATACTCTCTCCTGGAGACTCTCTCTTTCAGCTTGAAGACTCTGTTTCTGGACTAGTTTCTTGAGTCTCTTTCTGGACCTGAAGATCCCCCTTCTTGGGAATGAGTAGGGGAAAAAACTGTGGCGACAATCTTTGCAGAATAACAAACTTAGTTTATTCTCTGAGCAGAATACTGAAATACAAAGTCCTCTGGGTGATGTAGTTCTTCCCTTCTAAGACTGTTATACCTGGAAATGTCAACAATCTATGGAACGGGAGCAATAACTTTTTATCTCCCGGTGCTCTACATGATGTTATGATTTGATGTGCCAGTAACGGTCATAAAATCATGACAACACGTTATGAAGAGCTTTGTCCAAATGCCTCCTGAACACTACTCAAATTAGTGTTAGAGAGGGGAGATCTGTATTAATTGACTTTCCTCTAGTGCTGCTGCAGAATTATACTTCCTTGTGTCAGCTTCACTTGAAGCACTGACAATTTTTACTGTTTCTGTTTTGGCTGCTGCTGGTAATGAAACTGATGTTGAATAAATCCCTGTCGCATTGGCAAACGTGATGCAAGTGAATTACACAATGATCTTTTTTGGGAATGTGCACAGTCAATTGAACAGCACAGCACAAAAGTATTGTTTTTTTCTCTTTCCATCCATGTGAAACCCTTGAAGATTTTTTCTTTGGTGTTTAAGTAACTTTAGATGCCTGTCATGTGTGTTCTATTTACTTTTGCCAGTACTGCTTAGAAGACACGTAAGTAAGCAGGTAACTTTAATTCACGTATTTCCGTTATGCATTTAATGCTGAGGAGCATTTGGCAGTTGTGTATGCATGAGTGCAAAGTGTCTGGGGCCATCTACTAAATATGGGGCACTACAACAGTTTCCCTTCGAGCCAGGTTATTTTCTCATTGATGTATTTATATTGCTGCTCATCACTATGCTTTGATGAGTGCTTATTTCCTTAAAATTAATTTTCTTATTAACTTTGATTGCTTATGATACAATCCTTGGAAAAGAGAACCAGATCTTTTTAATTACTTTTTCCTGAGTTTCTCCAGTTTATTAACACAATTAATGCAGCTGATATCATGGAATCATCCTTTCTCTTAAGCTTCATTTTTATAGAATCATAGAATCATAGAATCATAGAATCAGCAAGGTTGGAAAAGACCTAAAAGATCATCCAGTCCAACCGTTCACCTATTCCCAATAGCTCCCACTAAACCATGTCCCTCAACACAACATCCAGCCTTTCCTTGAACACCCCCAGGCTCGGTGATTCCACCACCTCCCTGGGCAGTCCATTCCAGTGCCTGACCACCCTTTCTGAAAAGTAATACTTCCTCATGTCCAGCCTGAATCTCCCCTGCCGTAGCTTGAAGCCATTCCCCCTGGTCCTATCACTAATGACACAAGAGAAGAGGCCGACCCCCAGCTCACTACAACCTCCCTTCAGGAAGTTATAGAGAGCAATAAGGTCTCCCCTGAGCCTCCTCTTCTCCAGGCTGAACATTCCCAGCTCCTTCAGCCTCTCCTCATATGGCCTGTGTTCCAGACCTGTGTTTCCTTCCTAAAAGTGCCAACACATCTTCAAGCATTAAGTACGTGAGAAACAACTCACCTCAGTGTGTTAGCATCACAAATTTTGATTAAATGGGACCAGAGATCTACAACAAAAACCATTAAGCCAGGGCTGCCTGGTGGGATGGGTCCCATTTCTATACCTGACAAGGATGAATTTTGTGTTTCAGCACTGTGTCATCTGCTCTGCATGCTCTGCTGAGCTGGGTGCTCATGTACTGGTCTCTCAGGAAAGTCATTTCACCAGTTTACTGTATTTGGAGGAATACAGGAGTCCAAATGTGAGATGTGAGACCCATCATTGCTTCTGCTTGATTTGCTGTGGGAGTGAAGGGCTACAGCAGTTGCCCCATGCCAAGGTGATTGACTAGAAGTGATTTTCACCAGGTGGTATTGGCAATAATTATGTAGTGCTTTGCTTGCTCCAGAGGAAATAATCAGGGTGACCTTCAAAAGGCTCTGTGCAAACCAAGTCTTGTAAAAACAGTTATTAGAACCTCCTACCATGACTGCCCCCACTACAGATAGGAAATTAGAAAAATGTACTGTATGGAAAGTAGCTGCTGTATATTAGCTGAGAGCCTGGTGGGAGCAGCAGTAGACTCCAGGGAAATCAGGTATCCCTCAGAAATCTTGCACACTCTTCTCATCTATTTCTCTCTGTTGGGCTGCAGGTGGAAGAGAGATGCTGGGCTGGCAGACCTCTTGTGGAGTTGGGATGAGAATGTGGCTGAACTCTGCTCCAGCACCTGAAAGAAAGGGTTAAGGTGCCAGCTAGCCCTGGATTTTGCACGGGTGAGCGAGACAAGTAGCTGTCCCATATGCTATCAGTCCTAAGCTCTCCTTGCGCTGGTATAACAATGGCTCTGACAAACAGCCCCTTTACACACTCATAGGCCAAAGAGCTTGCTATGGAGTTGAGGCAGGTGTGCTGTTCATTCACCCAAAATCTGGCCTGTACAGGCATCTTTTTGGCAGCCTACACTCTTCACATGGGTTCAGCCTTATGTGTCTCCTCTCCTCATGCTGTTGGTGGCCCCATTAAAAGCCAAACTTCATCTGTTTGCCTGGGTGCTGGGTGATACAGTATCTTGGTTGTCTCTGGGATTTCAGCCAGCCATTGGCTGTCTAAACGCCCCATAAAGAAAGAAAAAGGTCCTAGGGTGATGAGAGCCATTAAGATGATGAAAGGTCTGGAGTATCTTTGGTGTATGAGGGGAGTCTGAGAGAACTGGCCCTGAAGAATAGAAGAATCGGGGATCTCGTTAATCACAAATGCTTGAAGAGAGAGTGCCAAGAGGACACAGCCAGTCTCCCTTCAGTGGTGCCCAGTGCTGGGACAGGAGGCCATGGGCACCAACTGGAGCACAAGGGCTCCTTCTGAGAAGCCACTTGCCCATGGGCCCGAGCCCCCTGCTCTGGGTGTTCCTGCTGGAGCAAAGGTGGGCCAGAGGGGCACAGAGGGCCCCATCCATTCTGGGATCCTTTGACTCTGTGAGGTGACTTTTAATCCTATTAGTTCTTCCTGGTCACTGATGCCTGCTGTGAAAAGTGCCTCCATGTCAAGCATACAGCTCCTTCAACATCTGTAACATCTGCCTGCGGATGCAGACGTCAGTCTGAGAGTACTAAGGCTGAGGGGGAGTGTTGCATTGCCTACTACAGGGGAGCTACTTCCAACCGGCAAATCCACAGCATACAAAAGCACGGGTTTCAATTTTCTGCACTCAGACCTTTTCTAAATAAACCCCATCCAAAAATAACAGCTGCTGGTTTACTCATTTTTAACAGCATAGCAAAAACAGCTAGTAACAACGTTTTGCAACAGTAATAATTTTTCTGATATCCCTGCACCCACATTCTTGCTGTCAAGCTAACTGTGTCTAGACTAGAATACTTAAAATGGGATTTTTTTTCTTCCAGTGAAATTATACTCATTCTCTTTGAATTAAAAAAGAAATGTGAACAAACTTTAAATAAACAAATACATAAATAATCTGTCTGAAGCTGTGAGAAAGCTGGGACAATGACTCATTTTGGTTGATCCAGAAAATGAAGCCAGAAGACTTGCCACCCCATCTCCTCTTCCAGCCAGTTAAAGCATGCTTTCTCATTAGAGAAATCTAATTAGCTGTTAGTTTAAGAGGGGGTTGCCAGACATGCTATGTGGTCACGGTGGAAGCATAACTGGGTGCTGGCCCTAGAGCCAAGCCAGGGCCTCAGGCAGTGGGGATGCATCCATGTTTCTATACCACACAGTGCTGGGACCAGGACCCATGAGGTACTGGGACCAGGTCCTGCTCAGTGCTTCAGGGGATCCCTGAAACTGTCATGTGTGGGATCTGAGTTACCTCCAGTAGGAGCCTTGGGGATGAGCTGGCCATGTGCTCTCCTCTGGGGTCTCTGCTTTCCCCCACCACACTGCAGGATTCCTCCCCTTCACTCTGTGCAGATACCCTGACAGGATCTTCTCTTGCAATGAGCAGTAAGAAAGGAAATGGTATAACAATGTTTGTATGCATGTACAAAACAAATAAACACACATAAATTTAAATACTGTGTATCCGTTAGGGGAAGGTTCTGTTCACCCTGTGCAAGAATCTAAGAAAATATCCAAGGAGTCTGAATATTTCTAGATTTGTAGTTGACAAAGACATGTTACTCAGCCTGCAGTGTGCTGTGACCAGGTACAGAAAACATGCAGAGTGGATTAGGGATGCAAGGAGGATTAGCCATTAGTATGTATGAAAGGATACGCCCAGAAATGCTAGTAACTTTTAACAAATCCCATTTCTCCCTAAAATGTCTTATGTTGTTGATGACAGTAACTCCAATTCTGATTGAAAAGGAGAAGAAAAAAACTCACACATTTATTTATTTGAGATCATGTCTGTGCTTCATGGTCTAGATTCCTTCTCTTGTCTTTGTTTTCAAACCTTTCACACATCAGATAAGTGAGAAACATTTCAAAATTTGGGAAGAATGAATGTCCCAGCCAGGAAACATTGGCAGGTGGAATGTCATCCCCATGAATGCCTTTGGGATGTGGACTCGCAGATGTTTGCTGAGGATAAGGCCAGCAATACTGTCTCTGCTAAAGTCAAGCCACTGGGGCCAAGCAGCACAACTCTCGTCCTAGTTGTGTGGTTGAGATGCCTTCCCACTGACTGAGCCAATTGCTACCCTCCAAGAATCGATTGCTCCTTTGTGTCTTTCCACTGGCCCTGCTAAAGCAGTAGTTTCATGGGGTAGCATAGCATGAAAGAATGAATAGACCAGCACGTGAAATGAGGCTGAATGCATAGAGGGCGTAGCAGGTTGCAGCAGGGCACTGTTGTGTGCAACCTGGCTGCTGTGCTCTTCCTTTTATAAGAGATCTCCAGATAGGAGTGGGATAGAAACTGGGCAAGGCACCTGGACTTGAGTTGGTGGATTGCTTGCTCCAGGAAAAATCTCTTCTCTGAAGGACTGGTTAGGCACTGCAATGGGCTGCCCTGGTGGACAGTTGGATTGGATGATCTTAGAGATCTTTTCCAACTTTGGTGATTCTGTGATTCTGTAAGAAGTGATCCAACCCACCTACAAAATTATGGTGGTTATGCGCTGGAATGGGCTGCCCAGGTAGGTGATGGAATCACCATCCCTGGTGGTGTTCAAGAAATGTGTGATGTTGTACTGAGTTTAGTGGGGAAATATTGGTGGTAGGTGGATAGTTGGATTGGATGATCTTAGAGGTCTTTTCCAACCTTGGTGATTCTATGATTCTATAAGAGGTCATCCAAGACACCTACAAAATTCTGGTGGAGACCAAAAAGGAGGAATGAACCCCAATGTGGAAAAGGATGATGATAAGCAGTCTCTTGAGTTTTTCTTATTATTTTCTGAGCATTGTTGAGTAAAGAAGATCTAGGGGTGTCGTTACAACGCTCAGTGTTCTAGGTTTTATTTTTAGTTCAAAAATGGCTCTTCTCTTTGGCACTGCTCTGTGCTGTAGCTGTAGGAGCTAGTTTGTTGTTTGAGACCATTGGGTTGAAGCAGCCATCTCTAAACCCATGTGGGATGCACCTCAGTGCATCTCAGCAAATCTTTCCCTTCATTTCCTCTTTTCCCAACATCCCCTGTGGGTCTGGAAGAACACAGCTGTCTTGCCTGATCCAGCAAAGGAAGGTGCAGGACCTACACAGAAGTAAAGTTTTGTGTTTTCCTGTACCAAGTAAGCCCTTACTCTGGTGCTAATGTTGTTGAGAAACTAAAGGCATGAAAGAATGCCCTGCATGGGCAGCATTGGAGCTAAGTGGATTTGGTGACTGAACCTCTCCACAGTATTTGTTTTAACTTGCTGGGCTAAGATTAGAGCCATATCTTGAGGAACACCAAATCATAACAACTAATCACTTTTAAAATGAGTGTTCTTGACTTTCCCCTACAGAGACTCTGTCAGGGATTGCCTTTCCTGGCAGTGGCTCTTTAGTTGCCAAATATCCATCATGGAGAGACACACAGCTCCTGCTCTGTTCCCCCAGAAAACCAGCCCAAATGACAGCAGGCTGGAGAGGCAAGGCATCAGTGCCAAGGAAACCTTGCCTACTTTGAAACCATATAGTTGAAATGCTTTGATGCCTTTTTCCCAAAAGCAGCCTTGCAATGTCTCTGTTTATGTGGTTGTAGTGCAGACATGCTATGTGGTGACCTGTTGTCCCCATGCAAGTACTGTCCATCCAGCAGCAGCCATGGTACCCCCACATCCCACATATATGTTTGGGGCATTTGGGCTCCAATATCTGTTTAATGTTAAAATACAGTGCTTGGGTGTTTTTAGCAATTTCATTCCAACAGTCTTTGCTGTGGAGAAGGGATCAGCTGTCTGACTGCTGACCTGTCAGATGATGTGTCCCTCTCTTAGGTCTGGGAGCTCTGTTGCAAAGCAGTTCCTTGTGGATCTAAATGCTAATACTGATACTTCACTTTCATCTTCATAAGTTCATTTCCTTCTATAGCTCTGAAAAAGAGTATTTTATTTAACTCTTTTTTCTATTCTTACATGGGAAAGTACTTTGTTAAAGTGCCACAGCATAATTTATACCTTTTTTCTTACATTTTAGAAGGTTTTCACTCCTACTTGCCTACTTGCCCACTTCTGCTTTGAAATGTTTTGCCTTGCTTTCAACACACTGTTATACCTTGGCTGACCTGCCTTGGAGAGTCTGTTTTAATCAGTGTGAAAGCCCATGGGGTGTTTGCTTTTCCCTGAAAACCATTTTCTGCTCCATAACAAATTTGAAGCCCTATAAAATGGAA
This sequence comes from Lagopus muta, assembly GCF_023343835.1. Classification (NCBI taxonomy): domain Eukaryota; kingdom Metazoa; phylum Chordata; class Aves; order Galliformes; family Phasianidae; genus Lagopus; species Lagopus muta. The sequence continues at coordinate 20,577,235 of NC_064435.1, forward strand.
TGGCAGCCTACACAAATGAAAGTGGTGCTGAAGGGAGGACATCTGGCTCCAACGGGAGCCTGGAGCTGTCTCTGTTCCCTGGCTCTTGGGGCAGTAGATGTGCTTTGGGGCTGGAGCTCTTGAGAATCAGGGAGTCAGGGAGAAGCTGGTGCTTGCTCTGTAGGTGGGATGGTGTCCATATTACTCTTTACCAAAGACATAAGGATTTTGATCTGAAGAGCAGCTTAAAATAGGACTTGTTGGCTCCTGTGTTAATAGACAAAAGCAGTCTTTAGCTGTCTTTGATTTTGCCTGTCCTGGGCTGGATTTTCTTTGGTAGCCTCAGCCCAGCCCCAGAAGAGCTCCTCCTTTCCTGCCTGCTGATTTCCTTCCATAAGTGCTTATGTTCAGATATCAGAGTGGTGGTGAGCAGAAAGATTAGTGTCTTGAAGTTCCCTCTGGGATGTCAGAGAAGTGGTGCCTCAGCCCCTGCCCACCTTCCCCTTCAGCACAAGAGACTTGCAGCTCTCCTGTGTAGCCCACCAGCAACCAGTAGTGGTATCATGGCTCCTCCTTATTGCTCTGCCCTAGGACCCATACCTTCCTCATCTCCTAATGCAAGTGAGGCAAGCGCAGAGCTGAGCACAGAGGTAGATGTAAATACATGGAGATCTACTTTAGCAGCAGATAAGCTGAGATAGCCTGAGCTGACTTTACATGCCCCTTTTTGAAGGATGGGATTCATCTGAAGGTCTCACAGTGGCTGGTACCTGGTCCACGCTGCTGCCTCTCACCTGTGCTGTATTTCATATTGCAAGGCATTAATTATGCCTTGACACATATCCTTGACCTCTTGCTCTGGCAGAAGCCAAAGTAAAAGGCAGTTTGGTACTCACATTTACTAAGTGGCAGCCACAATTAATACACCTCTGCGTAATTGCAGTGTGGCACCTGGCCGTGCCTACAAGGCTTGAGCGGAAGCCAAACCATGTGGGTGGAAGGTTTTCCCAGAGGTCTTGGTAGCGTAGGGCTGGGTGATGGATTGATTACAGTGTGTGTGTGTTTAAAAATAACTCCCTGTCTTTCCAGGAGAATGCATTTATTATGGAGTCACTGTAGTAGGCTGTAGTAGGAGACCTGGGATCATGCAGCTGCTGGGAGCATGCCAGGAGACAGAGCTTCTGCTGGGCATGGCACTCCCAGCAAGGTCCATGGGCTGCCGAGCAAGGAACCTGCTCCTGTTTGTGTGTGCTCTGTGCTCAGGAAACACAATTGTGTGTATAGGCTGTGTGATAAATAACCACCACTGTACCGAGGAAATGCCTCTCTCTTATCATCAGTTGTAACGTAGTGGGAACAGCCTGGCAAGACCTCACACACTGGTGAATCCTCAGGCCAGATGGAGGTAACAGTATGTTTAAAATGTTGATTAAATAGTTCATTGCATGCCTGATTTTCTGTTTTTGAGCAAATTGCTAAGAAGACTTGTTTTAAAAAAAGTGTTTATCCATGCATTCTGGTTTGCCACTTGAACCCACAAAATCTCAGTGTTGGCAGCAAAACTGTTGGCTTGGGTGTCACAGCAGAACTAACCACTAGCATGTGTGAAAGATGGAGCCAAAAATTGCAAAAGGACAAGGAGCGTGGCAGAGAACTGAAATGAGGGATATATGCATTGTCATTCCTGAAAGAAAAATGCAGTGCACTGAGGTTTTTTCCTCATGAAAGTAGTGATCAACATTAGCTCTTCATGATGGGGATGCATCAGGACAGAAGGGGGGTTCCACAAGTGTAGGATTAATGCACATGTTCAGGTGAATGTTTTCCCAAAGAAATTCCCTACCATGTAGCCCCAGCATACACTGGGGTGGGGGAGGGAGAAGCCCCTGTTATCTTTGATGGAAGGTAAGACATTCCCTCAACGAGTGGGCTAGGGAGAAGTGCAGTGCCAAGATAGAAAATGGGGATAGGGTTGGTGTGCAGAGCCCACAGGGGCTGGGCAGCCCAATACAGAGTCACAGGGCAGTCCCAAATCAGGGCAATGATTGGTTCCCAGCAGCACAGAGTCAGCAGGATAGAAGAGCAGAAGCATCAGCCGTGTGCATGATGGAAGGCAGTTTAGGTCTAGTTGGAGCTTGCTGAGAGTTGAATCAGATCTGTGGTTTACCCTACATCAATCTCTGGGGTCACCAATGTGTGGGAAAGACCTGTGTGGGCCTGGGAGGCATTTATTGTAGGAGGAGAAGCAATAAAACTTCTTTCTCATTTCAAGGTTGAGTTTGCACGATTGGCCACAAGAAAAGTAACTGATTTGCAAAGAGCAGACACTTACTGTGAGAACAGCTTGCTCTTTAGCATGAGTCTGCAGAGGATAACCTCCTCTCTGGGTCAGGTGCTTGCTGCGGTTCTGCCTGCAGGGCTGCATGTGCTCAGGGCATGGAAGCATCAAGCTCCTGGAGGGATATATATGTCGTTGTGCTGACTTGATCCTGGATGCAGGTGAGATTTGGAGTGTCCAAAGGCTTCATGCTTGTCCTCTGGGCAACTCTGGTAGTAGAAAAATTCCTCCTGTTGGTGCATTATACATGCCAGAGGCTGCCTCGGAAAGCCAAGCAGCAAAACATTTGTGCTGTAAACTGTCCCTCCAGTGGCACCAGCCTGCAGCTTTTATTTAGTCTCACATCTCCGGCAGCAGAATTGCCTGCTGCAATGAGACACACAGAGAACAGGGGTTTCTCATAGTTACAAGAAAATGATGTTCTTCAAACAGCTTCCAGAGCTGCTCTAAGGAAGAGCCAGGCTGCAAGGGAGACGGAAGAGAACCAGCTCATCTCTTTTCAAAGGAGAGATGATTTTTATATGGTTCAGCATGCAGAGATTTAACTGCTTCCTCCCAAGTTGAGCCTTGGCTCTGATTTCCTGGAATAAGTGCTCTTGTGGAGATCTGACTGCTTCTAACTTGACGGTATTGTCTTTGAGGCTGTTAGTCATCATTTTCACCAGGACAACACTGGCTTTGTTTTGAGGAGAGCCTCTGAGCAGTTTCAGAGTTACACAAATATTGCAGAATCATGATTTCGTTCTTCTTCTGAAGATAGCCACTTCAAACATTTGCAACATTCAAATGAGTTCTGAGTTCAAAGCTGAGACGCAGTGGAACATGTTTATCCCTTCCACGTCTTTCTCCACCTTCCCCGTAGCTCAGTAGCTGTATGGGGAGCACAGACAGAATCATGGTGTCTATTGTATCCAATGAATGCTGCCAAGCACCCAACATCACTGAGAAACCAAGAAGCCCTTGAGCATGCCCCCACCATCTCTCTTTCTCCTTGTCTTGGAGAACCCAAGGAAAAGAACATGTGGGATGGAAGAAGCCAATACCCAGATGAACAGAAAGGCAAAACAGTGCAAGAAGTGATTTAAGAATGGGTCAGGCAGTCTCAGAGTAGTGAGCCCACCCTGCATTTCCATTCCCATTGGCATTGCTGCCCTGAGAACCAGCCTGTTGATCAGAGACCTGGCATGGTGGGCAGCAGAGCTGAATCAAACCTGGAAGTAGTGGTGACAGTAGGAAAAAAAAAATAAAAAAGGGCAGGAAGGACAAAAATAAGTTTACTTTAGTGCTTTAGTGTGTCAGTGATAAGGCATAGCCTGTTTTGAAAGCATTGCAGCAAGGTGAGCTTTAAGAAGGATGCTGAAGGCAAATACGATAGCAACTGGGTGTGTTTTCCTGGCCTGGCCTTCATCTTGTTCATTTTAAACACTTCCCCCTGACTACTCCAAACATTGTTACTTAATTGCTGAGACTGGGGATAAAAGGTAAAAAAGAAGATAAAAATAGGGGTTTTACATTGACTGAGCAGAAAGATGTTTGTTATCTCTCCTCAGAACCTTGAAACAGCTGGTAGAAATAAACAGCTACAGTAGAAGAGTTGCTTAAAAAAGCAATTCCTTTTCTGATATTTCATGTCATCAGAAATTTTTCCTTGCTGCCTTTAGTTACACAGGGGCCTTTCATATGCCTGGGTCCGTTGATTTCTGATAAAACTGCACAAAGGAGGCAGCTCATTAGCTCTCTCTCCTGCTCTGAGCATGTTTTGATGTGCAGATCGCTGACAGCACAAAAACCCCTTGCTGGCTGTGTAGGTAGCTATAATAGCAGTATTGACAACGTGTGCCCATTGCAGGCAGAGCACAGGGGATTCTCTGTCTCCTCTGTGTTTCATCTGAGGAGTAATGACCAAGGGACGTGAGGAGTGATTGTGGGATTGAATCTGATACAAAGTGCTCTGTGAAACCTGCTTGCCAAAATGAAGATCCGGTTCCCGCAATTCAGCACCCGCTGCAGCATCTCAATTCAGTCCCTCATAATAAGCATTAACTTTTAAAAATTACTGCTGGTACCAGTGAGTTACTGATTAAAATAATACCTTCTATGTTTACGAAGACTTCAAAGTTCTGATGAGTACAGAAGGCTCCTCAAACATTCAATAATTCCAGGCATGAACCGTTTTTCTGAACACTTTGCTTGCAGGGCTGGAGCCCACGAACAAAGCACCGTTGTGTTAGCGTAGGGAAGCAGAAAGCAAAACTAAACCAGACACTTCAGTTATCTAAACTGGCTGGAATTGAAGGGCATAAATGAGAAGAGACTTATAATTAATGCGTCGTTTTTAATATAGAAAATGTTAGACATCAAAGCTGGGATCTTTTAAAGGAAAAATTTTTGGTAGCACTCTACATGTGCGCGTGATGGGCATGCAACTTTGTTTTTGCTTTGATTTCTTCCTCTTTGCTCTGAAATCGTGAAGGACCATGGAAAGAGGTAAAATGACTCCATTAGAGTTAAATGTCAATGCTCACTAACAGAACAAAGATAAAAAGCAAACAACAAATGCATTACTATGATGGCATGGCTGCTCCATCATTTTAGCTGGTGTCTGTTCCTTTCCCTAAATTTGGAGAAGGTGGTTTCAGGCTCGGTTTAAGGTGGGATCCATTGTGCCTCTGTTTAGTGTGGCTGCTACTGAGCTAAAGCTAACCCAGCATACCAGAGCCATCAAGCAGCAGAGTCCATGGGCCCATCTTTCCCTCTGCTCTACACTGCCTCAGACCTGGAGGAGGCTGGGGGCTGAGCCTTTCTATCCCTTGTGCTAGGGATGTGTGCCTGCAGGAATATCCTTTAGTTGTAGTCAGTAGCAAGCAAGGACTGTTCCCCAGGGTCCAGTCCTGTTTAGCATCATTAATAATGTCATCTAGATCGATCTTGACAGGCTGGAGAAATGGGCTTGACAAGAACCTCATTAAGTTCGACAAGGAGTACAGAGTCTCGCACCTGGGAGGAACAGCCCCAGGCACCAGCACATGCTGGGGGCACCCAGATGGAAAGCAGCTCTGCAGAGAAGGACCTGAGGTTCATGGTGGACACCAAGTTGAACATGAGCCAGCAACGTGCCCTTGCAGCTAAGAAGGCAAATGGTATTCTTGGCTGCAGTAGGTAAAGTGTTCCAAGTATGCCAGGAGATGTGATTCTTCTTTTCTACTTAATGTTGGTGTAGCGGAGCACTGGGTCCAGTTCTGGGCTACCCAGCATGAGAGAGACCTGCACACACCAGAGAGAGTCCAACAGAGGGCCACCAGATGTTGCAAGGCCTGCAGCACCTCTCCTGTGGGAAGAATCTGAGAGAGCAGCTGAGCCTGCTCAGCATGGAGAAGAGGGGGCTCAGGAGGATCTCATCAGTGCCTGTAAATACCTGAAGGGAAGGTGCCCAGAGGACACACCCAGCCTCTGTTTACTGGTGCCCAGTGTCAGTACAGGAAGCAGTGGTCTCAAGCTGGAGCACAGGGGCTCCCTCTGAGCACCAGGCAGCACTGCTGTGCTGTGCGGTGCCAGAGCACTGGCACAGGTTGCCCAGAGGCTGTGGGGTCTCCTCCTTGGGGATGTTCAGGAGCTGCCTGGCCATGAGCCTGGGCCCCCTGCTCTGGGTGTTCCTGCTGGAGCAGAGGTGGGTCAGTGGGGCACAGAGGGCCCTGCCAGCCTCAGCCATCCTGTGACATCTCTGATAACAGGGAATAGGAAGGTGCACAAGGACCCTCCCCAGGTACCCACAGGCTATTAAACCGTGCAGTTGACACATCTGTCCCACCACAGGAGGGGAATTAGTGGGCTGGAACACTACTTTGCACATGCTAACAGTATTCAACAGTGCCAAGGTGCTCATACCCGGCTGGCATAGCCCTGCTGCCTTTTGCAGTGGTAGACAGAAGAAGTCTGCTTTTGTCTGGCCCAAGTTCCCCAAACAGTCAGTTGAAGAAATTTCATATCTCCCTGAATAATGGCTGATATCAGGCCACAGGAAAGTTTGTCTTTAATGTCAAGTGGTTCTGTTTCATTATGCATCTGCAGCCAAATCAGTCCAGTGCTGCTTAATTACTTAATATTATAAATCACAGCTTTTGCCAACTGCATTCCTAATTATGTGTTCTATTCACTGTAAATATCAGCTCTAAGAGAATGGAAGACCGAGCATGATTTTCACCACAAATCTGATGGGCTCAAGTACAGCAGCCATCTCTGCAGCTATATTTAACTTGCTTTACCTGATATGATTGAAATGGACCTCCAAGAAATGGGTCTTTTATACTCCACTCTTCAAAATGATGGCCCTTTTTGATGCTTCTTCAGGGAAGCTGTATTTCCAAAGGTTATTCAACCCATCTCCTTCTGATCTATATGTTTTCATAAAATACCATTTGGCTTCTTTCAGTGCTTTCCTTCCAGAGTTTCAGACCAGCCTTTGGCAAGACCTGAGGGACTCCTCTCCTTCTTAGCTCCTGTTCCTTAATCCCCAAGACTCATTCTTTGTCCTTTCTCCTCCAGAGCAGCACTGCTGGGAGAGGCAGGACCAGTTACGTTCCCACCACCACAGGAGGTTTTCTGGCACTACTTCACAAACTCTCCTATCCAGCAGTACCCTATGGACACAAAATAGCTTTCAACTTCAGAAAAGCTATTGAGGTTCATCTTTTCTTTTTTTTTTTTTGGCTCATATACTGACCAGTCTTTCCAATCTGCTTTAATTGAAAGATAAGCTGAGTTTCTTAACTTGTACTTTGGCAGTAGGAGTTCAATTTTGAAGTAATACATTTTCCTGCTGTGTTCCAAATACATTTGAATTAAACGTGGTCATAATATTGGAGAAAGCATCAACTCCTTTATCGAATTACTCTTTGTTCCAAGGGAGCTGTGTGATACTGTACATTAAAGGGATTACAATTAACTTTCTGCCATCCCAGTGAAGGAGAAAAACATCCAAGCCATCCTTATCAGCATAGAAAAATATGAATGTTTCTGTCTTGTTCTTAAGCTGAAAATGAAAGCATTTAACCTCAAGGGATTTAGTACCTCTTTAGCTATTTATTTTGCATCAGCTTGCACATCAGCAATGGGAGGACTAACCATCTCTGTAAGAATTCTGACATTACAGTTCCCTTCCTGCAGACACCCTGCACTGTGTTTAGGGAGATGAGAGTACAGAAAGGAAGACTGGACATCCACCCACAGAAATGTGTACACAGACTGTGGTCATAAGTGCAGAAACCAGTGATGGCATGGTGGATGTCTGCAGCTGACTGTGCTGCTGCTGCACAGGCATCTTCAATTTGCATTTTCTGCACATTCTTTTCATATGAGCTGAAGCCACACTTCCTGTGCTGAAAACTACCTTAAAATTTATTTCCACAGAAATTCCAAAAGTTATTAGATTTATTCTTGTATTTGCAAGCAACACCTATGTGCTTCCTGTTTTTTCCTTTACGCTTTTCTCCTCTTTTTCTAGATGAGCTGAATAATTCATCACAGGAAGAGGTACATTTTCTTTTTTTTGTTTTTAATAAATCAGTACTTCAAAGCTATCACTGTCAGAGGTTTGCATATTGCAACTCTTATTTATAGAAAAGGCAGTGCAAAGACTTTGGAAAGCATCCTGAAATTCAGAGAATTCTGCTGTTACCGTCTCTGGATAGTTTGACTGAAGAGATTTTGATGATGATGGACTTTCATTCTCTGGTCACAGCAGGATTTTTTAAAAGGACTAGGTTGTACACTGGAAATCCACGCCTTTCCATAACATCTATTCTTGGGATATTCTTGAGCTCATGCTGAATAATTCAGTAGGTTTCATCAAAATTAGCTGAGAACTGTACATCTGAGAAAACTATGTATTTTCAAAGATTTTTAAGCACCAAAACTGCTGATGTGAGATTCAAAGGCTTCACTTTGTTGATTCCAGACTGGCGTAAGAAGCAGCTGTGTGTGCAGATTAGTTTAGGAGTTTCAAAGTGTTGAGTATGCAAGGTTGCCAGGTTGGCCTTTTGTATTTGGCACCAAAAGCAAGCACACCATGTTCAGAGTGAGGGTGCTGGATGGTGTGGATTGACTTTGAAGTGCTCTCTGCTGCCGGTGACTTTCAGCTCTTAAAATTGTTCTGCATGTAAGATTCCCAGCAACCTGCCATAAATCCATGAGCCACTAGAGAAGTGTTAACACAGTGGGGCCCCAGTGGAATGTACCTTCAATGCTTTTGAGAGCCCTGCCTATAGCAAGAAGTCCTGGAGGAGCACAGAGCTCTAAACCTGCAGACACAACATTTCAGCTCCACTGGCACAGACTGGGAAATGCTGGAAAAGCTTGCAGGTTTGGGGTAAACTTGTCTGGAAAGGTATGAAAGATTATGAGCCTAAGCATGAGTAGGTTTTGCAGGTTACCTCCGTGCTCATGCTGTGGTCCCACAGTGTATGTATACATGGTTCAGAATATTCTAAAAGTAGTGTAGAGATGAATGTCTCCCACAGAATTAGTGGAGATTTATAGAGATTTACCCTGTCCAGAAGATCCCAGGTCTGAGATGAGTTTAAAGTAGGTTGAAACTTTAATTCTGTGACTGATATTGGGAGAAAAACTGTTAGTTGTGTTACTGGATTATGGGAAACAGGATTCATTTTACCAAGGACCTCTGAACAATCTTGTCTTTGTCCTGTAGTGGGCAGACATATAGGTGAATAAACTAGTTTCAATGTTTTAATTCACCACTATGGATCACTTCATCCCCCATATGGTGAGGACAGTGCAGCCCTTGGCTCCTGTACCCTGCTTCCAACTGCTTGCCCACACAGACATGTCCACTATCCCATGTCCCACATCTACATCTTGAACAGCTCCAGGGAAGGTGACTCCACCACCTCCTTGGGCTGCCTGTTCCAATACCTCACCAAGCGGCTCTTTAGAAGTGTGCATTGCTGGGACCTTCAGTCTGAACGTGTCACACTTTCAGAGAAACTTGGGATGACAAAGACCAGAGCACAGCCACCCAGCCCCGTGTACAAAATGTTCTGAATTACTCTGGACACATAGAATATGAGCACTTTGCAACAACCTGTTGGCCTCTGAGTGGCAGCAGGATATTAATCCATCTTTCCCTGGTGGTTTCTCACAAGTCTGTCCATGCCCATGGTCTAGGTCTGCTCTTAAGCCATTTAGAAGCGAAATCACGGTGATGGAGCCTGTGCTATGTAATTCCTTGAAACAAAGTGCCAGCCCCATCAATACTGTGAAATCATATCTCAGCAGTAGTAAAAAGTTATTCCTAACCTTTCACTCTGTGAATTACTGAATTTTAAACACAGGACTGTAGGTAGGGAAAGGCTGTCATATGGCCTTCTGCAAATACTTCGCCACATCTCAGTAAATTCAGACCTGATGGGACCATGTCAGATTGCTAAAGAGGCTTTGCTCAGTTCTCAGCTCTGCTGCTGTCAGGTCAGTATTCAGGTATCTAGCACACACCTCGGATACCAACTCTTTTTGAGGATTTACTTTTCAAACTAAGCTCCTTAAATCCCTATTTGTCCTCCAGAAGGTTAGCCAGTACTGCGTATGTTGGGGAGTCACTGGCATTTGGCGGTTGTCAGGAGGCTGACAGACTCAATGTGTTGCTCTTCAAAGCATGGTGATTCTGCTCCTCCCCAAGGGCTATTGTTTAGGCTCAATTCATCTTTTGTCTATGGCTTGCCCTCAGCAGCTGGCTGCAGCTCCTTGCAGCTCGCGCTGTGCCGCATGATGCATGGCGTGCTGCCCTTTGTCTGACACCCTTGCCTCCCTCTCTCCTGGATTATTTTATCAAGCCGTGGCTGTCCCTGGGATTTCCTCAACCAGCAGTCCTTATGGTGTCTACGTGGGCTCAGAGGGATCGTGTGCAGGGCTTCGCAGGACCCTTTGTGCACCCAGCCCTCAGCTTTGTGTCCTCTTTGGGCTTTGCATATGAATCTTGTATTGTTTCCAGACAAAGCAAAATTCAGTTCTGTGTGCTGCTGGCAGCCTGATACCTTTCCTTTTCTTTCTTTTAGAGTTATGGACTTGAAAAATGGCATTATGCTCTTTATAGAAGGAGCTGAGCTCATTTATCTTACTCCAGTGGCATTACACAGCAGTGAAAGGAGCTGTTGTGTTTGCAGAGCAGCAAAGAGTTAGGTGCAGGTCTGAAGGCTTAAGCCGAAAGCCAGCTGTGGCCAGCCTGGGTTTTTCTCACCCACACTGTCCACCTACAATAGCTAGTCCTATTTTATAATTGCAAAATTAAGGTTTCTGCAGAGTTCAGGGGTACATCTGGTGAATAGCTGGGGAGTTGGACAAGAATGGCCTTAAATAGTCCCTTTCCAACTCATGAGACTCTATGATTCTGTGACTCTGATAGCACCTAACCTCCTAAGGAAGTTTTGAAGCACATTTTAAAGTAAATAACTCAGTATTGTGCCTTCAACACTACAGGGCATGAAGAAAGATGCCTCCAGAAGTTTCAACTTCGACTTTAGTATGCTGTAGCTCTTACTTTAAGGATTAAAAAAAAAATCAAAGCTATGCAGGTGGTGTTCAAAGATGCATTTCAGTAATCACAGAATCATAGAATCCTTAGAGTTGGAAGGGACCTTTAAAGGTCATTTATTCTAACTCCCCTGCAATGAACAGGGATGACACAGCTAGATCAGACTGCTCAGAGCCCCTGTCCAGCCTGACTTTGAATGGGATGAGCATCCACCACATCTCTGGGCAACCAGTTCCAGTGCCTCACCACCGTCACTGTAAAATACTTTTTCCTTATATCTACTCTAAATCTACCCTCTTTAAGTTTGAATCCATTTCCCCCTGTTCCATCATAATAGATCCTGCCAAAGAGTCTGTTCCCTTCTTTCCCATGGCCCCCTTTAGATACTGAAAGGCCATCAGGCCACCTTGCAGCCTTGTCATCTCCAAGCTGAACAGCCCCAGCTCTCACAGCCTGTCCTTGTAGGAGAGGTGTTTCATCCTTTGCATCATTTTTGTGGCCTTCCTCTGGACACTCTCCAACAGGTCTATGTCTCTCCTGTACTGAGGACTCCACATCTGGATGCAGTATTGCAGGTGATGTCTCATAATATTTGAAATCTTTCGAATTTTTCCTTGCAAAACTAGATCTCATTTACTTCCAGTCTGGAATGGAAGCTGCATTATTCCAGTACTGGGGACAGCTAAGCAGATCCCATTGTCACCTGCTGTTGTCTCAGTGTGGCTCCTCGTCTTGCTCCTTAGTTCAGGGGAGTTGAGTTTTGTGCTCAGCTCTCATATGAGGAGTAGAGTAATTAAACATTTAGTACTGTGGGAATCTCTTGAATTGTTCATGATATCATACTTCTTTCGTGACAATTTTGTATGCTATATAACAGATGACAGAAATGCTTTGATCTGACACAGCAGAGATTGATGTCAATCCTCATGCAGCATCTTCTGGTGTCTGAACCAAGTATCTCTTCCTTTAAAATCCGTCAGACTTTTCTACAGAAATAAATGCCCAGGATAGAGGAAAGTCTGGGGGCAGAAAAATGTTTAGGTGTGGATAGATAAGTAGAAGTGGTTGGGAAACATCTTCCAAGCAAGGAAATGAGCAATTTTTCAGTACTTTTGGACTGTTCCTACTTCTTCCTTTCCTTGTTTCATCCTAGTTATGGGAAGCCCAGAGCCTGTGCTGAAGACTGAAAGCAGCAGGCTGGAAGTGAGAAGCCAAAAATTCAGGAGAAAGTTAGCCCAGCTTGTGATGCCCTTGGGAAATCAATACTATGGGAAAGTTGATCCTTTCCTTCCTCCCATTTTCTAATTGCAGACGCTGGCCTTGTCCTTCACCTCCTTTGTTCTTGGCTTGCTTGACAGACAAAAGAGCAGGTCCTGCTTCCCCAGGAGGCTTTGGCTCTCCTGCTGAGCTGGCTTCTTATGCAGGCACTGAGCAGAAATGCTCTGGAAATGGGATTCCCATCTGCAATACCCAAAAGAGCACATGCAACAGCAGGGATCCTGTCCCACACAAAGGGTAAAACAGGATCTCATATTCCCCTGGAGGCGTGTGTACCTATCCCAGCAACAACCAGCAGTAACACAGACTATAAATAACAGAGCCATTGTGTGTGTGCAGGGAAATCGTGCATTCCCTGGTTTGGAGTGGAGGTTCCCCAACCACGCTGTAGTTGTGTTTGATACCACCAAGAACTATCTGTGGATATGGTTAAATGACATCTCTAGCTTGCAAGAGCTAACACACGGCAAAAAAAATAAATAAATAAAAATAAAAAGAGGGCAGGAGAAGACACTGACAGCTGGAGGATCACAGAGTAGAGCTGAGCTGTACTTGCTCTTGCAAGGATCACAGCTTTGTTCTCAGGGTGTAGGTTCTCCTCACAGATATGCGTTGCTTGCTCTACACACTTGAGACTGAAGCTTGCATTTCATTTTGAGTCTGATGTGAATGGCTTCTCCCACTCACAAGCAGTCTCTCTGCAGTGAAAGCCAGCTCCTGGAGCTATCCCATGAGCACAGAGATTTTTCCTCTTTCCTGGAGCAAACATTGTGATGGATGCAAGGTGGAAATAATGAAGATGTTTCTTGCCTTGCCAGTGGTCCAAAACAAAACAGGTGTAAATCCCAACTCCTTTCACTCTTACAGATTTGCTAAGAGTCCCAAGGAACAGAGCTACTCTTACCCACCACAGCAATCTCTATTCATACAGCTCACTATGGATGAGAGCGTGGGGTGGTGTACACAAAATCCCCCACAAGCCACTCACCTGGTGCTGTCCTAGTGCTAAACAGACATCCATGAGCTCTGCCCAGTGCTTTTGTGTGCTGTTAGGGTACTTTGGTTTCATACCTAAGTTAAGAAAGCTGGTGAATATTTTGACCCATTTGATTTGATTTTCATTGATTTTCAAGCTACGGCAGGGGAGATTCAAGCTGGACATTCGGAAGTATTACTTTTCAAAAAGGGTGGCCAGGCACTGGAATGGACTGCCCAGGGAGGTGGTGGAGTCACCGACCCTGGGGGTGTTCAAGGAAAGGCTGGATGTTGTGTTGAGGGACATGGTTTAGTGGGAGCTACTGGGAATAGGTGAGTGGTTGGACTGGATGATCTTTTAGGTCTTTTCCAACCTTGGTGATTCTATGATTCTATGATTTTTCAATCTCCTTGCTGGACTCCTGTTTTTTTCCCTTTTTTCAAAGCCCTGGTAATACCGTTTCACCTGCTCCAGCAAGCAATTGCTCATTTCATTTTGGAAAGGAAATTCATTTAGCCGTGTTTTTTTTAAATTCTTAATTTGTCTCCAATAATATGAATAATGTATGCACTATGAAAGTCATATGTAATTAGTCCATTGTGCTACTAGACAAGTCTTAATATTCAGATTTCTGATACCATCAGATTGGAAGGCTATTGGTACTGATTTTTTCTGTGCTTCAGTTTTTGGTCTTCATCACCAATGTTGTCACCAATATCACCAAGATAAAGATATCTTCTTTATCACCAATGTTGTCCGATCGTTCAACAGCTTTCATTTTTAATGAAGAAAACCACACTGTGAATCCATGATAACCAAGAGTCTCAGATAAATATATTTCACTGGGTCAGTAAATCATTATGGCACTATCTATCTATCTATCTATCTATATATGATAAAGAAATCCAAATATCCTCACTGTCAGTCAGATGAGATGGTGGTTGGGTGGCTGAATACCTCAGCCTCCAGGAGGGCCATCATTTTTGCTAAGGGGTCCTTCAGATTGGTTGATGAATTTAAATATTCTGATATTTTCCTCTTAGGTTCATTGAAGTGTGCCAGTCATCTTAAATGTAATTACTGGTCAAGTTTTGTACTTGTTCACTTTCACTGGTCTGAATTATGCCACAAAGATGTTTTTGCACAGGCAGTTGAAGCCTCCTTCTGCAGCCAGCCCCCATCCTGGAGCATCTCTCCAGAAGAAATGACCCACAGTCCTCTCCAGAGGAAACTATAGGACTATATCTTTCAATGGAATTTTCCTGGCAAGGGGAAAAGCTCAGGGAAGACTATCCTGATAAATCCAAAGCTGTTTAAACTTCTGAAATGGCCTTTTCAGTTCCAAAAGGGAGCAATAACTATTTTAGCTACATGCTCCATTATCCTAGTTACGGTTATGAACCACGCTAAGGCTAACAGCTTCAGCTAATAAAATGCACAGCTTGAGCCTTGGGAACATTTCTGGTAGTGAAGAAAATATTCATACTTATTGAAGACCAGATTTAGCCCTTTTAAATAGGAAAATAAAAAGGTCCAACTGTGCACCCTAGGTAAAACACTGACCAAAATGGCCAGTTTTATGCTCAAATTTTCTTGCCTCCTGCTCTTTTTTTCCCAATTCCTAAAAATGGATAAGGTGCCTTGTGTGCTAAACAGGGGGCTGTGCACGCATAGTGCCCTGTGCTGGAAGGAAGGGGCCAGGCTCTGCCACCCCAGTTGGTCATCCCAGTGAGCAGCACAGCCTCATCAGCCACTTCAGAGGCCAGAAAAAGGGCTTCACCATTGCATCTCCCCACACCCTTTGAGGCAGCATGACTCAAATTAATGGAAAAGGGAATTCAGAAGGCACTGGGCCAGGTGGGCAAATTTTCTCTTTCTCCCCTTTGACACCTGGTGGCATTTTGTTTCTATCCTCAGATCAGATATGCCGTCTGGTTAATAAACTCAGGTGCAGGGCAGCAACTTTCCTGATGAAAGCAAGTAATTACATTTTACTTTCCCTGACCAGAATTTTGATTGCCACAGACACGATTAATAGGATTTTTTCCTACCACTGCTTAAAGAAATCTATGACCGCTGGCAGAATGCTTGGTGTATGTGAACCGTAATCAGGCTTTAAAGCATCAGTAAAATTGGGGCTGAGGGAGAGAAATCACTACAGTAGGTCTGATATTTTGGGAATATCATAGAATCACAGAGCGGCTTGGGTTGGAAGGGACTCAAAGTTCAAGCTGCTCTAACACTTCTGCTCTATGCAGGGACATCTCCCACCAGCTCAGGCTGCCCAAGGCCCCATCCAACCTGGCCTTGAACACCTCCACAGATGGGACACCAACAGTCTCTCTGGGCAACCAATGTGTTGGTGAATAAGTTTTTGATAGAGGAAGTACACAGTCCAGTAACAAACTGGACGTACAACGATGCGTGGAGTGGGTCTGGGCTCAGAGGTCACTCAGAGGAATGTGGACAGACTGGGAAACAAAGCCTGACCTGAGGTATCTGAGAGAAAGGAATACGATCCCTCCTCTCATCGGCAGAAAGCACAAACCTAGGAGGAGCTAACAGGAGCCAGATGTTCCTGTTAATTTATCAAATAACTTCAATACAGTAATCAACTGCAGTTGAGCAGACTGTAGCCGAGTGTTGATTTGCTAAGCTTGCCTGTGAAGGAATGGCATCAGGTTCTCAGAAAGCATTTCTTTAAAATGAGCATTTTGACCTCCTGTTCATGACCTCCATTTTGGCAGTGTGAGGCCTTCAAACCCCTTCTCAGTCCTTGGGCCCCACATGAAATCTTGCAGGCCTACGTGGCCGTAGTGATAAAAAGGTACACTCAGTTTGGGACGATGCCCCTCCAACCATACATTTCTACACAGGGGCAGGCAGAGAAAGGCAACAAAAGCAGCAGGAGGTCTGGGCCAACCAGTTCTGCTTGATCCCAGTCTTTTTAGTTTTTAGTGTCTAGCTTTCAGAAGAAATTGTCAACATTTTTGCCTCCTCCTTCAGTTTCCCAACCTCTTCCCCCTGAAGCAGCAGTCAATGGAAGTTGCCAGAATCGACTTTCTGGTTCAGGTGAACCAACTGGCTCAATGCACATGGAGCCATTTTCTGGAAATTTATTTCTGTATTTTCTTCTCTTGCACCGTAAATTCAGATGGTTATTTCAATTCTGTCAGCAGAATCAGCCTCTGATAGGATTCCTGCTTGTTCTTAGTTATTCTCAGGATTCTGCATTCCTCTCTTGACACGATTTGCTCCTTTGCTCTCTGGATCCCATCCAAAGCCTGTTGAAGCCAAAGGGAGCTTTTCCATTCATTTCAGTAGTGTTTGTAGTATGCTTCAGATCATATCCACCCTATCCCACCCACCTCACCTTGTCTCCATAGGCTTTCAGTGACGGTTGTGCTCCTGGAGGAATGGTTCAGCTGGCTGCATTTTTGGGGCCCAACCAAGCCCTGTTGTTCTTGGGGTATCTGCTGCTCTTGGGGCAGGTGTAAGTGCTCCAGACAGGTCACAGGCACCCACACCCGGCTGGGATGGGAAGTATGTTGAGGACAAGATCCCAGGAAAGCTTCCACTGTTGAGACTTTGCAGCTTTTTTAAGGATGTGCAGTGTGGTTTTTCAGGCCAGGTTTGTGCCCAGGTGGCAGGTAGCCCAGAGCTGATGGGGCTGGTATTGACATCTCCAGCTGAGTCACATATCCAGCTGGAAGGGTAGGAAGGAAGAGAGCCTTACGAGAAAAACTACTAAGAAATTAATGCTGGAAAAGCAGATTGTCCACAATCCCATCTCTGTCAAAAAGGGGAAGAAAAAAAAAAAAAAAAAAAAAGAGCAGCTTTCTTTTTCCCCCTCCAGAAAAAAGAAATTTTCGGCCCGTAGCAGTCAGAACAGGAATGTGCAGCCTGAAGGGACAAGAGCTGCCATCCATCTGAGCATCTCATTGTGGCATCTCATAATGAGAATCCTGGGCAATGTTAATAATATCAGCTCTGCTTGGGCAACCTGTCAGAGATTGGAATTCAGCTGCAGAGTAAAACACAGCTCCAGCCTAATTGTGGTCCTCTGGGAGGAGCCTTATGAATATGGATAAATAGCTGAAAAGTATCCTGCGACACCTCACTGATTCTCCAAAATGCAGATAATGGTATGGATATGGTAAAGAGTGATAAAATGTGTGATTTCTTTGAAGAGAGAAGAAACTTGTGAATGTCTGAGCTGGGCACACAAAACGATGTGAGAGCATTTTCTACTGAATAGTAATATTTTTTTCGCAATCTCATTTACAGTGTCTCCATGATGTTTCTAAGATATTTCTCTAAATTTCCTGTGCTAGACTCATAGGCTTGCTAAAAATATTGGGTTGTGCATAGGGGCACTTTAAAAAGTGTCTTTGTAAACCAAAAATAAAGTGCTTTTGTGAAGAAAGAAGTTTTCTTTATCATTTATCAGTTTATATGATGGCAGTACCCAACAAAGTGCATGTATATGTGTGGGAAGGTCAGTGTATGTAGCTGGGAGAGCTGGCACAATTACTGAGGATTGGAAAAGATGCAATTAAACACCTGTTGCATTTTGCAAGCTGTGTGTGAGGGCAGAGGAAAAGTCCTCACAATGCTGCCTTCCTGTTCATTTCTTGGCTCTACTCAGCTTCAATGGGCCTCAGAATGCAAAATGCTTTTGGAACCCAGTGTGCATTCAAGCAACAATCACAGCAATCTGCATGCTGCCAGCACTGCTCAAAGATGATCTGTGACAATCCTGAGTTCTTCTGAAGATATTTGGTTCTATTTGGTATTAATACAAGTTCTTAAAAGCTGTTCTGTGTATTGTGTTGTGCTCCCCAAATGAAAAAGTGATGAATAGATGAAGACAACGATGCTCAGTGCTATGGGAAGGCCAAATCCACGAACATATTCTCAGCAGACAAGCATTAGCCAAATTCCTATCAGTTTGAGCTCTGCTGAATGACCCTTTGTAATGAATTTTTTTTATCATTCCTTGCATGTTACGCTATAAATGGAATTTTTCAATAACGATCATATAAACCTCATAATAAATAAAAATTGCAATATATCAGAATGACAAGCAGCAGCTAGGAAAACACAGACCAGATTGCCTGGTTTAGAAGGATCACTCTTATAACCCAGATTTTAAAGGGCAGTTGAATTTCTGTTCAGTATGTTAATTGTTTCTGCCTTTCTGAGGAGCTTTTCTGAGAGGACAGTAGATTGCTTTTGGCTTTTCACAAGTGGGACTGAAGTGCTAAGACGCGACTCTAAATGAGCCATGCCAGCCATTCAAGCTGAACAGATCTGAGAAGAGCAGCACACAGCACATCTCTAGGGTTCCCATGTGCTCGCCTGCTGTTATGGAAGCAACAATGCAAGGGGCCAGGGGTTGTGTCCTTCAGGACACAAATGGACCATTGAAGCTGTGACAAAAGATGTTTGTGTTCCAGATGTACTTATGCTCTTTAGCTTTAGTACATTTTATCTGCCTCCTCTGAAACAAAACCAGTCCTGAATCCACATGGAAGGGAGGAAGGTTTGTTCATCTTCTAAAAAGACTCTTCAGTGTTTGTATATGTGAGAACAGCCAATACAGCGCAAAGCAATAAGTCTTTGGCAGGCCTGAGAGCAGGTGGTTCCTGTTAGGACTTCCAGGCGTGCCACTGAGTGCTTCTGTGTGAAGCCAGCAGTCACTGCGGGGCCATGTCCTTGCTTTGCTTTCAGATTTACATCCACTAGGTCTGCATAATCACAGAATTATAGTGTCCTGGATTCAAAAGGACCTCAAAGATCATCTAGTTTAAATCCCCCTGATGTAGGCAGGATCACCAACCACCAGACCAGGCTGCCCAGAGCCACATCCAGCCTGGCCTTGAATGCCTCCAGGGATGGGGCATCCATAATCTCCTTGGGCAACCTGTTGAGTGTGTCACCTCCTTCTGTGTGAAAAACTTCCTCCTAGTATCTAACCTAAACCTCCCCGTCTCAGTTTAAAACCATTCCCCGTTGTCCTATCACTATCCACCCTTGTAAACAGTTGTTCCCTCTCCTGTTTATAGCTCCCTTCAAATACTGGAAGGCCACAATGTGGTCTCCCCAGAGTCTTCTCCAAGATAAGCCCAGTACCCTCAACCTTTCTTTGCAGGAGAGGTGCTCCAGCCCTCTAATGCACTGAATCTGCAAGGATTCAGTGGAAAGAGGAAGGAAAGAGTCTTACTGGTTAAGGGAGTTCTGCCCTACTTCAGACAGTTTTACCCTTCTTTCAATCCCTTCCCCTAACTTTCTGAATGAGACTGATGAGAGTCATTTGTTGAATCTCCCTGTGTCCCTACACCTGTTGTTGAAGATAGGAACACGTAGAGTATACATACTGCAGAGTGTCTTGTTCTGAAAGGGAGCAGCAGCCAGCCCCTTGAGGTACTGCTGAAGAGCACATGGTTAGGACCAAGCTGCCCAGTGGGTCCTACTGGAAAATCAGACTGAGCTACCAAGGTTGATTTCATGACCCTATGAGATAATATTTGGTATTGTGTTTAAAAAGGGCCTAAGGGTGCCTCCCTTCTTGTTTGTTGTACGTGGGGACCATGACCTTGTGGCAACCTCAAGGGACAATGCATACACAACTCATTTCCCATTTTGTGGATCAGGAAAGGTGGAAAGGAGGGTGTAGCAAGTTGGTGGTCGGCCTCTTTTCCCAGGTAACTCATGGTAAGATGAGAGGGAATGGCCTCAAGCTGCAAAAACGGAGGTTCAGGTTGGATATTAGGAAACATTTCTTCTAAGAAAGAGTGGTAATTTATTGGCACAGGCTGCTGAGGAAGGTGGTGGAGTCACCATCCTTGGATGTGTTCAAGAAATATGTACAGGTGGTACATGGTTAGGGTTAGTGGACATGGTTAAGGTTAAGGACATGGGTTAGTGGACATGGTGGGGATGAGTGGACATGGTTGGATTAGATTATTTTAATGGTCATCTACAACTTTAATGAGTCTGTGATTCTATGATTCTACGAACTGAAGCCAGGACATAGTCTGGAGACAAATGCATCTGTCAAATGTTTGGGAAATGAAGATAGTGTAGAGAAGACATATTTTTCTGTAATTTCTCAGTATTTTGACTCTACCTTGGTGAGTCTAGTTTT
Organism: Lagopus muta; assembly: GCF_023343835.1. Lineage (NCBI taxonomy): Eukaryota > Metazoa > Chordata > Aves > Galliformes > Phasianidae > Lagopus > Lagopus muta. The sequence continues at coordinate 20,597,498 of NC_064435.1, forward strand.
GAAGGTTCCCACTTCCCTACATGTGTCTCAGTGGAGACAGAAATTTCAGGGACCAGTGCTAAGTGACATCTCTTGTAGGAATGTGGCCCTTCGAAGGTCTTCCTTTGGCTGATGTTGTATTAATCTCTATCTTTTCTTCAAATTTACTCTACTAGTACTTCAAATCAGTTCTATTAGTTGTAACCCTCCTCCAGTCATCAACACAAATTTGGGATATCTAAGAGAGAAATCTTAGTCTTCTCCCTAAGCTACGCCTTTCTCAGTTACTGGGCACCTCCATCCTTGCACTCAAATTTTGCCCATCACTCTCAGTCTGGATGTCTTTGCAGACACTCACATCCAGGTAGTGCCCACAATTTGCAGATTCTTACACTGCAACTTCTCCACATTTCTGTCTGTCTGTTCTCTCTCCTGAAATTACTTTCCAGATTTTTTAAATGTCTCAATCACTGCAATGTTACTGCCCTACCAATACCCTCCCAGACCCTGTTCCGGAGGCCATTTTTCTAGCTCAGTGTTTTGAAAACCTGTTCTATCCACCCAACTGTCAGTTTCCCTTCTCTCTTTCTGTGGTATTCCAGCTCCTTTCCTGGAACTTCTCTCTTTTATTGTCAAAACATCAGTGCTATCCAGCAGGATCACCTCCTACCTTCTCTCCTACGATTGCCCACGTTCCATTTTGCTGCTTGTGCTGGAAGGAGCTCCCCACATGCATACAAAATGCTTCTTTCTCATCCACAAAGCCATTCTGAGCAACCACTTTCACTTTTACCCCTGTAACCAACTTCAGACAGAGAAGTGGCCATGCCTCAGGGGTTGGAAGAAAGCACTCTTTGTTTTGTCAAGCAGTGACTTTGGATTGCTTTCCTGTATCTACCTTGATTTATAACTAAGGGAAAATTTTGTTTTTTGGGATTTTTGTGTTCTGCAAGAATTTATTTACGTTTTGAAGATGAAAAATAAAGTGCACATTCCTCTATATGTCTTATGTAGCATGCCACACAAAAATATCTTTTTCTTATGGGACTGAGATATTTTAGAAGTTGTACACTGGAAGGTTAGACAGGAAACATACATGAACTAGGTTTAAACGGTTGTCTTTTCTAAGTCTAGACTGAAAATGGAAAAAAGTCATCAGGCCTCAAGCAGCAGAAAAGTGGGTACATTTACTGTGGTAAGTTACAACAGAAAGGCTGCACATGACAGGGAACCCTTCAGTCCTATAGAACAAAAGCAAGAAGAGATAAAGACAAATAGACCAAGACATTCTTTCCGTACTGTTGTTCCTATGTTTGAGTTCCTTCACGCTCTGATGATAACAGACAGTGAAAACCAATGCAGTGCGAAAACCTGCAATATAAATCAGGAACCGTAAGATAAACGTGAAAACAGAGAAACTCTGGTGTTGAGAATAACTATGAAAAGTACAGAAACATTCTGCATTCTGAGGTGCTCCATAAGCATTCTGCATGGGAGTGAAATAAATGTGGTTCATAAAGGGCATGCTAATCATATGAATTGCTTAAGCATCTTGATTAGTCCCAGCCACAAGCACAGCTGAGGGATGTGTGCAGCACAAGCACAAAAGGACATCTCTGTGAAGAGGGTCTGATCTGATCCAGGCTTGTCAGCTTGGATGTGGATGCAGGAATATGTGATACTAAACATGAAGAAAGTGGATGGGAAGGGATCACTTGTTCCTAACACTCTCAAGTAGGTGCCTTCTCAAATTCAGCAAGTTTAAAGTGAACAATAGGAAATCTTTCACATCCTCACTTAAGCCAAAGATCCCACTGTCAAAGGCTTTTCTGGAGACAAGTTGATACTGCCTTTAGTGGGGATTTAGAGAACTTGATGCAGGAAAGGTCATAGATGGCCATTAAGCACAATAGATCAGATGTAATCTACAGCTTGGAAAACTGATTCAATGGCTGCTGGGAGCTGGAAGGCCATCCCAAAGGACCCAGTACTCACTGATTACCTGGGTTTTTCACTCTTACCTTCAGCTCCTGCTTCTGGTTACTTTGGAGACTCACTGGTGGGTAAGAAGGATTTTTGACACACAGCTATGTTGTATTTGCCTTAAAAACCCATGCTGTTGAAATCTCAGTGCCTTTTGGGACCATGCACTTGAAGTCAGGTCCCTCTGTATCCTACAATTTCTTCAAAATGTAGCAGAACAAAAAACAGATACAAGGAAAACTTTAAAAATAACAAGGTTTCATTTTTGAAATAATTTGAGGGGTTTTTTTTGTTTTTTGTTTTTTTGTTTTTGTTTTTTTTCAGTAAAGTGTAGAATAATTCCCGTTTTGGTAATTTTAGCAATTGCATCATTGTGATTGTTGAGATACTGAGTCTGGCTTTAGTTTTGGAAAGGGACTGCATGCCTTTGAAATTAACCCTCTTTTTTTCATCCTGCAAGAAGGATTGACCACTTCAGAAGACTTTTTTTTTTTTTTTTTTTTTCTTCTAAAAATATAATTCAGAAACACAAGGAGGAAGGATTTTTAAAGGAATGTTTGTGGAAGCAATGGTGCTTGTTAAAGTAACACAGAATGTATGGCTTGTATTGAAATGTCAACATACTTTGACGTGCATGGAGATTTTGATGGTGCTTTTCCTTCTTATGGTGTAGAAGCCCCCCTGCCACACTGGTCAACAGATGCATTCTGTCTGCAGGGAATCAGTCATATGACAGTTTTTGTAGGATTTTATCTTACAGTGAAGATTTGTTCCTAGAATGAATCAACCTTTCCAGGATGAAGCTAGTAGAAATAGATCCTCAGCTTTTGGGTATCCTTTGATGCAGTCAGATGTATGAACTCTGAATATATTGCTATACAGATTACAGTCTTGTGTTCTATTTTTTGGGAACTGACACACAAAGAAAAGACAGTACAATCTAATACCAATGTAAAGATTCCTTTTTTAGCTCAAATCTGCCTTTTGAAGCACAGTTTATTTTTAACATCACATCAATTGTCTCCAAATATATACTGCAGTGAAATGCAACCTGGAGAGAGAAGAATGGGTGCCCATGGATTCCCCACTTCTGCACAGAGGAGCAGTAGCAGCGCTCTTCCTTGCTGATTCCAGGACTGGGTGGGAGATTCGTCCCCCAGAATCAAACCTTACACCCACCTTGTGCTGTGCCCAGTGCTCCCACCTGCAGGGCTGTGATGTGGGAAGGACCTCTTGGAGGAAGAGAAGGAGGAGGAAGAGGATGAGGATGAGGAGGGGGAGAAGTATGCGGCATGGTAGCGGTGGTATTTTGGCATGAAAGGTGGTGAATCAGAGACATGGTGAGGTGCAATGCTCCACATGACCAAGTGCCTGCATGGTCTCCCCATGTTCTGCAGGGTCATGCTGGATGATGTCACAGGCAGTGACAGTCTTGGATATTGTCTCTGATCATATCAGCCTTCACTCTTTCTTGGGACAGACCCATGGCAAGTTCTCCTGCTTTCTCTCAGGGGTTGCCATAGTAACTTGTCTTAGCTCTGCATCACACTAACACATCAGTAATTTAAGCCCCAAGCAACTTTAATCTGGCCCTTGGTCCTTAGCTTGTACCTGTGACAGTTTTGATGCCTTGGTGGAAGATAGAACCCATAGAAAGTAATTATGGCCTCAGAGGTCATAAGATCTGCTGTTACGTGGCCACCATGACTGGGTAGAGCTTCCGTCCTTTTCCTCGTGTTTCCATCAGACACAGACAACACGCCTGGAGAACCAGAATACAGCAGGGGAAATCAGAAGGGAGGACTCTCCTTATTCTTAGCCATGTCACATGGTGACAGCTGCACCTCAGGTGTCCACCCACACAGCTTCCCACTCCTCTGAACCAGCCGCTCCATTTGACTTGGTGAGGAAATGCTCATCCTGAAGCGGCTAGTCCCTGCCTGCACCCTCTGTGGGAAATGTAACACCTTGACCACTTATCTCAGACAGGTGGTGGTCTTCTCTGGTCCTTTCCTTTTTTCTCCCCATGCCATGCATTGGCATAACCTTGTCTCTTCCCACTCTCTGATGTCAACTGTTTTTCTACAGCTTTCTTCCTCTCCTCTATTAATCCAGATTTTCATTTACCTTCAAAAGTTACTCAGCACTTGGGCAGAAATCCAGGACAGCTCCTGGATGTTTGCAAATTGATTTAGTTCTTAACAGAGATGCTGCATACTACCTGACAACACCAAATCATAAATGGGCTCCTGCAGGAGCACTAGAAATAAGTGGGAAATACAGGGTGCTTCAGGAACAGTACAGATCTCCACCTTCATGGCCATCAAGTCCAGCAGCTACTCTCCAGTGGACTAGCACCTCAGATCAAACAAAATCTAGTGCTTGATCTAGTGGTTGGCAACCCTGCCCATGGCAGGGGGGTTGGTACTAGATGATCTTGGAGGTCCCTTCCAACTCAAGTCATTCTATGGTTCTGTGAAAATCAAAATGATTAACCTTTTGTTCAGCTCCCCTTGTGACGGTGCTGGTAAGAAAATGCAGGACTATCCAGACAAAATCAACAGAGAAAAGGGCCTGGATCCCACTGAGCAGCCAGATAACACAGATAACATAAGGACAGGTGTTTGTGGGCTGTACCCATGATGCTGCACAACATGAGGACAGGGGAGCAAAAGCCCCTTTCTCCATTTCTCCTGTCCCTCATGTTAAACTTCTCCAACAGCCTATCTAAATGCTAATAACCAACTTCTGTTTGTGTCCTGGCTCCTGGGACACACGGTGCTTTAATCCCTTGGATGAGGTTGGCAATACTATCTGGGCTTAGCAAGCTAACTTTTGTAACTTATTAAGCGTTTTATGGATTTTATAGGTTTTACGGGGTTTATAGTACTATGTTTTATAAAGGAAGTCTGGACAAGTACCACCCAAGTCCAGGCTGCCCTGGTGAGGCTGCTTTGTGAGTTTTGCTTCCATACAGAAGGTGATCTTGGTACAGCTCTTTGGAGCAGGAGGAAGGACACCTCTGGCACTTCCTTCCTTCTGGGGCAGGCAGGGAAGAGCCAGCCTTCCCCAGCATCTCCTTAAACCTCACTCCAAGGGATCTTCTGTGCAGACACCAGGGAGAGAGACCTACACCACTTCTTATAAGAAGCAGCCAACACAGAAGAGATGTTAACTGCTCCCTGCCACTGGCTGCCTGCTCCCTACAAGCAGGAAATACATTTTCCTAATTGCTATTGATACTTTTTCTCCTGCCATATAAAACCTAACTGCAGGTTCAAATCTCTATACACATTCTGGATCTTGACCTAACCTCTATAGCTCTGATAAGATTGCATCTTTTAAAGTTTAATTACTGGGTAATTAGCATATTAATGCTATCAACATTAGATTTTTCATTAAGGCAGAATATTATCGACTTGAATAAATGACCATGTCAATCAGAAAGATACTAAGTATAAAGTGATCCTGTCATACAGAGTGAAGGACGTGTGTTTCTTTTGAACTCGTTTTTCCCAGTAATTAAATAAACACTCCCAGTCCAGTTTTGAAGTTCTTGCTTATCTGCAACCCTGCCTTCAGTCAATCAGATGCTTGCTTTGACTAGCAGATGTTGTTCTGAGTAATATCATGGATAGAGGTGCTTTTTCTGTTTTCAGATGTTTGCAGAACACCCTGGCAAGGTAACAGAGCCAGGTTCCCCACAAAATACATTCTATATAGTGTACGCTGAGCACAGATCTGTAGGGTATGTTTAAGCATCTCACAAGGAGGTGCCCTTCACTGCACAGCTGCCTAGTGCATGTCCTTCAAGGCAGAAGAAGCACTGTCCTCAATATGTAGGGCTGGGACACATTTTGTGGTGCTCCATTCTGGTGCTGGGTTCTTGGTCATAAAAGCCATGCAAGAGAAGTTGGAGGATGATTTCCAAGGATGTGTGGGATGTGCTGCTCACAGGGGATCAGTGGTGATGGTGGTCCTGGCTTGGCATCTGCCACTCAAGGGGGTGAAGTGGATCCATGCCTGGCATATAGTCAGCAGAGATAAAGAGAGCTTTTATTTTAATCCCAGAAATTCTTTGTTGCAGGAAGTATTCAGCACAAGGTGTTGCATGGAACAAGAAAGGGAAGGAGGAGGTGGGTTAGTGGGAGGTGACAGCATGTGGGTGGCAGCAGCCAAAGACGGGTCATCTCAGTGCATGCTGAATATGCCTGTTGGGTGGCAAAAGAAAAAGGAAAGCAGCCAGAGTGTCTGAAAGCAGCCAGGTTATTCACCCCAATCTTAGCCTGACCTGATTCAAATAAATCCTCTGCTAGGGATTGTCTTCCCATCCAGCTTTAAATAGCAATGTCTTCATTAACCTAAGCCTCTTCCTGAGCCTCATGGCTGCTCCTTCTGCTGAGCTGTTTCTCTTACCTCTGCTCCCGCACGACCATCTGATCCCTCCTGAAGAGATGGTCAAACCCTGTTGTCCACAGGCAAGAGAAAGGAAAATCTTAACCAGGGGTTCCCACAGAGCAGCATCAGAGCTCTCTCTTCAAAACATGCATAACAGATGCACTTTTTTCTTTTTTGTTTTCTTTCCTTTCTCTATTTTCTTTGTGCACAGTGAAAGAAAGGTGTTGGAAGTACCCCACATAAGGCCCAGCTTGTTTTTGAGTGGGTAGTACTGGGAAATGATGGTGGACCTGGATGGCAGGGATCCATGGGCAACAGTGCCTGGTGGAGAGGGCAATACATGGAGGTAGTCATGCCCAGAGTAAGGGTGCTGCCTCCGGTTATTAGGGTCTGCTTTCTTCCTTTTCATGAGAGTGCTGATAAGATCACACAAACCATCTGGGGAGAGACATGACCTCTCTGTTGGACTTCCTGGTGCACTTTAAAGCCTTCCTGGAAGAACTGATGACTTGTTTCATTATTCTGGTAAACATGCCACAAGGATGAACTGGCTTTACTTGTTGATTCCTGTTCAGCACCTGCCCCTTCATCTGTGGCTTCATCAGCACTGCTGTAGTTGTCTTTGCCACTGTGAGGGAAGGGGACTGAGGATCCCTGCTTAAACATCATAATGGGACCATAGTTAGCTCCCTCTTATGGATGGTTACAGAAGACTGAAACAGGCTTAGACTTTTGGGTCCTGTAACTGAGGCTCGAAAAGCTTTCAGCATGTTGTTATACCATGGATTACCATTGGGGCAAGGTTGGCACATGAAGATGGGATTGTAACACCACAAGTGTTACAATCCAGGCTCTATTTCATTTAGAAACCTCAGCTGCCCAGTGGATCAGAGGTTACGCCAAGTGAGCTAAATAAAAATGAGAAGCACACTAGTGCTCTATTTGTACATGGTGCCAGGTTATGTGTGGGATCACCCCAAACTGCATCTGTCCTTTCAACTCTAGACCATTTCTCCATCACACTCTGCGCGTGTTACCAATGCCTCCCTTCTCCCTGCAGAATAACAAGGAGGACTCAAAGTGGTGAGAAAGCTGTGCTGTGAAGAGCCTGGGCAGCCATGTGCCAGGAGGCATGGGGTGATGCTTACTGTTCCTTTGCAGGAAGAAGCGTCCAGCTTCCGTACTGCAAAGCATGGATCCTACAGCTGCACTGGTGGCAAAGGAGAGACAGATTACAGTGCAACAAGGACAATTTACATCCACTTAGTGACCTAACCTGTAGAGTTTGTGTCTCTGCCAAATAACCTCTCAGCATATTGATTTGGGCATACAAATCTACCTGCTGAGCCTGCTAAGTGCAGTAGAAAGGGAATTCTTCTATTTGCCAGTGACATACAGTAACAAAAAGCTCATTCCTCTCTTTAATAAAATCTTTCCTCCTTTTTCTGTAATCAATATGGGTCAGACATCTTTTATAAAGCACAAGGCTTTAACTTAGCTGAGTAAAAAATGTAATGTAATTTTGAGAATCTATAAATGCTCTAAGTACAATATATTCAATAACATCAATCCTGGCTAAGAAGGAAGGAGAGAAACTACTTCTGTGACCATTAAGGTTGCCGTTTACTATTCCAAAGCAAACACTTATTGTTTCATCCCCCATTACTAAATATATTGTCAAAATCAGTGTCTTCTGACGAAGAAAATATACCCCCTAGCCCTTTACTGTGCTGAACTAGCCAATTAAAAAGAATGTTCCAGGCAGGGCATGATCTGATTCTTTCCATTATTCATCATATGCATTCAGCTTCAGCATTGCTCAGTAGGCTAACCCCATCTTGAACAAACATCTCACCATTTTTTGGTCATTATCAAAAGCTCAGTTTCAAAAGCAGAGAGCGTTTCGCTTCTGAAGCATAGCAAATCTGCTGGGAGAGCGTGAAGACATGGGCTGCAGCTCTCAGCAATCTCCCTTTCGTGGAGCAATTTACACTCAAATGAGCATGGAGAAGTGTTTACGGTCTCTTGGCCATCCCATTAGCTCCACCACGGACTCCAGAAGCCTCTGCCTACACAGCCTCACCTTCCTCCCAAGAACTGTTCAAAGGGTAGCATTTGAGCTGCTCAGCACACAGCCTGTCCCTGGAACACAATTGCTGGATGAGAGCTCATCACACTGCTGCTGTGAGGGGATGACCGACTGGGGGTAATCAATGGCTGCAGAATGACATTTAAACATGTTTGATGCTTTCTCTGAGAATGAGGACAGAATTATGCTACTTTGCATTCCGATTAATTCTTTTAGCCTGCAACTTGCTTTGGATTTGAATAAGCAGCATAGTTCAGGAAAACATGCTCTCCTGCTGAGAGCTGAAAACCAGGTTATTCTTCAGCTATTATTTTGCTTTTGGTATTTCAATTAATTTCCATAGCACACTTGTCGTTTTTCAGGATCACAAAATGTGTTGCTAGATCTGTAATTAATGCCAGCTCAATAGAACAGTGTCAGAACCACAATGACATCACGTGTAATGTGAATTTTAGCTTTTCTGATAAAAATGAAAAATCCCAAGCCATATCTTTAATTGTTTTGACCCTGCATTTCGGTCTCTGCCTTAAGGACTTCATGGTCCAGCCTGTGAAATTATGTTTGAAGTTCAAAGTTCAAATGGTTTCCCTGGGTGAAGCCAAAAGAGAGATCAGCAGAGTCAAGGCAAGGCAGCCCTCAGGCTGTGGGTTTGAGTGGTCGGAGCTACTCCGATTTCAGCGTGAACAGTAAGGGGAGACTGAAAGGCTGAGAGAATGGAAATGGGGGCTTTCTGCCTTTGGTTATGTGATCCTTCCCCTCTGTCCCACTCCCATTGGTGAGACCACAGCTGACCAGTTCTGGGCATCCCAGTACAGAAGAGAACAGGACATAGTGAAAAGACCCAATGAAGACCTGTATCCCACAGGGGGTCACCAAAATTCTGAAAGGCCTGGTGTGTTTCTCCTATGGGGAAAGGCTGAGAGAGCTGGGCCTGATCAGCATGGAGCAGAGGGGATTCAGGGGACCTCACCAGTGTCCATAAATACCTGATAAAAACCTGAATACCTGGCTACTTTTCTAAGAGGCTACTTTCAGTGGTGCCCAGTTCCAGGACAGAAGGCAATGAGCACCAACTGGAGCACAGGGGCTCCCTCTGAGCACCAGGCAGCACTGCTGTGCTGTGCAGTGCCGGAGCACTGGCACATGTGGAGCACTGGCACATGTTGCCCAGAGGCTGTGGAGTCTTCTCCTATTCCGGGGATGTTCAGAAGCTGCCTGGCCAAGGGCCTGGGTCCCCTGCTGGAGCAGGGGGGGACCAGAGGGGCACAGAGGGCCTTGCCAGCCACAGCCATTCTATGATTCAGTCTTGTAGACACTTTGCTTGATGCCCCAGATTGCATAGCTTCCTCAAGATTGAGGAGGGGCTCATCCTGCATTGTGCTTTCTTAGACCCCAGGGACTAAGAAACCCATTCTTTCATCTCACATGGTGGTGAGCATTTGTCTTGGTGTTAATCAGCATGTTTCTGTATCATAGAGGTATATCCTTGCATGGTGTTAGCCAAGGGAAGAGGGGAGGTGAGCTGTGAGCTCTGCTCCTTCTCTTTAATGAAGCATTGCTCTCAAGCCTGTCACTGGCACATTAAGTGCTTACAGCTTTAAGCCTGTTTATCCAAAACAGAAGCTTGCAGCACCAATAACAGAAACATAACATTGCAGCACTAGGGCTCTGAGCTGGAGCTCTCATTCCCTGCAAATCTTTGTGGGATATTTTGGAGTAAGTGAATCTGCCAGTTTGTCAGTTAAGCAGAATAGAAACAAAAGCACAGGCAAATTCATTAGCAGTGAAGATTGTCTTTCTAACATCTAATTCAAGGTCTTTGGATAGGAAATGCAGTCTCTTCCTTCCCTGTAAGCAGCGTGGGAGCTCAAGTACAGCCCCTCTGATGAATCAGGCTGCTGCTTGTCCATCAGTGCTGAAGGATAACCTCATGCTCTGTGATTCTCCATTTGGCATTTCAGTACTGGTTTAAACTCCATTGCTCCAGGGGTTTGCCCAGGCTGTCACTGTCACCTTGGCAGTGCTGGGCTCACAAGTCAGACAAAGCAACCTCTATTTCCATGTTTCACAGACTAAAAGAGATGCTCCAACTGCAGATTCCCACAACTGGTGATGATGGCAAATCTCCCTGTATTCCCACGCTGGTAAGTGCCATGGAGGAAGGAAGTCTTCGCAATGATTTCCCTGTTTACAAAACAAATTCCAACCTGTCTCCTTTAAGGTAAAAAGACAGGGCTGTCTTGTGTCTGGTGGCAGTTTCCTCTTATGTAAGTGTTTACAATCACTTCATTACTTTAGTCATCAGTAAAATGAGGCTTCTTTGCTGCAGGACTAGTCCTGGAGGTCAGCGATGTGGGGCTGCAAGGCAGCAGTGCAAAAGCAAAAGTAAACCCCAGACCCTCCCTATTGTCCCTTTCAGCCTTCAGCAAGAAAGAAGCCCAAGCAAAGGTTTATCCAGAAGCTCACACTGACATTTCCCTTTCCATACAGTCGCATACACTCTCCAACAGCCCAAACACATCAGGGCAAAGGGCACGGCAAGAATTCAAACAGTTTCAGACTTCTCCGCCACTGCTCATCTATGTTACATCTCAGTGTCTCAGCAGCATGTTTCAGTCATAAATTCAGACACGGAAGCTGTTTCTACCCTCTCTGCCCTCTGTTAAGGTTTGTGGCCTGGATTAAGGCTGGGTATGAATGTTCTAATTTCCAGTGAATTCCAACCTTCCCTGAAAAGTGGAATGCTGCTCAGGGTTTGCTTTTAGATGTCTACTTGCTGCGCACTGAATTTGCAGTATTGTTTATCAGATTTCTCAATATTTACATTTGGTTCCCATTACAGTAAACAGATGACATATTATATGATACTACTGTTCAAAAACCCCAACTAAATGAGAAACAGAAACTCTCCATCAGAACCGAAGTGAGACTGCAGCAGAAACTCACAGGCATTAAGGATGCTGAATTCAGGTTCCTCTCAAGGTCTTTTTACTCTGTCCATTATTTATAGATAACAGTTTGTATTTATTTAAAACAAACACAAACTGGTAGGAAGACAGGAAGCAGACGATGGCTTCAAACTAAGTATTTTTAACTCAGAACCTATCTCCAATAGTGACAATTCCCAGAAGCTTTGGAAGAAGAATTTCTGCAATGGATGATAATAGAAAAGCCAACCTGTACATCAAATTCTTCTGTACTGGGGGAAGTTGGTTGTGACAAGGAGCGGGAGGAATATAGTCTTCATTTTTTAAATACAGATTTTTGAAGAATGAGAAAAGGCTTCTCTTTGTACTCCTTATAGCCAATCTAGATCTCCCCTCTTTTAGTTTGAAACCATTCTCCTTTGTCCAATCACCGTCTGCCCATGTAGAAAGGCAGTGTCCCTCCTGTTTATAAGCTTCATTTAAGTACTGGAAGTTCTGTAAAGTCTTTTGGTAAGAGCCCAAGGAAAAACTCCTTCCTTAGAGGGTATCTTGTCTGCAAGGAAGGCAGTCCATGAATGGGGGTGATCCCAGATCAGTCCTGCCTCCTGGATTTACCCGTAGCTTTCCTGATGATGAAAACAGCTTCAGCTGGTGGCAAACAAGTGTCTAGATGGAGAGAGAGACTCATGTGGTCTTCTCCAGAAAGGAAAAATCATTCTTGCTTCATTGCACAAATGCTAAAGTTTCTTTAATATTGCACTTTCCTGTTCTTAATTAAATTGAATAATTTTACAAAATAAATAGAGCAGTGCACCTCCAGTATGTAATGCAGATTGAGCAGAATGTTCATTTTAATTACGCCAAGTTTATTGAACCATGGTACTGCCAATAACTCCATCTGGCTGGAGCAGCAAGCAGTTTGGTGTTTATTTTCAGGTGTACAAAGCTTTGGTTTCTTTAGACCAAAAGGAGATGAACCATCTGAGTGAATTTGATCACCATGTTTGATTTAGCAAATTAATCGTAAGCCCTGAGAATTTGATAACAGCAAAAAAAGCTGTATCAACCTCACCCGTCTGTTAAACAGGGACATTTCCCACATATAAATCAGCTGAATTTAGAACCAATTTTGGCAATGTCTGTAATTCAGCAATCCATACCATAAGAGTCAACGTGACAGAGGATTCTGAGTATTAGATGTGGCTGAACTTTAATGTCATATTTTTTCATAACACAGGATAGCTGCTAAGCAAACCATCCAAAGGCAGACACTGCATCTGCAGCAGTGGCCAAGTTATGTGAACAAACTCATTCGTTCTGCTTCTGGACTATGCAGCATCTGCACAGAGATGAGGGGCAATCTGAGAGAGCTGGTGTTACTTTTTAAGGGAATGAGCAAATGTACAACCTCATTAACATGAGTTACTGCTGCTAAATAGCCACGAGATATGAAAAGAAGAAGCAGGTTGGCAGGCCCTTGTGCTTTGCTTGCCAAAAGAGTATGGAGCTGGAGGGGTTGCCATGAAAAGGAAACTTCTTGCATCTTGATTTACAGTGCGAGTGCCCAACCATAAACCAGAAATACTTTAGGAGTTAGGAAATAGTGAGATATAATATGTATTTCTGTGACGATAAAGTAAATTCTTCCTTTTATAATAGCATCTTCTGTAAAGCTTCTTTTTAGAGCAGTCAGTCCATTAGATGTAGAACAGATACAGGACAGGGAGAGCTCTTCTTTTTAAAAGCCACTGCAGAGGTGGTCCCTGGTTTTGCTATCTGTGGCTGATCTCACGAGCACTTGTACAGACCTTGGCCAAGATGTAAGATTTATAATATAAACCATAATACAGAGCAGCCTCTTTCTCAGCTGTCTGCTGCAGCTTGTGATTTACCCTATGACAAAGGTTTGGGTACTTTGTTCTGATTTTTGGAAGCAGGAAACCCAGTTGTTTCTGATGCTCAGCTTACCGGGCACTTCACCATGAAGCTCCCTCTTCTCAAGAGAGTCCATAAGCAGGAGAAACAACAGTGAAATTGCCTATCACTTATGGAACACGGGTGCCATGCAAACAAATTTTCTGTTTTTCAGTGCTTTTTTTTTTTTTTTTTTGCATGATGTGTTGCTTGGACCGCAGGCACCATGTCCCCACCAGGAACCCCCAGAGAGGCTGGAGGAGGGGCACGGCAGGACACACACTGCCCCAACCCAGGGACGGTAGGGAGCTATCTGCAAGAGACAGAGAAGATTCAGACAGGAAATCATGAACTGGCTGCTGTTTGAGCAGCACCAAGGCAAAAATGGGAGCAGAAATCTCACTACTGCAGCAAGTGTGGCCACAGTTATAGAATCACAGAATGGCTAGAAGGAGCCTTAAAGACCGTTCAGTTCCAGCCCACCATTGTGAGCAAGGACACCTCTCATCAGGCTGCCCAGAGCTCCATGCAGCCTGGTTTTGAACACTCCCATAATGAGGCATCCACAGCTTCTCTGGGCAGCCTGTGCCACTGCCTCACCACCCTCTGCAGGGAGGGTGAATAAATTCTTCTTTATATCTAACCTAAATCTAGTCTTCTTTTAGCTTAAAACTCTTGTTCTATCGTTACATTCTCTGACAGAGTCCCTCCTTTCTTAGGTACCGGAAGTCCTCTGCAAGGTCTCCCCAGAGCCTTCTCTTCCCTAGGTAGATAAACCAAAGCTCTCATCCTCTCATTTGCAGGAGAGGTGCTCCAAGTCCTCTAAGCATCTTTGTGGCCTCCTCTGGACCTGCTCCAACAGTTCCATATCCTTCCTATGCTGGGGGCACCAGGCCTGGACATGGTACTTCAGATGGGACCTCATGACAGCAGAGCAGAGGGGAACAATCTCCTCCTTCTCCCTGCTGGCCATGCTGCTTTTGATGTAACCCAGGATACAGGTGACCTTCTGGGCTGCAAGAACACATCTGTAGCACATTCACGTCCTATTTTTCATCGATCAGTATCCCAGTTCCTCTTTGCAGGGCTGCTTTCAGTCATTGTAGAGTTTACTCTGGTACACATTTCAAGTGCTGGCTTTTTGATCAGGGACTGACGATAGAATTTCTCACCTCATGTTGTGTCTCTGAAGGAAGGGAGAGAGATGGAGGGGAATGAGGAGGCCAAGCCAGGTCTTGGCACTGGGATTTGGATTATAAGAGGTGGAGGGATCAGACTGCATGCTGTTGTATGAGCTCAGAGCAGGCAGACTCTTTCCAACCCCAGCATGTCATGAGACATACAATGGAAAAAAGTCTTTAAAGAGAAGAAAGAAGGGATCTGGTCTGGATCATTGCTGTGGTGATGTCTACAAAATAGGGTCAGCATTGTGCTGGAGAAAAATAGTGCCCTATGTACCAGCCTCAGAGCTAGGTTGTGGCCCAGGGCCCAGCTGTGCCCCTGCACTTGCACCCAGAGCAACCCAGAGTGGCCAAGTTTTTCCCAGCCCCTGCAGCAGCCCTGGCAGTGTAGGGGGACACACATGTGCTCCTGGAGGGAAGTGTCTCTGGCTTGGTTAACACCTGCAGGTGTGGGGATTGACTCAGCTAAGGGCTAGTGGCTTGCTGCTGCAACATTCCCCTTAATTTTGTTTAAGACATGGCTATTCTGTGTTTATTTTGCAGGTGTTTGTTTTGGAACAAGCTCTGTTTTCATGCTTGTTTTTACACTGCACCACACACGGCGATGTTTGCTTTGCTGGTATCTCTCATTCCTCCCCACACATCCTGACTGGGACTAGTGCAGGCCCCCACCAGCAGCCCTTGTCTCTCACTCAGGCAGCCAGGACAAGGCACGTTCCTTTCTGTAAATGCTTTTGAAGAGCAGATGAAATCTCTCAAAGTGCCACTACATCAGCACTCCCCACCCATCCCACCACCCTGTATGCCAGAAAAGAGGAGCTGTTATGTTGCTCACATTTAAAGCATCTGAATCACAGAACTGCAGAAGTCTACTCTTTTACTTCCTCCCTGCAGTCATCCTCATGGGGTGGCTCCAAGTCAGCCAGAGTGTCCCATTACACTAGAGCTGCATTGGCATAGACTCTGCTACGCTTCTTCCTCAGGTCTATGCTGAGGCAGTGGAAAAGCAGATAAATGGGATAACCCATGCTCAGCCCATTAGGTTAGGCATCAGAGTGCAGCTGTATCTATAGAGACACTGCACACAAGGCCATCCACTCCCTACCGACTAAAAAAAGCAGAATGAGGATGTGCTACATGCAAGCCATGTTGTCATTGACATTATCTCTTCACCAAAAACCACAGGTGACGTTTCTAGGAAATGAGAAACACTATTCATTCAGCTTCTGCTTGTGCATGAGCCAACTTCCTCTTTTGAGTAATTTCTCTCTTGTTGTCAGCACCAACACTGAGCTGGCAGCTGCTGTCCATTTCTGCTGAGAAATCTGTGTGTTTGTGGCCTCTTGCCCTATGTGTGGTTCCTCTTTGTCACCGCGCCACTATCCCTTGCTCTCTTACAGTGGTCTCTATCAGGTTCACCTGATGGTGAAGATGGGAAATCCAACTGGTCACTCGAGGGCATTGTAGGCCTCTTCAGAACAAAATCCTAGAGTGATGCTCAGGAAGAGCTTTGCAAAGGCTTTTGGCTTTTGCATCACAGCAGATGAATAGTCAGAGACTCCTCTGGAAGGAAATCCTAGAGGCAACTTTATGAATCACACAGGTGGATTGAGGTACAATAATGTAAAAACAAGTGATTTCGTGCCTATTTTGTGTTGCGTAGTCACACAGCTATGAGCTGCATATGGGTAACACGCAGTCAAAAAAGTAATTCAGCTGCATGCGCATCTGTCTGATAAATACAGTGTTTATATATGCATGTTTAATGCCACTCAAAGTATCTATTTCATTTGTGTGTTTCCTTTATAACGTAAACTGTTACTGAAAAATAGAGAGAAAGGGAGAACCTTCTACTGACAACCTCCTTCAGCCAGACAAAATGGTGCCCCAGACCCGCAGCTCCTCACATCAGTGGTGGCACAGGACATGGTCTGCCTCCTGATCATCACCTCCTACACTCCATGGTGTAACAAGACTTGCTCTGGGAAAGGGAATTTCCCAGGCAGAGAAAGATGTAAACAAACACAGCTCTGTGTCCTCTGAAGCATCCCTGGAGAAGATAACATAGGCCTCGTGAATATCAGCCTTTCCAGAGATATCTTTCCTCACCAATTTTAGCACCTGTTGGGTGTCTGTTCCCAGGAGCTGCCCAGGAAGGAAAGAGATAAGAAGGCACTACTTATACATAAGCCAGAATCCAAACCCACCTAAAGAAGTCATCGCTTCAAGCAGTCCCTAGCAGGGAAGTGGACACCAAATCCACAATTTAGATCCTGAAAATCCCCCTTGGGCTGCCCCTGTTTGGGGTTTTTGACATTCACACTCTGCAGCATCCCACATGGAAACATGCGGTCAGAGGCTTCCTGGACACTGTAGATCCTCCATTCAGCATCCTTCTGGTGACCACACCAACAGCAGGATGACAACATGGACTCGTCTGTGTAGAAGACCTCAGGCCTGTAGTTGTCCTTGAGGCATTTCCAGCTAAGTGGATGTCACGGTGCAAGAGTGAGTGTTTCCTGGCTCTTATACTTCTGCTTGTGTGGTTTGGTCCCTTTCCATCCAAGATGGCGTGGATGCCAACACCTCTAGGCTCAGGAGCACTCCCACTGCATGGACATGGCTCCTTACCTCTCCATGGACCACTCCATTCTACCAGTTCTGCTGGCGCAGGGGCAACTCTAGCACCAGGAAAGCTGGTCTCTGTGGCTTTCACTTATGGCCCCGAGCACTAAGCCTGGAAACTGTGTAAAACACATCTTAATTGTATATGTTAGATCTGTTAAATATCATTTGTATATTTTATGCCTAGTTAATCTTTAAATATTAGATCACTGAAATCCTTAGAATTTTGTATTTGTGAGAGTCTCTCTGTTGATGAGTTAATTAAAACTATTTGTTTAATCTTGTCATTGTGCTCATGAAAAAAAAATCAGGAGCAAATTTTTATTCATTTCCTTTCCATACTTGTCTGCTTAGGTAAACGGAATAAGTACAGGGAAGTCAATAGTCAGGAAACACAGGAGTGGCAAGGTCAAGGTTTGAAAACTATATGGGAGTTCAGAAATGAGAGACAGACCGTGTATTCCTGATGTGTTCACGCAGTTTCACATAGCATTATAGTGCTCTCATTTTTTTGTGAAGGATTTTAAGTCTACACTGCCTGGTGAAGATCCTGCTGATAGCCTGATGTTGCAGAAATGCTCACAGAGCAAGTCAGAGAGCCCTAAAATGGTCCCCAGCTGCTTTTCAGACTGTAGCTTCAGCACAGAAAAAAAGCAGTGAGGGTTCCTGAATACAAAAGAGGTGATATCTGCTCAGTCATGAAGGCCTGATAAGAATGTGGATATATTCTGTGATTTTTTAACAAAACCATGCAAGGAAAATCATCATTTCCGAGTGAAGCATTAAGTCCAGTGCAAAAGCAAACTACTGGCAGCCTTCACTTGGCACCATGGTGTCCTGCTCCAATAGCCATTCCCTTGCCTCGCAGATAAGTGTTCCCGCAGTTCCTACAGAAGCCCTTGGCTTTGCTAGCCCCTGCCACCTATGACCTGGGGGCATCCCCTCCTTAGTCCCAGCTCTCACCACCCTGCGGCCACAGAACTCCTTGGTTACTCTTCAGCAGCAAACTGAAAGTCATTGCAATGGGGTCACTCTGGAGACTCTGGTTGCTCTGGCTTTTGTCGACAGGTACAGGACACAGATGACATCAGAATGTCTGCAGCTGCATTAGGGAAGGGCAAACTACTCCCTGCAGATGCCTGTCTGTGATGGCAGCAAGGACTGAGACACTTGGCCTTGGATCGTGTCTAGCTTCTAGATGTGGGCTTTAGAGTCTGTCATTAAACATATCTTTAAATATATTTCAAGTTAATACAGTGAAATCCCATTTCAGAACGTGACTGTAGAACTCTAATACTTGAAGGTCATGAAAAGATTTGGTTATACCAGTTCCAGACTAATGAGATTACAAAATCAGGATTTCAATGAGACTTCTTATTACAAAGTTTTCTGACTTTGTTCAACTTCTGTTGTGTTCACATCACGTGACTTTTTAAAATATGAATTTACTTTGCAGAAACACTTGCTCCCCTTTCTCTCCAACCCTCACCTCTCTTCAGATGCACATTCTTTGGCAATTTTGATTCTCTTCTGTCAGACTCAGCATGTTTGCAAAACACTCAGTGATAACACACACATCTGAAAGTTAATTACTGAAGGAAGATTGAATATAGTTGTGGGTTTTTTTCTTCCTATTCTTGAAAATATGCCCCTATTATACTAGTCACTCAGGCCCTTATCAAACCATTTTTAATGTCACTAGAAAGGCTGATGCTGGCTGCTGGGGCTGCTGGATTAGGCATTACAGTGCAGTATTACTGACACTTACAAGGTTTTCTAAGCCATTCTTACCTTGTCCTGAGATGTGGACCTGTTCACATCCCTGGTTCCTTGTTTAAGAGAGATGAGTCTTGCTAGGGACCCCAGCCCATCCCACCTAGGCCCTGGCACCACACTCATTGCAACCCAGTTTGTTAAGCATGTGTCGCTTCAGACACACAGTGTGCCCTCTGCAGCAGCCATGCTCCTTCCCACAGCCTTTCATCCTGTTATTGATGATATCTGGACTCTCCGGGCAAGGAGTTAGCTCTGCATGCTGAAGGCACTGGCAGAGAGTGGGAGCTGCTGTTGTATTGCATTTCTGCAACAGGGTCTCTATTGGTAACACTGATGAAAATAACTGCCCTGTTCAATACTGTGATGGCAGAACACCGGGCTGGGTACCACATCCAGGATCTCGAGAGGTTTGTGTATCCCAGGAGAGTCAGTCCCAGCTCTAGCACAGTTATTAATGGGCAGAACACCAGGCTGGGGACCACATTTGAGATCCATTATGCTGGATATTAACAGCAAAGGAAGATAGCGCCTTTTACCCTATTTGCCAATCAAACTGGGATTTCTTTGAGCATGCTGTCTTTCTTAGAGTGCATTCATCTTCTTCCCTGGAGATCTTCAAGTGGCATCTGAATGTGGGCCTGAACAACCTGTTCTGAGTGTCCCTGTTCAAGTGGGGATTGGCCCAGATGGACTCAGAGGTCTGTGCAAACCTCAGCCTTTCTGAGATTCATCTTGCCCTCCAAGCAACTTTTGAAATCACTGTCCAAATCCAGTCTGACTGGCAGAAGCATGGAAAATTCAAGGAGACCAAGTTTCTCCATGTTTTGTGAAAACAAGTAGCTTTTTGAAGAAACCAAAATTAACAATCTTTACCCAAGTATGCGCAGGGAGAGTTTAGAACTTCCTCTCTCAGTTTAATCAGTTTAATTACCACTCAACTGGCCACACTGTTTATAATGAAGTTCAGGTTGCTACCAGCATAACTTCTGGTCCAGCTAGCATGACCCGAACTGCTGAGGTGGAGTAGAAGGGAAGCTGAAGCTAGAGTATAACTAGCTTAGATGCCCTGGGAATGACCTTGGGGCCATTTAGGAGCAGTTTGGAAATAGCAGGGAAAAACTGGAAGGGTTTTGGTGCTATCTGCAGGTGTGGGAGAGACCTGGGAGCCCTGCTGTAGAAATTTGTAGGGGACATGGAGTGGGTTTAGAGTCACTACAGTGGGGAATGCAGGAGGCATAAGTTGTGACTCTAGCAGAAATCAGGTCTCACTCTTGGGTCACAATTTATTTTAAGTGAAGATTACTGTTTTTGAAATTGTAATGCAGGACAAGAAGATAGACAGAGCAGCACCATATAAACGGATCCATTTTGTCAGCAATACTCAATCATCAGCATTGTTTTCATTTTGGTAATGGATTTCTAATAGCATGCCTGCTTTGCTGGCTGCTTTCAAAATTAAAGGCAAATGAACATAAGGCAAGACAATGACATTTTGCTTTTTCTTTTGTCCTTCTCCTCTTCTTTTGATCAACTACTTCCATCTCACTCTTGCTGTCAGTGTCAGGGTGGCACTGATTTTGCTGTGTAGATGCCATTTACTGTGTACCCTCAGTATGCTCTCTATGTTTATTGTTGCTAATCCTCCAAAGACTTGAAATCCAATAAAATTTGCCCCTTGGCAATGTGAAAATCTCCCTCATCCAATTCATTTTCCAACACAGAATTTCCAGGAGAGGAATCCAGGGTCATTTTATACTGTTTTTGTTTTTGCATTGCCTAGTTATGAAATGTTCCATGACAACATTTGAAAATGGTGAATAGTTACCAGCCTAATGGAACTTGCTTCTTTTGCCTTTTAGGAATGAATTCTCCTGCCTTTTTCCAGGACAGAAAAAAAAAAGAAAAAAAAAAGAAAAAAAAGTTGTTCAAGAGAAACAACACTGCAAGAAGTTAAGAGAAGTCAAGTACTTGAGCTGCTCCTCCCCTTTATAGCGAACTATAGTTTCAGGGAATCAGTGTTCTTTGGCAAACATTCCAGCTACCTTGAGAAGTAAAATTTCAGATCTGAGTCTGATCAATTCAGCATAGGGTGCATGGGGAGATGCATTATCTCCCATTTTTATGTCCACAGGGAAGAACCTGTGGTACAGGCAGCATATATTTGGGATTAGTAAGGACCTCTGTTCTGTGCACTTGTGCCTTTCCAGAAAACAATTTTTGGCTCAGACACTGTCCAGAGCTGAAGGAAACAGTATTAAGTAGCTAGGTGGTAAAAGTAAAGGTACAAACTTGTATTTTCTTCCTCTGTGTTTGTTCTTCCCTTAAAATTTTATGTTATGCATGCTGTGTCGATCAGATAAAGTGGCCCCTATTTGTGAGTATTATTTAGAATCTCTTTATTACAGCCACCCTAATGTATCACAAAGTAGAAATATTAGTTAAAAATACTTGCTGTCAGATTTACTGTTTCATTTGCCAGCTCTTCCATTGTTCTGTGATTCTAAAATATAAATCAGCTGGTCCTTCAATTCAGGTTAAAATCCTCCAAATATTATTCCATTTCAGATTTGAAAATTTTCATCTCCATATTCTGAACCTAATTAGCTACCTTGTCTTTGTCTTTCTGTTCACTGTCATCTGCTCTTATTGGAAGTAGAGATGAAGGATTTAATTAGTTTTGGGACCACAACAAGGTTATCTTTAATTTGAACACTACTCTGAGTAATAACTACCTTTCTTTCTCTCCTCATTCTTGTCTCACTGTGCTAGCTCACAGCATTTATGTACATGGGTGAATTTCTTTTGCAAAGTTAACCGTGTTTTGGGTCAATCCATTACTCAACCTGTTACTAAACTGCCTATTCCTCACAGATAGAATTGGATTCTAAGCAGCTCAGAGATTTCAGCACTAATAAACTGTCAGACTTCTACTTGAATCCACCTTTCTATAGGAAAACAAAAGTTAAAAAAACAAAAGAAAAAGAAGAAGATGTCGACTTCATAGATACTCCAACTGCTACTGAGTCCAGCATGTGTCATGGAGGCTGCACAGGCCCGGGCTGGTCACCCTGGTCATCTGGTTCACTAAGGCCATGCCCCTTGCCTTACAACGACAGCCTCAAGTTTGCTCCAGTTTGTTTTGTTTTGCTGCATTTGGTTGCTGGGATTTAGCACAGCTGGGTGACTTGCATTATCCCACTCAGAGATAATGTGGGAAAGCAGCCTTTGTCGTCACTCCCTGCGAGGAGACCAGGGACATCTGCTGTGACTGGACAGTGTCAGCAAGGACAGAAAGGTGCTCCATGCAATGAGGCCTGTCACTTGAGGTTCAAATATGATGTAATTTTAGTTCCTAACTAGAACAGATGAGAGCACTAAATGTAGCATGTATTAGGAAAAAATTAAAATAAAAAAGAAGAATGACTGGATCTAATAGAATTTGGCTGTTCCTAGCTTGCTGCCTTTTATTCTTGGGGTATTTCTACATGATTTTGGCAAGCACTTGTTGGCTCTATTTTACTTGAGTGCTACAGCAACCAAATATTGTCTGAGTGTGCTTACCTTCCTAGTTTTCTCTTTGTGTGTGTGTTTGTTATTTTTTTTCCTTGTAAACAATTTTCATGCGGCTTCCAGTCAGTTCAACTGGGGGGCAGAGTGAGTTCGTAACTGTCTGCAAATTCTCTGCACATGTGCCCCTGGAGAAAACCAAAGCCAACAGAAAGCTTGTTGGCTTCTGCAAGCCCGCTTTTATGTTCAGGCTCACATAAACAACCACAAGGTTCAGAGCCCAGCTGGGAGGCCCCACGGGTGGTCACGGCCATTGCTGCGTGCCCACCTCCCCTGGCAGAGTCAGACATGGCTGCAGGGTATGAGAGCAAGCCTGCACCTACATTTATTGGAATCATCACAGACCATCCTGTGTCGGAAGGGACCCAGAAGGATCATTGAGTCCAACTCCCAGCTCCTCACAGGCCCACCCCAAATCCAAACCCAGTGTCTGAGCGCTGCCCAAACGCTCCCTGAACTCCGCCATGGGGCCGTGCCCACTGTCCTCCACTGCCCCGTGCAGCCCGTTCCGTGCCCGCCGCCCTCCGCTGCAGCCCCTGTCCCTGACCGCCACCCGCCCCTCCCCTGACGCAGCTCCATGCCGTTCCCTCGGGCCCTGTCGCTGTCACACGGAGCGGAGCTCAGCGCTGCCCCTCCGCTCCCTGTGAGGAGCTGCAGCCGCCATCGGGCCTCCCCTCAGCTCCTCTGCTCCGGGCTGCGCAAACACAGCGGCCTCAGCGCTCCTCGTACAATGCACAAGCAGTGTGGGCATGCACCACAGGTATTGGACCAACCGATGTCCTCATGTCTTACAGCAAGAGAAGGGAGGCAAGCACGTGCATGGGAAGTGCTGGTGCTGAGACCTGCAGAGGTAGCCAGGAGTGTTGGTGAAGGTAAAAATGAGGATTATCCAAGGGATGCAGTTGGTCAGTGCTGCTGGATCTGCTTTGGCAGAGGTGACGCTGAAGTAGCAGGCATCTTCCACATTCCAGAATGATACCCGTTCTGTCTCCTTCAACTGTCTTGAGGACATTTATCACAAATTTATCACCACTTACCATGTGGGTATCAAATGGAGAAAGGGGAAGAGTGTGTACTATCAAGGAAAAGGCAAAGACAACTCATGCAAGCCAGAAAACTGATGCCAAAAATGCTTTCATTACTATCTCTTTGCAGTGACAGACAATAGGAAACCTTTCTCCATTATCTGTGGAGGACAAAGTTACTGAAGAGGCTGCCAGAAAAGCTGTGTAACAACAGTGCATGAAGGAGCAGAGTGTTCCCCTTCCTGAGAGTGAAACCCCAGGGATTCTGTCCTCATTTTTTCAATATGCTTGAAGATCTACCTGCCCACTATTAAGAAGTCAAGGGCATGACAAAGCCTGGCCAATTAGAAAACACCTTTCCAGAAGCAAGGAGCCTGGACCAGCTTCCAGAGGAGGCACTGAGCAATCTGGATGGGATGGATGCAGAGATGTCCTGGTCAAGACTGGCAGGGAAACCAAGTAGAGGCAACTGTTCCCTACATCCATATTTGATCCAGATGAGATTTTCACTCATGTCCGGATAACGCTGCTTCCTTGAGATCCCTCTATTTTCTCTGTTTTTACATTTATCGTGGCCCTGTTATCTGATGGGTGCCTAACACAAAAAGAACAACTAGCGTGTGTAGTGCTGGAAGACCCACCAAAGCTGGGCTCTTCCCAGGTTTGGCATGCAGGGATGCTCAGACAGGCAACAACTGAGCTCCTGGGGTTGATCTGCAAAGATACTATCATCCTGTACAAGAGAAAACAGGTTTCCCCACTGCTCATCTGCCTCTAAAATCCTCAGGGCAATGGGATGTGTTGTGACAGGGTACTGGTGTCTTCAGAAGGGTTAAGGTGACACCAGAATTCCTGAATGTGGGCACTGAGATGCTATATCAAAAGTGCTCTGAAATTAATCTTAAGAATCAGGCCATTTATATGTTGGTAAATTTAGCAAGGTTGTATAGTAGTGTTTCCATGCAAAGGTGCAGGTTGGTGGTTAGTTATGACAATTAAATACCAGCAACTACTTAGTAAGTTATACAGCAGTGGATGGCAGTGGATCAAGGATAGGGGGAAGAAAAAGTGGAGGAAAATGAGGGAGTGGAAGTACTGGCAAAGAAAAATAAGAAAAAATAAAAAACATACAACATTTGCCAACTGAGACAAATGTTGCGAAGATTTTATTTAAAGCTGGAAATGTTCCTTTTCAATATAGGTGGGACAAAAAATACAGATGACTGAATTCCTGTTACAGATTTCTGTTATTTTCTCCCTGCTGAAGAAAGATTTATTTGGGAGCAAAAGGATATTTCTACCCTGTATCTTTGTTTTTCTGCACTCACTATCGCTGTGTGCACCGTTGATTTCCACAAGGCTGTCAGGCAGTTGGGCTCTCCTCCAGCAAATACTTAAGCACACGTGTAACGCTACAGTCGGCCTAAGGTTATCCATGTGCTTAGATGACTTTGGGTCAGGATCTTAATGTCTCTGCTGCTCAGATGTCACTTCCACACAGCAAGGAAGAGACACTGAAGGGCTAGACAATCAGCAAATATTGTTGAGAGACTGCAAAGGTCCTGGCAAGAGGGCTCAGGGATAACTCACTACATGAAATATTACTTTCAGCTGTAGGGAAAGAATTAAAAAATAAAAAAAAATAATAAAAAAAAAGCATATCAGTTATTCTCCGTTTGAGAATATGGGGCATTTGAACCAATCAGCAAATTGAGATGAAGTGAGCCTGGTATAGTTAAATGGGAGATGGGTGAGCTGTGTCGGGCCTGAGAGCAGAGGGAGCATGCTTCTCAGGAGCTCACACTGTCTGCATTGCGTGCAATGATGGCCTCCCCTGCCCACACAACCCTTTGCTGAATCCCACTTCAGATGAAGACCTTTGTCTCTAAATAACCTTGCTCAAAGTGCTTTATTTGATCCAAAGTGATTTTCCCCCCACGTGTTGCCAAGTAATCCACTCTTCTCTTATCCAAATGGCTTTTCCCTGCTTTCTGTCAGTGTGGCCCTCACACAAGAAAGAAAACAAGTGCACACGACTGAAACACATCAGTTAATGGAAAGCATTCTTGTTCAGCAGCAGTCAGCCTTCTGGATGGCCCCTTAGAAGGTGCTGATTGCAATTACTGGTTGATAGGCTTTTTTTTTTTTTCAGTAATAAGTATTTATTTCACTTTTCATCTGCTCTCATGTGTTTGAACTTGCCTCCTGGTGCTTCAGTGCCCATGAGCTGGAATCCCTGTGTGGATGCTTCTCATCCAGCACACTTGCTACTATTATTCATGGTGCAAGAGCCTTCCATGTGCAGCACACACCCAAGGTGTTTGCAGAGGGAGGAATGATTGCTGCCCATCCGTACACCTCCAGATCTGCTCCAGGTTGTTGCACGGGAACCCAAAATTATTGTTCCTGGATGAGAAACTGCTTACAGTCTCTGGGAGCAGGAATTAATGCAAATAAGAGTCCTGGTACATATATGGAGAGCATAGGATTTTCTTACAGTGCTGCATTCCTGGGAAACCATCTTCCACCTGATTTGACTCGAACAATAATTCTTTCACTGGGCCACCTTCAATGAATGGGGTGGGCTGAGCCACTTGTGCTGACTGCTTTTCTTTCAAACCCCCCTTTGCCTGCAATGCCATGTCAGCTGTATGAAAACTAAAATGTCTTTTCCTGTGGGTTTTTTTTTTTCCCACCCCATTTTTCTGCAAGAGCAAAAGTCAATATGACAACATTTTGCTGTCTCTTTTTTATCTGTTCTTCTGATGCCAATGGAAACATTACCCCCTTTCAAGCAGCAAGCTGCAGTCACCAGCAAAATACAGAGGTTTTTTTAAAGTAGTATATTAAAATCATGTCTGCTCACTGGGTTGGGGTATTTTTTGTTTGTTTGTTTGTTTTTGTTTTGTTTTTTAATTTTCTTTTTAAAAGCATTAGAAGTCATGGATATTTGAGGGAAGACTCCAAGATAAAGCACTTTTCCAAGTATTGTTATTGTAAGAGAAACATCAAGTGAATTCCCAGCTGCTGAAACGATGGGGCTCCCTTCTGAGAGCAAGGCTGCCTCACTGGCTGACACCGGGGAAGATCTTCTGTGGGTTCAAAGACCACGTCAGATAGTATTTCTGCTCTCTGTGTGTCTTCTGGTTTATGGGCAAACAAATGTTATCTATTGTTAGCTCTGCAAATCCAAAACAAGAGTGGGAGGAAAAGCAGGATCTGGTCTCACTTAGCAATACTGTGACTGTGTGTAAGCTATGTCATATATCCAGATGTCCATCTGTTAGGGTGCTCCCACTAGTTATAGGTGGCTATGTACATTTTCAGGAGTTACAGACAGCTATGTGTATGTTGTGAGACACAGCACATAATGCAGAGAAGCTCCAGCAGCCCATCTATTGTGTGAAAGTCCATTTCCTGCAGCAAGAGAGGAACGTGGTCCCACGTGGACAAAGCACATTTGTTTCTCAGCAGTCTTCAGTCCCTGAATATCTTTTTTATGCATTTTTCCAGCCAGTGCCCATATCTCATCACTTTCTGCTCACTTGGCTGATTGACACCTCCAAAGAGACAGATCTGGCATTGGGGGTTTAGTGTGGAAAAATGAAGCTAAGTCAGCAAATATCCACTTTTCTGCCACTTTCAGCTGGATTTTTGGGCCTGTGAGGAATGAGTGCTGTTGCTTTCATCTTGGTATGTCCAAGTGGCATCCCTGCCAAGCTTCCCCTAGCATGAGTAAAACACCATTGAAATGTTTTATGCTGTTAAAATGCACGTGTTATATCATCTAGCTTTGTGAAATAGAGTTTAAGAGCCAAAATGTTTAAATTCTCCCCCACGTGCACACATTTTTGACAGAATTGCAGTTAGGTCGCAATGCACTACATAACATTGTGGATTCACAATCCCTGGGAACATTCGAGGCAAGGATGGATTGGGGCCCTGGGAAGCTCTGCCTGGTGGGTGGCGCGTGGCAGGGAAGTTGGAGCTCAATGGTCTTTCAGGTCCCTTCCAACCTAAATCATTTTATGATGCTATGATTCTGATAGAGACTAGGCGATCTCTTTTTAACCTAAGATCCCAAACTTTCTGTTGTGTTGTACAAACATCATTGTCAAATGTGTGCAAGTGTTGTACAAGAGCTGCATTAAGTGAAGAAAGTGTATTACGGTACAGCTTAACTTGTGTGAGCTGACATGCCTTCCATGTCGGCTTAATTATTATATGTGATACATGTAGTATATGCTGGGATTTAAAAAGTTCATTGTATTATTCTTGTTCTTCTAGACTGCCAGTGGTATTCCAATTAATGTAGCATATTTTCTTTTTAAGGCACATATTTTAGACAGTTGGCTCCGCCTTTCTCTGTTGCAATAACTCCATGAGCCCTTATCACTGCTTTTCTCTATGGTATGACAGAAAGATGAACACCACATTTCCCTCTGTCTGTGCATCCTTCTGTCTACTCCAATTTTCCAAAAGTATTTCATGGTGGTTTGGGGCAAGCTAAAAGCTAGGAGCTGGGCTGGGGGTGGGCAGAGGTGGGCTGTGCTTCATCCCCATTCCAGGACATCCCAATGGCCGCATAAACAGAGGTGCCCCGTGTGGGGATTCCAGCCTGTACGCCCCTTTGCTTGAACAGAAAAGGGCTTATTCTGCTGCATGTGGGGATGTGGGAGGAAGAGGAAGAGATGTGCTTTCTCGAGGGTGAGCCCCACTTGGACTGGGGGTCGTTGGGCTGCCGGGGCGCCCACGATGCTTCAGACGTGCCCCCCGTGTGACAGATGACCTATTGAAATAATTTCAGAGCAGTGCTACGGTTGCCACGACAACCAGTGCTCTCTTGGCTTTCATCTGGCCATGTGACAGCGCTTTGACGTCAGCTGGAGGCAGAGCCTGTGGTTTCAGCCGCGCAGCCAAAGCTGTGTGAGAACCCAGTGGATGCTGGATTTATCCCCGCCGCCGCCACTGCCGCTGCTGCTGTTTCTCAGGGGCTGCCAGAGCATGGACTATTAAAAACTTGCATTTCTGCAGTGTGAGGTAACTGTTTGCTTTATATTCTTGTCAGGTATTTTTAAGCAAAAAAGTAAAAGAAAAAAAAAAAAAAGATGCAAAGCAGCTTATTGTGAGGGTGTTTTTTCACTTGTTTGTTTTGGCTGAAGTTTGTGGTGATGAACGAGCCCGGTGCTATCAGATAGATGCAAAGCAGCTTCTAGTCACTAATTCTGCGTGCAGACTGCTAAGCAGAGTTAGATTTAGATTAACGATCCGTGAAAGCGGAATAAAACGATATTGTTCTCATTTGACACTTTCAGAATATAAATAAATGTGAGTGATTCTAGGTGAATCCGTTTGGGAGTTAAAAGAAATCACGCTTAGCTATGTCGTTGATCTGGGCATCACAGCTTTACACTTCTGTTAGAACTTGTGCATTTGTTAACACTGACCGTCCAGCGGTTTGGTCCCCAGCTTGCAGGGAGTGGGAGGCCAGCAGTGGATGCATGGGGAGCAGCTCGCTGCCGGGTCCCTGAGCTGGAGCTGTGAGCTGGCTCTGTCCACAAGGCTCTGGACACTGCTCCTGGTCCCTGTCCTTGGCTCAATGATGTTTACAGAGGGAAGGACCGATAGCTTCCTGAGAGTGTGTCTGAAAAATGTGCCAAGAAAGCAACGTGTTTGTAACACAGGCTTTTTGTCACATGCAAGGATTTTTATTTTTATTTTTATAATTATTCCGTGGTGGGTTACGGGTAGTTGGGACAGCTATAAAAAGAATAGCGGCTTGAACAGCACCGTGGTAATAGGAAAATAAATGCTATTTGGGCGTTTTTTAAAAAGAAGAGATCTTGCTGTGTGTCCGTGTTACGCTGCTGGCTTGGAGGAGGCTGTTTGCAGAAGGAGATTCCAGGGCTGCTGAAGTTTGGTGCCACGGCCGGAGTTTGTGTGCAAGCACACATATTCGCCTTGAGGACAGATCACAGCTGAAACATCGTGTGCGTTATTTCCTGGAAAAGTATGTTAGACCGCTCTTATCTTCCCTAATTAAATACTCCAGCTCCCTTCCTCCCAAAGTTCAAAGAGTTTATTGATAATGGTAATGATTTGCTAAAGCGGCTGCCGCTCTGAAATGACCACAGAACTGCACAAATATTTAAAGCACGGCACAATAAAAGATAAGAAAAAACGGCTTAAAAAATACCCTAATATTACTAACTGCAGCAGAAGTAATTGTCTCAGAAAGGGAGCCAAGGCAGAGATTAACACTGAAAGCTCCTCTGTAAGGAAAGTTGTGGCTTAGTGCTCTGGATCTCACTGCATTTGGCACGCTTAATGGACCAACAGGGATAATTGCAGCTGAAGCCTCTAAGCCATTTTGCTTGGCACTATTTGTTCCTTACAAGATAGCTCATGTGTCCGAATTATCAATGTTTTGGCGACTGAAATATTTTAAATTGTGTTTAATAAATTTTTCTCATGCATCAGTGCATGCAAAGTCCCCCCTCCTTCCTCGCAGTGGGTTTAACAAGGAGTGACAACAGCCGCACAGCTCCACCACAATGGGACAGCCCCTGCCCTCCGGGCTGCCCTGGGTCACCACAGGGATGCTCCATGCCCCCACCTGCTTGCAGACACTTCAAAAATGTCTGCAAAAAAATGAAAAATAATGGAGGCAGCATTCACTCAAGTGATATTCATTAGAAATATTTTAAAAATTTGTTCATCATCTCCAGCTTAACAGGCATATCTTTCTTTAGTTTCCCCAAGGATGATGAACTACCGCCCATGTCACCAGAGGGATGCATCCTGCCTGGCAGAGTAAGCAGCTCTGTTCCCTCTCATTGGGTCCTGTGGGCTCTGGACATCCTGCCACTCTCTTTGAGCCTCAGGGCAGGCATGGCAGGGACAGCAAGGAGAAAGCTTGTGGCATGGGATCCTGCAGTGCATGCAGAGGGCATGGATCTCTGCTCAGAGGAGGGGAAGGGATCTGTGTGAGAGCGCTCCCTGGTCCATGTATTTCTTCCTGATAACTTTGTGCTCTTGTTTTGTTGGTCACCTCTGTACAAACCCTTTCATCAAAGGCTTGGGTTTTATCTCAGAAGGGTATGAAATTCCCAGCAAGCAGAACACTGAGCATCCCTTCAGCCCTTCACCCACTGTGAGAAAAGACCAAGCAGCCTTTGGGTCCCTGCCTCCTTCCCATGACTGAGGAGCAAGAAGGGGGCTGCAGCCCACCCCTATTCTTCTGCCAAGTGCCATGGCTCTAGGATCACCAGCTTCCTTGGGCTTGAAATCCTCTAACACAAATAAAAAATAAATGGCATGTGCATGGGATTGGTGGCATCTCACCTGTTTCTGAGGACACCCAGTAGACTCCATAGCTCCTGTCAGCCTTGGCTCTTGCAGGTGTCACTCCCTTGCAAGTAGAGGTGGAGGACAGCGTCTCCTCCACAGTCCCTTCAGCCACAAGAAGGGGTGAGCAGCCCACTAATTAGTCAGGAGCTGGAGCCTTCACCTAGGTGAGACTGGCTGAAAGCAAGGCTAAGCTCTCCCTGAGTCACTTCTCTCGCAACTGAATGCAGTCAGGGGAATTAAAAACACACTCAAGCTGTTGATGCCTCCAGCCTAGTAATAATAATGCACTCGAGCCTTTAGTGTGCTCTACCTTGATCTGGTTGAGCTGATGGTCAATGACAATCTAAATTTAGGCTAGAAGCATAAGAAAACCTACAAAAAATAATCCCTGCAGTGCAGAGCACTGACTCCTTCCTCTGTTTCTCATACAGAAGGTGATTTCTGCTGTCACCTTAAAGGTCCCAGCTGCTACTCAAGGCAGCATTTCCTTGGGGAATTGAATTCCCCCTATGGGGGAACTGTCAAACAGTGGGAACTGCCGCAGCTGTATTGGGTTTCAGACTCTTAAGTTACATCTTGCAGAAGCTGGTTTCCACGCTGCTAAAAATCATCACGTTCTGCTAATTTAATGTCCCGCATCAACTTTAACAACAACTGGTTTAAATGATAACTGAGCAGCAGTAGGGAGTTGACATTTTAATCAACAGTTGCTTTTCCAATTAAAGCCAGATGCCATGCGTGTGGTACTCCGAATGCAAAATAAAAGTTGACCTCATTGTTGGTTCCAAGCACAGAAATCCTCACTCCGGAATGTTGTTGGTAGCCATATTTTAGAAGCAATCTTCCATGGTGAGCCAAAGTCTACGCAGACAGTTAGAGTCAGATAACAGTTTGAAAAATTTAATATGTTTTGGCTGTACTTTTGCTGCTGTTAAATTTATCTTCTTAAACGGCAGGGAGTATAAGTTGAGGTTTGAGAAACAGTAATTTTGTAATTATTTTACATGGATCGAATTATTCTGTCATCAGATTTGCATTTCAGACAGCATTACAGTATGAAAATATAATTAGAAACTGTAATTCAGGAATTGCTGAATGCGATATTTCCCAGAGGGAGCACTGTGAAGGAGCACTGCCCTTTTTACAGCTTCACCAAACACTGGAATCCCAGAGGTGGGCTCCAAGTTCTAAAGTCCTGCATTCTGCGGTCCCAACGCACTGCTGACTTTCTTCCGATCTTTGGGATTTTTTTCGTGTGTGAGATTCATTTCCACAGAAACATTCAATCACGGAGAGCTGAAGTGCTCAGAGCCTGTTAACTGAATTTCAGTCTGGCTGTGCTGGGAGCTGATGAATTGCCTGCAGCCACAGAATGACACTGAGATAACGTAAGGATTTGATTTACACCCAGAAAAGCCAAGAAGCTTGTAGTTTGGGCTGAATGCTGTTTTGAATTTGTCCAAAGCCTGAAATTCTTAGCTGTACCTCCTCTCACTGGAAGGAGCAGAGGACAAGGCTTGGCTTAATCCTGCTTCTCTTCTTTTCAACATTTGGGACGTTTTGCTTAATTGTTCACAATGTTTTAGCTGCATTGGCAATTCTTAAGGGTTCATTGATTATGCTTATTATAATACTTGGTTTATAAGTAACTTGGCTAGAAACAAGCACAACCTCTCTTTTTAGTTGGGCTTATGTTGAGCAATCCCCTCCTATTCTTCAGGAAACAAACACTCTTAGGGAGAAAATTAACCATGGCAAGTTCTTCCCACCACCTTGCCAGTACATGGGATGCCAGTGTGTGGAGCAGAGCTCACGATGCTCAGAGCAAAGCCAGTAGAAGGCAGTTTCTGAGTGTGAGATGTGTTTAGTGCTTCCTTCTCCTCATACATCCCTTGGGGTTTTGCTAAGACAGTCCCTGCGTTCCCTTCTGCCATGCTAAGGGCCACACAATGCTGGTACAAAGGAGGATACCTGCCTCATCACTTGAATTTGGGTGATGCACATCCTGTCACCTGCACCTGGTATGTGAGTGGAGGACAGGAGCTGCATGGCATCATCACAAAGTTGGAAAGTATTTTTGTTAGAGAGGATGTAATTAGGCCAATTTGATCCTTGCGGACAATGTGGCCTTGCCTGGGGACACCAGGAGGAAGGTGCACACTGGGGCTGCAAGGCTTGGAGCAGGAGGGACAGGGAGCATTCTGCCCAGCTTTTCTCCTTGCTGGTGTTGCCACAACAGATCCAGCTCATCCTAAACATGAGCTTCAGTCAGGCACCTCTTGGAGAGGCTGAAGCAATTCAGCCCTGCGCCCTCCAGGCAGAGTGCTCTGCTCTGCTGTGCGACTGCTCCTTGCGGCAGCCTGAGATGCTGGGGGCAATGAGCACAAAGCTGCTGATTATTTCCCCAACTGCTGTGTGGTTTCTATCACAACACTATTCTTTTGTGCAGAATGGCAGCTTGATTGCAGAGTCCTCTTTAACTTCACAATTTTAGCAAGCCCAAGCCCAATTAGAGCAATTATATCTCAGCAGAAACACGGTCTGTTGTCCGCTGGACCCGTCTGTCAAGTGTCCTATTCATAGCTGTTTTTCTTGCATGGGGGTTTTCATATGGAGTCACTTTGACCCTTCTAAAACAGCCTCATCTGAAGGACATTTCTGCATTCCTGTAGACTTTTTTTATGGGTTGATACGAACAAGAAGAGTGCAGGATTTTGGCTGGGCAAGGATGCATCATTCAGCTTAACCACAGTCTTCTCTTGCTTGAACACCTCTGACAGAGCAAGCAGGATCCCTCACTTTTAATTATTTTACTTCCAAAGATTGAGAATGTGATCAGAATTGCTGTTCTCCCTTGCTGTGTTGAAAGATTTCCCTAATCAGAATCCTCAACCTGAGCTGTAAGATGTGTTTGAGGGCTGGTGCTGGAAGATTCAGTCCCTTATGGCACCATTTGGCCATTGAGTGGTTCAGGAGCATGGGGCAGTGGGCACTGCTGCAGGAGGGCCATCTGCTGTCTATGTTACCTATGAAGCAAGAGATGAGAAGCGGAGCTATATAAAAGTAGAA
The DNA here is from genome assembly GCF_023343835.1 of Lagopus muta. Lineage (NCBI taxonomy): Eukaryota > Metazoa > Chordata > Aves > Galliformes > Phasianidae > Lagopus > Lagopus muta. The sequence continues at coordinate 20,631,381 of NC_064435.1, forward strand.
GCGATGTACTCGGGAGGGTACCAGCCTCCTGCACAAAGCAAAGGCTTTCTGTATCTCATACCTCTTCCTGAAGGGTGAATCTGAGGAATAGATTTTGTACATGCCTGAAATTGTCTTCCAGTTGTACTTGAGGACAGTCTTCAGGCGAGAAAGGAGTTAAAGCAAGTCACTGTTACACTTAGGGGCCTTGTCTAAAATAGCTACTTTTGTTTTGTTTGCTGAATTCCCCGTGCTTTTCCATGGCTGTTCCCATTATTCACTTCTTTCCCAAAATAACATTTTTAACCAGAGGAGCAGCCGGGACCGGGAGCAGAGGGGATCTGTAGCCAGAGCTGGACGGCTGCATGCCCACATGTGTCTGCATTGAGCCTGTGCTGACCTGTCACAGGAAGCTGAGGGCAGACCACAGGGCAGGTGGCAACTCCCCACAACTGGGGCAATTTTGTCTCATACCCCAATGAGCTGGGATGCAGCCCCAGGGTGGCTTTGGGTTCCCATGCTTGAAAAATGACCCAGAGGAGCAGCTGCTCTGAGGTTTCCAGCCAGGCTGCTTGCGGGCATCTCCTTCTTGTCACCATGTCCTTCATGCTCAGGCACCAGAAATGGGTGCTGGCAGTGGGGACTTGGAGAGGAAACATGGGAATCTAAAAAGAACCTAAAAATCAGATGTTCGTGGTGGTGGCTTGCTGTGCTATATCTGAGCAGTTTGCCTTCACCGTGACCGTCCAAGCATGCAAATACTGCGTGGGGAGAGGGGAGCTTCCCATTCTTGCTGTCCCTGCACAAACCGGAGCGGGGGGAGTGCGGGGTGGAGAGCAGATTCCTTGCTGGGAGCTTTGGCATGCAGGACCCTGGCTCAGCCCCACTTGAAGCAGCCTCTATGGAAAGCCCCAGAGTCGCTGTAAATGTAGCAGACAAAGAGTGTCCAGATGAGTCACTGCGGCTCAGACAGGTGCTGCTGCTAAATCCAGGGTGCGGTGGGACTGGAGCAGCAGTGCCTCAAGCCATCTAGGTCACAATTCCTTTCCAACACCCCTTTACCAAGAGGTAACAGCTTGCTTCCCCAGATGTTAGCTTTTTTTGTGTGTGCGTGTGTGTGTGTCTCTGCATTAATATTCAAGTACATGACAAGTTATCAGGTGTCCTGCAATAACAGCCATGCAGTGGCTGCTGTCCTACCAAACTCAATAGGGAACATCCCCAGCACTGGAGCTCAGGGACTGAAACTGCTCCCTATCCCTGGCACAGCTCTGCTCTTGGCCAAATCCCATCCTCCCGTGTAGGAGGGTTTAGTACCCTGTCTGAGCATCTGGGCCTGTCCTGCGTGCAGATGGCACAAGGTCTCTCCTAGGAAGGGTGAGGATATTCAGCAGATGGAAGAGGGAATTTCCCTGCCTGTTGGCTTTTCAGTGCTAGGAATGCACTCAGAGGCATTTGCTTGTATTTATTTTAAATATATGAAAATTGCAGATTTGGGTACCCTGTGCTACACTCCCCTCCAGTTTCTCCAGAATGAGTAAATTGCCATCGTCTGTATTAAACCTATTAAACGCTCTTCCCCTCTTCAGTCAGACATCAGCACTACCCACTTCTGCAATGCTAGTAATGTGCCTAATACCTGGTATGGGGACCCTGCAAGAGGGAAGTGATGTCTCTGTGCTCTCACTATAGCACCTGAGTGTCAGGAGAGACAAAAAAGCAAAGGACATGTCACAGTGCAGTTTTCCCCCAGTATGTTATTTGTGTTGTATTCAACAGCCACATTTTTGTCCCTGAAGAATTGTGTCTGTGGGACTTTGAGAAAGTCAGGGGACCATTGACCTGTATCCTTCTCCACAGCTTTCCAAACACAGCCAGTTGGATTTTTACTTCCCCTGCTAGACCCCAAACATGTGCATGCAACAGCAAAGTTCTCCTCTTTTGTTTGCAAGCAGAAATCGCTGTGCTCATATTGCCCAGAATAACAGAAGGATTTAGGAAGGCGAGCATTAAGGCATTTTTCAGAGTTGTTGAGTATGTTTTAATCCTTATTAGCCCTGAGCAATTGTCTCCCAGGGAAGGAGAGGTGTAATTAAAAATGTGCCCTGCGCATCCTGCCCTGCATGCTCACAGCTGCTCCTCCAGTGAAACCAAAATGGCACTCTGAAAGACAATGGAAATATTTCTTTCACAAAACCACAACCAAGCTTTTCTTCATCAGGGGGAAAAAAAGCTGAACCTTTCTTAAATTTCCAGTTCCACTGAGCATCTGGCTCTAATGTACAGTTCCTCAACTTTGCTGGGTTTTTAACCAAAATGTGCTCCTGTTTAAAAGCATAGGCTGTTTAAAAACACATCTTCCAACAAATGCCCATTCAACTGTCTGTGTGCCACAGCATCATTTGCATTCCTTGTTCTGTGCCATCATTTGCTTCAGTGTCTCCCCTGAAGATCACCACTCATATTCCTTACCAACCAAATTCAGCCATCTGATTTTGCTGATGGGTAATTTTGACCAAGGTTTCACAACATGCTAACTCTATCCATGCAGACAAGGTGTTTTTCACTTGGCCAGCCTTATGGCTGCTAGCCTCCAGCCACCCAGCACAACAGGATCGGCACTGCTTGTGGACGTGCTCATTGATGCAGGCACTTGCCTGGAGGAGTGTGGGCTGCTCAGGTGCTTTTTAAAGCACATTACTTCCAAAACTGCGCCTCCTCCAATCAATAAGGTATGTTTAAACATATTGGGAAAAATGCTATTTACTCTAGGAATCTCTATTGCATTTCATTATGAGATGCTGAATCTAATATAGAGCAAAGATCACTTTAATTTTAAGTGGGCAAAAGGAAGATCTACGGCACGCTCCCACTGCGCAGCTATCAGCAACATGCACCTTCTCCATCTAATGCAGTTACATAAACTAATTAGGTTTGGGGCATCTAATGGGAACAGTGCTTAACTACATTACATGTCCCCTGAGAGAAATCAGCGTCAGATGAATTTGTGAGGCACTGTGGTATCTGTTCTCAGCTATTTTTTCCTGCCCTGAGGATACTGGTGTGATACGAAATTGTGGGCAGAGCTCTGGCTGCTGATCTTCTCTCTGACTGGTTCCATTCCACTCGTGCTGCCCTCGGTGAGCTCAGAAGGTAGCATGGGACAGCAGTGCCCCTCTCCTTCTGCAGCCCTATGAGCAGGGCCAGGTTCCATTTCACAAAGTGAAGTGCTTTGTTGCCATTCACCACTGTTTGTGCTTTATTGCTGTTTCACATCTGGAGCAGCAATTCCAGGGGAGGAAAAGAAAAACTCAACCCAAACTTGTGCCCTTTAGCAACAGCTCCCCTCCAACTCTGTGCTGCCCTGTTAGGCAGGTAGCTGACAGCTTTCGTACAGGCTAGCTTCCTGGCTCTATGCACAGAAACACCTGATAGCTAAAAGCAGAATAAACCATCTCCCATACCCTGCACAGCATCCCAAAGACTGGTATTGCTCACTGTAGGGGCAGCGCTCCTTAAAGCACTCATTTATAATATTTAAGACATTCAGAGAAGTCACATGAAAGCATCACTGTTACGTCATTCTGCTGACATACCTGTCATGCTGCAGTGCCTAGAAAGTAGCTTCCAGCCATGTCCCTCCTGTGTCCCGTCCCTTTGTGAGTCTCTCCAGATCCAGCCCCAGCAGCTGGTTAGCTCCTTGGGATCTCCAAAAACAGATCTCACTGAGTTCGGGAACACAGCATCAGCTGATGCAAAAAGTCTCAGGTGCTGTAGAAAATCCTTTCCTAACTCTTCTTCACTTCAGCCAACACTGCAATGCAGATGTGGCCCTGCAGCCTTTGTAGAGTGATCAGAGATGTTCAGATGAGAAAGCTGTGTGATATTAAAGTGCTTCTGTGTTGTCTGTAGGAGAGGAAGGGATCACATTAAGGAAAAAAAAGTTTTGTAGAAAGCCTGTTTTGACTTTAAAAATAAAATGGTTACCATCTGCCTTATCAATACTGAACCAAAACTGAGCAACTTGTTCCCTTTCTACAGAACACAAAAGCTTATTTCTCAAACTGGGATAACATATTATGTAAAGTCTCTTGACTCCAGTGTTAAGCCCAACTAGCTATGAGTTTTATTGGATTACTTCTAGAACTTAATTTCAAATAATCTCTCACAATAACTGCTTTACTACTTTTTATGTTCCTTAATGCCTGAACCAGCACAGCTCACTGCTCTCCTTGGGCTATCAGCTGTGCCCTGGCTGTCGCCCACCTGCTCACAGCCCTCTCCTCATATTCCTTCTGCGCCGTGTTCGTGAGAATGCACACTACAGGAGCAGGCAGAGGTATCACCAAGATCTTAAAATCATGGGATCATAGAATCATTAAGGTTGAAAAGACTAATAAGATCATCAAGTTCAACCATCAGCCCATGCCTGTGAGTGCTCTAGTGCCATATCTACGTATTTCCTGAACGCCTCCAAGGACAGTGACTGCACCACCTCCCTGAGCAGCCCGTGCCAGTGCCTCGCACACTTTCTGAGAAGAAATTTCTCCTAATACCCAGTCTTTGGCTCTGCTCTTGGCCACCTGCTGTGCTGCCTGCAATGAAAAGCACGTTTGGTTTTTAAGATATCCTTTCTCTTCCATAGGAGAATATGGCAGAAACAGTTCTCCTGAGGCATCCAGCCTGGTGCAGCGAACACCGTCCTGAAAGCTCAGGTTGTGGATTTCTCAAACTTCTTTTTCACATGAGCTAGGCCTTCTGTCTTGTGATCTGAGGAGAAGGATGTTCCACAGACTTCTCTGTTCCAGTGGTTAGAGATTTGCTTCTCATTCTCAGCCAAACTTTATTCATGGCTAGTTTATACCCATTTGTTCTTGTGCCAGCATTGTCCCTCAGTTTAAATAGCTTTTCTCCTTCCTTAGTGTTTACCCCCTCAGATGTATTTATAGACTACAAACATATCCCCTCCTGGACTTTCTTTAGCTAGGCTAAACAGCCGAGTGCTCCTGGTCTCTTCTGCTTGCTCAGGCTTTCCTTTCCCTTATTTGGCCTAGCTGCCCTTCACTGCAACCCCAGTGATTTCAGATCCCTTTCCAAGACATGATTGTCATTCTGTTCTTCTTGTGTGATCGCCTGGCTCTCCAGCTGATGGTGTTTCCCACCTTGGTGCCATCAGCAAAGGCACTGCTCTGAGATTATGCGTTATGGTGATTAATGAAAATGTTAAATAAGATCTGTCCTGAGACTCCTCCTTGAAGAACTCTATTGTAAAACCATCTTCCATCTGAGAACTCCCCTTTCACTTCAGAACATTACCCTTAAAGGGGAAACATCTGTCTGGTTCTGTGCAGCACTTCTCCAGAAGGAATTATTTACTGTGATTTCACCCAAATGGTTTTGTATCAACCTTTATGTATACACATATATATCCATTAGAAACACAACCTTATGTGCTGGTTTGAAAGCCAGTGCAGCCTAGCTTTCTGTGAGGCTTCCATATAAGGTCAGTTCTGCCAAGAAACTTCAGTTCTAACCCCTAACATTTCTACAACTTCAGTCTGAGATCTCTCTTCAGCAGGACTTGCCAATTGTGGTGCTCCAGTCAGGGTGTTAGCAGACGTGTTTTGCTCTGCTTCAGTCTCCCAGCGTCTTATAAAGCCAAATTCATGATTCAAATGACTAAACTCATTATTCAGGCTTAGTATGTGGGTTTTTTTTTTTTTTTTATGGGAAATTGGAATGGGGTGAAAATTCTTTTGTGCTCTGGCCTGTGTTGCCTAGATATTGGCCTTTAGAGGAATAGCAAAAATGATGTTTGTACCCTTTATATTCAAAATGGGTGAGACTATAAATATCCTGTAGTCCTAAAACAACATTCCTGATAGTAAGACTGCAAGATTCTCCCCCAGCATCTCCCTGCATTTCCCCACAAAGATCTGACTGTCTTCTTTTCTTCTCTGTGCCAAAGGCTTTAGAGGCTTTTGGAGGACTTGGTGACATCCCACAAACCGAAGAACAGAGCTCCATTTCTTTTAGGATCAAATAAGAGAGGGAAGACTACTGAATCTTTGGCTGCCCTTTTGATGGCAGCAAAAGAAATTCTTGCCCTCCTTCCTTCGAAAAACTCAGGTTTGGGGTTTCTCTCTGCGCTATTAGCAAAGTCTTCTGAATGCGTTGTACAAATAAGGAGTATATGATTCTTCTTTTAAAAAAATAAGGAAACACCTTTAGAAAAATCAAATCCATCTTTATTTAAGGCTGTTCCCTGAGTGATAATTTTGCTTTTTTTATTAACATCAGAGTATTCTTGGATCTGAAGAACAGGCTTTCACCATTGCATGTGGAGGGCTGGCTCACAATCCTTCCCCTTGGGCCCCTACATCTAACCTAATCTAAAACTAAGGGCAGGAGCTCCCCTGGCACTCCGGGCTCCATTTAACTCTATTGGTGGGCAGTTGTCCTAGCACAGCCCGAGGAACAATTTATTTAAGGATTTGCCTCCTTGAACAGAGCAATCAGGCAGAAAAGGCTTTAATTTGGCGTGAGGCTGCATTTTCCAGCTCTTTCTGATAAATTTAAGGAACTCCAAGACAACAAATGGTATAATTTCATTTGACACTGGGTGTAGAACAAACTGAGTCTGTATTGTACCCAAGCCGTTTTGTGAAACTATCCTCCAATATTTCTGTTTTTGCCTATAATCAGACAATGAATTTGGGGTTTGCTCAATCAATCCCCAAACTCCAGCGATGGTCTTCCACAGCTTGTATGGAGACAGCTAAACTCAGGTTCCTGTAGCTGGAGTTGGATCCCTGCTGCTTTGTGTAGAAAAGTAATGTGGAGGACGTGATGCTAAAGTGGTCACCTCCTGAACTCCTGTCATGAGATCTAACTTGTTACAGTTGTTTCTAGGTTTGGAGCATTCGGTGTGTTTCTGTGCACGTGCTCTGATCCAGCCTAGTCTCACTGCTCTGTTCAAGCAACACCAGAGGCTCTGAGTGTCAGTGTCCAGAGGAAGACTCCTTAAAGGAAGTTCCATGCTGAGTTCATCCCTGAGTTCAGCTGAGATGGGATACAGATAGACCCATTGCAGGGCTTTGGACATATTTGTGGTAAAGGGATGGCTGAATCTAACCTCCTCTCCTCTCCTCTCCTCTCCTCTCCTCTCCTCTCCTCTCCTCTCCTCTCCTCTCCTCTCCTCTCCTCTCCTCTCCTCTCCTCTCCTCTCCTCTCCTCTCCTCTCCTCTCCTCTCCTCTCCTCTCCTCTCCTCTCCTCTCCTCTCCTCTCCTCTCCTCTCCTCTCCTCTCCTCTCCTCTCCTCTCCTCTCCTCTCCTCTCCTCTCCTCTCCTCTCCTCCTTAGCATCTCAAAGAAAGGGCTGAAATCCTTGTACCTGGCAATAAGATTCAGGCAGTCATTATATTGACAGAATTAGTTCATATTCCAGTCCATCATGTCCACAGATGATGTTCCCTGAGATTCAGCCACTGTAGAAACAAATCTGCTAACCTAATTTTGAAAGATAAAAGCTCCAGTGAAGTGAAGCCTTGAGGTGCACTCCATTCGATTTCCAGTGCTTTGGAGGAACAGAAAAGAAAGCCCTCCCACAGGTGATCACTCGTTCTCTGAATGTGAATCTTACAGGGAAGGAAATAGAGCAGCACAAAAACTCTCCTCCCTGTGGGTATGAGCATCTGCTGCCACTCTTAGCAGCTCATGTGAAAGGCCATGTGGAGTAGAGCTTGGAGAAGGGCTTTGAACAGAGTAACAAGAAACATCTCCCTCTCCCTCTGCTCTGGGGAGACCTATTCCTGGTCTAGGAAATGAGTACTGATGGCACAGGAGGTGCTCAATCCTGTGGGCTGAAGGTTGAAGAGCAAGCCAGAACCTGGCACAGGCTGTCCAGAGAAGCTGTGGATATGCCATCCCTGGAGGCATTCAAGGCCAGGTTGGATGGGCCCTGGGCAGCCTGCTCTGGTGGGTGGCAGCTCTGCCCAGGGTAGAGGGGGTTGGAACTGGGTAGGCTTCCAACCTAAACCATTCTATAATTCTATGATAGGAAGCAGAAGGAAGAGAGCAGCCCATGGCATGGTTGTAGCAGGCAGAGAGTTCACTGGGCTTGCAGAAGGTAAAGGGATGTGTGAAAACACAGCATGGCATGAGGTTGGATGGAAACCGGGCGTTGCTCAGTACCCATGGGTCTGCTGTGGGAGCAATTTAGGGAGAGATTTTGCAGCTGACAATGAAAAACCTTAAGGGCTGATCATTTCAAGTTGGATGACAGCTTGGATCTCAGGGAAGAAGCCTTTGACCTTGTCCATCTCTGCAGCCTCAGACGGTGATGGCTGCACTGTGGTGTGGCTGGGACTTGGGGAAAGCAGTGGCTGTGTGTGCACGGGGCAGGTGTGCAAAGAGGCAGCCAGGTGTCCCCCCGCAAAACACCACAGGTCTTAACGCGCCACTGATTTTCACTCAAGATGAAGCTGCCCTGTGTTGCTAGCGGGACGGAGTCTCTCATGCAGCTTAACTAACTGAATTAAGTTGTTCATCTGGCCATGCTACAGGGATGGCGTTGTTAAAAACCACAGGCATGAACTCCATGTACAGTTGGTAGCAGTAGATTTATTTCTTGGTCATGCTAGGGAAGTTTGCAGGCTGCTCCAGACTTTGCTTTTAGTTGTCTTCATATTTTAAAAAATAACATTTACATTCCAGGCTCTAACGTGTGTTCTGTGTGTGCTATTTTAACATCATTTGGGGGCTGTAATTGATCAGGTCAAAATAAATTATTGTGTTGATTAGGTTGTCTTCTTTTATGAAGATCTAAATGCGTGATACTCCAAATAGTTTGCTAAAAGCATCCATAGTTAACTGATGGTAGAACCCTGTTATCATGAAAACCCCTAGAAGCAAACCCACATTTCTTCTATATGACTTAAATCCAAATAAATTAGTTCTGTTTGTGCCTTCTGAGTGCTTACAGTGTACTGTAAAGGGAATCACACAAAAATGTAACATTTTCAGGCCCTCCCGTCCTGTCCCTGGTTATTTCTTGTACAGAAAGCAGCTACTACCTGTGCACAGCAGCTGGGGTTCACCTAGATGTAAGTGTAGCCCCAGATCAGGTTTTCAGGAAGCCTCCTGTTGGTGGTTTTAGCTGAGTTCACCATGACCAGCTCCCCAAGGTTTTGTCTATTTTCAGGCATTTCTTATGTACATTTCATCACGAGTGCATTTCAAAGAGGAGTGTCCCCGGTTTCCTTATGAACTGTGGCTGATACCAGACAGTTGCATCTTGCCTGGACTCTTTGGTCAACACAAATGTTTTTTACAATTCCTCTTTGAAACAGCTGACCCACAACTGCATAAAACTTGCACATAACCTCTGCATTCAGAAAACCCTTTCCTTCACTGCTGGCTCTTTGTGAAAACAGTTTCAAACCCTTTAGTTAGCTCCTGAGGAAGAAGAGAGGAGTAAGCAACAATCTGGTTAACAACTCTGGGTGCAGAACATTTGTGTCATCCTTTGCCACATCTGCCTCAGCTCATCCTGAGCTGTGGTTTTTATTTTGGGTTCAACTGGATGAGAGACCATTTTCCCCTCCATCTGTGTATGCCCAATGAGCTCCCCAGCCCCAGGCAGGAGAGTGAAAAGGAGGTATTTGGGCACAGGAAGTATTCAGACAGTGAGCAGGTTTGGTTAAGGCAGGACTAGGATTATTTGGACTCTCATCAGTATCCATCAGTTCTTTCCTGGTTGAACCAAGATCTCCAGGCTTCTTTGGGATCTTTCTTCTTTGGGATCCTGCAGAAAATCTGCTTCCAGCTGCTGGGATTCGCTCTGGTGTAAGCAGCTGTGACTGTTGACCTAAGGGAGGCAGTCAGCTCCACGATAGGGAAGACCTGGTCCACTTCCACCACAGCACTCTGTCATTGTCTACAAAAACATTTACCAGCAAATCCTCCAGTCCATTGCTAAAAAGCAGTAGTTTTTCCTCCTTCAAGTAAGACTGAATTTGGTACCTGAGCCACTTTATGCTCTTACAAATGATAGTGTCCCTCAATAAACATAAATATGAAGAAATTATAGCCATAGCACCCACTGAGGTTCCAATTGCAAACTTCCAACTCTTGGAAGGAAATGAGCAACCTTCATGTTGAATTATAGCTGCAGATATTTCCTTTTCCTAAACTACTGTCTGTTGCCATGGCCACAACCTTCAGAATATTCTGGCTATTTAACAGTCACTAATGGGAGTGAAAGAGCAGATGTTTAATTATTTTTTTCTTATTCCATTCACTGAAGTACAGCTGAGTCAAAGTCTTCAGTAGAAAATCCATTTTTTATTGTTTATAGTTTTCCTAGAGAAAAATAACAAAGGCAATTAATAGGTGCAGCATGCATGCCATACATCTACAACTTGTAAGTAGGGGTGAGGAAACCTGTTTCTTTACATCCTGAAGACTGATATCAGCAGTAGGGGCAGGAGAAAATCATGCTCTAGGAATACTCATCCTGGCCATTCATAGAGTCATAGAATCACCAAAGTTAGAAAAGACCTACAAGATCATCTAGTCCAACCATCCATCTATCACCAATAGTCACTAGAGCATGCCCTTCAACACAACATCCAAACGTTCCTTGAACATCTCTGGGGTCGGTGACTCCACCCCCTCCCTGGGCAGCCCATTCCAGTGCCTGACCACTCTTTCAGAGAAGTAGTCCGATGGGAATTGTCATCTCCAAGGATGGAGCAAGTCCTTCAGACTCTCCTGGTAAGCTTCCTGATGCTGTGGGTGTAGGAGTACTTTGTGTGGATAAACCTTGACAATTTATCAAAATACGAGACCTCACAAGAAGCTTCTTCACCACCACATGACAGCACTTCTGGTTTGTGAAGAAAAAAAGTGCCCAGGAGGCTGTTCAGGCAATGGGACTGCAGGGCATGTGGTCTGCTCAGTTGTTCTTGGGCTGTTTGATAAAGTTACCGTGGCCTTTGGAGCACCCAAATCTTTCCTCAAAACCTTCCTTGCCATTGATATTGCTCTTTGCCCAGGAGCACACAGTTCTGGGAAGTCCAAGGAAAAGTCTGTTGTTTGGATTTACCAAAACAGGAAATTTTACCATTTTAAGAGAAGAAATCTCTTTCCTCAAGCTTCACTGGAGACACAGTGATGACTGTGACTGCCTTGTGCGCAAGCACAAAAATTGCCTAAAAGGTTTGGCACAAGGCATCAAACCCCTATTTCAGATATAATGTACAGAATGACTGGGCAAATAGTGCTAGGCCATAAGGAGCCCAAATTCCTGGTCTCTGCTTTCTGCAAGGTTCATTTTATGAAATCAGAATTTCTTGTCCCACTGGATCATTCTGCCCTCAGGGCAAATTAATGATTTATGCTTCTTTTGTCCTGCTAAATACTTCTAAAAGCCAAAGCTAATGAGAAGGGAAATGTGAATGTGGAAAGTACCATGAGGTCTATGTATAACGCTCACTCTCTAAGTGATGGTGACTGCAGCATTTTGTGGGAAGCTTGTATTCTCCTTGTTCACACCTCCACATTAGAGTCTCAAGCCAAAGGAACAACTTGTTCCCTCATCACCAGAGTGGTCGTGTATGAGGTAGGTGATGAGCCCTATTGACACTGCTGTACAACTTGAATTCTACTGAAAAAAATGTGTTAAGAAGACAGCCTCTGATGTCTGTGCACTTCCAAGGTCAAACAGTACTGGAGCAGGGACTTACAGCTGTTTGACTTGAGCAGGTTTCAGTGGAGAGACCTTACTTTTACTTTTTATCTTGCTTTTATTTTCAGTGCCAAAATGAATAGGGCCTGTCTCCTACTGACCTGTACCTGAGCTCTCTATCAAAAACTTCTTTGATGGACTGAAGATTTGGAAAGATGAATGCCTTAAAAGAGTGATTCCCTGTGTATTCAGGCTCTCTGTTGCCTTTTGAAGACAGTTGCTCCACTCAGAAGGCCCTCTTGTTGCCTTCTGAAGATGGCTGCTCTAGTTCAAAGCCACTTGCCTCCACCCTTTAGTACATATATTCTTGACTTGAAGCTGCCAGGTATCACTTTTTTGACAAGTGATGAGTTTTTGTTGTCTTGTTGTTGTAGCCTGACTCCTCTTAATGTTGGGATTTGCTCTAGCCAGTGCTGATGCTAATTTAAATTAAACCCTCAATAATCTCTGCAGTGAGCATCTTTTGATGAATACTGATGTAAAGCTTATGTAGAACAGGGCAACAGACAACATTTCTTTTTCCACAAAAGCAGAATGCAGCCTACAGTGGGAAATCCAGGATGGGATTCTCACCAAAACTCCACATGGAAGTGGAGATGCTGACATAGGGTGTTTTGATCAGGATCAGTGTCTGCAGAGAGCCACACAGTGAGAAGTGCACTCTTTGTAGAGCCACTCCTCGCAGTCTCTATGCAACAGAGACTTGTAGCATCCCCAGGCCTCTCTGCCCCAGGCAGCAGGGAGCAGCTGAGGAGGACCCAGGGAATGGGCTGCCTGTCCAGTGGGCTCTGCTACTTTCAGCAGGCACAGAATGAATGTCAGGTCTTTCTTTTTATTTTTGACTGCACAATTGTTTAGCTAAGTTGCAATCCATTGTATTCCTGTAAAAGTTGCTTTGGTCCATACAGTCTATATAATTAAATGTGTCCCTTCCCACTATTTCATGCCTATAGCACACTACCCAAAATTCTATTTTCCTTATGCTTTCCCATTCACCTGTTTCTCAGAGGAAGTGTTGTTTCCCTGGTTCCTTAAATACAGAGAGAGCTTTTATTTACAAATCTATCGAACTTCCCCGTATCTCACCATGGCTCTCCTCCCTAAACAGTTTGAGAATGTGTATGTGTGAGTGTACAAAAAGACTTACACATATTAGTGTTCTGTAAGTTCATATTTACCTATTTACTCAACTATGGGTCTGTGAACATCTCAGGAAATATCTGGAAAACTTCCTATTTTGGGTAATTCCACCTGTGTATGATTCCTGGAAATGATAAGTTACATCCAAGCATTCTTGTTCTGTGGTGATTACCATGCACTTTAGGTAGGATCTCTGTGTGTTTCTGAGGAGTCTTATTTTCTGCTATGAATATGATGATCTAGGTATTTTTCTATCTAACTTTAGTTAATTTCACTTTTGTTATCAGCCAGCTTTGGAAATGAATGGTTTTAGAAAATATAAGAGATGCAGAATGCCTAGACAAAAAATGAGATTTCTCAGGTGGCCGTAGAATGTAGAATACAATGGTCAGTATACCACTGAGATAGGCTTCTGCAGGAGAAAAGTCAACAGAACTATACTTTTTGGAGTAGACTACTTTCGAAGCTAATATGTTGCTTTGTTTTAGGAAACAACCTACTGCTGAGTTTGGTGCTGATATTTTTGTCCCTCTTTGCATCAGTTATTTGCTTGCTTAAGTTTGAATATGAAGTCTGGAGACAATACTGGAAAAAACAGCCTGTACCTGGTGTGTAACATGTACATCTGTTATAGAGTAAGGTTATACAAATTTAAACACACTATTCTTTCATCACAATGACCATTAGTATGTTGGTAATTCAGAATATTACATATAGGATGTCTCAGAAATAAGAGACAGAATCATTCTATTAAGACATCATATCAAGATGTAGATACTTTGTTTCCCTAGTCCATCTACTGCATACGAAGGCTGCCTTCTTTGAGCATCATTCTTATTCTGAAGAACGAATAATGCAATCTTTATCCTGAGCTGCCTCATCTTTTCTGAATCTCTTTGTTTACGTTGAACCCACTTTAAACCTGTGTCTAAAAGTGCTGATGTTTATTTAACAAATAATAAAACTGGTTTCTAGGTGGAACGTGCAAAATACCAGCTGTCTGTGCTAGTGACTCCATGAGGAGCTGGACAGCCCATGCCGTGCTCAGAGTAAGGCCACATGTGTTGCCTGGTGCAGAGAGCATTTAGGGTTCGTCCCCGAGTCACGGTCAAGTGCTTGGCCTGGGCAGCCCAGCTCTGCCAACCTTCTGCTTTGGGGTAAAAGGAAAACAATGCCCTGGATGTGTGCATAGGGGAATAACTTGAGCCTCTTAACTGATAGTGCTTTGGAGAACTGGGGCTGGTCAGCCTGGAGAAGAGAAGGCCCTGAGAAACCCTGAGAGCAGCCTTTCAGTATCTAAAGCAGGGCTATAAGAAGGAAGGGGACAGACTCTTATCAGGATAGGTGTTCCTGTTCGTTGCAGGGGAGTTGGGCTAGATTGTCACCAGTCAAGAAACAGACAACAAAGACAGGAGCGCACAGATATCTCTGCCCTAAGAGATTTGTAAGGTAGATAAAGGTTTTTCTAGATTAATTTATACCCTGGGAAAAAATCGAGTGCATCTTTCATGTTATACTGATGAGGTTACATGTTGAAATCTAGATGGAGAAAACATAACATTTCACTTGGGGCTCACTGCTTTTGTATGAATCTTTGAGATATCTGTGAAAGCCCATTCGCTTTCACCTTACTAGGTATAGTCAAAAGACCTGGGAAAACCTCTTTCACAAATTTGGCTTGTTAGCAGTGTTTTAATGGCTTTTTATGCAGTGCTGCAGTATTGATCCCTTTCTATCCATTTAATTTGCAAAGGAAGGTGAAGACCCATACCTTTGTGCCGTTGAGAATTACCCAACGGCACTCTACTAAGGAGTAGCATAAGGATCCTTTCAGAAGTGCAAAAATAGACTTCCAGTCCAAAATTGAACCATGATTTCCAAATGCATATCTCAGCAATGGGTGTAGAAGTGCACACAGATCTTATTTGGAAAGACATTTATTTCCTTGCATGATCAATAGGGAAAAAGTGGGGAGACTTGCATCGTTTCCTGGCAGCTCCACAGCTTCCAGCTCCGTGCTTGGGGTGACTACTGCTGCTGTGCCAGTACACCAGCAGAGCATGCCATTGCCAGCATGGATACTCACATCTTGGCTAATACAGGCTTTTTTTTACCACTCAGCAGCCATGTTCAGAACTTCATTATGGCTGAGCCAGCACCTGGGAACACAGGTCCTCTTGCACACACTCGTATTTCTTGCACCTGGTAATCCCCATTAGAGGTCCTAACATGCACATATTCCATGTTCACTTGAAAGAAAATACAGATACAAGTCCGAGACTGCTTCCAGGCCACTCTGAGTTATGTCAGAATATATTCAGGGGCTGGGAACTGAGGGCTCACCACAGAATTTCCCCACCCACATAGCACTGATGCACATGTTTCTGCACACATATAAATCTCAGAATAGAGAGATCCCATCGTTTAAGCGGAGTACATGCAGTTGAACTTTGGCCTCTATTGCTTTGACTACAGCAGAAAACAAGGGTTTAAAAATAAGGAAATGTTTGTCTCTTGGAAATTTTCTGAGCAATTAATCTAAGAATTATTGATGTTTCTAATTTTGTTAGCAGAGGGAGGATCATCAGTCACACTCAGAAATGCCAGCTCTGTGCTGATAAATCATAAAGTGGGAATGACTGTTTAATGAAGTTGCCAGAAGAAAGATTTGCTAAGATTTGCTGCCAAAATCAAAGATATTGCTCTATCTCACTCCTACTCCTTCATCAAGGAAATCTCCAAGAAAATTCTGGCACTTCTCCAAGGTTGTCGTGTGTGGGTTTTTTTTTTTTTCCTTTCCTTTTTCTTTTTTTTCTTTCCTTTTTTTTTTTTTTTTTTTTTTTTTTTGAATGCTTGGAGACCAACTGCACAGCCAACCTTCAAAAAATCAGTGGAATGACAAGCTCTGGTGATAAAAGGTTTCACAAAGCGTTATGAGATCACTGCAACCAGTTCCCATCTGATCACAAATGAATGAACGATGTGTGGGCTTGAATTGTGCTCCTGATATGATGATAGTTACATCTTTCATTTAGATTGAGATCAAATGAACCTAATGAAGTGCTGGGTGGTAAACTAGTGATAAGTGACTGTTTTATCATTCTGTGGAGACTAATGTGAAAACATCCCTATTTGAATTTAACAAAGTGACAGATTGTAGAGCACCTTGCACGACATGACATATATTACTGTTTCTTCATGAATGTCTCATTTTCCCAGAGTGGTCATGAAAAAGCAGTAAGTCTCATGGGGAGCACCCTTCATTTAATACAGAAAAAGCAAGTCAAAAATCTGAAGTTCTATATACGCTTTCATAGTTAACAAATTTCTTAATCTTTTTTGGAGGATTCTTTTGGCAATTCACAGGAGGATCACTGCCTTGCTCGCTGATTTAAGTGACTTTCCAGTGAAGTCATTAGAACATTAAGATATGAGACATGTTTGGTGGAACAGGATGTGCTGTTATTGAATAAGTAATTTGTATGGTGATTTTATATGGCACTTTGCAAACAGTGGGCTGATTCTTCAGCATTTATGCTGTTCCTGAGCAGTGGATCTTCACTGATTTTCATAACATTGGTACTAGAGAAGAGAATTAGGAAATATTCTCTGCCTGAAACAAGTGGAAGTGGGGAGTGTTTGGGGTGAGGGTTGGTGAAGAGAGAATTGTCAACTAAAGATGCTTTCGGGACATCTTGAAAGCTATGTGTAGCACACAGCAAGAGGCAGACATTTCAAGTATGAGGCCTCTTATTTTTCCTAAGGCACGATACCAAGAATGCAAGAACTGAAGGTAACTGTAGAAAGAAGATTGTTTGGGGTGCACCACAAGAAAAGAAATTTAGAACCAATAAGGTCAGAGACTGAGATCTCTATTTTTGAGATTATGATTGTGTAAATGCACAGACCGCATGAATGCATCTGTATTGTTGACCATCATGTAACAGATGAAATTTCCATTAGCTACAGGCTAATGGAATCTAATCAGAATCAGAATCTCTCCCACTCACATGTGCTTCCACTTCTTTCCATGTCTGAGAAGTCTTGTTTCCCAAGAAAACAAATCAGATCACCAATATGTCAATCAATGCTGGTGGTGGTGCTGTAAGGAGTTTGGAAACGGCTCCTAGTGGTGGCATTACTGATAGTGCACCATTAAGACAAAAAGAGCAAGATGAAATTATGGTAGATGAAGTGGTAATAGTTTGCTGGGAATCAGATGCTTGTTTCCTTTGGGTTGTTTCAGTAGAGAGAGATGCAGAATTTGTGCTATAAATGTCCTCCTTCCAAGGTTTCCAAATCCTATTGCTTTGGTCGTGACATGCTTCATTTTTAGTATACTGTTTCTGCACACTACATGATGGGGGAAACATCAATGCCAAGAAACATTAGTAGCAGAAAGAGAATAGAGAAAAAGTAAAAAGAAATGATATGGCATGGATGTTTTCAAAGATAATAGAAAATGTAAGAATGATGTGGGTTTTTTTTCTGAGGAGCCAAGAAATAGCAGAGTAAAGTAAGAAATAAGAGAAAAAAGAAAATGTCAAACAGAGCTCTATACAGTAACACAGTAAACTGAATTCTTGAGAGAAGAAAAATGGGTAGAGGTGCTGAAAGTCAAGTACAAGAAAAGAGAAGTGCAAAATGAAATCTCAGAGAACTGAACAAAGATGTAGTAGGAACCGGATTTTTGTTTATTTGCAGTCGCTAGGAAGTGACAGTTTTTTTCATGTTGTGTAAAATCTGTTTTCCTGAGGTTAAACTTTAGAAAGAAGCTGTCTCATTTTTACTTTGGCTATTCAAAAGTAATACAAATTGTTTGTTGTTCACGTGATGAAGCAAAAATTCATTTGTCCAAACCCAGTTATCTGATATCTGTTTATGTCCTCAGAGCATGTAAACAATGAAGGCAGAAATGCTGTTTACCCATTCATTTTTGGAGGAGTTCATCTCGGTTTTATGGAAAAGGATTTTCAGTGGTAGCACAAAGACATTCAAACAGATAATTCAGATTTTTCAGTCTAGTTTCAGTTCTAGCTTTTATACAGTGTTCCCCACTGTGCCTTATGTAAGGATATGGACGTCTTCATTTTTTACATACACAATTATTTTTATTTTACTGCAGGAAAATTAAATCGTCTATATTGTGACTGCATGACAGAAATCACTACAAGGCTTCCTTCCCAAAACGGTACTGTTTATATGAGCAGCCACTGCTTATACTTAATATGAAGAACTGCTAGTGTTTTGCCTGCTGATAAAAGCGAATAGTAAGAAGATACAGATTATACAACATGTCCATACGTGTGTGAGAGAGATGGACACAGAACACAGGAAATTATTTTTGCACTTAATTTGTAAGATGTTTTTCTATGCCTCTTAAGGCAGTTTGCTTACCGACCTTTACCATGTTGTTCAAGCTTCAAATTCATTCCTGTTGAGTAATTTCTAAAATCGGGCAACACACTACGTTTTACAAGAAACAGCAGTCGGGTATGACATGGGCCTGTTTTTCACAGCGTGCTGTCAGGACTGGACATCATTCTTACTTACAAAATGAGCACAAATCTTCTAGCAGCCGTTATATCGTACCCAAACTAAGCATTCCAAAGAGATAGTACACAAATTGTGCTTGTAGCTGCCAGAGAAAGCAGTGTGTCCACATGAAATGCTAGTTGTTTGTCCCAGAACCTTGGGGTGTCCATCCAGGCCGCTTGCCTTATAGAGTGAAGAGAAGCTGGTACTCCAAGGACATGTCATGAGGATCCCAGCTCTGCTCAGTTTTACCTCTTCCCTCTTTCCATTGCTTGTGTGAGAAATGAGGTGCTTGGAGAGTTCAAATGAGCACAGCTAAGTGAAAAGTTCCCCTCTCCCATGGAGAGCACTGGGAATGTTGGCTATCTTCTAAAAATGGGCATAGAGCTTCTCTAGAACTTGTCAGCAACAGCAGTGCAGGCCTCATATATACGACAGTTTTCTTTATGCTGAAATGGCTGTGAGGGATAAACCTTATGCTTACAGGTTCAAAGAAACAGAATAGTTTGAGTAGGAAGAGACCTTTACAGATTATCTGGTCCAACTCCCCTGCAATATGCAGGGACACCTACAGCCAGATCAGAATGCTCACAGCCCCTCCAGCCTGACCTTGAAAGTCTCCAGATATGGGCATCTGCCTCCTCTCTGGGCAACTTGTTCCAGTTCCTCACTGCCCTGATGGTAAAAAAACTTTTTAATTATATCCATTTTAAATCTCCCCTCTTTTAGTGGAAAACATTTCTTCCAGGAATGATATTTTAATTCTGGGTGGGTTGAGTAGAGTCACATCCACCATCTGCCTGGTGAGTGGCATGAGTGTCATCAAGAATAAGAGAGGATATCATCATCGCTAAAGCTAATTGCATTCCTGTTGACAAGAAACTTTTCAGGTGAGGCAGCAAATTTTATGAGTTAGGGTTATGGCTGAGCAAGTAGTCTGGATTTTTGGACCACTTTAGGGGCAACTGTTTTTTCCATACCTTGCCTGCAGCATGAAGAATTTAGTTGGGAATATAGGGAAGAGTTTTTAGGAAAAAATAGCATAGATGTTGCCTTAAACTAGAATCAAAAGGTTATTTTATTTTGCTAGTACTGAAGTTCATCATGTCAATGTAACTTCTCAAATAGAAATCAAGCTATGACTCATCTGAATGAAGCTGTGAGACACAAAGATTTGTCTTCCTACTAATTTTCAAAAAATAAGAAATTATTATGAAACGTTTTATTTAAATCATCTGTTTAAAATCTTTGCAAAATAAAAGTAACTTTCTGTACTGTGGTTTGGAAAGGATCTAGCTGCTTAATCAAGATCCCTTCAGATGTAGGGCTGTAGGTTGTGCCATATGTCACTGGGAGGATATTTTTTCATACATTCACAGGAAAATCTTGGGTTTCAATGACAAATTCCTTTAATGTAGCAATATAGAATGAAGAATAGAAGTGGCCTCAAACTTCCCTAAGCAACAGGGAGCTAAAACCATGCCATATGTCATTGACTTCCACAAGCGATGCTGAGCAACAGAAAATCACCCTGTTCTGCAGTATTACATGCTGCCCCAAGTCATTAACACGAAGCAGATGGCTTTGTTGTTGATTAGAGCTGGTTAGAATTTGAAATTCCCGATCCACATGAAATTTTGACATTTACATTTATTTTCACTACAAATTGGAACAAAACATCAAAATTTCCCAGTGAGATGGAATTTAAAAATTATTTGGAAGCACCGAGTTATTTCATTGCACTGGTAATAAATTGTGTTATCAGTAATGTCGAAACTATGGTAGTACAAAATTTAACATCTAATATAAAAGTCAAAACAAAATTAATAATAATGGCACCCTGAGACTTTTAGCTTTGTTAAAATGAAATGATAAAGTTACAATGATTAATTCTGACATTTTTCTAGAATTTTTTTCAGAATGCAACACATTTCCACAAAGCATTTTGACATCAACTCAGCTGCACTGTTGGATGGAAATGAAAAAAAATGTTCACCCAGTGCTGCTCACGCTCATCTTGCAGATACAAGGATGTAAGAATTCTTGGAAACAATGTGCACAGTGAAAAAATCAGTGCTTCCTCTGCAGTTAAAAAAGTTCTCTGAAAGCCGTTCTCAGAAATCCTTATAATCTCTACGAAATTACTTCAGTGTTGACTGTCGTCTCTTCCTTAGGTCCCTCATGTTCAGACACACTGACAGTGCTCGGTGCTGTCATGGCCATTCGTATTCATGAAGTGGGAAACTCCAGCATTAACTCTGTGCATCATGTTTCCACCTCCTTAACAAGGTTCTGGTCCTGGCTGCCAAGACCTCCCACTCCCATTCTCCTGTTGCTTACTTTCCCTGAGAAAGCTCCATGAAATTTCTTCAGTATGGAACAAAAGCCCTCAGTTGCTTTCCAGGTAGAACATCATTCCTTTTTCCATCTTTAAACACATCGCATTTGGCAGTTAATGGCTCAGGATTTTTCAGTATCATGCTTTCATTTTATCTGTCAACACCGAGTCTCTGCTGTGGGATAGGAGACCATCTGTTAGCAATTTTTTTAGGGTAGAGTAAGCACAAATGTCACTCTTTGGGAGTCACATGCTATTTATTTACCAAGATAAAAAAATCAAGATCATGAATTCACATCAGCTTCTCCCATTACTTTGTGCAACAGTAGCTTTCTGCTTCAGTTTCCACTCCCTCCCACCAAGGTACTGCATATATAGTTACATAAAGGGACTGCGTGAGATGTAGGACAGATTAGAAACCCGATAAAGTTGCTGCTAGGTGAATTTGATGATGGTTCTGCTTGGGTGCACTGGGGAGGGTTATGTTACTGCTGGTGAGTGCCTTACACAAAGGGAAGGAGCACTTCAGAAGAGAGAAGAAACCGCGTTCGATGTAGCTGAGATGTGAGAATCAGGATAAAGGCAAATTGCAGCGAGGCAGGCGAGGAGGAAAGCTCTTCTAAAGTGCCCAGGCTCTTGTTAGGCTTCAAAATAGATGGTGTTATTTTCTGAGAGATCTCAGCTTGCTGATTACAGACGCTTTTTGAGAAGCTGCCTATTACACAGGTGTCCAAATAGAAGACGAGCTTCTGCTGCGAAGGCTGAGGTAAACTGTGGTTGAAAAATGTGACCTCGAGCATTTCAGAAAACATGGTCCTGAACAGAGTTGTTAAACAAAGAAACTTCAGGCTCTAAGTTGGTCTCGTAAAAGAAGACAAAATCGCTGTACAAAATGTGTGTCATTCAAATCTTGATATATGGTCTCCTTTGGAAGGAACACCCTGAGATAAAGCCACTCCAGCTGGAACAGACTGAGACATTCTGCCAGCTCCCTTGCAGAGAGCTCAGCACCGGTGTTTGTAAATGCTGCAAGTGTTCTGTGTTTACTGAAACTGCTGAATGCAGCAAAGTCTGGAAAAACATCCTCCTAAGGATGGTCATCCTAGTGTACTGTGTTTGCAAGGTCTCTGTAGTCCTTGGTCTTGAAATACTGGGCAAAGGCAAGCACACTTCTGCAACAATACTCCTCGAGTTTGAAGAAATCAAATCTATATAAATATATATCTAATGCACAAAAGGGTCGTCTCAAATCTCAAAGGCAAAGAGTTAGTCATGTTAAAGACCTGAGGTGGCTCTACCCAGTATTAATGAAAAAAATCAGTATTTTATTTCTTACAAAGCCTATGGTGAACTGCCATTCCTCAGTTCTACATAAAGGAATAATTATGAACCAAAAAGTACATGCATGTCATCATGATTTTTATTGCAGTGCGTCCTTAAACAATGACGGAAAGAATGAAATGAAATAGGGAGACTCTTTGGGAGCCTTTGCTGGGCAGCCCTGTAGGATGACTAATCAGCACATACTGCATTATTTTTCACACAGCTCATAGGGTGATGGGTTTCTTCTCACTTACCAAAGTACTTTGGATAAGTCCCAGGCACACAGCCGTGGTCCCCTCACATGCATGGGGAAGCATAGGGTTCAGGCTCGCCATGTACCCCTTGGAAGGTCATTGTAGCACTTGGGAAGGTGGACTTATTTATGCGCAGTTCCAGTAGTCACTTCTCTGGAAGTCTTCACTACTTGTCTAGGCCTATATGAAAACAGAGGTTATACCTAACTGAGTAGAAAACCTTCCTAAAGAGCTCTTGTTGAACTGCTCTTTGAAGTGGTAGAGATTGAAAGGTTTGGAGCACAAGTCTTATGAGGAATGGCTGAGGCAACTGGAATTGTTCAGTCCGGACAAGAGGTGGCTCACGGAGACCTTATTGCTCTCTACAGCTGCCCAAAAAGCAAGGTGGCAAGGTGGGGGTCAGCCTCTTCTCCCAGGTAGCAGTGATAGGACGAGAGGTGATGGCCTCAAGTTGTGCCAGGGGAGATTCAGGTTGGGTATTAGGAGACAGTTCTTCTCAGAGTGAGGTAGTGCATTGGAAAAGGCTGCCCAGGTAGGATGTAGAGTCACCGTGCCTGGAGATTTTAAATAGAAGCGTGGATGTGGCACTGAGAAACATAGTCAGTGGGTTGGTAGTTGGACTGGATGGCCTTAGAGATCTTTTCCAGCCTTAATGATTCTGTGACCTCACCATCTGTGTGGATTGACTGCTCCCCAGGCAGCAGCAAGCAGCTGACTGCCAGCAGCTGGAGAGCAAATCTGGTTGATGCCCCTGTGCAACCCAAACCTGATGGGTTGAGATGGTGAGACAAAGCCCGTTATATGAGCAAGAGCAGGAATAGTTCTCTTCAGCAGATAAGTTTATATGAGCAGGGCTTTAAAATGGAAAGTGTTACCGACCATGAACACGAGTGCAGTTACTGCACAACGCTTTGCATATCTGCATAATGCGATCTTTCCCCTCAGCTCCTAATAGCAGAAATACACCTAGTCATATCTTCCTGTACCACACGCTCAGCCTTGCAGGAAGCAGTTTGCACTCAGACATCTGCTCTGTGCAAGGGGGCACAAGGGCATTAACCCTCTGAGCGCTTGTGTCTACAGCACTGCATGGCTGAGAGTAACATGATGAGCTCTTATCTAGCATCTGCCACTGATTCTGAAGATCCTGACGGTAGTGCATTAGCATTTATAGACAGGGGCAGTGCCTTTCTGCTCCTTGTCCTTTCCCACTCCCCTCTCCAGCTCTCATTGCTAAAATGCATGAAGGAATTATGATAAAAAGAAACAGGAGATGATGTGGAGCAGCTGTAACATTTCTCTGCAAGGGTAAATCTGCAGGGATAAAAGCCTGGGCTTTTGATGTTCAATATCCATAAGCGTCTCCAAGTTTGCATCTCATGAACACTGTGCAGCTGCTCCTCCTTGGGCTGCCCACCCCGCTTCAAGAAGAGCCGCAAAGGTTTTGCTGTCACTTCTTGTCCTTGGTTTCTCTTGGGGGCTGTAGCAGGAAATCCAGAAGTGAGTGCTGTTCAAAGGGCACTTTCTGCAGGGGAAGGTGCCCTTGAGGGGGCTGGAGGACAATAAAGTTCTACTCTGTGCTGGCTGTTTTAGGCATGGTGTTCTTGTTATGCCACACTGCAAATCTGTTTACTGCTCTTCCTTGTGAATATTCATAACAGAATGTCAGATTTTTTTTATGAATCTTGCTTGTGAATTTTATCCATTTTCTTGCTATTTGCCAATATCATCAGATAAACTGAGAGCGGCAAGGCTGAGAATTTTAATCTGCATGAATATTTTTTGAGGTCCCTGTGTGATTTGTAGTAAGTTGTATTTTCTTTCAAAAATATGTTCTGAGATACTGCTCTAAAAGAAAATAAAATGGAATAAAAGCAGCAGAAGGGTTTGTTGCCCAGTCAGGGCTGTGCTTGGGAAGGCTGGATCAGCGCCGATGTCCATCTGTGCAGTGTGCTGCGCTGCACAGAAAGGTCCTGGAGAAACCCATCACTACTTCTGTTTGTTCTCTTGGAATTGCCATAGCATTGTGATGGTTGAAAAGCTCTGTCTTCGGTCTCGTGAAAAATTTCACAGCCAGGCCTGATTAGACCTAGCTCTAAATACTTGATGTATGGAGCATTCTCTATGCGTTTCCTACAGTAACCAGCAAACAGATTCTTCTCATAGCAGTCACCCAGCAGTGGCATTTTCCTTTCTGATCTTCTGTGGGCTGGAATGAAATTGACCTTTCCAGCCATAAATGCATCACCAATACCAAATAATTTGCCAAATAAAATTGTGATGCCTCAGAAATAAGGCATCACAATATTATTGTGTCGTGTTGTCCCACACAGCAGTCATTCACATCCATTAAATCCAGCATTGTTGTATCAGAGGGAGAAACTGCAAGTAAACATCATCATTAAAAAACAAATCTCTTTGTTTTGTATACCTCCAGTATTTATTTTTCAGGATTGTCGGTGCTTTACTTTGCCACTGATTGCTATTCACTACTTCCTTGCTTTAATTATTTGCACCTCACAATTTATTAGAACTTTGAGAGATCTTCAAGAGGTGGTAAAATATGGGGAAAATGCCTGAGCAGATTCAGATTTATTTCATTCCTTGCATTTATTGCTGCCATTGCTGACTGGAAGTCTCTTAGCTCACTGTGCTGTGCCCATAATGCAATCTATCCTGAAGAGGCAGGCAGCAGTTTACAAAGTGATTATGAGGATCTTTGAGTGTCTTCAAGGATTTTCTGTACTTGGTTGCAAAGGCATTTTGATCTGCTGTTGATGGAATGGGCACAATAAATCCCATATTTGTGGTTCCTAGAACAGGACCTATTAATAACAAACAAATTGGAGGGCAAGGACCATGAAACAAATTGATTGCAAGTGGGCTCAAGAATAATTCTATGGCTTTTGACTGTGTTGCCTGGTATCACAGTGGCTATGAGTTTCTGCCCCTTGCTGAACTACATACTATTTGTTCTCCCTTCATGATTGGAGAACAGATTTCTTTCTGATGGCGATGTTTTGCAGCTACCAATAAAATGCAGTGCATTCTGTTATCCTATTTTTTTCAGTTCCTTGATAAAAATGCATTATCAGCTATAAATGCATTGTTTTGTGGTCTGAAACTCAGTGTTGGGTATCTCATGAAGGCCAGAGACTGGATACTATATTCATAAGACTCCAGACTGGAAGTGTGCAGGCTGAGTTCTGCATTCTCAAATGTTTGAGGTATTAAAAAGCAGCAAGGGATTATGCTGCTAATGCCAGCTCACTCCCACTACAGCTGGCTTGTGCATGGTTCAGAGATCTTCCCTCCCTCCTCCAACGTCTGCAGAGCATGCAGCCCTGGGGCTGTGGGGCGGCTGCAGGCACGGGTAGATGCTAACTGCTGTGGGATTTTGCTGGATTGCTTTTGCTAAACTGATGCTGCTTTAAACTAAGACTTGCCGTTTCACTTGCCCAGGTGCTTTTCTATCCATACAGAAGATCCTGCTCCTGTCATTTTGCTTAGCACAAGTGTGTCTAATGTGATCTGTATACTCTACTTGCTCCATGCTGTTTAGTGGGGATCCCAACCAATGCCCACTGAAGGCAACACAACACTCAGCTATTGTACTGGGTCTACAGAACAGGGACATTTCTGACATTTTCAGGGTATTAAGATCTTAGATGACTGAAGGACTATATGGTAGGTTTCCATCAGGAGGAAAAGTAATAGGAAAAAATTATCTTTGAGGTAGCATCTTCCACTTTCGAAGTGTTTTGGAGATCCTTTGAGAAGAAAAGACATCATTCGGATTGAGCTAGTTGTGCAGACCCTGGAGGTGGGCGGAAGATGGAGGAGCTCCCAGCGGGCAGGACTCCTCAGTGTGTCAGCCTCCTGTCCATGAGCAGGGAGCATCCTCTCCATCAGCTCTAGGAGCTCAGACATGCAGCTGGTGGAGCCTGTGGAGGCATGGACAGATCTAAGATGGATTCCGCCATCTCATCTCTGAGAAATAAAGCTTTGAGGTTGCTGTGGTTCAAGAACATAGGAGACAAAGGAGACAGTCCTCCAGCTGCCTTGAGGAATTCAAATTCAACTTCTTTCCACAGGAAGTAATAAACATCAGTTAGGGGGAGCCCCTATTTCTCTTTCCTAGTGTCACATAGGAGAGGCAGGAGCTGAGCTTCAAATAATAGTACCTTTCTCACTAGCTGCTGCTGTCACTTAATGATTCTGTTTTATTCTATGTTTTTTAAAAGTATTATCTTGATCTAGAAAGGACATTTTACTGAACATTCATTTGCCACTCCAGGCATCGTTCGTAAATCCATCTCAGCAGCTCAGAGATTCTGTTCTGACAACAGCGTGGGAGTCTTGTATAAATTATTTTGCAATTCTACTTAACTTGTCCACACATCAGATTTTAGTTGTGACTGTCATTCCCCTGATAAATTCTCAGGCAGATTTCTGTAGACAAAGCGTATCTTCCCACAGTTCAGGTATAATGCTAACCTTCCAGGAAAAATGATGGTGCTGTCCTTTGGAGCCAACACACTCAGACTCTGAGACTTAAAATCCAAACACCTCCAATCATTAGTAAATCTCCTGCACAGTGCGATATGTAGCAACTTGCCTTAAATAAGATATAATTAAAGTGATTTAACTGAAAGGTGGAGATAAAAGATTTTTTCTTAATGGTTAATTTCAGTAAAATGAATTTCCAATTTCGTTGTCTGGATGCTTCATTTTTTTCCTCTCCCTTTTTTAAAAAAGGTTCATTTTCAAAGAGTCATGACCACCCAGGCTACTATTACTCAGTAATAACTCCATTTTCTGGCTACAAGGAGAATTTTATACAAGCAAACCAAAAAAAAAAAAAAACAAATACAAAACCCCTCATCGTTTGGGGCATGGGAATCCACAACTCACAAAATCTTCCCAGATTTTATCTGCATTTGAAATCAAATGGGAATTGGTCCATGCCAAACTAGAGAGGCAAAGTATGGGTGGTGCTGACTGACTCATGAAGATGTGTTGAGAAGTTCTTTGGAGCTCCTGGTTTCTGTGCCCCTGGTAGGTGCACTCTGATCCCATTTTGGAGCAAGTAAAAACAATTATTTGCAGCAGCCTGCAAATAAACAACAAAAATAAATAAATAAAATAGAAAGCAGCTTTTTGGGGTAAGGTCCGTGAGCCGTTTGGGTTGGCTGGAGGATGTGCTGCAGCACACAGCTATCAGTCAGCATGCGACTCACATCATCCATTGCTTACATGGTGATTTAAAAGGGAAAGTAGGATGGCAATAAATTCAGTGCAACAACAGCTCTCCATGCTGTGAAAGTGCAAAATAAATAACATGTAGGAGAGGCCTGTTAGTTTTTTCAGAGAGTACTTGTAGTAGGAGACGCTGTAAAAATTTTCAGTTGATTCCCAAGTGCAAACCATCGTCAGAAAACTCCAACACACTGCTCTTTTGCAGCCTTCAAACTAATTGTTATTAATAATGTCAAATGTTAATAACTATTATAACTAAAATGAAGGGTTTTTTTCCTCTGTAGGTAATACTTGGACACCAACATGGGAAAGCAAAACAGCAAGCTACGCCCTGAAGTCATGCAAGATTTGCTAGAAAGTACAGACTTTACAGAACACGAGATCCAGGAGTGGTACAAGGGCTTCTTGAGAGACTGCCCGAGTGGACACTTATCCATGGAGGAGTTTAAAAAAATCTATGGGAACTTTTTCCCTTATGGGGACGCTTCTAAGTTTGCGGAACACGTATTCCGCACTTTCGATGCCAATGGAGATGGGACAATAGATTTCAGAGAATTCATCATAGCCTTGAGCGTAACATCAAGAGGTAAACTGGAGCAGAAGCTGAAGTGGGCATTCAGCATGTATGATCTCGATGGGAACGGCTACATCAGTAAGTCAGAGATGCTGGAAATCGTACAGGTACGTGCTGCTCAACGGCACCCCTTCACCTCCCTCATTCCAAAGAAACTATGGAGTGATGCCAGCATGAGAGCTGGGTGAAAAACTGTGGCAGCACTGGGGGGTTGATGTTCTGGGTTCTCTGTGTAACACTTGAATGTAAAATGCTATTTCTTTTGGCAAAGGTTTGTCGCAATTCATCCTACCATCTACCATCCATTAGATATCCAAGCTAAGTTTTTCTGAGTGATACACTGCATGGGAAGCTCTCCTCCAGGAGCTGTGTTGAGCCAGAGCAGAGCAGTTAGCCTGCTGATCAGTGTGCTTCTGCCCTCTGGGAAATCACTGCCAACTAATTACAGTTAATTACAGTTGGACCAAGTAGGTATCTTAGATTAACCAGATAGCCTACTTTTAAGAAAGGCAGGCTCCCTCAATAAGAAATCTGCTTTGAAATCATGTTGTTAGGAAAAAACAGCCCATGTATTTTAAAACACATCTAACTGTCTAATTCCAGCATGGTCTGCATACTTAATGCAGTACCAGCTATCTTCATATTAACTTGCCAGTACAGATAAACCTTTGGATAGATGAAGTTTCCATACACTACTTCTTTGGATGCATTTTTTTGTGCTGTTAATAGGAGTCCCACCTCATTCTGTCTTCCTCTAACATGTTTTTGCCCCTGAGGGACATCACTCCATCACACTACTCAATGCTTTAAAACATTTTTGGTACAGTAGTGCATTTACACAGCTTGAGTCTGTGTAATACAGCATTGCTCAAAAAAAAAAAAATCATGTTATCAGATCCTTCATTTCATTGGGAATTTTGCACTGCTCGCTATGTACTGTATTATTCAGATTTGTATTTGTACTAGAAGTGAAGGGAAAAGAATACACACAAATTACAGCCTGTGATAGCAAGCTGTGTGTATGGAATCAGTGTAATGTGTGATGCCCTTGTCTTTCTGTCAGGATTTTCAGTGTCCTCCAAACTGTAAAAACACACTTCTTCAGTAATAACAGATATGTGGCTCCGTTGCAAATGTAGAGTTGTTGTGTTGTATTCCACCAATTTTATTTTGTGTTCCAATTCCTGGGGTAAGAAGCAGGGCTGCCCCAAGTGAGCAGACACCACCCAGTCTTGGTGCAGTGGAATATTTGCGTTAGAAGAAACTCTATTCCTTCAAATCTTCCACCCCCACGGGCAGGGTAACAGGCTGCCAAATACATTTTTTCTAGCTATACTTCTCATATATGAAAAATAATCCCCAAAGAACTAAGAAAACACAAAGCAAAGACCAAGGGATCCCAGCCCTAGCCAGTGCCTTCTGCTTGGGAGGAGACAAACTAAAGGCTGCCAACAAGTGTTTACAGGAGGCCTAAGTGCCCAGTAGCAACATACATTGCCAAATAAGAAGGTTTACAGATACAGAGAACAAGGATACAAGTGTGTTCATGTCAAATTTGAAGTATGGATGGCTGGAATCTCTGTGGTGATCCAAGCAGGGACCAGCTTTTCCCAGTGACCACAAACCTACTCACCAGCGTGCTTTGAGGCTGAAATGCTTAGCCTTCTTTGTCATCATCTTGGTATCAAATTATAGTACTATCTTTTACAACCATGCTGCATGCATCTCAAAGTGAACCTGCAGTGTAGGAGGCAGTGGGAGCCCCTAGCTCCTCCCTGTTGGGTAGGATTGGCAAGAGAGTGGTAAGGTGCTGGAACAGGCTGCCCAGGGAGGTTGTGGATGCCCCATCCATCCTTGGAGGTGTTCAAGGCCAGGTTGGATGGGGCCCTGTGCAGCCTGGTCTAGTGTTAAATGGGGAGGCTGGCAGCCCTGCCTGTGGCAGGGGGGTTGGAGATTCATGATCCTTGAGGTCCCTTCCAACTCAAGCCATTCTATGATTCTATGATTTGTTGCATGGTTTCTGAAAGTACATTCAGCTGAGATCTGAAATCAGGCAGGAAGTGCCATTTCTTGCTTTATCAAGAGGCTCCGTTGATGTACACTGATCAGCTTTATAAAAAAGCAGCTAGTAACTATCACTTTCATTTATGAAAGATGATCATTTTTTTAATATGGAAAGACAGGATTCTGTATTGAATGTCTTTGTGGATGCCCTCAGCTGCTGGCTGTGAAAAACACAACTCTGTAATATCTCTGCTGTATGTCTCAGAGGAACCTATTACAAGTCCCTTATCTAGCATACATTTGCATATTGATATAGCAGAGTTTACTATGTTTTCATCTAGATTCTTGTTTGAGACAATATATCAAAATGAATGGAAAAAAAGTGCAACCAATTTAAATAGTAGTTTCCCTGAAAAAATGCTGCCCCTACTTACAGCTCCAGGGTGCCCTGGGATTACTGCATTTGAAATAATGTGGAAAAGAAGCATGGAAAGCTTCTCATCTTTTTCAGTCTGTTTTCTTTGTGCTTGGAAAGCTATTTCTCCACAGCCATTTTCTCTGTAATGCCGATGGTTACATACATTTTCCTTAGTACCACTAACAGCACTATGAGCAGTTCAGAACCTTTTGAAGCCTCTCTAATACTACTGCCAGTCACAGCACATCTGCAATGCACTGCAGGAAGAGGCTTCATAGCCTGCCCTCCTGATTGACCTTGCTACAGGTCCTACTGCTCTAGAAATGCTTTTCACATCTCTCATGTGTTTACCCATAATTCTAAATCTCAGAGCATTCCAAAATAACAGCAATCCAGATAGAAGCTTTGTTTTTATTCCCCTGGCTGAAACTGGATGTATTTGGCAAGAATCTCTTGCAAATAAAATTGAAATAAAATATGGAAGCCCTGCATTGGGGGTGCATTTTATTCACAGTGGAATCATGGGATTCACATTAAGAGTCCTAAGACAAGAGGCAAGAATAACACTTTCAGCTTAATACAAAATGAAGTACACCCATTTCACCTGCTGGGCCAGGAGGAAACAAAAGCTGATATGGGAAGAAGTAGAAGCTGATACAGCTTTCAGTAAACACAGTATCAAAAATCATAGAATCATAGAATGGCCTGGGTTGAAAAGGACCATAATGATTATCTAGTTTCAACATTCCTGCTACGTGCAGGGCTGCCAATCCCAGTAGGATTAATAGGAAAGCAATTTTTTCAGGTTCTTTATTCACTTTGTGAGATTTCTAGCTGTCAAATTAATTTTGATTGAGGAAAAAGGATTGCCTCAACATTTGTGCTGTCATCATGCCATCACTGTAAAGAGAACTTCAACACTTTGCCAGCTCCAGCAAGAAATCATAGACCTCACAGATTTCTGGACAGTGTTTAGCACTGCCACTGGCTCTACACCGAGCAGCAGCTGGGAGCAACGTGTAGTGAAGAGGTGAGACTTGCTCTAAAGCACCCACTGCAGATGATATAAATGCAGGTGGAACATGACAGGGAAGAGCTCAGGGAAGAACCAGACAGAGTGGATGAAAGTGGAGCCTGTGATTAGTGGCATCCAGGGGTGCATGGGAGCTGAAGAGGGCTTCCTGGCAGAAGTCCACCTGGGAACTGATAAATGACCAGCTCCAAACCTTGCACGGTGTACCAGGTACCGGTGGCTTTCTACTCCTGTGCCGTGAGGCTGAGCAATTGTTCTCCATGTGGATTGGAGCTCCCACAGCCTTTCAGTGCCAGATTATGCAGCCCAGGGTTGGCACAGCCAAGTTCCACAGGGTTATTGCATGAAACCCGCTTCCTTCAAGACTCGCCTTTCAGATCAGTAATAAAAAGCTCTTTGTAGCTGCAATGAATTAATCTGGGGCAAATCTCTAGATTCTGAATCAGTTTTAGCTGGCTTTTACTTTGGGAAAACTTCCCACTGAACTTCTGAGTAAGGACAGAAGAATTTGTCCAGAGGAACCATTTTCAGCATGAAAGGAATGCTTACTATGTTATTCCCATCTGGCTTTCCTAGAATATCTCATCTGTTATTCCCTTCACACGCCTCTGTGAAAAGGACCCTGTGGGATGAAGTCATCTTGAAGAGGTTTTTTTTTGTCCTAAAAATCTGCAAATTCTTACTATGGTTACTTTGACCAAAGTAAACACGCCTGCACTGCTGCTCCAGGGCATTCCTCCCACACTTTCAATACAGACTCTTTGCTTTGCTGTCCTCTCACCCTGAGCAATGGAATGACCTCTCCACCTCTTCCTCCCTCAGACAAAAGCTAGACAGCCTAAGATGCTTACACATGGCAGCTTTATGAACCTCATCTCTGCTCTAACCCCTGAGAGGCTCACATGCTGATTGGGATGAAGCAAGTGCAGATTCTTACTGACCGCCTTCTCCTTTTTTTTTCTTTTCCTCTATTCCCTCCTTCCTGCATCTCCTTCATCCTGATGTCCACTTCCTCTCATGTTCATCCCTTCTACTATTCTCTTGGTCATCTGATAGTCAAGGCTGAGTGGAGAGCATCCCTGTCTGTTCTGCAGCTCATACTACTGCACCCTGAATTCCTTGGGATCCTTTGGGCATTCCCGCAGCCTAATTTATGATGATTAAAAGAGTGTTCACCACCTTCCTATTCAGCCAGCAACTGACCATGCTGAATTGTTATTCTACCATGATCTGTAAGCAGCATTACAGTCTCAGGAGATGGCAGATGAGGAAATCTGCAGCCTCGGTTTTGGTGGCATAACTGAAAGAGCAGATGTTTGACTGCACTGAGCATAAGTGATGAATATTTAATTAAACAGATAAATGCCTTTCTTGGGGTGTTTATGCTTCAAGTTATTTAAAGGCTAGGCAATTTGAAAGGTGAGCTGGCTCTGCCTCCGAGAAGAAGCCAGTGAGATGGCTGAGGCAATGGGTGCTCGTTGGTCTGCATGTAGAACGTGCTGCTCAGCAGTGTCCTCCAGCTGGTGAACCGCTCTTGGGGCTGTTCCCTAGGGATCCTCGGCCAGAAGTTTGGAGTGTGGCAGGCAGAGTGCTTTCATGGATAGAAAGTGAAGCAGAGGAGCTTCAGTGAGCCTTCTGGGTCCTGCAACAAT
This sequence comes from Lagopus muta, assembly GCF_023343835.1. Classification (NCBI taxonomy): domain Eukaryota; kingdom Metazoa; phylum Chordata; class Aves; order Galliformes; family Phasianidae; genus Lagopus; species Lagopus muta. The sequence goes on from NC_064435.1 coordinate 20,664,638, forward strand.
GATTCAGCCTGCAGGGCAAGAGGATGAGGTGAAGAGACCATCACTGCTTCTTGTTTTAAAATTAACATCTCTTCTAGGGGCAGCTAGGATCACATGTGACAGTCCATGCAAAGAACCACAGTGGGTGGGACCAAGACATCTGTTCTGTGTGGAAGAAATTATGAATGGTGTTTTTCTAGCTCTGTAGGCACACAAGAAGGCCATCTCATTGCTGGCCAAGCCTTCCTTAATTTCAGAAAAGGTGGGGATGAGTCATTGCCCTCCCACAGGCAGGATGCTGACTGAGGGTGGGGAAGGCAGATGGGTACACAAAGTGGGGTGAGGGATAGGAGAGGTGAAGATGGAGCCAGAGTGGCTGAAGTGCTGAGAAAGGCCACAGCACTGAGATAGGCTGCAGGACTGAAATGGGCTGTAGCACTGGGCAGCCCACAGCATGAAGGTGGTCTGGAGCACGGGACAGACCCTGGTGGTCTTTCTGCTCCCCAGGTCCCAGGAGCTGCTACTGCCTAAGTGCTCTCCAAGTGATAAATTCATCCAAAGGCTGTTCTCATAAGGCAAAATGTAATCTTGGTCCAAACTGAGATTGTGTTTAACTGTGACTAGTAAGGAACACTTTAATTCCTAAATGAGTATCCCACTGAAGAGGGCAGCTGCCTGTACTTGTGTCTCCATTCAGCATCCACAGAATATGTCTCAGCTAATGTTTCCAGGGTATTTTCTGCCTGTTTCGGTCACCAGGTGGTAACCATACCGCTACACTGACCTAATGTGCTTTTTACCAGCTCTTTGCTCGTGTCATATCACACAGGCAATCTATAAGATGGTTTCTTCTGTAATGAAGATGCCAGAAGATGAGTCAACACCAGAGAAAAGGACAGAGAAGATCTTCCGCCAGATGGACACCAACCGTGATGGTAAGCTCCCTGCAAGATGCCATCAGACCCCTCAACCTCACTGCTCCTGCTCTAGCCTTATGGGCAAAGCCATGGTGCCTAAGGATCTCTCCTCACCCCTTTGTAGGCAGGCTGCCCTACTGTCTCTGGGACTTAGAGGTGTGTGATGCTCAGAAACACTGCTCAGAAACCCACATCCAGGTCTTTAATGTTTCACACGATTTTTTTTTTCTTGTCAGTTCATTGATTTCACACTAGGGGATGACAGTCTCAGAATAAACACCTAAGTTTTTCCACTGAGGAGTTGAGCATTGATTTGCCTGTATTTCAGGTTTTTAAAAGCCTTTGCCCTTGTTGTCTGCTCTCACCTGGTAGAGTGGTTGTTGAATCCAAAACAATTGAAACTTCCCTACATTTCTGACATGCAACTCATCTTCTCACTACTTTGTATGAAAGTAAGTTGTTTTTCCTAAAAAAAAAAAGAAAAGAAAAAAAAAAAAGAAATTACTGAACTATGGGAAAAATCAGTGTGGCTGTGGCCTCTTTTCAAAAGGAGAGGTCTCTCCATGGTCTGTGGAAGGAAACACAAGCCTTGTGTGAGATTCTCAGGTGACTCAGTCTCACCTCTATCATAACCAGGCCTTGAATGTTTGGCCTTAGCCCAACCCTACCTCAGAGTAGGAGGATTTGGGCACACTCCTGCCTTTCTCTAAGGCATCAGGAACAAGATGTTGCTGGGGGAGATGTGACCCCATGTCTTCTCACCTGATCAGTGCTTCTGACTGCTCAGCACAGGCGCCCACAGAAAGTGCTCCTCTGTGGGTGCAGCCACCATCCTCTCTCCGTCCTTCCTCCAAACCAGCATTCTGAGAAAGCACCCACCTGCCATGCACCCCCAGGGGTTTCCCTTGCTCCCTGCCACTTTCCTTCCACCACTCTTCTCTGCAGGCTTGGCAGGTGTGCGGTGGCCGTCCATGGATGCTAAGTCAACGTGTCTCTTTTCTAGGAAAACTCTCCCTAGAAGAGTTCATCCGAGGCGCCAAGAGTGACCCATCAATAGTGAGACTCCTGCAGTGTGATCCCAGCAGCGCCGGGCAATTCTGAACCCAGTCTTTGGAAGAATTATGTATCCGCTTTTTTTTTTCCTTGCCAAACAACATTCATGGTAGTGTTGCCTCTGTATGGCCAATTATGCCTTCTTTTGTGGCATCTTATAGCTTCTTTTGTTGTGGATTAATTATAAGAATGCTGAATTGCTCTTTACAATTTGTCCAGAGCACGAGCAGTACTGTTTTAAACAGATATTGTGGTGTTATCATTGTTTTAAAGATTTTTTTTTTTTAACGTGTCTGTTTTGGAAAGTACACTTGAGAAGGACAAAACCAACAACAAACCCTTGGCAACAAGACATAATGACAGGTTTTGGGTTGCTGCTTAGTAGCTGAGTATTCACCCAGAGGACCTGAAAGTGTAGCAGAGATTGAAGCAAGAGGGTTATGATGGGGTAGGACTCTCCTGGGATCGCCTCTCCTGCCCAGGAGGCACCAGTGAAGCTCAAAGACAGGATGATGAATGTGCACGACTGGTGAGGGCTGCACTGTCTGCACCCCTGCACCTACGCTTCATTGTTTCAATGCTGTGAACATTTTCAATGTTGTAAAGGAGAAGGAGGAGAAAAAAAATAATGCAATCAACAGTTTTTACTTGGTTTACAGCGGCTCATTTCACATGGCTTTATCTGAAAATCCAGCAATTTGCAGTCCTGATCCCAAAATCCACAACTGACGATACCTCTTGCCATTTGGGGTCAGCAAAGGCAGACATGGATATTAAAAACTGGGTATTGACAACGAATTTAAGGGAGATACATGTTGAATGTGAAATGTTCAGGTTAGTAATAAAGTAGTTTCTGCTAAGGAGAGCGGGCATTCAGCCAAGGAACTGATGTACACCTGCGAGCGGCTAGAACCGAAGAAAACCAGCTATTTGGAATGTTCTCGTGTAGCACGACATTCTGGGGGTGTTTTTGTCTCTCTCCACATAGCTAATGCAGTTTCCAGGCCTGCTCCTTGGGGAGGGCTGTCATCAAAACTTGTTTTAAGCATAAAATTGTAGCATTTATATTTCCTTCATTTCAGTGAAGTTCAAAAGTCTGTACTAAAACAAGGAAATGGTACGCTTTATGGTATATTTATATATATAAAAATTAAAACAAAACAACAACAAAAAAAGATCAGCTCTGAGAGAAATGTTGAATGTTTATCTTTTCGCCTAGATGCAGGAGTTCTGAAATTTGCTGCTGCAAACCTTTATCCTTCGGTCAGAGTTGCTGCTTTCCAAGCTAGGACGCAGACATGGGATTTCTTGGTAACTGTACAAGTGCTGCTGCAACAGAAAGGCTTTAGTGACTGGAGGCATTATGCTGACTAAATTGGCGTTAATCTGTCATTAGCTGAAGGCTGTTCTGTGATCCTGCTGGCGAGGTGTCCATGTGGGCAACGCGCAGCCATGGGGAGCCGAGAGCTTGGCAGTGTGACCTTTGCCTGACAGGCAAGGTTGGCGTTTTGTCAAGTGACCTTGTAGATGCTAATCCCAGTAGCCTTAATTTAAAATAAACTAAGTAAAATAAGTCTGCTCTGCAGATGATGATTCACTAACTAGAAGTCATGAAAAAGTAGCAGTGTGAATAATTTTTTGTTGAACACTAGGTAGCATATACAACTAAGAGAGAAGAAATTCCGAGGCTTAATTTCTCATGATCATTTCCTTTGCCAGGTTGAATATGCAAAGCATATTACAATAAAATGAAAATAAATTAAAAATGGCATTGCTAATCAGTTGTACCAAAACGATTGTGAGTGGCTAATTACACTCAGTAAATATGTTCAGGCACACACCTTTGTCTCTAAGGACTGCAGAAAGCCAACCGAAAGTTTATTGCCGTGGCACTAATTAAAATCCTGAGCAGAGGGGTGTGGGGAAAAGTGAGAAGGTAGAAGCACACAGGTGCACAGACACGAACAGCTTGCAATACTTAGTGCTTCCAGCTGTTCTGAGCATCACAGGCACATTTTGCACTGATTCTTACAGTTGATGAAAATGTTCCTTAGCTCTTGCTCTCTGACCCTCATCAGATACCCTGTGAACAAATCTCACCCTGCAAAGGAGACCCTGAGCCTCCCTTTCCCTAGGAGAAACCTGTGTCTGTCACCTCCCCACTGCTGCCATGAGCAGAGATTCTACAGAGCACCTCCAGGCTCAGTGCAGGCCTCCAGCTCCCCAGCAGCCCAGGCCCACAGAAGCTGGCATTTGCTGGGGATGAATTTGAAAATGTGACTGTAACTTTTAAAACTTTGCCTCTTATTTAAGTGTCTGCATTCCATCTCTTTTCAGTTTCCTGAGACGTTTCTGGCCCAGAACCTCATCTCAGTTTGGTTTTCTTGGTAGTTTGGAAATTTCACGTGTTGGTGCTGTACAGAGTGTGTGTGAGAGCACAGCCTGCAGTGTGACCGCAGACCAGTGGAGATGTAATGCTTTCCACAGCTCACGAGGTCTGGAAGAGTGAGAGGTAGCTTACAGCTGCAGAGAACTTAGCTGGAGATGAAAGTATTGTATAAACATTTACAGACTGAACTAAAGTTATTCTTTTACCTGACTACTGCTGATGATTGGTACTGTTTTAAACTATTTACTGTCCCTTTCTTTCCCTGCATCTGCGTGTACTTTCAAAGTGAGCAGTAGCTGAACTGGTTATGGGAGCATCTGCAGGCCTCAGAGCAGCAAAACTGCGGTGCTGCACACAGCATTGGGGCTTTCTGCTTTGCTGCCATTAACGTTTGCAGTCATTACTGCTTTTACAACCCTTTTGAAAACAAAATGACACACCCCATATAAGATAACACAGCAAGATAGATGCTTTCAAGAGATAAGTTAAAAATACTTCTGGACAGGAAGGCTAGCAGACTGTATGTGCTATTGCATGTCACCTCTCAGTTTTGTAGACACATTGTCTAATAGTATTTGTGTGTGGAAAAGGTAACCTTCACTCGTGCATCATCCAAATGAGTTAATGAGTACTTTCAGCTTCTAGACTCTATCCACAGAAAACGCCAGTCCCATTTTTTCAGCATTCCCAACTTGCCAAGTTCTGGGCCAGAAGATGCCAAGCAAAGTCCATGGCTTGTGTTACTTGCAGCCCTTGTAAAACCAGCATGTGTGTGTTGTGAGCTTGAGAGGGGCCAAGGAAAGATCTGTTCTGACATTATTTGGAGACCTTTGAGTTCAAAGCAGTGAATGTTTCTGTGCTGTTCTTCTTAGCAGCTTTTAGGATTTTTACGTTATTGCTGAGGCATTATGTCCTGTGTTGGTCTCTGCTAGAAAGCATGACGTCCCCATTTTCAGGATGCTGCAGCTTAAAACACTAAGCCAGAAGTGCATGGCTCCTGTGGCTGGAAGAGGTCTGTGTGCAGAAGCAGTGCCCGGGGGCACACAACGTGCTCACCCATCCCCAGCCCCCATGAGCTGAGCTGTGCCCTTCTTGCTGATGGAAAACGTGTAACGCTGGGGCTTAGCCTGGTTTTCTTGTACAGCAGACTAAGTTAAGTCGTATTACTTTGCATTTGCCATGGGCTGAAAGCACATGGATGGGCAGAAGCCTGGGCTAAGCTGACTCATGGAAACTCAGTGAGCGGTGGTAACCTGATGTAGAGCCCTAATCCACAGACTGAGCTGAGCTGAGCATGTGGCTGCTGGCCACGCACCGCTCAGTACATGTGAGCAGGGCAGCACGGTGACAAGTGGCAGGTTCCCAAGGACACGTGGCTGTGGGAAGGGAACCCCCACATGCAGCAATGTAGCACAGTTGGGATAAAGGGAGCACCCTCCTAAAGTTTCCTTTTGAAGCTTGGTGAAGGGATGTGAAGTAAAATGAGCTGACAGAGGGCTGGGTGAGACCTGTCCCCAGTGCCGCCCTGCCAGCACCTCCTTGTGTTTCTCTCACGGTGCTGCTTAGGTTTCATTCAACCAGGCAGTTTTCAGGCTCAGGAATTTGTTGTCCAGGAACTGGTGCAAGGCCAGTGGAGAAGAACATTCTACCTGCCATTTGCACAACTACTCAGACGTGTGTCATACTGGGTGCGATCTCATGTAGGAGTGTGGAAGTGGAGGAAGGCAGTTTCCTTGGTATCACAGGCAGAACATGCGTTCAGAAACACAGAGAAACTTGGCAAGCTCCATGCAGCTGAGCAGTGCTCCGAGTTTTCCACTGACTGTGCAGCAGGCAGACAGGGTATAGAGCAGCGGCACGCCAGCCCCACAGCTCTGAGATAGGGCTACCACAGCATCTTCTAACTGAGCAGCTCTGTCGTGTGCATGCAGTCGGAGGTACTAGCAAAATACTCTTTGAGCACCTCTAGCATGAATGTGCAGCTGCAGAAGCAGAGTAGCTCTGCTCTTCCTTGCATGGCAGCAGCCAAGCTGTTCACTGTGCCCCAGTTAGGAAACGCCATATGCTCCTCCTGGGAGCTGTTGGTTCCATTTCTAAGTATAACTGCGGGCAAACTTTCCAGACAGGAGCTTTCCTCTTGGCCGTGGTGGACGAGGGGGAAACTCCATTTAACTCTCAGAGCTGGGGTTACAGTCTGCAGGCAAGTGAAGGTGAGAACAGCTGTTTCAGGTGCGTTGAAGAAAAAAGGGGCTGTAGATTGGTGTGGAAGGCACTGACATTAGGAATCAGGATCATCACTGGAGTGGTTATTAGATCCTTCTTGCATTGAGACCAGAAAAACAAAGTCAGATGTGAAGGGACCTCCTTGTCCTTTGCAGAACTCATCCCTGGTTACACTGGGTGTCTCAGCTGGCAACATCCCTTGCTCCAGCCTCATTCTTGTTGCTGTTGGTTCTAAATTCTTCATACCAAGATAGGTATTGTTTCAGGGATAGGGATTTTCACAGCATGAGAAACGCTTTCCATACCTTAACCAGAACCAGCCAGGCAAGCCAGACGTGAGAGGCTTCTGGGAATACATAGGTCAGATCTCCTCATGGCTCCCACACATTGCTATTTAATGCATAATTGGAATCAAGATATCATCTGTAAAATGTTGGCTAGTGCACAAGAAGCAAGGGAAAAAATACAGAACTTGGATTGTCGTGAGAAATGTGCAAAGACAAGAGCAGTGACAAACAGTGAGTTGCATCACTACCTTTAGACCTGGTCTGAAGCCCAGGGCGGAGCTCCCCCTTAGCTACAGGCAGCACAGAAGAGCTCCTCTGTCCTTTCCAGCCCACAGGACCACCTGGGCCCCAGGTCACCACAAGCTGAGGCTAGAGACTTGCAGTCTAGGCATAAGGATGCCATCTGGTACCCTTCCCGTTGCATTCACTTGCTGCATGGCTCAGACACAGCTGAGGTCCTCCCCTCTTGCCCTGATCTAGTGGCAGAGATGCTCCCACCCTCCTGGGACAGGCACTCAGGCTCTGAGCCTTGCCCCATCTCTCAGCTGCCATTCCCACCCTCTCTCTACAAATGAATAACAAACATGTGCCTATGGCAGCCATAGGAGCCAGGCTTAACTCAGATAGAACGGCTTCTGTTTGTTTCCCAGCCTCTGGCCCTCCTGCATGCACCTTGCCAACTACACTGTTTATTTACTCTTATTAAGTAGTGGTGGTATTAAACATTTCAAGAACACGCCGCACTCTGGAACAATGTGGTTCTCACTACCATTGATGTGTTTGCTGAGGCACTGCAGGCTGAACCTGACCAGCGATTGCCTTCTGCTCACATGGCTTATTCCACAGAGGGCTGATTTCTCCCAACAGGAACAGTGTCTTCCCATGCGTCACCGTGCAGCATGCGGTGCCCTGATGCTGCCTGGAGCATCCAGATGCTGTGGTCCAAGAGATAATTTTGGCAAAATAGAATAAGGTCAGGCAGAAACTCTTCCTGCCGCCTGTCCAAAGCATGTATTGAGGGTGCAACCTCTGCTCCTTTGCTTGCCAGGACTGGGGCTGAGCAGTATTCAGGGCTGGCCTCACATTCCCCCACTGAATGGGATGATGGCGATTCGTAAACCCACCTGAGAAAATCCTCTTAAATTCTTATCTTCGATGGTGTTGTTAATTGGCGGCACTTAGAGGGAAGATTAATGGATCCCACACTGCTGCCTGGGGAAGAACTCGGAGTTCCTTGCCACCAGCACCACCTTTTCATTCCCTACCATGAACTCCTTCCTGTTTCCAGGACAACCAAGCAGTTTTTATTAGGATCTGAAAGAAAAGGCTAACAAACAAATAACCCCCCCGAAACCAAACCCCAGTTTCGATGTGATGAGGGTCTGAGGAAGCTGACTAATGCCATTGCACAGCATGTCAGCCATCAGAGTGCTCTGCAAGATCATGTTTCTGTGGCATTTTCTGGTTGATTTCCTTATTCATCTTTCAGTTGTTTTCTTGCTTTATTATTTATTTTGGAACCTCCTCGATTCAGCCTGCTATCACTCAGCCCCTACACTGGCAGAAATCTTGGTGCCAGAGCATTACGAGCAAGGTGGGCTCGCAGTGCCTACTAAAAATGAAGTGCTTAGTGAAGTTAGGGATTATTTTTGTTGGCACGTTTCCTGCAAGCAGACTGAGTTGCATTTCAATATACTTATTTCTATCACTTGCTCACTCCAATTCCATCCACACACTCTGGTAGTTTCTATTTGTGTATTCAGTGCTATTTTGCACTTGAACCCAAGGTGACTGCTGTGAGTACGTTCTGACAGAAGCACTTGATCTCCTGATTTTTAAATATTGCTCAGTGAATAACAAAATAGATGGAAAACAAAACAGATGTAGATTTGACTGTGTACATTTGGACAAATAAGTCTGATGCTGCAGAGGTTAATGAGTGGCCAATAGCTGAATGAGTCCAAGTGTCCCATTCCCCATTGAGTTCATGGCCATTCCATGGGGAGAGCTCTCTCACCACTGCCCCCAGGCTGCTCCTGCACAGCAGCATAGAGCAGAGGTACCAAACCCAACTTTAAATAAGCTGCCACGGGCAGACTCACTGCAGCAGCACAGAGTTCAGCACGTCCTGTGTCTTGGCAAAATCAAATACCTCTCTAGAATTCTTTGTAAGCAAACCTACATATCCTAAGAAAGACTTTTGCAACTCAGAAAGGAGAGGGACAACTATGAGTGAAATGAATTTGGTTCACATCATTTTCATATGGCTGTCTCAAACGGTTTGTGCCCCACGTGTGGTTGCCTATAGCTATTGTGATGTTCTCACTTCTCTCTCCACTTCTGTCGTGTTTTCCTGCGGTGATGCTCTGAGACTCCAGCCGATGCTCACTGGGCAGCACCGCCGAAGGGACACCTGGCAGTGGTACCTGCAGGAAGGCTGCAGGCAGCACTCGGGGTTTGTCTCTGTGCCGTTGCATGCTGTAGGAAGGTGTACTCGCAGTGACATGTGAACCCCACCCCCACAAGGAGAGCAGATGACCAAGTCATAGGAGGAGACCGTGTGGCAGAAGGCTGTGTCTGTGTTTGTGGCCCAGCACGCACCCCGTCCCCGCTGCTCGCTGCCAGCTAGGACTCGTCTGAATTTTCAGTGTCACAGCAAAGTTTTCTTACGCTGAAACGTATTTGCATCATGCAACTTCCTCAGAAAAATGCCCAAAAGATGATCTCTCTCTGACTGCCCTCTCCTCTCGAGAAGCTCTTCTCGTCTGTACATATGATATGCAGAATGTATGGAAGTCTTTCCAGCGTTGGTTTGCATTTTTAAGACTGTACTAATTAATGTGTGATATTATTGTGTTTTTGTAGTGGCATCTTTGATGTAAGATGTAAAAAGTATTGAAAATGATTTTTTCTGTTCTTGTTTGGCTTTTAGAGCTAGCACCAAGGACTGCATGCTCACTAGGAACAGCCTTTCCAAGGGCTGTAACTGCACACAGCGCCGTTGTTTGACGTGTAGTACCACGTTCCCATTTTCACAGGGGTCAGTTCTGAGTGGAAACTTCCCGAAAAGTCTGAGCTTCTGGCTTTCTCTCTCTCTCAGACTCGAGCTTTTGATTCACAGGCAGATGTGAGACCCACACGGCGGTCCCCAGCCCTTGTCCCTCCCAGCAGCACCCAGCCCCGCTGCCGTCACCTCCAGTTGGGTTGACACAGTTGGCTGCATCGGGACAACAGTTGGGACTAAAATTGCAATGTAGTTACATGTTAGCCTGAGCCGCAAGTGTGAGGTCAGAATCCCATTGGGGTGCTTACCATAGAGTTTGGGGTCGGTTCCTGTGGGATAGGGCCATCTGAGGGCTCTGATCCACATTTCTAGGCAGGCTCAGAGGGCCTTGTGCCCATCCTGCAGGTAGGGCTGGCTCTGAGAGAGATGCTTCTCCCAATTGTGTCCTGGGCCAAAAGGCAAGACATGCTGCAGCTTACTGATCCCTTTTCCTTTCTTTTTTAACTTTATGAAGGAGAAAGCAGCTCAGACTGCACCTGACAAAGTGACTGACTTCAAAGCATGTTTTTCTTCATTATATAGACACTCACAAAACAGCATTGTGTGGTTAAAAGGCGCGTTTGTGATAGTTTCTTTTCCAGTGCCAAAATATATAAGCAGTATTGTTTGAAGGGAAATAATAAGAATTTTTTTACTGTATTGTTATTACTGTTGAACAAATATTGTTTTTAAATGTTAGATTTTGAAGAATTTTGTATTGTAAACTGTTCTGTGACATGGTGCTTTTTCATACTGGAACTATTGATTGCACCTAAATATGAATTATTTTGTTTTCTTATATAAATATGTTACCTTGAACAATCTCAATGACAACCAACGTACGGTGGATACTGAAGGTTCACGCAAGTTCTCCTACTGAAATCCCCTAAGTGTTCTTTCCTACTAATAAATATTCTGCTGCAGCCAGCTACGTGGATGTGCTGTTCTTCTCCAGCCTGGAGCTCCACGGCCCCCTCCTGCCCACGGCTGGGCTGTGTCCAGCTAAGTCAATTTCCAGAGCTTAGTGAGGGCTTAAGCCATGCATGGGCACAGGCAGCACGTGGCAGTGGGAGGGCTGCTGGCTCCAAGGGCGGCTGTTTCCTCCTGCAGCCGCAGGCATTTGCTTTAAGCTCCTCACATTTTTACCTGGGTTAAATTTGGAGCTGGGATTAGCACCAGGATGCTAAAAGTAGTTTAAATACCATTGGGAGGTAATTGAAACCACTGCGTGTTTCCACCTCAGATCAATAAAACCCACCTTATTTGTGAAACAGTGTGTTAATATCAGCTTGAAAGGGACCGGAGGGTGCTGGCTGATGGAACATCTGCTCAATGGCCCACCCCAAATCCAAACCCAGTGTCTGAGCGCTGCCCAACCGCTCCCTGAACTCCGGCATGGGGCCGTGCCCACTGCCCCGTGCAGCCCGTTCCGTGCCCGCCGCCCTCCGCTGCAGCCCCTGTCCCTGACCGCCACCCGCCCCTCCCCTGACGCAGCTCCATGCCGTTCCCTCGGGCCCTGTCGCTGTCACACGGAGCAGAGCTCAGCGCTGCCCCTCCGCTCCCTGTGAGGAGCTGCAGCCGCCATCGGGCCTCCCCTCAGCTCCTCTGCTCCGGGCTGCCATCGAAAAATTCAGCTAAACCCTACACGAGGGAAGGGGTTTGCCCTCTCCCGGTGATGGGCAGCTGAAGCACACCCAGCTGCCTCAGAAACACGGGCACTGCTGAAGTTGTGGCGGTTCCCATCTGTGGCAGCACTTCCTGCTGCTCCTCTCACAGCCTCTGCAGGCAGGGCACTTCCAGCCACTCAGCCCCTAAAGCATTCGCATCTCAAGAGCCACTCCGTAAAATGACTTCCTATAAAACACTATTAAACTTCTCTCGCAGGCAGCACCCAGGAAATGGGATTACTTTGACAAGCCCAGTCAGTCTGTGAACTATGTAAGAAACGGGGCATCACACCCCTGTTGGTTGCTGCTGGAGGACAGGCGCTGGCTGCAGAGGAGCAGGGCTGTGCTGGGGCTGGCAGCAGGCAGAGTGGTTGCAGGAGGGGATGGGGTTCTGTGGTTTCCAGTGCATCTGGAAGAAAAACTTCTTTTGCTGTCATCTAGTTAGCCAGACGCACTGAGCTATGGAGCACCATGTGCCTCAGTGTGTGTGATACACCAAACAATGACAAATACTTTTCACAATGATTAGGAAACACGTTTTCCAAGAGACAGCCCTTGTTTTAAATCTTCGGCAGCTGTGAGAACACTCCTCAACCCAGAGGCAGGTGGATGAGTTCCCCTCTGGTGGGGATGGCGACGGGTGGGAGTCAGTTGACTCTTGGAGTTCCTGGGTCTACAACTCCATTCTGCACTGGCTGAGATTGCTGGTGAATTGATTTCTTCCCTCATCGCCTGGGAATCTTCTCTGGGAAGAAAGGAGGTGTTGAGGTTGGCTCTTGCACAGCAGCTCATTCCAGCCAGGACTTGCCCTGAGCAGGAGGTATCGGCTCCGATCTCTGCCACCCTGCAACACAACACGGCTGCCCCATGCTGCTTTCACAACTGATGGGCTTTTGCCTCCTAGGCTCTCATTTGTTAAAAAAAAAAGATAAATGGTGGGAATCAAAATGGTTTATGAAAGTGTTTTACTGAAAGAGGCATGGGCCAGTATGCATCAGTGCCTTGGGCACACGGGCACAGTGGGAGCAGATTTGGGTGCCCCATGCTCACCAAGGTGCTACTATCAGAATTTCCACTGGGTTCCCAGGACGCTCCAACATGCCAGGAGATCAGGATGGGAGAAAGTCAGCAGCTCACCTTTGCCTCCATTAAAGATGTCTACCTCTGTGTCTCTCCACTGACTGTAGGACATCAGTTCTCCTTAAACGAGGTGCTTCTGCTTGGTTACATGAACCCAGGCCACTAAGTCCAGCCAACAGAGGAAGCAGGTGACCGCTTCTCTTTTGGTTGTACCTTGATGCAAAATCCTGCTGATATGGAGAAACCTATAAAGGAGAGGTGATCTGAGGGCTCCAGGCATGCTCAAGCTCAGCCTGTGTCTTTTGTAGACTTGCTGCAGACTGCCAGGGAGGAAGGTTCTGCCCTAAATCCTCTCAGGAGTTCAACTCTTCTCCTGATTACTTTGCTTGAAGAGCCAGATCTGGTGCATCAAGAGGGATCCTCTTTCTCACCCACTTGTTTGAGATCAGATTCCTCCTTCCACTTGAGAGTTTTTGCATTTGAATAATTAAGATAAGTCTGATAATCCTGCCCCAGCACTCTCGTGAATCCTTCCCACCAAAGTTGGGCAATTTCACATTGACACTTAAACATTCTGCAGAAAAGTGGTGAGGAAGTAAGAAAATGTGTACACCTAGGAAATGGAAGACTGAAATACTACTGAAGTGTACAACAGATTAATTTTCCTTCCTCTCCCTATTAATCTCAAAAAATCCACTGAAGTGTACTTCCTCTGTTGGGATTCCTCTGCCAAGTTTGTTTGGTTACAGATTGAAAATCTGGGGCAAACAAAGGAAGAGAGAGAATGATTAATAAACTCATATCCATTTTGCTGATGGAAAGCTGACCTGAACCTATCTATTCCAGGAGAGCTGGACTGGGGCTGAAGTCATACCACTACTCTTACACCACATTTGTGTCACCAGCAGGCACTACCCAGAAGTGTAAAAGCTGTATGCACTGTTTGCTGATTATTTTGTTCAGTCTCTGCACTTGTTTTCTTGTAGCACGGGTTCCTACTTTCTTCTTATTGGTACACTTTCTGGGCTCACTCATAGGAACTCCATCCCCACGCCACAACAACAGAGATATTATCTCATACATAGGAATATTTATTTTTTTCCTTCTTAAAAATGTACAAAAAATAAAATAACTGTATTTACAGTTTATCAAACCCCTCTCCCAGTTGCAACACTATTAAGTTACATGAGCTATTCCTTAATATAAAAGCACACTATTTATACATAGTTTGTTGTTTGTCAGAGCGAGGGCTTGTTACAAACTTTGGCACAAACACTCGTTTGTATCTTGTCTCAATTCATAGGAAATGGAAGAGCATATAAACATTTCATAAGCTTTACATTTAAGGCCCTAAGATACTCCTTCCCAGTTTCATACCAATCAACATACAGCTTCTCTGACAGCTGGAGGGCTGAGTTTTTACCAATCATTTGAATTCATTTATAGCATTTAATCCATCCACAGACTGAAAGAGGAAAATGTACAAGAAAGGCTCTTGATCTCTGAATTCCACTGACCAATGACTTAATGAGAACACACAGAAAAAAGAAAAAAAAACAAAGGAAAGAAAAAAAGAAAAAAAAAAAAGGAAAAAAGAAAAAAGAAGCTATTTTCTTTGTAGTTAACATTCAGTGATAAAAAGTCCTCCAAATACCCTGATGGGAACGCTGCCATACATCAACGAAGTTTCGCTGCAAGGAGGCACTACATTTTGGGGATATAAGCACCTGACTGTGTGAAAGGAAAGCAGAGTCTGAAATTTGGGTTTCTATAGCAAATGATCAAAAGGGCAGACACAGTGCCAAATGTGCAGCAGGAACAAAGGCCACAGCTTAGAAGGCTACTCTGCCTTTTGCACCACTGTCAGTCTTTCACAGGACATCTACAGACACTGCACTGCTCTCTTTGTATGGAAACAATGCTGAGCAGCCTCGAGGCTGCACTAAATTCCAGCCTGTCCTCTTGTAGAAGGAAATCGGTTTTGTTCTCTTGAGTAAACAACCATAGCAGTGCCACAAAAGGAGGCAACAAAGACGTTCCTGTCTCGTGCTAAATGACAGCCAAATCTTACTTCCATTTAACTCTTCATATTTGGAAGACACAGCATTAGTCAGACTTCTTCATGAAACAAAAGCAACACATACATTTTAAACAACAGACTGAGACTTTATGCTCCTTGTGGCCTTTGAATGGGTCCCTCCTTCAGAAGTCTGCATTTTTGGTGCTGGCCCTTCCCCAACACTGATGTCCTGATTTTGAGCAACAAACCCTCAGAAGTGGTGAACCCTTGTAGCTGCCATGACCAGCACCGAGGTTCAGTGCTACTGAGGCAACTGATGCTGTAACTACACTGACCCAGTGCAGGGTGATTTCCTCTTCATAATTATTTACATGCTTGTGATGCATTTGGCATATGGAGCAGAAAAACAAAGTCCTCAGGCCCTGGCAGGTAAATGAACTTAATGAAGATCATCCCTAACTAGCTCCAGTAGTTGTTCTAAAATATTCTTAGTGCCTGGATAAGTGCTATCCATCCTCCTCAGCCCTCTTCTCTACAGTGAGACTGTAAGATGGAGCTAAAGGCAGGGGGATCAGCTCTCTTGCTACTGACCAGGAATTTGTACACTTAGAGATATATTTAGAAAAGCTTTCAGTTAATCTTGGAAACAACTTTCCTTCCCTGGACAGTGCCTGACCTAAAGCTCCTAAAATGGCATTGGAAAGGCAGCTCTGCTCCTTAAGCTCCAGCATTTCCTGAAGCATGGCAGCTTTTGCTGATCCTATACTGTGGGTTCTGGTGAACAAATGTTTGACAAGCCAGCAGTGTGCCTTGCAGCCCAGAAGGCCAACTGTACCCTGGGCTGCACCAACAGAGGGGAGGACAACAGGGCGAGGGAGGGGATTGTCCCCTTCTGCTCTGCTTTCGTGAGGCCCCACCTGCAGTACTGGATTCATGCCTGGGGCCCCCAGTACAAGAAGGATGCAGAGATGTTGGAATAGGTCTAGAGGAGACCATGAAGATGCTGGAGCACCTCTCCTATGAAGAAAGGCTGAGGGAGCTGGTGTTGTTCAGCACTGGCACAGCTGCCCAGAGAGCTGTGAGTGCCCCATCCCTGGAGGTGCTCAAGGTCAGATTGGATGGGCCCTGGGCAGCCTGAGCTAGGAGGTGGTAGCCCTGCTCATGGCAGGGGGCTGAGGATGGGTGTGCTCCAAGGACTCTTACAATGCAAGCCATTCTGTGATTCTACAATACTGCTCCTCAGAGCTGGACGTTGCAGCATGTAGCAGAGCCTAGCTCTAATTACCAAAGGGAATTCCACCTCTATGTAATACAAGGATAAAATACTAACAAGGGTGCTGGTGCTGCCAGGACAGTCCCATCCTTCTCTGTGAACCTCAAATTCTCACTGACATCCCCTAATGCGGCACACCACAACTCAGCCCCAGACACCACAGTCACTGATAGAGGCAGAACCTGGGCTCAGATCTTGCATGTGATTACTGCTGAGCTTAGCACACAGCCTCTGCTGGGACATCGTGACCAACTGAGAAATCTCAGTTAAATTCCTTGGAATCCCAAACACCATTAAATAAGAGATAAATACAAGAACCAACAGCATTGCTCACAAGTCTTGTGTACTGGCCCCGGTTCTTAATGCTGCCTGTCAAAACTGTCCTGTTTTTTGGGAGTGGAAAAGTATCTGGGCCATGTCAGCAAAGACTTTTTATCTGAGTCTGAGCCAAGCAAAAATAAATGAAATTACCCAAATCCACTGTATCCACTGTATCCAATCTAAGATGTCCATCCTTAAGCAATGTAGCAAAAGCATTTTACTGGGGTATGTATCCATAAAAAGACAATGGAATTACTACACAAGACTGCATCAGGAGCAGAAAGAACACACAACAGATGAGTAGAAAAGGAGAGAAGACAGACAAAACAGACACTTTGCTTTCCAGATGCGTATGGATTCTGAAGTGATAACCCTGACACAAGTAGCAGAGAGCTTCCATAGGCTCTGACAGTGCAGGAGCTTTGACAGGTACCTGACATTTGTGTTTGAAGATCAAATTTTAATGGGATGCTATCACTAATGAAGTTAAGAAATTGCAAGAGCTTGCAAGACAATTGATGCAGAAATATGATAGAATCAGATTGGTTAGCTTTTCCAACTACTTTGCTTGGATGTAAATAGCTCCCACAGCTCAAACCACGAGAGAAGGAGCCCCATTAAACTCTGCAGTGTTTCTTTACGTCATTAACCAGCTAATGAAAAAATACTGTGACTAAGTGAAAAAGAGTCTTTAGAAGGAAGAACCAATAAAACTCTAAAGGTTGTTCGTAGGAAAGGCCTCACATTTCTGCCTGTCTCATGGGATCCCTGCACAGTGCATGGGAAATGAAATGCTTACAATTGAAAACCACAGGATTGTTCACTGTGTGAGGAGCAATCTAAGACAGGAAGAGGAACTGAAAAGTAGAGAGACAGGTGCCAGGTTTGCATTTGCTGGGGACATCCAGGCCTTGGACTCCTTTCCTGGTATGATTAGGCTGTAGCCTTTCTCTCTCAGAATTCCTGTGACAGATGTGGAACTTGATGGTGTGACTGCATAGTTCACCCCGGGTTCAGATCCAGCCTGTAAAATATTTACATCAAGCCCAACTTTTTACCTCATTGAACTGCACTAGGAGTCAAAACAGAATCATTCCTTGGAGATACAAGAGCAAACTCCCTTAAGAAGATGTCTGAAGTTTCTTGCAGTGTAGAGGAATGCTTTAATGAGCAGTTTGTTGGGGTTTGAGACAGGCTCATTTTGAGAGCCCTCGCTTCACTAAGAGAACAGGCCTCTAGGCACACCAGACACAGGGGTGCTTCTATGATTTGGTGAAAGCTGGACGGAGTACTCAGGTGTCTGTGTTTGAGACCTGGGCACCAAAGGTGGGTCCCACAGTGTCAGTGCACTCCAAATGCTGTAGCACTGTTTGCTCCAATATTTCAGTATAAAACTGGGTGGGCAGGGATGGAGTGCACAAATGCAGACTCAGATTCTCAGTACACACTCCTTAACAGATTGCAGAAATCTAATCTTCTAGGAAATATTCTGTTAAACCCTAAGCCCAATACATACAAAAACATAGTGGCAATAAACGTGCCCACATACAGTAGTTAAAATATATTATTGCATATTATAAACATTATATACAAGGTTAAAATGGTTTCTTTACCATTTACTTACAAGTGACATTTGTAGCTGAATGCCTTACTTACAAGTCCTCATTGCTACATGCTGAGAACTACCAGAGGTATTTGGCAAGACTATACACTAGAGAGAGATATGGATTGGTCTGAGCAAGTGAACTCTGTCAGCCACTTTCCCCACCTTTAGCACTGTTTTTAGCGAGAGGAGAGAACTACTGGCAAAGAGATTTACATAAGATTTCTGAAGCTGGACCAGCAAAGTTCCTCACTATATTTTAGAATGAGGTTATCCACACTAAAGCATGGACTAAAATGCTGCATTTCACATTTGCAGTGGGTCATCTGATTACAAATCTGGGGGCTGGTAACTGCTTGTACAATGGAGAGTGGGGAGCAATAAATAAGGGACCAGGTTAACATGAGTGGCCTTGTGCTTGACGAACCCAAGCCTGTATGCAGTAGGTGTGCATGTGCAGAACGGACAATATTTTCAAAGCAGTCTTGTAACAGTTTCTCTGATCAATGTCTGTCAACTTCCATAGGCATCTTCTGCTTTCCAAGAAGAATGAAATGCTGTGGGTTCTTTACGAAAGGGCTCTGGTCTGAGGCTAGATCTCAGTCAGTGTGATCTTGAAGCCTTCAACCATGCTTTCCATGTGCAGGATGAATGTGTCCTCATTGGAGTAGTGCTCAATAATGTTGTCATCCATGTTTACCAGGATACTGGTGACAAAGGCAAAAATCAGTATTTTCACATACCAGAACAGCAAAAGGGAAAGCCATGCACTCCACTGCATGCACACACTCCACTGACTTCAACATGAAACAATAAGAGACTCCAGCACGTGCCAGTACAGGGACAAGATGGGAAATTATCATCAAGGTCTGCCCCATAGTCCCTTCTAGCCTCTGGATTACAGGTTGCAACTTGTGAAAGTATTTAGACATGTGTCAGGGCTGGGACTTTACGACTTTACCCACTTCTGGAATTGCCTGCAGATGCACACCAGATTTGGTGCAGACTCTGCCAGCATTTCCTATGTGCAGTGCCAGATCCCCCAAGTGCATCTCTTTTTCTACTCCCCAGCCATGCCACAAAAAAGCTGCTCCTCCTCCTCCATGATGTGAGTCACTGACATGGGAAAGTAGTGTAATTGGTGCTGTGCACACAGCTCACAGAACTCAGCTCGGGTGCAAGAGTACTAGTACTGGTGGATAGGAGTGTCATCCTCACTCTTTACCATAAAGGATTTCTTCCAACAAACACATCTCTTGGAAACAGTGTAAGAAAGAAGCAAAACATGACAAGTCTCACCTGTATTTTCAAAAGCAAAATAAATCATCAGACAAAACACTGCCCTAAGTTACAGTTAGAGCCAAAAATAAATGACTGACTTAAAATGATGTTGCTAGAATATTGATGTTATTTAGCAGTAACAAAAAGTTAGAATAGAGAGATTCAGATTTATGATAAAGCATAGTAGCCTAGCTATTATAAAACTACAGCTGTGATGCTCATGTCTAAATTTACTCAGTTGAAACCCTGCAGCAAACAGCGCTCTCCCTTGTGCTTGCCTGCCTTTCAGATTCAGGCAGCGGCCCATTTCTTCTTAATGCTGCAGGGAAACTCCATGCTGCATTCACAGCAAAGGCTGTGCCTTTCCCATAGCACTCTCCACAATGTTGTTAAGTATATAGCCTGTAAAACAGGCTTTACGCAAATACATTTTCCAAACATAAATACTGCTCCTTCACAGTAAGCCTATGAATGCCAGTCAGAGACAGGCTGGATGTTTCTTCTTTTGCCACCGTTTGCTTTTTCCATAGACAGTAAGATTTTAGGGTTGTGGGCAGGTCTCCTAGAAGTGTTTGTACTGTCTAGTATAATGATGCCCCAGGCATAGTTGGGATCCCTGACTGTCACAGTTAGTTTACTTATGGCTTACTTACCCCTTTTTGCTCTTCTTATAAAGTTTTGCAATCTTTTCCACTGGCAATCCATATTTCTCAGAGATCTGAAATCATCAAAACAAAGGAAATAAAGACTAATGAGGAATAGCACCTCACCTCTTCGCTTTACATAAGGCAATTTAAACACTGTCTCTGCAAACTTCGACAGGATAACTATGAAGAAAAGTCTCAAGAGAAAAGTTACGACGACATTATATCTTTATTTAAGGATGATTCGGGGAGAAATAATCCTAAAAATCTTCATTAAAAATACTAACTTTTCTATCCAGAAACTTGGAGACTACAGTTTTCACAGATATGATTTATCATTGCCTCAGCATTTTCTACTGATCTGCTTGAGAATTAACACACTCCCCAGGTTCAGATGCTACCCAGGAATTTCAATCCCATCAGCAATCTTTCTGCCTTTCCTTACTCTGATTTTCTGGACTCATGGAAGCAAATACACCTCACCCAAGGCAGAAGACAGGTGAGCAGCAACACAACAGGACACCTACTATTTCTCAATGGCATTTCAATATCTGTTAAGCTAACAGGACCCTTCGTGGCACTCCTTTGGCCTGAAAAGTATCTTCTGGGTCCCTTTTCTGGTGGGAGGCCATGGTACTGCACAGACCATATTGCTGGGGAGGTGGCTCAATTACTAGGGTTGCAAAACGAGAATGCTGTATCACAGAGCATCACCTGAATGTGCTCATAACGAGATGAGATGCCTCAGAGAAGTCTGTTAACATGGTAAGGGACTTTTAAAATCAACCCCTTTACATCCACTCACATGATAAAGTAAACAATATAGCAAAACTTTGAGTGAAGAATATAGCCAATAAATTGCCAGCATCAGCAAGCATCCTTCACTGCAATGTTTTGGCCTTAGTTTGCATCAGTGTGTTGGCTCACTCTAAAACAAACCTATGGTGCATTCCTGGAGCTGATGTTCCTGAAAACTGAGAGCTTCCTTTCTAAATTATGACTTTTCTTTGAGGGAATGGGTCTCACCACTCACACTTTAGAACAGGATTGTCCCAAGAGGAAGAATAATTATGGAAAAAGGACCTTTTAGTCAGTGATTAATGAACTGTGGTATGCTACTGCCAACAAAAGTAAGCTTCTTGCTCTTCCCAGGTTAAATGAGGTTGCAGCTAAATAGCTGACTCTTTTCTTCTGCATCAGAGAACTGAAATGCACAATTAAAAATCCACTAAAACCTGTCAAACATCAATCACTGTGAAATCCTTTCCTTGTGTTTGTGCTCAGATTGCCATTGAGAAAAGTCATATTTTAGAAAAGTAAATGAAAGCAATTATGAAACAGAAAATGAAAAGCAAGCAATGGATAAAACTCAGCATCAGGGACAGACTCAAATATTCTCAGGTTAAATCTCGAACATGGCTCTCATCCAGACAGCTAGAAAATTAATTAGCCTGTACCTGCCTACATCACCTATACTTGTATAACTGCCATCTTGCCTAACACAGAATTTTCTATTTAGGAAGTACAGCATAACTCCCAGATATGACAAGCCAATGAAACTTTGACACCACCAACAGTTTCCTCTGCTTGCAGTTTCTATCTGTGGCTAACAGGGGATGATGTATTTAAGGAGCATCTGGTAGGGTTCACCAGACCCACCCACTCCATACCTCACTTTTACTTGTGCCAACATGTTTCACTGCCCTCTTGGATACTGTGCTGGAGATATGTGAAAATGTCACAACTCCTGTGTGAATATGAGGAAATGCTGTATCTTCTTTGGCACGTTAACCCTGAAGCCTAAGGATATTGTAAGATCAATGCCGAAGACTTGATACAAACATTCTTTTCTCAAAGAGGCTTACTAGCAGTTAATATACAGCATTCTGCACGTTCCAGCATCAAACTTTCCTAGGATACTTGCGATGCCTAACACTCTTGCATATCAAATGTTGCTCAAAGTGGTTTGGGACCCTGGGACACCACTTCCTACACAAGCTATGAGTGGTGGGGCCAAGAAAGTCTTGCTTGTCACACTGCCTGTGACAGGTGTGGGATTTATATGATATGAAGGGATTAGTGAGCTTTGAGAAAGACTTCCAGCCAACTGACTAAGCACATTTCTCAGGAACCCCTAAGGATTCAACCAATTATACTAAATGGTGAGCTGTGGAAGCAAGGCTTGAAGCAGGAGAATGGGAAAGCCTCCCACTCAGAGGCTCAGAAAGCAAGTCTCCAGTACAAATGTGCTAAGTCCTGCTGCAGAATCTGAGAAAGCAGAAAGCTAGCATCTGCTAGGGCATCTCACTTAACACCCTTTTCTGAAACAGGTTTGTTGCCAACTCAGGGGGAAAAACACTACTGCCAACCTCCACATAAAACAGGATTTCGTGTCTGATCACAAGCATGCTACAATACAGAAATAAAATATATCTTTATTTGGAGTATTTTCCCTTATAATCTCTATTGTGAAATATTCTGAGCAGAGAATTCTCTGCTTCCCTTAGGATGCCTGAAGCTGTGGGACATCCTTCAGAGTGGTACTGAAATGACAGGCTGGTTATCCCTTTGGGCTGCAGCCCCCTGGCATGGCAGCTCTGTCTGTAGCACACATCTGATTGCAGAAGCCACCAGAAATGCTTTTTCTGCTCAAGTCAGGATGACACAAAAGACACAAAAATGACCTGGGCTGGTAAAGGAATGCAGGAAAATATCTCTGCCAATTTATTCCTATGGATTCCTCTGTTGCCCTAAATAGGTTGGAAGAACACATACATATAGACATGTACAATAAACTGTGGTCTAGCAAGCTCTGTTGAACTCAGCTGGTTTTAATTTTAGAAAAACATTGGAAGATGCTTGAATTTCCCAGTTTAGATCATCCTCTGTCATGTTAGACTGCAGCACCTACTAGATCCAAAGAGTTAACCACTTTGGATGGAATTTGGATGAGTCTGAAAGCAGGATTTGGATCTGGGCAGTCACCAGATCTTCAGTTTCTTGAATCCTTGCACTGAACTTAGAATTGAGTATTTAGGATGTGCACAATTACAAAATTGCATTATTTGCTGAAAAGATTGCAGAGAAAGTAGTTAGGAGTATATAATTTGACAGCTTTTTGGCATTCACTTATCTACTATATCCTACCAAAGAGAATTAAAATTTTATGAATGTATTCCTTCCAGTGATCTGGGACATTTTACAACAGATTAGATTTCTCTGGTGCCGAAAACATGCCACTGAGTTAGCAGCTGTGCTGACAGAAGTATACAGAAACCTTTCCTGTTTCTGGACCAGCTTTATTTTTATGGTACAGAGTAGCTGGATACAGGCATTAAGAGGCACAGAATACCAAAGATAAAATGTTAACGTTGGCATGAAGTGTTATGGAAGAATTAAAACTTTCTTTTAACTTTCATATAAAGACAAGATAACATCATGTTCCAGTTTCACCATAAATCAGATTGCAGCCCCTTCAAGTGAAGCCTTCCTATTATTATACATGTGCATTCTGCAATGGTACAGCTTTAGCAAAAGAATCATTAGGCCATTTCTGTAACGCAGCTGACTCACCTCAGAGATGCCCTGATCTGAGTAGGTGCTTGAGACAATCCCAAAATCCACAAGATCTTTTTGTCTTGTACTTCTGGCCAAGTAACTCAATCCTTACTGCACTGTATTTGATACGTGCTACAAGACACTGATGATTTTATGCAAGCACAAATATATATACTTATAGCACTCAGCTGAGCTCTCTAGAGGCATTTTCCTCCATTCCCATCTTCTCAGGCCAGGCAGTTTCTCTCTACAGGTCAGTCTCATATTAGTTCCCCACCTAAGCAATGAGACACACAATTGCTTCTTCACCCTTCCCCCACCAAATTCCACACAGATACTAGCCACCAGCTCATATAAACAGTATTAACTATAAAAATATCCACTCACAACCACACATAACACGTAACAAAGAAAAACTCAAGAGAAAGATGCATCTTGACAAAGAGACAGGCTTGAGCAGGTCACAGTGGGAGCTAGGGCTGGATAAGGCGTGTGAGACAGGAGTATGAATGACCTGCCTGCATTGGCTCATGACCTGTCCCTTGTGTGCTGAGACAGCACTGCACAAAAGCCAGATGAAATTCACATGGAAACAGTGCATCTTTGGTCCTCTTCTTTAAAAGATGGCTCTGAATGCACCAATGAGCACTGCAGAACATTCAACAGGTTCTGAATCAGCAGTTCAATAAGAAGTGTTTCAGAAAACGAAGCCTTTATTTCCCCGCTTTCTTGACATTGGTTAATTACTGCCATTCCTCAAGGGTTGGCTCTCCAATAAACCAGTTCTGTGAGTCTATTTTATCTCAGTAACTTGCTGACAGCATTCAGTTTAGAACATGTCAACATTTCAGAGATGTGCTCCGAAAAGCCCTTAAGCTTTTAATATATCTGAGAATAGCTTCATCTCTCTATTTTATTTTATCTCAGCAACACATTGAGAGTCTCAAAATTTTCTTACTAAGAAAGATAAAGTAAGGACATTGGATACTTACCGCTTCCATTAGCCCCTTCACTGTGGGTGATTTCAGCATCAAGGCATCAAACACCTCATCTGTCTCCTTCCTCACATATAAAAGCACTGAAACAGAAAAAAGTCAAACTTGGAGCAAGTCCAGCCAACTAAACAGATGAAACACCTCACATTGAGTAGAAAAATGAAATGCTGAAAATGGTTTGCTCTTAAAAAGAAAAGAGGAATTCCCTATCAACAGTGATCCAAACACGGAAAACACACCATGGCTGCTCTGAAAACACACAAGGGAAATGCAATGAATTTAGTTCAATGTGGGAAATCTAGGCATTCAGGAATTTAAACCTCCATGTACGCAGAGAAAAGAAACCCCAACAAAAAATGTTTTGTCCTGTGACAAAACGTGCAAGCAAGGACTTCCTTTCTTGGCTTGCATCTTCTCCAAACTTCATCCAAAAGACTGGGAAAGACATTAAAAAAAAAAAAAAAGGCAAAACTACATGGCAAAAGCAAACTAAACAGGTACAAAAAAGGTGACCTGTAGCCAATCCTCACAGACAAGAAGCAATAAGAAGGAAAATAAATGCTAATCACTGACAGAGAGACTTGCTGGTTATCTGGCAAAAGCAAAGCAGGTGTGTATAAAATAAATAGAAATAAACATAACTGAAGACTGTACCAGCATGAATTCAGGCATATTTGCAGCAAATTGTAGCTTTTTTGCCCATGTTTTCAAATGATTGGAATAAGGCTTAAAACATGGCTGCCCAGATCAGTTTCCTGTCTTGGTCTACAAAACCAGGTGTCAGAAATAATGGCAATTTTTGCATCTTCAATTTAAAAGTATTAGCCTCAAATTGGCTCTGCATACCTGTTGTAGCAGTCTTTTTACCTGTATTTGGCATTTGAAAGAGTCCTTTTTGGTGTCAAAGAAGCTGAGATAACTTTGGCTCACAAATTAAACAATGGTCAGAATGTAAAGGAACAAAAATTTTCACAGCAGTAGTTAAAACTTGATTGGTTTTGATATTCTTACTTGCATGAGCAAGCACTCTTTTCAAATGTTATTTTTATTTGTACTGACATATTTACTGTTTCAGTAATACTTTTCTTGCAACTAGAGGGCTGTCCTGTAACTTCCAGCTTTTCAAACATCTGAACCATCTGCCAACCTTAGTAACTAAAAACGTGTCTGAAAAGAGGAAAAATCCCTCAGTCTGAGGCTAAAGATGGGGTCACGGTACAAACCAAGCACTCAGCTTTAAATTGCTCTGTTGTGTTTGGCATCTCAGGGAATGTTATGCTGAATGAAGGATCCATTACAAGGATAACAGGCGACTTGAATCACTATTACACACACAGAGAGCCAGGATTAGTAAACATATTGGAAGGGAGGGGTGTTGGTTTTCTTTCCCAATAACAGGTGTGAAAAGCCCAGTTTTGATCCACTAGCACACTTTTCAATAAATGACTCCTGGCAGCATCAGTGCCTTAAGATCCTGCCTCCTCTCTGCTCTTGTGCTCCATTATTCTGGCCCCTGTGAATCCTCCTGTACTGTGAACAAAAAGAGCAGATGCATGTGAAAAAATAGCCCAGTTCTGTGAGCTGTTCTTCAGACTGCCCTCTGCTCCAGTTGCCAAAGCAGCCCGGCAAACCTTTGTGTGATGATGTGACTCAACCAGCACTAGCAGCCTGTGCACCTATTGTCACCACCTCCATGCCACCTTGACAATCTCACTTCAAAAGCAGAGACTGCAATATTTGGGGGAAAAAATATCTTGCATCAGGCAGTGAGTTATTTTTGACAGAGTAAGACAAATTCAGATTTTCCTAATCTCTGCACTACCTGGACTTGGCTTTCAGTGTTCTTGTCAAAGCTGCGGCCCACAATACTCCCTAATGCTCTTTAGATGTTAAAAGGAGTTGCAAAAGGCAGAAGTGACAAATTTATCTTCAGGTACTTAAAAAATAGCACTGATTCACAAAAACACACCAGTAAGCAGCTTTCGTTGAATGTAAGGCAGGCTGTTGTATCTGGGAGATTTCTGGAAGTCAGGCCACTCAACAGGGGTTTTAAACATGAATGTGAAAGAACAATGTCAGACAGCTCTTCTGAAAGTGTCAACAGCTTGGATCTCAATTGGCAAATCTGCCAAGGTGGAAAACCAACAGCAGACATGGCAAAAAGGAAACTAAAAACGTGATGAGAGAGGAAGTCCTCTACTCAGACTGGCAAGCTGAGCACAGGTGTCACCAATGCCCAGCCTCACACTGAGCAACCAGGGCACTTTGTCAACACATCCCTGCATGGAGATGTGGCACATTTCAGACAAGGAAAGTAGGGCTAGTAGCTGTCACCAGGCTTTCCTTTTCTACACTTGGAGTTTTCATTGATCGGCCAGATACCAGTTCTTCAGCTAAAAGACTTAGAGAATGCATTCATAGGGATGGTTCACCAAACCTTATCTTTTTTGAACCCAAAATGGTTTAAAGTGTTTAACACAACACTTCAGAGAGAAAAAAAATATGACAGGCTGAGAATGACGAGATTGGAAACCAACCTGATTTGTAACAGGGCTGCTGGATTTATAATGGGAAACTTCCATTGAAATCTGCACATAGTGCACATTAACATCCTCTACATTTCTGTGTTGGACACTTGTACTTTCCACAGAGACCAAGGACATGAAAGATACATTCAAACAGATGCAGCTATCTGTGTGAGAATATGAAACTTGTCTCACTGATGGTTTGTAACCCCCTTCATAACCCTATTCTCTTGAGGGCTGTCCCTTGGTACTTAGCTCCAAGAGGCAGAGGGGAAACAACACACTGTCACTCTAACTCTTCATTTGCACTTGAACCCCTCACTGGGCCCAAGCTTCTAGAAATGCTGGACTGGGGAAAACAAATGGAAGAGTAATGCCCAGAGACTCCTGTGGCAAAGACAGTATTGATAAGTGGGCAGACTCAGCTGGAGCTCTCCATCAGTACAATCCCAGATGTAGGGTTCCTGATGGCAGGAAGCTCACCAGAGCAAAGGCCATGCTGGAGGAGGTTTGGCCTCCCGCCAGCATCGACCAAGTTGCAACAAATACTGAACAGGAAGGGGATGTGAAGAGAGCATCCTCCAGCTTCTCTGACTCCATGCCTCTCCTGGATTTAATTATTTAGCATAGTTTTGTCGTCAGCTGAAAAACATTTTTTTCTTTTGCATCTTCCCGTTGAAATAGTTGCAATTCCTGGACAATATTAAAACAACTTACCACAGCAAAGGACAGGAATATTCAAAGCAAAGCAATATCTCCCTGCAGGCACCTCTCCAGGCTTCCAGCTGGGAAACCCAGGTGAAACTGCAGTAAAAGACAGTTCTTAATGCAATCCTTGTGGCTGTCCCCTTCTGCTTGATGTAGCCCAGAATGATAATGTGAGTTTCATCAAGGCCTTGAATCAACCAGATGCAAGCCTGTGGTGAGTGCTGATCTCATATTATTCATTGAAAGGATTAATTAAAGGAATTATGCTTACATTCATTCTAGGAAGACACTACTCTCTGTCCTGTAATCTTGTATGCTTCCCTTGGTGCAAGCATACTACCTCACCAACAGAAATAATTTGCAAATACAGGATTATGGGAAGTTGAATCTTACAAATGGTGTAGCTGAGAACAACCGAGCTCACTTCTATACCTTGTTACCCTGTTGTCTCACAAACTGATAGGTGAACCTCAAAAAATGAATAAGCTTGATCTACATGGGTTGGTCAAACCCCAGGATTCTCCAATAATCTTACATTACAGAACTAATGAGATTGAAGGAATGGCAAATATTCTTCAGAGTGCCTAACTATGGCAGAGCAAGGCATTATCACATATAACTTTGTGTTGTAAAATACAGCTCACAAAGCATATCTTGTGGACAAAACCACCTTACATTCATCCTTATCTTCTCGCAAAGTTGACAGCTCTATCTAAACCACTGTTTCAATGTTATTCAAGCTAACTTGCACTGGTATGAACTTGAAAATGGGTTAGACTGATAGAGCATATGAAATGAACACAACTGTGGTAGTATTCTCTCAATGCAGCGAAGAACAGTTAAGGGAAACAAACTTTTAAATAACTTAGCTATGTCAACTGGAGGATGTCTCTCCATGCCTTACATTTCGAATTGGGTAGAAAAGTTCTGAGATTTCATTCAGGCTAATCTCACTCTGCAGACAGCACAAGCTTGCCTGTGTAATGTCTCTGTATCTGACCCAGTGCATCTTGCATATTGCTTGTGATCCCAGCCAGAACAGAAAAGATGAGCAGAAGTTAAAAATAAACAAACACAGACTCGCTACTGGAACATTTCTGAACTATGTAGTTTGGCCGAGGGCCAAGAAACCTTCTAATTTTTTTGCATCTTCTACACTTGTGTCCTGATCCCTTCTCGAGATTGTGCATGGTTCTGTCTCTTTTTCTGCTTTTACATCATTATTAGCAATTGCTGAAGTGCCACCTTGTATACTGGGCAGGTGTGATGATATCTTCTCCCATCTGTACTATGTTTGTATTAGCATCAAACAACTGTCTTTGTCTAAGCCAGACGCACCTTTCATTGTCTGAGAGTAGGACTCCCAGAACAGTAGTTTTAACCACTAAGAATTGATAATTACCTCTTTTCAGGCCTTCTTCTTTCATTTGTTTCAAAGGGGATGGACCAAACTCCTCCTCCACAGGTCGGAACATCCTCTTGACCAGGACACTGCTACTAGAAAACACACAACAGGTGCCATGTCATGGAAAACTGTGCTCCCACCAACAGGAAAGAGACAACAGCAGCAGTTACACTCAAAGTACAAAGGTACTCTGGCAAAAGCCCTGCTACCTACTCAAGTAACAGACCAGAAATTGCATGGATTTAGCTTTTCATGCATATCTGAACTCTCCAAGCTTCTCAAATTGCCTAGACTGACTGACTGGGACAGGTGACAGGAAATAATATATTCAGTGTGACACATTATTTAGAAAACATTCAAGACTCTTAACTGTTTAAATACACATTTAGGCACTGGAAGAGTTGGTGAGGAAGAAGCAACTGAGTAAAGAAGTGAATTCACATTTGTATATGCATTCATCTCTTTTGGGAGAAATGCACTTTGCATTCTCTCTTTTTGGAGAGAGCCTTAGAAAATACCAAAAGCATTTCTAAAGTCCAAGGCCACACAGCACAGTGAGTTTCAAAAGGAATAACACCTGGAGCCAGATCCAGCCCACAGCTGTGACAGGCCCTGCCGGGGAGCTGAGGGCTTATAGCATGATGGCCATGAGAGAGCTAAGGCTTACATGGTTAGTGCAATAACACCCTTTGTTGCTCAAATTCCACTGTGAGTCTTATGAAGAACATCAGATTCACAGAAGGAACAGAAGGGGCCTCGTGTTTTGAAGTCAATGTTAGCTGTTGGTGCTCAGCCACCACCAACCACAGTCCACCTTTTGTGACCACTGGTGAGTTCAGCTGTCTGTCTCCAAACTCTCTGATTGGAGTTTGCTCCCTTGAGATTCAACCAGCTTAGAAAGGCGTGAGGGATGCATGCCTCATAGTTAATACTGGCTGAACTCCAGCCACACATGTTCAAGTCCTTGTTTTGTGACTATTTTAGCGACTTTCTGTAATTCTTCCAGTTCCTCTAAAGCCAGACAGTGAGCACTCCCATTTCCAGTCTTCTCCCTTCCCAGGATCTCCCATTCTATTTCCTTTCTCTTCTGATATTGGGGCGTTTGCTCTGCGTTTGCTCTATTTGTCACATACACAAGTGCTGTTAAACAGCTTCCAGGAATGTGAGTGAATTTTAGTGCTTCATTAAACAATTCATGGTTTTATGATTATTTGAAGACCATTACATAAAAGACTCTTTATTATCAAATATATTGCCCTAACCTTGTGTTGAACCTTACAGCTCTTCAAATTGTTTTACACAGAAATGTAAGAAAAAATAGGTATGAAAAGAAGACAGTTCACATAAAGGGAAATTAAGCTGCTATACATTAAACCTTCTCTCTACTATTTCTACACAAAGTATTCACCTATCATTGGTGATGAGAGAACATGAGGAAAGGGGGAGAGTGGGATCAGTATTAGTTCATATTTTTATGCCTGCTTTCTGTGAATTTGTACTGCTAACTGCAAAGCTGATGAAACAATAAATGTCTTACCCTTCTCTCTCATCATCTGTATTATAGTAAACCTAGAAGGAGAGAAAAAGAATTATTCCAAAAACTGACACATGCCTAACAAAGTAACTTTGAATGGGAGAAAAGAAAAGTGGTTTGCAGGTTCTTAATCTGTTAAAAATCCATCTTCTATGAAACACACACATCTCCAGTTCTAATTTTGGCCAGGATGAAGTGCAGCTTTGAAAAATTGCTGTTGAATATCATCTATTTGAAATATATCTGAGTATTTTGACAGACTTTGTCCTCTCCTCTGGTTTACATAATTTTTCCATTTATTTTTTTTACAATTTTCTAAATCAGATCACTAATCACCCAAATTATCCTTAATATGATTTAAGCCACAACACTCAAAAGCTTTTTATACGTATTTAATATTGTCTGAAAACCTAATTAAACAATCAGAACCAATATTAAACCAGAGCCCAAATGGAAATGCAATTGCTAATGGTACAGATGATCTTTTTGCGCAGGCTGTGGGCAGGAGAACAAGTCCAGATCACAGTTTTGTGTAAATCAGTGGGACCAGATTTACAACAGCAACAAATATGGCCAACAGGAGCAGCAGAGGTATAAAATCACAGCCCATGACAGAAGGCTTTACACAACAGTCAGCCAAATTCCTCATATGATGCCTGCAGTGTGGGTCTGTACCAAGAAGAACACCCGTATTTCAGCTGCTGAACTACTGAGCCAGTGTGGGGTGAAGGCAGGGCATTGGAGCCCTGATGAGATGCAGCACACATTTGGCTGTCACTTGAAGGTTTGACTTCTGAGCCTGTACAATTTGTACAGATTAACACTCAGAGGTGTGTGCAAAGCTGAACTCTACAGTATCTGAAATGCATTTTAAGTCCAGGAGCTACAAAACACTGTCACAATAAACTGTTCTAATATTAACCAGCATGCAATACAATTTTAAAAGTTCAGGCTAGTAAGAACACTGATATTACAACTTATAGAGCAGAAGACAAGGATGAACATTGCCTAAAGCATCTTCTAGTTATTTGGAAAATTATTTACAGGATTACATACACTGAAGAACACTTCCACCTTCTTCTGTTATGAGACAAATCCACTCTCTGTTTTGAAAGCCATGAGGACAGAAGGTACCAGCACTGATATGTGAGTGGGCGTCTTTCCAATTTGGGAGGGCGAGTCAGTGACAGCTGTGATTGCAACGTCTGCACTCTTTGTGCTCTGCTCTACCGCAATCCTCTCAGCTTTACAACAAATAGCAATTCAAACTCAGTATCATTTCACCTTCGTTATTTTAATGTCTTGCTGTGAGGTGTCTGTAAAGTTTCATCATCTACTATTTATCTTTATAAACACATATAGAAATGTCTCATTCCACTTCCTGAGAAGCTAATAAATAACAAGCTCATATTTGAAAAAACTGTCAGAGCTGACCCGAAAATTCAGGTTTGCAATTTCCCACCAAGTAATAAAGTAGGTCTTAAAAAGTCAGGTCAGGAGACTTCCTCATACTTACTGGTGATAATGATTCCATGACTTCAGCACTAAGCCGAAACTAAATATGTTTTATTATGCATCAGTATGATGGAATTTTACTTCCCATACTACACTGTATACTTCCTTCTAAAGAATTGCCACATCTCCAGGTGATGCCTATAGAGAATGGGCAGTCGTGTTTCCTAAGTCTACCCTTGTACAATGAGTTTAGTCTTTGTTTTCAGTCTTTCCAGACAGGGAGATCTCTTCTGCCACCAGGTGGCACTTCATCTCATCAAGACAAATCAAACGTTCAAAAAAGACTTCTAGTCACTCATACTACTAGTTCCAAAATTCTTGACTTCTTCCATTCCTTACTAGCAAAAGAATGTCAAAATCATAACAAACATAGAATAGTCTGTTATTAATGAAGTATACATTTATTTTTGGGCACCCAGAACTAAGAAAAGCATTTGTCTCCTGCAAGCTAAATTATTCACCAAGAGCTGCATTTACCAAAACCAAGAGCTGAAACAAGCAACCACCAATAACAGTGCTTTGTATTTATACAGTCTGCCTCAGAGCACATGCAGTCGGATGGCAGGTGGGCACCTGCTCGTCCCATTATTATTTCCTACCTGTCCAGTTCTTTGTAGGTTTCCAAAGTGAACGTCTGGTATGAAGAGAACTGGCTGGGAATCCAGGTCAGTCATTGTTTTGAAGAAAGTTATATCACTCTTTTTTTGCAGAGGGAGCGCACTCAGCTTTCCTTCAGCTGCTGGGAGGATCACAAAGTAATGCAGCTATGAGAGAGGGCATGCGAAGCATGACTTAGCCCAAAACAGAGAGGCCCATCTTACTCACAGTTATTACAGGAGGCTTGGGATGCTTGGCCCTTGCCTTTCTTCCTATTCTGCTTCCTTTCTTCATCTCGGATTTTCCTTTCTGCTCCCTGATGCAGAAAAGACAACCCACAGATATTATTAGCCTAAGAGGAACGAACCACTGAGAGCATCATGCCCTGCAATCAAAAATGCACAAATGGAGAATGGTTATCCCATTACAGCTAAATGCAGCCAGGCTGTTGGGGAGTGTGGATGGTCAGCCCACTCTCTGTTAAGCACCTGTATCTGAAATTTAGGCTGGCACCTAAATCCAGCAGCCCCCAGGGTTGAAGACAGAAAGAGGAATAAACCAGTGTGCATCACTGCTATTGGTGTGGAGGAGATAGGACCAATGGCTTCAGCAGCATGAGGTCTGGAGGAGGCCTGTTGCCAACACCCAGCACAAAGGGCTTTGTGCATCCAGCATCTCAGCAAAGGATGGAGCTCTCAGGCCACATAATTCATGCGTGTACATAAAGCATCTGCAGGATTCTGTCATCTTAGATCACGTCTGTGCTAAGCTTTTCCCTAAATTCCCTTCCACCCACTTTGTTTTGGGAGTAGGATTGCTTTATGCTGGCCAGCTCCATAAAGTCCTTTGAGATTAGCCAGTACAAGAATACTACACCAACAGCTTGTTTTCAATGCAAAGGCTCATTACAGAAACCTACAGGCATTTCAAACAGGGAGAAACCCTGGAGAAACTGGAAAGCATCATAACATTACCCTATTAGGTCCCAGGAACTCCTGGGAAGTTGCAGGCCCCTGTTGTGTAAATACTTTCTTGGTAAGTTTAGAAAATAAAAGTTGTTATTGAAATAAAAAGCAGTAACACCTCCTTTGAAGTTCTCCTAATTTACATTATAAATATGAAAACAGTCATCTTGTGAACTGTATTAAAGATCCATATGCTCCCAGACTATCGGCATGCAAAACTTAAGGATTTTTTACGAATTAATATTAGAAGTTTCTCTAAAAGAAAGCAAAACATTTTTTCTCAAGAAGGCAAAATTCACACATAAGCCAATGAATCAAGCTCAAAAAGGATTAAAGAAAATATCTGATTCTGGCTTTAAACTATCAATGACTTTCCAAAGGAAGAGTGGTGGAAGAAACATCTATTTAAAAAACATGAAGGTGTCCAGCAGAAAAACTGCCTTTGGACCCAGGCCCCAGCCCAGTTCTCACTGAGATCAGCCACAGGTGTTGCGTGAACTCCGAGGGATTCAGAGTTCAGCTCTTACCAGAACTGCTTACAAGGCTTCCTGCTATTTGACGAAGGCAAAAATATGCCCCACTGCCAGTGTTCTGAAGGCCTCAGCCCTACCTCTCAGTGTCACAGCTGACTGCTCGCAGGTGTTGGGACAGGCTTTGAAAGCAATTTTTTTTCACACGGCAGCAAGCAGCTGTTTCAGGAGAGCAGAAGCTGAGGAGGACTCAGCTTTTTATACACAATAAATAATGCATGTTTTCAGACCTTCCTCAACTGTCTCTTTAACTATGAGCCCAGGAAAGTATGGCAGCTTTGTCCTCACATGCTTAAGATGCGACACCCTGCATGTGACCGCCAAGCATGGCAGCCTTCCCTGCCTACCAGTATTATTGGTCTAACTTCAGCAACGCAGTGACTGCGATTCCTAAGAAAGCCAACAATCTGAGGCAGGCTGGATATGAAGCCTACTGACATAAATGGAAAGGTTCTCACTAAAAATGCTGGATAAGATAGAGAAGTGCTTGGCAGTTTAAAAGATTTGCATAATATAATCCACTGACACCACCATTAGGAGGCACAGTGGGAGGTGAGACAGGATGGAACTGCTTCTGGACCCCCAAAACCACCTGCTGGCCCTTCAGAGCAAGGAGCAGCCTATAAGGCACTGTGCAGGGCCAGCCAAGCCTGCACAATGTATGTACTTGCTACAGGTGCTGACACAATGGACCACATCAGGATTTTTGCATACCAGTATTCTTGCTGGACCATTTTCACAGCAGAGACATACGACATATTGAATAAATCAGAAATTGCTTATCAGGACAGAATAAGAAATAACCCTGTCATAGGGGGCTATAAATCAGGCTGTGACCAGTCAAACTACATAGGGAGCTTTTCATTTTTCATTGGTGTCTGGAATGTGTACAATGCAACTCGTTCTACCATCAACAATTAGCAAAACCCAGCCTATGAATTTCTGCTGATTCAAAATATGGTGGTTTTTTTTTCCCCCCCAGTCTTCAATTCCTCCAAGGTTATGTCTTTCAAGGTGTGAAGCACTCTAGCTCCAGCCCAGCAAAGCCTTTACCATCGTTAGGCTCACTCCCATCACCACCACAAACTCACATGTACACCTTTTTCTAGATTAAGGCCAAAGAATTCGCACCTGGTAGGACAGACCCATAGACTGCAGCCTTTTTCTCTCTACAGCTGAAGACAAGCAGGTAATTACAGTTGCTCAGTACCCTTTAACAATCCACGGAAAACAACTGCAATTTTACTTTGGAGTGTTTGGATATTTGCCCAATCAAGCGCTTCTGCTGCTTTTTAGCAAAGCTAATCACATACAGAAAATCAGAATGTCCCTGAATTACTAGTTCCTTCACACTCAGTGGCTAAAGCATCTTGCAATATATAAATAGGGCTGGCAGCAAGTTTCCTTGACAACATACTTAAGGAATAAAAATTATATTCTCTTATCTTAATGTAGCATAAGAGATCTGCATGTGATAAAAAAGACCTCAAGGGCAAAACGGATTAGCACTGAGAAAACAAAATGTGCACTGTAACAGCTGCTTTCAAGACTGTCTACTAGAAAATAAACACAGAAAAAAGGTTGGAGAATGAAGAGGGAACAAAAATGATTACACCACTTGCAGCCCTCATCTGCATACATTTATGTTACATAAAGAATACATTGGATCTGTGTGGCTTTCTAGTTTAAATGTAAAAGAACACTAAATTTCAGTAAGTGCTCAAGTGAATACTAATAGACAGAAAATATGTGCTACTTAGCTAGATGCAGTTCTATTTCTTCAGATACTCTTTCCACAGCGTGTGTGCTATGTTTCAGCTGAAGGATGTATTTTATCAGCAATGTTTTCCTTAAAACTTACACACATCTACCTGTGTTTTAACTAGGATAAACACATCCACTGCTCTGAAAGAGGCACCACAGCTGCAGACAGACCATTTATAAAAACAGACAAAAACAAATACTTCTTCGTCTCTGTTTCAAACTAAGATACATTTCAGAACTTCAGTGGGAGGAATTTACTGTGCAGTTCCCCTAATCCAGACAATTTTAATAAATCAATCACTTTTCTTACCAGCTTCTCTTTGTGGTTGCCACACTGGGGTATAACGGTTCAATTCAGACTTTTAGAATGTATCAAATGATCATATGCTTGCTACTTACAATCCCTCCATAGTATTTTTTTTAATTAATCACAACAAATTGGGCAAAAAATTGTCTTTGCTCTGTTGCCTTTACCAAGCAGACACTGAGTCCTGTCATTTTCACTAAAGGGTGAGTATAAGACCTGGAGGAGCGACCCTCCACCCAGCATTGTGTCAGCCACTGCCAGGATATATTCTGGCACCTTGAAAAGATGGCCATGTCCAGCTCCATCAGCTGTCTGCAGCTGAGTGCAATGTGCAGTTGTGAGAAACACAGGATGGCTGCCATGTGGACAGGAGTGCAATTGCCACGCTGAGCTGGCACAGGAGTTTTGATTCTCCAACCATTTATTGATGGACAAAAGCATAATGAGAAACTGATGTCAGTAAAGATAGGCCAGTGTAAAGTGAGAGGAGAATTGGGCTTCAGCCTCTTTCCAAGTGCCAATGAACAGAAGTTGTCATATGAATTGACCTAGATAATTTTCATTCAGTTTTATTTACTTAATTCATTTTCAGCCTTGCATTAAGTTGAAAAGCCTCGTGTGTGTGTGTATGCATGTATACATTTATTTTATATGGATACACATCTCATTATCAATACCCTTGAGCCCTCCAGTTCCCAGTTTCAATAGTTTTGATACGCATAATGCTTTAATTACCCCTGTGATCTCTTCTTCTACTTTGAGACAGTTTTGATTAGAAGTCTTAACATTAATTTCCTGCTTCCTCATCTGGATGTTTGAAGTACCAATTAAGCCAGTAGATGCAGTGAGCATGTATTATTCAAAATCTCCACCAGTTGTGTCTGCGGGTCACCCTTGATGAGTTTGTGTTCTGAATTTCCTTCCTTTCTTTTAATAATTCAATTTTTTTCTAATTGCTTTTCAAAAACAGGTAGATGAAAATGACTTTCTACTTTGGTATTTATGGAGCTTTTAATATCTATCTGCAGCTTCAAATCTCCAAATATTTGACATTCAAAGTTACAATTAAAAGTGTAACACTTTGACTGCAAGAAGACCTCGGTGCATACATTTACATTCATTACTCTCAAATTTTTTACTCCAGTAATACAACTGACCAATTAGCCCCCACGATCCCGTTGTCAAGACAGCAAGAACAGAACTAACTGAAAAAGGGGAAGGAGCAGTAGCAAAGACCTGGAACAGTTGAACTCCTGCCCTTTCCATTATAAAGTTAATTCCACCTATTGCCTGGGGGCAAGGCCTTTTGACTTTCTGCTCCCATCTGTAAGATAGGAAGACTAATTTGGATAAATTTCCAAGTCACATAAAAAGATGCAAGCTCCTGAATCCCTGAACCTTGACGAGAATCCAGGCATCAACCCTCCCTAGGAAGATCTTTCCCAGCAGGGATGCCAAGCGTTAAACACAAACGAAACGTAGTCATGCTATACATTAAGAATTGTCATCACAGAGATAACATTTCAGAACAGCTCTTTCTATCTGGTGATAAACAGCTGACTATGACGTTGTCAGACTCATTAAAACATGATCTATGTTTTGATATTGAAAAGTATCCTGCCAAATTTTACCAATCCCTACAAAGGAACGAGAAAAAAACCACTGTAAAGGAATAAATTACGCAAAAGAAATGAGCAAGAAACAAAAGATACTGAAACACAACATGACAATGTTTAACATATTTTTGCAGTTGGTTTTGAATAAGAAAATTCCAGTGATGAAAATTTTCATTCAAGCTCTCAGAATAACTGTTTGTAATCAAGCAGTAAAGAAGCCATCAGTTACATCACTGGGTCTTTCTAAAGCATCATTAAAGACAAATTAGCAAACCTTTATTGAATAAAACTCTATCACAGTTCTCTATCACAGATCTCTCCACAAAGTTGCCTATGCTGACTGTTAGAAGTAGAAGGTATAACACCATTAGAATGGCACTTGCATAACCCTATGGTCAGTGTTGACTTCTCAAGCAGAGATGCATCTTAGTGCATTCTGTGAATATCTTGATCTTCGTGTGCCATGACCTATAATATGCTGTCCCTGCACAGTCCAACTACTGCTCACAAGCCAAAGAATC
The DNA here is from genome assembly GCF_023343835.1 of Lagopus muta. Lineage (NCBI taxonomy): Eukaryota > Metazoa > Chordata > Aves > Galliformes > Phasianidae > Lagopus > Lagopus muta. Next base: position 20,702,958 of record NC_064435.1, read on the forward strand.
AGGGCCAAAGAGGCTGCAAAGCAGTAAAATAACTGGGTGAAAACCTCCTAGATTTGTGATACAGCTGGTCCAAATTCAACCAGAAACATAATTTACTGGGGAGAAAAACTTTTTATTAGATCTAAAATACAGCAATAATAACAAACTGTCAAATGAGGTGCTTCCTTTATCCATGGTAATTGTACATTCCACTTACCTTATCGCAGAAAACCTTGATCTGGCAGTAGGCTCGGTGGATGGGTTTATTGCTGCGGTTGTTGTAGCTGTATGTATCTATCTGAATCATCAAAGGAAGCCCCTTTACACCTTTTTGAGAAGAGAAGTCTGTGCTCAAGCAGTTCACTGTGATGAAAATCTGTGTGACAGAGAGATGACCTTAAATGACGTGCAAACAACCACTAAACTTCTGGAAACAGAGAAGAGCAGATCTCCCCCCCCAAAATATTAATTCAGACAGTATCTCCATTCTAACAACTCACACATTTATTTATTTTCCACTTCTGTCCTAAGTCCAGCAAAGGTGCTCCCACGTTGAGAAAGGGAATTTTTAAGGCATGTATCAATGCTTTAGTTTGGTTCAGTTCCCATCTGAAGTGAATCACTTGATTGCCCCAACTTACCATGCCTTGGATCAAAGAGCCAGTGTGCATAAACTGGATTCTTTTGGGAAGAGTCAGAGCAGAAGTGACCCAGGAGAACACCCCAGATGCTCCAGCTGCTAATGGCCGCTCAGTTTGTGGGAACTGACTAAAGATAATGTAAGATAAAACCTCCAAAAATATGTCTCACGTGGATGTCAGTTCTTTAGCCCTGACTTGTTCCACTCCACAAACCTGATGTGTACATTTATACTATTTGTTAACACAGACACAGTGAGATGACCTTGTATTGTCCTTCCCAGCCATCTTTGGGTCTTCTGACACCTCGCAACTCACAGTCAGTGCGCTCAAGCAAAAATCCTACGCTTTTTCAAAGATTCTTTCCATGCTCCTAACACCAGCACTCTTTCCTCCATCTCATTAACAGATAGCCCTCATCTTCATTGTGAGGGTCCTTCGCAGTCTCTCTTCAGTGTCCAAAAAGCATCTCTTCTTCTCTGTCAAACTGGGAAAAAGCTCCTTAAATATTTCTAATGCTACCTCCAACCTCTTCTCAGAAGCCCACCACTTCCATGAAGCATCTACGAAACCTGACAATGCTTTCGATCCCTGACAAACTCTGCCTGTATGTTCTTCAAAAACCTGTTCTCATGCTTTCCTACTACACATACTTACATCTCTTACATTACTCAGGTAACCAGTAGTTATCTCCTGCTTTCTAAAACATATATTTTATATATGTTGCGTACGAACTATCACTTCTGCCTTATGTTGATATAGAAGCTGGCAGAAGGGTCTCCCACCTCCAAACTTCTTTTGGTGTAAAGAAAGCTGCTACTGTGATCTGCATTATCACTAAGATCTTTCAGTCAGGGCAGCGTGCATGAAATATGAGAGATGAAACTGTATTAAAAAAAGCAATTTTTCTTCCCAGGGAAGAATTTGTGCTTTACATAAGAATTTTTACCAGTTGTGTGTTAAAATAATTCTACTTTCCACTTGTGCTTAGTTAAAAAAAGAAAACAAAAAAAAACAAAACACACAAAAAACAAGCACTGGGAGGTATGAAAAAGGACAGAAAAAATTGTCAGTGTTCATTCCCTGAGCCACATCGATGTGCAGCTGCTCCAGCAGGATGAGCACAGTGAGACGGGCTTTGGAACACCACAAATGCACACCCTGCCAGGCAGAGGTGGGCCAAAGGCCCCCAGAATCTGGGAGGACTCAAGAATGAAGGAAGTCTTCCCGCTTGACTATAAACAGGGCAAAAACCCAAAACGAATGAACAAAATGCAAACATCCCCAAAAGAAAGGTGAGCTCAGAATAAAGGTCTCTGGTGCAACTGGTGGGGGATACTTTACCCTAATGGCAGAAGGTACATTACAGGCAGGTTTTTACGATGGAGCCAGAGCAAGCTTGTTTGCCTGACTGAGCTAATAGCACCTCTGCATTTCTGCTTCAGATGGTATCGCAGAGCTGCATTTACAAATGAAATAGTTGAACTTTAACTGTGGGGAGAGGAGGGAGGTGGGGAAGGGCCCTAGGTGAAACTCTGATTTTGAAACTGATAGTGTTATTTCTGTTTCAAATTACAACTTGGTCTCCTCCAGATCCAAAGGTAAGTGTGGATATGGGTGCATATGCCTTTGAAATACGATGGCCTGAATTTTCATTTGCCTTGAGACTCCTTTACAGCATCAAGGCAGTGCTTTAAAATGTGTGTGAACACAGAGCACTTGAATGAGGTCTGGCATGAAACAATCCTGCCCCGCTGTGCTTTAGCATACTTCTACAGTGGGATTTTCCAAACCGTATGTTAAAGTGTGAGGGGACAGACAGGCTTTGCATGCACCACCCCTACTGCACGCTCAGCCAAAAGGCAAAGAAAGGCCTTGTCCTACCTTCATCAACCACATCCTCTGTGTGTCACCTCTCCCACTGCCTCTAGGCATACAGGGCACAGTAGGAGCGATGGGGCAAGACAGACTTTATGGATTTGAGAGTCCTCACATAGTGGATTACTCATTATGAATAATAGATTGGTGCTGTGAGATTCAATATCCTCATCGTGACACCGCAATACATCAGGAGCTCTCTGAGGAGCAATGATCACTTTAAGTTCACATTCACAAAGAGTACACTACTTTCTGTCATATCACTTGTGCCTCATGGAAAGACAGATGGATTCGAATTTACACATATCATTTATTGTTGGAAACATTTTCTCTCTCTTCACAGTCTACTAGCTTTTCTTTAGGGCACAACACTGAGTGAGGGTTTGGAAAGGGGAGGGAGGATGCAGAGGGAAGAGGAAGATGACAGAAGTTGTGTTACTTGAGTGAAGTATTTTTGCTGCCCCATCCTTAGCCCTCCTCTCACCCCCCCCAGTGCAGCCCCTGCCACCAGCTCACAGTGAGCTGAGCCAAGCAGCACAGCACGTGGCCCCACGGGCAGCCTCAAGCAGGGGAAGGCCCTCAGCTCTGGGAAGGCACTAAGCTCTCAGAGCCCTCCTGCTCTGGCCTCCTGCATGGCAAGCTTATGTGGTTAGATAGTGTAGAACTGACACTAGCAGGGGTAACAATTGCTGCTTTTTTTTCTCCAGGGCCCCATCTACACTTAACTTAGAACTATTTTAATGGATGCGACTACGGTTATATCTGAATTCATTTTTTTTTTTCTTTTTTTTCTCCTTTGCAAATCAGATTTTAGCAATGTTTTGCTATCAGGAACAAGTTTGTGTTGTCACTATAATGATGTCTTTTTTACAATGTCAGCATATCTGAGATTAGAGCAATTAATGATAGCGTTCCTCCCATCGAGTTCCAGCTCAGACATGCCATTAGCAATGAAAAACTAATTTGGAGAAACATTTGGTGCCTGAGAAAGCTTCAAAAATGACCTAAGATAATGACAACTCTTCTGATTGTAAAAGAGCATGCCAAAAAAATGCACTCTCTTTTGAGCTCCATTACATGTAGCTGTTATTATATGAATTACTGGCTGTTTGTTAAACACTGCAGTGTAATTAGTGATGTACAAGATCCAAATACAGTAACCTGCCTTAAGAAAGCAAGGTTCAGAAATGCATTTCCCCTTTTATCATTTAATCCAGCCAACGTGACTCCTGTTGTGGTCTCTCAGTTTACACACTTTAAAGGTCTGCAGTTACGAAATTTCTAATATAAATTTTTATTACTATTTACACTTCTGACTTCCATCAACTCAGAAAGAGCCATGGGCAGAAGGGAGGGAAGAGTGTTATCCACAGAATCAGAAACTTTAAGCAATTTCTCTACTGAATGGTGATAATGCATAGAAGCTATGCCTGGTGACCGGTCTCTGCAAAATCCTAATGGCCCTGTTTTAAAAGGGTTCATCCCTCCAGACTGTAGCAGGAAGAGGTTAAATGACTTGTCGCTTTGATTACTAACATCAATCCCATCGTTCCTCCTATATACAAAAACTGTGGTTTTATAGTTTCTCCTGCCAGCCGTTACCTTATAAATCCCATACAAAGGTAAGATCTTTGTTTTATTTCAATACAAATGTCTCTAGCAAATGTTTACACTGCTCTTTTGAAGCTTCCTCAATCCACACCACACCCTGGCAACTACATAAAAATGCCATTTGCCTTGAATCCCAGATGCACACTTACTGAACCATTTGTCTACAGCGAAATTTCAGCATCATTTGCTAGCATGGGTTAACTTGTCTTTAGCATAAGGAGAGGTACTATGGAATGTGGGTTAGTGGGTAATATTGGTGGTAGTTGGATGGTTGGCCTTTTCCAACCTCAGTGATTTGATGTTCGATGTTTAGATATGTTTGCATGCTTAAATATATATATATAGTAAAGATAAATATGCACATTTACACACGCAGATATGATTTATCAAAGTAGATGACAAGTACAATACTACATGGTACTAATTCCTCCCAAAAAAACAGTTTTTTCTTCAGCCTTCCAATTTTGAGAATAAGAAAATATTAACTTATCCCCTACTAATGAAAGCCTTTGCACTTCAGCAGCAAGGAGCATTGCACTCACAGGCTCTCATCCTGATGGGGTATTTCAACCACCTGGATGTCTGCTGGGAAAGCAAAATGGTAGACTGCATGCAATTCAGGAGACTTCTGGAGTCTGCTGAGGATAACTTCCTGATCCAGATACTGGATAGACCAAACAGAGAAGAAGCATTACTGGACTTAGTGCTCACCAATGCAGATGAACTCATTTAAGAGGTTAAGATTGGAGGCAGTGTGGGCTGCAGTGACTGCACCCTGGCTGAACTTGTGATCTCGAGGAATATGAGCCTGGCAAAGAGCAAAGTCAGGATAATGAACCTTAAGAGTGAAATTCTAGATCCCCTGGGAAATTGTCCCTGGGGGAGCAAAATCCCTCCCACTGTGAGTGATGAGTGTGTTCGAGATCATCTGATGAAATGTAATGTGTACAGATCTATTGGGTTGGACAACATGTATACTGGAGTCCTGGAGGAACTGGCTGATGTAGTTGCCAGGCCACTTTCCATCTAGTATGAAATACATGACTCTCAGGCAAAGTCCCCAGGGACTGGAAAAAGGGAGATATCACTCTCATTTTTAAGAAAGTGGAAAGGAAGATCCAGGAAACTACAGTTTAGTAGCCTCATCTCTGTACCTGGGAAGACCATGGAATGGATCCTCCTGGAAGCTATGGTAAAGCATATGCAAGACAAGGAAGTGATCTGAGACAGCCAGCATGGCTTCACTAAGGGCAGATCATGCCTGATCAATTTGGCAGCCTTCTATAATGGAGTAACAGCACCACTGGGCCAGGGAAGATAGATTATTTTATGTCATCTACCTGGACTTTTGAAGGCCTTTGACCTGAATGGTCCCACACTACATCCTTATCTCTAAATTGAAGATAGATGGATTTGAAGAGGACTGAATATATTCAATGGATAAGGAACCAGCTGCATGATTGCAGCCAGAGAGTTGTGGTCAACAGCTCCATGTCCATGTGTAGCCAGCAGGGTGAAGGAAGGAGGGGACTGTCCCTCTCAGGTCTGCCCTCATGACGCCCCACCTGCAGTACTGCATCCAAGTCTGGGGCTTATATAATCTTATATAAAGATTAAAAAAAAGATAAAAAGATAAAAACGTCCCTGATTTTTTACACGGTCTGATAGAGACAGGACAATGAGAATGGTTCTGAACTAAAAGAGGGGAAGTTTAGATTAGATGCTAAGGGGAAACTGGAAGGTGATGAGGAACTAGCACAGGATGCCCAGGGAAGTTGTGGATACCCCATCCGAAGGCCAGGTTGGATAGGGCCTCAGTAAGCCTGACCTAGCGGGTGACAATCCTGTCCACAGCAGAGAGGTTGGAACTAAACGGTCTTTAAGGTCCCTTCCAGCCTAAGACATTCTATAATTCTAAGAAAATTTTTCCTACATATTCCTACTGATGTTAAAGATATATGAACTGTCACATTACAAATTGCTGCTACAGACTGTACTGTTTTATCAACTCCGTTCTACATCTGCACCCACTGGAATCATATCTCACTGCAGTCCACGATGTCTAGGAACCCAATCCTTCAAATCACTCACTCTTTGAAAACACAGCTTATTACTGTATCAGCTGTGCCAAAAGTCATTAAATAACTGGAAAGATTCCCATGGGCTTCAGCGCGTTTTGAATTAGAGATCTACATTTCAATACAACTGCACAGCACACAACTACCAAAAACTAAGTGCCAGCATCTACATGAATAATACATCCACCAACATATCTGTTTACTGCATGTCCAAGTTGGATGTCTTTGCACAAGTCAGTAATTTTCTGCTATCACTGAGAAGTATTCTTTATCTGCTTTAAGTGAGTTTTCTTCACCAACTGTTCACTGAAGTCACATCTTAGAATTAAAGGTTGAAAAAGCACTGTCCAGCAAAATATACAAATAATGTATTGTTTCAAGGCTACATCATCCTCACCATTTTAAATTAGAAAATTAAATTAGAAATCATGAGTTAGAAACAAGGTATATCTCAAAGAGCTGGTATGATTTACTACAAAAATAACCTAATTTTGCTAGGAGTGTTCTGCTTCTTAATTCCCTTCTTTGCAAACTAAATTCTGCCAGCAATAAAACTGTAAGCGGGCAGAGGTATGTCTATCAAAAAGCAAGCTGAGCTCTCTGTTCAAAAGCTTCCACTAAAACTTTGTCAAGCAGCCAAATATTCCAGCAAAACCTTCATTACAGCAACAGCAAGGCAACTACCTACCTCTTAGCATATCATAAAAAGTCTTTTAAGAGATGATGAAATTAGTCAGCCAGTTCTTGTTAACTGCTGTTTGTTTCCTTACCTTCCTTTAAAGAATTATTTTTAAAATAACAAACATGGTGCTCAGGTTCAGCTAAAGGGAACCAGCAAATCACTGTGCCCGTAAATGCTGAGTACTTGCATACATAAGTAAATACATAAGTGAAGCAAAGACGGACCGTACAAAAAATGTTCTTTACTTCCTATCATTGTTTCCTTATCGAACAGTATTTTTGTCTCAAAGAGTCTGACAGCCGTAGATCCTTCACTTTCCTATATCCCAAGTCTGAATGATAAGCCCCATGGTAATCTCTAGAAAGAGTTTACCCCTTCTAGAAAGAGGCAATACCCTCCTGCCATTCTACTGAGGCAATAGAGAGACCTCTGCCTGAATTAATTAAACACACATTTCTTCACTTAAGATGCAACTGAAATGCTGCCTTATAACTCCTAAGCAGACTGACTGCTAACAGGCAAATTCTGGTTGTCACTCTCATCCTGTGAGGCTTCCAGGAAGAAGGTACAACTCAGCTTGAGTGTCAGAGGAGAAAAATATCTGGCTTTAAATCAGCTGCCCTCCAGGTGGAGCACTGAGAAATCTGATGCTTGAGGTAAGTCCTCCCAGATATAGGATTTGGTCTCCCAGGAGCACGGATATTTGGTTAGGTGACTTCTGTTCCTCCTGTTAGATTTTTGAAGATCACTCCCTTGTGCAGTTCTAAAGCCTGCTCTATTTTTTTTATTTTTTCCCAGGCCAGCAGAGCGCTTCATCACATCGCATCTCAGAGGCCCTGGAAAGAACTGCTCTGTGCTGCTTTTGTCTGACTCAGAAGAGAAAGGTCTTTGTGCCTGGGAGGTTACCTTTAATCTGGAAATTGTGGTGAAAAGGGAAAACAACACTGAGCAGAAACAATGGAGCCAGTTTAAAGATCATCATTCAAAATGCTTAAGCAAGGAGAGCCTGTAATTAGGGCTTCAAATTCTTCATCTCTCTCGCATGAGGTAATTGCTGGAGAAAAATCTGCTTTCAGTGACGTGACTCCAAGTCCATACCTTCCAAACACTACAGGGGGATCCTATGGGAATCCCCAGACTGACTGCAGTTGGTTATTTTATTAAAGTCTCCAACAAGAGCGTGCATGTCTGCATGTATACGTGTACATGGGAAACTCTTCAGCGCAGGATGACGACAAGCTTACTGGTACAACCTGATTTATGCTTGATAACCAAATAACGTAATGAATCCTCTTACTTTTATCAAGACTTTCGCAGTTAAGCACCTAAAATATTAAGTATCTGATAACTACCCCTCAAAATAAAAGAAGTATAAGCCAATTTGCATTTTAATCACTATTTCCTGCAGAAATGCAAATGGCAATCTCAAATTTTACTCGACACTTTGTTACACCAGCAACAATAAGAGTCATTGTTTTAAAATCCTCCGATGTTATATTTCAGTGATCATAGTGAGAGCTGTGTTCTGTGTTTTGGCAGACGAGGAAGGAATGAACAGTGCAATATTAGAACAAAATGGATGAGGATAATACCTGACATCCGTGGCTGTAACTTTCTCAATTCTAGACCAACATAGTTTCTTGCTAAATCTGGAGGCTGAAAATGCAAATATATTTAGAAATGGCCAGCTTGGCAATGGGACGGTGATCACTGGTGGGAGGAAGAGATGGCACTGCCATGCTTTAGCTGTTAGTGCTTCTGTGAAGGTCCTTACGAAAGTCAATCATGTTGGAAATCCCAAATGAACTGCTGCATTTGCTGGCATAATGACCACATGCATACAATGGTCATATGTTTTGACTGGAGGACAATGTACCTCTGTATTTGGAAATGGAATCACATAGCAGGGGAGTGTCCAGGGCGGTGAAAATGCAATCACTATGCAAGTAAATACAGCATTATTAGCAACTGGGCCAAGTACAACTGCTCATAAAGGTTACCTTCTGAAAGAGCAAGGCAGTTTTCAGAACTACTGCCTTTTCTTTACATAGTGCTCTATTCTTACAAAATTTACATTGACAATGAAAATCCCTGTTAGTACAGAGTTCAGCACCTTCAATCAGCAGGTCAGGATAGTGAGTGCTAGTGCTACCACACTTCATTTTCTGCAGTCTCACAAGGATGACACTGTTCTGTTAGAAATTCAGTGGGGAACTGTGCATGAAGATGTCTCTGTATTTGATTGATCCTTAGCACATCTTGACTGTTGGACACTTTGGCTGGAATAGAAAGGGATCTCTAGGATCATTAAGTTGCAATTCCACAGCCACAGGCAGGGTTAAAAACAAAAACAGTATCAAGAGTGACAGTATCGTCAATTTATTATGTCTAAGTCCTGGAGAGTCTTGCCATAGCCCCATTCATTTTACACAGCCTAATTTCCCTTGCTATTTGCTTTCTGGAGGAAAACTTGTTCTTATAATTATCTGCAGCTTTTCATTTCTCCTGCAGTAGTCTCTGTAGCTGAAACACTCTGCTACTTTTTGGATGCCTTATCTGTAGGGCACTTAATAATATGCTTTGCTGGTCTGGTTTACAGGTTCACTGTAGCAGTCACAATCCTGAACGCAGGGTATTTGACCATTAAAAACAAAACAAAACACAATGGATTAGTCCTCAAAAATATGCTCATTCCCAATTGCAAGGATGGTCTGTGTAACACTAACAAAATTTGCAGTTATCAGTGTTATCCTGACAGCTTTGACAAACCATCTTCCCTATTTCGGATGGCCAGAATCCCTCTGGTCAGAGAAAGACCGTTTGACTGGCTTTCAGGAGACCTCCACCTTCCCTTCCCTTCTTATTCTCCTTGTTTAATAGGAAAGAAATGCAGCAGTGACTGAGGATGGATGATACTTATAAAGGGATATAATCTGCATGGATTTTCCTTACCTTTGCCTCCTCATTGACATCCCAAGTAAAGGACACGGCATTGAAGGCAATTTCTTCAATATTCCCAATGGTATTAAAACTCTCTTTGTAATCAGCTGCAAGAAATAACAAAGTCTCACAAAAAAGCTTTGAACTTTCTCTTTTACAGTTCATAGTACAACTATAGAACAGCCCTTTGCTTTTCAGCTGGGTTTTCTGTTGGATCAGAACTACCTACTGTATTATTTACATCAAGTTATTAATAAGCTTAATTGCAAAGAGGTAATATATTGCAACATGAGCACATTACTTGCTGCTGTTATTGCAAAATACTGTTTCTTCTAAAAAGAACCTGTGCATTCATGATCTTGGCGAGGGAAGGGCCAAGAATTCAAAATTAACTGAAAGTTATTAAAACATTTAAAAGGATGTTTAAGGCTTGCTATCAATAAATGACCTCATAGTAAATTCTAAAGAAGCTTTCTAACAAGCTAACAGCAGTGCACTTTTCTCACCCAACAATTTCAGCTTACCCAAGAATTACTGCACTGGGTGCTGCATCTCTACTAAAACAAAGCAAACAAAGATCCTTTCTCCAAAGTATGTATGTATCTAAAGTAGACAACAAAAAATGTAAAAGATGTACTGTCTGAATACAACTGTCTGCATCCTCTCCCTGTTTACTTCCAAGTGGCAGTTGATGTTATATTACCAACTAAAGCAGCTTTACAGAAGGAATAAAAAGCAAGAGGGAAGCAGTCTGAATTTCAAACATGACCAAAAAATTTAAATAATAATAATAATAAAAAACAAACAGTGTAACAGTGAGAAAAGCATGTAAGGAAGAAATTTGCCACTCTTCTTTAATTGAAAACAAAGACAAGTCTCTTTTTGTGTTCCCTTTGCCACTTTAAACACATTTTGTTCTCTTCGACGGCAGATTAAGAGAAAGATCCTGTTTGTAAAGAGGTAATGTCTTCTCTATTAAAGGAACCTCCAGATTTGGTTAAAAAATGCTCCAACCTTCTCTGGGATCCACACATTTCCTCAGAATCCCGTGAGGGCTTTAATCAGACTCAGTGCTGAGGAGCTGAAGTTACATAACCTGGCAATCCCAATCACTCTAACATTTGCCCAAATCTGTGCTTCAGAAGCATACTGATTCTTAGCTTTGTATTCAGTTACATTAAGGATATTTTTGTATTCAACACATGGAATGCATTTCTCAAGTAGTTTCAAAATTAATTTCCTTTGCCCTTCCAAAAATGAACTATTGGTCTCTAAAAACAATGTACAGGTAATAACTGTTTTAAAAGCTTTTATAACAAAAATGCTGTTGTAGGAATGATTTAACACATGGCAGTCACTACCATACTTTCTCTCATCTGAAGCACTGGCATTTCAGTGAGCAAATGAAACTGTCCCTGGGATCCATAAGTGATTTTGGATACAATGAGAATTCACCGCTCTGACCACAGGCGGTGATGCAGCAACTGCGTGTGGTGTTTGGGAGGTCTGAAGTGTTGTTCATTCCCATTGTGAACTCAGATCCCCTTTTTAACCAAAGTCAGTGGCTTCACTATCTAAATTCAGTGTGGGAATGCAAATGAGAGGAATTAGAACACACAGTAGTTTAATATTCATGTGCACACGTCCACCCACCCCTTAGATTTATGATTCACCAGAAAGTGTCTCGTGCAGCTGACTGCTGTATACGAGCGGGCTGTGTAGGTGCACTTTGGAAAGACATGAACAAGATGTCTTGTAAAGACACATGTTTTCTTCCCATAAAAAGCTGTCAGAACAGAGTATTCCACCAGCCCTTCCCTTCCCCCAGCACACACACCTGCTTCCTCAATTGGCACACACACACATCCCATGGACTGTGTATGTGACATGCTGCTGAAAGCAGAATGCCTTCCCATTACCTTCAATTTGCAGATAAGCAAAGAAAAATCCTCAGCAGATTATGACAGCATTTACACCCAAGGACATGTAAAAGTTATTAGAGTGACTACAATTTTCATCTTCTACTGCTATGAGTTACCAAAAACAGAAAATTGAGGTTCTTCAGTAAGCAAAACAGCTCTAAAGGAATTATTTCCCATTTTGGTGGGTAAGCTGCATTTTAAATAATGACAGATTTCAACATTAACAGCTAATGTCTGTCATGTGTTACATACCACTCTAGTAGCTCTTTTTTATACAGCACATAAATAATACAATATTTCTTGGAAAATACATAGGTAAAACACTGGAGCACAGATAATCCCAACCTCAGGCTTCCATAATCATTATTTATGTTCATGTTGGAAGCTCCAGTATTTGTCAATTTACAGTACTTACTCTGATTTGATGTAACCTAATATTGTATTCTTTATTCATTTCATTTTAAAAGAGATCCAACATCATAGCACAGCAGTGTGGAAACTCAGCAATATCTCTCACTCCTGCTGGTAACAAGAACGAAGTGCTGCTCTCTCCACAAAAATCCAAAACAGCTTTAGCCTAAATTCCTTCTTGCTTAAGTCTTCAAGCACTAAGGACTTACATTTAAGTATATACTTATCCTATTAATAATAATGCATCTGCAGATCCACACAGAATCTAAGCCATTCAATCACCATTCCTATCCAAAAGAGCACCAGTCTGCAAAACAAATACAGCAGTAACTCCTGCATGTTCAAACTGAGGGAATAAGCCTCCTTATTGCCTCTGATCTCCAGGATACAAAGAAGGAAGACTAGCAGACCTGAATCACTGAAGAAGCAGCACAAGCAGCAGAGTCATTCCTGCCTGAGGACTGAATAGATGGACTCCAGAACTAGAATATTTCAAATTCATGTAATCCTTTTGCTGCTAAGTCATGCTTTGGATGTAAAGTGCACTCTTAAACAACTAAAATGGACTCGCGGATGTTAAATATATGTTACAAATGTGAAGTTAAAATAATATGAATGTTTATAAACTTTGTGAAATAAAGTATACATGTTAATGGCTATTCCCAGATATAGAGTTAGAAAGGCGCCTAATAGCTGTGTAACCCTCTGCATACTGCTAGTTAATGAGAGCTCAAAGAACCGAGAAGCAGGGCTACCAGCAGAGATCATCAGGTCATCCTCTGAGGATAAGACAGATTTGATGCACACCCCTGCCCTTAACAAAACTCCGACACTGCCCTTTAAAAGGCTCCTCAGGGAGTATCCTGGTACTTGCTAATCTGGCTCATGAACACCTAATTCTCTCCTTTAACTACACAGGGTGTGGCCATTAATGGCTCTCCCAGTACCTTGGGCTGAATTCTTAACTCAAAGGAAAATCTGCATAAAATGACACAAGGATTTAGGCTAGGAGGAACTCTGGAGGTTAACGGTATCAAGCCTATCCCTCAGAGTAAAGTCAATTTAGATCAACCCATAAGAAAAATAGAAGATTTTGCTAAATGCAGGCTGATGCTTATACGAAAGATGCATTTGGGGCCATCATGTCCTAACAACATCCACAATGCAAGTCATAAACGAAACAAAATGTGCTTAAAAAACAGTGTACATAGTTAAATTAAAGCTGGATCTCAGATGTTCTCAAGATAGCAGTACCTGAGCAGCATTCAAGCCTTTCATCTGAAAGTGCTGAACAAACTGTGCTCTTACAGTTCTCAGGTCTGTATCAGGAACTCCTCCACTGCACTTTGCTCATGTTTGCAGTTCAAATAAAGGAAACATGCCACAGTGCCTCAAAAGTCAGCACAGATCTATTTCATCTCAAATTAATGGCAACATAAAAGACATTTGCTTTAAGATGGGTAAACACACAGCTCAGAGCACTGTTTTACAGAATATGTATCATAAACTGAGCTGCTGGATATGGGGACTGATGTGTGCTGCACACCACAGACAAAACACTGATGTGGCAGTGCCAGAAGGTGTTGGCACGGCAATGGAAGGAGCTCTCTGGCACATCCCTTCAAAGGTATGCGTTAGCACCATAAGCTTGTAGGGACTAGCACAAAGGCAGCCTTCAGAAACAGCTGTGACATGACATATTGGCTCTTTTACCACGTGTCATGACAGGAGTCATTTGGGCTGAGGTGGAGTTTTCGCTGCCTTAAATACCCCCACAGGAGAAAAACAGAAGTTGGGGAAACTGTTCAGCCAGAACCATGATAATAAGACAAGAGGCAGTGAGGAGATGCTGGAATAGAAGACCAGTGGCTTTGACCAAACACATCTGATTTATGCCAACTTCACTGGAGGGTGCAGCATTTGAAAGTCAAAAGGCACTGTATGAGTAGGACCATTCTGGGAAACACTTCCCAGTGCTGGAGGTGTTTGGTCCCCCATGAAGTCGTACAGTATGTTCATCAGTGTCCTCTCTCTGTTTCCCTTCCCGCCCTGCTCCCTCTCATTCCTGCCATTCAATGGTTTGGTTCCCTCAGGCAGTGAAAACAAGATAGACTTTGTCTGCTTTGGTCTCACCATCTCCTTTGACAGGGATCAGCTGCAGATGGCTGCGTGTGTAAACTGTCCGTGGGAGGGAAGAAGTGCTTGATGTCTAGACACTCCCACAGATTTCAACTTTAGGCTCCTGTGCAACAGGTACGTGCTCTTCTTGTGTTCTAATCTCCCAAGCACACAGACAGAGCAGTTCTGATCAAGATGGGCTTGCGAATTAGACAGGATGAACAGTAAACAGGTCTCTCAGGATAGCACACCAGAACTCAGCATCTCTCCCTCACTTTACTCCAACACTGACAAGACTCAAAAACAGGTGGTGGAGGAGACCTGGGTGCTTATTTGCAGTCATCATAATGACGGTATCTTAAGTCTCAGGTTCCACTTACACAACAGTGAGGCCCTTACAGCAACACAGCCCCGAACATTTACATCTTCCTGCAAGCCTTTCTGTTAGATTTGCTAACTTAACTATTACGTGGGCTGGTACTGGACTGAAGAATGGACCAGTCATAGAGAAGCAAAAGGAAATGCTTCAGCCGCTCCTGAGAAGGCACAGACACCAACTTCCCAGCAAAAGAGGGAACACTGTTAAAGTACATTTACAAGTAGAAGCTTTACTCCATGACTGCTGAGGACTGTTCGTCTGCAAGTCTCCTTCCTACTTCACAGACCATACAGTCTTTCCTAGCAGGGATAAGTCACTGCTAAAAGTTAGGGCGTAACCCACACAGCCACTGCCAACATATTCCACCACATCTCTGTGAAAGGCATCAGAGAATTCCACACTCTGCAGTCTTCTCCAAAACATCCTCTCATACTTACCGATGTCAAGGACCCTCTGCTTTGCTGTGTGCTGCCGGGAATGCCAGTATTTCCAGTACTTCAGCTGCTCGTCTCTGTTTTTATCCTCACTAAAAACAACCATGACCACGCTCTAAGAAAATCAACAGCAGACGGTGCATTAGTTAATATGTAATTAATAGTCAGAAACACAACAGTTCTAATCAGTGCTCTCCCACAGTGCTTGGATTGTAAAAGATCACTGGTTTTATTGCAGTCCAATACTGCAATTGCATGTAAAATTTCACAACTAAAGAAATGTAGTTTTAAAATAGTGGTTGTATTTTTATGGAGCTCAGACTTACTAGAAGTAAAGGTAGGACATTTTCAAAAGGCAGTTTAGTTGTGCATGGGATACTGATGACAATGCAATGGAGGAACAAAAACTTCAGAGAGAAGTCTCATTCAGTATCTTTGTGCTGTTGGGAGTTAAAAGGAGAAGCCTTCTGTGGGTTACATAATTATGTCCTGACAAAAAAGGTAGTAGGTAAGATCCTGCAACCACCAAAACCTCAAGCAAATTTTATTCCACAAAATGTAAGTATTTGAGCGTGACTGGTGATAATGTTGATGCTTTTCTTCATATTCTTACATGAATATACAGTTTTAATGTCCAAATGTCCTTCTTAGGAGCAAGACTCTTGCATACAGGTATGTAATGACAAACTCAGCATGAATATTTACTGGATTTCACTGAGCTTTTCTGTTCAAGTTCTGGATTCCCCCTGTTTAAACTGTGCGGTTCAAGGGAAACAGATTGAAACATTATACAAAACTGCACATCAGTAACAGAGGCTTTTTTAAAAAGCCCTGCTGTAGTCAAGGAAAATAAAAAATACAAAAACAATGAAAGAATGCTCATGCTAGGAAACCTGCAAAGAGAAGAAATAACGGAGAACAAAACAACAAAGTCGCTTCTACACATCTTCTTTTGTTCCTGTTCTTCCTTTAACCCTGAGTCACCAAGCTCATAAAAACAACAACAAACTGTTTCATAAGCAAGGAACTGGATCACAATTGATTCATGACCTATGTCCCTATGCACATTCACCACTGTAACCGTTCATGTGCTCCGTGACCTACAAAAGCTAACTGACATCATTATACATCTTCTGTGTCGTACTGCTGAATGGGTAAAAAGCAGCACATGACATGGATGAGTCTTGAGTTTGCATACTGACTGGCCAGCAGGTATGTGCTAGTTGGCCAGCCCACACACTAACCAGAACTGGCAGCTCAGAGTGGAAGACTGTAGATTTTCATCATCAAGGGGAGGTGCTATTCTTTTTTTCTTCTAGGCACCATATACGTTGAACTTGCAGAGGCTTAATACCTTCAAACACCTTGCCCTTCTGTCAGGTTTGGATGAAATTGGCAGTAAATTAATCAGTTGCTTGAATGAGTGCCTGGTAAACACAACAGGACTGTGAAAGTTGTGTGTGATTTCATGATCTTCTTTAAACCACATATTTGCTAGAAGAAATCTCTCCTTTACAAATTCCATCCCTTCTGCTGCTTCAAAACTCATGTGTATATGTAGTGAATCAGACTTACAAGGATTGGCTTACAGCCAGATCAGATCCCCAACTCCTTTTTCAGCTGCAGAAATGGCAGAGCTGGCACCATAAAGAGGGGATGTCAAAGGCAGAGACTTTTCAGCGATAGGGAAGTCTTATACCAGCTTCAGTCAACAGTGAAACCATCATCAAGCTCATGCCCTTAGGAAACCAGGCCAAAAATTAACTATTGTTCAGGTTTACAAATCACTGCCTTTAGAAAGCGTGTCTCTAAACTTCATGTATGACAGAAGCATACTGAACAGGTTGCCCAAAGATGTGGTGGATGTCCAACCCCTGGAGACAATCAAGGTCAGGCTGGATCAGGCACTGAGCAACCTGGTTTAACTGTAGATGTCTCTGTTTATTACAAGGGAGTTGGACAAAATGACCTTTAAAGGTCTCTTCCAACTCAAATGATTCTATGATATAACTTTGCTGTCTGCTTCACTGCTCATGTTGATTTTCATTGGTTCCTGTGACTAAAGTCACAACATTTTTAAGGAACATTTATTTGGATGGAAACACTTTTGCAGCCTCATACATATGCAGCCCTTCCAGCTTCAGGGTGAAATTTGCAGGGCATCAATTCTGAGGCTCAATTGCTCATTTCAAGGTTACTGGGTTAGGATTTGCTTACTCAAAAACATCACCAGGGAAATGAGGAGTCTTGCTCACTAGGCAGATGTTGCTGAACACCCGGCTTCAGTTTTGCTTTCAGAATCTGAGATGCAAATCATCTATTTTGGCATATTTCTAGGTGAACATCAAGTGACAGCTCACACTTAACCAGTGCAACTATTTAAAAATTGGTGTCACAGAGGATGGCTTCAGTTCTTCACATTTTATCTGAAATACACTGGAGAGCACCTGCTGAAGTACACAGATAAAGATGGACTTACATAGCAAATGTGGCAGTTCTCTGATTTTTCTTTTTAATCTGGGCAATGATAAGTTCACCCATGTCAGCAGCAATATCTGTGCAATGATCATTCTGCCAAAATCATACACTAAGGTATGTATATATCTACTAAAGTAGATCGCTCCCAACTCATCAATTAACTCCAACACTGAGACCACCAGCAATATCACTCTCCCACCTTTAAATCAGACGTAAGAGTACGCTTTTTCTGTCCTCTTCCACCAAAAAAAAAAAAAAAAAAACAAAAAACTAAAAACCAACCAACCACAACTATATTTATATGAAGAGCTCCACTCCCATCTAGGAAAGAAGTTGGAATATACCCTGACTTTGCTGATCGGATGCCGGAAACATTTGTTGTCACCCGTCTCGCTCAGCGTAATGGCGTAGAACTGTCCTTTGTTTAAGTAGGTCATAGGCCCCTCCCCTTGCTTTTGACGCAGAGATTTGGTAGCTTCTAGTGTATACTGAAAAGTGCTGTTGAAAGGACAGGGAAAGAAACAACAATAAATTCCATATCACTTTCTCCTTTTCTCTTTGTCCCCACACATTTCATATCTCATACAGTACATATACATGGCAAAGGGCTTAGGAAACAAATAAAATGCTTGGAAAATGTCACAAGTATTGAAAAATGCAAATTTCTTCTTTTGAGTTCATCGGGTCTGGCAAGCGAGCATAAAACTATCTGAACTGTAAGTGTCTCGGATCAAAGACCTCGTCTTTACTTTCTCTGGAAAGAACCAAGAACCATCATAAAGAACATGGCTACGTATCCCACCGAAAGTGTCAAATGCCAAGAAGGAATGAAGCATAATTTATGGTATTAATCAGGAAATCACCTACCTCCACAGACATTTACACTTAGTAGTGCCACAGAAACAGAAATTCAGTAAGAACAGAACAAAACTTGCTGCAAAAGATGCACATGAAGAACAGAAAGTCCAACTGCTATTTTCAAGCACTAGGCAGAGAAGCAATACAAAGAGGAGTGGCAGGAGTTCATTTATTTGAAGAAAATATGCAATTAAGGTTTTACAAGTCTTCTTTTAAAAATGAATCAGAAGAAAACACCTAGCTTTAGTTCTTTTCACTTTCAGGAGCAAATCTTAAAGCACAAAAATTTTAAAGCTCCATTAACAGCAAACCCCAGACAGGCTGCCCCTGGCCAGTTGTGCAATCTCTGTGTTACTACTTGGGAAATTTCTCCTTGCTCTCAGCTGGCAAACCAGAGCATGTGCTATAGCAGGAGTTTCCTTCAGCCACTCAAACGGTTAAAATGCTATTCTAAATCTCACGATGGATTTTAACTAAAGCCCATGTATTTAAGGACTTTTGTATCAAGTATTCAATTACTTTCACATTCATCACTTTCAATCTGAAGCATTAATGTCTGAGCATCTACAACTTCCACAGAACTCCTGGGAAAGAAGACTTTTCTTTCCTTAGTGCGTATCTGGAGGTTACAGTACAAAGTGGACCTGCATCATAGCAGAAAAGACTGAATGCCTGAGAACTGTTAGCAAGGCCAATGCTTCGGGATTTGATTTTATAAACAGCCAGTCTAAGTCTGTAGAACTCTTTGTTACAGATCTCCTCATACGTACTGCCCACACAGCAATTCAGTTCCAAGCGCACTGAAGTTAATGATTGTTTTAATATTGCTCAGAAAAAAAGATCAGGCTCTAAGAAACCTCTGCTACAGAAGCAGCCGTGCCTACTCCAGGAAAAAAAAAATAATGTAGGCATGTTCCTGTTTTTTAAAACAT
Organism: Lagopus muta; assembly: GCF_023343835.1. NCBI lineage: Eukaryota > Metazoa > Chordata > Aves > Galliformes > Phasianidae > Lagopus > Lagopus muta. The sequence continues at coordinate 20,722,296 of NC_064435.1, forward strand.
GTATAATCTCTCAGATATAAACAGAACTATTCACGAGATTAAAATTAAGCATCGGCTTATAAATGTCATTGATAACAATCTGCCATAGTTAAGTGACTGTGCAGCGTCTGCCCTTTCTGTGCAGGCATTTTTTCTGTTCTTAGCAGGGAGGTCAGGGCTCCTTTCAAACTTCCGTTTTTAAATTTTTTTTCCAAAACTTACAAAAACTCTCTGTTTTTTACATGGCTTTAAATAACTGCTTTACTAACTTTATAAGTAAACTTAAAATATAATAACAAGCATTGTAAAAAGACAGAGGGTTTCCCAGAAAACCTACAAGGAGTAACTAAGAAAGCTGGAAGGAAAAAAAACAAAAGACAGAAATTTCAAAAGGTCAGTAGAGTTAATTGAGCCACCTTAGACATCAGAGCTGTGCAACCTGCCATCCTGAAAAGGTGGGGAAGATTTTCCATGACTCAGCTGTCACAGCCGCGCCCCTTTATCTGGAGAATTCTTCTGAACAGATTTAATCTCACATAACTTCAAGGGCTCGAGAGAAGTTTCAACCCAAACCAAGGTAAGATAACAGGTGAAGATACACACAGATTTGAAAACTAGCATGCAGAGAAGGGAAGGACAATGCTGCTCAGTGTCAAGAGAGGTCTGCAAGTGCCCCAGGTTGACAAAAGGAGGGTGGGAAGTGGACAAGGGAGCATTTCCTTGATAACCCTTATATATGATGCCTGCCAACATATTTCAAAGCTGATGCCATACCTTGTTTGTTCATAAATGTATTCTTCAGCCCCCACTGACACGCTGCGATACTTCTGAAAAACAAAAACAATAATTAGGTATAATTTGATGCAAACAAACAGAAAACAGCAACAAAAGCAAAACTGTGTTTACTTGAGAATCCTTCAGAAAAAAACATCAGTCATTTAAAATTGAAATCCCTAAAAACCAAAGTGAAGACTAAATGGTCCTCACACTAGAATTGATAAAGTTCATTTATACCAAGCTTTTAGAGTTTTTCATAACGAACAGAAATGCAACTGAAAAACATCTTCTGCCTTGTTGTAGTTCTTGCTTGTACGTTAATTCGTTCTAAAACAAACCTGTAAAAACATACCCCATCTCAAAGACAAGCACACTTTCAGAAGAAATCAGTTTTCCTAAAGATTTCATGGTGACTTTTGTTTTGTTCTGCTTTATTTAAAATTATATGTGGCCAGCTGTCCATAAGGTTTACAAAGAAATGTTGATACAAATTTAGATTGCTGCATGCTATTTTAAATAGGTGTAGTGATGCAGGCTAAGGCTTTGATCAAGGGCCTGGAGCACCTCTGCTATGAGAAGAGGTGGAGAGAACTGGGGCTACTCAGCCTGGATAAAAGGAGGCTCAGAGGGATCTTATCAGTGTCCATAAATATCTGAAGGGAGGACGGCAATGAAGACAGATTTGGGCTCTGTTCAGTGGTGCCCAGTGCCAGGAGGCTCCCTCTGAGCACCAGGCAGCACTGCTGTGCTGTGCGGTGCCAGAGCACTGGCACAGGTTGCCCAGAGGCTGTGGGGTCTCCTCCTTGGGGATGTTCAGAAGCTGCCTGGCCATGGGCCTAGGCCCCCTGCTCTGGGTGTTCCTGCTGGACCAGGGGTGGGCCAGAGGGGCACAGAGGGTCCTCCAGCCTCAGCCATTCTGTGGTTCTGTGAAGTATTCTGCCTTCAATACAATATTTCCTTTGAGCAAAATGCACACTTTACAAGATGAAGTAAAACTTTCACTCACTCATTACAAAATTAAAACATCTGTCAAAACAAAAATTATATCAGGAGAATTCTCAAAAATGAAGTCCTTTTGTGAAGACTAATCAAGGATTTATACTCTGCCTTCCTGAACATATGAGCCCATCTATACTCTACTATGTGAGTAGTGATTCTCAGTCACTGATGGATCATTACATTTAATTTCCAGGACTTCTTTTGTGATCACTGCTCAGCAATAGAAAGCTGTTTTGTTTCCAGAAGCACCACAACAAATATCCAGTAGGACAGAAGTGAAATGCAAAGTTATTATGTATCAGTCAGGAGTATTTCCTCAAAATCAGAAGTCAAGGATCCACATGCACTAGCTACCACAGGAAATCTAAACCGTGAGGGGATAATTACAATGAAAACTGTCCCATATTAGCACAAAAGCAGCTACAGGGGAGACCTGGCTAAAGCTGTAAGAGGTGAAGTTCACCCCCTGTAAGAGGTGAAGTTAAGATGGAGGTGTGGATGCCACAATGGAATTCATGCCAGCCATTTCAAGCAATCAGGTGTGAGCTGCCTCCTTCTCCACAGGCTGCAGAGAAAGCCTAGATGAGAAGCACCGTACTGCTTTAGAAGACATTGCACAAACTACCAGCAACTTTAAAAAACATTAAACAAAATTTTACTGACACCATAACACAGAGTTTGGGATGCAAGGCAAAAGGTAAGTTCCCTTTCTGCCCACCACCACCTGTGCATGCTTGATATGACAGTGCACAGCATGGACTGCCTTTTAGGGTAGCTTCCAGCACAACGTTCCCTAACAAATCAGCATAATGGAATTGCTGGGCTGCAGCTCCCCTGGAAAGCCATGTGTGCATTATCACCAGACTTCTATAAAGAGTGATTAACCAGTAACAAAGAAAAATAGCTGAAATCACATGCAATGTGATAATGCAGAACTGCGTTTCTAATCCCAGGTTTGATTCTACTGATTTTTTACTGGCAATCTAAATTCTCTCATTAATTATTCATTTAGTTGACCTAAATGGGTTTCTCTATCTTAAAATGGATGTCATCTCCAGATGTCGTCATTCACTGTGCTTATGTGGAGACAATTTACTTTTCTAACAGACATGTAACAAACATATAACAAACTTCTCCAACATTCAAGTAAGATCAAATTACCCTTAACGTAGCTTCTTTCCTATTTTCATTTGTTACTTGTACCATTTCACAGAGGAGGAGCAGAAAATCTTAGGAGAGTTTTACCGCCTAATACATATAATTATTTACATAAGCAGAGTCAGCCTTAAACTATTTCTACCTTTCTGCAGCTCTGACTTGTTTGGACTACTCTGCTGCAGGCAGAGGTACTTACTATACTAAGGCTAGTTTTATAATTACTTTGTCTCAGCAGAACAGTGTAAAATAGTGACAAGACAGCTCCTTCTCTCTCTTCTCCTCATCACTCCTCTTCATTTACAAGCATCTGAGTATTTCCTTGCTTGTTAATCCCTCCATTCCCCTAATCCCACTAGTTTCACATCCTTGCTCATGTTGCAGAGCAGAGCTTAGTGTAATGGACAGCTTTTGAATAAATTAGGTTTATTTAGCAGCAGACAGACACTGCTCATTTGCACTTTCAGAAGAACATCAAGAATTTCCCAGTTACAAAATGGGTGCTGTTTCTTACAGTTAGGAAAAGGTCTGAAGGCAGATTTAGTTAATGGATAACTGATCTTTCTTGGGAATGGTATCTATCTTCTACTTGCTACAATATCCTCCAAGACAAAACATCAGTAACTGTTACTCTTCAAGTTTCCGCTAAACAACTTACAAACTGTCTTCAGAAACACCTCAGGATTGTCCCCTACAATCAGCAAAAACAGGTATCAACATGACAAAGAGGAGAGTTGAATTTGTTAAAACTAACATTACTGTTCTTTTAATGGCCTTTGTGGACAGCTCAAATCTCCTTATCTTGTTTACAAGCTCAAATCCCTTATCTTGTTTACAGCTTTTTATTGAGTTCTTAGATGCTAATTTGAGATCAAAAACTTACTTCTGTTCCTCCATCTTTGAAGGTGTCACTGTAGGTACTGTCAGGAGTACTGCGCTGATCATCTTTGAGATAATTGGTGTGGGGAGCAATGTTGGACACTTCATACGGTTCAAAGATAACCCCTCGGTGCTCCTCATTTTCTCCTCTCGTATAGTGTGCTTGTGGGGTCATGAAAACAGGGGTGAACTCTTCTGCTTTTATCACAGTCACTGCAGTCCCCGTAATTGGCGTGGAGCTGCCAGACACATTTGTGTTGTACTCCCTCTTGGATGACTCCAATGGGTCTTGGTTCAAGGAAAGGTTAACAGGCACTGTCTTCAGGACTTGCACACGGTTTTCTCCCCCACTCAAATTACTCTGAGCTTCCGTGGAACTGAGACAATTTCTGTGAGACAAAAACAAAAACATTACAAACTGTCCAGATAAAGTAAATCTCTTCCTTAAATAGCTTAATGACCTTAGGTGGCAGGGAAGGAGATCTGTGCGCTTTCGACTGCGATAAGCCATTGCCATAACAAGTAGTACATTAACAAATCCTAGGCACACGACATGGTGAAGCAGGCGGAGAGATTCCCAACTCTTCAACAGCTTGGGAAAGACGGATACACTTGATTTGACCTATAATTGGTAGGACTTGTTAGGATCAATTATGCCTATCTGGGATTACACTTGCCTTGGCTTATAATTTGGATGGGAAGTCAACCTAGGAGTGCAACAACCCTTAGGCACAAAAAGGCATAAAGAGTAACACAAGGTATGGACTACTAACAGTAGATAATTTGCATGTGAAAAAGCAGGAACAGCAAAATCCACATGCTGTATGCTCTTTCCAGACACTACTGCTTGTGTGACTCGGATACCAATGCTCTTCTGAAAGAACAAGCACAGGAATCCTATTGTATCAGAGTAGATCAGTAACGAGATCGTGGCTGCAAGGTAACCTCCAGCAGCATTCCCACGTCTCTGCCTGTGGTCACTGTTGAAAACAAACAGATTGTTCACAGGAGTTGCTCTGACACAAAATTGTTAACCTATAAACCTTGCAATAGATCTAACATTCTGCTTTGTCTTCAACCCAGGAAATGTGCTTCTGACATTAGGGATCCTCTCTCTTCAAGCTCTTCACTTGAGGCCAGTTTTGACAACCACACTCAACTTTGGAGCTTCTCTGAGGTTAGTAGAAGTAAAACTGCTCCTCAAAAAACGTTAATTCTGTTCTGAAACAGTGGATTTATACTACTACCTATTTTAAAGTGTCACCTAACGCATACTAGTACAGATGGATAGGCTTGTACAACATCAGCTACACTGAGAAATTTTGCATAGCAAAAAATTAGTTATTTCTCCTTAAACACACTCTCCCTTGTGCACAGGTCTAAATTAAAACAGGAATCAGGCTCCTCTGACTCTACAACTTTTAGCCTGCTGAGGAGGGCTGAAATCTGAGAAGACAGACAAGAACTTCTCAGGGAACAATTTTAATAGTTACTTTGATTATGGGTAGACAGTTATGTCAAATAAAACTATACACATTGGGTTACTGAAGCCAAGCCATTCAGTTTCTGCCCTAAGAAAATTGAAGGAAAAGCAGTCAATAGCCAACTGTCAATGTAATCCGACCTTACTAATCTCAGCAGCAGTGAAAGAACAAAACACAAGCCATGAAAATTCTGCTACTTTGCGTATGTAATTGTGTATTACATACAAATTGCATATGTAACAATCCTGCTCTATTTTTTAATAAATTAAAAGTAATAAGGAGTAAAGTTTGCTTTCCCAGATAGCCTTCATTCTCGTATCTTTTGGAAGAAAACCATAGACCTTCAAGCTATCACTGCTCCTGCAGTTCACAACTGATCAACACTGTTAGTATCTGGGTGTATGATTTTGAATAATACTGTACCTTTTATCTTGGTCTTCTTGATTATCATTCACTTTGTTAACAGACAACAGCCTTTTATCTCTGGGAACCTGAGAACAACATCAGGCATGGGGTCAGGTAAATGCAACTGTCAGGTACTTGTAACTTCAGTTAGCTCTACTGTAACAACTAGAAAGACCAAGAGTTGTCTAATATACAGATGCAAGGAGCTGTTTTTCTTTGGGAGACTTACTGTGAACAAGATAATTTTCAAAGAGAAGAAATGTAGAAGTTGTGGGGCTTTTTTCTAGTTCTTGGGTAAATAAATCTGGAGCAAAGCTCTTTCTTACATGTCTATCTCTGGAATATCAAACTAGGTTAAAGCAAGTCAAAATCTGAGCTTACATTCCCAAACACACAGACACATGGGCTCTTCACTGCTTAACAAATGATGAGAATGAAAAGGGGATGCTTTGATGAGCACTCTGTGAAGAACATTTAGAGGAAGTTTTCAATTAAACCACAAGAGCCAGCTGTGAGGTCCTCCTGTTACAGAGCAGTCAGAAAGACGCAGAACTTGTATCAGGGGAAGCATACACATCCTTCTCTTCACTAGCATGAGAAGAGGTCAGGGTGTGCTGGCATGTCATCAGAGAGCACTGACTTCTGCTTTGCTGAGTGCAATGGCAGCCATGAGAATTAAGGCAAATCTGGCCCCCAGACTCAAATCGACACCAAATGGCTTACAGATTCCCACATGCTGGTTTTCTGAAGTTAACATAGAAATGAAATCACCAAGGGCAAAGTTGCTGCCATGGCTGTGTTTTTCTTTGCTGAACCAGCAATTTTGGAACTAACGCTTCTCATTCTATTTTTTCCACGCCATCACAGCAGTCAATTCATGATTAAAGAACAAGAACAGACCTAAGGATGGGCTAAACTCATGCCTGTTATCTTTAATTACTTTATTAAAAGATCAGGAAAACACTTGTATTTAGAGGGAACAAAATGATATTACAGTGCACTACAGTACCTAAGGTTAACATCAACTGTATCTGCAAGACCACAGTAGTGTTAGAAGTGCCAGCCAGAGCCTTTCCTCCTCTTAGAGACATCCTCTCTCCCTGTCCAGTGTCCTTCTGGTTAACAAACTGCTTTCATGAATTTTAGAAGTGTGATCCAAGCCACAGCTAACACCTGTTGATTCCCATTCACATATTTATCATATATTTATCCCCAAGGGGGAGTCAGTGTTTAGACAAATATCAGTAGAAGGAGAAGGTAGAAAAAAAAAAGTATATTCTAATAATTCCTATTGACAAGGAAAAGCACTTCAAAAAAACCACCATTACCAGCACGTCAGAATAAATGAAGCAGATGATAAACAAGGGCAATTCAAGAGTCTTGTGAATAGGAAATCCTCCTCTACAGTGCAGCACAGGGCTTGAAGCTAGGTTTCAACTTCCTGTATGAGAGCATCATCAAGAACAATCCTTTTCTCTCACTTTAAGACAGAAGTGGCAATTACTGAATGCTGGAAATGGCTTTGAGATTAACACAGCTTATTCCATCTGAACCCCCCGGGGCTCTTGCAACTGTCTGGAACTGGGGACAGACATATTTCCTGAAACATTGTTTTGGGAAGGGAAAGAGCTGTTCTCTGTTCTTATACAAAAAAATCCAGCAGAGTAATGAACTGCTAGATACAAGGGTATAGCTAGGACAGAAGCCAGTACTCCAGATGGTCGTACACATCCTGAATTGTATGAGTCCACATTAACTTCACAGACTCTGGTAATTCTGCCAAGCAGAGAACAGGACCGTTCCTCTTTCTCACTGGGAAATACCCTTCCCTACTCATTGCAACAGACAAAAGAATGGAACATCTCTCAAAATGCAATCAGTAATGAAATAAAACAATGTTTAACGCTAATGTCGGCATATGGCATCTTGTGCATAAATTCCCCTGAACACTCATCTAATAATTGTAGCAGACTGAGAAACCCATTCTCCAAAAGCATTTATGCTAATAAATACTAACAGCAGAGGTTTTTCATTTTCAATTTCCATTTCTGCCACCTCTTCATGAATTAAGAGCGGAGCTGGCATTATTCTGTTGGCTTTCAAAGAAGGTCATCTGTTCACGTCACACATCAGTGGCTTGAGGAGTACGAAGGCAGTTTAAGTGAAAAGCCCAATTCCAGATTTTAGCATTTAGTAGGTATCACGGATTTTGTTTCCAGAGCACAAAGAGGTCAGCCTTGTTTTCAGAGTGACATTTCTGCATTACAGAGAGAAGTACCCTGTAGGGCTCTCCTCCAACTTCAGCAGAATCCTTTGGTATAGCCCTAAATTATGAAATACATGAAAAAGAAAGGTGGTATCAAAGTGGAAGATAAAGCCCTAGGCTTAAAATCAGGTAACAGACTGAAATTATACGTAAATGCCTACCCTGTACATTGAGTCAGCTCTGTGTCCAGCTCCATTTCTGTTCTCCACCTTTCTATTTAGAGCGCAAACTCCAAGTGCAAGGGCTAGACCTCACTGTATGTTTGTACACAGCCTACTACAATCATTGTACAAATAAAAATAACATGGGAAACTGTCAGATGAGAGATACTCCAGCCAAAGAACAAATTAAAACATCTGTAGAATGAAGCAAAAAAGCAGACAAACCTACAGATGGACAAGGTCTCATTTTTTTCCACTTTTAAACTAGTATTGCAAGTATAGGGGCATCAAATAAAGGGGGATTATTCATCCAAGGCTCTTCCAAGGTAAGAGGAAGAATGCAGTACTGTAGAAGAAACCATGCCTGCACATTTGATATAAGAATTCTGATTTTGTTCTTTCTCTTCAGAACTAAATACGTGAAAACAGCCTCAGGGAGGCTTCCTAAAGTGGCAAGGACACTTGATGTAGTATCGGAGACAAAACAAGGTGTAGCAAGTTGAAAACTGGCTCTTTTGATGCCTCATAAGAGTGGGCCCCTGCCAGTGCAGCAGGGAGAGATACCGATGGAGTTACCTACTTTATAATAGTCATATAATAGGCCAAGGGCAGCAGCACTGTCCTCATCACCATTTATGCTCATCATGGCCTTGGTAGCTGCTGTTAGGGGATTCTCCAAATACGACTTCCACGCTTCATCTTCGCTGGTGTAGGCTCGTCTGGTGTTGAATGAAGTGTCATTTGGCACTAAGGCCACAAGTCGCTTGTTACTGCATAGACAGGAAGAATAAAAGGTGATCCAGGAGGGATTACTTTATTCGTAATTCACAAGGCATGTTAAAGAACATCACATAGCTAAATGAAAGTGATATGTTACATCAAGCAAGTGCCTCTGTAATAAACACGGTGACACAAATATTTAACAGTATTAGGTATCTTAACCCCTCATAATAATGCAAATGTATTTTTACAATTAGTTATTGAGATATTTTAAAACTAATTGTGAAAAAAAAGGAAGTTACAATACAAGAACAATTTTGCACCAATATTTTTGTTAGCTTACACTTGATTGGGAAAAATAAAATTAACTAAAATCCATTACAATAAGACACAAATGGAAAAAAAGTAAAATGTATGTAATGCTAGTCTGGTGTTCACCTAAACTGAGCCTGGTTCAGTATTTAATAACAGGGTACACCCAATAACTGAGTTATTTTCTGCTTGTGGAATGTAATGCGTCAATAATTTCAGACAGGTTTTCAATAACAAAGGTACGAGCAAAGGGTCTATGGATGGAACATAATGAGTCAACATATTTGAACTCAGTTCCCACTTTATCACTCATCAGATGCAGTTACAGATCCATTGTAAATATACTGAAGACCATTAGTAAGTGGGATTAGCAGTAGAGCAGTTTCCTCCATCCGGAAAGTAGTACAAACTGACCAGTGCCAGCAAGTCTAATGGGAGAGGTTATTCTGCTGCAGATGTAGCAGGAATTTCCAGTGTAATGGAAACATAAATGAAGATAATTGTATCTGCTTTTGAAAAACATTCAATAATCTCATGGATTAAAAAAAAAAAAAAGCAGCATTCCTATTACACAAGATAGCAGAGCAACAGACAGACGGAGCAATAGCAGAAAGAAGTGGGTGCTTGCTGCACATATAAGAGCGCTGCCCAGATGTACGGCTCGAGTTACACAGATCCCAGTGAATCAAACTTTTAACACATTATCCTATATAAATCCAAAAACAGCAAATAAATAATTGAATACACTGTAGCTTTTTATAAGCCATTTCTTGCTATCTTCTGCATAGGAACCATTTGGTATCCAGCTTTCCCTTTTTGCTCTCCTCTAGCTATTGCAGTGCCAGCTCGGCAGGCCACACCACGGCAGGGAGCCCCAGGACTAACAGCCCACTGCCTGACCTCAGCCACAGGAACAGTTGTGGGCTCCACGTGAAGCAGAGCGTGACCCCTGGCCTGTGGGGAAGAGGAGGGGGTGGGTGAGATCTCTATCTCCATGGTGCAGGAGCACTGGCTGCAGGCTTCTTTATTCAGTGAAAAACAAAATGATCTACGTGAGATGTGGAACAGTTTTATGAATTCTGGGGGAACAGAGTACGTCATAGCTGCACAAAATACATGCAGTGGTTACAGTTCAGATTATATTCTCCTTTCATCTGAAATACCTGGAGTTTTGGAAGTTCCCCTTCTTTCCCGAGGGCCTTTCTTTCTGCCTGACCTTTTGCTGTCTGTTCTAAGGATTTTCACCCTCCCTGTACTCACACGTAGATCTGTGTTGCCGTGGGTTTGCTAGAGCAAACAAAAGCTTAAGTACAAAGTAGGGACCCAAGGAAAGACAGAGAGACCTGCGAGGTCTGCTTTCCTTTTCAATGCGTTATTGTTAGCGGCTCAAATCAGATTTGCAGCAGCCCCATTGTTCGTGCCAGGGGTGGCAGAAGGCCCGTCCCCACTCTGGTGTAGCCAATTCTCTCTGGCTCGCTGCTCATTTTCCATGCAAGGATTCTCCTTTCCTCAACAGAGCTCCCCTTCAGTTGCAGCACTGGCACTGCACAGCACACAGTGTCCAGCTCGCACAAAGTGCCTGCAGCTCACTGTCAGCACTGCCTTTGGTTGCACTGAGCTCTATTACCCACACAGCAGTCATAACTGCTTACGAGCGCTGCAGGCAGACAGCAGATACCCTTTGGAAGCACCTTCTAACAACCACACAGCGCTCAGATGCAGAAATGCTGGAGGGGAGGAGCTGCTCCACACTGCCCCAGCTCAGCAAAGTCAATCCTACAGCAATCAGAAGATAGTGCTGTCCCACACAGGTGTCATGGGTGACTGCGTTGGGAAGTGAAGGTGCAGGAGCTCCAGAGCAAGCAGCCTGCACGTCAGCAGGCGGGCACCACAAAGCCACGCATGCAAAGGCCCAAGGCCTCTCAGCAGTTTTCCCTAAACCCCAGGTTTTCACATTTAAAAGCTCAGTAACCTCCTCCTCTGACAGGAAAGATGGTCTGCAGCTAATCAACCCACACGTTTGTTGTGTTTACTCTGCAAACAGACTGAAACAAAAGCACTAAGAAAAATAGAAAACTTCCTCTTCCTTACCCCCTCCCCCCCCCCACCTGCCTCCAGCTGTAATCAGCTTTGTGGGAGGTTAATGGTCAGACCTAATTATCATGATTTAACATAGTCAATCATTTCAAAGATTGTATGCAAAGCACTCAGCCAAAACAACCGAGCTCGCTCTAAGAAAACTTCTCTATTAATTAAGGTCGTTTGTATGGAGGGAATGTTTGCCTGGAGAACGAAAGCTGCAGCATGTGCACGTGTCCCCTCTGCTGTTCCACAGCTCCCAAACCTCCAGGATCGGGTCAGCCAGATGTGACAGAGGCACAGCTCCAAGAAGACCAGCCTCCCCCTAACCAAAAGAGCCATACTTTATAACATCCCCTTCAATTGGCTAGAAAGGACAGCAAGAGCAGCAGATACCAGGCACATCAAAGCCTCCCGAGGCCTACCAGTGCAAGCCAGGAGCCCAGCCCCAGCCATGCCCCCACCACATTCAGGCCTGCCCACTGCCAGGACACACACTAACCAGCCAGAGCCAGCGGCACGCCTGTGCGCTCTGACATCACACCACATTTACTGCAGAGATGAAACTCAGGGAGGAGAGCCAGTAGGTGAAAGCCACAAGCTTCCTTTCCAGCTGTCCCATGAGCTCCTAGTGAATGCTAAGTGCTTTTCTTGCCTCCTGTTAAACAGCAGTAGGCAATTTGTATCTAAACACATAGATGTGTAAGGATGGAGCCATTTCCCAAGGCATGGGCTAGCTGAGGGGCCAGACTGCCTGACACTTCACGTGTGTTCATGACTAAGCTTCACACAACCTTTAATTTGCAAAATCCTTCTCTCCAAACAGTTCAGTAGCAATGTTCTAGTTTGTATCAAGCTTATAAAACTAAATTCTGTGAGCGTAGCATATAGAGACACCCAAACTTGGGCTCACTTTGCCTCATTGCAATACCTGGAATCCCACAGTACAAGTTGGAGAGGAACACTGGCACAGGACCCAACCATCCTGACGGCAGCACTTTCAAGTCCTCCTTCTGATTGGAGATGAGCAACTTTCAACAGCCAGCACATTTTGGTGCTACAAAATCCTATTACAGATGAAACCCCACACAACTTGATGCAATTTGTAAATTAACTTAAGATGGAACCATAAATGTTCATCAATACACTCAAGAAAAGTGTTTTTTTTTTTTTTTAAAAAAAAAAAAAGCAGCTTGGTGAGCAGCTTGCTTTTTATTGAAAAACAAGATTTCCTGCCAGTCTCCTTTCCCTTTTTGATGAACACAAGCTTTCTAGTGGATTTGCAAAGCTCATGCATACTCAGTCTCCTTTTTCTTAAATTCAATGTACAAAGATGCCAGGGGTGGCTGAGAGCAACCCTGAATCCAAGTGCATGGATGGACCCAGATGCAACTTGCCTGTAGGAACTGTACAAACATCCCACTCACTCTACCATATGCTCAGCATTACACATTGTTCTAGACAGTGTTTGTGGGGAACAAAGACTCCTGAAGATGCCCCCAACTTTTGTCTTATCTGGGAAATTCATTCTTGAAACAGAAAACAGTCACATCTTGGGCATTCCTTGGGATTTGACTGCTCGTTTGACACTGCATTTGTTCCAAGAACAAACTAAAGAAGAAAAAAAAAAAAAAGAATCAAGGTGCTCTATTACGTATCCCTACAGACTCGTTTGTTCCCCCACATAAGATACGAGGGTTTCCCCCACCCGTGCTTGCAAGGTGCTGGATGGGAGCACACCAAGTAACATATGCATGGCAGTAGAGGACTGGGAGGAATCCTGTCTCAGAGGTCTGCCTGTTCTGACACCTGTGAGATAAGAGCACCAGGTACATGTATGCAGCACCTTCTTCAAAAGGTTGCTTTAGGAGCTCACATATGAGCTTTGGTCCACACAGCTCTTATGAAGTACACAAATTGTAATGCCAGTCAAATAACTGGAAAAGGTAAGACAGACTGCTGTGTCCTGGCTCGCAGCCCAGCACATCAAGGCCACAGAATACTTATCATAAATTCATTTTTTGTTGGATGATAAGAAAGTGCACAGGGCAATTGTCTACAGCATGGAAACTGGGGGAAATGCAAATTCTACTAGACACAAGCCAGAGAGACTGCTTCTGCATTGTGGGCAGACATGTACCACACTGCATCCTGGGTTCCTGATCCCTTAACTGTCCAGACCAGAAACCAGGCTGAAGAATGCTGTGGCTGGGGATTTTATGGGAGGAAAACCTACCTGCTTCAGCTTTCCTCCTGTGCAAAGAGGCAGAGATCTCCAGCAGCACCCATGTGTTGTTGGCTATGACAAAATACGTGGGAACCCACTCCAGCCACATCCAGGAGCTGCAACTTGCTCCTCCTTCAGTTTTTACATAATGAAGGAGGGCAGAGCAGGATCATTTACTGTGTTTCAATAGTCCTGAAGCCCTCTGTAAGATTAACTTACACTTGCACAACTCTCCAGGCAGTTGTGAGGCCACTGCTATAAAGCAGATTCAGAGCAGCTGTCTTACAAAGTGTACTTACAAATCCATGGCACCAATTTGACTATAGTGACCACATTAAAAAAAAAAAAAAAAGAAAAAACCTAATCTAAAAGACAGATACCCAAGCTGGGTAAGTTAAAAACCTTTAGATCACTGATCATACACTCCTGTCTGTGCTCATTACAGAAAGATGTGTAAATGAAACATAGCCCTAGTCCTCCTAGTACTCAAAAGCATTTGTTTTGAAGAGGTGAACCCAAATTCACTAACATCTGTATGCTGCTCTGCCTACACATAGGCTTAAAAAGAAAACTGTACATACACATTTGTCTCACTGCAAGTTTTATTTTAAAAAAGTGTTGACTCCTCAGAATTTATTGCCAAAGTCATAATTAAAAGATCAGCAACATCTTCACTTCAATTAGACAGTTGTTTAAGCTACAAAGGAAGGTAAGTGTTTAACGAACAGGAAAATCCCAGCCCATGTCTCCTGGTATTTCATCTTCCACTGCCAGCAATCACATCCTCCCCAGAAGCATGAAGTCTCCAAAATGCACTGCACCCAATCCAGGGGGGCTGTTATCAATACACAGATGATTGGGAGTGAAGGAGAACCAAACCAAGGAGCCCATCTGCAGCCCAGAAGACACAACACGTGGCCCAAGCAGCCGCCCGTACCAAGGAGCTTCCATTAAAGAGGCAGAGTAATTTTGCCTACTAATGACTGCAGGTTTGGGACCCTCACAATTTCTGAGCAATTATTCTTTTTGAGTGCAAGACCAACCTGAGCAAGATCATGCACGTTAAATGACTAAAATGGATTATTCCTCCTTTAAAAAACACTCAGAGAGGAAGTGAAATTAATTGTAAGCACAAATCAATGGAAAAAAAAGACTAATTCAACAATCAGATGCTTTCCAGAAGTTTTGTTTTTACTCAGAACTAAAATAACTTTAAGCGATTAAAAAGATTAAAATAAATTGATGATTCATTAACATTGAAAGAAATACTAAGCATGCCAAAACAGAGGTTAAAAAAAAAAAAAACAAAAAAAGAACACACAACACTGTGACATCTCCTCAAAAACCGAAGCTTAACAAAAAGGACAAATGGAGCTCACAACACACAGTTGAGCAGAAGGTAGCAGTTACTTGGCAGTTTCAGATTGGGCCACACTGGTTTTGTTCAGAAGCATACTTCAGGCATGCACAGCACACAGGCTGTTCTGGCTGCCTATAAAAACAGCAGCAGACTTTAAAATTAAGAACAGGTCACGGCAAAGCTTCCCTGACCTGCTGCAGTTTAACCTGCCCACTGACCCCACAGCCCTGACTCATTCATTACCCCCATGGGAGTTAATGGAAATGGAATCGCTGCACTGACAGCACAGATTGCCAGATTTTCAAAATACAAAATCTTTTATATGGCCAGGAGGAAGACAAATTCAACAGCTGAACAATCCTGGGAGGTAAGATTACCCAAAGTATCAAAAAGTAAACTCAGAAGTATACTTTACAGAGCAAATAAAATACAGAAATATGAAATACACCATTGTCTCAAACTACTAGAAAATGAACAGAACTATGCAGATGTGTAATCTTCAGGTTGGAGACATTCTCAGCTTACCTGTATGTTGCAATGTTTGACTTCTCCTCAGTTCACATGCACTTAATAGTGTTTCATTGGTTAAATATTTCATAAGCAACAGTTCTCTTCTTTATGAAGCTGGTGCCATTAAGGTACAGGACAGCATCCCTGTACACTGGGCCAGCCAAGCCAATTAGTCCTTTCCTTTCAATTAGCTACTACTGTCCCAATCACTGATTAGAAACCTAGTGAAAACTCATCCCGTGATTAATTCCTAATCAGCATTTCAAAACATTTTTTGTGCATTTGCAAGAAAGGTAAGTTAACTGGTTGATCCCTAATCACAGAAAAAAAAAATACTTCTGGGAACCATCACGGTCTGCACTGGATTAATATTTGTGAAAAATTTTGACAACAAATGTCAGCTGGGTTAATATTATTTCCCCTTCACATGTCCCTGCAAACCAAGAATGATGTCCCTACTGATCCCAGCCCAAGGAGGAGGTTATGTCACCACTGTAGCCATGGAAGTGATCTGGGAACATCCCCTCCTCCCTCCTGTCCTGACCCCCAGCCGGTCTCACCACTGAGGGACACCTGTGTTACACTAGGTTTGTACCCCTACTCCACTCAGCCAAGTTGTGGTTGCAAGTTCTGCAATGTTATGCATGCTGACTTTCCACCTTCCCTACAAAGAGGATATTTCCTGGGGAATATCCATGAGAACAAGTCTGATATCTGAAAAGTACAAGCTTTTAAAACTTCTAAATTCTCATTTCTCCATTAATTCCTTGATGATTAATACTGGAAAACTCATCTCAATACATGCTCTATCCAGACTCTCAGCAGTGGGGGGGAGAAAAAAAATAAATTAGCAGTCTGCAACCTAATTGCCATTCCTCATGAGCTGATGGGTAATAGGTTTGGCCCTCAAAGAAAGAACTAAGTATAATTCCCAGAATCACACAGAAAACCATAAATGCCCTTTGCTGTTACAGTACTGGATGCTTAAGCTAAATAGTATAAAGGCAGAAACTACATCCAGGAAGAAACACAAAACCAGAACAAAATTACTCTGTTAAGAGTCCAAGATGGACTTCAGTCATGCTGCCAAGCAGGCAGGCAGGATGGGAACATGTTTCCAATGACACACAGGAACAGGTCTGAACCTATTTCCACATTCAGCGTCACCTCCCTCAGTTCTTTGCCCACATGGACACGCTCAGTGCAGACCTGGGCTGCCCCCAGCCCTCCTTCACATGATTGGTCTGAGCATACCCCAGCCCCATCTGCCCCCTGTCCTCAGTCACTCCTTTGCATCCTGGAAGTGTTGCAGCCTAACTAGCTGGGGCTGAAGCCACAGGGTCAGCATGCACAGGCTTGCTTCCAACCCTACTCATCAGGCAGCATCAGTGCCAGCCGCTGAGGGACTTGCCACTCACCTAAAACTGGGAACAGATAGGACAGCAGTGTGGCGGGACTACTGTTGCTCCTCATTCACAGTGCCAGCAGCAGTCCAGCACCCTGTTAAGTCTCACAAGTACCAAGGTCACCAAATCAGCTCTAGCTGTGTTCTGAAGGGATTAATGGTTTCTGCACACTATAGCAAGCACAACTTTCAGCTTGCAAATCACAGAATCACAGAATTGTAGGGGTTGGAAGGGACCTCCAAAGATCAGAGTCCAAATGCAGTCATGAACCCAGGAATGCAGACATCTTGCCAAGTGGATGCTCCTTACCCCTGCCAAAAAAGCCCCCTTGCAATAGCTCTGAGAAATGGGTGACAACAGGCAGCCACATGGGTCTCCAGAACACTCACAGAAAGGCAAAAGCATATTTCCTTCCGCAGAGCTTCTAGCTTAAGCAGCTGTCTTTAGCTCCAGTCATTTGCCTGCCCTCCCTCTGCTGCCCTAGAACATCACTGGATGGCATGATGTAGCCAGATCGACAAGAAGCTGGTCAAAAAGTCGTCAAAAATATTTGCCAATGGCAGGCCGGGCTATGCTGGCCTAGCATTCCCTTAGCCAGCTCTGTTGCTGCACAAACACCTCTACTCACACCGCTGGGAGGAGGAGGCAAAGGGAGGCAGCAGCAAGTGGTCACAGCCTGCTTAAGTCAGTACTACCTCTGAGAAATGCATGTGAAACCATGTCTTATCTCCTCTGACTGATAGGAGTTTAGGGAAGAAAGCAGGCCAGACCCAGCTTAAGCAGCTCAGCTAAGGGGAAAGATGGGAGATATGCACAGTATCTTAGGGATAATCTCCCCTTCCAAGCCCCCTCAGTTAGCATTAGAATCCAGTGACCTGCTCTTTAGCATTCTCACCCCACCACCACCTCCCTCACTTAAAGAGGATGATGCAGGGAGCACTGCCAATGGCCCTTCCTGCCTTCTGCATCCCTCCTGACCACCTGCCTCCAGCAGTGCTTTACCAGCACAAACCACACAAAGACATGCCCACCAATACTGACAAATCAACTGACCATTAAGTGATTGACCTCCCTGTCCATCCTTGTCTTAGGGAAGGTTTGTTTTTACATAAAGAATAGGCCACATGAAGGAGCACAATGTCATACTCCTTGGATTAGGTTTTCATATGACATAAGAGCCTTAAAAAAAACAAACAAACAAAAAAAAAACCTACCCATGCACCATCTCAGCTTAATTTAATTCCTCATTCCACTCGGTCATCTTTCTATTTGTCTACTTTTGAATCTTGAATTTATTTGTCTACTCACATTACACTTGTATACAAAGAGCTCGGGGGATTTCTTCACTTTTGATTTCCTTCCCAAACCCTCACCTCTAAGTTTTCTCAAGCTCTCCCACCAACTAGAGGCAGAACATGGGCCCACCTGCACAGAGGCAGTGCTGCTGTCTGGGTGTCCCTTCGGTGGTGACACCATCGGGGTGTGAGAACAGAGGGAGCGATACTACCATGTGCGGCTTACATTCACGCCATGCTGCGCAATGAAGGGCGGTCCTGGGACTGGCTGCGTTCGAAAACCAGAGGAAAAGCACTTTCGCCCTCATTCCTGTAGTCTCACGCGTGAGTTAGGCCTCGCTGCAGCTTCCCACAGCTCCCGGCTGCGCCCACAGAGATGCGTGCCCGTGCCCCACAGCTCTCGGCGAACCCGGATCCTCCCCGCCCCGCAGCAGCCCTCGGAGCTCCGTCCTCGTTCCCCTCCTCGCACTTGAGTCGCCGCGGCCCTCACCGGAGCCTCATGCGTTCGTTCCCGCTGCCACTCGCAGAGCTCCAACCTCCGTTCCCAGCTCCTGCCGCCACGGGCCTCACTTCACACCAGCAGCGACCGTTCGAGGAGGCCGCGGCCGACCTCACGTCGCCGCCGTGGCACGGCAGCCGGCCCCGCTGCTGCCCTCTACCAGTAACCCCTCCGTCCCCACAGGGGCCCCGCGCCCTTCCCCAGGTCGCACGGCCACAGGCCCCTCCTCTCCGCCTCCTCTGCCACAAAGGCCCTTGGGGCGGGCGGCGGGAGCGCCTCGCACCTTCCGCGGCCGGACCGGCGGCACCGAGCGGCCGTCCCGCCGCGCCCGGCCTCCATCTTCCCTCCCGTTACCTCCCGCCTCCATCTTCCGCCCGTTACCCGCCCGACGCCCGCACCCAACCAAGATGGCCCGCGCCGCATTCCTGCGCCCGGGCCTCAGGGCGTCCCCTGGCAGCGGCCTTACGGGAAAGAACAAAGCGCGGGGCGGCCGGGCACGAGGCCGGGCCGGCAGTTCTCGTGAGCGCCGAGGGGCGCGGGGCAGGGCACGGCAGGGCCCGGCGGCGCCTCGTGCTCTGTGCGGGGCGGCAGCGCACGGCCGTGCCCTCGGCGCCCGCAGCCTTACGTGGGGATCCTCGAGGTGGGGGGAGGAGGAAGCGGGGAGAAGACCGTCCCCAAAAAAAGACCAAAGTCAGGCAGAAACGAAACAAACCAAACCGGATCCGCACGCTGCGGAGCGGCGGGCGCCGCGCGTCGCTCGGCCCGGCGGAACACATCCAACCGGTCGGGCCGCGCCGGGCGCACTTACTTGTCCGTCTCTTGTGACATGTTTGCTCCAATGAACTCGCTCCCCTTTCCCGGCGCTCGGTCTCCCCGGTGGAACTGGACTTTCAGGTCTGTGCAGGTGAAGGTGCGCGCGAACGCCCGGCGCGGCAGAACCAGAGCTACAGGTAATTCTGCTTGCCGTGCCCCCCTGGCCCCGCTCCGCCGCCGGGGCAGCGCAGCGCCGCGCAGGTACGGCCCCAGCCCCCTCCCCCTCGCATGTGGGGAGCGGCGCGGAGAGCGGCCGGGCCGGGCGCGCGCAGGTAACTTTCCGAGCGGCGTCGGATTCTTTCACTAAAGGAGCGGGGCAGAGGGCCGAGCCGCGCGCTGATTGGGCGGGGCGGGCGGCAGGTGCGCTGCCATTGGAAGAGGCGCGCAGGTACGGCGCCGCCGAGCTCCAGGTAACGCGCCGCGCCGCGCCGGGAGGCACCGCGGGGCCGCCGCTGAGCGAAGGGAGAGAGCGAGGGGAGGGCCGGCGCCGCGCTGGCGCTCGGGTGGCGGCCCCCCGGCAGGCGGCACGGCCGAGGCCGAGGGGAGGCCTCGCGGGCGGCCGGGCGTGACGGGGCGGCGGGACTTGGGCAGGTGGCGGCCGCTCGGTGGCTGCCGACGGCCGGCCCCGCGGGCGCCGCGGCCTTCGGGGAGCGGTCGGCAGCCGGGCTCCTCGTGGGACGGGGGGTTTGGGGTCGGTTTGGAGGGGTTTTATTGCCGGTTGGCTTATTTCCGACGGTTCCGTCTCAGCCGGGAGCGGCTGGGCTCGGCGGTGCCGCCCCCGTTGCTGCGCGGTCTGAGCGCGGGCGGTCGAGTCCCGGCTGCCCGCAGCAGCTGCCCGGCGCCCGCACGGCGCTCACAGCGCGGAGCTGCCGAGCAACTGTGCGCTGCGCCGGCGTCTCGGTGCTGTCCGAAAGGACGGATGGAGCTCTGGGGGCGGCGGCTGTCATCCGATGGTGGGGAAGTGTAGGAAGAGGGCTCGTCGGGTCAGCTCGGAAGCCGGAGAACAAAACGAAGCGCCTGCGCTCTGTCGCTGTGCCCCCAGCGGGGCAGGTCGGCATCCCGCCCGGACCCTCACCTCGGGGATCTTCCTGGGCTTCATCTCTGCCTTACAAATAGTGCTGCATAGAGGGTAAATGGGCCGTTATATCGCACGGTGACCTTCGCAGGAGAGTTAAGTAGCTGAATGAATTTATGCTGGCCTAGCAGAAGGATTTTTCTACCTTTCGTTTCGGCTGGTGAGGACAGAGCAGAAAGGTGCCCACAGAAATAAGCATCTGTATAACCAAGTGTGAGGGCTGCTCCAAAAGTAATGCCTCCTATTTTTGATTCTGTGATTTTATTATTTTTTTTTAATTTTTTGTTTTGTTGGGCCACAGCATCAGATATGAATGTTGGTATGGCAGTAGAGGCTGAGCCTTCCCACCAACATCCATTATGTGTTTTTGCTATGTGGCAGATAGCAGCAGAAGGGCAATTTGACAAATGGTGTCTGACATGAAAGTTCATATGAAGCAAAGGTATGGAATTAAATTCCTCCACGCAGAAAAAATGGCACCTGCTGACAGTGGATGTGAGCACAGGGAGGCGATAGGTGGTGCGTTTCAGCAGTGACGTGAAAGCCACGTTCTGGATGGCCATGCACAGCTGTCAGCCCACAAAAAGAGGAGTGTCTCAACCAGCTCATCCACTGGATCAGCTACTGGTGATGGCTGTGTTGAAAAATAGTGTTTTGTAGCTGAGAATTTGGTCTATAAAATAGTGTCATCATTCTGTGTTGTAGTTTCCGTGGAAATAAATAGGAAGCACTACTTTCAGAGCAACTTCAGTATGTTTGTCTATGAATGTGTGTCTGTAACCTCACAGAATTGCATTCTGGGGGTCTGATCCTCTTTCAATGCAGTGGAAATCAAGACTGACGCTTTAAAGTCTTTGATATTACAGAATCACAGTCAGGCACAAATGATTGTTACTATTTCTCAGCTTTTGCCTGTATTCATAGTAACAACCAAATAAAGCCAAATCAATATAGCTCAGTTTTAAGTCAGCTCAAGTGCAGTCTCATGAAGATCACAGAATCACAGAATGTCAGGGATTGGAAGGGACCTTGAAAGATCACCTATTCAGGTCCCTCTCCCAGATTCCCTGTTATGTTTTTAACTTAACAGAATAAGAAATGTAGTTTAGCTAGATTATTGATGCTTGGACTGAGCACGAAGTATTACTTAGCCTTCCTTAATTTTCAGTCACAGGAAAGAAGAATCATTATGCAATCTGTAAATCCCATCAAAAGTTGCTAATGTGGCCTGAACTGTGGATAGCAAATACTAGTATTGAACTTCTCAGTTTGTAGGCCGTTATTCATAACAATGCCTGTATAAGTCAGTTTATAGAATACATTTTGAGGAAGCCATAAGACTTTGCAAAGCAAAGAAGACGAGTAATTTTTTCACTACAAATAGTGCAGTTGTTTTGTATAAAGTATTACTATGTCATCTTAAAGCAAGTTGAGCCTCCCAGACACGTTATCATGAGGTACTGTGAGCTGTTCTGCAGGAATAATGGGAATCCTATCACGGTTTAAATTAATGAAACCTTACGACTAACTGCAGAAATGATAAGATTTCATTCACAAATATTGATACTATGTTGAAAGAGGCTTTTGAGACCTGAAAAGGCTACCTAATTGAGTGCTGTAAATAGGATTAACCTCAATTCAGGTATCCTCTTTCCCTTTTTACTTTTTTCAAATTATGGGAAACGTTTGGATGTGTGGCTTTCACTTTTTTTTTTTTCCCTCTATGAAATGTATAGGAAAAAGGAAAGGAGGATCAGCAATGAGCACCTTTGAAAATGTCACCTTCCCCAAGTTAGCAATGCTGCTGATGTACGATTTTGCAGGGAAGAAAACAGCATTTGATGCCATCTGCAGTCCTGGACCAAGCCCAAACTGTAACTCAGACTGAAATGGAATTTGTTGTTCTAGTACTGGGTCAGCTACAAAACCGCCTTTAGCAGCCTGCTCTCAGGAGGGATTGCTTCCAGTGTAGCAGTTGGGAGACTGAATTGCTGCTCAATGGCTGCAGAAGTGGTCAAGGTCAAAGGAGGAACAGAAGTGGAAAACGCAGTAATGAACTTTTGATTTGAGGTTGTTGAAGATGACAGCTTATTTAGTTGAGACTTGCTTAGGTGAAAAATATACCCTGAAAATTATTTTAAGTAGATAGTAGACATTGGGCTCATCATTTTCTGGATGAGCATTTTGTTCCAGACTGCAAACTGGAATTCAATTGTGAGCGTCCAGCTGAGCAGGTCAAACAGGTCCTGTCTCATCCAGCCCGGTGCTCATTCTTCATGAGCTCCAGGATTGTTATAAACTAATCTGTTAGTCACTGAAAAAATCATCTAATGTTATTTCAGGCCAGGCCAGTCTTGCTTCTCATAGAATAAAGGCTGTATAGGCCAAAAATAAAATGGTCATGCAATACATTTTTATGAATCTAGGAGTTGTCTTTGGAGTGTACAGGAACAATCTAAAAGACCAGATCACTTTTTTGTGTTGTTTACTTCTTTGCTTCTTTGCATAGAAGCCGGTAGGGTGTTTCTTTCTTTCTTTTTCTTTTTCTTTCCTTTTTTTTTTTTTTTTTTTTTTTTTTTTTTTTTTTTTTGCTTGTTATTGCAATTATTCAGAGTAGAATTCAACCATCTACCTTGTGTTTACATGATGTGTTCCATAGCAGCCAGCATCAGCGCTGTTTGGACTTGCCAGCACTGGGCAGAGGAAGTAGGGTGCACAAACAAGGTTCAGCTCAGCTTGCTAATTGCAGTAAGTACCTAAAATATCTTTCAGAAGACTATTAAAAGAAGTCTGTCTGATAAAAGATGTTAGAGAAGTATTTATGTCAAAACAGCGTTGTAAGGCAGCTCAGTGAGAGCGCAGATGTTTGAAAACAAGTGTTTGCAGTAGGCAGTGATTACCACGTATTTTTATTTGTGTGTTTCTCTGTAATTGATGGCTGTTGATATAAAATGCTCTCTTGCAGTAAGTTCAAAGCCAACCACCTACCTACTAATTTTGTAATGCATTTACTGTTAATCCTCCCCATAGCCCTCCCTTTGTAGTTATCTTCTATGTGAAACTACATTTACTGGAATTTGTACAGACCTTGATCTTCAACTGACTTCAATGACGCCGTCACATACATCAAAATAAATAGATTTTAGTGCAGGTCTCCTATACTCCAAATGGATCGCTTGTATGTTCTGATAATGGATTATCCTACACTATTAGCATCTAACATAAAGTAATCCTAAGTAACCAAAATCGTAACAGCAGGTTACTTGTATTGTTTCACAATGAAACTATGGAAGTGCTATCAGGATGGAAGGCTCTGTGACTAGTGGCAACTGCCTGCTGCCTGGAAACTGCCAGTTACACTTCCCAGGCAGCTCAGCTGGGATCTTCATAAGAACCTGGAGCTCTCCAATGCCTCCACATCATGCATGGCAACAGCAGTTGAGCAGCACAGAGGACCATGGAATACGTGGCTCTGGGCAACATGGTCTAGTGGTTGGAGACCCTGCCCAGGGCAGGAGGGTTGAAACTAGATGATCTTTGAGGTCCTTTTCAACCCAGGCCACTCTAGTTCTATGATCGAACACTTCTGGCCACAGGGTAGGGCATGGGGCTGCACGTGCCACTTCAATCTGAAATGCTGATCTGCGTGTTTTATAGAGCCCTCAGAGCAACATGGAACCATGTAAGAAGAAAAGGGGGGGGCTTTGTTTGCTCATTATGAGCATAGAGTTCATGATTCTGAAAGATGCCAGAGTTATTATGTAAATATCCTACATATCTGCAATGCCTGTCTTAGGCAGTATGGCACACAGAACCTTGTTTCAACTTAAAACAGAAGTCATTTTTAGTGGTGAAAATACCTCAGAGTGTGGCACTCCTTTCTGGGTTGAGACATGGAGACGTCTGAGGAGGTAGCTAAGTCTGACAATAGACTGGAATATTAGCTTCTTGATTAGTAGTACCAATCCATTTCATAAAGATTACTCACCAGTTTGAAACCAATTCAACAGAACGTAATACACAGGGACGGCTTTTCTGCAGATGCTTTGATCTCTGATAGCATTTTCCAGTGATTCAGCCAAGCGTTTTGAGACAAGGGGAAACTACGGTTAGGTCACCTAATGGCTGTGATTTTGCTTTTAGTGAAAAACTCTGCCTGAAAAAGAATAAGAAAACATCTCTGGAAGACAGCTTGATGTGCTGTGGGACCTGGGACTCAGAAATACCTTAATTAAGCTGACATTGATACTGTGTCACAATGGGGTAGAGCTGTGGGACATAAACAACCTGGCCTCCGAGAAGAATATCGAGTGCATCTTTGTGATGCTTTGTCTGACTTCTTGTGATAGTCACCAGGATCTCTCCATCATCACAGAACAAATCTGCAGCTTCACAGACACATCTTGAGTAATCCCAACTTGAGCTGTTTGGGGAGAAAGGTGAAATGCTTATAGTTTGTTTATGACGTGAAGAGTTCTTGAGGTATGTCAGAAGAAAATTGTCCTAATAGTTGTCTATCCTTTTTTTTTCCCTTGAATTGCTCATTGAACACACGTAGTGTGTTGTATGCTTGGGTTTTTTTGGTTGGCTGTCAGCAGTAGTACTTTGAAAGCCATCTTTATTTTCATAATTAAAAGCTGCTTTTTCTTTTTTTCAGTGTCACAGTTGAACAAACAATTGGATGGATGATTGCTCCTGCTGAAGGGCTCTCACAGGGGAGCAGGAATGGCTCTCTGCTTTGGCTGCTGGGGCTTCCGCTCCCAGCCTTCCTTCATCAGTCTGTCTTGAATCATTATGATTTGCAGAGCATCATTTGAAAGGAATCTGAAATAGGTTTTCACATGTTGATCACATCTCTGAGAGCTTCATATGTCTCTGCATCCATTGAGTGTTTTTAAAAAGCAGAGAAGCTCCACAGATCTGTCACCCCATCCTGAAATAAGAGGCAGTCAAAAGCTGATTAAGAGTGCATCTCTTCTTGCTGCAACGGTATGTCCTAAAATAGGCTCTGGTGTTCCAATGTGCAGACGGTGAAGGATGGGATATAAACAATTGCTTGTTTACTTTTGCCACACTCGGAAACTAGAGTAAATTCAGCACAGATTCCACAGAAACACTTCCGATCAGGGCAATGGGAGCTGGAAACAAAGCTTTGGATTTGCTTAGAAGCAATGTGTTTCTTCCTCAAAATGAATCGATGCCTTAATCAAGTAGCAAGGTGCTTAAAGAATCACAGGGAATGGAAAAGCAGCTTTCCAGGCTTGCTGAGAAAAGGGGGGGAGCTGATGCCCTGAGGCTGCTGCTCAGTTGTCCCTGTGGCAGAGGACAAAGGGGTCTGGTGGCACAAAAGGAGCCCCTGCTGGAGCCAAGAGATCTCTGCTGTGCCTTGTTCTATGGAAGGGTCACTAGGCCACTTGTCTCTGTTCATGTTAAAGCACCTTTACAGACAGGCATAGGTCCTTCTGCTATTTGCTGTCGTTCTCGTTTGAAATAGAGCAATATTTCAGAAGAAAGCAGTGAAAGCACTGATCTCGTTCATAAATATAAAGGCAGTATTGTGAGTATGTAGTGTTACTCCATCAGGCTTTGGGGCAGTGTAGGCTCAGAGCTTGTCAACATAATCTTTGTCCTTCTCTGCTGTCTGGGTTTGGTTCTTCATTGCTCAGGAGCCTCAAGGATCAGCTCAAGCTGTGGCGTGGGGAAGACCCCCGTTGTAGATGCGTGCAGTCACTCCATCAGCCTGCACTATCAGGCGCAGCATCTCAGCAATACCGTGTTTGTACAGCGCACACGCCCTGCATGCACCTACAAGCCTGCTTTATCACTGCTAAGTCTCTGCTGTGAAAGTAGATTTCTGCTGGTGGATCTGCCCTGCCAGACAGGGAGGTGTGCTGACTGCTCTGTCCTGTCCTGTGCTACTGTGCTGGGAGAGACAGACCAGGAGCTGGGCTCATGGAGCATAGTGAGACATGCAGGTCCCAAGTTCTTCTGTACTTCATTTTGCTTTCACACTATCACTGTTACCTGTGTGCATTATTACGCTGCCCAAACCAGTATTGATTTTCATATTGTGTTTTAACAGACTGGAGTTTGGAGCTTATTCTGTCTCCTTTGGCTGTGTCCCATGACTGTGGCATATGCTGCTTTTTAACCTTACCTTTGTTTCTCTGAGTCCCTTCTTTAATAGCAGGATTTACAACAGCTGTGTTTTTTCTTTACATTTTTATTTCTTTTTCCTTTTTCCCAAGTGGATGGAAATCTTAGCTTCTTCCTAAGCAAGGCGAAGAAGTTTTGTATGGCTCCAGCCACAGAGATGCTGAGTATTTGTTTCTCTTTATTTGACTAGAAAACAGAGTACCTGGCAATGGCTGTTTGTTTATATGGTGTGCTTGGGTGTGAGGGGCAAAGCAGGCAGATTTACATTTACATTTCTTTACTGCTTTTTTCTTGAGCTCCCACACATGAGCAATAGCCCTGCAGGGTAGGGAGGGAGTAAGATATGTGTGTTGCTCTTTATTTCACTATAAACTTCGCTCTGATTACTAGAACTTCTCAGGGGAAGATGAGCTCTGCTTTACCATTGCTGGGAGTATAAATCACTCCTAATTAATACCACAGTTGAGCTGCCTGGAAAGGGAGGCAAAACTCATACGCTTTGGCGGTGTCATTCCAGTAAACCTGTGTGAGAGGGAGGCCAGGCTGACAGCCTGCAGGCTCTGTGCTCCGGGGCAGAGACACGGGTTGGTATCAGGATGAAGTTGCTCAAGCTTTGGTGAAGTTGCTCAAGTTCTGACCCAGATACCAGCTGTCCACGACAGTTCCTGACCTGTGGAGCTCTCGAAGGAGGAGCACAAGGCAGACATTAGGAGGTAGGTGCAGCACCTCTCCATTTTGTACGTGAGGTTTTTGAGCAACACACTTGCCAAAGGTTTTGTGAAGAATCTGCAGAACTAGGAATTCAGTAGCCCTTGCCCATCTCTCAGGCTGGTGCCAGAGGCAGACAGGTAGTTTGCTAAATGCTTCAGCCCAACTGCTCGAAATTATGCCTGCATTCCCACTGAAACCAGCAAGTTCTTCAGTTTAGAATGCATTTATTTTTAAACTGTAGAAGCAGAGCCTACATGTTTGGACAAACTAGCGCCAGAGCATTGAGTGCCTTGTAGATTCTTAGCCCTAACTGACTGCTCGCTGAAAGCACCGCCTCAGCCTCCTGTAGCCTCCCAGACAGAGCCTGACAGAGTGCACAGTGCCTTTTTTCAGCCTGACCTTGCCCTTTTTAGCTTAAATCAATAGCAAAGACAAAGATAGAGTGCAAAGGGAAAGAATTCAGAATGAACAGTGCTCACTAAATAGACAATCCACATGTGAAATGTAGGATTTTAAATGCAAATGCCTTCATCTTGTCTTATCAGAGCCAATTGCTTTAGCCTCTGTGCTACACAGGTTGAATCTAAATGTTTCATGGATAACTCTGAGCTGACACCAGTATTTATGCAGGACAGCTGATGATGCAATGTTGTAGTTGGCTTCAAGGAAAGGTCTTACCCCAGGCAGAATGGAGTCCATCCCCACCAAGGTTTTACTTTCTCATCATTATTTCTCTCCTGTATGAAGTGTAGGCAGTAAGCACTGAGCTTGGCACCACAGCACAGTGGAGCAGGAAGTCATGGGGATTTCCCTGATAGCCCCAAGGTCACAGTAATGAACATGCAGCAACTTGGGAAAAAAGCAGCACACAGGAGAATGCCAGAAGGTCCTGTCACCTGGCTGTCCTGCAACCTTGTTTGTAAGGTAAGGGATGAGAATGTCCTGTTAACAACATGCTTCAATCCCCCTTCTTACAATGAAGTTGAGCAAAGCATTGGTTTTTCTGGGAGGTCTAATAGGTAGAAAGCATTCCGGTTTCCACAGGTTGACTTTGCTTAGTGGAAGAATATGTGACTACCCAAAGGAGCTTTCTCCTTACCCTAGAGAATGCATTTCTCCCCTCTTCTGTCATATCAGCAACCTTGCTCTTTCACCCTCCAGAGAACTGTTCTGTCTTTGCTTTCAGTAGGGTTAGTTTTCAGGCAAGTAAGTAGGCTGGTTTGACCCTGTAAAACTCCATTCCCAAAGCGTGGGAGTGATGGAGACAACAAAAGCAAGGGAACAGGAGTTGTAGGGCAGACCCACCTCTTTTTGCTGTAACTCGGTTTTAGCTTTGAGTTTTAGCAGTTGTGAAAGCTCATGAAAAGCAGTCTTTTCTGCTTGGGATGAATGAAAGCCTCACAGGTGTAAGCATGGGGATTTAATTGCAGCATTCACCCAGCCCAGTTCTTCTCTTGCAGTCTGACATGTGGCTGCCTCATGTGATGTCTCTTGGCATTGCAGAGATATAGCATCACCCACGGCTCTTGCAGCAGCAGCTGTTTCTTTGAGCCTGTCAGCCTCCTCCAGTGGCTGGAGTAGCAGTGAATTTCTGCAGATGCACAGTACTGCATCGCCATAGTCCCAGTGAAGCCCCCGAGTTTCATGGAAGTCTATGAATGAGAGCAGCTATCCAATCAAGCAGGTATTCTCTACATTGCAGGTTAAATGGCCGTCTTTCCTTCAAGAAGTGTGTGTATAGAAGACGTTCCTGGTTTTTATGACAGTACTATGAAGAATGTCGGTCGTTCTGAGTTGCCCTTTGCACTGCATCACTGTTCTGTGCTTTGGAAGTGGTTGTAGGGCTGGCTCAAGCTCTGTCGGCTGTGCCTGGGGTTAAAGCAGGTGCTTTGGCCCTCAGAACCCAGCCTGGCAAGATGGGGGCAGATAGGCAGGATTTCCCCTCTGTTGTTCCCTTTGGGTTCCAGAACTTCCAAACAAGACTAGGAGAGGGGAAGGGAGACCGAGGATATCTGAGCATCTTCTCAGGCCAGTTACACACACGACAATTACCTCAGTGTAAACAACCCATCGTACCGGGATGGGGAGAGCCTTTTGAGCCTGAGGAGGGTGCTTTGAAGTGCCTCTGCTCAGGGAGTGTCCGTTAATGCAGGGAATTGCACCGGCCGCAGCCCTGGGCTGCGCTGAACGGAATTGGGCTGCGGTGCCTATTGAGCTGGATGGGATGGCTGTTAGGTGCCCTCGGTATGACAAAGCGGTCGTTAACATTCCACCAGCTATGGGGCAGTAACCAGTAGCAACGCTTGCCTGTCTCGGCCAGCCCAGCTTGCTGCCGCTAGCGGTGCCATAAGGGGATTTGTCTCTTGTACGTGCTGAAATTCCACTTTCCTAGCGCTATCTGCACGATTTCTCGCATGTTCTGTGGAAGAATCCTAGCAAGTCACACCGAGGTTAATATAAATGTATCTATCTCTCAGCAGGGAGGAAGATTATGTCAATTTAGGCTAATAGCTGCCAAATGATAGACACACAGATGCTGTTAAGTTGGTTTAATTCCCGTTGGCCGGTCCTGACAATTGGGAGCAAAGATAAATATACACAAAGCATTCAAAGCTCGGGGTGTTATGATGCTAATTGAAAAGGTACCAAAGGAAGCCCTCACGGTCTGTGGGAACCTCGGTGCACAGATTAGCGGCTAATTAGTGGCTAGGAGCTATTTCACCCCGAGCACAGGCACCTCTGCCCGTGCAATCGGTTCTTGCCCTTGATACCAGCAATAAAGAAACTGCTGTGGGCAGCAGGCAGTGTGATGGTAGGAAGATAACATAGTGTTAGCAGTGTAACGAGCTCTCCCATAATGCACAGAAGCAATGTCAGAGATGCTTGCTGTGTCTTGAGCCACAGCAAACATAAAGGCATTTGAGGCCTGAGCTCTTTTTCCCCTCACTTTTTAACACATGCACAAGTTTATGTGACTTTTTACCTCTTTCATGTCATGTTTGCAGCAGATGAGGGAACACGCTCTGCAGACCCTGAGCCTCAAACTCTGCTTTGGACTCTGCAGTGAGTGCGCACAGGCAGTCACAGCCCCTTCCTCGCATGGTGCTTTAGAATCATGACATTTAAAAAATATATAATCTGTCTGTCAGCATCCCAGTATTTCCCTCTCAATCTGTTCCTTGGTGTACAACTGGAGAATCAAAGAGTTCTTCAAATAATGTGCCTGTGTTATGTGAACCCAAGGGCTCGGTCTGTGGAAAAAGAAAGATTTGCAAAATGGTACAAATCAGTGCATCACTGCCAGCACTGAACTAATCAGGGCTTTGTTTAATGAGGGGTGCATCTATTTTGCTCAATTATTTCCCGCTGGTGAGAATCCTTCATTTATACTTTCATTTGGGAATGCTGGTTTTGGAACTCTCTGGAAGGGCATGTTTCCTTGTCCTCACATTTACTTTTTCAAATCTGAAACAGTTTAAAGCTGTGTTTACAGTTACACACCCTCTCAATTAAATCAACCAGTATTGCACTTGACAAAGACACCAAGTAGCAATAGCAGGAAGGTTCACTTGTAAGCTTTAGAGGAGTTAGAAAGCTTTTTTTCCTGTGTTGCCAGCTCTAATGCTGTTCTGCACAAGCTGAAATCAGAAGCAGGTAATGTGAAGAACCCGTGCTGGTAGGCATTGACCTGCAGTGCATGGGCTGGTGGCTTAAGTCTGCTCTTCTGGCAATCACCAGATGTGCGCTTGTAGCCTGGTTTCCTTAATCCTCCAGTTGACCAGCCCTCCAGACAGCTAACTCTCTTCTCCAGCTGCTGAGAAAAAGCTAAATCATAGAATCATTTAGGTTGGAAGGGACCACTGCGATCATCCAGTCCAACTGCCAACCCATCCCCCCATGCCTGCTGACCACGTGCTTCAGTGCCACATCTCCACGGTTCTTCAACACTTTCAGGGACAGTGACTCCACCACCTCCCTGGACAGCCGCTGTCTCACCACTCTTTCTGAGAAGAAATTTGTCTTTATATCCAATCTGGACCCCTACTCCCCAGTACAACTTAAGGCCATTACCTCTTGTCCTGTCACTATTACATGGGATCCCTAGCAGCTATGTTGTAGAACTGGTGATCTGGGAAGAGGATTGTGAAAAGTGAACAGACTTGTAGGCACAGAAGTTCTTCTATAGGTCTGAAAGAAACCTCAGATTTCAAGCTATTTTGCCCCCTCACAAAATCCTTAGGGAAAAGAGAGACAACAGCCCCAGGCAGCCACCTCTGCTGTGGATAAGCTGCCTAGCTTGCAGGGCAGCCCAGAGAACCCAGCTGCTCTAGGAGTCCTAATAGCCCTTGTGGAGCAACAGATTGCTGAAATCATGCTCATCATTCAGTATGTTTGTCAAAATAGAAATGAGATACACAGGAATAACATTTTTTGGCCAAGGTATTTCTAACTGGTTCTAGGTGGGTATTAGTAATAATACAGCTGTCAGCTTTCACACAGTGTTTTTTAAGCAGCAGTGCGTTGTATCTTTTAAGGTATCTTCCCTTTTATTTTAAGCAAAATACCTTTGGGAACCATTAGTCATGGTTTCAGGCACTGCTGGACAGTAGTAGCGTGAAGATACAGAGTGCAGCAACCCATACAGCGTAGGAAGCCAGTGACAGGGCTGCAGGCTGGAAAGGCACTCTGTGCCAGAGCCTGGCAAGAAGCAAGGAGCAGATCAGACAGCTGCTTACCTGCTGTGAGTTGAAAAGAAGGAGAAATCCCAAGTCAAGAAGGAGAGAACCATAGAGAAGAAACTGCAGAGGAGTTCCTAATTTTGATAGGAATCTGTGCATGACACACTGGGTCTGCAGGAGCCCAGAGCTCAACTCAGCGCCTTGAAACCCAGTACCACAGCTGTAACTCTCAGGATCTCTTCTGAGCAAATCTCGTGCCATTTAGGGAAGGTGCTGGCCTGAGCTGAAGCTGTGCAAATACAGCTAAGAAAAAATAAAAATCAGTTTAAAGCATTAGCCTGTTCCAAAAAAACAGTGCTAAACCTCATTCCAGAGCTGCTGTTAAATTGAAAAATATATAAGTGCATCTTCAAATAAAGTGTAAAAAACCATTTGCTTTTCTAGTGGTCTGATGACTGCTTTTGCCAGGTTACTTCCAAAGTAGAATTCACCTACAGTCTGAGGCAACGCCTGGGAGATCCGAGCACTCTGGTATAACCAGGGTAAAGTTGAGGTGAGAGACAGGTCAGAATCAGGTGTACCATGGAGGTACTGCGGCCTTTTGGGGGGAAAATTGCCATCTTGCTGGGAAGACCATGTTTCTGTTATTACCAGTAACAACTGGTTTCTACCATTTACTCTCCCCTTTTTCTTTGTCAGGTAGGCCCTGACAGCTGAGGGTCTCAACGCACCATGCAGGTGAAGCTGTCATGTTAGGGGCTCAGAAATGCCGTCAGGTGGTGTCACGTGTGTGGGGATATGTGGCACCACGGCCCTGGTCAGAGAGCCTGCAGTCCAAGCCGGGAGCCTGCAAGAGGGGGGCACAGAAAAGCAGTGACACCTGCACTGTTTTTAATGGGATTTGTAGCTGTGGGGTTTTCTTTCAGTGCACTTTGACGCAGATGCACATGAAATGTATTACCGCAAGAGCAGGCTGCCTGCTTGTGAATGCTTCTGCGGGGCAACGTCTGTTCTGCAGAGGCAGACGTGGGGAGTGAGCTTTAGGTGGGAGCAGCTTGGTTGGCACCGTTTTCCCTCTGTGGTCTTGCAGGAAGCTGACATCAGCCATCTTCACAGACTGTGCGACTGTAACAGGCCGCTGCCTGCGCCCGGGAGCACAGACCCTCTTGCTGCAGTCAGCAGAGCAAGTCTGAACTGGGTGCATGGAGCAGGAAATGCCAGTTCGCAGCCCTCCCACGTGGCTCCAGGCTGCATGCACACTCACTTTTCCAGCCCCCAGAGCTTGTACATATTAATCCCTTCACCATCCAGATGCCGTTTTGGGATCAGCAGAGCATTCTGTGATCTTGGAAGGCTGCTCGCGTGGTGTGGGAGCCATTGCACACATCATGTGCATTGGGTGCCTGCTGTGCCCTGCTGCAGGTATCGACGTGTAGGAGAGCTTCGTCACAACAAACAGCCAAACGCTGAGCTTTTTTTCCACCCGTCATACTTTCTGATTAGTCTCAGGGAAAACCATCAGTAGGGCTGCAGAAAAGTTAAAGTTTTGCAAATTTAAGATTTGGTGGGAATATGTGCTTGTTTGGACTTGGCCCAAGAGCCTCATTTACCTGTTTGACAGGTAACAATTAGTGAGCAATAGCTCTGCTGGCTGGAATGTGGCTGTGAGGGCCAGCGGGCGCTGGGTTAGCGGGTGGGCAGGTGTGGGTGCAGCGCCCAGATAGGTATGTGCATGCACAGCATTCCTGGGAATCAGCTTTCCCCTAAAGATGGAGCGATGACTGCAGGGCACAAAAGGGCTGGGCTTAGCTCAGGCTCCAAGAGGTGAGCTGTTTGCAAGGTAAAGAAGTAAGGTAAATAGTGGGATAGGAGGCGAGCTGACAAAGAGGCTGGAGGAAGCAGCTGCCTCTTTTTTTCATGGTCCAGCAATAGGAGAGCAAAGGAAGGGTTTATAGCAGGTCTGAGAAGCTCACTTGGCACAGTATAAATGCAAAACGGGAAAACCATGTGGCGGTCAGCTTAGAAACGGTTACACTGCTGATGTGCTCGTTCCTCAGTTCTGCCATTAGCAGGAATCCAAGTGCCAACAAGTTTATCAAATAAAACCATTTCTTGACAAACAGCCCCGATTCCAGCTTCTGCCAACAGCCCCTCCAGTGTCCCCAGGGGGAACTGGCGTGATAAGTGATGCTGGCAGTCAGGGACGTGGCAGGTGTTATACAACGTTTGATACTTTGTCCTCACAACAGGTAACCCTTCTGTTATAGGAACAGAAAAATTTGCTGATTCTTTTTGTGTTTTATTCCCATTTGTGAACAGGCTTTTGTGTTTGTGTATTTCCACTCAGGTGTTTTGTACTTGACAAGCAAGCCATTGTGTGACTGGAGAAGCCACATCCTTCTTCCTGGTCTCTGTAGTTCCACCTGCAGAGTTAGAGTAGTGTGTCCCATCTTCTCAGCCAGACAAGAGACAGTAAGTACTATTAGTTACTTGCACATTACTGATCTGTTTTTATTTATCCACACAGTCTTTCACTGTAACTTTTATTTCACAAAGATGACAAAGCATTTTTTTTTCATTTTCAATAAAAATGATGTATTTTTTACTTATAAATGTCTTCCCTGGCTGAACTGGTGTACTGGTCAATCTCATTTGAGCAAGAATAAATCCAAGTATGATTAGAGACCATTTACCTTGATCTTAAAGGACTCAGCATCACTTTGAGCCATTAAACATCATTTGTACACTGTTATTTACTCTGACCTTCATTAAGAGGGAGTCTCTTTGCTCAACAGTGCATGGGCCAATAAGTGGTCATTAAGCCTAACACAACAACAGGGTTCATATTACTTCTCCCAAGCTCCTCATACCACAAGCAAACACCACAGTAGCATGGAGGCAAGGACTGATGCTGCTATCCTCAACCCAATGCCAGCAGGGTTTAGCAGGAGGGCCCCCCTGCTGACACTACCCAGCACCACTTGTGTGGACCCTGTACCCACCAGTGTGCCGTACTGATGGCATCCCAGCCCTTTTCCCAGCCCCTGGCTTCCCCTCATCATGTAACTATGGGGCAGACAGGGTGGGGGCAATGTGATAAAGGTGTAGGGAGTGAAAATTGACCATGCATGCACGTGAAGAGGCTGTATTAAATGCATGTGTGCTTGCTCCAGAAAGGGGCCTAAGTCATCATGTCAACTGTGTTGGTGAGGGAAAGAGAATAAAAGGCACCCAAGCACCGAGGCAAGAAGTGAACAGTGCCATTCCCTTCCCCGCATCTCCCAGTCTGCCCCAGACTTCCTCAGCTGGAGCTTGAATCCACCTTGACATTTCAAACCTCTAAGTCAACGTGTTTTGCCAAGTTGTCTGATAACCAATTGAACTCCTTTCTACTTTTGACATCCAGAGCATTATGGTTTTTGTTTGTTTGTTTGAATGCCTGCAGAATGTGACAGGTACCTAGAAAAATCACTTTGTCCCGGTAGCATCCCTTGTTAATGTCAAAGAGAGCTGCATGGAGAGGCTGAGTTGTGGTCAGCGCTGAACTCTGTGCTCCTTTGGTGTCTGGAAATGGGAGATGTACTTGCAGAAAGACCAGACTCAGGGGCAGTGAAAGAGCGTTTCTTCACCCTTCACTTTTTTAGGAGTGTGAACACAAGGAATTTAATCTTTCCATTTGGTTACTGCTGCTCTCTGCTATATCAGCACAGCCGCCAGAGCCGTTGTAAACATTTGAAGAGTGGCATTGATTAAAGGTGACTCAGGAACAAATGTGATATGAAGAATTTGGAAAGATTGGAAGAACAGCCAGTGTGCCAAATGCTTTTCTACACGGACACCTAAAGGGATGAAGAAGAGGATGGTTTGGCAGTCACCCTTCCCACTTCAGCTCTGCAGTCATAGTCCTGTTAGAAGCTCACACTGACTCAAAGGGCCATTGTCCCACCAGTGCATGAAGCTTGCAGTGAGTCAGCCCCTGCATGTTACGAGGCAGGATAGCTCCAGCTGCTATTTAGGCTCTGTACAAAGTTTGACACTACTTCAGGGCAGATATGGGGACTCCAGAGAGTATGACAAGGGCTGTGTTGCTCACAGGTAACTACCAATAAGGAGCCCACCAGATAAAGTGAATCAGAGATGGCATCTGAAATAGTCCGTCACCCCAGCAAAACATATTCTAGAAGAGTAGTGTTGAAAAAGAACCAACTCCAAGGAATTCACCACTACAGGTTATTCCCAGGCAGCGCTACCTTACGTGAGGAGTAACAGAAAACACATGACCTTACTCTCTGTGAAGTGTTTGTGGAGCTTTTGTCACCATAGCACCGAGTCACCAGATACAGGAAGGTCCCTCCCATGATTCATAACTGAACCCACAGTGGCTGTTGCTATTTTCTGCAGTACTTCTCACTCTGCAGCGTGTGGCAGCTGAGCAGAGTGGTACTGAACACTCGCCAGCCTCTCCCTCTTCCCAGTGCCTTGCAAACAACTTCCAGTTCTCAGCAGCTTTTTGAGCTGTTCTGGGCACCTGAGGAGAGCTGGCGGTTCTGCGGTCATTTCATACAACTGTAGGTGTGGGCAGAGTAAGGACACAAAGTGATCTGCATGGAAGGACTTTGGGTTGAGTTGGCAATCACCAGACTTCAGCTCTTTGTGAAGAAGTTTTCTGAAATAGTCTGAGACTTTCAGATTAAGAATTTTGTAGCCAAAATACGTCTGCTACATGTGCCAGTAACAATAGATAAAAATACAATATTGGTCCAATCTGTTTTCATATTTATGGACATGAGCCACATTTTCTACCTTCTGATGCTGGATTGCCCTGAGATCCCAACATTAACTGGAGGTCTTTTCCAACCTTAATGATTCTGTGATTACATTTTCCTACATCACTAGTGGTAGGACAAGAAGGAATGGCCTCAAGTTGTGCCAGGGGAGGTTCAGGTTGGATATTAGGAAAAAATTCTTCTCTGAAAGAGTGGTCAGGTATTGGAATGGGCTCCCGAGGGAAGTGGGGAGTGGAGGGGGACTCCACTGTCCCTGGAGTTGTTCAAGAAATGTTTAGATGTTGTATTAAATGATGTTGTTTAGTGGGGAAAATATTGGCGGTCAGTGGATGGTTGGACTGGATGATCTTAGAGTTCTTTTCCAACTTTGGTGATTCTGTGACTACTAGGAAGAAAACAAGCTACCAGGAACTGTATCTGCAGGAGAGTCGCTTCCTAGATGTAATCTGGACCACGAATGGCATTTCATTTGGCAGAACTAGATATTTTGGGTGGGACATGAAACTGGAGAAGTGGAATGGCAGAAGTGGGTGTAAGTACAAAGTTGGTAGAAGTCTGGGAGCTCCTCAGCAAGAGGTGGTGGCTGGGCAGCAAGGTCTGCAGGCTTGGCAGTGAGAAGCCCACCACTGGACACCGATAAAAGGCACCTCCAGGCAGAGGAGATGCAGAGGCTGCTGCAGAATGGGTGGTGGGACTTGTGGGCATAGCCTCATGGCAGCAGGCTCATGGGGAATGGGAAGGGCCCCCAAGAAGACTGAGAGCACAGGAAGTCAACCTTAGGAGGAGTCCTGGGTCTGCTCAGTGCAGAGAGCGGAGGAGGTATTCCTCAAGGAAGTGGCTACCAGGAATCAAACAGAACAATTTCAATTAAAGGTCAGTGGTAGCATAGGCCAATAGCAACCTTGCACATTGCAGGTGATAAAGAATAGATGGCCTCCCACCAGCAGAGGAGGAAGTTACTGGAAGAGATCCCTGGGAGGAGCAGTGGGAATGGGCGTGTAGGGGCTTGAGATACAGCATGGAGGGGAGGCCCTGCCAGCACTGCCTGGAGCTTGGTGGGTACATCAGCCCTCCAGGAGCACCTGCTTGAGCAGCTTCTGTTTTGGCAGCTCCCAGCTGTCAGAACCACCACTCTTTCAGGGCACGTGGGGAGTGTGACAGCAGATATTCTGCAGCATCAGTTGTTTTATTTCAGTGAATAAGGTAACTCACGTATGCAGGGTGCTGAGGGAGCTGGCGGGGGTGATTGCTGAGCCCCTCTCGGCCATCTATCAACACTCCTGGTTAACTGGCAAGGTCCCAGAGAATTGGAGGCTTGCTGATGTGACTCTTATCTTCAAGAAGGGCCGTAAGAAGGATCTGGGGAACTACAGGCCTGTCAGCCTGACCTCAATACCAGGGAAGGTTATGGAGCAAATCATCCTGGATGAGATTGCACAGCATGTGCACAGTGTCCAGGCGATCAGGCCCAGCCAGCATGGGTTCGTGAAAGGCAGGTCGTGCTTGACCAACCTCATCTCCTTCTACGACTGGGTGACCAGACTGGTAGATGAGGGAAAGGCTGTTGATGTAGTCCACCTAGTCTTCAGCAAAGCCTTTGACACGGTCCCTCACAGGCTTCTTCTGGGGAAACTGGCTGCCTGTGGTCTGAACAGATATACACTTCTTTGGGTAAGGAACTGGCTACAGGGCCGTGCCCAGCAGGTCGTGGTGAATGGAGTGAAGTCCAGCTAGCGACCTGTTACAAGTGGTGTCCCCCAGGGGTTGGTACTGGGGCCCATCTTGTTTAATATCTTTATTGATGACCTAGATGAGGGCATTGAGTGCATCCTCAGTAAGTTTGCAGATGACACCAAGCTGGGAGGTGGTGTCGATCTGCCTGAGGGCAGGGAGGCCCTTCAGAGGGATTTGGATAAGCTGGATTGCTGGGCTGAGGTGAATGGGATGAGGTTCAATAAGGCCAAGTGCCAGGTCCTGCACTTTGGCCACAACAACCCCATGCAGCGCTATAGGCTTGGGGATGAGTGGCTGGATGAGTGTGAAGAGGAAAGGAACCTGGGGGTGTTGGTTGATGCTCAGCTGAACATGAGCCGACAGTGTGCCCAGGTGGCCAAGAGGGCCAATGGCATCCTGGCCTGCACTAGAAATAGTGTGGCCAGCAGGAGCAGGGAGGTGATCATCCCTCTGTGCTCAGCACTGGTGAGGCTGCACCTCGAGTACTGTGTTCAGTTTTGGACCCTCACTGCAGGAAAGATGTTGAGGTCCTGGAACATGTCCAGAGAAGGGCAACGAAACTGGTGAGGGGTGTGGAGCACAAATCTTATGAGGAGCGGCTGAGGGAGCTGGGATTGTTCAGTCTGGAGAAGAGGAGGCTCAGGGGAGACCTCACTGCACTCTACAACTTCCTGAAGGGAGGCTGTGGTGAAGAGGAGTTTGTCCTCCCAGGCAACGAGCAGGACATGGGGCAATGGCCGCAAGTTGTATCAGAGGTTTAGATTAGACATAAGGAAGAACTTTTTCTCTCAGAGAGTGGTCAGGCACTGGAATGGCTGCCCAGAGAAGTGGTGGAGTCGCCGTCCCTGGCAGTGTTCAAAAGGCGTCTGGATGATGTGCTGCATGATATGGTTTAGTGCTTGTGGTGGCAATGGTGATGAGGAGATGGTTGGATTAGATGATCTTGTAGGTCGTTTCCAACCTTGTGATTCTATGAAATTTTATGCTAATTATGTATTAGCATCGGTAGTAGAAAACCTTGAGTACTATGTTCAGTTTGGGGTGCTTTGCTACAAGAAAAGCAGCAAGGACCTGGAATGTATCCCGAGAAGGTCAACAAAGCTGTGAGGGGTTTGGAGCACAAGTCTTATGGGGAGTGGCTGAGGAAACTGGCATTGTTCAGAAGAGGAGGCTCAGGGGAGACCTTGTTGTACTCTACAATTGCCAAAAGGAGGTTGTGGTGAAGTGGGAGTCAGCCTCTTCTCCAGAGTAACAGGGATAGGATGAGAAGTGATGGCCTCACGTTGCAGCAGGGGAGGTTGGATATTAGTAAACAGTTCTCAAAAAAAGAAGCAGTGCATTGGCACAGGCTGCCCAGGGAGGTGGTGGAGTCACCATCCCTGGAGGTGTTCAAGAGACATGTACATGTGGCACTGAGGAATGTGGTCAGTGGGCAGTATTGGTGGTAGGTGTTGAACTGGATGATCTTAGAGTGATTCTATAATTCTGTGATTCTACGAAAAGACAAACAGAAGAGAGAAGCTATCTGTGTTTAACAAAAACAGTACAGTGCCACCAGTGATTAAATCCTGACATGCAGAACGTGTCTACCCAAGGCTTGTAGGGACAAAGCAAACAGTGCGCTGTTTGCCTGCAGCCCAGCTATTGAAGGCAAGGGTTAGTGGGAAATAAACCAATAAACCAGCACCCTGGCTCAGTGGGTTCCTTCCTTTCAAGGAATAACAGGTTATAATAACAGGGGGATGAGAAGCATCCCTGGGATGGTCACAAAAGCACAGCCTCTCCTTCAGGCCGGGATAGATCAACGCAAAGGAGTAATGCCTTCACAAGGAATAGTTTGTGATGGAAGGGTTCAAGTTGTAGAGGATTCGTTACTCCAAGCAACACGCATAATTTATTAAATCCTTTCAATTCTGTGAAATAAAGAGCAAACACAAGTCCCCACACCCAAGCAAACACACAGATAGGTTCTTGTGCAACTCCACCCCCCGTGGCTGCTTTCTGCCAACTTCCGCAATTACTTAATTTAAACAAAATCCTAGGACAGACAAACTCAATAACACCTCAGCATAACCTGAGCCTGAGCTTCCTTTTAAAGTGGCAGGTCCCTGGGTCCTCCAAAGGTGTGTGTGCTTATCAGCATCACACCTTGTCGAATGGAAGCCAATGAGACCCATCTCATTTTGAAAATTGTGTAGGTGTTCATAATAACTGTGCTGCTTGGGTCTGTTGTCCCAACACAAGGGACAGGGGATCAGCACTGCCATCAGTATTCCTCCCCTCTCTCCCCACCACATGTCCTGCACACATAGTGGACACAGACACTACCTTGCACAACAGTATTCAATACTCAATGCAAGATTTTGTAAAAACACCAGCAGCTAAGAAGTTTTATTACACAATTATCAATAATGCTTGCATAAACATTCCTTCTGACTATAAGCAATGCGTGTGACCCCGTATGAGAGTGTAAAGCTGGATGACAGTTATCCCAATTAATGCCTGTTCCTTCTTCATCATTAAAATGGAAAGGGCAGTTCAGAGGTACTTCTAGTAACCACCACTGCGTGTTTCTTTCTCCTTCCAAGCTCTTCTTAGGGATATGGGTCAGTGGAACTGTTGGCAGTGGGTTGATGGTTGGACTAGATGACCTCAGTGGTCTTTTCCAACCATAACGATGCTAATGATTCTTTCCAGAGTCCCTAAGCCTTTTTCACTATGGGTGCTCCAGCAGCTGCTGTGACGTTTCCTGCTCTACAAGTGCAGAAGTCCATGGGGTCGTTGAGCATTTATTTATTGGTCAGGTTTTGAGTACTCCCCCCAGCAGCAACTGGGATCCTGGAACAGATCCATGCCAGTGTGAGCCCTTTGGTAAACAGTACTACAAACAGTAGTACAGGGAAGTTTAATGGAGGGCTGTCCTTGAAAGCAAATACAAGACAATATGGAGTCTCCAAAGTATTTATAAAGGATTTATAAATGAAAAGACTCCTTTGTCACAAAGGAAAAAATAAATGATGTATTTTTTTTAGAAGATCTCACTGCTCCACTCTCAGAATATGGTGTTAAAATGCAACCTGAAATCACATTTCAGATATTAAGCTAAAAAACTCAAAAATATTAACCTAAAAGATGTAAAGATGGAGCTGACCCAAGAATTAGGGGCAAGAGTTTATCCAGTCCCAGGCTGCTGAAACTGTGGTTGCTGAAGAAACAGAGCACAGTTCAACACGGTTCACTCAGGCTGGCAGCTACATGATCCTGTCCAGGAATCTGGTTGTTCCTATCCTGTCCTTGGAGCTGGAAGAGGAGCAATAGAGCAGCCCAGACTGAGTGATGGCTATGGGACATGAAGGTAGGTTTCTGTGGAGCATTAGAAGCATTACAACGTCATGAAGGAGAGGTGAACTACTTACTATTTTTCTGTTGGAGCCAGCATTAAAAAGAAATCAGTAAGTGCTTTGGGTAATACTCAGTGCTTCTGTCAACACTACCCAAATTACCAGAGTACATTACAGAGTTTCATGGAGGCAAACGTTGGGAAATCGCATCAGGTGTTCAGCAACCAGTGATCTCATAGTTTGTCTTACCTGAGCAGCACAGGATGAAAGCCTCCAGCAAAGCCCAAGCAGACACCTGACATGTCCCAGCCTGTTTCCTTCAATGGCTGGAAGAAGTCATGGAAGACTTTTAATTACAACTCCCTCCATAGATGCAGTTATCTGTGAAACTACAGCGTGTCCCCATGGACAGATCGCCCAGGCAGAGAAGATATTTGATGTCCTATGCAGCCCACGTGGTTTTAGAAGAAATTTCAACTGGTCTTGGAATATCTCACTGCACTGATTTGAAGGAGGTTGCTTACTTAGGGCTCCAAACTCTTAAGGATGAGTTTTGCAGTTAGCCCTCTCAGGGAATAGCAAATATTTGGAGGAGGAAAATCCGTGTACTTCTTTACAGAGCTTCATGTTCCAGGTCCTCCCAAGCCTGTGCCAACCCCAATGCCTATCCCAAAGCAGCTGTGAAGGACAGTTATGTAAAGAGAGCTCCTGGGCAGTAAACCAGCTGCACCCAATGTCGCAGGCACCCACAGGCACACACTGTGGGATGATCAGGTTCACCCTCCATCCCAAGCCAATGGTAACGTGACGCTGGTGAACACCTCCATCATCCCCCTCCTCCCCTTTCTCAGTGCTGTTGCATAAATCAAGCCTTAGGACTATGAAATAGAAAACACACTAACCATCTCAGCTGTGTTCTAAGTACCCCATTAAGCTTCTCATAGTCTTTATCAATGCACTCTGTGAAAGGCAGAATGAAGCCCCACGAGCTGTGCAGCTGAGAAGCTAAGCTAAGCTAAGATCACTTTGAGAGTATGTCATCTTTTTTTTTCCCCAGATCATGGGCTGGATGGTTTTAAAGAATGTTTATATTGTTTACAATGTTTTTATTTCAGTGTGAAAAAAAATCCTGAGAGCTTTTAATTCATGACCTAATGATTCAAATACACTTAGTGAAATGTCAGCTCTTTTCAGACAGGTTCTGTAAATAATTTGGCACTAAATCTTTGCAGCCCATCTCTCCTTATGCCCAGGAGTGCAGCCAGAACCCTGGAGGAAAGGACTGCTCTGCATTGTCACAACCTTGCAGCGGCGTAAAACAAAAAATAGCCCCAAACAATTAATGCTATACCTGACACTTATTTATAAGTACACAGAAGCAATTTAAAAGCTGTAAAATCCATCACCAGTCTTGTTTAAACTCAACCTGTGAAAGACATGGGTGCCCATCATTTTTATTGCTGGGAGTGCAATAGCTTTGTAGAGCTTGTTAGATAAGTTGGGTCAGATGCACAGGTGGTGTAAATCAAACTGCGGTGGTTAATTCAACACATGAGTGGTCACGTGGGACTCAAGGAGGCCTTGTACAGCCAGCACTGCTCAGGGAGCTCTGACAACAGCCATAGGCTCTATAAGCTGCAGAAAGGACAGGTTCTGGCATCCCATCTCACTCTCCTGAAGTTTCTGCTGCAGCCCTTTTGTCTGCTCCATCCCTCCCTGTCCCCTCCCTGTTCTCATGTCCCGTTCATGGTCGTGGAGATGGCAGCTGCTAACAGATTTAGTCAGCGGTGGAGGAATGATTGTTTTTACAGGAAATGTCAGGGTAAGACCGAGGGCTGTGTTTCTCCCCACTGGGAGCTGGAGGAGGAGCTGGGTTTTGGCAGCAGGCTGTGTTAGCACAGTGCTTCAATATGAGTAAATAGCTCCAGGTAAAAGGGTGGCAAGGATTTGCGTTGAGTTGCTGTCACCTGAGAAAGTGCACTTATTGCTGACTTCTCTCACAGTGGAAGGAAGAGCCTGTGCCTGAGCTATAGCCATCCAGCCTGGCTCTTCTTGTCCATCTCCCAACCCCACAATGTTGGAGCAACAAGAACACAGCGCTGCTGAACTTGACCAGGGATGGCCAGGTGGTCTGCTGGGACCTCCTCCCCTATATCACATCATCTAGTCCAAATCCCCTGCAGTGAACAGGGACCACTTTAGCTAGATCAGGTTGCTCTAGCTGT
Organism: Lagopus muta; assembly: GCF_023343835.1. Taxonomy (NCBI): domain Eukaryota; kingdom Metazoa; phylum Chordata; class Aves; order Galliformes; family Phasianidae; genus Lagopus; species Lagopus muta. Next base: position 20,766,330 of record NC_064435.1, read on the forward strand.
CACTTGGCAGCAGCCATGTTTGTACCTTGGCCTGGGCTGTAATCAGTGGGACCTCCTGTAGCATGTTTCACAGGGTGGTTAAGGCTGGAAGGGACCTCTTCTGGAGGACGTCTGGTCCAGAATGGCTTCCTGCATAACTCCACTGTAGTTCTTCAGTGAGATGAGCTTCTTGCTACATCTGACTTTGCAAATCTGCAAAGCCCCAGTGAGTACAACTTCAGCTTGCAACAGGCTGAGCAGGCTTGTTTTCAGTTTTCTCTTGAACAGCAGCATCACGGGTGACAGTTCCCGCTGTGCCAGTGTCATCTCATCATGAAGTCAGCACAGAGTCTGACTGTACATCTTCCCTCCTGGATCCTATCTCTCAGATCTCGCTTTCCCAGCAGCTGCAGGATGAGCAGCATCAGCAGCTGTGTGAAGGCATGTCTGAGCCTCAGGTCGTGGCTGTGGGGCCATTTATCAGCTATGGTGCATCATATAGTTCAGCCTGGCTGACAGGAATTCTGCACACAGGCCCCCTTGTGAACCACAGTGCTTTTCAGCACCTCCTTACTTTCACATACTCCTACAAGGTCTCAGTGGTCCAGAGCATGCTGAGTTTCTGTGCTGGATTTACTTAGAAATGCACCACCGCAGTTCTGGCCTTTGCTATCCTGCTGGAGGCTCCTTCCCCTGCAGCCCCTTCCCCGGCCATGTCCATGCTCTGCAAGCTGCCAGCTGCCAACAGCATGCAGGTGTCTGCCTCTGTTTGCAGAGTTCCTTTGGCTGGGAGACAGGGAGCTCCCAGCTGCTGCCAGGTAGCACAGCCCTCTTGGCCTTAAAGGTGTGTTGTCTTTGTCACCCTTGGGTTCTGCAGCGCAGGAGATGACTTTGGCTGCAGCACGTTATGTGAATGGGATGCAAGTCAGCTACAGAACTGCTGTGGGATCCATCCACACCCATCCCTGCAAGCACGCTCTGTTAGGCCCTGGCACCATGGTGCGCTTTGTGTCAGGTTAATTATGGGCATTTGCATGCACAGGTGTGTGAAGCCTGCCAGGACATCAAGGCTTCAGACATAGAATCATAGAATCACAAGGTTGGAAAGGACCTGCAAGATCATCTTAGTCCAACCACCCTCCAATACCACTGCTACCACAAGCACTAAACCATATCTCGTAGCTCCTCATCCAGATGCCTCTTGAACACTGCCAGGGACAGCAAACTCCCTGGGCAGCCGTTCCAGTGCACTGTCTGAGAGAAAAAGTTCTTCCTTATATCTAATCTAAACCTCCTCTGGTACAACTTGTGGCCATTTCCTCCAGTCCTGTTTGTTTCCTGGAAGAAGAGGCCAAACCCCTTCTCATCACCACAGCCTCCCTTCAGGAAGTTGTAGAGTGCAGTGAGGTCTCCCCTGAGCCTCCTCTTCTCCAGACTGAACAATCCCAGCTCCCTCAGCCGCTCCTCATAAGACTTGTGCTCCACACCCCTCACCAGTTTCATTGCCCTTCTCTGGACATGCTCCAGGACCTCAATGTCTTTCTTGTAGTGAGGAGCCCAAAACTGAACACAGTACTCGAGGTGCAGCCTCACCAGTGCTGAGCACAGAGGGATGATCACCTCCCTGCTCCTGCTGGCCACACTATTCCTAATGCAGGCCAGGATGCCATTGGCCCTCTTGGCCACCTGGGCACACTGTTGGTTCATGTTCAGCCGAGCATCATCCAATGCCCCCAGGTTCCTTTCCTCTTCACACTCATCCAGCCACTCATCCTCAAGCCTATATCGTATATCTCAGGCACCTGGAAGCCAAGTGAGTATCACATCCCAGCTGTTCTAGCAGGTGCTCCAGGCACAGAGCAGCAGCTCCCTGCAACCCAGGAGAGGCCCATGGAAGAGCAGGCCGTCCCTCTGCAGCCCACAGGCACTGCACAGAGCACATCTCCACCTGCAGCCATGGAGGAGCCTGCGGTGCAGCAGCGGATGTGGTGTGAAGGAGCTGCAGCTCATGGATGCCACTGCAGGAACAGCCTGATCTGGAGCTGCAGCCTGCAGAGAAGAGCCTGAGGTGGGGCAGATGGGCTGAGGGAGCTGCCACCCCTGGAGACCCGTGTAGAGCTATTCTGGAAATAGTTCTGCATAGCATCATGTCCCCCCCACGCCCCATGACAGTTTAGGCCCCCTCCCTCCATCGCTCACAGGCATTTTCCTGTCTGCCAATTTTCCTTCTTATTATGCAGAGCAGGATTTGGCATGCTGCAGCACAGCTCCCGCTCCCTCTCGCCCCCTGTAAGCTCTGCTGTTCCCCAGCTCCTTGCAAGCAGCACCAGACCCACAGGAGCCCCACAGTGCTGCTCCACATCTCCCTGCTGGGCATCCATGTGGTCTACTATTGCCATAGCCGTGGCAGCCGCTATGAAGAGCACTGAGCTGTACCACCTTCTCCTTGAGGACTTCCCACAAGGCTGCTGCAACTGGCATCAGATGTCTCTTCCCATGTGAAAACCCACCAAAACCCAGCCAAGTTAGAAACCTTTTGAAAGCAGCCCCCAGCTGCACAGCAAACCTGACCTCCTGTGGGCTTTGCATTGTTAATAACCAATCTGGCTTCCAGGAGTAAGTGCCAGCTGGAGGCTTCTGTGAGACAGGGACGTTTTGAAAACCATTACCCCATGTCTGCCCCCTGATGAGTGACAAATGGCAAGCGTCTTTGGCCACTGCTGCCACATTTTGGGAACTGCATTCATTTTCTCCCTCGGCTCACTTACTTTTGCAAAATGAAAAAGGGAGTTAATGATATTTCGGTGATGAGTCCTGGCACAGGTTGCCCGGAGGAGCTGTGGGTGCTCCATCCCTGGAGGCATTAAGGCCAGGTTGGATGGGCCCTGGGCAGCCCTGGTCTGGTGAGAGATGGTGGACTTTAAGGTCCCTTCCAACCCAAACCATTCTGAGATTCTACAATTCTGTAATTCCATGATTGTATGATATGTGATGGAGTCAGCCGGTGGCTTCCAGGCATCCCGTGACACACAGCCCATGCATGTACACGTGCACACTTTCACATGACTGCACAGGACTTTGTTTCATTTAGTAAGACTTAGGAGGAGTGGCTGAGGGAACCAAGGCTGCTCAGTCCAGAGGAAAAGAGATGAGGCGAGATCTCATCACCCTGTACAACCACCCAGCAGGAGGCTGCAACAAGGAGGTTGTTGGTCTCTTTTCTCAGGTGATAAGTTACAGAATGCCAGGCAACAGCCTCATGTTGCACCAGCAGAGGTTTACATTGGATGTTAAGACGATTTTCCTCATGGAGAGGGTGGTCAAGTCTTGCCCAGAGGTGGTGCTTCTCAGCAGGCTGTCCCCTAGCCCCGGTGCCCCAAGCCCTGCAGGACCTGCTCCAGGCTCCCAGGTTTCGTAGCCCAGTTCAACAAATAGCTGGCAAGAGCAAGGAGAAAAGCAAAGGTGGGCAACACATTTTCAAGGAGGCCTTGGTTGCTTTGCTCTCACAAGCACTGAGTTGAAAAACCCCAGTGAGCTTCACACGCATTGGCTGGAGATCTGTGAGGGCCTCATCATGGTCACATGCGAGCAGCCTCTGCCAATGCGCTTCACCTTTATAGGCAGTGGAGCAATAAGGCACTCAGTCACAGCTGAACACACTGTATGAGGGAGACACCAATGTGTTGCACTATATTTAGATCAGCCTGGATCATCCGAAAAAGAAAGCAGGAAAAAAAAATGAAGATGACAGAGAGGGCATTTTCTTTCATAAAGATGTTAAAAAGTAATCGGAGATAAACGATAAGAGCAAAGAAAATATTAACACTTTTCATCTCTGCCTACAAGAGAACAGATATTTTCTTAAGCCAGGATCTGATTACTGAGAGCAGATGATGAGGAATTATGAAACCAGGAGATAAGAACAGAAATAGTTAATAAAAAGCTTGGGATCCATAAAAGTGGAAGAAAAGGAAAGACGACATGCAGGCATGCTGAAGGAAATGGGCAAAGAAATTAGAGATGCTTAACAAACCTTCTCAGAATTTCAAGAGAAATTTCTTAGGACTGGAAAACATAATTAAAAGCCATTGCTGGAGAAAAGCCACCCAAGGGCAAGTGACAGCTACATCCAGTCAGCCTGAAATCCTTTCCTGGGAAGTCTTAAAGCTCTTCAGAAAATCAGTTTGAAGAAGCACATGGAAGAGCACGGCATTCCCAGGCACCTCCGAGTGGCCTGAATTCACTGATGGCTGCTCCACTGATAGTGGAGCAGAACACCGCAGTGGCACATGGCAGGAGTTCATGAAACAATGGCTGGCTTGAAAAAATATTTTTGAGAAAATGGAAGAGGTAACTTAGTAAAAATCAGCTGACCTACAGTAAGAGAAAGGACTCATGGAAACAGATTTGTCACAATTGTCCTCTCCCAGTCCCTGGACAAGTTATGTGGCAAATCCAAGTATCATCATAGGAGTTTTGTAAAGCAGCTGTTAGTTATGTTAAACGTAACAATGTTGTGATATTACAGAGATAAAGGTGCACATCCAGCCCTTCATGACATGCACAAATATCAGGCTGGTTCTGCCCGTTGGATTGGCTACATGTGGAAAGAAACCCCCGTGTCTACCTGGATGACAGCAGGGGTGACACAATGGGGACTGCAAGTTGTGCAACTGCCATATCATTAAAAAAAAATAAGTATAGAAAATTCTGGTTGTAGCAATAAAAACAAATAAAGGCAACCTACAGATGAAAACCTACACACTTTTCAAAGCACTTGAATACTGGTAAAATATTTAACTTGGACATTGCTGTCTCAAGCTCCCCACCAGGATTGATACTCAGGAAGCGACCACTGTTGATGTATCATTAATTTATACTTTTTATTATCTGTGCTCTATGAAATGATATTTTTAATTTGTTTTTAATGTCTTTCAAATAAAGTGCTGCACTTCATATTCTTGGTATTCATTGTTATAATGCTTTGTAACTTCTTCTGCTTGTGCCAGAACTTCAGAAGTAGCTAGCTAGAGGGGGAAAAATCTACCAGTATTGTACTTCCACACATTTTACTGGACAGCAGCATCTCACAAACCAGTGATCCCAATGACTCCATGTCCCGCTTCATGTCCTGCTAACAATGCTCTTAGAGAGCTGCCATGCTTGCAGCTGGCCAGGAACAGTGCAGCCAATGTGCCTGCAATTTGTAGCAGAGACATGGGGCAGGAAATGAGAGAACCCATAAATGCTCCACTTCAAATACTGAAATCAGAGGTGAACAATTGCGGGCAGCTTTGGTCACGTAAGTTTGCTGTTTACGGAGCTGGTGTTAATGATTTCCTGCATGAGGAACTACTACAAGTCTTGCATGCAAGTTGGCAAGAGAAGGGAAAACATGATGACTGTCCATACTTATGTCTACACCTGTGTTATCTATCAGAGTATTGAATATCCAGGAAGAAGGACTGATTTTTCAAGATAAGCCAAGAACAGAAAAAAACAAACTTCAAAATCCTTCAGGGGCACCACTGGAAAATCCTCTTAGAGCTTTGTTACTTGCTCGAGACACACAAAGACAAAACAAGCACTCCAGCACTGGCATCCTCTTCCATTCCTCTTCGCAGATATGGAAGCTGGGTGAGCTCTGAGCTCTCTGGAATGGTCCATGTTGCTCTGAAGGACAGCACAGCCAGCTGGGGCATCAGCCACTCCTCCCAGTTTCTGAGAAATGCAAACTTGTGTTATGGTAGGAGGTTGGTCAAGTATGACTTTCCCATCATAAATCCATACTGACTACTCCCAATCACCTCCCTGTCCTTCACATGCCTGGAAACAGTTTCAGAAAGCGGTTTCAGTAGTTGTTCCATCATCTTCCTAGGCACTGTGGTGAGAGTGACTGTCCCACAGTTCCTGGGTCCTCCTAACCTTTACTGAAGATAGGAGTGACATTTGCTTTCCTCCAACCTCCAGGAACCTCTCCCAGTTGCCACACGCAGACTGAGATACCACTCTGTTTTTGTGTCACTCCAGAAGAAGGCATGGAGCAGATAGCAGGAAAGCCCACTTGTTTGGTGTTTCTCATGTGCAGAGTACCAAGAGAAGATTTTGTATCTTGGACACACATATGAAGAGACTGAAATGGTAGTGGGCCTTTCTGTCCTTCAGAAAAGGACAGAACCTTGTTGGTTCAAATCCAAAGCAAGTCCAGCATTTCCATGCTGGCACTGTAGATGAACAGGTTTCGGAAAGGCGGTCAGCTCCTGCACATAAGCCACACCACAAGAGGCCAGAACTGCTGCTAAGCAGCCCTACAATGCATGATGCAGAGGGCAAGAGTTACTTCAGGTGCCAGTATCAGATGTGAGTGCTTCCCATGAAGCGCTTGTATCACCTGGAAAATTGTCATGTCACTATTTGTGCTGTTGTTGAGAAGCCACAGGAGCATCTTGTGAGTGGATATGGCTATCACAAAAACATGTCCTTAAATGCTACTCATGGACTTGATTTCTGTATAAGTATCTCAGATAAGTAGGTGATTTCTATAGGTAAAAACCTAGGCAGATAAACTGGTTGCAGGAAGAAGGTGCCTTACACTAGTCCAGCTTAGTTATCCTCCAGTGTGGGGAAGGTTTGTAGCAGAATAAGCAGAACTTCACATTGGTAATTATATCTGTGAGATCTGTGTTACTTCATCTTTACCAAAGAATAGAGCCAAATCACTGCATAAATCCAGAATTATTCTCTATGCACTGTGTAACTGAGAAAGCAGCTTCTTTGTGTGTGCAGCTTTTTGCTTCATTGCAGTCAGGTTTCTTTGATCAACCTACAAGTTACATGCCATCCTGCCGGGGGAAGCCAGGCAGAGGGTATCAAGGTCAAAACAATAGATAGCAATGAAGCAATGGTCTGTCTGCATTTGCTTGTGCCTGGTTTTACATTATTACAAAACCTCCCACATTCAGCTAAATAAAACAGAAGACTCACCGGATGCACATACCTCCAGCTCGACCTGTCTCTGTTGGAAGTATGTGTTGAAATAATGTCTAGAGGTCTGGCTTGGGGTGTTCTGGGGAAATAGATGTTATATCCTTGTTGCTTCCTAGGTAAAATGGGAGTAATTAAAGGATCAGAATAGGCTCTTTTATACAGAAATATGAATGTTGATCCCAGTTTTGAAGTTTGCTACCAAAAGGGATCTGAAAGAAGCAAGTCAGTGTCTTATGGACCCTTTGCAACTGCTGAAACCTTTCTCCCACCTCTTAATTCAGAAGCACACTGGCAAAGAGCAGGACGGAGCCTTGGTGTTTCCCTCCCATGCTCTGTGCCTATCCTCTGATCTCTCCTTTCCCTCCCTGCCACCCTACTCCACTTCCCTGGAGTGCAGTCTGCTCCCCAATCCCATTCACACAAGCCCATCAAATGCCCCGGCATTTCCCCAAGTTGCCTCCAGTGCCCAGGCGTTTAGGAAGGAGCCCTTTTTCCTACATCCACAGCCGACTGGGGCTTTACAGAGCAAAACCACAACTTTACACTGCAAACAGCAAATCTCTGACAGATCGTGGAGCCTTTACCTTCAGAAGCAGTACAAGATATATGTGTTAATTTGTGGTTAAGGCCTATTTATCTGGAGTGGTACAGGAGGGTAGCTTGGCCTTTCCTGTAGCAGAGCAGCTAGAACTGCCAGAAGAGGCATTAAAAGTTAATAAAAAAGTCTGAAACACTCTCATTAAAATACTTGGAAAACTTCACAGTTTGGCTGCATACCATAGAAAGAGTATATGAGAACTTGACTGGGCTTGCCTGCCTCCTGAGCAGACTGTCTTGTCTTCATACTCAGAGAAAAATTTGCCTGGCGCCCGCTGCAATGCTAAAAAGCCCCTGCTATGTCAGATGCTGTTGTAATTTGCCCTGGAAATGCATCTGAAGCAAAGGAATGCGTGAGCACAAGTCCAGAGCTCAAACAAGGGGAAATACTGATTGCTATATAGATCGGTGGATAAAGATAGTATTTTACTCGTTTTAACCCTCAGCCCGAAGTTCCAGGTGCTGATAACTATTCCAGCCCCTTCTGGTTCATCTGGTCTCTGGAAGCTGCAGGCACTGGTCCCTAAGCAGGCTCTTTGGTGACCACAGCATCAAGCAGCGTGGCCCTCTCTGGAGCCATTTCAAGGAAAATCCAGACCTGTATTTGACCTCATTCTTCTATTTACTCACCACACTAATTAGGACAGGCAGAGTGAGGGCCAGCAAGACAGGTAGGATGGACTATTTGCATAGCTGCAAGCGGTTTCTATCTGATTGAGTGGAGTGGATTGAACCATAGGTGGATTGTGGGTCAAGAGGTTGTTTGAGTTTCACATTCATGGACACATTCTATACAACCAGCATGCTTGTCACACTGCTCTGTAGCACGTGGCAGGTCATGAACTCCGGCCAGATATCGAGCTGTTGTGGCAGCTTTCAGGATCTGGACTGCTGTGGGTAAAGACTCATGTAGCAGCACCCAAAGAACAAACTCTTAGCTCATCTACTGAAGGCTGCCTGATTTCCACCTCAGCAATACAGTCTGCCTGAAAGTGTGAGCTTGGTGGTGCTGGAGCCCCCAATTTATCAATAGCATAAACCCTCTTTGACCTAGTATTGATTTCTTTGATGGAAATTAAGAGATATACCAAGTACCAACTTGGGATTCTTACCTAATCCCTGTTCTTTTTACCCTACTCTGTTTTCCCATGTTTCAGAGCCTTTGGCTAATATTCCACTATTACTGTCACATTTGGGATTATCCTGCAGAACATCATGTTTATCCTGCTTCATTCAGAGTACTATGATTACCTTTGGAGCAGGACATGCTAAGTAGTGAATTTTGTACCTATTATAGCTTGTGTTAGTGCAAGATGACCACAGACTTTGGGTGCCTTTGGCTCTGTGGTCTGTTTCTTCACATGATATCACCAAGAAGTTAATCTGTCAGCACTTCTCCCCTTCTCTCATTGCTTCTTATTCCTCCAGCAGTCCTGCTGAGATCTCACACATCACTTCCGTTCACATTAAGGGAAATTCCAGCATCCAAACATTTCTATACATTTTTAAAGCATGTTTCTTACTTGCTCTGAATCTAGGTAAATCTGGCCAACGAATCAAGTTACATTACTATATTTGTGGTTGGTCCTCCTAGACCAATTTCCAAATCTGTCAAAGTTTATCTGCTGAGATAAATTGTCTGAGGGAACAGAGATTATTCAACCTGGAGAAGAGGAGGCTCAGGGTTGACCTTATTGCTCTCTAAAACTATCCAAAGGGAGGTTGTGGTGAGGTGAGAGTTGGCTTCTTCTCCTCTGTGACTAGTGATAGGACTAGAGGGAATGGCTTCAAGCTGTGCCAGGGAAGATTCAAGTTAGGAAATAATTCTTCTCTGAGAGAGTGGTCAGGTGCTGGAACGGGCTGCACAGAGAGGTGGTGGAGTCACTGTGCCTGGAGGTGTTTAAGAAACATTTAGATGTTGTACCGAAGCATGTGGGAAATTCTGTGATGGGTGGATGGTCGGACTGGATGATCTTAGAGGTCTTTTCCAACCTTAATGATTCTATGATGCTATGATTCTGTGATTCTAAGATCAGCACTAAGATTCTCCAAACCTCCGTGCCCTATCTCCTTTCTTTGTAAGAAGCTTTCCGAAAGACTTCTTGGTAGATAAAGGCCACTGCTGAAAGGATGAAAAGGAGCCCACAGAGTAGAAGGTATGCACATGCCTTCCTTCTACAATTTCTCTATTATCAGTAGAGAACAAAGAAAACACAGATGTATATCTGATATGTTTACATGAAAACTGCAGTATTTACTAATGCTTTTAAGGTCATATTTTGCTTCAGTCAAGCAATGAGAAAAATGTCAAGAATATCTTGCAGCTAGTTAGCTAAACACATTCTTCTGCCTCTGGATTGGGTAAGACATATACTCACAATAAACTTTATCTGAGGGACAGTTCAAGGAACTGGCAAGAGAGTCCAAAATCCAGTAACTCAAGGTCACTCATCCACCCAGGGAGATCAGGCGGGCTGAACAGTGGTCATAAATCATTACATTCAATACCACCTCAGTGGCTTGTGTAAAACGTGTGAGTCTGCACTGAGTTCCTACGGGAGCAGCATTGTATCACGGTGGCCACATTCAGAGCAGTAATGGCTTGCTTCCATCGCAGGTTCAGATGCCACTGAGTATAGAAAAATAATGTTCTACCTAATCACTGGGAGTTTTAGTTGAAGCACGTATATACATAGAATATATGTTACCTAAGTGTGTTTTAATGGAGCTATAAATAAAGAAACCACTGTCTGAAAAAGCAATCAGGACACAGCCCTGGTGCTCCTGCCCATCACACTTTGTCCTGGCAGGAAAGGTAACATCATGGCATTGTGTTTTTGCTTCCTAATAACTTCCTGGGAAATACATGGGCACCATCACAACATCCAAATGTGTCCCAGTAACCCAAAAAGACAGCAAATTTTACAAATAGGAAACAGAAAGCGGATTGCCCAAGGCTTTTTGACAGTTTATGGTTCAGAAATAAATATTCAGTCTCTTGAATAGAAGTTTGTATATTCTGAAACAGTCTTCCTAGCATGCACAGTCAGAGGTGTTCAAGCCCTCTTCTTGCTTCTTGGAGTGTCAAGAAACTATTTCCACGGTCCAGTTGCTCCCACAGTCAGCTCTGAAATGAACAGCCCTGGTCAGTGTGTCCTTAAGAACGTAAAGTTCACAGTCATTTTGCATTGTCATATCAGTTACGTTTCAAGACTGCCCACAACATGAAACATAAGATGTACCTTGAGCTAAAGCAAAGCCTATTGGGAGCTACTTAAATAGCTCCCCAAAATAGTAACCTCCTACAATAAAAAAAACAAACAAGAGCTGAGCATGCACTAAGACATGTGAGGGAGTGCTTGTAAATATTCTCCACAGTCTGTGTAGGAGTTGTGTGGAGATAGCCTGAGCACCTCCAGCAGCAGAGGAAGGAGATAAATGGGAATCTATTTGGAAGAAATTCTGGGGAGAAGAGTTGTAATTGTGCTGAAAGAAGCTAGGGATTGAAGTCATCAAAATCCTGGTGGACTTAAATAATAAAGGCCACAGATGTACATGCTGTCTTTTATAGTTCCTGTCCCACCAGAAGGATTGTAGAGGTAGGAAAGTGTATCATCTCATACATATAATTTCTCATATAATCATATAATCATCATATAATTTCTCTTTTCACCTTGCCTCTTTCTGTGCTTCAGCTAAAATGTTGGGGGAACAAGTCACACATTTACTGCGTGTAGCAAACTTGAGCTAGTTGGAAATGCCATTCCCAGTTGAGAGGATCCATAAAGTATTGGCAAAATAATTAAGTTATGTAAACAATATTCTTGAACTCTGTCCAATCTAGGCAGATGCCAGCCTTGGTCTGGTAGCTGTTCTTACACAGGCACAAGTGAGTTCTGCTGCATGCACACACAGGTGAACACACGTGCACACACCCAGATGCATGTGCATGATAAGATGCCTGGTAGCATCTTCTCATTAGAGGCTGCTCCCAACTTCCTCCTATATGGCTCTCTCACAGCCCTGACAACATCTGCCTCTCCAAGCTGAAGTGCTTCTATGCTGCCCCTGGCTGTTTCATCTGCTTTTCCACTTATCTGGGTTTTATATTGTCAGCCAAAAAAGTTCAAGGGTTACCAAGACAGGCAGAAAGAGGAAAAAAGTTAGCCCACCCTAATTTTTCAAAATTCGATGTAAGTAATTGCAAAAGCTTTATAGCTTCTGCAGGTGTGAAGGCTTGTGAATACCATCTATTGGATTTAGTAGTTCATCTCACTGAGGCAAATGTCCGTATTACAGTTCATCTTCATTTAGGCATGGCATGGTGAGAACTGGGAGCTCACAGAGGTGTCTCTGGCAGCTGTACAAGCGGCTGCACCAGGGCAATGGGAATATTATGATTTGTCTGGAAGAGGTTGGGAAAACTGATGCCAGCCCTAGAAAAAAGGATCTCTACTTTGTGTGTGCTAGGAATTGGCCATCTAGCCAAGCTAGCTACAATGATACAACAAAGCTTGGCAAGTGTGGATGCAGTGTAAGTAAGCTCATTAAACTAAATAATGGAGTATTTTTTCTTTTTTTTCTTTTTTGTGTGTGTGTGGCATAATTATGTATCACACTGTGGATTTGACATGTTCACTTGAAAGTTGGGTCTTACTACGATCTGCCCGGATATAATCATGTAAGTACATTCACCTTTTCTTACTCTTTGCTGCACTTGTCCATCAGGCTATCTTCACAGCACACTTTCCAGGGTTGCAGCTCCAGAAGGAATGAAAAAAAGATACCCACCATGACTTCTCATCAAAAGCTTCCAAAGAGGAGCAGGTAGGCCTGTAACTAACAAAAGTATCTAGGGAATACAAGAGTGGCTGCAATCTGATTGTAATTTTGAGGAAAGCCCAGCTCTTCCAGCCCATCCTGTAAACACAGTGTCTCTCCAGATGAAGAGGCAGTATAATTATTGGAAACATACTGGGAAATGTCCCGTAACATCAACATGTAAAATAAGTGTATCTATATTTGAACCTAAGCGTCTTCTTCTCACTCCCACATTAATTGTAGATATCTGTACAAGTAAATATAACTGTGTAAAGATGTATGTATGCAAAGATACATACACGCTCTGACCAAAATGGGACTTAGGAAGAACCAGAGTGAACATGTACAAGTATTGGTATGGAAAAAAAACATAGTATGTTCCTTCTATTTCTTAAGTGCCAGTTTACTGCTGAAATGGCAATCCAGCGTGTGCGGGGCCATTACCAGTCTTGCACATGTACATGGGTACATATGTACACATGTCCAGGCAATAGCACTGGCTGAACTTGGGATAAAATTTATGAATTAATGGCCATGTGGCTTTTTTCAGTGACATTAAATTGGGAGATGCATCATTTCCTCCTTGCCTCTGTGATATTCCTAATGACTTTGGTGTCTGAGGAAGAGAGGAATATTTCTCCATTTTACCTGAGGTCAGCCATGAAACCTGTTTGTTTGAAATCTCACATCTTCAACAACAAGCACAACTGGAAATAACAGCAACGTGCAAAGAGCCAGAGCAGGAAGGGAACTTTGTCCTGAGCCCTGTCCTCAGCTTTGAGCTGTAGTACAAACTGTCATGAACAAATTAATCTCTGAAAGAATCCCTGTATTTAAAACACGTTAAGTTGCTTGCCGCACTGTTTTATTAAAAAGCAATCCTAAGGGGCTCCACACCTGCTATTCTGAAGCCTTGATTTATCTGTGGTCAGCTCTGTCTTTTACTTTTGGTTTTATTTCACCTCCATCCGGACTGCAGATGCCCAGACTTTTTGATGGGCAGACATCACATTCCCTTTCACCTCTTCCTGCTAACTGAAACAAGCCTAACACTTTTGAATCTCCTCTTACAATGGCTTTTCCATCTCTTGCTCATTCATGATGCCCATCTCTGCAGTTTGAACAAATCCATAGTGAACACAGCCTTCCCGATGAATATCAGGCCACCTTCTCTCTGCTGATGTCTTATATTTTGTAACACTAACTAGAACTAGAAGCTAGAACTATGCTTCCCATATACTGGTGGCTCATAGTCATGCCATGGCTGACTAATACAGCATGATGCAACCTGTGTTCCAGATCACAACACATAGCATACTCCCATCCATCCAGTCATCTCTTCCCCACAGGAAATGGCTGTTTTGTAGCAAACAGTGCCCAAGAACTGAACATCTTCCCCCTTACACAGCCAGCTTTGAGCCCTTACCACTGCTCCATCCCCATGCATTGGAAGCAGGAGCTGGCAAAAAGCCAACTGTCATACCTGGCTAAAGTTTCTGCCTCGTTCGTGGCACCCGAGGGGAAGGTGACATGTCAGCAAAGGCCTGAGCCACAGCGACTGCTGTAACAGCCTGTGAGTAAAGGGGAGGGACAAAGTGTCCCAAATCTTGGTTGCATCTGAGTTTTAACACATAGATCTTTTCCCCAGTAAACCTGTTTCCAGCAGAGGAGCAGCTAGCTTATAGGAGAACTTACTAGAAAACCTCAGATCAGGGCCTACCCTCTTCCCCATTACATTTCACCTAACTTATTTTGCTACTCACCACTGCTTATTGCTCAAACCAACAAGTTCTCTGTGGGTAGCATCTCACATGCCCCATTACTGACAATTACCTAACACTGTTTCATCAATTAATGGCACTGTCTTCTTTTGGCTTCTTTTGCCACAGCTGGGAATGAAATATTAAATAAGTCCAAGTCCAGTCCTGGAGGAATTCTACAAGTAATTGTTTCTGGTGTGTTTGTTCTCATTTCATCATAACCCACCATTATCTTCCTTTTTGTCAGTGCTCTCCTCACCTTAAAATTTCCATTTCTTCTGTATCTTCACTTTTCTGGTATTACTTTAACCTCTTAGAATGGACTGACTTCATTTGCCTTGTTTGAAAAGGTCAATTATCTCAGAAAAAAAAGGCACTATGTTAATTTGGCATGACTTACCCTGAACAAATTCCTTCATATTTCATCCCATTTCCAGTTTTTCCTTTCTCTTTTCTTCAGCATGGTTTTTATGTCCAACCAATATACATACCTGATATATGAGCAAGATGGGAAAAAAAGAGGAGAGCTTGTGCTTGTTTCCCTTCTGTACTCTGTGATTATTGTAGCTCCTGATGCACATGCAGGCAGCCTAAAGCAGAAGAAAGAAAACAAGGAGTCAAATCATGAGCTCTCCCAAGGAGGTCTCCCGTGGAGCAGGGACTGTGCATCCTTCCTGACAGAACCTGTAGCCTCATGAAACTCAGAGCCCCAGGGGCTGAGTCAAATATCTCAGATAGAGATGAAACACTAAGAATTATTAAAAGACAATTAACAGGATTATCTTTCCTCATCCTCCATAAACTGTTCTCTATCTAGGCTAGGAGGACATGAACTCCTCCTAGATTGAAGAGCTCTTGATTACGTGCACAACATAAATTTAACAACTTCCTCTGTACTGCTTGGCCACCATCCCACAGAAGATAAGAATGCAGAAGAAGCATTGCTTTCCTCCACCAGGGCTTTAATTTCATTATTGCCTCCCCAGCAGACCTCCTCTACAGAGAGAGTCTGTTTCTGGGGAGCTTAAGGGTGTGTGGATAAGAGTTTGCTTTCCACATACTGCATTTGGAAGTAGACAGCGTGGGAAAGTTCTTGTGTAAACTCCATGCCAGGCAGGAGCATGCCTGTGTGGCACGAGTGCTACACGCAGTGAGCAAGGAGGCCCTGTATCAACTTGTTGATGCTTAAAGAGAGGATGGTGCCTATTGATTAGGGCATGTAGGCAGATGAGCAGACAAGGAGCAGAATTTAAGGATTTGCAGCTTGCTGGGAGTGGCTTGCTTGTGAGAAAGCAGCTGGTGAACATACCATGCATTTAGCCAGCTCTGCAAGTAAGTATAGCACTGGTGCACCAGGGAGGCCCTTCTCACTCTGCCCTTCAGGGAGGCAGGCAGGCAGGCGTGAGGCACAAGCAGTGTAGAGAAGTGCCAAGACAGCAGGCGCCGGTGGTTAGCATGGTTAGCACACCGCCAGCCTCCCCAGCACTGCAGGAGCCCGGGGCTGGGCGTTTGTAAGGGTGCAGCCCAGACAGACAAATCCTGCATGTCCCACAACAGGGCACCAGGGTAGGGGACAGTATTTGTCACAGCCCATGTTTCTCCACTGCCCCAGCAGCGCAGAGCTCAGTCTGCCCTTCCCTTAGCCAAAGCAGCCCCAAAGGTTTCTTGTCTTGGCTGCTGCCTGTTCCCCTTCCTAGCAGCTGGGAAGGGAGCAGGATCTGCTGAATGGAGGCTGTGGGAAGGATTTTTTCTGCAAGACCTTTTCTCTAGTGGACACAAGATTGACTCACAGACTGTCTCCTGTACTTCAGGAAACAGGTCTCATTTTCCTCTACCAATTAAGCATTTTGGAGAGACAAGACTCAGATCTTTAACCAACTCAGGTTGCTCTGCACATAACTTGGGCTCTTGAAATAGTGAGGGAGGCAGTAAAATCCTCACTGTAATGAGTTTGTTCTCCCTTCTCCCCATCCCACTCCAAATCTTCAACCAACATTCAGGAACAACAGCTATGCTACAAGAAGATGCAGGCCAGCAGGTAGAGAAAAAGGCTCTCAGAAAGAGTGTAATAAATAGAAATGTAGCCTATAAGAGAGCTAAGTGGCCAGCACAACCTCCCAGCAACTGGAATAGAAAAGCTCATGCCTGCCTCTCTGCCATTTTGCACATACATGGCTCTCCAACCAGCTGTTGATGCAACAATTTGGAGAACAGATGATGAACCTGCTTTCAAGCACCTCTTGGCCCCTGCTGGAGTCAGGTTCCTTCCAGGAAACAGATCCCGGGAACAGTGATATCACATCCTTTCGTTTGGCATGCTGTGCACATTTCTGATTCTCAAGCTGTGTGTATATTGTGCATATTGCATGCAGTGGAACTCAAAATGCCTGGGGAGAACAATTTAAAGACAGGTTAGCTCTTCAAAACTACTGCACATGTATTTAGCTGGCTGATGTTTCCTAAATCAATAGGACTCTCTATTAGCATAAGCCTTTCTAACATTTGGTGAATTCAACAAGAAAAAAAAAAACACAAAACAAACCAAACAAAAACCACACAATTTTCACTTCATCTTTTTATGAGCCTGAATGTTACAACTAGAGCAAAACAGAATAGAATCTTTGAGCACTTCTGATATTGGAAAATCTATAAACTTTTTATTTAGATAAGGAAAATGTACAGAGAAGAGAGTATTTTCCTTCTTTGCTGTGAAATTAATGGATTGTTTCCCACATGGTCAAGTGATAAAGAAATGTAAGAGTGATTTTGCCCAGATACTATTTTCTCTATTGCACTTTGTTCAGTAGAGACTATACATCATTCATAGTATTCTCTTCAGATAATGTCAAACAATAATGAGGCAGAACATGCAGACTTCAAATAAGGCAGGACAATAACACGAGCAGAGCTCCTAATAAAACAGTCAGCTCTGGGTTTCTTTAACAACATTTATCTTTAAACAACTGCACTGAGATACATCTCAGTTTACCAGCTTTTAAATGAAATGGCTGAACAAACAGTCCCACCACTGTTGACATTTTGACTATGACTTTTAGCAAAAGGACATAAAAATGCATGCATCTCCATGAAGATTCATCTAAAATACCTTGAAAGCTCCCTCAGTTTATTTCAGTTTGTTCCTGTCCCCCTGGCAATCAGGTCTTAGTTATTCCATATAAACTATGACTCCTCAACCCCAGATTGTTAAGAAGATCTTATCCCTGTACAGACCATGTTTAGTAGCAAGGGACAGTCATGTTTTTCTCAACATTTTGCACAGTTTGGCATTTCAGAGTAAAAAGAGCTGGTTAAGCAGCTAGGAATGACCTTGCAAAGAGAAAAGAGTGGGAGAATAAAATCTACATAAAACTTGTATTTTTTGTATGTCATCTTGGGTATGCTGAAAAAGGATGGATAACAGCATGGAGTTCCAAAGTACCAACATCCTCCCAGGCAAGCTGTCAGGCTGACTTCTGTATAAGAAAACATTTCATGGCCAGGTCCTACTTAACTGCATACTTTCCAAGAGGTGGTGTCACACACTGACTACCTTGGATGCCAACAGTGACACTTCAGTGACAATCCCAAGTCTGTGCTGACAGTAACAAAAGTTCAACCCAATATAGGATTTGGTGGCAAGGAGAAGGCATGTCTTAAGCTGAAAAGATGAAAAAAAGAATGGAATCCAGTATGTGAAGAGTAAGCTTCTGGAGATGGAAACATGGCTGTGTACTGAGACCAGTCAGATCATTCAGGCATGCTACCACAAATCCAGATCATGTCCTTCCCAGAATATATCCCATACCTGAGAACTTAATGCAGATGAAAACTTTGGAGACCAGATTCTCAGCTGGTATTACTGAGCAGAATTTATTAATAGAACCATTTAGACCAGGAGGTAATTGAATAGCTAATCTCTGGTTTCTGCAAATTGCATCTGTGATGCTTCTTTTCCCATTCTTTGCTGGAACTAGCATCCTTCTGCACCACTGTCATTATGTAAAGCCCAGGATGGTGTTTTTCCCCTACACATGTTTTTGCAGCTGACCAGAAGGCCATAGATGAAAGAACCAAGAGGAGCCTCAGGAAATTAGCTAGCCCAAAGGTTTACCTTGCAGCAGGATTAGCTGTACTTAGACTGTAGGGCTGCTCCACACTTCCAGATCACACAGCCTGTGAAAAAGGTTAGTTTTTAATGACAGGGCAAGTTTGCCCACAGAGTAAGATAAAAATCAGAAGGAATCCGAACCCCTGCAAATGCACGGCAGTTTTTGAAGCTGCTCCTTGCCAAGATCCTGACAAGATAGTAGAGAGATTGGGCTGGAAAGCAGCGAGGAGCCCAAACTGCAAACTCAAGGATCCACTAGCAGCATATTTTTACATGTGCATAGACAAGGGAAGTAAACAGGCTCTGGCTGCTGGCGTCAGTGATGTTCTAGAAGCTTGGAAGAAGTGGAAGTTGTCCTGTGTGATTAGGGCAAAGGATTACTTGAGTTCAGCTGATGAACATGGTGTGAGGACTCAATAGGCTGCTGAAGCTGTGGGCTCCTGCAGGCTCTGTATGGGACTTTAATCACCATTATCCATGCTTTGCATGCTGTATTTGTCTGTTAGTCCAGCTAACACACATCTGTTTTCTAGCTCTCTCCAGACCTTTTCTTTAAATGCGCCAATATGTTTCTGATGGATTCATGCAATGATTTATCAGGCACAAAATAGCCAGAAGTATAAGACAGAGATTTACAGACCATTTCTTCAAGTAAAACCAATGAAACTGAATTATTGAATGCAGAGAGTCTTCCAGGGAGAGTGTTTCTGTACAGAAGAAAATAACTGCCATTTTTCATTTGTTCTACTGACTTTTTTCCCTTAGGCTTGAGAACAGTTTGCCTAAACCAACACAAAGACACCAAACCAAATGTTCTGACCATCCGACTGCACCCTTTCAGTCACACACCTACAGCTGAAAAACAGAATTCAGTATTCCAACTGCACTAATGACAGAGAAACAAAAACAAAAAGCTCTTGCCCCTAGAATCAGCATCATGTGCCTGTTAATTCACTTTAAGTTCAGCAAATCATACTCCAGTAACTTCTAGCATAATCTAATCTTGTTTGCCTTTTAGCACCCAATTAAGAAGACAGATACCACAATAAGCATAATAAATCAACCAACTTGCAGAAGTACCAAGCACATAAACACATCCACAAACCTGAATGGGGAATAACGGCTGATGTTCTCAAGATTATGTTATCTGTCATTTCTGTTGGAGCTTCCCTATAACTTAAATTAGGACAGATCCTACATGGTCTTGGGCATTGTCCCAACAGATAGAAGGGCACAAGTCTTGACGAGAAGAATTCAGTCTTTTTTCTTTTTTTTTTTTTTCTTTTTCTGGAGCATCCAGAGGGAGATGAAATCATTTGTCCTACATTGCTGTAAGGGCTTGGTGGAGATATTTCAGTGGAATTATTGTCCTTTGGGACTTTTTTAGACCAAAGCCTGATGTAGATAGTGGAGCCTACTGAGGCACACTGAAGAAATGCACCTGGGTATTTATGTGAACATGTACATGCTTGTCTGTGGAAGGAGAAGGCAAATAAAGTCAGAAAATAATATAACGTCTCAAGACATTATTTTTTTCCAGCAATTACACAAAGTCTACACCTTTAATTAAAATTAAATGAAACTAGCTCTATACCTTTGACCCATGTCAGAAAAGAGAATCAACAGCTGCCTTCATGGCATAATATCAGAGCAGCCACGGATTTTCTGTTCTCCGAGGGAATCAGTTGTAAGATGAAGATCTCAGCTGGACCGCCACTATGTATTACTTCAAGGCAGCACACTTCTCTTTTGGTGCTATAGAAATATAACATATGGCAATTCATAAAAAGTTTCAGGGCACAACAGAAGTGCCAGGCCCCTGTTCCAGCTGCATGACATGAAAGTACCTAGAGGAAAGCATGGGGTCACCTTGAGATGCCACATTTTAGCATCCACCATAGACCACACATCCCTAAAAGAAGTACCCATGGCCATTACAGTGACTAACAGCACTAGAAGTAGGTGTGCTGGCTCCTGGCACAGTCAGCAGATGGCACGGGACATCTCCTCAGGTGATGCAGTGCTCCTGTGCGTTAAATAAGATTCACAAGGCACATTCTGAGCTCCTGACCCTCTCGTCTTTCCTGCACTTCTTTGTTATCTTGAAGTTCAGAGTCTTCTCCTAAAGGAGACATCTATGCAGAGCTGAGTACTGCTTTTGCCAAATCAGACAAAGAAGGCATAGGTGACAATTTCCGTTATGTGATAATTCAGTGACTGGCGGGCGCGCTTGCCACAGAATGGGAGAAGACGTCTAAATGCTCCCTCCTCAGCATGATGATAATCCAGGTTTTCCTCACCCACCCAGATAAACCCTCAGGCTTTCTCTCTTCCTGCTCCAGATCTGTGTTCCTGTCTGTGCCCAGCTCTCCTTTTGACAGCCCCAGCCCTAGTGGTTAGAGAATATAAATATTAATGGAAACTGTGGGTTTGAATGCCCTTGGGCTGCACAGAGCATTGGATCTAGGTGCTTCCCAAAGCTAAAGCTCATTTTCAGTGGCAAGCAGAGGTGTCACTGCCATTAAGGGCCACATTCTCATGATGGCAGCTGCAGTGCTTTGTGGTGAACTTGAAGCTAGACATACAGGCAAAACCAGAGTGAAACCTGGTGGATTTTAATGTTCTTCATGTTAAAAGTTTACCCATGCCTTTAAGTGCACGTTCCCTTCATTTCCTGCATGCATAGGGAATATAGGTACTTTAGATTAAGGCTGTGCTCAAGAAAAGGTATTTTGCATTGCATTCTGAAGCTAAGGGACCTATGTTTCATCAAAATCCTGTTTCAAGCATCCTGAATCTCTCTGAAAGTTGCTAGTAAAGCAGATACCTAAGAGCATTATGTGACAATAGCATTTAAGCGCCTTGATTTATTGGAATAGGAATTACAACTGGAATTAAATGAAATTTTAAGTGAATCCAAACTAAACAAATATTCTAAATCTTCCAGATTGCTTCAAATAGTGTGCTTCATGCCTTGGAGCTTAGCTGTTATCCACTGCCATAGGACAGTTCAGCAAATCCCCTTTTCTAAAAGGTGGTTCATATAACAACACAAATTTAGCCCTGGTATAATTCAGCGGCTTCCAATCCAAGAGTTTATTTTGCTTACTGTGTGCTTCCAGACTATGAAAAGACTGAAGAAATAAAATGAAAAAAAAGTCTTTCTGTGTGAAGGGAAGGGACAGCACTAGCACCTCTATGCTAAAACTCAGACACACCCACAAGAGCTGTGGTGTATTTACTCTACCGTGGCCTAAAGAACTGCATCGTCCAAGGAATCTCCCAGTATTAAGGCTCATAGCATTCTATGCAACCTTGGGAAAAGCACTGTCTTTCTCTATTTCTGCATTTATAGCATAAATGGAACACTGTCAGGGGATGTTCCAGGGCATTGGAATTCAATCTTCTATAAACAGTTGACATAATCTTTGGCACTGGTTTTGTTGAAGCCAACTGGCAGAGCTGCTCAGGAGTTAGCACAACCCCAGGACGTTCCCAATAGACGTGCAGATGGCAGCCATTCTGCTTTGGAGGGAAACACAGCGAACACAAACTGCTCCATGCCCATCAGCGTGGGCCCAACAGTGAGCCTGGGCATGTTCTGTTGATTAGTATCAACACAATCAGTGCACCTAAAATGGGGATAGTGTAACATTTTCTTTGTAAAGTGCTCTGTGGTTTGAGTATCCAACTACCATTATAATCCTTGTGAAGAGATAGCCAGAATTACTATAAGATTATTTGACAGTATGTGTAAGTATAGGTCTCTTTCCCTTTCCCCTCCTGGAATACCATAGAGGGTAATCATATAGCTGACATCAAACATATCCTACAGGAAGTTCCATCTCACGCCTATACACAATGCCTGCCAATAGAAAAAAAAAAAAAAAAAAAGGAAAAATAAAAAAAGTAGCATGGTGGCCCACTGGAGCAACATTTGTAACTCCCTGTTCTTTCTAAATACATAAGAAAAGATTTTCATGTATTAATCTCTCTCCTGTGAGAAGGCAAGGCGGCTTTGTTCATCTCCACAGATCCTCTGCTTTAGCTGACACTCTCTGTCCCACCTGGCAACCTTGCTAAAGCCAATGTGCAATGGATGTTAATCAGTGCACTTTCGGCACTGGAATAGCTTTGAGCCAAGCATCCTCTCTTCCTAAAAAGGCTCAGCTGGAAAGCACATGGTGATAACATATGATAATGCTGCTGCAGAAATGTTTTAGAAGCCAGAGAGCAATAACCTGGTATTAATACAACAGGAGTGGAGAGGAGCACAGGTCTCATCTTCTGATATCCACAGACAGAAAGCACCCTTCTCTTCCTTGAGCTCCCTTTCATCCTTGGCTAAGTACTAGCTCCTCTACCTATTTGTGTATTTCACTATAAATCGTATTTCTTATAGTGCCTCATTGGGCCTTCCAGCTCAGTGAGATAATAGTTTGATTCAAAAAAGTCATATGTCATCTGTCATATTTCATTCCTCAACAAAAGCAGTCACTTACAGACTGGGATGCTGGAGCTTTCTAACAACTCATACTGACATTATACACCAGTGTCCACAGTCATGGGCTATTTCTGTTCTCAAGTGGACACTCAGATGATCACCACTGCTAAGCACCTTCTGTTTGCTTATCCTGAAACAGAAGGCTCTTCCATCACTTCTCCAGCCAAATAAAGCAGAACCACTTGCTCTTAATTTAAGTTTGTGCAACTTTACATACATCTTCCTAATGAAAAATGCATGCATACATTTGCTTACTAATGTAGGATAACATGTTGTACAATGTGATACTCTGGAAAAGCCACCCTATTTTATAAGTAGGTTCTTCGTAAGCCTTTTATTCACAGCAGCTTCAACAAAATCTTTCTAGGAGCTGTTAGCACTACCCCTCAGTGCATGCTGTGTGTGTGCAAGCACATTACAGCACGCAGTTGGACATGTTTTATATGTAATACATTCTGTGTTAAAAAAATAATAATAATAACTGTACTAGTGGTAACTACAATGGCAGCCTTTCTTTTTCTAAGATTTTGGAAGAAACCAACCTCTGACATAGGGAAGCACCCCTCTGTCTTCAGGCAGATTTGGCTGTTCAGCTGCCTAAGTTCACTGGCATGTTCTAAGAGAGGAGGTGTTTACAAGAGGCTTTCACCCTGAAATCATGCACCTTCCATAGACGACTGTATGGTTTTCATCATTTACTGTTCATTCTTCTCTCTTCAGAATGAAGGAATAAAAATACACTTGTACATTTTTAACAGAGGACCAACTTCCAACAAAACTTAACTGCTGGAAACTAGACAAAATAGTGCATCTGGTAGAGAATTGATGATTTGCTATAGCAGAACTTACTCAACATATCTCTCTTTAAATGTCAATGAAAAGAGCACAGCAAAAGAGCAATTCTTGCATTAGCTTTGTACAAATAAAAAGAAGGATGCTTCATTTCTCACAGTAATTATCAGAATATAAGGATTATTGACCGCTATGCTAGATTTTTATAAATATTCCCTTGGGCAAGTGACCCTACAGACTATCATGAATTATCCAGCTCCAAATCTCTGTCCTCACTGTTCTCAAAGCTAAGACTCTTCTACAGCTTTTACAAACAGCTCTGCTTTGGAGAAAAGCAGAAATACTCTGAGATGTAGCTAAATTTATCTCAGATGTCCACACACTTTTTTCAGTTCTCAAATAGAACTGCTTTGACTGACAGCCTGAATCTACATCCAACTCAGCGCTTTCCACAGCTAAATCCACTGCACAGGTACACAAAGCACACGGCCAGTTGGCACTGGCTCACTCCTGCAGCGTACGGTCGATCTCCCAGAGCAGAGTAACCACTGCTTCACACTATTCAAGACCTTTTTTGTTCGGGTTTCAATCCCCAGCCTGAAATAACGTGAGCTGGAATGATGCCACGTGGTACCATTCACAAGAGATTCTGCACCTGCACACTCAAGCTTCGAGGCGAGACGGGTGATTATGGGGAAGTAATTTATGCACAGAGCACGAATAGCAAGTGGTAGTATGGAGGAATGAAGTGACTGGTTTTTCTTCTTCATGGAAAAGCCAGTGAGGTGATGGTTACTGTGCCACTGAAGATACTACTTACTTCCTCCCGATGAGAGGAAGGCTGTGGCAGGGAAGGAAAAAGGCATGCTGAAGGCAAGGGAGGAACAGAAACAGATCTCAAGGCTTCCTGCACCTCGTTGAGCCACGCTGCCCAGGGAAACACACGACAGGCCGTGAGGGCAGCACCAAGTCCTGCCTGCTCCGCTTCTCCTCACAGAGCTGGGAAGTCGCCCAGGCAGCACTCGGGCGTTACAGCCTGAAGTGCAGGGCACGACCCGCGGCCGCCATGTCGGCCTACCCGGCCCACGCCGCCTCCTCGGGCGCCCTCCATTGACATCTGCCCCAGCCCGAGGCTCCCGACGTGAGCCTGCGGCGGCACCGCGCTCGTAGCGGGCGGCGCAAGGCCGCCATCTCGCGGCTGAGAGCGCGGCACGCCGCCGGCAAAATGGCCTCCGCCATTGCCGCGCACCTGGGGGCTGTGCCCACCGTGCGTGTGAGGAGAGCTGCGTTTCCCTGAGTAAAAGTGCCGAGCTGCACGTCTCTGAATTCTCTCATACTTTGCCTGCCTCAGGCTGAATTGCATCTTGAAGATAGTTCCTAAGAACCGTTGAGCCAGGGCCAAGCAGTTGAGGGAAAAACCCTTGTTCATGTGCACTTTCTGATGTCATCCAGTTATGGAGTACAAGCTAGCACACAGACGTTTGTGCAAACTGCTGTGCCTTCATGCACTGAGGCATGGGTGTGACTGAGGCCAGGGATGGAACTGGATCTTTCCTGTATTTGAGCCACCTGGTCTAGAGGGAGGTGTCTCTGCCTATAGCAGGGGGTTGGAATTAGATGACCTTAAGGGTCCTTTCCAACCCAAACCATTCTGTGATTCTATGATTCTACGATTCTACGATTCTATTAACACATGAAAATCTGTAGAAAATGTTCTCAGTAGGGATTGTTTGAAATTTATCAGCTGAACTCATTGGAGATGCAATAACCCCAGCACAGGGCCACCGTGGGTGAAGGAGCTGCTTGGGCTACTATGGGCTACTGTGTTACTGGACATCTGACCCGATGGCAGAGCTGCTGGCAGCACTAGTGAGGTGCAGGAAGAGCTGTGGGAAAGACAGTATGGACAGGTTTGGGCTGAGGGTGAAGGCACCTGTTTGGCAAAGCAACCTATAGGATGAAAAGGGGCAGGGAACACAGCAGCCAAAGTGACAGCTCAGTGCCATCAGCATCACACGTTCTGCTCAAGCAAAGACGTGAGTGTGGTTGGGCAGATGATCTGATCCTGTTTGTGCCCGTACAGGTGCAGGTATGAGGCCATGTGGCAGATGTGTTTTTCATTTGCTCTTTGAAAACCTGAACAGTTAAACATTCACAGAAGTTAATGTTAAGGTCACAAAGCCAGATAAGCTGCTGCAGAACACAGAAGATGACTGTACGAGCATCATTCCACCCCTTGTACATGTGCATTAAAGTAACTGATGTCACAGGAGGCTTGTTTTATTTAGGTGCAGAGTTCAGTGGGGATTTTGGGGAAGGAGGAGGCTGTGTGCTGGGAGCAGCTCTGTGCAAAGCAAAAGAGGAAGGAGGAAAGGCAGTATTTTGGATCCCGCTGGCTTGGAGAGCTGCCATTTGTTCCTGGCTGCACCACACAGCTGTGTCACCTACTGGAGAATGTTGCGCTGCCAGCCTTCGTTTTGGCAGTTTCTGATTTGAGATGGACTTTTGCATCCTGATCTGTGTTTGGTTAGTACTACAGCTCCCGGGCCATGAAGGGTTAGTTCAGGTGTGGGGCAGAGGAGATGTTAAGTACTGCCATGACTCCAGTCATGGATAATAGAAGGAATATTTAGGCTTTGTCCTGTGTTGTTTCAGAGTCCCTTCTGCCCCTTCGCCTTTAAGGCTTTGTGTGCCCTGCTGCATGATACTCCTGGCATGAATCCAGTGAAGCTAATACCCCAAATTACAAACAAGCTTTTGGACAGTCAGTTAGGAAGTAACCATGCTCAGCCTTATTCAAGGCCTGGTCCATGCTGACAGCTTTGTCACATGTAACATGGAGTGCTGCAGCAGTCCAAATGAAACCAAAGTGACATAGTCAGGGAGCTGCATAGCTTAGTATTGTTGTGTGGTTGAATATCAGGAGATAAGCATGCAGCCAGACCATGGTCCTGCTTCTCAATAGCTTGGCAGGATGTTTTTTTTTCACTGCCTTGGGAAGCTGGTGCTCTTGGTATGCATGTGCAGGGCAGGTAGTTTTGCAGTCTGAGATATCACATATTTGCAAACCTAAGGTGTGCATTAAAGACTTACAATTTTCTCCTGTTAAAATAAAAATGCTTCCTCAAAATAATAGTAGTAAAAAATCATAGTAATTCCTACAGAATTCTTACAAAATGGCTTTCTTTTCAGTTTGCAGTGAACTCTGCTGTTGAGACATCTGTGACTGTCCTCCAGGACATCTGACTTCTATCAGGGAAGCCAACTTCCTTTCACCCACTGCAGGTACACAGCAGTACAAGCCTTAGAAACATCTGCCAATCCATCCTGCTTCTTTTCCACCAAGAAACAGACCAGACACCTGCGGGGATTTCCATGTCTCAGAAGCAGAACCCGCTTCTCTTGGAGCCGCAGCAGCTGAGGAGCTCCTTCCCTGCGCTGTCAGAGACCACCACCTGCTGGGGGGTTCAGCTCAGTTCTGCCTGAGCTGCTGCAGCCTCCAACCCTTGCTTTCAGCCTTTCTCTTGTCAGGATCGCTACATTTGTATCCTCATCACACAATTCCCATCTGTCGGCACAGTAAGCAATTCTTTGAGTTTAATAAACACCCAGTTTATAGTTGACAGCATGCTGCTTTCCTACACCCAGCCATACTCTGCTGCCTCTAGCAAGAAGCAGGCAGAGACTGTTGCTGTTACATCCAGCTTTCCTTACTCCTCCGGCCATTAGTTTTGAGAACTTCTGACTAAATTTAGATCAGAACAATTCCTCCTCTTACAGTCTTTGTTGTATGCACTCAATTGTGGGATTTTGTGTGTGTATGCATGTTTTTTTTCCTCCTGTGTATTTCTACTGCAGTTTTGGAGTTCCCTGGATATGTATTTGACAGCATTGCTACACATTTGGCAGGGAAACATCTGGAAGGTTGGGAAAGCGCCAGCTTGATTTCTCTGGTTCGCCTCAGTAAAAGGGGAATACCAAGGCAATGAAAATTCACAGAATCACAGAATCACAGAATCACAGAATCACCCGGGTTGGAAGGGACCCCAAGGATCATGTAGTTCCAACCCCCCTGCCTAGCAGGGCCACCAAACATACACATTCAGATCAGGTTGCCCAGGACCCCGTCCAGCCTGGCCTTAAACACGTCCAAGGACGGGGCATCCACAACCTCCCTGGGCAGCCCGTTCCAGGGCCTAACCACTCTCCTAGTAAAGAACTTCCCCCTAACATCTAACCTAAATCTTCCCTCCTTCAACTTAAAACCATTTCCCCTAGTCCTGCTGTCGTCAGCCCTTTTGAAGAGTTTACTCCCCTCCTGGGTGTAGGTTCCCTTCAGGTATTGATAGGCTGCAATGAGGTCACCCCGCAGCCTTCTCTTCTCCAGGCTGAACAAGCCCAACTCCCTCAGCCTGTCCTCATAGGGGAGGTGCTCCAGCCCCCTGATCATCTTAGTTGCCCTCCTCTGGACCCTTTCCAAAATCTCTATGTCTTTCTTGTACTGAGGGCTCCACACCTGGACACAGTACTCCAGATGGGGCCTCACAAGAGCCGAGTAGAGAGGGACAATCACCTCCCTGTCCCTGCTGGCCACCCCTCTCCTGATGGAGCCCAGGATCCCATTTGCCTTTCGAGCTGCCAGAGCGCACTGCTGGCTCATGTTCAGTCTCTCGTCCATCAGGACCCCCAGGTCCTTCTCTGCCGAGCTGCTCTCAAGGACCACTCCTCCCAGCCTGTACAGGTGCCTGGGGTTCTTCCGGCCCAAATGCAAAACCTTGCACTTTGCCGTGTTGAACCTCATCAGGTTCACCCGAGCCCAGCCCTCCAGCCTGTCGAGGTCCCTCTGAATGGCATCCCTTCCTTCCACCGTATCAACCGCACCACTCAGCTTGGTGTCGTCAGCAAACTTGCTGAGGGTGCACTCAATTCCCTCATCGATGTCATTAATAAAGATGTTAAAGAGCACCGGTCCCAAGACAGACCCTTGGGGGACACCACTTGTTACCGGCCTCCACCTGGACATAGAGCCATTGACCACCACCCTCTGTCTGCGGCCTTTCAACCAATTGCTTATCCATCGGGTCGTCCACCCATCAAATCCACTTCCCTCCAATTTGGAGATGAGGATGTGGTGGGGGACCATGTCAAAGGCCTTGCTCAGGTCCAGGTAAATGACATCGGTCGCCTTCCCTTCGTCCACCAATGCCGTCACTCCATCATAGAAGGCCACAAGATTAGTTAGGCATGACCTTCCTTTGGTGAAGCCGTGCTGGCTGTCTCGGATCACATGCTCATTCTTTATGTGACCGAGCATGTTGTCCAGGAGGATCTGTTCCATGATCTTCCCAGGCACGGAGGTGAGACTCACCGGCCTGTAGTTCCCCGGGTCCTCCCTGCTCCCCTTCTTGTATATGGGAGTGACGTGACCCTTCCTCCAGTCGTCCGGGACCTCACCTGACAGCCACGACTTCTCAAATATGATGGAGAGCGGCTCGGCAACCACCTCGGCCAGCTCCTTCAGGACCCTGGGATGCACGCCATCCGGCCCCATAGACTTGTATTCATTCAGTCTAAGGAGGCACTCTCGGACTTGCTCTGCCCTTACAGTGGGGAGGGATTTATCTCCTCGGTCCCCACATAGAGGTTTGGGGATGCAGGGTTCAGGGACGTGAAAAAGACTAGAATCCTGGCCACCAGTGAAGACCGAGGTGAAGAACTCATTCAGCACCTCGGCTTTCTCTTCATCTGTTGAAGCCAGTTCTCCTTTTAAATTTACCAAAGTAGGTACGCCCGTTTTGGCCTGTCTCTTCTGGGCAATGTACCTGTAGAAGGTTTTCTTATTGTTTTTCACGTCCCTTGCCAAGTTCAGTTCTGCCTGCGCCTTGGCTTCCCTGATCCCACGTCTGCAAGTCCGGACGGCATTCCTGTACTCTTCCCAGGTGACACAGCCTTGTTTCCAGAGCTTGTACACCCCTTTCTTCGCCCTCAGTTCTCTCAGCAGGTCCTTGCTGAGCCATGCCGGTTTCCTACCTCGCCTGCCCACTTTCTTATTCAGCGGAATGGAGACCTCTTGTGCTTCCAGGAGGGCATCTTTGAAGAGCCACCAGCTCTCCTCAACATCCATGTCTTTGAGGGCAGTGCGCCAGGGGATCTTGGCCAGCAATCCATTGAGTAGCTTGAAGTCTGCTCTTCTGAAGTTCAGTGTCCTGGTCCTGCTCTTTGCCAGGCCCACATAGGCCCACAGGCCCAATTCGTTTCTTTTTGTCACTGGAAATCTTACAGGAATAGCCTGGAGAAGGGAAGGCTCCGGAGAGCCTTTCAGTATCCAAAGGGGGGCTGTAAGAAAGAAGTAGACGCACTCTTTAGCAGGGTCTTTTTTGATAGGACAAGGTGAAATGGTTTTAAACTAAAAGGAGGATTAGGTTGGATATAAGGAGGAAGATTTTTACAGTCAGAGTGGTGAGGCACTGGAACAAGTTGCCCAGAGAAATAGTGAATGCCCCATCCCTGGAGACATTCAAGGTCAGGCTGGACAGGGCTCTGAGCAGCCTGATCTAGCTGTAAATGTCCCTGTGTTTGTTGTAGAGGGATTGGACCAGATTACCTTTGAAGGCTCCTTCCAACTCAAATGATTCTATGGCTCTATTTTTGGAGTCCACCTTATATAGAGGGGATAAGAAGAAAGGAGTTTTCGGTTAATGTGGGGCTAGAAATGGACAAACTGAAAATGATAGCAGAGCTCTGGAGAACCTCTGTTATAGGTTCTCTAGGAGGGCCAGGAGAGTGATGAGAAGACATAGCAGATGGTTGAAATATTTGCTTGTTTGAGTTCTGGAAGTGATTTTCCTTTTAACACAGCAACAATCCAGAGCTCGTCTTCCAGCCTGGAGAGACAGCGCTCAAGCCCTCAAACCCAGGTTCTTAGTGAGCTGCAGGTTTTCCTTCATGTACAGTCATGGTGCACATGAAAGCAATGCATGCAGTTCAGGAACAGATTGTTGGCCAGAAGAAGGTAGTCCAGATCTGCTTCATGGAGCATGGAATGAAGAGCTTACTAATTCTGTGTCCAGAACTAACAGCTAAGACAATGCTGTCAATTGACCAGTTTCAAACAGATTCATACAATCATGTTACCGTGGAGTTTTCAGGCCAAATCAGTAGCATGCTGTGGAGAGAACTCCTGAGAGTTCCTGTCTTGTCTATTCAATAGCACAAGAAGTCTACCCAGGAGTATCTGGCTGGGAGACCACTTTCATTGTAGCCTGGCTAGGAAACAAGGCTTACAGAAGGAAATGCTGCTTGAGGAGGTCCCACAGAACAGCTATCCAAGCCCAGTGGAGGCTTTTTGCTTTAATTTGCTTGCAGTGTGCTTCAGCAATGCCCATGTTTCAGACAAGCTTACTGAAAGGAAGGCCTGCAAGGATTTGACCATCAGTTTGCACTGGTTTTGTGCAGTTTTGGACCCACAGGATATAATTTCTGATCCGCTGTCAGTGTAGCTTTTCCTGCATCCGTGAGACCAACACATCATAATTTCTGGTAAAATAAATAAGTTCCTCTCTTTTTTTTATTAAATGAGTCAATAAATGATGGGAGCTCCCGTGTCAGGCATCGTTGTGCAGTGCCTGGAAGGTTGAAGTGACAGCAGTGAGGAAATTTCATTTGTAGAACTCATCTGACCTTCTACTTCTGTTCTCATCTTTGGCTCTTTTGAGTATAGTATCTCTGGGGCAGGAGCTGACTTTTACCTTGAGTTCATCCTACATCCACAGCAAAGGAATCCTACTCCCTAGGCTTAAACAAAAGGACTTCTGGATTTATTAACATATGTGAATAACTCCATGGAACGCTCAAATCTAGCTGGGGCAAGAGGTGCCATATGACCAAGCAGCCTGTGATGACCAGGCTATGTGATGGTTTGTTTATTGGTACCAAATTACAGGGTGAGCTGGGCTGATCTGAGCCATTGACTGTTACTCCATATGCAGTCAGGAGGCCTGCAGTATTCATTCCAGATGCTCTGATTGTTCTGGTTTGGCAGGGTTCAGCTTTTTTTGGTAAAATTTCAGCCTCAGTTGATGGTCGGAACTAAAATAAATAATATAAATTAAAACTAGATAGAATGTTGGCAATTCTGTAGTTAAGCACTGATTTCAGCCTTTGATTTTTAATAAAAGCAAAACATTAAATTCTACTTCACTTTCCACCAGGACAGTTAGCAAGAATCAAAATAGTGCATAACTCAGACTGGGGATGCTTGTGCATAGATAGGAACCAGATAATGAACAGTGCTCAGCTTATATCCCAGTGCGATGGAGGCGAGCCTTCAGAGGAGCTTCAGGGCACTGCCGTAATGTCAATCAGAGGACGTTACGTTCCATCTCCTCTGTAAGTGATAAGCCATGGAAGCAGTAAGGTTGAATTACGTCATTCCTGAGCACTGTACGCTCCCGTTACTGCACTGAGATTTATACTGCTTTACTGCTGTAAGGTATACACTTTGGAAATTAGCCTGCAGGTATTTCACACTGCTCAGCTAACGTTTTGTTAACTTTTGGGATGCCATGTGAATGGCCTGATCCCTATCTTCCTTTCTCAGTGTTTGACAGCCATGTGGGCTGTGACAGAAATATGGCCAAGACAAACAGTTTGCTCCAGATGTGGGCTGCCCCTGATTATAACTCCTGCATGCCGCTAACTGGTTTCAGTAAGTTTGGAAAGCAGCATAAAACACATTTCTCTGAACTGCTGAATACTGGCGAACAGTGTTACAATTCTGGCAGGAAATTAGGATGAGATGCCAAGCTGATAGAAAATTCAGTATCCCACTGTAAAAAGCTCGTTGTTCAGTGCATGTATCCAGGTGCCCTTTCTGTTGCTAAGTTAACACAGTTAAACAAATTCCCCATCTGAACAGCAGCAGAGAATCAATCATCCATCCAGCTGCAGAATTGAGTGAGATGACTTTCAACAAACAGTGCAAACATAGGGGATTCACTCCTGTAAGGGCCTCAGCTCCAGAATACTTTCCAATACCTTCATCAGGACTTCAGTGTGTGCTGATATGTAGCCCCCGGATTTATTTATAAATAATCATGGGACCATTCAGCAGGGACAGGGAGGTGATTGTCCCTCTCTACTCGGCTCTTGTGAGGCCCCACCTGGAGTACTGTGTCCAGGTGTGGAGCCCTCAGTACAAGAAAGACATTGAGATTTTGGAAAGGGTCCAGAGGAGGGCGACTAAGATGATCAGGGGGCTGGAGCAGCTCCCCTATGAGGACAGGCTGAGGGAGTTGGGCTTGTTCAGCCTGGAGAAGAGAAGGCTGCGGGGTGACCTCATTGCAGCCTATCAATACCTGAAGGGAACCTACACCCAGGAGGGGAGTAAACTCTTCAAAAGGGCTGACGACAGCAGGACTAGGGGAAATGGTTTTAAGTTGAAGGAGGGAAGATTTAGGTTAGATGTTAGGGGGAAGTTCTTTACTAGGAGAGTGGTTAGGCCCTGGAACGGGCTGCCCAGGGAGGTTGTGGATGCCCCGTCCTTGGACGTGTTTAAGGCCAGGTTGGACGGGGTCCTGGGCAACCTGATCTGAATGTGTATGTTTGGTGGCCCTGCTAGGCAGGGGGGTTGGAACTACATGATCCTTGGGGTCCCTTCCAACCCGGGTGATTCTGTGATTCTGTGTGATTCTGTGTGATTAAGAAAACCTTGACTGGGTACACTGGTTGCTTTTGCAGTGTTAACCAGTAAGATACAAGCTTGATCCCATGCTAACAATGCCAGATCCTTTGCAGTTTTTATATTGCAATCATAGTAATAAATAAATGACAGACGTCAGATTTCTTTTTTTCTCCCTCCAAAAATACGCTTTAATGATTTTGAGAAATTATAACATTTGCATATCCATTTTAAAACAGTGTATGTGTCTGAGTTTCACAAAACGGTGCATCTTGTCATTTTGGATAAAGCTTTTCCATAGAAATATTACCAGAACTGTAGGGTTGCAAAAAAATTATCTTTACAAACATGTTATCTTCACTCATAGAATCACAGAATTGTAGGGGTTGGAAGGGACCTCCAGAGATCATCGTGTCCAACCCCCCTGCCAAAGCAGGTTCCCTACAGCAGGTAGGGATATTCTCATATTCTATAATGGCATGCTGTGACATCTCAGTTATGTATACAAATATGCAAAACTAGTGTATAATCCCCAATTAAATAATCTTTTTATTCCATCAGCAAGAACCATGTGATTTTCCTTTTATTAAACATACCTATTCCTCTTTTACTTCCAAAAATAATGGCTCTGTTATAGAATCCAAAATAATTTTTAGCAGGAACATCCTTGATTTCTGTTTGTTACCCATTACTACCTGTTTTAATAGTGAGTATCTTAGCAAGGATGCTTGGCATTGCAAACTCCAACAAGCTCACTTATACATGCATGAAGTGGACTTCCTTGCAGAGCTGTGATGTCTTGCTGGATAAGCTAAATCTCCATCAGCCACCGGGACTCCTCTAAGCCCTGATATCCTTTAATTTGGTGCCTTCAGGAGTTCCCATCTGCTGTTCACTATCTCTGGTCCTGCTGAACAGTGATTGAGGAACAGACCCGTGATGACTGTAACTCATGGCTGCATGTTGGTTGTGCCATCCTGTAGCCAGCATGCTGCTAACAAGAGGTCACCAATGACAGTGCACTTGGTCCTGTCACAGTCCTTTTTCATGCATCTCAAAACCTCTCAAACCTCACACAGAGCACGGCACATTAAGCAATCAGCTGAGCAAATTAAGCCTAGGAGTGCAATAGAGCATACTGTAGATAAAGGCAGCAAGCCGCTGGGAAAGCTGTGTGTGTGACCTTATCCAGCACTTGTCCTTTTCCAGCTGGCTGAGGCCAGTGATACTCTCACGAGGACTGCTGCACACTTGCTCCTGGGGTTGATGCCAAAGTGCTGGAATTCTGCTGCTGTAACTGATGGACTCATCTAGGTACCTCTGAGTTGACTTTAACACGTTTCAAAACAACTAATTTATTCCCAAATACATTGGTAAGAATGTCCAGTTGGTGATACAAGACTTCACAGTACACAGATGTTACATAGCCAAAGACTGACAAAGCTAGGGAACAAATTTAGAATCACACTGTTTCCACCAGCTGATTACACCAGCTGATGTAATCTTCCACCAGAGTAGC
Organism: Lagopus muta; assembly: GCF_023343835.1. Classification (NCBI taxonomy): domain Eukaryota; kingdom Metazoa; phylum Chordata; class Aves; order Galliformes; family Phasianidae; genus Lagopus; species Lagopus muta. The sequence goes on from NC_064435.1 coordinate 20,801,076, forward strand.
AATGGATGACTTGGTCTGCTACCTTGTCTTACAGAAAATCTGCACCTGAGGAAAAGAGAAGACTGTTATGTGTTGTAAGGGCAGTACAGAACATGTGATTTGGGAGCGCTGCTACCTCATGGCTAAACAGCCTAGATGAGAAAGTAAAGTACAGGTTGCCCTTTTCAGCAAAAACTCAGCTAAAATGCTTGCCCTAACAGTCTTTGCCAAGTTCTCTAAAGCTGTAAGAATGATCAGTGAGTACAGAACATGGAAATACACTGTGTGCATTTAGAGCATTGTGTGCTTTTAGAAAGCTGTTGCAGTGTAATTAGTAACTGGATAAGATCTTGTATGACAGTCCTTGGTACCAAGACCATTTTTTTGGCATTAAACAGGCAGCAAAATCTGTGCAAAAGTTCATGTAACAAAAGCAACAAAAAACACTCCAAAAACACAGGATGCTATTAAAACCAAACAGGGCTTTGCTGATGACCCTTAGAGGCATAAAAACAGATCCTGTGAATAGAAGAGTCACTCTGCAGTGAAAAGAAAGAGTTCTCCTAGCTTTCCTGCTGTCCACATTAGATAAATTCACATGTTTAAACCTCTGCCTAAGCCAAAGGCTTTAACTGAACAGTTTTACCTTTATTCCCTAACATAAGTGCTTCTTCAGAATCCTTGCCAGCAGTTCTCTTGAAGTTTAATGTACCATTCTAAGCCTCAGATTGGCAGGACTCCTCATTTCACCTTCAAAGTCTACCAATAACAGAGGTCTATGCATTTGTAAAATGTCAGGGTGCTTTAGGTGGGTGAAAGTAGCAAAAGGTGGTCTTGCACTATTTTATTATCTCACTATCTTATTATCGTGTTTCTCTTTTTGGAGGGAACCTGCAGTAATTTGTAAATTCTCACCCCCAAGTCAGAAGGAATACTTATTTTTCCACTCCTGCTACACTAGAAAATAAAGCTGGAGTGGTTGGTTGAAAAAAAAAAGAGGTGGAGACACAAGAGTAGCTGTAAGTGAAGTGAGAGAGAAACAGCATTTGGTGTGCTAAGACTGGGAGAAGAAATGAAACCGTCTACATCAAGAGTTTGGAGGAACTGGTGTATAAAACTGCCATTCCAAGAACGGAGATTTTAGAAATCTCTCAAGCTAGCACTGCTCCAATGTGACAGCAGAACAGTAGGCACCGTACCCATGCTTATTAAAAAGACTAAGATTGTCTTGGCAGTCAGAGACTCATCAGTCTTTCTGCAATCGTGGGCAATCTTTAGAACAAGTTTTGAAGAAAAGAATAATTAAGACCTGCAGGTAAGTAGAAAATGATAGAAGATAAAGTGATTATGATAAATTCAGCTGGTATCTCTGTTGATTTTCCAGACATAACTCATCTACCTGGGCACTGAATTGAAGAGCTAACTTGTTAAATCAGGTTGATTTGATCACTTGTGATCATCTTGGCCTTGGAGTGGAGGAGATGGACATAGATCTGGATCTAGGGAGTAAGGAAGGAACCAGCACAGATCAACCTGAAGAATTACCGAGTGAGAAGGAAATTAATATTGGCATTCTTCATGGCTTTGGACCTGATCCTATTAAAGATTTTCATTTATTACTTGTTAATGAAGTTTTGAATTATTGGCAGCATGGATGAGGAATGAAATGTAAATGTACTGCAAGGCAATGGTGACCAAAGCAGTGGAAATAAGATGGCATTTTCTGGGACAGAATACAATCCATGTTGTAGCTGTTTGGATGTCAGATGTAAAAACCAAGGAGTTATCAAGGCTTCTTCTTTGTCGGTAATGCAGAGGGGGAATCACTTCTGGAAGGCAATTCAGCCTTACTACCTCAGGCAATGATCTGAAGTGAATCACTTGTGAAGGTGTTACTCTTCTGCACTGGAGGCATCGTTAAACCCAGTTGGTCAGCTAAAGTTATGTCAGATCTGTCCCGACCTTAAGAAGAGTGCCTGCCCCAAAAAGGTCACCTACAGATCTGAGAGGGCTGCAGAGAGAAAGAATGAAGTAATATCTGATCGTGTCACGACTATGATGGGTTGGTCATGAAAAAGGCAACTAGATAATGTATGTATTGGAGGAGACCTTTCTAAGGCAGAGTATTGATATTTTCCAGGAACACACACTCAGAACTCAGTGTGCAGTTCAGAGGACCTACACTAAAGACAAAGGAACTTCATTGTAACATGTGCAGAGAAAGCTTCAAAAGTCAGCATGAGAATGGAAATTAGATTTTATTAGCAGTACATAAAGCAGCGGGGCTTGTTTGGCCTGACAGTATGAAGGCTGAGAAGGACTCTGCTGACCTCTTAACTGTATTCATGCAAAGGAAAGCTGTTAAAATTCTTAATACCATGTCAGCAAAGACTTTAATCTCGTTAAGAATACATTGAGACTCAAAATATAAAGGTCTGTAGCTATCAAAGTAGTTGATAGTGCCCAAGGAGTATTTGTAAAATGTTTCTTGACATGCTTAGCAGATGTAATACTACTCATTATAAGAGAGAGTCTTTTTCTACCAGACTGTTCATGAGTGACCACTTTTGTCTCTGTATTTTTTTGCATTCCCTTCTGATTTTTCCCTTCCTTTTCAAACATGAGTCCTTTAAAAACAGACTGTGAAAAATATCCTTTCAATGTTTGTAATCCAAGATGCTTCCTGTTTTTTGTTGTTTGTTTATTTCCTCAAATAAATGTAGTGGAGAGTCCTACAGAAACCATTTTTTCCCCTGTTAATAAGACCCTTATGATGAGATGCTACAGTCCTCTGCATTTCTAGCTCAAGCTTCAATCTTGTGCATATTCCAGCATGCTCTCAGTATCAGCCTGTCAAAGTAGATTTAATTGTGAAGGTTATTTTCTATTGGTATACTGTCAATCTTGCCCAAGAAATACCAGTGGCTGAATGCCAGGATCTCCTGTGCAGAAGAGGCTGTCAGGGGAGTTCTGGTGCTGGGTTCTACAGAAATAACAAAGTGACAGACAGAGGAAATACTCAGTTGACAGTAAAGTGGTATTTATCTATGACAACATAAATGTAAAGGAAAACTTCCTTTCCCACTTCAAGTCAGCTTAGATTCTCCTTTACCATAAAGCCAGGAGATGCTTTACAAATAAGCCTGTGGTGGAAGCTGAGTAAGTGAGTGATGCTTCTTGACTGGTTACAAACATGCCAACTTGTTGTTGTCTTTAGGAATCAGCTCCACATCATTGCAGTCTGGCTTTGATGTGTAAGAGCTACTTCATATTGCACTGGCATTTTTACAGCATTCTCAGATGGAAATTTGCAAGTGCAAATAGGGAAGAAAAGCATATTAAAGATTTGCATTAGAGAACTGCATTTGAGTTATTTTTGTGAGCTTTTAAAGATCTTAATTTCAGTGGTACAAGTGGTGCCTGATGTTTGATAAAAATTAAATATGCAAACAAATTAGAGTTTTGAATTCAGAGTGGTTGCCACAGATTGGGAAATGAGGACTGTGCCTTCCCAGCAATATGGTCCAGTTGATCCTCTCTGCTGTAGCACGGAATTCCATGGATTTGAAAAAGTAAGAGAAGATAGAGCAGATGGAGCCAGACTTCTTGGTGACAAGGAGTGAGCATAGATTAAAATAAAGGAGGTGAGAGTGGTGGAGCACTGGCACAGGGTGCCTTGGGAGGTTCAAGACCCTGAATCCTTGGAGATGCTTAAATTCCAGCAGAGATTGTTCTGTTATGCTGGGAAAGATAGTGAAATTCTGAAATGAGCTAGTTTTTTGTTTCTTTGTTTGTTTTCAGAATCGAGTGAGGCCAGTGTTCATTTGACATCCAATCCTTTTTGCTGGTTAAGGACAGTCAGTGTCTCAGGTGTAAATACAGAGTTTTAGGAAAATCAGCCAGGTTTCTTCAATTTATGCAGAGATTACCTCAGCATAAATCAGGTGGGCAGAAAATCTAGCAAGTCCAATCTGGGAATTTATCTTTCATTAGAGTTTGTTTGTTTGTTTGTTTTAAATCCCTAAAGTACAGATTAATATGCCTTCAAATGAATGAGATTGCCTTCCAAGTTAGGAGTAGAGACTCTCATCCTCCATGCCATCCCCAGATTCCTCCCTGCTTTGACTGACTGGAGGAGCAGATAGATTGAGTCTTCAGGGAAAAACACAATAGATTTTCTGTGAAATTCACATAGGGTATTGTTTTACTGTAGGTGAAACTGTTTGAGGACTCAATTGCTCTGAAAGGATGGATGGTTAGATAAGGCATGGTAGAACAAGTCATTCAGTCTTCTGCTGTTTTATCACGATACTTCCCTATTCCCATCACTGTCTCACTAGGCACAGGTGTCTTGCAACCTGTAGGATGAAAGTCTGCAGCCTAGATCAGGTGAGAAGATCAGCTAAATGCTACGTCACCTTTAAGTGTCTGACCATACAAAAAGGAGGAGGTCTTAGAATCACAGAATAGTGTGAATTGGAAGGGACCCGTAAGGATCATTAATTCCGGTTCCTAGTCCAAGATGTAAAACAACTCAGGGCAGTGATACCATGGAAAGGCTGGGGTCTCAAATTCTCAAGTGTTGTCCTTGGTGGATCTCCTGTTGATGCCAACAGCTTTTCTGGATAAGTACAGGTGGCACAGTGACAGAGTGTGGGTGCTGAGCAATAACAGAGGCCACAATGGACAACACAGAGTACTTCCACATCCTCTCTACTTTTTCTGCACAGAAATACAAAAGAAGATTCTGCCTTTTACACTCTTGTGTGATTCACAGAGACTCTCAGATATGCTCCTTCCACAGAACTTCACACAGCCCAGGCTCAGCTCTTACTCATACAACGAGGAGTGCCAGTGAAAAGCACTGTCTGTCATCTTTAGATTTCTCTTTGTGTTGCTGATGGCTTAATGAGTGCTGTGATAGTGAAGATTGCTGAGACTTGCTGTTATGGGCATTATGAGAATGCAGTGAACTTCTGCAGCTTTTCTAGAAAGTAGGACAGGAGCGAAGAGGAGGCAGCGAGCAGTTCTGCAAGACACCAAGAGGTGCGAGACTCCTCCGTGGGGGCTCTTCCTTACTGACTCATCTGAGCTGTACTCCCACTTTTCATTTGAAAATGAACCTCTACCTCACCTGTGTCTATAGATGTCCCTACCAGTATTGGTGTCACCTCTGTACCTCTTTCTCACACAAGCACACGTGGGTAGTGCCAGCTTAGCACATGAAAGCCCTGTGGTGTGGTCAGCCCTGCTCTTTTGTTCTGGTGGTGATTACCATTGAATATGTGCTTCCATTTGTGCTGTTAGAAATGTTTCCACTGTAGCAAACAGAAGGAACAACAGTGCTGCCTAGGTGAGTTATCCTCCTACCACACAGTAACTAAAAACAGGCAGTGGAGCTGTTGGTTGAATGTCTGTTTTGGAGTGCTAGAAACCACCTTGCTATTTGATGCCTTTTAAGCCTCCACAAGGCAGCTTTCCAGTATGTGTGAAACAGTGTGAATCAATGGTAAAATGGTGGCAGGTAAATATGGATCAAACTGACAGATGGAACAAAAAGGCGTACCGACAAGGCATAGTGGTATCAAGAGTGCTTTAGATGCACACTGACTTATATGAAGGCACTGATTATCAGCTGTTCTCTACAAAGATGTATTGATAGTGACAACACACTGCCACACCAGGTAGGTGACACCTCTCTGAAACACAAAGGGAAGGAGTAAAAAAGACCTGGAAATAGGAACTTCTGCAATACTTACCCTTGGGTTAATACGGTTCTTTACCTCTTATTTGGGTGCACCCTTTTCACTGTCTTCCTCTGAGTCCTCACATGACATGAAGTCCGGAGCTGCCCAGGTTTAGCTGTTTTGATCCTAAATCCTGACTGCAGGCATATCATTTGCAGGAAGAGTCTTGGTGCAAAGCTTCTACCCGTTCACGTCTGTTGTTTCTTGGAAAGTTTCTGAACAGTGCTTAGTCATGATGGATCAAGTCCTGTATGGAGAGATGAGAAGCAGGGATTCCAGGCATCTCCGGAATTACAAATTCCTGTTTCTTAACCCCAGGTCTTTTGCTGTTAGACACAACAGGCATACCAGGAGCTGGTAACAAAACCCAGCCTCTTGGTTCTGCATAAACAGGATGTGGCAACAGACACCCAATAAGGTTTAATGGTAATTTACCTGAAAAATGAGTCAACAGATCAGCATCTTGAGGACAGAGTGGAAATTTCCCGTTCCCTGGACAACAGTGCTGAGCAGGGCTGAAAACTAATGTTTTACTGTGGAAATGCAGTACAGTTTGCAGCACCAAGGTTGGAATTGGGCTGGTTTCAGCAGCACAGATAGAGCTGATTTAATCAACAGTAATTCAATATGCATCTCAATTGCTGTTGTCACCACTGATGCTTCATCCTGGCAGGGATGTCACCAGTTCTTCTCAGCTGGTATGGTGTCCTCAAAGATGAGCCCTACTCAGATATATTCACTGCCAGAAGTGATGAACAAGATCAGGGTTGAGATATTCAACATGAAAAATACCTAAGAACTCAAAGATAATTGGAGAGCTATTTCTGTCAACAAATGTTTCATGGGTGTTTGTTTTCTCTAAACTATAAACATTAAAAGCATGATGCTGAAGAAAGACCTACTTGTCGTAGGCACTGGAGAAATTATGCTACAACAATTAGCTTTTATACAAAGATTAATCCTTAAAAAGAGATATGGGTCTCTTTTAACACCGCTTGATTTTTCCACGGGAGGTTTTTCATTTGTGACTGTTCATGCTCACACAGAAAACTTCTGTCTCTTCATCTGCTTCCCTGGAGACTTCTGAACTTGTCAACAACCCGATCTCCCAGCCAGAGAAACGCTTCCCCACTGCGCAATGAAAATTTATCAGCTTGTCCTTCAGTATGTCTCAACAACTCAGAGATTATTAACTCATCTTTCAAGTGATTAATACTCCTGGGTGTTTGAGAGGCTCAGCTCTAGTGCTTGTGAGGTGCTCGGAGGCCCTGGAAAAGACAGCACAGGAGGAACGCAAAATGAGATAGTTTGGGCTGAGAGCCAGGCTCACCCCACTCTTGCTCAAGTCCTGCACCACCACATCTGGGTTCCCTTTTGTCTGGCATCTGTAGGTCCCACAACATGGAAGCTGAACAGCCCTTTTTATCTCCTTGCTTTATGAGACGATCCAGATCTGCAGATTCTCGAGGCAGTACATGTGAGCAGGAGCCATTTCACTTAGCGCTGTCTAATTGCAGTCATGTTGACAGCCAGAGTTGTAACTCCTCTGCTAAGAGATTTTTAGTATTCAGCAGCAGGCTCCTCATTGGTGGCTGCAGAGTACCTGTCAGTCACGGTAATTACTGATTTGTTTTAACTTGCCTTGGAAGCATTCCTAGAATTTACGGTTGTGCTGTGAGTTGACACAGGCCTCGTTTTTCCAGCTTTGTCTTGCACTATGACAGGGGAATGGTATAAATGCAGTGTATGTATAATCTTCATGCTTTGTCTCTAAGACAAGTGATGCGCTGAGGAAATCCATGATTGTGATACATGTGTGTTTGTGCCACTGCCAATGCAAGCAGCATCCTGCTATTAAATCACTCCTAGGATTTCTCTTTGGCTATTCCTGAACTGTGAATGTGCACACTGATGGGGACATGAATATAATCTTCCAGGAGATCTGCTCAGTCTGTCCTTGCACACAGGCTGAGGCAGCTAACAGGGCCACTGCATTCAGGCAGGGTCAAGCTGAGGAAAAGGGAATGGGAACCCTCCCAGCTTCTTTGCATGGCAGAAGAAGGGGATTCACATGCACCTCCTCAGCTCTGCTGCATTACTGCCACAGTCCCCATGGAGACGAATCCAAAAGCATAGAGCATTTTAACCAACAGAAATTTCAGAGTTCAGAAGAGGTTTGATCACTGTGCCATACTACAACTACATTAATAATGTTTGGGAATACCAAAGCAGTAAGTTCCCTGCAGGTGGAAGCTGCTCCAGCAGCGCTGCTCTGGCTTCTCTTGCTGCTGTTTAACTCACAGACCTGTCACACAGGCAGTCCTGCTACTAGTCCTTGAATCCAGGTAATCTCCCTTTCATCAAAAAGAAATTTTAATTTGATGAACAGGCTGATGTGTGAAGTGTGACCTTTCCCTGGGTGAAGCACTCACTTGGTATATTACTTACTGGTTTTCAGGGTGTTTTTTGTGTGTGTGTGTGTGTGTTCTTTCCAGAGGCACACATGTCTATTCCATCAGGAAGGTTAAACAAGAAGATGTTTAAAAATTCATGTAAGTGCAAATGCAGTCCCTATGACTGTAGAAATTCTCTCTGTTAACAGCACATTAAACACATTAAAGAGCAAGATGTGGCTGTATTAGAGGATAAATGATAGCTTGTCTGATGCCGGACTGACAGCTTACAGTTTTCCATTGCTGGCTGAATGTGCATTTGAAGTGGTCTCCAGCACTCAGGCTCTCCTGTCATCCATCTGCTCTCTGAAATTGGTCTGTCCTTTCCTGTAAATGTAGGGCACCTCTATCTGCTGCACCAACCAGCAGCTGAGCTGCATTCCTTTGAGTGGACATTATCTCACCTTGGCCTGCCCTTCCCTCTGTTCCGGTGTTTAAAAGGTGGCTTAAAGCACAGAAGAGATGTTTTCTGTCTGTGAAGAAGAGGGTCACAAGGGGCATGCTGGGGGATTAGGTGATGCCGGGTGCTTGGAACAGCTTGACTCTGCAGGGGCCTCGCTGGGCTTCTCAGAGCCTATTGTGCAGAGTACAGGCAGAGAGTGGCTCTTCATTCTAGAAGCATCTTGCTCTTCTCTCCCTCAGGGCAATGCTAGAGATTGCATTCAGACATGCTTATTCTTGCTCCAAAGGATCTTCATATCTGAGAGTGGATAATTCATGTAGTTTTCTCCTCCCCTCCCTTCTCCCTCCCCACTCCCTTCTTCTCCTCCCCCAGCCCCCCCACTCCCTTCTCCTGTCCTCTCTTCTTTCAGAGGGTGTAAATAGATCCATGAAGCTGAAGTTTTTGCAGAGATTGGTTAAATAATAATTCCAACAGATGCAAGAGAAAAAAGTGCCAGTGGATTACAGCAAAGCAGAAAAATCACTGAGAAATTATCTCATTTGATTGGAAATAGTACATTATATGCCCTAGTGAATCCTTCAGAACTAGAAAAATATGCATGAATAATGTAAATCAGAACAGTGGTTTGTGCTCATATTTCCAGGGAAATCCATCCTGACAGCCTCTCCTGGCTATTTGTGCGGGTGACTTAGAACTCTCCTGACTGACTGTTCAGTGAAGGAAAAAGGAAGAATAAAACTGTGGGCTCTTAGGTGTTCTATTATAAAAACTGGCAGTGCCTGGTCCCAATGCAAGGCACTGCTCTCCTGCACCCAACCACAGCTCCTATGCAGAACCCCATTCCTCACTTTTGTCTGCCACCGCTGCTCTCTGATTTATGCTGAGCAAAACAGTCATTAATTCATGTTGAGGAAATTTAAGTTCCTTCATAATCAGGTGTAATCAGTAATGAAGGATAAGAATAGTATGTAAAAACTGCAGCCCAAGTGATAAAAATAGGCTGAAGCAGTGCAGAGCTGGAAGGCAGCAGTGCTTGGGGCTGCCAGAGCAGGACCTGAGCACTCCTTCCACATACTCACAGTCTCTGCACAAGGTGCTATTTAACACTCTGTGCTGCACAAAACAGGGTCTCTGCACCAGTAGAAGCTTTTTTTCCATAAGCTTTTCAGGCCCTGGAAGAAAGGACAGATTCAGTAGTGTTTGCGCGCAGGCACTAGAACCCAGATCTTGTACTTCATTTTGCAGAGCCAGTTCACAGGCTGCTCGTCTGTTCAGGTCCAGGTCACAGCTCCTTGCAAGTGTTTAGCACCCATGCCACCTCTTTCTCCCTTGATGAGAGCAGCCTGGTGCCTTTCGGCAGGCAGCTGAGCTCTAGGGCAGCACCCTGCTCCGTGTCCTCAAAGCCCTCCCAGATGCATCATTGAGCACAAACCATTGCCCTCTCCTCTGACCCTGGTGACAGCAAGTGTAATGCCCACATATACTCTTATTACCATAGTAACTCAGCCAAGAGCTGGTGATTGCACAAGTGGATGGCTAAAGAAGAAATCAGCTCTGCTACCTGGGCACAACATCCCTGTCTACACCTCCTTTAAAGGCAATGGGATTCCTCTGGCACAAAGTGAGAGCAAATTATTGCATAGATCCAAGCCCGTGCTTGCAGGTAGTTTTCCCAAGGCTACAACCATTTTACATCTAACTGGAAAACAATGTTCAACCTATTAGAAGAGAGCAATTTTTCAGCCAGGCTCTGCATGACTTCCGTGTCCATTGAAGCAAGGACATGAGATGCCGTGTGATCTGTCCCACCTGCAAGAACACGGGCATATCCTCTGCTCTCTGTCATGGAAGCTGCTCCATGCAGAGAGGCCAACATCAGCCTTTCACTGAGTGTGAGAGGCTGCAGCCTCTCCATGAGGGTTGCCTTTGGCTTCCTGTATGCTCCTCCCCAAAGATCTCTGCAAGCTCTGGTGCTGAAGGATGAAAGGACTTTGGTATGGTCTGTGGGACATCTCCTTGCCCAGGACGTACCACCCAACCAGAAACCTCATGATAGCAGCTAACATTTCATGCATTTGTATTCACAGTGCCCCATGGGCGTGCAGTCACTGCAAGCAGGCACAGAAGAGTTGAGGACAGTGAAGCCCTCCAGGAACAGTAGCACTGGTGAATACCAGGGCACCGTCAGGTCCTTTCAAGCTTTGTCCTTCCAGCTGCCCAAGCACCTGCCCTGGTAATGCAGGAAGAGCTTGTCACTGCTGTAGTGGGATGGCTGATACGGAATGCATCAAGCACAGCGTTGCTAGCTGGGAGAGGGAAGCGATCGTCCCACTTGCACTGTGCAGCTGCATCTTGTGTACTGTGTGTGGTCTGGGGTACCACAGTACAAAAATGTCATACAAATATTAGCATCCAAAGGAGGGCTACAGAGATGGGGATGGGTTTGGAGGGCGAGATGTACGAGGAGCGCTGAGGCCGCTGTGTTTGTGCAGCCCGGAGCAGGGGAGCTGAGGGGAGGCCCGATGGCAGCTGCAGCTCCTCACAGGGAGCGGAGGGGCAGCGCTGAGCTCCGCTCCGTGTGACAGCGACAGGGCCCGAGGGAACGGCATGGAGCTGCGTCAGGGGAGGGGCGGGTGGCGGTCAGGGACAGGGGCTGCAGCGGAGGGCGGCGGGCACGGAACGGGCTGCACGGGGCAGTGGGCACGGCCCCATGCCGGAGTTCAGGGAGCGTTTGGGCAGCGCTCAGACACTGGGTTTGGATTTGGGGTGGTCCTGTGAGGAGCTGGGAGTTGGACTCAGTGATCCTTCTGGGTCCCTTCCAACTCAAGATTCTATGATTCTATGGATCTGTGGTGCAGGGTTGGCAGTCGCAAAGTCCTATAGCCACAGAGCTCTGCTTTTTTGTAACATTTCCACTGAATGGTTAACAAGGGCCAGGATCAGTTCTGCAGGTTTCCTCTTAAAATTTCCAGTCATCCATAGCTTAAGCCTCTTTATACCCTAGAAACACGAGAAAAGGAAATCTCCTCTGTCCAGCGAACTCTTCTCGAGTTCTGAGGCTGCACAGAAAGCAAAATTGTATGTAATGTGGTAGGAGGGGAACTGGAGCATTTATCTGGGAACCTTCTGAGAATCACTCCTGTAGATGAGGTATATATATGCATTTATGTACGTAGATGTGTACAGTGCCAGTGTCGGCACTTGTCTGAGCCCAGCAGCCTCAGTGCTGCAGAGCAGACCAGCAGCAGACATGAACAACCCTGTGGCCCTCCTGCTGGGCCTTCCTGAGCTTTGCCAGCAGAGAGCAACAGCTGACGCTGCTCTCACAGCACGCCTGAGCCAGGACAGCACGAGCTGCAGGGTTAAGTGACGGTCACCCTGGGGAGGAGAATCTGCTGGCTCCCATCATGATGCTGTCATTGCAGTCAGCTGCTGCAGTGCCCACAGTGAAAAAGAAATAAGGGCCTTTCGTTTGCCTTGTACATAAGCTGCGGGGAGGATATTTCTAACTGAAAGAGGAGTAAATAACAAGCTGCTCTTCTATTTTAGGAAAAATTAATAGCAGTATCATCAACATATCCCAGTGATGGCTATTGGGAACTCCTATTGTTCTCTTTAGCTGAGATCTCCTTACAATTGGAAGAAACAAAACATGATACATGTTATTCCCAAGCTTGCTTGTAAAATACTAATGGAAATGGAAAACGAGGTCAGAGACAATGCTACGGCTTTGTATGCCACAGACTGCACTTGATGAAACAGACTGGAAAAGTCCAGGACAGAGGAAAGATGAAAAGGAGAAGAGAGTGCAGATAAGTCAGTGGAGTGGCTGGAGCCTGTGCTGGCACTGGAGGAGTGGCTGCAGCTAATGGCAAGATGGACAGAGAGCAAAGGGATGAGAAAATGGACAGCTGAGCTGGGAAGGCAGATAAAAGTAAGAGCAGGCAGGAGACTGAAAGGTGTGTGATCATGGAATAGAGGCTGGAGAGAGAAAATGTGGGAACAACAGAACAAGAAGGTTTTCTGAAAAGAGAAGACACATCTGCCATTTGTGCTGCCAAGCTCAAAGGAAAGCAGAAGGGAGTAGCAGCATTTCAGCCCTCCCTGCAGCAGGTGGCTTGCAGGCTCCATCCCCAGCTGGAGCTCTGGGAAGTCCCCATGAAATGCAGTGAGGTGGAATGAGATGGGCTGGAGCACTGCAGCGTGGCACTGCCTGAAGCCAGGGAGGTGGTCTCCAAATCCACCTGGAAAATGTTCCTCTGATCTGCAAGGAAAATTGTGCTCACCATCCTGCTAAGAGACAAAAAATAATGTGCACTTTTAGTATGCGTTAAAAACATCTAGTTCTGTAGTAGCAGGGGAAAGAGCTGTGGGTTCCCAAAGACCTGAGAGTGTTCAGCAGGGAAATTGGGTCTCAGCTGTGTGGAATCAGGCAATTAGACACTCAGCCTTGTCTAGTAGCATGCCTCTGGTGTCAGCTTAGCAGGTTTTCCTTCATCACCTGCTCCAGCCCCACATGAGAGGTAAACCCAGCCCTCACCATTTCTCCTGGCATGGAGCTACAACGATGCTTGCTGTGTGCCATGATTTGCAGAGTTTCCCACAGAGGTCAACATCGGCTTGCCTACAGATCAGACTCTGAGCTTCCTTCTCCCGGTCTCATAATGATGGGAGCAGGATAGGTGTAGTCAAGCCCAGCCATGCTGCAGGGCCAGAGCCTGTGCCCCAGCCCATCTTGCAGTAGGGCCAGCTCCTGGGTCAGGAGCGACAACTGGTAGCATTTTACCACCATCAGGGACAACAAAGGAGGGTGAAGGTCAGCCCTGAGGCCAGGTGTTCCATAATGGGCAAACCTATATGCAGCCATGCTGGCACCATTCACTGATGCACCACAACTTCCTGTATACGTACAGAAGAAGCCCAAATTCAAGCCCTCATCAATATGAGCAATGAGCAGTATGTTTAAGCAACCGCTGAGCCAACATTACATGAGCAACAGCTCCTGAGGATCTAGTTGCCAACTTCCCAACAGGAATATGCTGAACTAGTTGCATTTGCTTTTGTTTCCATTAGACAAATGTTTCTATTTATCTCATTACATGACAACTCCCACAAAGCCACCAAATAGCTCCTGCAAGATGCTGTTTAGTTGCCTCATGCTGGTAGAGACGAGTTGTACTAGTCTGAGGAAGTCAACCTGCATCCTTTCAGCTGTTATTATTCCATCAAGGAGCAGAGCAGAGGTTGGCCTCATGCTAGCCAACTCCTGCCCTGTCTTGTCTCATTCCATCGGCACAGCGACTCTTTTTATCAAGGATTCAACTTTCATTTGCATAAGAACGTTCATTTCAGAAACAAACACCCAGATTAACCCTGCTGTACCCTTAGGAAAACTCCGCTGTGAGGGTTTGGGGCATTTCTTTTCCCTTCTGCTGGCTTACAAAGGTGGAATCCACGAGAGCAAGCTCCTCTGTGTGCAATCTGCACCTCTGCATGAGGAGGGGCCGCTCACTGTACCAGGTGCCAGCCTGCAGCACACATGTGGCTGGTTTGCTCTTATCCCAGCCTTCATGCTTCTGTTATGAGCTGTGCAGAAAGACTGCTTTGTGAAGCTTAATGAGGTATTTATTCTACATTTGATCTCTCCATTTAAAGCTTAGTGACAGCCCTAGAAAGTTCTGGTTCTCAGAAATCAGTATTTTTTTGTAAGAGAAAAACGGAGCCCTCAGCTAATCCATGCTCCATGAAAAGGAGCACTATGTCAGTTCGTGTTACCAGGCAGCTCCCTTCCCTGTGAGTCACACACTCTTAGGTATTCCTCAAGGCCTTCTGCTCACTACTGTCATCCTTCCTGCTGCTCCCTTTCAGGCTTCTCTCCTCCTTGACACCATGTGAGGACACACAGAGCACACCAGGAGGCCCTCTGGCGCCTTCAGGAAAGGTCTCCTTGCAGTGAAGGCACTTTCCCATTTGGTTGGCAGTTTCTACCAGAGACACTCTCAAGCTGTCTGCATGGCTGCTGTTGGTCCGATCCGATGGCCAGGTTCCCACCTCCTCCAGCACACAGCTTTGGGCTTGGAACAAAGAGAGAAGGCCAAGAAACTCAAGAGAAAAGAAGGTCACTGAGCCCCGCGGCTGCTCCTCATGCCACCACTGCCATGGCCAAATGCTTGGGTGCGCCTGTGGAAACACTCCTCTCTGGGCCATGCAGTTCTGGAGGAGGCAAAGTAAATGGGTCACAGGGAGGTGCCAGCTGCCATTCCTTGCATGTCAGCAGAGAATGTTACGTCCGTTCTGTGAGCTTTACATAATCATTTCTGTAAAGAGGGAAACAGCTATATGTGTGATGCATTTTAAGGTTTTAACAAATCGTTCACCAAGGAGTTTATCTGAACAGTAAGGATTTTTGCGTGAGCTGTGAATATATAAATATAAATGATTACATAATAATAAAAATACTGGAGCTAGTCTGATTTAAAGCTCTTTCTAACATACTCTAAATGGTTGTGTTCAGAATTACCAGAAGACCATGAGGTTTCCTGCAGAAATCTGCTCCACTCTTGGAAAAATAAATAGACAAATGAACTCTTCTCCTAACTATCTTCTGTTGTTGTCCTACCCTGTTAGCAACATTTCCTTCAGCCGTATCATTTTGAGCTTCTATAACCTACAGTATCACAGAATCTTAGGTGTTGGAGGGGATCTCTGGAGCCCAACCCCTGCTACAGCAGCTCCCTGCAGCAGTCACACAGGAAAGCATCCAGGTGGGTCTTGAATTTATCCAGAGAAGGAGACTCCACAGCCTCTGTGTGCAGCCTGCTCCAGCGCTGTCACCTTCACAGTAAAGTTCTTTCTTCTGTTCTAATGGAACTTCCTGTGTTCCAGTTTGTTGTTGTTCTCCCTTGACCTCTTATTGGGCACTATTGAAAAGAGCCTGACCCCATTCACTTGACTCCTGCCCCTTAGATAGTTATAAGTATTGATGGGATCCTCTCTCAGCCTTTTCTCATACAGGAGATGCTCCAGGCTCCTCATCATCTTTGAGGCTGTCCGAGGAGCTCTCTCTAGAAGTTCCCTGTCTTTCTTGAACTGAGGAGTCTAGACATGGCCTCACCAGGGCAGACTAGAGGGAGAGCATCATCTCCCTCAATCTACTGGCCACATTCTCTTACCTCTCTTCTTCCTCATCCCTTTCTTCAGCCTGTCTGTAGCTACAGACTGTCTCATAATGCTATATCCTCTGTTCTTCCCAGAGCAGAGGGTCAGATGACAGCAGGAGCTGGCCCACAAATGCACAACTGAGGTCCTGCTGTGGTCAGGAAGTAAGCTTCTGGGGCATGAGTACTGTGCAGAGGGAAGCTGGCATCTTTCCTTCCAGCAAGGTTTCTGCTGCTTAGTTTGCACTTTTGCTTTGGGCTGCGAGGTAAAGTTTTCCTTAAGAAGAGGAGTTTGGATAATTCTTGAGCCCTTCACCTTGAAGAGAAGGGTCCTGTGGCCATAAGCCTTTGGTACAGGTGCCTACTTGCTATCTCAGATTAAGAGAGTAGTGTTCTTTTTGCAGGTCTCATGTATAGCGAATAAATCCAAACTAAAAAAAATAAATATACAACAAAACCAGTAGTACCAGAGAAATCTTTAATCTTCTGTTGCAAAATGTTAAGTCATTCGAGATGTTATCACTGCTCCGAGAGGTTCCTCTGGTTATGATGCTCTGACGCAGGGATGGGAAACACCTTTGGGAAGGGCCAGGACATGCCCAGCAGTGGTGGTGCGTCACATTTCCTGTTATCTTGGGATCTTTCATTATATGTGACGGGAAAGCAGTGCATGCCCTTGCTGTGGCTGCAGCCTGCGAATCAGTGGGAGGAAACGGGCGGCATTGGGGCCGGGGCTGCGCTGCTCTGTGCTACTCCTGGGGGCTTACATGGGGAAAGCAAAAAGCAAAGCAGATGGAGAATAGAAGCATGTTCAGCTTTCATGTAAGAACTTTCCTAAAAAGGAGAGGGTAAGCTGTCAAGGGGGTTATTTTTATACATCAAAAATAATCAAGAGAAGTGTGGAAAATAAAGTGCATATGTAAGCTAATTTTCAGCACTACGTATTTCAAGGAGGTAAGGCAAATAATAGCAATCTCTTCATGATGTCTGCCAAGAAGATGCCCACAGACAGCTCTGTTGCAATGCAGATTGGCACTTGATCAAACCAGCTCTCCCCCAAACCCTCCCAACCTGCATGTTTATTGAGCTGCTATAAATCCAGAGGGGATTGCTTAAAAAAATTGAGCTTGTTCAGCTCTTCTGGCTAATGCATATTAATATCTTGAAGGAAAGCAATACATTATTTATTCTGGAATCAGTGATCATCCTCTCAAGCTGCAGAAAAACTTTGCTGGTTTGCAGTGAGGTTTCTGGGGAAGTCCCAGCACACAATGCACCCAGGCAGGCAGCACCCTGGGCACCCTTATAGCCATGCACCTAGAGGGGCTAATTCCTGGCAGAGCTGTTCCTCATGTAAAGCAATCTTATATATATATACCAAGTTTCCTGGATACCCTTTTGCTGAGACTTGCAGCGTGCCCCACCTCTGCTAGGATTGAAAGGAAGATCCTGCAAGCACCCAGTTTCACCTTCCTTATATTACAAACTTGTGCTCACAAAGGACTTTAAATCGCAACTGTAAGATACTACTTTGCCCAGTTTGATAGCTCAGCAATACGGCATTTCTATTAGTTTGTTGGCAAAAGAAACAAAGAAAGAGGAAGAATGATCACAGAGTCACAGAATCACAGAATTATAGAATCACAGAATGACAGAATGGGTTGGAAGGGAGCTCAAAGAGCATGAATCTCCAACCCCCCCTGCCACATGCAGGACCACCAACCTCCCTGTTTAATACTAGACCAGGCTGCACAGGGCCCCATCCAATCTGGCCTTGAACACCTCCAGGGATGGGGCATCCACAACCTCTCTGGGCAGCCTGTTCCAGCACCTCACCACTCTCATAGTAAAGAACTTCCCCCTGACATACAACCTAAATCTTCCCTCTCTCAGCTTAAAACCATTTCCCCTTGTCCTGCTGCTATCTTCCCTTTCAAAGAGTTGACTCCCCTCCTGTTTGTAGGCTCCCTTTAGGTACTGAAATGCTGCAGTGAGGTCACCCCACAGCCTTCTTTTCTCCAGGCTGAACAAGCCCAGCTCCCTCAGCCTGTCTTTGTAGGGGAGGTGCTCCAGCCCCCTGATCATCTTTGTGGCTCTCCTCTGGACCCTCTCCAACAGGGAGAGGTGAGGAAGGGTGAAAGGCAACATGAGCACCAGACTTAGTGTATGTCTGCAGCCTGCACAGCTCAACTGTGCCCCAAAGGTAAATGTGTGATTGGAGCTCATGCTGATACACCCAAGTGCAACACACAACATCTGAGCAAAGCTGCTTGTATTGCCTGCCCCTGCTTCTGCACGCCACATCACATTTCTCAGATAACAGTGAGTGAGGTCAGCTTGGACCATCTTTATTGGAGATCTTAATTAACTCCTGTGCAACACGTTCTGCCTTGCCACCAGCTGGGCTTGCTGCAATCACTCATGGAGCTTTGCTGTCCAGTGGCAGAGCTGCCCCTGCTCTGCCTGCACAACCTATGCTTCAGGACAGGGTTCCCTTCACTATGGGGCTGTTGTGTTCTTTCTGCTCTGTATTCCCTTTGATAAATTTCCATAAAGCTGCCTCCAGTAGCCTGGTGCCACCTCCTCCGGAACCGGAGGTGCTACTCCCTAACCCAGTGCAAGCATCAAGCCCCCACCACTGGAAAATGTTCCTGCTCCTGGGTAGAGTCTTGGTTTCTTCTGCCTTTGGAAACCGTAAGTCCTTCCTAGTGGTGCTTTTTTATCTCTGCACAGCACGGTACATTTATAGCAGCACCGCATAATTAACAGTTGCTCTTATTTGCTGATGACAGATATCTGCTCCGATCCTCATTTGTTTCTCTCATGCTGCAGTTTTGGGCTAATGCAGATATTGCCAACAAAAAGATGATTGAGAGTTCATTGGCACATAAGAGTTTCTTTGGTTTTATTTCTCTTAGTTATAAAAAAACCAAAACCTTACCCCTAAATGCTAAAAAGTGGTTAAGCAGCAGAGTTTAGAATGCTTGATTTCCCTTGCACTTACAGTGGGATTCTCTGGTATCGGGCAAGACACATCTGAGGAAACCAGCTGACCTTGGCCAGCCTAGTGCTGCCAACAGAACATAACTGCTCATACAGGAGACCTGCCAATGAAGTCCAAGTAGCTGTGACAACATTGTGTACGGAACAGAAAAGTTAAGATAAAGCAAAGTATGTAAAGCCCAGTGAGATCTAAAGCTGAAGCCGAGCTCTCCCATGCCCGTGGCAGACATGTTGCTATGCTGGTCAGGCCCCCATAGCAAGGACAAGCCACTGGGGCCACGCTTCTCCTGAGGGGAGAGCCCTCCCAACACCACCATCATCTTAACTACCGCCTGTACCTGATGGCAGCAGGGAAGGACTCAGAGCTGCTCCCAAGTTAGTGAGATTGCATGGGCTGGGCCAATGCACTGCAGCGGCAATGCCAGTAGATGTGCTCAGAATAAATTGGACTTTATAACTTCAATCAAAGCCAAAGAGCAAGGCTGATCTCCAGAACAGCAGCTAGCAGACCCCAAAGGGAGGCTAGCAGAAAAGCTCAGTCATCAGCGTCCGAGAGCTGTTACACGTCCTTTGGATGAGGAGCTCAGGGACCGGGTACTGCATTCTTGTGTGGTGTACAAGCTGCAGATGAACGACTGCAGCTCTTTTAAATTCACCTGTGGGCCCTTTGGAAAGAGTCAAACAGAAGCAGCAACATTCAGTGCAGCAGAGCTGGGCTCCTTCCAGTATTTCTGTCTAGCAGAAATGGAGATAAATGGAGAGCAGACCCCAACAGGCCAAGTACAGCTGTTGTCTGAGCGCTTGCCCTGCACCTGATGCTAATGGAGCTGTGTGCGTCAGTGGAATGTGGCCCACAGCATTGCATGGGATTATCTCCTTTTAGAAGCCTGGTGAGCAAATCAAAGGTCAGAAATTCCCAGTCCCACCTTCCTTAGATGTTAAGGAATTATGTTATTCATAGCTGGCATTATCTTCCATAATACATCTGTCATTATTCAGACTGAGGCTGGCCAAGGCCACACTGTGATGTGTGTCCTCCAGCCACTGCCTGCCCCATTCAAAGCCAGCTCTTGAAGGGCAGCAGTGGGGATGTTATTGGAGATCAACTCCCCAGAGAGGCCTGGGTTTAACTCTTCCAGGCTCTGCCACGTCTCCAGTAAAGGCCTTAATGACAGGCTGGAACATGTCACTCACACCAGGATTGTCCAACCTGGTGTCAGCCCTTTTTTTGAAGACTATAAAATGTTTTTTTATGGTTACCGGATACTTTGGGGGAATTAGTGGCACTGTGTTGCATATCCTTTCTGTGGTCCTTCCACCACAGTGTAACAGAACAGCTGTTTTCTTCCTTTGGGGTCTGAGTAATGGGATCTTCAGTCCTTGTCTGGAAACCACCTGACACTTTTTGGTCAGAGGGGCCACAACACAACAGTGCCGGGACAATAACCTTAGTGCCACAATCTGCTGTCCCCTTGTCACAAGAGCTGCAGGTATGTGGGAACAACTGGGCTTTCTCCCATGCAGTCAAGTTGGATCATTTCTGCTCCAGTAAATCCCACCTAAAACACTTCAGGATTCACTAACATTAGATGAGACACGACATGCCAGTATGCTAGCAGGTTTAATATCCTCTTGTCATCATGCTTTGACCTAACTGCTAGAAATAAATATTTTGCTCCAAGAAAGCTGTTGGTCGACGTGCTCACAGTTTTCTACCACCCCAACCCTTTTGCCCAGGGCAAGATGATGATGTGTTGGGTCTCTGTGTTACATAGCATGTCCCAGATGGACTGAGCACATCTAACACTGCCACTGAGATATAAGAGTGGAGCTGTCCCACGGCTGAGGGCAGGTGATCCAATGGGATCAAAAAACAGGTAATGGTGAGCCTGGCAACCGTGCCCTTTGCTGACTCCTCAGAGTTGTCCTGTAATTCTTCCCACATTCAGAAGGAGTTGACAAAAGTCTTTTCTCTTGCCTGTGCTGAGTAAGCTATACATGAAGGTAGCTCCTTCTACCTCCCCCTATTTCCCAAGACAAACATTTCCACCTTCTTTACAGCCAGGTGTGGCAAAAAACCACCTCCAGTGCTGAGCCAGCAGGGCTGTGTTCCTTCCCTTATCACCACTGTTTGCCCAAGAGCCTCACCTCGAGCAAGGAGAGCTGCAGGCCTCCAGCTGCTCTGAGCACAAGGGTCATTGCCTGGCCCAGGCTACGGTCTAATGAATGGAGTTTAAAGCTGCGCCAGGCTGCCAGGTTAGAGCAAGGGATTTGAGCTTCAGAGCTGCTACATCAGCCCAAGCCTGTGTTCTATGCACAGCCACATCAAGGTTCTGATGGAGGCTTTCAGGCTGAAGGAAGTGGTTAGCAAATATCTGGCTTTGGCTGTTACTTTGTGGAAACATTGCCTACCTGGGCATATGGTAAGAGGGATCCAAAGAAAGATTTGGTGGAAATCTCCAGGTCTTCTTGGCATAACTTAGTCAGGACAGAGGCTCCATCAGGACATCTGGGGACCACAAGACCTGGACCTGATGGCCATTGTGCAGGGCAGCATGTCTGCCCATATCGCACATGTCCATGGCACAGTCAGAAGGCTCTCTATTTGAAGAAATTGGTGGAAACCATGACAACAGACTGGGATCTGACATGGAATCTCAAATTAATTACAAATGGAAAGCCATCATAGGTGCCAGCCTTTGTACTGGAGCTGGTAACTGTTTGGAGCAAAGCACTACTGTGTTCAAGAAATGTTTAGATGTTGGGACATGGTTTAGTGGGGAAATATTGGTGATAGGTGGACATTTGGTCTAGATGATCTTGGAGGTCTTGTCCAACCTTGGTCATTCTATGCTTCTATTCATCGCTAGCTCAAGCTCTTCAGCTTATCAAAGAGGAAGGTAAAGAAAAGATTTGATAATGATCTTTACCTACATGATGAAAAGATTTCTCACATCAAAGAACTCTTTATGGTATCAGAGAAGAACACAGAAGCAACGGGCCTGGGAGATTATTTACAGTTTAAATTTATCTTACTTAAAGGTGCATGTTTTAAAATAGGGAGCAGCTGAAGTGAGCAAGGGCTTGGGCTGTGCTGGCAGCTCTCACTGTGAGCTTTGCACAGCTGTGCATGCCAGGACACAGGAGACAGCGTCGGCAAGTGCCCAGGACAGCTGCTGTGGCAAAGGGTACAACAGAGGCATGGGAGCAGGGAGGCTCATGTGAAAGACAGCAGGGGCTGCAGCCTTGGCTTGGGGATGTGGAGAGTGCAGAAGGCAGGCACTGGGCTTGTACCTCTGGCTGAGCATGGATAGGATCAGGCCTTTGTTTTCTAACTTGGTCTTTTTGCCTATGGCAACAATGTAAAAGACGTTTCCCTACTGGAACTGACATGTAAGCCTCCATTTCAGGCATTTCCAGTTCAGTTCATTATAGTCTTTCAGCCAAGTTGTAAGAGCACAATCTTTCAAATTAGTTTCACAGATCAGCAGTCCTTAGAGTCTTGATTTTTTTATTTTACTTTTTAAATCAAGTAGCTTAAATGAAACATTTAAATTGTTATAGCTTAATACATACCACTGTATGAAGTCTGTACCTAATGATACCGCATAACCAGCTCTTGCTTCTTTTCAGCTTTGAGACTCTCCTCTAAGTGTTATTCTCTCTTGCCTGACTAGAGATATGTGCTGAGGGTTTTCACAGAAGCATAATTCATTCTCTTTGGTTTTCTCCTGCAGTTTCTAAGCAGAAGCCAGGCTAAAGGACAGAGTGAAATAGCAGCCCTTTGCCTGTGCTGTTCAACACCCGCCATTAGGGAGGAAAAGGGATTTCCGTTCCTCCCTCCCATGGCACTCTGAGTGTCTTAAGAGTAAGCTTAAATCTACTGGGACATGACCGTGGGCTTCCTCTATCCACATAAGCTCAGCACCAGTAATTCTGACTCCACCTCACTGCCCTGCAAGTAATATGTTCAGCCTCTGCAAAGCTGTATGTAGCCTTTTGTACTACTGGCTGCTTCTAGACGTGTTTTCTGCTCTGTATTTTCATAGCACATTGCTCTGCTGCTGCACTGTGTGCACTCTGGGATCTTTTGCAAAAAGCAATGGGATCCAGTCAACTGATGTAAACCAAATAATTCCCATGATTTCTCTTTCCAGGTCCCATTTCTCCACCAGTGTTTGTGAGCTAGACCTCAGTATGTACCAAGTGGTCAGCAGCTGGCAGGAAGCACCAGCAATCACAGCAATCCTCACAGCTCAGTTTGCAGCAGGCTCTTTGGATTCCTGCCTGTCAGTCATACACGGACTTCAGAGTGCAGTTAATAGGGTATTTAAGAAGGAAAAAGTTGAAATCTGACAGATGTTTTTCACTGAGCTCTTCCTGAAGCAACAGACTGCTGGGGCCGAGCCAGTGCTGCAGACCTGGGAAAACCTGCAGCATGTAGTGCTTTTGGATGTCCAAGGCTGCTTCCTTCCAGGGGGCATGTCCTGCAGCACAGCCCATTCTTGAATGCATGTCCTAGTGCTCATTCTGGGATGTGTCCTTGGCCTCTGCATCCCTGAGTGCAAGATTTCACACACTATTTGGACAGCAGGAAGAGCTTCCCACTCCTCCCAAGATGCAAGAATGAAATCTGCTCATAGATAACTGAAAGGCAGAGGGAGAGGCATCTCCAGGATGTGCAGCGGCTCAGAAGGACAAACAGAGAGATGCACCACCCTCCTCGAGGCTAGAGGCGAGCTGTGAACAAGGCTGGCACATTTGTAAGAGGTTTTAATTACAATTGCTGCACATTTTATTATGCATGTGGCACAGTGTGAGGATGTTTCATACAGGCATTAAAATGCATCTTTAGGACACAAGGGAAACATTATTTTTACTGAAAAATCTACAGATACATTGGCTTTCACGATAAGGCAAGGATCTCAGCATGTATAAGACTCAAAAGCATGAATGGAGGGCACGTGCAAAATGGAAATGAATGCATGAGATTAATCTGCGTGCATTTGAAAATAGTAACAGTACATAATGCTGTGCACAGCTAAAATCTATTTTAAACTGTTTATATAGTACAGAAGTGTATGTTCTCAAGGCCTCCAGTTTGTCTGTGTGGGTTGGTCAAAAAAGTTATGACATGCTGAGAAAGCATTTGCGCCTTGTATTCCTTTTTTTTTTTTCCTTAAGCAGAAAAAATGTGGGCTTAAAAGAGGAGGACCTGCAAAATGCTGAGAGGCCATAAGACAGTTGTTGCCTATGCTCTCCAGGACATGCATCAGCCTCGCCAACCTTTGAGCAACTGGATCTCAAAGCTACTGACCGCCTCCCTCTCTGTCATTCCTCGTGAGCTTTTTCACTTAAGCCTTCTCTTTTTCATCTCTCGGAGGATGTGGGCAGCTCCATGTCACATCCTTCCTTGGGCTTTTCTTCCCCTTTCAACAGAGATGAGTGTTACTGAAGCACCTTGATCAGCACACTGTGCACTGAAAAATAGCTAGTTCTGCAGAAACATGCAGAAAGAGGCGTATCTCCACATGCTTTAGAATATTTCTTTCTGCCCCATGTGTGTATTGTGATTTGGTATCATCTCATACTGGTGCAGAACTAAAAAACTAGGCAACCTAGTGAAAATGTAGTTTTAGGTCTCATGCTCTTTTGTATGTATCACAATAGCAATATTGGGCAAGCCCATGAGATGTCAACTTCCCAGCTGGAGAAAAGTAGCACATATCCATCGGAGGAACAGGAGTCAACATGGTGTCAGGTGGGTGTGAGCAGGAGGCATGAGAGCTGGAGATATGAGAGCTGGAGCAGTGGCTGTGAAGAATGCTCTTACAGGGAAAATAACGATGTACTAATGCATGTAGGAGAGAAAAATCTATATGGAAGAGAAAGGATAAGTGAGAAAAACACTATCCTACCAGAACCTTCAGCTATATTAAGACTGCTGCATTATCGTATCAAAAAGCTAACTGGGGAAGATTCCAGCCTGCCTGATGCTCTGCAGGCCACCATGTCACCTGGCCACGGATTCAGCAGCTCTGGCTCTGATCTACTTTTACACCAGCTTTGCATATCCTTCCTGAGAATACTGGCTTCAAACTGTAAGTCTTTCAACCTTTTGCTGCAGAACTAATCTCTTCTTTTTATGTTCCTGTTAACACTAGTCTGCATCCACAAAATTAGTGAAAACATACCCACCACTGACAGGCCTGGAGCATGTCCCCTTCTCTTTCCTTCACTTGTTAGGTGTGCCAGGGGTCATGGTCAGCACCAAAAGAAATTGCTTGATAGCCACATTCAAGATGCTGGCATGCATAGTCCCCACAAGCAAACACTAAAGGGCAGCCCTTGGCCACCAGCCAGCGACTGGATGCTGGGATGAGGTTTGATCAATGCAGCGCTGGATCAATAGCGAGCACGCAAGAAAGCAAGCAGCAAAATGATGTGGCAGGGAATGCCATTGAGAGGGCCTGGCAGATGCCAGCAGGAACTGATTCAGAAAGGAGATGCAGCCCCACCCATTCTGCCATAAGAAAATTTTTGTTGTCAAAATGGGTTTAATAACATCTGTCAAAATGTCAGGTGCTTTGTAGCAGGGAACTGTGCTGGGGACACCAGTCACTTTAAAGTGAGATAGCCCAGACTAACTAGCAACAAAAGTCAAGCGCCAACAAATTGCTGTTGAGCAGAACGGGTACTTTGATATAATGCCAGAAAGAGCATCTCTGCCCCTGAACAGAAAATGATGGAGATATAGAATTCAAAGAGATGCAAAATAAGTATGACAGCAACTAACAATAAAGACTACCGGACAAGAAAACAAATAAAATGATTAAGAAATAATCATACATAATTCCACCCTTTGTTCTTAAACTTACCTGTACACAAAAGAAGACTGCACTAAAAGATGTGGAATTTCTTATACTTCTGTGATATAAAGCTCTCTTACCATCATATTGTGAGTGACTCCAGCCCTTCTCATTCACTCCTTTTCAGCCTGCTGCTGTTCACCACACTGATGCTTAGCCTTAAATTAGAACATTATTTCTGATCAATCATGCCATCATAAAAAGTAAGACCTTCTTACTTACTTACTTACTAATCTTATTTGACTGTACTTGAGGGCTCCACAAGAACTAAAATGCCTGACCTATAGCAAAAGGAGCTGTTTCCTCTCCATATGACATCACCACACATTTCATTGGATTCTAACATCTGAAACATTTCTGTAAGGATTGGCTTGGACATAATGGTAAGCTCCTTGCATTTGGTCTACATTTAGCTACAGAGAGGCATTACTGATTTTTACTTTATTTTAATGCAAAATATCTGGTAAAATCCATGGGCTTTGAGAGTTTCTTTTAAGCTAAAAAAAAATAACAATCCTACAACAATTAAAGGAGCGCATAGAAAAACAGCAGAATATTTCTATTTATTTGCAAACATATCAATCTAAATTTTAACTTTCCTTCACGTACTCTGACTTGCTTTACCTCACATGGGAGTAGCACAAAGCACAGGAAGTCCAAAGCCAGATAATCTGCAATTACAACCATTTCATTCTGACACAGCTATGCAAAGCATCCCGCACACAGCCAGCTTTGCCTCTCCACCAGCTCACCATATCCGCCCCGCATCTCTCTGCTGCCCTGCATGTGTATGTGTACATATTCCCTTTGGTGTGATAAGTTGGCTTCACACAGTGAATAAACTGAAAAATCATTCAGAGCAAATGGGGAAATTTTCTTTTTTATCTTCATAACAAAAATGCCAACTATGGGGACTCATTCTTTTTTTTCCCCACAATGGGTTCAATTTCTTAATGGTCCCTTTACTAGAGTTTTAATTGTAGAACAATGTAGGAACCATGCTGCAGCGCAAAGGCAATAGACCAAGCAGCCAGAGGGAAAGTCGTGGTCCTCTGTGCTGCATGAAGGGCTCTTCTGCTGGCAGCAGCAGCAGAAGGTTCAGAGAACAGCTAGAACTCAGCAGTCAAGAAATCCACGTTATTTGAAATTCTCATCCAGCCAGGCATGCAGCAGTGCCCAGTGTGGGGACATGACCCTGGAGAGCAGTGTCCAGTACCAGTGCTGAGGTCAGCAGCAATCCTGAAGCAGCATCAGCCAGGAGAAGGGCCACTTGTTCACCTGGCAGTCCTCTTTCTGATGAGTACAAAACCATACTCTGAAAGCCACCTGCTTCCAAACTGCCCACCCCTCCCCACAGCCCCATAACCCAGCCAAGTACTGCTGCAGGGATTCTCTGGTGCTTCTCCTGTCTCTCAGAAGGAAGGGCACACACCAGTCTCCCAGCCTGACCTCTGTAATACGTCAACCCCTCTAACTCCTGTGCGCGCACATGGATGACACAGGAGCACTCCAAGGCTGCAGGCTTGCTGCCAAGCCACAGCAGCTGCCTTCAAGGAGCAGAAGCTGTGTGGGAGCAGGACGACGTACATCCTGTCCCTCCTGTTTCTTGCGGGCGTGCAATGAGGGAAGGCAGAGACTCTCGGCCCTCCTTTGGGACGCGTGATGTCAGCAGAAAGCCATGGCTCCTTCCCCAGCCCTGCTAGCACCTCAGCTCGTGTGACCCAGCATCCTCCCAGCCACCTCCCAACAGCCCTCCCCTGCGCAGCCCGCTTTGCACACAGCCCTGTACCCTTTCCAATTAAAGAGACCCGATCTTCCCTCCTCTCAGCCCGCTCTTTCAATCTAACTCCCCCACACTCAGCGCGGCCTCCTACCCTGCCCTCAAGCGCTCCTCCCACACCCTCCACGCCGCCCCTCCCACCTCAGCGCGGCTATTGATGCCGCACTGCCCGCGTTATGTAACGGCGCGGCGCGGCCATTGGCCGCCGAGGTCGGGCGGCGCGGGCGCTGAGGTGGGGCCGCGCATGCGCGCTGATCACTCCCTTCCTCCCTCCTCCTTCTCTCGGGCAGCGGTGGCGGCTGCAGCGGGGCCGCGCGGAGCCGTCTCCTCCCGCTCGCCAAGGCCCCCAGGCCGCGCTCCCAGCCGGGTGAGGGGAGCGGGGCCGGTCGGGATGC
This sequence comes from Lagopus muta, assembly GCF_023343835.1. Classification (NCBI taxonomy): domain Eukaryota; kingdom Metazoa; phylum Chordata; class Aves; order Galliformes; family Phasianidae; genus Lagopus; species Lagopus muta. Next base: position 20,828,862 of record NC_064435.1, read on the forward strand.
GGTGAGGCGGGGCCGGTCGACCGGCCTCAAGGGGACGGGGGTGGCCGCGGCCCGGACGCAGGCGCGGAGGCCTCCCCGCCTCGGGCCGCGCCGCCGGGCTCCGCGAGCGACGGGAGCGGGCTGCAGCCGTTTCCGCCGCCTTCCCGCGCTCCTAAGCGCTCTGGCCGAGGGGAGCCGTGAGGCGGCGCGCCGCGGCGCTGCGGGCGGGCCGGCCGGCTGGGCCCGGCGTTGCTCGGCGGGGCGGCGGAAGAGGCTGCGGCGCCGCGCTCAGGGCCCCGGAACCGCCCGCTCCGTCCGCGTATTACAGGGAGCGGCCCGCGCGGGGCACCGAGCGCCGCCGTCCCGCTGCCCGCAGCGCGTGCTCTCGTTCCGCGGCGCGTTGCTGTGCGTTCCCGGGCGCTCGTGCTGGTTTATTTCAGAGCAGTGGGTCGGCGTGTTGCGCTCCGGGAGGGTGTGCCTGGCAGCGGGAGCGGCGCCGCTCTGTGTGCTGCGGGCACGCTGACGGCTGCGGGTGTGCGCGGCTTCTGTTTTCGTTATCGAACTTCAGGATAGATTTTAGCCGCTTTGTTAGTGTGCTGATGGTTCGAGTAATCTCAGTTTTCCAGTAATTAAGTATTTATTTCACGTGTTCCAGCTTCACTAATGTAACTTGCAGCATTTAAATGGTGTTTTTCTGCTTGCAGGCATCGTAGGGAGGTTGGTATGTGTGAGCAGATGTTTTTGTTTGTGTTTCCTTGTTTGTGTCATAACTCGAAGCATCAGCTGTCTGATGCAGGGCTTGTGACCGAGCTGTTGCAACCTATGAGTTATGCTCTTTTCAAGGGACTGACATACAGAGTAACACACAAATGCTTTTTGGAAATTTCTGTCAGTAGCCCCTAAATTTTGAAGGATATCTATAATGCCAACAAAATAGAACCAAAATATATTCCATTGTTCCTTTTAGTGCGTGCAAAGTGATTGGCAATACCTCTACTTCTTTCCTTTTTTTTTTTTTTTCTTTTTTTTAATGTGGTTGTGATGTTCTTGTTGAGCCAAGCTGTACATGAAGGGAGTGAGGCCCTGGCCAGGATGTTTCAGAGCCACTGTAACATCTGCTGAAACTGAAACACAGGCTGGTATTTTCAGTTTAACTTACCGCTGCTTCTTATTGCCACGTGTATTTCTGTATGCTTGTTAATAAAACTGGTGTTTTCTTGTGTTCAGAGAGATTTGATTAGTCACGTAGAAGGATAATAGCTATGGAGTTACTTGGAGTTATGAATTTCTTTGGAGAAAGTGATGAGGAAAGGTGAGGGAGCACTGAAGCTGTAGTATGACTCTTCTCCAAAGGGCTGGGTAGTGGTGTTATACACCACAAAAAAAGGGGACCATGGCCTGGGTTTGCCATGGTTGCAAGCTGTTTTGGGTCAGGACTGTCCTGCTTGGAGTTGAACACCGTGATGTTTTGTGTCCAGGAACTTATGCAATGCTAGTGAATTTCCAGAAGCAGATGAAGTTTCAGAGAAGCTTCCATTTACAGGAGTTGTGCTGTGCTGGAGCTCAGCGTGCAGCAAGGTGAACAGCCCACTCAGTGGACGGCCTCAGTCCTTGTGGGAAGGACTGTGAGGCAGAGCAGTTGTGTCCATGCAGTGTGTTTTCCATCCGTGCAGTGTGTTCTCAGCAGCAGACGCAGTGCGTAGAGGGGTGATAACTAGTCAGCCGACCTGTTTATAGCATGTAGGCCTTAATAGTTGTTTTTGAAAATCAGACTTCAGTAGCTGTCCTGAGCTTTTCTGTGAGCCCCACAGCTGGATTAGGCATGGGACATGAGGGACTGTAGGGAAGATAATAGCTGGAAGTGGGCTGCTGCCTTACGTAACCACAGTCTGAATTCTGTTCTGTTGGTGCGCCCGAATCCTGCCTGGCGTCTGCTCTGGGGGTGGGCTGTGAGCTGAGCTGGGTGTCCTTGTGGGCTGTGTGCAGGTGGAGTGCTCCTGCTGCAGAATATGCTGCTCTGCTTCTCTGTGAAATAAGGTTTTTGTGCCTTGTTTCTGTTCGTGGTGGACCTTCTAATGGCAGGTGGCGGTGGTGTCAGCTTCCTTTGTGCTTCTGGGTCAAGTAGAATAGTGGCTTCTGGTAGAGGCAGCTTTATGTCCTTTCAAGAAATATGCAGGCATGCCTGTAAAATCAGCTGAAAATTGCAAAGGTGGCCACCTCTAAAAGCATCCTTTGATAAAGAAGGATGCTGCATCATTCTTACCATTCCTGACTCCAAAGCTGATTATAAACAGGTACACCAGAAGACAGCGATACAGCTTGGGGAACAGTGATAATTTCCTTTTCTTGAAACCTATTCCAAGTTCCAGAAATAAGAATTGAGTATCTCTGTTAAACAGTGTTCAAATGTACATGTTGAAGCGTTTTTAAAGGAAGAAGCCTTAGAATGGACTAGAGAACTATTGTGTCTCTTCAGAAAGCTACTGAAACCAGAGGGTCTCCATGAAGTAAGGAGCTTGAACAGATGTCTGTTGTGTATGAATTATGGGAGTCGTGGGTCAGAGCGCAGGGGCAGAGCACATGACTACTTACATTCATAGTTACAACTTCTGAGTCAGCTAGCAGCACTAGTTTCTCACACTTGCAGACTAAATGTCTTCTTTCTGTTTGTAGATATGGCTCGTGGACAGCAGAAGATTCAGTCGCAGCAGAAAAATGCCAAAAAGCAAGCTGAGCAAAAAAAGAAGCAAGGGCATGATCAGAAGGCTGCAGCCAAGGCTGCCTTGATATATACCTGCACTGTCTGTAGGGTAAGAGAAAGTGAAGATAAAGTATTACTGTACACAGATGTGTCTCTAGTAATTGAGATATGAGAAATTGTGAGAGGCCGTGTACTGATCTGTTTCAGGTAGTTTTCTTGTCTTTTGAATTGCAAGGGTCAGTGGGCACTGTTAGTATGCTGTGTCTAAAGTGTAGGAGGTTTGAGAATGCTTCGTGATCAACCTCTAGATAGACCAGTTCCATCATACAGAAAAGATCTTTCTGTCTTAACATCCGTGGTTATCAATGTTAATGAAGAGAGGGAAAAGTGATATTATGTGGTGCCAGAAGTTTTAATGCAAGTTCAATATACACCAGCTTCTGTTAGAACAGATGTTTTAACAGGAAATCAGAAATTACAGCACTGTTTGGGTTATACTTCCCTTCTGGCTGTTTTTCCTGTGCATGTGCTCATTTTGGAGCTGAAGGATTAATTTGTCATTTTCACTTAAATGGTCAGTTTTAGGATTGATTAGGATGGATTTGTCACTTCGAGTGTCTTAATCAGGGTTCCAAATTAGGTTCACAAGTAAAATAAAACATGGGAGGATAACAGGTTTTGTACTATCGTGTAGCTCTTGTACTGCACTTTAAGTTAAATGTTTCTCTTTAATCAGACACAAATGCCGGATCCCAAGACCTTCAAACAGCACTTTGAAAGCAAACATCCTAAGACTCCACTTCCTCCAGAACTGGCTGATGTTCAGGCATAAAGATATCTACAGGTCATTACTTTTATCAGATAATCATTTAAAAATTAAGGTATATTATCACTTGTTTGTTTGTTTTTTTTTTCCTCACTCGGACTTGAAAGATGCTTTATTTTTTTAATATAGAAATTAAGTATAGGTTAAATTTATGCCGTTCTTACATGGTTGAAATGGTTGTCATTGCATGCAAGATCTTTTGAAAGGAGGTATTAACATTATTTGAAATGGTCGTCCTTAGAGATATAGGAATACTTTATTCTTCAGTTACTGCTTTGAAATGTTAGCTTCCACAGTTCTTGCTTGGAACAAAATATTTATGATAAATGTGCCTGTTGTTAGAAACCATGTAATGAAAGCAGAATTGTTTAGTGCGTTTCTAATGATTCAGCCTTTTTGTTCCTGAAGTTATGCAAGTGAATGCGGGGTTTTTTCTGCATTCAGATACAAGATTGAACCTCTATTTTCTCTCTAGAAGGTTTCTTAACAGCCAGTTGTTAGATTGTAACTGAAACAAGTTACAATTAAAGGCTGGAATAAGGTGAAAAACAGAGTTGTGGTATTTCTTTCACTCTAAGGTAAACAGCATTGTGTAACAGTTCAGCTTAACTGAGTTATTCTTATTTTTTATAGGTGAAATCATGGCACCTATTGACTCTTCTACTGTCAGACCTTACATAACAAACCTGCAGCTGCTTTTCTAAAACTGTTGATCAGCAAAAATGAAGGGGCTACAGAAACATTCATATTTTTATGCTGTTCCCTCTTGGGCTTCATGCAAAGACAATTGTGGAAATGTACAGTTGTGCCCTCTTTGGAAATCCTGAAAAATCAGTCCATACTTGTTATAAAAACAAAAAATTTTTTACAATTGTAATTATATTGATGTTCATATTGTGTAAAATAACTCATTTAATAAAGTAGTACTTTGATTTTACAATATCACAGATTAAATGCTTGTAGAAGTTCTGTTTTAACTTTCTGCATTATCTGCCTTATAAAACAATAAAAGACAAAGTGGAATCTTCCCCATCCTGCTAAAACACGAGCAGTATCATTCCACTGAAAGTAATGTACATTACAGTAAATTAATTTTAACGCGAGAGGGAAGCTGCTCAGATTGACTGTTTGGTGTGGTGCCTGCTTGAGCTCAGTCACTAATGTTCCAGTTACTGACTCAAGGGGCACAGCAAGCTCCCGAGAGGCTGCAATAGTATTGTGAGACTTTGTTCTACGGTTTTGTCCTGTGTATTGGAGTCAATTTCTACAAGCCATTTCAAATGGGATTCCTGTGCTGTGAGGGCTTGAGCTAGTTCCCTAGAGTCTTGCACTGGAGAGACTCTGGTGATCCCTAATAGTTGGTAGTTGGCCGAGGAAGCTGGGAGGTGGTAAAGTTTAATGCTTTTGTGTATGCTGGCTTAAAAGATGCTCGCAAATATTAGTTTAAAAACAATTCTGCTCTTAGTTGAAAATTTAATTTGAGAAGAGTGCTGAAGTTACTCGAGCAGTCAGCCACAAGTGTTCACTCACAAATGCATCTGGTTATTTTAGTAGCAGCTCTTGAAGAAATACATAAAATAGCCAGCCATTAATAACCTTTCTTTGCAACGAGCCTAAAATAAGCCTGTTGGAAAAGAGCCGAAATAACTGAAATGATATGGCTAGCTTAAGAAATTGCATGTGATTAAAGATGCATTGACAAGAAAAAGCTGGATAATAGCTCTCCGGCCAAGAGCATTTGAGAAGCTAAACATAATTAGCCTTTAAGTGTTCTGGGCTCAGTTCTAATCCCAGATGTACGGTGCAGAAGTAGTGGAAAAACATCAGATTTGTTCTGGAGGATCTGCTATACAAAAAAAACCAACCTATCTTTGGCATTTGGAGGGGGCTTATTTAAGAGCTATCATCTGGAACTCACAGTAAGAAGCACCACTAGAATTGCTGTGATTTATTGCCGTTACAAGAGATGTAAAAACTCTGGCAGTCCGAGTAACCCTTGCTACACAGCAGGACTGTACATCTGACCTTCACATGGCTTCCTAAAGTCTAGGACCATAGTCTCAAAGACTCATTCACTTAAAAGAATGCACTTGGTATTTTATTATATAAAGTCAAAGCCTTTGTCTTCGTCCACTCATTTGCTTTTTAATGAACTACTTCTGTGAGACTAGCTTCCTGTCCTCTTTGCTGTGACAGTTTCTGTGTAAATACTTATTTTGACATGAAGTTTCTCTGTATTATAGTCACTCCAGGCTAACCTGAATACCACTTTTATAATGTTGTTCTCCTCTGCGAGTAATCCACTACTGCACTTGTACACCTGACATCAGAATGTAACCCTTCATTTGATTTTCTTTGTTGTTATCAATAAGTATATCCTGACAAACTGGTTCCCACAGAGTAAGAGATCTGCTGTATGGAGGAGAGGTACTTTAATGTTCTGATGCTGTAGTCTGTCTGAAATACACCAAGTGCAAATGGATACAAATGTTTCTTGCACTGTTTGGTAATCGGTAATCTGCTTTTACTCTGGAAAATGTTCTGGGATGTATCCCTATAGTTTCATCTTGAGGTGAAGTATATGTTCTGTTCTTTCAATTCAAATTGTGTAGCATTAAATAAAAGGATTTTGTTTTATAAGCACACTCAATTAATGAGCGTTCAAAAGCTGGAAAGTTGCATCAGTAGCAAGATGGTGAAGTTAGAATTGTATTTTCAAGCCTGTATGATGCTCAATTAGAAAACACCTTATGAAGTAATGTTTTTTCTGTGTAGCTTCTAGAAGGCAAGAGCAATCCTCAGTCATTAGGACCCCTCGTTACAGTAGCTGCAGTCTCAAATACAGGAACAAGTGAAATCTACAACTGAACTGTTTTAAAGGCTTTATGAGTGTAGTGGGGATGCTCTACTAAATGAGGGAATAGTTCTTATTTAGGATATCTGTGATATTCTTTTTACCTAAAAAATCAGAGGAAGGACTAGGAGCCCTTCACCTTTTCCTGATCTGAAGAATGACACCCTGTTATCTGGCTAAAGACACAGTTGTGCATTGTAATGTGTCTGATTAAAGATAATAAAAATGAAATGTAAAATGTCATATTTTCTGCCTGCTTTTAAAAACAAGTATTACTGCACTTAAAAATTAATGGTGTAGCTTTGGACAGTCCTGGGGCTTGAAGCCATCTAACTTTAAAAGAGAAAAATCGGCATGGAAGATTTCCCACGTTCCCATGAGAAAGATCCATCTTTGTGTAGTGACAGTTTTTAGGTGAAGTATTGGTGTGGATATCAGCTGTTGTGGGTTCTTGTGGAACAACGTTAAGAAATGATTGGGGATTTTCAAAGCCTGCATCTCTTTTGGGAATCTCTGAATTGCATCTGAAATCAAATTTCAGCAGGGCTTCAAATGTTTGTAAAAAATTCTGTCTATTCTCAGAGAATGTGTTAGCATCTGTAGTTGCAGTGAGGTCGTCTCAGGGTCTCGCAGTGATCAGTATCAGCAGTTTTGCATTTTGCATTGCCTGGACTTACAGAGGTAACGCAGAGGTACAGACACTCAGATTTAGCCTCTCTAAGAGATTCAAGTTTCTTGCTGTCAAAATGCTGTGTGAAAACTCTGAAATAGAAGTGGAAGGCGGTTGCTATGTATCCTTGAGGAAAGAGCTGGCTTTCTGCAGTGCTCTTGGAACGCCCCTGGGGTCTGTCCCCTGTGGTTATCTGCTGTTAAGCTGAAAACACTTCGGCTCAAGTAAAGCTAATGACCAGGGGCTGTTTGCAAACCGCGTAGTAATGAAGGAATTTGTAGCATTTCTGTAAACTGTGTTGAAGTATTCTCCTGTCTTGATAAAATGAGGTAATGGATAGAATTTCTTTTATTATTGGACACCAATGGGCTTCAGATCTGTTTTGTTTCCTGTTTTCACTGAAGAAACATGGGGGGTATCTTGCTTTCCTAAAAGGATAGTCTGCCTGAAGGCTGACCAGTGAGGTCAGTCAGAATTCACAAAGGCCAGCTTGTATTTCTGTCTGCTCAGCCCTGTTCTGCTGTATGTAATACTGGGGCCTTGATTTACCTATTTAGAACCTGGCAGGTTTTGTAGTGGACTTCAAATTCAGCCCCAAAAATCAGCTTTGAATGTGTATGCAGTGTGTGATCTTCCATATTCTATAGAGATGCTGCTGTAGTCCAGACAGTGAAAAGGTGTGAAGTTCTGTCTAGAATTTTCCTATCAGAGTTTTGAAAGTTATTTGGAAATTGTTCATGCATTCTCTTCTGTCTTTTTTTTGTATGGTTAAGGTACAGTAGAGACAATGTGAGGGAGCTGTGTTATCAGGGTAGTTTTCAAAGGTAGAATAGGTTGGATATATATTTTCTGCAATTCTCTGATGTGGCTCTTAGCAAAGGGGTTTCTGGGAAAGGAGGAATCGGCATTGTCCCGACATCATCATCCAACACAAGTCCATTCAAGCAGCCTCAAGTTTTTCAGGAAATACAGCACAGCTATCCTCTGAAAAATACTGTCCATAGCATGTAAAGATCAGTACAACACTGATGAGATGGTGGAAATATTTGTGTTCCCCGTCCTTAGCTGTTACTAAACTGCAAATGATGCAAGTGTAACTAAATGTAGGAGATCTTCCAGAGAAATAAGGGCTAAGGGAAATCTCAAAAAGCTGCATAGCCCATCTCCTTGCTCTGAGGTTGGGTCAGTTCTGCCAACACTAGAACAATTCCTTTTCTTTCTTGTTCTTAAACGCTTCCAATGAAAAGGATCCCATGACTGTGTAAGCAGTGTGTACCACTGTTGAACCCCACAGCTGGAGGCTCCTGCAGTAAATCCGTGCTAGTTTGGTGAATTATTTACTGTTACTGGCAATAGATGTGACAAATGTGTCCTCATTTGAACACCACTGTTATGTCCCAGTAGTCTTCAGTAAATCCAGGTAATTAATGCTCTTCACAGTACCTCTAAGTCTAGAGATTGTGCTCTCCCCTGGGTCCTTCAGTCTGACCATGAGTCTTAACATGACATGAGTCTTAACTCATGTTGTCCAAAATGTGACCCAAAGTGTTGACAGAGGCCAGCACAGTGTAGAACTGGGACTTGCAGGCATCAGTTCTATCAACACACTGGAACTCTATTTGCCTTCTTCCAAGCACATCACACTGGGGACATCCTGATAATTTTCACTTTCTGTCTATGTATTTAATGCATACTTACTGTCTTTAGTGGGCCTCAGACAAATCTACCAAGACAGCAGCATCCCAGCCTCCTGTCTCCTGTACTGTTTGTAGTTCATCCAAGTATGATTTCAGTAGGAGATCTTGCGGAGGTCCTCTTTCACTCTGCAGTCTGAACTGTGTGTGGACATGTAGAATGGGATAGATCCTACACAAAGCCCCTCAGTTTTCTGCTTGAGTATCTTCCCAAGCTCCCAGCAAGCCTTGGTACTGACTCTCTAAGAGCACTGGTGGTCGGTAAGGATTGGAGCTTACAGCTTCACCTGTGAGGACTTCACCCAATGACCGTATCAGAGTCCGTGCATCCATGGCACCAGGCCTGTTTTCACGTGAGATGGATGTCAGCAAGGTATGGCATACCTTGTCCCTGACAAATCTGGGTTGGCAGATTTGCCTACTTCACTGACTGGCAGAGTTCCTTGTTTCTTCTTATATTCCTTGTATTTATCCTTCTGCTATCTTTCTCCTTGCTCTGTATTCTCAGAGAGGAAGATGAATGGTCCACACTCATGTGGGTCACAGCTGGAGTATTGTATGTCAGGTGAGTCACCTATTGCCAACACGAATGCCATCTAAATACTCTGAATACTTTATGCCACTCTTTCCATTTCTTAGCATGCTTTGTTTAGTTAGCTGTTGAGTGTGTTTGAACTTAAGTCAGAAATGTTCTTTATTTCTTATTAGTACAGCCTATCTTTCTTTTTCTTCCCTTGCCTATCAAGTGATGTACCTGATCTTAACTTTATCTGGATATTTATAGATATATACACTGTTTGTAGCTGCCTTTTATAATCTTGGCTCTTTTATTTCACTCTGACGATGAAGCTCTTTGCCAACCATTGAGCTGCCTACAGACTCATTACCCACCTGCCTGTCAGAATGCACAGAGACTGTAGAACACCCAGATTTTTGAAAGCACTTCTCAGTACCTTTTGGCCTTTTGTGTAATGGGGCAAAACACAAACCTTCTTTGTGTCCTACCTGGTGCTTGCAAAATTAAAGTATGCCTGGAAGACAAATGCACATTAATTACACTTCATATTCTCAGACCTACCACATGGGCCTTAACTCTTAGCTTCTGCCTTTTGTGCCTTCAAGTTCAAGTAGACATTACCAGCTAATCGTTATTACTCTCTTTTGATACATGTCTTTAGCTGCAAACAGTCACTGCATATTTTGCAATAAAATGGTGCTTTATTTTGAAATATTTTGGATCTTTTGAAGAGTGAAAAATGGGTGATTCTTTCCAAATGAAAGAATAACTGAACATTGATGTCTTTTCACAAGAACAGTTTAAATTGTTTATGTTCTGTTGGTATGGGACTTCTTCTCACAGTCACAACTGTCTGTTACAGTAATGCTTAACACAATGGCTCTTCCTGATTTTGAAAGTCACACAGTTCAGATTTTATACCATAGGACTGTGCATGGTACAGGAACTGACCAGAATAACTGCCTGTGCCATAGAACTCCTCTCCCTCCACACAGGAACAGACTGAAAAAGTAATCTAAATTTGTGACTGGGTTCTGCGTGCTTGGTTTTGTTTTGAATTTAGACAGTAAGTTTAGATTATGATGTACAAAAACTGCTTAACGCTTCTAAAATACGTTTCCAAAAGGTGTCTGCTGCTGTGGTTGGCTCGTACCAAATCAGTGCTAAAAGGTAGCATTTCTCTTGAAGGCTAAGAAATACTGCTATTCAGGACCATGTTAAAAATGGTACACAGCTGCTTGGTGCTGCTCTAATAAATCACTCAAAGAATTTGCTATTGTGCATCCGAAAAAATGTGACACTGTTTGGTTCATAACTTTGCCACTTACTAACGAGGAAAACTTTCCAGCTTTTAGGTCCCTTTCTAAGTTGACAAAGCACGCCTATGTTTTCCTCAAGTACTAATTTAATTCTGTGCGGTGAAGTTGGTAGGAACCTGGTTTTGTTATTTGATAGACATTCATAAGCGTGTGCAGAAGCCTACTAACTTGATGCTTTACTGGGGTCATTTTCACTGACCTGACCAACACAGCAACACAGTTATTGTGTGCACCAGGCTAATGTCAGGATCACGTACAGCGCAGTGCCGGGTACGGCGGGCTTCACACACCGTAATTCCTAAAACCATGAGATATTTTCAAGCTGCAGTCACTCAGCCCTCCAAATTTCATCTGCTCTGCCCTGCTGTTTTATCATCAGCCCTTTCGTTGGAAGGCGGTGCGGGCAGTGTGACTGTGCAGACCTCACAGATGCTGGTGCCCCATGGACAGAGATTTGGAAACTGCTGTCCGAGGCACTTGCGAAATTAATTGTCTCTCTTGCCTGCTGTGTGGCTCTGGGCGTTTTCTCAGGGCTCAACCATCTCTGCGCCACTCCTCCTATTTTCCAGCTGGGGTGAGTGAATGGGGAGGAGTGCAGTCCTGTCACAATGAAACTGTCCAGCATGAAGCTACTGACTGCTAATGGAGGTTTGATTGCGCTGCCTATTTTTAGCTGGTGGTGGCCTGACTTCACCTTTCACTGCTGCAATGGGGTAAAAGCAAGCTGACATTTGCAGACATGCTATCCTCTTGAAATGAGGCTCAAACAATTACACCAGAGTCGTGTCCTGCTTTCCCTAAATCCTGACTTGTAGCCCATTGGCTGAATACAGGCAAATCTGGGAAGAAGGGAAGTATTGTAGAGGCAGCTCTGTGCTGTGAGCTTTGTGAAAACAGGCAGATGGACAGAGGCAATGCTCTCTATGTCATTACTGGAGAGAGCGGTGGGTTAGAACTGCACAATATCCTCCCACAATGCTGGGCACCAAACGCTTGAGAAACGCCAAAACCACAAGCAACATTTCCACTGGCGCTTGCATTTCTTGAGTCGGGAAAGAGAACGCAGGGCTGTGCACCTGGTTCCAAGTGCCCACACCAAATGTGTTCATTGTCAGAGCTTTGGCCTTCCTCTCTGCTGTCGACTGTGTGCCCTGCCGTCACCTTTGACCCAAATAGGGTATTTGCTGGCACTTCCATGGGACGGCTCAAACTGGCAGTCTGACAGAAAATGATCCCATTGACTTTGCTGAACAAGTGAGATAAGTCAGTCCTGGGCAGAGCCTGCCAAGTCCTGGTGCAGGGGAAGCTGGGTGAACTTGGGTGGTGGTGTGAGATAGGAGATGAGGAGCCTTTCCTCTTCATCCTGGCGTGTGAACTGTGGCTGAGGGATCCCTGATCTTATGCTGTCCTTGTACTGTATCTTGAGCTACTCCAGCTTTGACTGCTTCCCAGGGAGGCTGTATTTCTGTACAGGATTGGCAAAGAAAACCAGCTTTTCCTTGATAGCTGCTTTGTGTGAGGGGAGGAGCAGACGGAGAGGTTGGATTTCAGCAAGACTGCAAGAGCAATTCACTCCGCCTTTGCTTACATGGGATGTTTGAACACTTGAGACTGGCTCAGAATTGATTGATTGTTAATGATGGTCAAGGTCCATTTAAAGGCAATAAACTAAGAATGTCTGAAAGAGATTGTGCTTTATATGGCACCTGCAGCAGATATTCAGCAATCACTGACACATCATTCCCTAGCTAATGTGGTAATGAATGTGCCAAATCCTTGACTGATTCCTTTTCCTTTTCCATCCCTCCTTGTTGTGAGTTTGCCTACACCAGATCTCCACGTGCTATGCTGATACTTACCCAGGTACTCATCTATCCACATACTCTTACTCCTGAGCAGACTTATTTGGAATTGGTGTCTCAGGAAGGGAAAAAGCTGGACGGAAATTTAAACAAAGCTGATGGTGAGACTTCATTGTCAGCAGGGATGTTTATGAACTGCTTTTGACCAGAATTTGACTTCAGCGGGTCAGATACTGGAGAGCTGGCAGGGAGAGAAAGGAAGTCCTTCCATTTCCAGTGAGCTCCAAGGGAGGAAACGAGCAGAAAAACTCAATGAAGCAGTCACTGCTCAAGAGGAGACTAGAATTGGAGCAGCAAAGAGCACCATCAAAAAATGAAGGTGAGCCATGAACCCAAAAGCCAAAAAGAGTGCTGCATCCCAGAATTCCTTCAAACGGCTGTGATTCTCAAGCAGCTACCAATTTTTACCAACAACTCATTGGCTTAATTGCTAAAACTGATCATGACAAAATACTGAAACGTCATTCTGAAGATTAGCATCCAGCTTCTTAAAGCTAATAAAACCATTAATGTGTTCCTGGAGAGTGAATGCAAGACCTGGTGGTTTCTTCTTCATCCTTGTTTCCATCTTTTAAGCCAGTTTTCTAGGAGAGCTGTACAAGTCTTTCCTCTTCAAAAACATGATCCAGCTACTGCTTTTGCTCCCAGTAAGTCCTCTATCTTCCTCTTAGCTGTGAAATAAATTGCAGTCTTGCTCTCTTCCATTTCCATTTGCACGTCTAGCCCTGCTAGTATGTAATATCACCAGCTCCTGAGCCAAGGCTCACCACACCACGCTCACCCCAGGTGAACCCTGCCCTGCTGACACCCTGCAGGTCTGCCTTGCTGAATTGCCAGCACCTCCTGCCCAACCTGTTTGCTTCTCCCTTTTCCTTGGGCTTCAACTCATTTAGCTTTCATTTCATGTCTTTCTGTCTAGAAAAAAGCAAGTCTCTGATGTGCCTTTCTCCTTGGCACGGTGCAAATAAGGACACATCTGTATGAGTGGCCATGTACCCAGCAAATACCCAGCAAGCCAGGGAGCAGCACTGTCCAGGTCACCCCTGGGCATTGTCCATCAGGGCAAGAAGCTCATCTCTCTTTTGCAGCCCTCACCCTTGTCTTTTGTGGCAGCACTCAGCAGCCTCTCATTTATTTAATGCACTGTGCTCCTCTATAGCTGTCACTGTAATAGGAGAGCTTTCCAAAGGTTTTGCTTGCATTTACGTTCTGCTTTCTCCTTTGTTTTCCAAAGTACTTTTTGTGCATGAACAACTGGGTGCTACACTTGCTCAGCTTGTTTGTGGCTCTGCATAACCACAATTCACGTATTCTTTGTTATAGGGCTATGAGTAGTCAGCAGTGCAGACTAGCTACTGATTTAGCTCAGCCAGAGCAGGATGAGCCCCAAACACAAAGCTTCCTCTGCAGGTGGCATCTCTTCCTGTACAGATCCTTTCCCTTAAAAAAAATGACAAGCTGCTCATGATCACAATTTATAAAGCAATGTTTTCAGCTTCAGGCTCTTGCCATTTGGGCAGAACTACAGGGATGCTCCTCCAAGAGGATCTCAGGGTATTCCCCTTCTATGCTGATGTATATTAGCCCAACAATAACCGATTGAGTAATTAAAACACCCACAAGAAATCGGAACACAAAGCTTCCTGTTTCAATCTGCATTAAGCCAGTTCACCACAGTGGCACAATTAAAATCTTTGGGCCAAATCCTCCTTGTCCTCTTCATATAAGCAACGCTTTGAGAGTAAAGGGATGAGTGAGAGCAGCATTTAGGCTGTACATTAATAATGCATGTCCTTCGGTTGGCAGGGAAGGGGCTGGCAGAACAAATGGAAGCACCCTGGGGTAAGAGGAAGAAAGCTTCGGCTCTGTGCTACCAACAGCACAGGCATGAAAGTATGTTTTATTCCGCTATTAAATACGGAGATTTGGGGTATAATACCGTCTCCTTCCATTTTCTCCTCGTGGCAAAAATGAAACTGACCGCAGCTAGAATTGTTCAATTTGGTTCTCACATGCCAAGAGCGTTCATTTTGACCTGCAGCATCCAATCCTCCCTGGTGGTTCCCTCTGGAGCTGCCCTGGCAGTAAGGAGACATTTGCCTCTCCTTTGTATCTTGTGGGGCTTTGCTTTTCCTTGGCCTGGATGTGCTGCCTTGTGTGCTCTGTGTTTATTGTTTTTATGGAAGGTATTCTAGACAGACATTATCCAGTGAATTCAATAATAGGAGAGAAACAACATGAGATCCAGCAGCAAATTGCCTCAGATTCTGCACATTGTAATAACACTGCACTTGTAGCATCCTTCCAGCCATTTGGTAGTGATTGCTGTAGTTAAAACAAATTCATAATGTTCTTGTCTAGCTACTTCCAAGCACTCCTCCCTATTCATTACAGGGCTTTTTCTCTGGATGGTTTTTGTAATCTTATCATATCTGGTGCTTTTTGAGTCTTCAGAATGAAGCCAGAAACTCCTGTGTTAGTGCTGAAAGTTGTCACAGGCAGGTGAGTCATTTGCTCACCTCCACTTGTCAAAATAAGACTCAGACAGGAGCCAAGAGCTTCTGTGATCAGCTCCTGGCCAGTCCCTTGGTCTCCAGCACCTGATGGTGGTTACCCCACTAAAACACAGCAGGTGTGGGGGTCTCCATCTCCGCGCAAGCTCTAGGCAATGCTGAGGGACTTTACCAAGGACCTTTGGCCACCTCCAGGACCTTTGGCCTCCTCCAGATGTGGCAGAGGACAGGGAACAGCTAAGATAGAAGAAAGAAGGTGACAATGGGTGAGGAAAGGGGTGATGGCTTTACGTAAGTGATGCCTTGTTGGATGCATTTCATTTCTAAGAGCAGTGCTGCTGAACAGAGGAGCTCCTGGATGCTGTGGGGCCATGGGGATGCAGTGCCCAGCCTCACACAGTGGCACAGGGCTGGGGACATCCCATGGCTCTGTCTGGGGAAGGTAGAGACTGTACTTGTGACTGATTTACTAACTGGCACAGCTGGGTTATTTTGTTCCTGCTGTAATGTTTGCTTCCAGTGATGCTGGATGCATTACACTCTTGAAAGATTAATTTGCAGAGTACCAAGAGCTTTCTGCTCTTACCACTAACCAAATCTAACTCAGTAGAGTCCGTTTTCTGGACCTTACACTCTGAGATTTGGCCAGATTCCTCAAATATTACAGCGTATACTGCGGTGAGTAGCATTATGCTGGCATTCTGGCCTCCTCTCCTGTGCTTCCTTCTTCCTCAGCTCCCTCCCCTGCTGGGGAAGCCCTAATTGTCCTATTCCCTCTGGGCTATCTCACCTTTCTGCCCATAAGCTACTTAGGACCAACTCTTCCTCTCTCCCTCACACACCCCTTGTTCCAGGGATGTTCCTGAGCAGCCCCAGCACCCTCCTGCACAGGGCTGCCTGCTTCCCTTTCTCTCTGCACCTCAGGTGCCCCAGGAAATCCCCCTTGATGAAATGTGTGACCTAAATCCTCCTCGTCTTCCTCCTGAAAACCACTGAGCCTGTGGTGCCACACAGCACTTCCTGCAGCAGCAGCAGCCCTGGAGCAGTGCAGCTCTGCACTGCAGAAGGGAATTAAGGAAAGGGCTCCACCAAGCCGGAACAGTGAGAGGAGCCTGCACAGGAAAAATGATTCAGCTGCATGCAGCTCCCTGCCATTACCCCATAAAGTATGATTGAGTACCGGAGTTCATGTCTACCTCTGTAAAAAGTTCCACAGGCATTTTATGGAAATTTCTCATCATGAAGACACTAAGAAAGCTCCACTGAGGTACTACAAGGGATGCAAAGATGACTTTAAAGCCAGCAGAGCATAACCAAACATTATTTCCTGGCTTTCCAGCTTGCTGAGCCATCCTCAGGAAAGAAGTGGCTCAAGATGTCACAGGACAAGGCGTGAACCCACCACACTGCTCCTGCGTGGGGTTTGGTGGTGTTCCCCGGCTCTAGCTGTAAGCACAAAGAGGTTCTTTGGGTTTGCATTACTGCTGCTGAGCGAGGAGGCTACTACTGGAGCTGGGACCCCTCAAAATTCATCCCCAGAAGCACCAGGACACTTTATTCCTGGCTGCCCTGCCCCAGGTGACAGCTCCTGTGGCTGCTGGGGATGTGGGCTGGGGTACTTTGCGAGGGTGATGCATAGGGGCATCACACCCCGACAGAAAATACAGCTGCTCCCCAGAGGACTGCTGGGCTGCAGCATCTGCACCAGGCAGCCACACGTACGCTTGTTGCTGCAGTGTCCCGAATGTCACCATAGAAACTCCTTCTGCAGGGCTGGAATGCACACACTGCATTGGGCTGTGTTCCCACCTCTAGCACACACCTCCCTGAGCCTCTCTGCCATTTGGTGGGGCAGGATTGTTTGGCAGGGAATTATTTAGCTTTGCATATCTGGAATTGTCTAGAATTTAAAATGTTAAATCAACAGAAGCATTTTAGAGGTGCAAACGCTGTAGCTATGTAGGGAGGCATAGGATAAAAGATTGTCTGCTGCAGTGTTTCCAGGCTGTAGTTATCACAGAGCCATAGAATGGTTTGGGTTGGAAGGGACCTTAAATCCATCCGGTTCCAATCCCTTGCCATGAGCAGGGGTACCACCCACCACATCAGGCTGCTCATTGCCCATCCAGCCTGGCCCTAACGCCTCCAGGGATGGGGCACCCACAGCTCCTCTGGGCAGCCCGTGCCAGGGCCTCACCACCCCCTGAGTGAAGTATTTCTTCCATATATCCAATCTAAATCTCCACTCCTTCAGTTTACAACTGCTGCCCCTGATCTTGTCGCTAGAGATCCTGTTAAAAAGTCTTCCTGCACCTTTCTCATACGCTCCCCTCGCATACCAGAAGGCCACAATGAGGTCTCCCCAGAGCTTTCTCTTTTCCAGGCTGAACATTGCAAGCTCCCTCAGCCTTTCCTCATGGGGAGGGGTGCTCCAGCCCTCTGATCATCTCTGTGGCTTCCTCTGGACCCACATCAACAGCTCCACGTCTTTCTTGTCCTGGGGACCAGGTCTGGAGGCAGTACTGCAGGTGGCAGTAAAGGCAGAGCAGAGGGGAGAATTGGCACTTGCATGACTGAATTCCCAGCCGGTCCTTGGGCAATGTGGTGTCCACACTTCCAAGATGGCCCCAGCTGCAGAATTCAGTGTGATTAAAGTGCCTTGATTTCTGAGTGACCCAACCAACAGGCAAGAGAATACATAAAGTGAAGGAAGACAGGTAGAAGTGAACAAACTTGCCATGTGGAGAAGGAAAGGACAGAGACGGTGGGACAGTACCTGTGTCAGCACCGCACTCTCATCCCAGTCTGCACTTGCACGACTTTAAAACGGCTGTCACATGACAGCCCTGAAGTGACCCTTTAATTCTGCCTCCTTCTGTTTAATTACTTTTCTTTATCTCCGGGTCATATCAGCTCTGTGGCCTTCACTTCCATGCCCTGCTCCTCCCTGCCTCCCTCCCATTTCTGCCTGTCCCCCAGCACAGCACAGCCAGCCACCTCCCTGTGGGAGTGCTCAGTTAAAATACAGCAATAAATCATTTAGCAATGAGCCTGGGCCTCACTCCAGTGCCTGCTGTAGGTCACAAGCTTGGCATCTGGCACAGCCAGCATCCCTTGTGCTTGCCGTGTCCCCATGTCCCTGCCAGCATGTGCACGGTGCTGGATGGGGCTCTTTCTATTTTGGTTCCTCACCATTCTCTTGTTTTCAGCTTTACCTCTGATTGATATGAACCTATGGAGCATAAATTCAGCCTGACTGGGCCTCATCCTCCTCTGCCATAGGTCACAAACCACAAGGCTTCCCAGGCTGTCCCCTGGGATGTCTGAGCATGAGCATCTGCACCCCGAGCAGAGGCTGCACCTGGTCCTTGGCCTTCCGCGGTGCCCTGCTGGGGCCAGCCCTGGCAGAGCAGCTGAATGAATGAGCCACCCCTCTTGATGAGCCACATGGATGTTGGCATCACTGCACATACCTTGTGTTGCAAATGGAAGTATCTGTGTACCTAACTTCCCTCTCATCAGGTACTGATGAGGTTTCTGTATGTAGCCACGGTGCCTTGCGTGGCAGATGGTGCTGGGTTAGATTTGCATTATTCCTGTTCTGCTGATTCGTCTCTCAAATGTGCAAACTCATGCGCTGCCTGGCTGTGCTTGCTGCAAGGATCCCACACGGACTCTTTCAAACCAAAACTCCCTGGCTGTTGTCTGAGGTCTGCAGCTTTGTCTGAAATTAGGGCGAGACCTTCTGCTAGTTCTGAAAATCAATATTCAGCCCAAGCACTCCCTACCAATGAGGCAATTGGAACATATTGATTTTCATTTCTGACTAAATGGAACAGGCTTCTGTTCTACCTTGTAATTCCTTGTCTGGAGACGAGTGCCAAGGTTGGGATGCCAGCAGTGGACCAGCACCAGGACTGGGGCAAGCAAAAGGGCAAATAGAGCATGGAGCTGTGGGTCCTAGAGGAACACATCACAATTCCTTGGTTTTGAGCTTGTTGCGAGGGATCATGGTGTGTTTCTATAGCAGCTTCAGTTTAGTGCTCTACCTGTGCCCTAGGGAATTCTGACTTGCCTTTCTCTTCTGCCATTAAAATGGAAGGAAAACTAATCCTTTAGCAGACTGTTCTAGTGTGTTCCCTCAATGACAATCTCAATGTCATCACCAGAGGGAAATCAACTTTTTACATGGGTAAACAGTGATAGAACAAGGGGAAATGGCTTTTAATTGAAGGAGGGAAGATTTAGATTGGGTGTCAGGGAGAAGTTTTTCACAGAGAGTGTGGTGAGGCCCTGGCACAAGCTGCCCAGAGCGGCTATGGATGCCCCATCCCCAGAGGTGTTCAAGGCCTGGTGATGAGGGCCCTGGGCAGCCTGATGCAGTGTTTGATCTAGCAGTTGGCAGCCCTGCCTATTGCAGCAGGTTGCATCTAGATGATCCTTGAGGTCCTTTCCTACCCAAGCCATTCTATGATTCTATGATCTTGCTTTCTCCTCCAAGAGAAAACAGCACACGTGACAAGGCCAATCCATTCATGGTGGCACTGCCACCACACCTCACTCTGCTTCATCCCCAAGTGCCCTGCCACTTCAACCCATGTTCAGGACCCTGTCTGACAGCCCATGAGGAGGTTGCTGGAAGCTGTGCTTGCAAGACAAGGAACAGTGGTGATGGTGCAGGGGAACCCAGTCCTGTCAGAGCAGGAACACCATGTGCATGCTGCAAATAGGCCATGTCTGCTCATCATCAGCAGGCCAGACCCATAAGAGGGACATGAGGATGTGCCCTACAAACAGTCTGCGAAATCTAGTTGCCTTCTGGTCCAGTTTGATCAAACCGGAGTGACCAGAAACCACTTAAAATATTAAAAAAGGGAGAGAGAAGGCTCCCAAAAAAGGGCGTGTAGGGTTTTCCTGATCATGGAGGGGAGAGGAGATGGCCCCTGTATTCTGCAGCATTGCTGTCCTGCAGCCACACATGCCCTTCTGCTCCCTGTGGGTCGTCATCAAGGAGTCTGAAAAAAGCATAGAAACCACTAAACTGAAGCCTTCTTTCTCCAGTCATGGCCATGGATCTGATATTGGCTCCTGTCTCTCCCCAAATGCTGGATGACCCTGGTTTCCCCCAGAATAGGAAAAGAAAGCTTCAGTCTGTGCCTTTAGAATCATAGAATCATTTAATTTGGAAAAGACCAGTAAGATCATCTAGTCCAACCATGAGCCCATCCCCACCATGCCCACTAACCCATGTCCCTCAGTGCCACATCTACATGTCTCTTGACCATTGAAGAAAGATGACGGCTCCACCACATCCCTGGGCAGCCTGTTCCAGTATCTCATCACTCTTTCTGAGAATAATTTTTTCCTAATATCCAGCTTGAATCTCTCATGGTGCAACGTGATGCGTTGCCTCTTGTCCTACTGTCCTTCCAGTGCAGGGAGTTGTCCCATGGTCAGCCATCCACAACCTCGGCACTCTTGCTGTTGCTGAAGGGTCTCACCACCCTGCCCATGGATCCAGGACAACATTTCATCCTCTGAGGCCATCTACCCCCACCCCAGCAAAGGTGGCAGTGCCTATCTTATGCTCTGTTCCTGCCTCCTGGAGGGACCTCAGATCTGTGCTGTCCCTTGTTTTCCGCCCTGTCCCTGTCTCCATCCTTTTTGCTCCCTGGCAGGCCCAGGGTCTGGTTCACTGCTTGATTCATCACAGCCTTGTGTCACAGCCCTTGTTTTGTTGCTGCTGCTGCCAAGAAGGGCGTAATCAGACTTGCAGACCTCATCTAACCAAGCTGAGCTATTCCATACTGCAATTAATTAATACTTGAGTAGTGCCAACACTCATAGGCATCGGTCTTGTAAATAGTGCATAAAAATAGCATTTTCCCAGTCTAGCAATCAAGGAGGATATTTGAACTCTAACTCCTTTTTTTTCAGGGCCTATTGAAACTGTAAATTGATGGGTGCCCTTCAGGACCTGGGAACCACTGCAGAAGGGTCCTTTTCTAAAAACTTTTGTTAGAAGCATGTACTTATCCTCCCCTTAGACTCTCCTTTGTTTTCAGCTTGAATATTGATGGGTAAAGGTGTGAGCTTTGGGTGCTACTCAAGCAGGCTCTGCATGACATACAGGATACAGGTGCTGACTGCAGGAAGAGCTGAGCACCTACCACATGCTGTAAGTGGGCTGTACCTCACCACTCATTTTCCTGCCTGTGACTCCCTGGTGATGCTGTGCCTTGTGCAGACACAAACCATGCTACCAGCATTCAGCCTGCCTCTCTGCTGAGGTGACAGTTCTTCTGCAGGCCACACAAGAGACACTAAGCTCCCTGCAGAACATCATAACCCCAAGATGCTGGTGGTTGTGCTAGGTTTGAAGTGGAGACCCAATCACCCCAGGCATAAGGGTCACCATGAATACCTTCAGCTTTCCCTTCCCTTCCCTTCCCTTCCCTTCCCTTCCCTTCCCTTCCCTTCCCTTCCCTTCCCTTCCCTTCCCTTCCCTTCCCTTCCCTTCCCTTCCCTTCCCTTCTTTTCCTCCTTCCGCCTCCTTTGAAAGCCTCATTTTGGCTCCTGGCACAGCAGCTCACAGTCATTTTACGATAAGCATCTATGTGTTATCGTTCACTCCAGGTGGCTCACTCTGAGGAGGACAAACTTCTGCATCAAGAGAGAATCATGTCACGTGCCTTGAAAACCAACTCTTCCGTGAGAAGGACTTGAAAGTCATCTGAGACTGCTTGACTTGGATTGCTTAAGTCACTGCCACTTTAAAAACAAGCAGATGTGCCCATTTAAAAGGATAGTTTTCCTTAATACATATTTTTAAAAAGCAGGCTGTAACTGGAATAAAGCAAGGTACAGATACTTCAGAGTCCTAGAAAGTCTCCATGGACACTGTATGTGTTACACCCATGTTCCTGAGATTATTAGCAGTTTTTCAGGCTGAGCAGGAAGATAAGAGGCAATCTTGATGGAGTGTTGTGAACTGCAGATGGACATCAAGGAAAATCTGTGGGCATCCTGCATCCAGCAGCCTCTGCCTCCTGCCTGAGAGCCAGTCCCTTCCTTCTCTCTATTAGACACAGAATTTAATTGCTGCCCATCTAAGCTGACTGAAGGCAGCCTGTACAAATGCTGGCTGCAGCCTCTGCAGAGCCAGCAACACATGCTGCTGCATTCAGATGTGAACCAAAGGCAGAAGCCCTTATCCCGGTTTTGATCCCAGCAGGAATTTTGCCAAGTACTTCCTAAAACCTTCACTGATTGTACCCAGTAAAGTTCTGCAAGTAATCCACATCAGGATGAAGCTAAACTGAAAAACAGGTAAAACACAGTGGTTGAGACTGAAGAGAAAATGGAACTGGGGAGAAAAATGCAAAAGAGAACAGACAGCAATAAGTACAGGCAGATGTTGTCATGATGAATCCCACATGGCTGTAACAAAGTGGTCCAGAGGTTGTTGTATTCATGCTTTAACAGCCTAAGGGGATCTGGATGAGGGCTGTGTTCTCCCCAACCCACCTGAGGACACAGATAAAATTTCTTCTCATTCAAACAATGATAAATAACTTCATCCTGGTGTGAATACAGAAAACTGCGTCTCTCCCTGTGCCAGGATAAGGACAGCACAGTTTGTTACACAATCCCTGGTGAGTGAGCCAAACACTCCAGGAATTAAACTTGCCAACGTCCTGGAAAGCCAGACTGTAGGGAGCTCACACCCAGTCCTGAGAAACATGCACAGGACTCCAGGCTGTTTAGTTCTGATGTTTCAGGACTGTTGCTGCATGTAGATTGTGAAGATTACTTGTGCTTGAGATTGGCCACCACCCAGCAAGTCCAGGGAATCATGAGTGGGGAGGCAGGCCATTAAGGTGAGTTCACTAATTACAGCTGGGGGTTAAAGCCATGCCTCCAGCACACGTGTTTTAAACAGCCACTGAGCACAAAAATTACAGCCCTGAGTATTAGCAGCCCACAGAGCCATAAGCAACCCCTGCAGGAATGACTGTGCCATTGAGAAGAGGTGATGTTTTCACACAGACGGAGGTGATGCTCTGGAACAGGTTACCCAGAAAGGTTGTGGATGCCCCTTCCCTGAAGGCATTCAAGGCCAGGCTGGATGTGACTCTGGGCAGCCTGATCTACTGGTTGGTGACCCTGCACATAGCAGGGGGGTTGAAACTAAATGATCACTGTGGTCCTTTTCCAGCCGGGCCATTCTATGAGTCTATGATTCTGTGATGTAGAAGCAGCTCAAACATGGGGTGCCTGTGGGACAAATACTGACTTGTAAACTGCTGATCTGCCCAGCTCCCTGAGTGCTGATCAAGACCGTGTCCATGGTTAATTATTCCCCCACCCTACTATCATGTAAGGAGGACAAGTGGCATTCTGTTTCTCTCCTAAAGAGAGTGTCAACATGGTCCACGTGTTGCCATCCATGTTTAACTGTGGAGCTGGGGGAAAGGATTGGGACCATGCAGTGGCTGGGTGGCACACAGTAGAGCTGGTGCACCAGATCACAGCGTGGTGTCCACACCAGCACCCAGAGCTGGGGCTGACCTGGGGCACAAGGCCGGTTATCAGGGAAAACTATTTTCAGAAGGCATGGTGAGGCATTGGCATAGGCTGCCCAAGGAGGTGGTGGGATCAGCATTCCTGGAGGTGTTCAAGAAAGGTGTTCATCACTGCAGATGTGGCACTGATGGATGTGGTGAGTGGGCATGGTGGGGATGGGTCAATGATTAAATTAGATGATCTTACTGGTCTTTTCCAAACCAAATAATTCTATGATTCTGCTTGGAGATGCTGGTCAGGACGATGAAGGCAGTCATCTTCCTTGGATGGCCACAGTCCCACTGGGGTCAATATGGCTTCCAGGATTCTCCTAGCCATGATTCAAACAGTTGCCTGAAGGTTTGATTCCAGAGAGTGTGCAGCTTTCTACTTGGAGGAGACAGGAGAGGTCACAGCTGGCACCCATAGACTCAATCATGTATCTAAAGAACCTCAAATACAGAAAATTCAGCTCTTGGGTCTAGCTGAGCAATGGCTGGGACAGCCCAGTGTAGATGCCAAATTGCCCCTAAGTGTTTTGATCTTGGAGCAAGATTTGCCTGTGATTTCCCTCAGCTGTCAGTGACTTTAGAAATTGGTTGGCTCTCCTGAGCACCTTCTTCCCTTGTGGTAGCTTCCAAGGCAATTCCTTCCAGCCATTCTGCAAACAAGCTGAAGTACCAAAGCACAGAGTCCTGACTGCTGCTTGTCTGCCTGTCTCCATCCAGAGCTTGAATATGGTCATCTGGGGATGAGGAGGCAACACCATGGTCTCAGCTGTGAGCTCCCACGCCGTTAATGAAATTTCTTTCCTATTACCACTACAGTGTTTAGATGTAGACCTGCATTAATGTTCTGCATTTCAGTGCTAAGAGAAAAGGTCCTATTCTGTGCACTTAGCAATGCACACACACAAGTGGTTGTGTAATGCTTTACGTCAGCAGCATACCAACTGCAGAAATCAGAGGTGTAACGCTAACAACTGCCACAAAATGTAAAAGTCCTGGAGTGACTGGGCAAGCAAACAAGCCATCATTGCAAAGGGTTTCAATGAAGGTGAGTAGTGCGCTTCAGCAGTCCTCTCCTGGGTCCCTGCTGAGGTTAGGGCCTAGGGACAGTGGCAACTGAGTCACTGCACAGCCTGAAGGGGAAATGAAGCGCCAACCCCGCTTCAACTCCCTCCTTGCAAAGCAGTGACTGTGTACCAGCTGAGGTATCTACCTGTAGGTTTTCATCACTTTCCTTGTCTTCCCTGCTACTTTATGCCAAGGTAAATTTGGACAATTTTTGTTTCTGTAACTGGCTATCCCCAGTGAATGAGAAATAAACTGGGTCTTACCTGGACTTCCTTCCTGAGTGCTTGGCCACAAGCTGCTCTCTCAGACCTCTAGGAAGAGGCTATTAGATGACGCCATACTCCAACAAACTCTTCCTCTGCCTGGTTTACATAGCGCTGTTTCTGGACACCCAGCCTGCAGTTAGAGCAGCTCTGCAATCACTTGCAATCAATTGACCTAAATCTACTGGCACTTGCTGAAGCAGGTATCTGAACCTGAGGGGTGCAGCTGACAGCTGTTCACCCTGGAGACTAATGGCCAGGGACAGCACATGTGGAAATCCATGACTTTCCCATGGGCATCCATTGCAGTGCAAGTGAAAAGAGAGGAGAGGTGATGAGAGGTGTCAGAAAGGCAGGCAGCCCTCTGCCTCCAAGGGAAAAGGTCTCCCCTAGGAAGATGGCAACACCTAGGGCAAAGGGGAGGTGACTTCTTGCTATAAAGCTTTCAGATGGCAGCAAGCAGGCTGGCCCATGAATGTGCCTGGAGGATGAGAGGTGCAAGCTTGAGCACCAGCTACAGTCATGCCCTCTTTTCTTCTCATGTCTATTAGGCCAAGGAGTGCTTGTTTGTTCCTTGTAAAATGGAAGCTTTGGCACTGACTGTCCCTGTATGGCCTAGGAACTTTGTGATGGAATAAGAACTGTGATGTTGGCTCTGAGGATTTCTGTAGCTTCTCAACTGGAGTCATTGCTGGAATGAAGGGGCTGTTGGTGCTTCAAACAAGTCAGAAGAAATTGCCTCCAGCAAGGCAAAGCAAATGCACCTCCACTCAGTCTGCTCTCAGTGTCCCATTACAACACACAGCCCACTCAGAGGGTTGCTGTTCCACCCTGGGTCCCACAGAGGAGATTGCCCCCATGCAGTCCTGCAGAAGTTGTGCCAGCATGAAAGCAGGTGAGCTGGAGAATTATAAAGAAATACTATGAATTCAGAGTACAGGGTCTGAGCTTATCCCACACTGGGAGCAGGATACCACAGCATCATATGCCTCACTTTTTGACGAGATAGGAGCACAGAAGTGCAGAATCACAGAATGGTTTTATTTGGAAGGGACGTCAAACATCGTCCAATTCCAACCTACCACTATGGGGAAGGCTGCCAAACACCAGACCAGGCTGCCCAGGATCCCATCCACCCTGACCTTGAACACCTGTAGGGATGGGGCAACCACTGCCTGTGCCAGGGCTTCACCATCCTCTAAGTAAAAAAGTTCCTCCTAATATCCAGTCTAAATCTCCCCTCTTTTAATTTAAGACCCTTCCCCCTTGTCCTATCACAATCTGCTCTTTCCCAAGAAGGAATCCTCAAACCTCTTTCTGAAACCTGTTGTTTTCTGTGTCCTGTGCAGGCAGTTCAGTGGTTCCCAGGCAGCATCCCAGGCAGACTGAGGCAAGTAGTGCATGTTCACAACAAAAAATCTTCATGCTGTGGTTACTTACTAAGCTATTCCAATTTACTTCATCTGGTTTTTACATCTGCAGCTTTTGTACAGGACTACAGATGTTCTAATGATCCAAATCTGTGAGTGATGCTGATGGTTGGACTAGAATGGGCACACAGTGTAATATAATTGAAGCACAAATTGTCTAAAATTATGGAAACCATTTTATAGTTTTAGCCTTCTGCGTGCAAAAGGCCTTAATAATACATTAAGTCCCCTATGACATTGTGCATTTATCCAAAAGTCCTAGGTCATAAGTATATGCAAGAAAACAGAGAAGGCGATATGTTGTCTTGTAAGATGAGTTCATCTTGCTTCACGTAGCCATCTGAAAGGCAGGCGAATGATTTCTGCTATGCAATAGGAGCCTGTGAGTCTCCGTGGAGAGGAGCACCCCAAGGATGAATCATCCCACCTACTCCAGACACCTCGCTGAGGAGGCAGTGAGTCATCCATGAGTGCCTCTTTCTCTCTCCATTGATTGCAGAGGAGATAGGGACAGCTGACACACAGCAGCCTCTGGGTGACTGAGGCTAGGTGAATTCTGCCCCTGTTGAAGAGAGTTTGAATCCAGTCCATGGTTTACTGTGTGGGGTGATAAAGGCAGCCCCAGCTGCTGTAATGAGGCCCAGAGTCACCTTAACTCAGGTGAAACTTACACTTGGGCATTCTTGTCTCTCTTTTGCAGAGTGGGCATGATTCTTGCAGTCTCTTACTTACCACCTCCCATCAGAAATGGGCCATTCTGCCTTTAAACCAGGGTGGCTGGCGTAGCGATTAGTGAGATTTGAATTTCATGGCAGCACTGAGACTGAAATGGTTCCTCCAGGAGCCTCTTCTCTGCACTGAACTCCTGCTCACAAGTCGTGTACAAATGCGAGTCCCTTCACTTCACTAGGCCTGATGGAGTTCAGTTCTGGAGAAGAGAGCTGTAGAAGCCTTTGTCAAGCTGAAAGCATTTACTGGAGAGACCTGCTCTCTACTGGAGTCTCAAAAGCCCTTTCTAAACTGCAGATGCCTACTGAGAACACAGAGGGAGACTTGCTGTGGGACCACGGTACCTTGTTCATCCTGGCTCCCATTACTCTCAGTGAGGTTTGTTCAGGGGCTGGCAGAGGACATGTTACCATGTGTCAACCACATTCTGCCTACATGTAGACTCTTTTCATCTACAAGTTGCTTATTTGACCTCCATCAAGAGCCAGCATCATGCCCACAGGTCTTTATGGGCTCAATGGGTTCATCTAGGTCCCTCTAATGTGTGGTAGGCCCTGATTTTTCCTTTTAACAAGTACTTTCTTGCATTTATCTACATTGAGTTTCCTATAGCCTCGTGCTGCCCTTCAGCTAGCCTGCTTTTGATTCTTCAAAGCTCTTCACTCTTGTGGTCACAGTTTTACTTACTTGTATACCTTCCTGACATCTATGGATATACTTACTTGGCTTTTATCATCCATCAATCACCAAAAAGTCTAAGTTTCAGAAAACCTGGTTGCACAAATGACAGAATGCTTCACATTCTGTGTGAATAATATGGATACTGCCTTCCAACTATGCTGGTAATTTTCTTACTCTGATCCCCTAATTCAGGCCCAGTTAATTCTGTCATACAGCTTATCAGGGCTTGAGTACAGTGTTGTATCTTGTGGACCAGCAGATACCATCCAGAGGTTCGCATTGCTTTGTGCTGAAGCCTCTTAAGGAGGCTTATTTTCTTTTTCAGGATCTTTAAATAAAGGTGGATTGAAATGAACATTTCACCTTAGCATTCACATCTCCACTTGGAGATGCTCATGTGTTGACTTTAAGGTTATGTTTAACCTTCAAAATCTCTGTCCAGAATTCTGCCAAGTGGCAACACAACATCTTCAGCAGAGGAGAACCAAGTCTGGGGAATAACTGTTTTATTAAAGCACGGCACATACTTGTTAGAGTGGTAATTTGCATTGGTCCATAATCCAGTAATCAGTCGGTTAATTGCTGCAGTTCTGTGCAAGAATTAATTGGGACACCAGGTGCTTGCAGAGCATACATTAGGTAGAAGATGCTGAGAACAGGATGCTTCTGTGTGATTGCTGCTCTAGCCCCAGACTGTGTTAAATTCATTAGGCTGGAAACAGAGTGGTATGGAGAACATTTAAGAGGGTGAGAAGATGACTGGCCTCCAGGCTGCTCAGTTGTTGTTGTGAGCTGTAAGGGTCTCCCCTTCTTCTCCCGTCTGTTCAAATAAGTGTGAAACATCTGTGAAACATTCTCTACAATATGCCAGGAGTTTTCAAACAAGTCTTTCACGTATCAAACCTAGCTGCATTATTTCCTCCGAACCCTCGTTTGTACACCTCAACAGCCAAATGCCAATTACGCAAAGGGAAGCCACCTGATTCATCATTAAGCCTTTCATTTTCTGACAAGGCCAGCAAGTACTGGTGTATTTTCCAATAACCTCCTCATTCTTAATATCCTGTTCAAGGTATTCATACAGCTTCCAATGCCCGTGAAATCAGGAGCTATAAAAAATAACCAGAAATCATGCTAGTATCTGTCACTTGCTATTCTTCTGTTTTACAAGCCTGTCATCCCATTAGGGAACATAAGATACTCTGTGTGATGAGTCCAATACCAGAAACAGACAGCAACTTGTCAAAATGAACATTTGCAGACAACCCACAGCACAAAAATGTGTGTTGTTTTTTTTTTTTCTTTTCTCTGAAGTGTTTGAGAACACTTACAAATAACAATTACATTCAGGAAAGCCTGAGAGTAGCATTCAAACCAACCAGGTCTAAACATGTATTTTTGACTCAGTGAGCACGATTTCATATTCCAAGTGTGATGTGTGCATGTTTATGTACAGCATTAACCATGCAATTTTTTTACCTATCAGTGCAATCAATTAAAATATCAGCCTTTTATTTTATTTTCTGTTTCTCTGGTACTATAGGATTTGGGGTGACCTTTATATGTGTACATCAGGTGCTCTTTGAACCAACCTCAGGCACTGAGGCTGGCCCAGTTTAACAGCCATTAAATTCCACCTTCTCAGCAGCACAGTCTTTCAGGAAAGGTCCCAGGCCTGTATCTGGTCCTGAATTATTCCTGGGAATTTTTTTGGAGAGCGCTTGCTTCAAGCCCAAGCATGCTGGGGTGTATTCAAACAAACAAACAACAGAGACTGTCCAGTTCCTGGGCCCAGGACATCCCCTTGCATTAACTCTCATGGCTAAATGGCTCAGAAGCCTGTGCCTTACAAATATCCCAAAAAAGAATTTGCCATGGAGCTTCCCCCATGAAGAAGTGAGGCATAAGGAGCTGAGTCTAGCTCAGAGCAGGAGGAGCATAATTTCCATTTGGTCAAGGCAGAAAGCCAGGCTGCTTTAAGGTGCCAGTTCCCTGGGTGACAAAACAATATCTGAATTTCTTCCTAAAATCTGCCCCTCAATCATGGTGGGTTAGCAAGACCTGCATGCCTTTAAGACTAGGATTTGCTGTTGAAAGCAGAGCACTTGAAAGAACTGAGTGCAGACCTTTTGCTTAACATTGTACAGGCAACCAGGTGCACATCAGTGACAAGAATCACTGCCAGCAGGTTGAGGCTGAGGGAGGTGATTCTCCCCTCCTACTCCACTCTGACAAGGCCCCCACTTGCAATGCTGCCTTTGGCTCTGGGACCTCCAGCACAGGAAAGACGTGGAGCTGTTGGAGTGGGTCCAGAGGAGGGTCATGACGTTGCTGAGAGAGCTGGAGCATCTCATCTACAAAGAAAAAAATTGATTTCATCACGTGTGGAGTCAGGCCACAAAGATGGGATCCACAAGTTTTGCTTTCAGATGCACACTTGTTGCTATCTTCCCTAAGGGGATAAACATCTTCCTGTCTGTCAGACTGGGGTTATGTTAAAGGCTTTAAAACCATGTCTCCTAATGAACATCACTGAGAGCATCAGCTCTGTACAGCAGGTGGCTGCAGAACAGAGAAATGCAGGGGATGGTCCTGAGTTATGCTTATACAACCTGCCTGCAGCTGACTCCAGAACGCACAATGCATTTTGACAAAGAAGTTGTTACACTTCCACCAGCATAACACTCCAGCAGAGATCCTGCCTTCTTGAGATTTAAAGTTTGGAACTGTGATTTCACTCCTCGTACATGAAGAAGATATTTTGCAGCTGTAAGTACATATTTTGCGCTACTGACGACAATCTTTTTAGTTAGTATAATTTGGAAGGGCTCCTTTCTGGACATCTTGGAAACCTAAAGATGGGACAAAATCATCTGTCTTTCAGTAGGACACAAAATGAGCACTGTTTCAGAACTGGTTCATAATATTTGTGGAGGGCTCAATTCCACCACTGTTAGTCATGCTGAGTAGTTTCTTATTCCACAAGTAGCCTATTCATCTTCGTTAGATTAGTCACAGCACAAGGAAAGCAGAACTGGACTCTGAATAATTGCAATTAATTTTCTGCTGTTTAAAAAAATAAAATAAAAATAAAAATAAAATAAAATAAAATAAAAAGCACTATCCATTAATATTTCCCGTTTCCTCAGCATTTGGCAAGTATGTTTTAACTATGCATAAATCTTACTCATTTTGTAAATTTTCTTCCTATAAAACATGTACGGATGCTTTGGCAGGTTCCACTGAGCTCTTTGGTATAGTTTTTTGTCTATATGTCATTCACTGTATAAACTAAAGGGAAGTGTCAGCCCAGAGCAGGCAAACCTTTACTCTGCTATAGTTTAGAGCTCTTGCAATTTGGGCCTCATTTCTAATGTACAGAATTAAGAGGATTTTGTGACTGATCTACTGACATTTAATAATATCTATGTAGGAGAGTGTGGAGTTCTTTCATACTGTCTTATCTGTGCTGGGTGCCAAGTTCTGTTTACTCCTTATGGTTGAACACAATGCAGTTTTGCAATTAGTAAATCAAAACTCTCCTCCACTCTTTCATGCTGTGTTGGTTCTCCTTCCCTGTAGGCCGTGGCTCCTTCTGGTAGATATGTAGTTGGTAAATACATCGCAGCATATCGACGTACATGTATTGCTACATACAGGTGAGGGGGTGTTGTGAAGAGACTAAAGCACACTTGATGGCATCGGGATCAGAGGGGATGACTTTGCTTCAGCCGTTGACTGAAAGAAGGACTTATTTTTTGGGGCAGAGGATGGAGTCCATCGGTTGGAGGTAGTTCTCCCCAAGTGCAGCAGGCATTGGCCTCCAAAAAAAAGGCAGGAGGTTATTCCTAAGTTTAGCTCTGCTGGTCCGGTGGCAAGATAAGGATATGAAGGGCTTGGAATCAGAGCCCATCATAAGCAACAGTGTAACCAGCTTAGTGAAAGGTTCAGCAGATGTTTCCGGAGGGAAATGGAGGGATGTTCACCTACCACCAACAGCACCTGAGGGGATTGAAGAGGCTGAGACACCCAGGTGAAATCTGAGTGTGAAGTCCACCATCTGCTCAACTGCTCCAGCCTGGCAGAAGCATTCCTGAGCCATTTCTAAAGACAGACCCACTGTGTGACTCAGTACCTCAGGAAGGAGGTGCACTCTGTTTGCCTGATGTGCCAGCTACATGCCAGGCCTTACTGGCACCGAGGCAGGTTTCCAATGGCAGTTATCTTTAACTGATGAACATTTCTGGCTAGCCTCCAAGGGAAGCTTCTGCGAGAGCCTCTGGAAACACCTGAACATGTTCCATTTGCTGGCCCCAGTATCCACAGTGCTTTCAGGTGCCATTCAAAGCGGTCCAAGTCTTTGCTCATGTCTAAAAGCTTGCCTTTAACAGGCAACAAGTGAGCTATAAAGGTTAGGGAGAAGTCTGAACAGGGTGTGTCTGCATCTGGCCATGCAGAATGCTGAGGCAGTTCTCTGCATTACTTCTCCTGTTGAAGAGTGCACTTGTTTGCCTTACTCAGAACACCAGTTCGGTTCCCTGCATAAATGCACCCAGACACACACAGTCATCCCCTCTCATAGAAGCAGCTGATCTCTATAGGGTTACCTGGAAATTAAGGAAAAAGATCAAAAATGACAGAACAGACAGATGCCTCACCTCCATTCATTGCTCTGGGTATTAGGGTGAGTTGGACCACAGTCACTCACTCTGAACACAGAAAGCAAGCAAAAGGAAAAGGGTTAGGTATGCAAAAGAGGTACATTTGGTTCATGATGCTGCAATGAGTTATGCAGATGACTTTACAAAGAAGTAGCTTTTGGGAAAACAACATCAGCATCCTTGAACGCTGAAAATTTAAAATCCATGAGCACAGAAGCTAAAGAGATGATCAGACCTTTTCAGCCAGTCATCCAGAAGGCAGTATTAATTTGCTGCTCTACCAAACCCTGAAATGCCATCCTTAATAGATAGGGAGTGATTTGCTAAGTTTGCTGTTAGTTGCCTCTGGGATTTATAGAGATAACAGCAAGATGAGATAGAAGTAACATTTGAACCTATAATATCTTTTCTCTCTGAGCATTTGAAAGCACTTTACAAATAACAGTGATCTTTCACTGATGCACTGTATGCCAAGAACAAGATCAGCTCAGGAAGATGGACAAAGAACCACTGCTACTGTCCTGCTTAGCAAACGCAATAGGGAAGAAACAAGAACATGAGATGGAAGTGACTGCTTTTCTTCATGAGTATTTGTTTTAGAGAACTCCCTGTAAAATGATTAAGAATAAATGATGCACAGAGATACTATTTTTCCTTATCATAGAAAAGATCTTCCCATTGGGCCAGTATTGGCACTCTACAGCAGCAATGCTTCCTATAATCCCCAAAGCCACATTTTCAAGTTGCCGACACTGAGCAGCAGATCTGATTTGTTTCGTGTAACAAAGACAGTATAATTTAAGTTGCCATGTGAATCGAGAATTAATCCCACACACAAAGAGATATGCAATACCTTTTATTTAGCTTTGTGCACTGGAAGTGTTCACAATACTGAAAGCTACCAGTGAAGAAAAATACATATTGTGCCATTTCTTTGAACACAAAAGACATTCCTTCAGGCTATGATTATCAGAATGGATGAGTCCATATAAAATATGTGCTTATTTTTATAGGTTTAAAGAAAACATCTGCAATGTGGCTGCACAGATTTTTAGATCTTTTGTCTTATTTGGCATTCACACAAACGTAGGGCTTAATGAATATCCAGTCTGCTGCTGTATCTCAGGAGAAGCATTATGTTGTAGCAGTGGAACCTCAGCAGATATCTCAGTCACCTGTGAGCATACACGTGCAAGACTGAAGATCTCCATATTCACTCTCACCAGGGCTGCCTTTAGAAGACCTTCATTCGGGCAGTGGTTAGCCAGCATTTCCAAATGACCCAGTTCCTTCCTGAGGGATGATTCCTAAAATCACTTCATGCAGAGGCAGTGATCCTTACATCTTAAAAAATACTTGGAAAAGAACACCAAATTCAATACTGCATTTGTCTGTCCAGATTTTCTGTGCTGGCTCATAAATGCCATACACTGAAGAGAAAATTCATTCCTGGCATTTCCTATCAAATAAGGGTTAATGACTTTTATGTTGGAGAAAATATCTAACAAGCAGCTTCAAAAGTCCTTCCACCAGTCCATTCCTTGGCTTTTTTTACTTTAAGAATATTAGTCTTTGCCCACCCTTCCCACTGGCAGCAAGGAGAGGCAACAGGGAATCTCACAATGGGAACAGCCTGGTTGAATTGCCTTCTTCTTGCTCACCTTTGAGCAAAATCCTCTCTGAACCCATAGGAGGACAGGCTCTTCTCCTCAGATGTTCTGAGAGCTTCATTACATCATTTCCTCTCCTGGAGCAGTGCCAGTGTTTCCCTTTCCTCCTTCTTGAAAGGATATTCCCTATGTCTAGCCTCCCATGAGGGAGATGCTGGTGACTGTGCTGGGTGGGGAACAGTGTGGCAGTGATCCACAGTCATAACCTTCTGCATAGGTGCCCACAGCACTCTGCAGTATCACAGGGAGCTTTTGTGGAGTGCAAATCCTTCCTGAATCCTGGTTATCTTGCACGAAGCTTTGCAGAGAAGGAGCCCTCTGCCCCCTCACCATGCACAGACGCTCTGACTCACTGGACTCAGGATTCCCATCTGGATGTCTCTTTGAGAGATGGGTCCAAGCCAAGGAGTTAGTCTATTCTTAGCCCTATCTCCTGTAAAGATAGTTTTCCCCACAAAAATCTTCCTTTCAGGCATCTCAGAGAACACCTGTCTCCAAGCAGATACAGCAGCAGGAGCAGTGTGAATCCTGTTCCCTGCTCATTTTAATGAGGTGTTAATATCAGAGGCTGACAGAGATTATGTAAGTGCTAACACTGCTAAGCAAAACCGTGGAAGAAACAAAAATAAATGGAAGGCAAATAAAGTGAACCCTATCACCACCAGTGCCAGCTGCAGGAGCGGGAATGGTACTTGGAGGCAGAAAAACATTCTTGCATTTATTGTGCCCCAGAAATGACGCCAGCTGCTCTCCAGCTTTCCGACCAGCATCCTTTCATCTCCGCCCCCACGGCTCAGACTGGTGACGGAGCCACAGAGCCACGCTACTGCCACCTCCTCTGCACCCCTGTCCCCTGATTCCTGCAGGAGTTCGGCACCTGGCAGCAGCAAAGCAGCAAAGAGGGGAGCCAGAGGGGGCAGTGTATATTAAAAAACAGCCGCAGTGCCTCTGAAGCAGTACGGAACAAGACTGTGCAATCAGCGGCTTGTGCACCCATGTGATCTTGTCGCTGCGAGCCAAGGTTTTCAGAGGGAACTGAAAGGAATGAAACACCCACTAGATTCTGCTTCGGATCATCTGAAAAGCTCAGCTGTTTCCCTCAGCCTCTTCTCTTCATATTTTACATTTGCTCATCGTGCTATTTCTCCAAGGCGCTCATGGGAAGCCAGGCTCATCGCCAGATCTGTTTGTACACAGTCCCAGGGTAGGCTTGGGTTACTGGCTAGCTTCCTTGCGTCCTGGCATTCCCTGCATCTTGGGGCAGTGAGCTTCCAGCAAAAGGCTGCTATGGCAGGCAGGGTCAAGCAAGCACAGATGGGATCAGCTCTGGTTGTAAATGTTTCTGCAGGCTGCTACCCCCACAGGGTGATGGGGAGCACCTGGAGAGGTGGTGTTCTGCAGTTCCAAAGGACAAAATGTGAAGACTGAAAGAGGAGAGGAAAAGAAAGGAGAAATCTTCTCCACTACATAGTAAAGACAAACAAAAATAAGTCTGTACAAATAGGGGGAAACAACAGCAATACATACCTGTGTATCTAGTAGTTCCTGTGCTGGGCTTGTGAGTAAGAACATCCAGGTTCGCTGAGTTTCTGGTCTCTGGGATCTGCATGACAAATACCTGAGTCTTTCCCTTTCCCACGGGTGTACCTTACAGCTTACTCCAGCTTACGATAGGATCTCTGGTTGGTGCTGTGTCAGCCAAGGTTATCCTGTAGGGCTGTTTGCCACCCACACGTGCTTCCTGTGGAAGCAGCAGTCAGTCGAGGTACAGGGACACATGAGGGGCACAGGGAGTGGGAGGTTGCAGTGCTGGGGCAGCAGCTCCAAAGCAAAGCGACAGACTCAGACAGAGAGAAATCAGCTCTTCCAGAACCTGATTCTTCTTTTCCTCATGCAGATGTCTCAAGATCAGTAAAAAAAACATGCCTTCTTCTCTCTGGCTGCAGAGGGAGCCCATCTGGCTGAGACAAGAGATGCGGTAAGCACTGAAGTTAGGTGAAATGAATCCCTTTGCATCTTTAGAAATGAGGACAGTTCCACGCAGGGTCTTCACATAGGGCCCTTATGTGTGGAGACAGCTCTGTGTGACACCCATGTGTGCAGCTTTATACCAATGTGCATGTGAATCGTCCTTGAGATGATGTGAGCAGTTCCCTTAATCCCACCGTGGGATTGTAACACCGTATCATTTCAGTACCTAAAACTGAGTGAAAACATCAGATTCCTCTTCAGTATTCAGCAGGATAACGCCCAGAATACTTTGGGAGGAGTTGCAGAGCCTCCGTGTAACACTAGGCCTCTTCTAGAAGTCAAGCATGTGCCACAATTTCTTGTCTCCTTTTTAGCACAAACTGCCCTTGATTAGTCATCGACCTGGTTTAGAAATTGCACTGCTACCATACAAGAAGGGTGTAAGTATTTAAATATAATAGGCTGCGATCATTTTAAAACTGGCCTAGATCTAAGCCCACAGGGGGCAATAACTAATTTGATGGAAGTTGTAACTTCTAAATAGATCTAGCTGAGACCTCTCCAGAGTTCAGCTGTGGGCTTCACTGTTCCAGTGCTGAACCTGAGCTGAGTGCCCTGACTGCTCCACAGCTCTTTGCGACAAATCAAGGCCCATCTGGGGTGCAGCAGAGCAGACCTTCCCAATGGGCATCCTTGCCCATCGGAACCATGAAGCACATAACGGGAGGCAAGGAACTATGTTTTTGACTCCAAAATCATTGAAAAACTGCATTTCTGCACAATTTGGAGTCAAAACCATATGCAGCTCCATGGTTTTGGCTGCGTTTTGCCTTGGGTTTTTTCCAGCTAACTTCAACAGTCGCTGATCCAAAAGGTAGGAGTAAGTAAAGTCACCGCATGTTTTAAACCATTCCTCCTATAATGGAATATGCAGAATGCGAATCCTGTTTTTAATGTCGTAAGTGCTTCCCACCTTTCACTTCTTCAGCTTTGGCAAAGTACACCTGCACACTCAGAACTAAATATTGGCCTTTTATCAGCAAGCGTAGCACTGTCGAGCAGATAGATATGTGTATCTGCAGTGAGTTTGTTTGCATTAGCAGATACTACTTCTTCACATTAGCTGGTACTCCTGCGGCCTCTCAACCAGAAATCACAGGTGCTGTCTCTGTATAAATACTGAACAAAACTTTGGCTGATGGTTGATGGCACTTAGGAGCTGCTGAACTAGAATTGTCACTGTTCATATGGTACCAGAACTGAGATTTCCTTGCCCATCTCTGTTATCTGCTGAAGTGGAAATCAGCCATTGCCTCAGGCTCTTTTTCAGATTTAATCTCCTTCAAATCTCATCTCTTTGCTCTCCAAAAAAGATTGCAATGAAAGCTTTGAGTGAGGGTGTTATTGCTACTGTATTTGCCTCCAAAATCACATTGCCATTTCTGTATCATACTCTAAGTGCTATGAAACAATGGTAAAAGGAACAGTGCAGCAAGTGGTAGTGGTGCTGCATTCTAGGATCATCTTTATTCATCACAGGCAATAATAAGACATTCACTCTGAATCCAGTGCTATACAAATGACTGAACACCCAAATGTAGGTGAAGCTCACCTGTAAAAATGCAACAAATATCAAGAACAATCTATTTGCTAATCACCTTTCTTCCATCAAATGAAAGCAAAAATGTTTACTAGTTCATGCCTCTTCCTCACAGCACTGCCAGTACTGCAAAGTCTACAATCATTATCACAGAATGATGATCACCATATCATAATGATACCATCATTATTCACAATTCCACATTCCCCTAGATCCTGCTCATTAGAACTGTATCATTCTCTTTCTTGCCCGGAGGGTAGGAATAATGTTCAAATCTTGAACATCTTCCCCAGGATTGGAGAGCAGAAGGGATGTGGCTTGCTGTGTGCGCAGATAGGGTTAATTTTTTCCTCCTTCCTGCATTCTTTCATTCAGTCATCCCAAGGGGAAGTGTCATATTACCTCACCTCTCATTCCTAGGTTTCTAAGTTAGACCTGGATTTGAATTTCTCTGGCATCAGAGGAGTTGCATTCAGTATTGTTGTTTGGGTCCATCTTGCAAAGGAAGGTGGTACGTTCATAAGAAGGGAGCTTGATTTGCTTATTCCAGTTCCAGCCCATCTCATTTTGAGCAAATCCTGATGTTTAGTCTCCCCCCCTTTTGTGCAGCAGGACTATACTGAGACAAATCACTGCTTTAAAGAGGAAATAAAGCATTGCCTTCACATGGGAGGATTTCTGAAGACAGAAAGACAAGGTAGTTAGCACTGCAGCCTTGCCCTGGCTTGTCTACACATGAAAGTTGCTTTAGAATAAGCTAAGGATTGAATGTAAAGCAGGGTAGGCATTCCACAACTGCTGTGTGTGTTGCTGAGATCTCAGCAGAAGCAAAGAATCAGAGTAGCCGCATGCTGAATCAGTGGGACTGCCCCGAGTGAAGACTTAGCTATATCCAACAGCAAGAAACAGGCAAGGGTGTTGAGGACTTTGTATGCAGGATAATAGACACAAAAGCAGAGTGAATTGTTTCAAACTGGTCAGAATTAAATAAGTAATTGGGTTGTTTGTTTGTTTGTTTGTTTGTTCTCCCTGACTATAAAATTGAAGCAATGATATATCTCCAGGACTTCTTTCCTTCATCTTTCAAGTCCTTGTCTTGGAGTAATATGAGACAGCAAGAAGAAAAGGCAGCTTCAGACCACTTTGTTCTTCTCTGGATAGCTTCATTTCCCCTTCTCCCCCTCCATCCCTCTCTGCTGTCTGCTGCAAAACAGAAGGGAGGCAGCCACATGGACACAAATCCCATCTTGACGATGCTGGCTCCCGATGTTGGCCTTTCCCAGCGCCACCTCTGCCTCTTGCAGCAGTGGGCATCTTCTCTGAAAATAGATTCTGGTAAACAGTTGGACTGCCTGAACTGTGAGACTCCCACTAACACATCCAATTGGCTGATAGCAGCACCCAAATTTAATGCTCCTTAGTGTACCCTCAGTTGCTTGCTTTGATTAAAACTCTTCTCTTCTGTGTTGACATTGTTCTGCTGCACACCACGGAAGCAACACTTGGAAGTGACACCTGCTGGTCTTATTTGGCATTAATCAAAGCCATAGAGGCAGAACGGGCCTTAGGTACTGGGACTGTGAAGGGAAGAGCAGGGACTCATAATGGCCTCTGCACATTGCTGCCGTGTAAAAATTAAGCCAGCATCCCTGCAGTAATGTGGACCCTGTCTGGGTGGGCCATGACCTGGATTTGCCACAGCCCCATGCTCCTTGAATGGAATGGTTTTCCTCAATTACCTCCTATCTAGAGCTTGCTAGAAAACATCATGTACTTCCATAGGGAGAGGGCAACACCAGCCAATACCTCATGGGGCAGGTGAAACAGGAAGGAATACACACCCCTCTAGCACTTAAACTGATTTTATTTGAGTGCATGACAGCAATCTGAAAGCACTGGTTTCACCTTATGTAATTCCTATAATGACCTACAAAGGACAGGTCCTCACATGTACCAAGGTCACAGCTCGGTGCCCTTCTCCTCCTGAAAATGGGATGGCCATCACCTTCCTGGTCTCCTCCCCTCTCAGGTCAATGCTCTGCTCACCAGCCTAGCCTGCCATGTCCTGGTGCCCACCAGCTGCTCCAGCCCCTTGTGCTGCCCTTGGTTGGCAGTGGGCCCTGACCTTCCCAGTTCAAGGCTGGGGAAGCTTTTGAAAGGTCAGGAGGCCATAATGGCCAGAGCCACTTGCACCCTACCAGGTCTCATTCTTCCAGGCCAGCCCTGAGCATGACATTGTGTTTCATGGCTCAGACTGCCAATTAACCCAATTAATCAGCACTCCATAGAGGTGTTAATGAGGGCTCTCCAAGTCCTTGTTTGATGGTGTGCTCTCTGCTTCTGTGAGAGAAGCAGCATTGCCTGCCCACAATGGATGAACACCCTCGGTTTTGCCCATCTTCACAGATTACTGAGTTTTTGCTTTCGCCCAATGGATAAAGAGCCAGAAGGCCTGTGGCTGCTCTGGACTGAGGGCTTTTTTACCCCTCATGGTAAAAGTGAAAGCCAGCAAAGAAACAAAACATGGGAGCTGTGCACAATGGCAAAAGACATGTTCTATTTTGGGGAGATCAGCTGATTTTCACTAAAATAAGTGTAGGTAAGACTTGAAAGGAGAGGGTTTTTTGATGTGAAAAAAATATAAGGTTTCATTTTGAATGTGTTGAAACACAGTTTTTTCAGAAAGGTGGCTGCTGAAACCAGTAAAATTCAATGAGTTTAGCATAGATTTAAATACATTTTTAACAACCCCACCATGCTCTGCTGGCCCCTGCAGTGTGATGGACTCCCCATTTGGCTAAAGTAAACTCAATTTAAAACCCCAAATTTAGGAAATAGGAAATATTTCCCTTGTATTGAAAAGGTTGTACTGCTTTGTCTTCCCTAGAGTATGATCACAGACTAATGAACAAATCATACCTTAGAAGTGTTTTTGACATGCTCTTCTATTCTGGGATGATGGACTCCAAGGCTACGTCTTCACCGTGAAAAAATACGTCTAAATACAGCAATAAGATTCAAGTTCAGACAGGCTTTCCTGCTGTTCTGCCACAAACTGACTAACGAGGCAGAGGTTGTGTTCCATTTTTACAGTCTTTGCAGAATGTCATTTAAACATCATTTTGGGCTTCCAGGAAGAAGTTGCATTGTATTACCTGGGCCTCCTTGAGTGAAGCATCTCCAGTAGTGAGCAACAGAGTGAAAACTGTATTTAAACAGACATAACATCTCTGAAGGAAGATGAAATAAAAGCACAATAAATCACATCAGGTTGGTGAGTGTGAACAACAAACACTCCCAACACCTCTCGCTCAGTATGCTGGCAGTTGTCCTGATATGTTCTCTTCTAGCCAGCTGTTCTCTCTGCTGCAGGCAGCTCCTCATCTCTCCTCTCATTGCTTTCCCAGGTACTTTTCCTTCACTCAGGAGAACGCAGCCATTGAACATGCTGACATCTTGCTTCTGTTTTCTGAAGGAAGAATGCAATTTTTTAGTGAAACACATCAACTCTATAGAGGTAAAGCTTCAAAATCAGACATACACACAGTGCTCCAGTGAAGAGTTACCATCTGCCTTCCCCTCTCCTCCTCCTCCTCAAAGGAAGGAAAAAAGAAATTTCACAGAAGCTTAGCTCTTCATTACCTGCTAGCTCTGACATTCATGAGATTCCCTGCAGGAATTTTCTTGCTATCCAGGCAGGATGAACACCCACAAAAATTGGCAGAGAGATGACTTTTAACTTGTTTTCAAAAGCTGACTCTATTTCAAATAGACAGTGTCTCTCTGGTATCAAATTTTGGTTTTGCTTTCTCCCGAAAAATAGAAAAGGCAAGAAGCTATCCTTCTGGTTGCCTTGAATACTAGCAGAAATATAATGTTTCAAGGATCAAAAGGAAGACAATTTTATCTGTCAAAGCCTGAGGATGAAGCTCTGTGTTTGCCTGACAACATCTTCTAGCTGAGCATCCTGAAAACCCAAGGCAGAGTTGCTTTCTGTATAGTCTGCTCCCCTGCCACTACTCCAGAAACATAGGCTGCCTACAGCAGGGAACACCCGAATGGCAAATTCAGAGCTCAGCCACTGTGCCAGGAGAGAGCTGCTGTTGCTACATCAGCCGTTAGTGTGCAGAGTTACACATCCAAATTATATTTTCATGAAGTTGAGTCTAGATGCAGAAGAAAAACACAAAAAAAACCCTCAGTAATTTAACTGGAGTAGGTTTTTTTTTAGATTGAGAAAAGTTATATCAACTCCCATTAGGGAGAGAAAAGAAAGAAGAAGAAAAAGAGAAATACTCCACCTTCCTTCAGCCAGTGTACGTTGAGTGAGAGAATTTACTTGCTTTGCAGAACTGTACAGGCAGTACAAGCCAAGACTTGAGATAGACTTGACAGATGACTGAGAGCAAAGAAGCAGCTGGGAAAGAAAGGACTGCTGTAGAAGTGTGACTGAAGAGTTACTCAGCATAGGAAGGTACACATTCTCTACCAGTATTAATGTTTTCATTTCATTTCATTTCATTTCATTACCAAGAGTTGGATGGACATTACCAAGAGTTGCACAGTCTTAGAAAGGTTACTTTTGGGCTGAGTAACTCAACAGATGTGAATTTTGGAGAGCAGTGAGGTTCTGTGTTGGCACATGGGAAATAGTATGTTTGGAAGACATCAACCCAGATCTACTTGAACCTCATGGCAAAACAAAACTTGCTGTACAGTTCATACACTGCTGATAGGGAATTTGTTTTTTTAGCATGGCTTCTGTCACAAGCTCAGCAAGCAAAACACAGGGAGGAACTTGTGCCCAACAGAAGTACACGACTGAGGCTTTTATTGCTTACTGCAAATTTTCCACAGCTTGAAGAAACAGTTGCAGTCTATTGCATCAATAGGAGTGCAATTTACATTGGAAAGTAAGAATATAATGTTTATTCCAGGGAATTATCTTGATGCCACTTACTACCTTGAAGATGAAGAACAATATCACTACCTTCTAGTCATAAGCAACAATTAGCAACAGCTCATCAACTTTAGTACCTCCCATGGCAGACAGGAAAACTGTGACTGCGGTCTCTACTGTCTGCAAGTATAGAACACAAATAAAGTCCTGAATTTTAGCAGCAGTGGGAGGGAGAGAATTCTGATGTCCACAGATATACACTTTCCAATGCAGTGCAGGAATCAGTTACCTTCCAGTACCCCACCCTGATGAAGATTTCTTATAGGCCATGAGATTTTTTCTTATGTTAGAAAGTTATGCATTTTGACAATCTTACTTCAGATTCAAGATGGATTAAAAGGTGGCTTCTCAGCATCCCTAGACTGGACATGGTCTGGCAGCAGGAAGAGACTTCTTCACTTTCATTCACCTACTATGAAGTGTTGGACCCAAACTCCAAATCCACATACACCCCTAATGGTAAAAATCTGCATTTCAATACCTGCTGAGAATCCATGTAGAACAGCAGAAGTTTTGCTAATAGCCATGCACACAAATTCCCTGCTGGAAGGAGAAACATTTCATAGCAGCAAATGGAGACTTGCTGTTGATACAGTTGAACCATCTTCTTAAAAAACGTGAGCTATCTAGCCAGAAGGCTCTCTTGCTTGTATATGTTGTGTCTACCTTGACTGTGGGTTCCAGGAGAGGTGCCAGCAAATCTGTGTCAGTGAGAATACTAACTTTCCTGCTCCTGAGCCAGTGGGGCTGTGCCAGGAAATCTTGGTGCTCAGGTCCTCCCTACCACGGTCTCAGTCCACTTGTACTGCTCTCTGAGCAGGCTTTACAATGAGTGATGTGCAATGTCTCACCTCAGGCAACTCATCAAAGCTTCCCTCAGATTGATGGAGCTGCTGGGAAAACCAGCATTCCGCAAATTAGACACCTACTGTAAGAAACAGTGTTCCTCAGTAACAGACATGACGAATGCTATGAGTAATGACAGATGCATGTGTTAGCAGTACCTGGTATCAGCCACCTACTGGCTTGTTTCTTCTTTTGATAGAGGCTTTTCTCCTGTGGTTACGTACAAGATGTACATCTCGCATGTGAAGGTAGTTGTCTCTGCAGAAGCAAAAGGAGCAAAAGGTAGAAGCTGTAGGGTCCTGACTGCAACTGTGAAACAGACTTGGCATTGACCATCAAGCTCTTGGCCTCAGTTTCCCCATTCATAGTATGAATAATGTCTGTGTTGTAGTCATGCTGCTAGGCAGAGTTCATTCTCACACGGTGGTGCTTTGGAGATGCCAAGCATCCCAGCAGATACCAGTGCCATCAGTGTACCGGCGTTTCTACACAGTGAACAAAAGCAGGCACAGATGCTAGCATAATGTTATGTATTTTGGTACAAAATGAAATACAAATCTTGCCTTCTGTCCCTAGATTTCTTGTCAAACATTCATTGCTTCACATGCTGAAGCACTTAGCAATACAAAGCGTATTTCTATCCTACTTTATTTTATTCTTTGAACAGAACTCTGCATAAAAAAGTGAAGAACCATGATTGAATCTTAATACAAAAAAAGGGCTTAAGTTACATTCTCCTGGGATCATCTGTAGCAAAGCATAATAAGTTTCTCAATATCTGACCTAATT
The DNA here is from genome assembly GCF_023343835.1 of Lagopus muta. Classification (NCBI taxonomy): domain Eukaryota; kingdom Metazoa; phylum Chordata; class Aves; order Galliformes; family Phasianidae; genus Lagopus; species Lagopus muta. Next base: position 20,873,038 of record NC_064435.1, read on the forward strand.
ATATCTGTCCTTCTAAGTTTTGTTTCCCATAAGAGCTGAATGTCTATGGTTAAAAATAACGTTTGAAACTCCTCCAAGTTCCAACAGAACTTTTTCAGCCTCTCTCAAATTTAATATCTATTTTAAAGGTTTAATTTTTCACCCAACATTAAAAGTTACAATTTTGGGACTGGCATTTTACTCTGTTATCCAGCTCCTAAAAATGCTTTGGTTAGATAAACTAAAAAAATAATAATTGTATTACACATGTTTATTTCATCGTGTTGGAGAAACACTGCCACTGTTGAAACAAGTGACATGGAGGCGTGGAAGGAAGGATGACTCTGTGATTGAAAAGAGATTGGCTGTGCTACAAATACATCTCCTGGGTCACACTGAGGTCTCTGCCACACAGCGTTGGGCGATTCTGTGACGGCTGTTGGCATGGTTTGTCGCTGGCCAGGAACGACTGAGGGTGATGTAGGTCCAGGCCCCTGCAACCTGTCAGTTCTGCTTAGAGCTCCGTATATCCATGCAAAAACTGCTGAAATTTGGATGTTAGAATCCTATGCACACCTCTCTTTCTGTTGGCCCTGTTACTGGGGGTCTGGCATGGACCCACGGCTGGGAGTACCCAGAGTTAGGATCTACGTCAGGGGACAGCCAGACATTCTGGGGGTACTGAGAGCCCAGAGATAAAGCATTCACCCTGCTGACCAGCACCACAAGGATGAATTCCTAGCATCTGCCAGGGGCGCTGAAATCAGGTGCAGTGTATTTAAGAATACAAGCAAAATTATAACTAATCCTGCTGCATTCCCTGTGGGTTGTTAATAAATAACGTTACACAGCAGCCTTCCATGTAAAGAGGACAGGAAGGAAAGCAGCCTGCAAATGGAGATCCAGGCAGGACTTTTGCATGGAAGATTCAAGTTCTGCTTTCTCTGTTAGAAGACTTTTTTGGCTTGCAAGGATGTGGAACGAGAATCTGGAGATGAGAGTGAGCACTGCAGTCCCAGGCCTTGCCCAGCAGTAGAAGTCCTGCACATATCACCCTGCACTGGCCAGGAAGACTCATCCCAGGGCTTCATACAAGGCATTGCTCGGCCATGGCACATGCGGGGACAGAGCTGCCTGTGCACAGCTCAGCTCTCAGAACAGCCAGCACCATCTGTAATTGCCCAGACTTCTGCTTCAGGGGTCTGATGGCCTTAAGTGTCACAGCACACAAATGGGAACTGTTGGAAGAAACAGAGCAATGTGAGACTCAGTGTGATTTCAAAGATATGCGAGCCTGGTGTTTTCCCTAGTCTGTAACGCACGTTCAAGGCCAGGGCAGGCTGCCTGTATCCTCAGAAGAGGCGGTTTGCTGTGTGAGGGCTGTGCAGAGGGGCAGCAGCTCCTCAGCAGATTCTGCAGTGAGGAGGCCAGTCCTGTGAGCTGCTAGTGAAATCCCTGTGGGCTGAGCTGGGCTGAGCACTGCAATCTCACCGACCTTGCTGTAACCAAGAGGCCCATCTGCATGTGCGGAATGCAGCTTCGAGCTCGGCATCCTAATTTAGCAGAAGCATCTGACTTTTCCCTAAGAACTCAGAAGATAGACAGGGCCATACCTTTGCTGTGCACTGCCTGAGGACAGCATGTGGCTGCGAATCCCCAGCATCAGGAGCCACCCACCTTCTGCCATAGTGAATTGGGGCAGAGCCACCTCCAGGCTCTCAGGAGCTCGAGCAACTGAAAGTTGTTAGATGGGGGACAAGGAGCCAGGCTCAGGCTGCTCCTGCCACAGGAAAGGGGAAGGAAGGGCAGCACTGAGGCGGAAAACCAGGCCTGCTGCCTCTGCTGCAGATAGGAAGGGAGAAGGCAGAAGTACTGCTGTGGGATGGGGCCCTGCTTTTGCCCCACACAGCAGCTGCTGCCCAGGCTGTCAGCGCTCCTCCTCCAGCAAAACCATGGTGCTACTGCTGAAAGTCTGGCTCACACCACAGAGCCCTCCTGCTCTTCGTAGTTGTAGCATCTCATGGCGTTGGTCCCTGGAACAGGAAATGCTGAGCAGAGGAGAGGAGAAAGGCATGCAGCAGAGAGAGGAGTTCCTGACATGGGGTGGCAGCTGCTGCAGTTCGGGGCCAGAACATGTCAGTAATGCAAGGGAGAGACACTGCAGGTGTAGTACACACAAAGTGTCTCTGCTGTCTGTTTTCTAGCTGCGGGCAAGGTGTTGAACTGAGTTTTTTCTTTTAGTCATCTCTTTGGTTTGAAGAGTAAATCAGAAATTAATGATCCCAGGCACTTCTTAAAGTTCAAATAGCCTTGATTTTGTAAAACTCTTCTTCTCCATGTAGTTGTTTTCTGATAAAAGGCTGGTTTGTGAGCACTGAGCACAAGACATCCTTTGATGATATATCACAACCACTTTGGGAAGCAATAGATGCGAAAACTGCTATTATAGAAAAGCCAGTATAGATCTATCTTGATATAAGAGGGCTACAATTTTACTGCTATTAGGCATCCCATATTGAGAAGGAACTGAGGAGAGGGCATTTTTTTCCATAAAATTTTGACATTTCCAAAAGCAGGACAGTCTTACATGACGATGCTGATCCGCAGCAATTGATCGATGCACACAAACGTTCACTCCCTTCTAGCAGGAATGTCAGAAACTCATTTCTAAATTGAGCACTTGCACCTGCATGTGTAATACTCCAAACATAGTAGGCACTTCTGCCTGTTTTCCTATGTTTGACTTTGAAAATCTGTTCCTCACTAGATTGAACTCAATTACTTCCCAAATATCCTCTTAAATCCCAGTTTTCTTGTGATGTTCATCGAGGGTTTCTGAAGGATCAGTTCCACTGTTATGTTTTCCAATGTTATTTGTTTTAATTGTTCCATAACATTTTTCTGTCCTCCCTTTCATTTCTATCCCCCAGTAAACTTTTATAATCCTGATATGCTGTTTTCATATTTTCTCCAACAATCTCTTTGAAGAGACCAGACAAGATAGACCATCCCTGGAGTGATGTAAAACATTTCCCTAATGTGGACATTACAAGTGCCAAGAAATTCCTGCCTTAGTGTGAGCATTTCCATCCTGCATTCACATACATCAGCAGCAGTCGGGGAGCGGTCTGCCCTCGCTGAAACTCCTCGCTCCCATAGAGGCATTCTTGCCCCTCGAGGTCACAGCATCTGCCTCTGCCAGTCCCAGCAAAGGGCTCTCCACCCCCAGATGTCACCTGCCAAGAGCCCATCACAACAGATTCTTTTCAGCAAACAATTGGGATGGCCGCTCTTGGTTTATTTTTGTGGCTAAATAGTGTCCAGATGCCTCTTTTCAAAGAATGGTGTTCTTTTTATTTGGCGTCCAAGCAAGACCAAAGCAAAGAAGGTCTAAGCAGAGAGGCATAGAAATGGGATCCTCTCCCATGGCAATTCTGGATTTCCAGCAGAGCTGCTCCTCAGTTGCTATAACAGCACTTACACAATTACTGTTCCTCTGCTCCACCCTCTAAGGAGATTGCAGCCACCTGAGCTCAGCACCCTGCCTCCCTCATGCGCAAGGGCTGCACACAGAGCAAAGGGCTGTTGTTGTGCCATGGGGATGGGGAGAACCATACAGAGCCCCTTCCTGGGAAGGTACCTCTCTTCTTTCCCTCTCTAGAGGAGAGGAGAAGATAAAGTATCAGGCAGGGCACACTGCAGTGGTGCCTTGACACACAGTCAAGATGTGAAAGCAGATGTAAGGCCTTGCAGCCCATCATGCAGCTGGCTAGGAAACAAGGGCCTGCCCATGGTGCCCTTTGCAGCCCATCGACCCTATGCAGAACAGGGGTCCTCCTGTTTCCAGCTGCTGTGGGTTTGGCTGAAGGGAATGAACATTTGTTCTCCTACCTCTATTTGTGAGAGCATTCAAACACAAAAGTTAAAGCCAGGCTTATCCTCTCTTTTCTTTACATAAAAGCTCCCACTCAAAGCAGACGTGTTCTGCAAACTATTATCTTCTATATTGTTCAGAGTGGTTCTAATTTTTCCCACGTTGCTCAAAGCTCTATCCTCAGGTGACTGTTCTCTGAGCTTCTGCAGCTCTGCTTCACTTTTCAAATAAGATTTATCCATTAAAAAACAATTCCACCGCTTTTTGCAGCTATCATTTTGTCACATATGGAATTATTCAATAAATGCTTTTAATAGCAACATTTCTAGGCTTTGTTTGTTGAGAGCTGTCAGGCTTTTACAAGCCAGGGTTGGCACAGGAGCTGAATAGCCTCTTTGTACCCAGGAGAGTTCCCTGCTGGTCATGACAGAGGTCCTGCACACACAACTAAATGAAAGGAAATTAAAAATATGAGTATCTACATAATTCACAGCCGGTAAATGGTGCAGAATATCAGATTTCCAGCAACATCCGGACCTCGGCAAATCTTTTAATAAAAGCTGAGATGTGGGATTTTAATCTGCAATTCCAAGATTTACCCAAAGATCTAAAAGCCTAACAGAAGTATGAGAGGGGGGAACCATATAAAGGCCTTCAGGAAGAGCAATTTCAGCCTATCCGAGGGCACTGGGAAATAACAGCTGACAGGACAGAAAGGAGAGGTCAAGACCAGTATGCCAAAAATCTTGGGTTCCTTGGGTCAGCCTGGAGTCATGCAGCACAGCACTGCTCCTGTCCATCTGCCGCCTGCTCGGAGCACGGCTCTGCAGCACTCTGGTCTCAGTGTGTGTGGCACCCACCCCGGCAGGAGCTCACTCACGTGTCTGCTGAGGAGCTGTGAAAGAAGGTTGCTGTGAAAGGGAGCCAGTCTCTTCCTTTGTTCTGTTTTCCCCATCCCTTGCTTTTTCTGAGTTCTTCAGATGTCCGTTGCTAAATCCTTGGCCCAAATTCTCCTGCTTGAAAGTGGTGCAGCACTAAGTTTTCCTACGGTGAAATGAAAAGAGAAAAGAGAATGTATTGCCTAACACACTTTTGTAGGTTTCCTAAAATTATCAACTGCTTTTGGTGCCTCTTTGGCCTTTCTTTGATGAAAAGTTTAATACATTCAGACATCGGGAGGATCTGTTTTTGCTCCTCACCCTCCATAGTCCCCCTCAGTGCCACAAGGACTTACTAATTACATTCTCTCAGTACCCTGTTATCTCCCCCTGACTCTCTCTCTTCTGTGCTGCATTTTGTGTACATTGTCGAGAGGAATCAGAGAGAGCAAAGAACCAAATAAAAAGATCCCTCCAGGAATACAGCGTTCGATTATACAAAGAAAACCCACAGTCAGATTGCTCATCCTTATTTCCCAGAGGATGCCTCAAATGTCTTTGTTCCTTGGCTTTTTTAAAAAGAATTTCCTTTTCTGGTAAAATCATTTTACCTGTGAACTCCAGGCCGGGCTTTTGGTCACATTTACCCACTCTCCCATTACAGCTTCACACCTCACTCTGCCCCTCACAAACAGCTTTGGGTTGCTTTGTGCCCAGGCTCCAGGACCTTCCTTCCATCAGCTTTGGAGTTCCAGGGGGAGCCCAGCTTCACACAGCAGGTTTTTCTCACCAATGACAAAGTGCCATAAATGCATTCCTGCTGATAAAAGTGATGATGAGATCCCCAGAGAGGTCAGGAAAGGAACAAGCGTGGGGCCCAAAGTCCCCTCTCATCTCTCACAGTGCTCTACCTGCTTCACGGACAAAGAGCATCTTCTGCTCCCAGGGTTCAGCAAGAGCCATCCTCCTCAGTGCCAAAGTTAATATAAATAACTAACTGCATAACTCTCAGACATATAAACGAGAAGTACAGTAGCATACATAATTCACCACACATTGCAAGCTGCTTTCCTGAAATCCACAATTCCTATTACTCAAATCATGTTATATGTGTTTTGATATGTACAGTATTTTGCTTTCATGTAAAAGCTGTAAAATGGAGGTAAAAAAAATCTATCTACCCTTACACTTTTTGCTGGGAATCTGATCTTACCTCTGGTTTGCTGCCCTCCCAGCTGTCTGGGAATTGTATTGTTTACATTGGAGCTCTTCCAAGATTAATGGCATCATCTGTACAGTTTTAAAAGCCTAATCTTGCTAAATCTCTTTGTATTGAGAATTGATTGTGCCTGATCTTCATTATTTTAATTGTTTAATGTATTATAATTAAGGCTCAATTAGACCCAACAGATCTCAATTCAGCTCTCCATCCGTCACATCCATCTGCAAGCGGCAGGAAGCACAAGACAAGAAGAGTTGATCCCATGCTGGTTGTTCATTCCAGAGACCAGGTACTATTTTTTGCCACTGACTTATGTTTAACTGCAGGCAAGTCATCTGTCTTTCTGCTTCTCCAGGGGCCTCCAGCTTGCTGTGCTGACAGCCTAACTGGGTCTCAGTACAGGCTGATATCTTTACACACAGTATTATGGCAATAACAATGACAACCCACAGCCCTCCCCGTATGCAGCTGCCAACTAAGTGGAGCAGGCTCCTGTTTATGTGCAGTACAGGAAGAAAGACCCCAGACGCGGAAGCTTCTAAGTATGCATGTAGCTTCAGCATCAAGCACAGACCCTTCCCTTCCCTTCCCTTCCCTTCCCTTCCCTTCCCTTCCCTTCCCTTCCCTTCCCTTCCCTTCCCTTCCCTTCCCTTCCCTTCCCTTCCCACCTCTTATCAAATTCTGGAAAGATTTTGGTGCAGGCACGTGTAGACGGATCCTTTCTGCCTTCCCTGCATGCTGCAGCCCCATCAGAGTCATGCCAGCCATATCCTGAGCATGCTACTGCTGCCAGGTCCACTGCACAAAGTCAGTAGCGCAGCCTCAGTCCTGCTGCAACCTGGCACCAGGGAGAGAGCCCCTCTTTGCCTGGAGTTAAGTGCCAGATGCTTCTTCTGGAGTGAGCTGTGAGAAGAGCAAGTGGGTGTCACATTTTCCTTTCAAACAGTGAAGAAGTTCCATAGAATTGTAAATTCATAGAATGGCTTAGACTGGAAGGGACTCGAAGACCTTCCAGTTCCAATCTCCTACTGTGGGCAGGGTTGCCACGCACTAGATGAGGTTGCCCAGGGCTCCATTCAGCTTGGCCTTAGATGCCTTCAGAAATTTGCCTGTCTTCTCTTCCCTATTACCTTAACTCAGCTCTTCAATAAGCATTTACCCAGAATGTGTTAGAACCAGATTCAATTCACTGGCCAGGGTTACAACCTCGTGGTGTCTTATTCAGTGAATACTATTGTACAAATCAAATAAGTTCTGGTTAGCTTTCCAAGGAATATCAGCATTCCATAGCACCTTCCTAGAATCAGTAAACAGTACGGAGAAAGACTGAAACCAACATACAGATGACAAATCAAACCGTAATCCATCATAAAAACAAGATGGGAAGAGACAAAGAGATGCAGAAGTCTGCCATTTTCACCTCCACACAAAGAACACACATGGCAGTGCCTCCCCAGCCTGATGAAAGGTGTTCCCTTCAGCACTGCAGCCAGCACAATGCGTGAGGCTGCTCACTTGAGGAACGTGTGCTCCAGAGAAGATGCAAGAGGTGTGATGCTGGAGGAGCACATGCACTTGATTCAGAAAGAAGCACGCACAGAATGAATGGGTAAGTTACAGAATGAGCACCTGCTAGCTCTGCACTGTTCACAAGCCCTGTTTTTGCAGTGTCAGTGCAGACTCATCAGTCAGCCTTCTCTGAAAACACTTCAGAGAGATTCATTGAAGATTCTCCCCTCAAATTGCAAACAAAAAGCGCATCTTCCCTACGAAGCCCTTTGAAACAGCCACAGAAAAGGAAGATTTTTAGCAAACATGGAGATAAAATTTCCATCAAAATTTACAATTTTAAGGCTCTAGGAGAATAAATAAATAAACAAACAAACAAACAAATAAATAATGTGACTTCTTTAAATCCTTTCAAACATTTACACATAAATAGTCTATTAGAAAAATGTAATCAAAATAATATACTGCATATTTTCGTAGCCTTATCTGGGGATCCTTTTCCCAAATAATACATAGGGTCATTTTTTAGGTAGAGAAACATTTATTTTTGTAATTTGTTTTTTCCTGCGAAGAAAAGGCAGTTTCAAATTACACGCACAACAGACTCCTTAATTTGAAGTGGTTTTCAGAACTGCAAAATATAATCGGAGAGTTTGCAGCAGTGAGGCCAGCAGTTCGCACAGCCAGCCCTGAGCACAAGCCAGCCGATGAGTTGCTCTTTGTTCTGCTGTCGGCTGAGCTGCTCAGCATTTCTGACTCAGGTGGGCAGAACCCGCACACCCCAGTAGCCATGACCACAGACTGGGAGGGACCCAGAGGGAGCCATTGTTGCCAAGGGAGCATTTGTCAGAGCAAGAAGGCTGGCTGGGGAAGGGAGGAGCAGCCCAAATGCACCCAGCGACGCTAGGATGTGGGAGGAAGATCATGGGGGGAGGGGGGGGGGAGTTTTTGGTTGATGCATAAACACCAAGCCATAGAAAAAGGGAGCTGAATGCGGCATATAGCCAAATGGACGTTTTGCACAGCTCTCTGAACATCCCCCTTGAGCTGCTGTTTCTTAGGTGAGGTCACCTTGGAGAGGTGACACTCCGTAGATGTAAACTGTTCTGTGAATGCAGGAGTGGTGCCAAGGGCTGTGTGAGAAGGGCATGCCTAGCAAACTCACAAATCCCGCACTGTGCAAGTGGCAGCAAAGGTCTTCAACTGACAGCTGAGGTACAGGGATGGCAGCCTATTTTCTCCCCGAGAATCTGGAGGAAAAGTGTTCCCCAAATTTGTGTCTGCCTGTTTCAGGGGAAGGTCTGGCATTGCAGACCAAGTACACATGCACCAAGAGCTTAAATCTTTCAGAAGAAATCAAACTCTTAACCACATTTGTTTTATCACCACCTATATCTGTAGGAGACAAAATAACCAGCCTGGAGAACTTCTTGTTTTGTCACACAATCATAGAATCCTTAGAGCTGGAAGGGACCTCTGAAGGCCATCTAGTCCAACTCCCCTGCAATGAACAGGGACACCACAGCTAGATCAGGCTGCCCAGGGCCTGATCCAGCCTCATTTTGAAAGTCTCCAGGGATGGGGCATCAGCCAACATCTCTGGGCAAATAGTTCCAATGCCTCACCACCCTCTGTAAAAGACTTTTTCCTTACAGCTAACCTAAATCTACCCTCTTTGAGCATGAATCCATTTTCCCTTGTTCTATTACCACAGACCCTGCTATGACTTGGTGGTAATAGCTGTATGTTTGGTGCCAAATAGCTTTTATACAGCTAATAGCTGTTATGTTTGGTGCTAAATAGCTGTAGCATAGACAGCACTGACTCGTGGATTCAAGTACACTCCACAGAGCACAGAACCTCCTCCCTGAACATAGCTTTTCCTGTGTTATCTATCTCTACCTGTGTATGTCTACCCTGTGTTATGATCTGCTTATTAATTCCCCCATGTGCCTCCGCTTTTTGGTAGTCACAGGATGCAGCACAGCTCTCTCCATCCTGTAAGATCATCTCCGGAGTTCATCTGTAGTTGTGATTTTTACTACTACTTTTTACACAGTTGAATTCTGAAGCTAGAAATGCTTCAGACTTCTTTTATTACCCTCCTTCCTTTTTATTTTCACAGTAGCTGGAACATTTTCTACGCTGTGTTTTAGGGGTTTAGATTCTGTCCCCAAATCTTGTCCCTCCACCTGTCATTGCACACTGGCAAAAATGTCCGTATTTTCCTTAGAAGAGCACCCAACCCCCAATTATGAGCTTTCCTGTACAAAGCACCATCTCTGAAAACTGGCACTGGTGAGCACCTCAGTGCCCAGCCTAGCAAGTCTTTCTGTTTGCTGTTGTCTCCATGTGCCTGCAAAGTATCACCAGCCACAGAGATATTTTTCCTGTGAATGAAGTACAAGGGAAACAAGGTTGTAAAATCTGGAGCTGATCAACACACTTGGTGAACTTCGTGAGGCATTCACGGCATTCTGAAGTTCTCGTACAGCTACTATTGCTGCTTGCTTGCTGCTTATCATATCGTAGAGATCATTCGATTACAGCCTAGCTGCTCCCTTAATTAGCCTAGCCAGAGACCTAACAAGTTTGAAAAAACATGAATGCTTAACTGAGAAGTGAGGCATTAACTATTTGGCAGGTAACAGCACCCATAGACTTGTTTGTCTCCTTCAGCAGTTCAACTTACTTCACATAAAAACCTCAGTAAAACAAGAGAATCCAGAAGTTAGGGGGGAAAAAAAGTGTAGCTCCCCTTTAAGACCTTATGCCTGGAGTTTTTTACTTCAAATTTTTTCCCCAAAGTTTATGGCTCAGTCTGTGCTAGATAACTGATAAGAAAGATTGGTTTGGTAGCTGTGGCCATGGCCTGCAAGAAACGGATTGGGATCTCAGTCCCCTCTTCAGTCCAGGGTGTCTTCTATACAGCCTGAGAGCTTTGTCCCTACAGAACCTTATTTTGCAGGAGTGGGAGTAAATGTTGATTTGCTGCTGACCTTTAAACAACTGTAAAAGGGTAACAAGGCCACACTGCAAGCACTTTCACTACTTTTATACTTACTGGGGTTTTACTACTATGTAAAACCAGGCAGGTTTCACAAGCAGTGACACTGTGCAGAAGAGCAGCTTTTATCACAGGACAGTACTATGTGTGTACATATTCTCTGTTTTGACATCAACTCAGTTGTGCTGTCCTGTTAGGATTACTGCCCACAGAAGATCTCCTAAAACTTTCTCGTCTAGGTAAGGTATCCATCTTGAGGAAAAGACCAAAAGGAGACAAGCAGTTTTTCTTTGCTGCTAAGCCAAACTAATTTGTAAAGAATACAACTCTCACAGTATGTTATGGAGCACTAAAGACCCTATGAGAAGTCTTAAGCTTCTATACTGTAGAGGAATGTACTAAAATCTTTGTAATGTTGGGTTGGATATACTATTTGACTTGTGAGTACAGATTTTAAAAAAAGGAAAGAAAAAGCTCATTTACTTAACTCTAGTTAACTTCCTCTAAACTAGGTTCTCTAGACCCACCACACAACTGGACCTTTAACATGTTGGGTAGCTGGCAGTGGGCACAATAAGAATCGACAGATATTTAATGAGTGTGTACACCAGAGCAGGAGATTCTCCAGTCAGGATGGAAAGGGGTCAGTACCAATTAGTTTTGTTACAGCTCTTGACACGAGCACATCTTAGCTGCCCAGTTGAACTTTTTGGACGAAGAAACAGCCATTAACTGGCTCCCAAGAGAGTATATCTGAGACCTCATTACTAAATCAGACAAAATCCGTATGCTGTTAAGTTACAAGAGTTGATACTGAGCCAGGAGATCAAGGGGGAATGCAAAGATAGTAACAGACTCCGGAGATTCTGGGAGGAAAGAAGGTGTTCAGGAAGGGAAGGAGGAATCACAGAATCACAGAATCACAGAATCACCCGGGTTGGAAGGGACCCCAAGGATCATGTAGTTCCAACCCCCCTGCCTAGCAGGGCCACCAAACATACACATTCAGATCAGGTTGCCCAGGACCCCGTCCAACCTGGCCTTAAACACGTCCAAGGACGGGGCATCCACAACCTCCCTGGGCAGCCCGTTCCAGGGCCTAACCACTCTCCTAGTAAAGAACTTCCCCCTAACATCCAACCTAAATCTTCCCTCCTTCAACTTGGATCCATTTCCCCTAGTCCTGCTGTTGTCAGCCCTTTTGAAGAGTTTACTCCCCTCCTGGGTGTAGGTTCCCTTCAGGTATTGATAGGCTGCAATGAGGTCACCCCGCAGCCTTCTCTTCTCCAGGCTGAACAAGCCCAACTCCCTCAGCCTGTCCTCATAGGGGAGTTGCTCCAGCCCCCTGATCATCTTAGTCGCAAGAGGAAGAAGAGGAAAGACAAGACAGCCGAGTTGCTCTGTGAGAAATAAACCAAGGGAAGTGGGGTTTGATTTATTGTTTTCATGGACTTGCATTCTTCGTCTCCTAAAATCTCCTTTGCCATGCTAACCTTTCATTAACTTGGTTTAGTAGCTCAGTGGGTAGTAACAGTGATAAGAGGATGGTCGGACTAGATGATCTTGGAGGTTCTTTCCATCCTTGTGATTCTATGATTCCAATCTAAGGTTCTCTTCTGAAACCCACCCTCCATGTAGGGCACATGCTATGCTCAATCAAAATCGTTGAGCTTACTCTGGCTGGCTGGCTGGCTGCTCTCAACTGCTATAAAAAGGCTAGCTTCCACCTGCCTTTCCACAGTGCTGGCATTTAATTATGCTCCTTGTCCTCTGTACAGCTGTAGTTTTTCACAGACCTTATTTATCTTGAGATTGCAGCTCATCTTTCAAATCTGTTGAAATTGAGTACCAAAGTGTGTAAGGAGAACTGCTGAATGTACAGAGAGATAAACAACACAATCTCATAAACTTAATTTCAAAGGCAACCAGGCTAAAAACTGCCAGTTTTTAATTTCTGATCCTGTGCATGCCAAATGTTGTCTAACATTTCAGCAGCAATCTGTGGCCCTGAGAGCCTCTTTCAATACCCTATCAAGAATATAAAATAAATTGTGATAAATGTAGTCAGTATAAAACAAAATGAGTTGAAATTGGTTGCTGGGATGCAAAACTGAAGTTGACAGGCAGTTGAGAGGAAACTTGCATGAAAATGCTTATTTCATGTATTTCTTTGGGGTTTAGCAGCCTGGAGCTGTCAAGATGGTTTTGCACATGCTCGGCAGCAAAAACAAGGGAACAAAGAGATTTTAACAGTGAAAAATGTAAATTCCTACACTATTAAGCAAACCTTCATAAAAATGCTATTAATGCCTGTAACTTGAATAAAGTTCCTTAAATACACACTTAGGGGCCCAAGCTTCCCTTGTTCCCTTGCATTCTGAATTTCTACACTAGCCTGTTGTGACTGTTTTACCAAAGAGTTGAAAAATCTAAACAAAAGGTATCAGCAAATTCTCCTTTATCCAGACCTCTGAGACTTTTTTCTACTCTAGAAACTGTAGGTCACAAAATGATCTTTGAGATGTCATATAATTCCATTTTTAGTATAATAACAAATGTGTAATTATCAGCAACTCCTCGGATTATCTTTTAAAAGCATGGGTTCAACACGTTGCCTGTTCCTTTCAAGAGAACATGTTTTCAGTAAGAGTACATGCGCTTAGTGAGAGTTTGCATACATCACATAGCAGCTACACTACTTCATTCATTAAAGTTCCTTTAGAGATCCTCAGGCAGTACCCTATGAAACCTGCAACTTGCATTTTTATGAATTACAAGCACGACAGCATTTCTTTCTGATGCCTTCAACTCTAGCAGCCATCATATATTGCCAAAGAATGTAAATAAAATAAACAATTTATCACTTTAAAATATCAGACAAACTAATTCAGAATAAATGCATACGAGACAAGAATGACTGCAATTAAGTGACAGAACAGATATGAAGCAAGACAGTATGGAGCCTTCTTCCTGACAATCAACATTAAAATAACATTAGCTAGTAAGCTCAAATAAATAAAAAATAAGTCCAAAAATAAATCAAAGTAAGTATAATAGAATGATGTTAGTTTCAAGTTTGCCTCAAGACATCCTGTCTCTTCTGGTAACACTTTTTAAGTATTATCTTGCTCACTCAAGAACAGTTACACATAAAGGAAATGAATACACACTGAAGAGAATTCCAAGTTCCCAAATCTCAATGGCTATTGTTTGCAAAAAGCAAAGATCTGTTTTCAGTTGTAAACCAACAGAATTACTCAGGATTTAGTAACCCAGGGTGTAATTTGGGCCCATGTAGAGTAACACAACAAGACCAATGTGCGGTGAATTCATCAATTCTGCATCACATTCACTTGAACTCACTCCAGAGAACCCAAGTCCAGTCAGTGCTCCCAGCACTTCATAGAACAAAATGTGCTCATTTCAACACCATACATCTTGAAATGGAGAAGAAAACATACGTGATACTCTCCTTCAATATATCTTTGGAACACACAAAAACCTCAGCATTAGCCAATCAGTTAAAAACGAGAACATAATAATATCATGAATATATAAACCACATACATTTCACTTGCAGGCCTCTGTTCAGCCAAGTGGTTTCAAACACTCACACCAAACCTTTTTCTTGTCGTTAGTTGAAGATATTCATTTGATTTCTTCACAGCTCTGATAAGTGCAGCAGCATCCCTAAAACAGTCCTTAGTTACATCTCAAAATAGTCTGATTAATCAATCTTGTTCAAAAGTGTTGTACTTTATTCTTCCGTGTAGCTTTTCGGTTTGCATTTAATGATCCAAAATCAAGCCAAGTACAACAGAGAAACAAGCTGAATTTTCCATGGGAATGTGTGAATACATGAGCACCAAGACATTTGTTCTGAAAATAAGTTCTCAGAGATTCAAGAATTTGTAATTTTTATACTCAATATGTAGGTGCTCAAATGCCACAGATACACTCACATGCCCATGAAGCTACACTTTACACACAAAAGCCTTGTCAGCCAGGCCTCTCACATTAACTCCCAGATAACTGGAAGGACACTTGCAGTCCTGCACTGACTCTACGCACACACACATCAGTCCATATCCAAAAGTGTTTGAAGATCTAAATCCAGTGTACAAGATTATGGAAGGAGGACTTAAATTCTTCAGCTAGATGCATCGTTTTTAATAAAAATGGACTATGGATGGAGAAGTGAGGGGCTTAGAGAAGTTTTCAGCAGGTTGTAGATGAAGCAGAGGGAGAGAGCACGAGACCCAGCAGTTGTAACTGCTTTCCATTTGGTGATGGAAAATAGCAGCCTTATCCACAGTGTATGTTTTTATCACTGGCACCTGACACAGAGTCAGAATCTGACTCATTTTAGACCATCAAGAAAAAAAAGAAAAGAAAGAAAGAAAGAAAGAAACAAAATGAAAAGTCTAAAATTCATCCTTCCTTCAGTAAAGTCTCTGTTTGGTCAATCTACAAGAATGCCCTGAGGACAAAGCGTGTCAGTTGATTCAAGAGCCCAAACAGACTACATAAGAGAGGAATAAAGCATCTCATCCACTAATGCTGTCAGTAAAGCTTAAGGTTTGACTTGTAAATCACAGGCTTCGGATATGGAAAGAAACAAAGGTATCTAGGACATATTCCTAAAAATTTTGATGTAAGTTTTATTCCAGAGAGGTGGTAATTCTCTGAAGATTTTCCTTTGCTAACTGGAGGGCAAGGAGCTGAAAGCCCTACAGAAGCTAAAAAAGATGGCAAAAGGATACCCCTATATACAACATAATAACCTGAGAATCGGCCATAAAAGCATGTAACATTCACAACAGCAAAGATTTTGAGCAGCAGCTGTTAGAAAAGTGGCTCTAGACAGAAGGACCCCACAAAACAGAGCTGCCATCTTTCCTTCCCTCCCCCCCCCCCCCCCCCACTAGAGGCCATAGATTTGCAGGATCATCTCTTGGTCTCCAGAGAAGTGCCCTTTGCTAGGCTGCCTTTGCTCATGTCCCCGTTCCAAGGAAAAAAACAGTCAGTCAGAACATCTCCATTTTCTCCAGCAGCAGCAGCTGCCTCCTTGCACCAGATCCAGCAGCACCGTGCCTCCCAGCCCAGCAACTTGTAGGAGTTATTCCAGCCGACTTCCTGGCTGGAGTGAGGGTAACCTCCCCCAAAATCCCCGCTCTACTGAGCGGATAACCCTCCCTTGCTACTCGTCCACTCTTAATCAGATACAGTTAAGCACGGAGGAGAATGACTAAACACTTCCAGGGAAAAACGATGACAGGGAAGAAGAAAGAACTGAACACTTCTTCCAGGGAGAAGGAAAGATCTGGGGCTGTTTTCATTTTTTCCCCACTCCATTTCTCTCTCTCATGTAAGAAGAAAGTAAAGTGAGAAGTGCTGTAAATAAGCATGCATATACATACTTTTATATGCTAATGTGTCTAACTCCACAAATGAGTTCAAGCTCCCAGCTGCTGACAAGTATGCCTGACAGCCTGAGATAGTGAAAGTGCAAGTCACCGAACAAAGAGCTGCGTGGAAGGCAGCACAGAAAATGCTGCTGAAGAAAAGGGAAACTGCTTAAAGCGTTTCTTTTTAAGAGGCTGAATTCCTTGGTCAAAACGGCAGCAAGAAGACAAAAACTAGCATTCCACACCAGGGGTAAAGTGCAGGAAATACAAGAATAGCAGACAGCAGGAGAGTATCTGTTCAAGAGACGGCATATGCAAAGGTGAGTAATGCCTAATTCCTTGGGTCGCTTTCAAATGGCAGCGCTAGTGAAACCCAGAGAAGTGGAAATGGTGTTTGGCAAAAATAGCCCACTTGAAGGTGAATGAGTGCAGAGCCTATCGACACACGGGGCTGTTAGCAAACAAAACTATGCTTAGTGGCTATTAGGGGTGTTGCGGGCAATGTTCCATTCACTCCAAAACCAGAAATAATGGAACAAAGTGAATGGAAAGGCCGATGTTTGCCTTCTGCAAAACTACTAACGCTGCCTCCAGTGCTGCAGCCTGCTTCACAGGGGGTTCTCCTACACCTCCTGGAGATACCAAAAAGAGATGTTTACCTATGCTTCATCTGACATACACTCCTGCAAGAATTTTTTATGCGCTTCCAAGAATTATTATTTTCCCAGTACCACTTAATTTTTTATCATGTTACCACAAAACATTCAAGTGCCTCTGAAAGTGTATATTCTATATTTGGGTGGTTGCCATTTCAAAGAGAATTTTCTACAAAATAAAGGTTTAAAGCTTATGTTAAAAATGAACTCTCAAACATAACTTGAAGCAAGTTGCAGCAAACACTGTGCTATCATACCATCTGTGTTCATGTACAGCTCCCAAGCTCTCCTCCTATTGCTTCCCAAGGCAATAATGATAAAAAATAAAAACAGATACAATGGAGAAGCACCGTGTATTGGAATACACGACAAACCTGAGCTTTACCACACTTGTTACAAAAACGAACTCCCCTGTATCTGCATATTGCAACAAAGTATCCACAGGGAGATTAAAAATGAAGGTTATATTCTCCTTCATGCTCAGATCAGCGATCTCCTCACCTGGCCCAGACAGCAAATTCTTGTGAGCCCTGCTCTACTCAATACCAAGTGAAAGTGAGTGAAATTCTTTAAATGTTGGAGTAGATGGAACACACCAGAACGGTTGAGAAAGGGGGGGGACAAACAAACAAAAAAACACCCCAGTGTTAAATCAGCATCTAAGATAACAGACGTTGCTGTAACAAACCTCAGAGTGTATCTTAGGCCGCAAGAAAGGGCAGTAAGAAGCCACAAGCCAGTGCTATAGGTAAAACTTCACTGTATAAACGTAACAGCTCTTTATATTGCACAGTTTTAAAGGTAAGTGAAAGTCCTACTCTTAAGAAATCAACTGTGTAAAGCAGAGCTTAATATAGAGCTTTATCTGACATTTAGCCAAAACGCAGGACTGTTGTTTTTAAGATTTAGAAATAAAATCCCCATCCTGGCCACTTGGTCATACTTTCGGTCTGCAGAACTCCACCGGTACAGAGGGAAAGGAACGGAGTGCCAACTGCAGGCAGGGAACCCGCACACACTGTGCTCTAGTAGTGCTCTAGCCCAGCCCTGTCCAGTTACTTGTCGAGAACATAAGCATGCTCACAACTTCCTCTTGCTTTCCGAGAATCACCTCGCTCCTCCTATGCTATTCCCACACGCTGCCCTACCAAGACATTTTGAGGACTCTGCCTACACAAACACACGTCTGTCCCGCACCGGTTGTTGCCGTGACCAGTGAAATGCACGCCTGTGAGCCAGGCAGGGGCAGCGGGGAGAGCCGCGGCTGCCGTTTTCCAGTCCCTGCTCCACAGCTGAGATGCGGCACTCGCCCACGTGACCGCCGTGTGAGGTTCCGTGTCAGCTCTTGCACTGAGAAGGAGTAGGGTGGAGTGCTCGCTGGAATCTCCATAAATATGGGAGCCTGAAAGGAGTCCACGAAAGGGAATCTCCCTCTTCCAGCAGAGATGGTTCGGCTCCGTGGCGGCTTCAGTGCGGATCTCTAAGGGGAAACCTCCCCGACCCCCGCAGACGGGGAGGCTCTCCCCGCAGCCCCGCGGCCTGCCGGCCTCGCACCCCGTGCCGCTCCCTGTACAGCCACCTCTCCGAGCCGTGGCCGGAGCGCGGCGTTACTGCTAGCGGTGTGTGCGGCACGGCTCGTCCCGCAGCCCCGACGGAAGGCGGTGTGGGCCGAGGGTACTGCGCTCAGGACGAAGCAGCCGAGCGAACGCGGACTTCCAGCACCTCGATAAAAAATAAAAAAGCGTTTCCAGCACGGGCAGCGTTCAGCATTCCAACACCCCTCCTCCTCCCCCTCGGCGTCCGCGCGCCGCAGGCCCCAGGGCAGCCCAGCCCGGCGGGATCTGCCCCTCCGCTCCGGGCACGGCAGGGCCGCGGCGAGCGCGTTGCGACTTCGCGACTCGCCCAAAACTCGGGCCGGGTGGGAAACACAAAGGCGGCACAGAGAGGGAAGGAAACGTGGGGCTCGGAGGGGAGGGGGGAACGCCCACACACGCGCCGCAGCCCCGGGGACAGCTCCGGGCCGGGCGGCTCTCCCCGCGCTGGCGGAGTGACGGCGGCCGGGGCTGAGGGGCGGGGCGCGGACCCGCGGCGGGGGAAGCGGCGGGGGGCGGCGGGGGATGGGAGACGCGCGTTCCCGCGGGCGGGGCCGCGGCGGGCCCGGGCTCGGGCTCGGCCTCCGCCCTGAGCGCTGTGAGCCGGGGGAGGCGCGGGCTCGTGCTCGCGCCCTCGCCGTTGCCATGGCGCCGCTTGACGTCACGGGCGGTGCGCTGCCCGTGCGGTAGCGGCGCGGTGATTGGCGGAGACGCCGTGTGTGGCGCTGGGAAAGAGGCTGCAGCGCAGCGAGCCGCGAGATAGGCACAGTCCGCGCCGGCCGCCCGCTCCGAGACACCGCGCCTCGCTCCCGCCTCGCGTAGGTAACGGGGCCCGCGTCCGCCTGCCGCTCCGATACCCGGGCCGAGGCGAGGCTGCCGACAGGCCGGCAGCGCCGAGCCCCTGCCCTTCCTTTCGGGCGGCTCCCGGCGGGGAGGGAGCGGGGCGGGGGGGCTCGCGGCGAGGGGCGGCGGCGGCAGGTGAGGGTGGCCGGGGCGACGCGGAGGGGAGACGACCGGCTCGGTTCGGAGGGGCGGGGGCCGCGGGGTGTGGCTGCGTAGCAGCGCGGGGGCCTTCAGCGGGGCCCCGGGGGGTACAGCTCGCACCCCCCCCCCCCCCCCCCCCCCTCCCTTCCCGTCGCCTCTCCGGAGCCGGGCCCGCGGTTCGCCCCGCGCTCGGGACGGGAAGGCGGCATCCTCCTCCTGCCGCTGCTCCGCCGCCCCCGGCGCTGGGCGGAGGTGAGCGGGATTAAGGCGCACGGAGGTGGGCAGGGCTGCGGCGCCCGGCCGCCATGACAAAGGCGCGGGCGCGGCGCTCGGTGGCGGGCGGATGCGGCGGGCGCGGCGCGGGGAGGGGAGACGAGAGAAGAGGAGAGGAGGGGCCGCCCTGAGGCGGGGGCCGCCCGCCGCCCTCCGCCCTCCCCGCCGCCCGCGGCTCCATCTTACGGCGGCGCGCGGCTCTCCCGCAGCCCCGGCGCTCGGCGGTGGGCCGCCCGCGGCAGCGCGGGCCTCGGCGCTCCTTAAAATGGCTCCTGAGCGCTGGGCGGGTCGCCGAGAGGCGCTCCGGGCTCCCGCCCCGCTGCTGGGGAAGGGGCTGCCGGAAGCGCCGGGTGACCGAACGGCTGAAACGCGCTCGGTTTTTGCCGTCTGTGGGAAGTAGCGCGGCCGTTGGCCGTGGTTTCTTGGTGTAAAAATGACAAAAGGCTACCGGGTAAGGTGCGGGGTTTTGTGTTGTGTGTGGGAAAGCATGAAGCATCCTGACCGCACTGAGGTGAGCTTTGAAGGATGATAGATCCCGAAACATGTTGCCAGGGCCTCGGAGGGGACTGTGCCAGGTACATAAAAGGGGGCGGGGGCGCAGGGAAGGACCGTTCTCCCTGCCCCCTTCACCAGGCACCGGGATCTCTACGAGCAGACCAAGCCTTGACTGGATCTGGGTTACGAAGCATCCCCACCAGCTCGTGCTAGTAAAATACTGACATCAACGTAATATTTCTTCCTAACTGCAAAAACTTCTTTTTGTCTCTGAAAAATATCTGGGTCAGAAGGCCAGCATAGCCCAGCTAGAGAAGGGAGGCTCACACTGCTGGAGGTGCGGTCCTTCGCGCTTAGGGATCTGCGCTGCTCTGACTTGAGAGCATTGGATGTGGGGTTTGATTGGCAGATCCCTCTTCCAGTCCTTTCTGGATGGAGTGGTAAGATTCTGTTAAGGAACAGAGCTGCGTGGTACTGCTTGCCTAGCCGCCTTTTTGTCCTTGTGACAAAGATACCATTGGCTGTTTTCTTTATCAATTTAGTTGCATTCATAATTAGGTGCAGTTGATGCCACAGCTTGAATGCGTTCTTAAGAGAGAGTGATGGCAAAGAACTGGGATCGTGTGCGCACTTAAGATAGGAATTATTTGCTTCCAGTTTCTTTAGATGCTTTTGCTTGCATTTCAGAAATAACTTAAACCATTTAACAATTCTTTTTTTTAGAAAGAAGCAATGACTTTAAGTTTTCTGTTTGTGTGTTTGAGTGCTTATGTGCCTTGCATTCCAGATTTCAGCTGTACTTCTTATAATTCCAGGCTACTTAGAGGATGGCTGCTCTGCATGAGAAGTTGAAACATTTTTGTCCTTAACCAATGTCTTAATAATGCCTCACTATTTTTCCTCTTTAGAAATATCAGCATGGATAAAAATGAGCTAGTGCAAAAGGCCAAACTGGCTGAGCAGGCTGAAAGATATGATGACATGGCGAGTTGCATGAAGTCTGTGACCGAGCAAGGAGCCGAGCTGTCCAACGAAGAGAGGAATCT
The DNA here is from genome assembly GCF_023343835.1 of Lagopus muta. Lineage (NCBI taxonomy): Eukaryota > Metazoa > Chordata > Aves > Galliformes > Phasianidae > Lagopus > Lagopus muta. The sequence continues at coordinate 20,893,961 of NC_064435.1, forward strand.
TCTCTCTGTTGCCTATAAAAATGTTGTAGGAGCCCGTAGGTCATCTTGGAGAGTCGTCTCAAGTATCGAACAAAAGACGGAAGGCGCTGAGAAAAAACAGCAGATGGCTCGAGAATACAGAGAGAAAATTGAGACTGAGCTAAGAGACATCTGCAATGATGTGCTGGTGAGAAATAAAGAAACTGTTGATCTGTTTTAACTTAGAGTTGCAGGGTGAGTGGCCCTGGGTCCTGTTAAGGCTGCCTCTATCTGGCCTTTAATTAAAGCTGTGGTGTCCTACAGCATTTCTGAAGGACAAGATTTGGAAACTGTCTAACTCTTCTTTTTCTCTAATATATCAATTCTTTTATATTAGCACTAGTAACTGTATTTCCGTGTATTTGGAGACATTTTGAAATCTTGTGTTAACTTCTCGTAACTATTCCCTTATATGCAGTATGTATTTGAGTCTGAAGCGGGTAAGGTTTGGTTTGGGGTTTTCTCCTCCAGCCCTCCACACACAGTATGTGTGTCCTAGATCACACTGATTTCTGTGACTTTAAGATGCTGCACTGGTTGTAAGAGGTAGTTCTTACTCTACGGAAATTGTGCCCCTCCCTGGGTACGATGATGTAATGTTAGTTATGACTCAGCCATGCAGAAAGCTGTCTGCAGGAAGAGGCAGTAGCAATGCTATGATAGCCTCTTAAACTTTAGGCTTTCAGAAGTAGACAAAAAAGGGGGATTCAAAGTTAAGCATTTTCTGTGACTTGTAGTTATGTTCAAGTCTACATGAACTATTGCTTCGTAGATACATTTTTTTTTCAGTGGCAAATGGTTTCATAAAGTCTGAACCTCTTTCAGATGCCTGTTCCCCATTGTCTGTTTTTCTGACTGTCGGTACCAGCAGTGCTCCAACGAGCACATGAGCAGAGGGCATCCTATCCTGCTGCCAGCTCTGAGGTAGCTGTTGCTGTCAGCTGGATGTGTACCCTCCTGGTGTGTCATCCTATCTGACAGGGTCACATACCTGGATGCGACAGTGGTGTGTGATAGGAGGGAAATCTCAAGTAGTTGAGCATGTGCTTGAAGACCTGATGTCAAAGTAGAAGTTCCATCAATGGGTAGCATAAATTTCATACGTTGTATAGGATAACTAAATGCCATGGGTGCTGATTGCCTCTAGAAGGCTGGTTCTCCAAGGGCGTGTGGAAGTCAGCTTGGGTAACTTTTGAGCCTTGGCTTCCAGCTTAGGTTGCCTTCCACGGTTCTGGTAATGCAGCCTGTATGGAGGTTTCCTTATTTTGTGAGAATAACTTCCTCTGTGAAAATGGAAGTGCCAAATTTGTATGCAGAGGAAGAAGCTGGCTTAACGCTTATGTGAGGTGGTAGCTCATCTGTTGAAGTCTGGAAAATAGCGATTTTTAATCTGATGTTGTAAATTCCTTATTTCTTTTCAATTTTTATTAATTTATTTTATTAATGAAGGCGGGTGCTTCAGAATGATCTGAGTTTCTTTTGTAAACTACACTTGTGTTGAAGGAATAATTTCAATTACACTGTTGGGCTTAGAAACCCTTCTTAGCAGAGCTTAAAGTGTTTGCAGTTAGATTTTTTTTTTTTTTTTTTTCTGATAATGGAAACCAGATGAAGGCAAAACTAGCTTGCTTTTATTGTGTGTGCTAAACAAGACTAAAACAAAAGAAATCCTAGTTGTTGACTCCGCTGCAGTAGCTGACTTATCTGGGAGAGGGGAATGCAGGAGGGGAATCTTGTTTAAATCTGTTCCATCTTAAAAAGACGTGTGTGTGTGTGTGTGTGTTTAACCAGAGAAGTGTAAAGCATTCAAAGACATGAATATTCTTTGACTGTTACTACTAGGCAGCTAACGTCTTACTCATTTTCAGTGTTGCCAGTCCAGTTTTTCTTAATAGAAGAAGGGAAAATTGCTGTCCAGATGAAGCAGTGCCTCAGGCAGTGATTTATAGTAACTAAATCTAAATGGAAAGAGTCATTTTAAAATGTGGGGGGGAGGAGTGAAATGTGATATTCAAGTGATACGACTTTAAAAATGCTTACAAACAGCATGCACTAAATTTGAGAATTGCAGTCAAGGATTAGGTTATATGCTAAAATATTTGTTAGTTGAGTTGTCCCGTTCACATATGTTCTTACTTGCCTAGAAATGTGACTGACTGTATTCCTTTACTTGAAATCCACTTTACTGGAGGGGCAAAAAAAGTAGTAAAGTAGTTTGGCTTTTTTTTCCATGACCAGGAGTCTGCGTGTTGCCTTATGCAAAGGAAGAACTAGGATTTTTTTTTTTCCTTTTTAGAAGATTCTCTAACTTTTGCATCGTGTAGCCTGGTGCGTAACAGCTCACAGGAGTGAAGAGTAATGCTTAGCAAATCATGGTTTTTGCTAAGTATGCCATTAACGTAACCAGGAGTGTTGAATTTCCAGAGTTTTCTATCAGGAAGCCTGTCCATTTCAGTACAAGTGCAGCTTGAATACTTTTGTACCCTTTATTAAGACTATGTATCTGTTTGAGTCTTTGTCTTCAATCGCTCATTGGGTTCTTAAGTAACGTTTAATGCCCTGGAGTGTTACATCATGGCTGAGCATGGAAGTGACTGCTGTTCCAACTTCTGTGTTGAGGGGAGGAAAGCAACTAAGGGACTGTGACTAGTGAGATGCAGCCAGGGCTGGCTCTTCTGCTGCTCCTCACTCTTCCCTCATTTGTTGGAATCAAACTCCAGTGGGTTGGAAGAAACAGCCCTTCTAACCCACTTGGTGCAGAGTATGTACCAAACTGTGTCTGGGTTCTGTTTCCAGCTCTGCCACTAATTTAGGGGGTGAATAAGAGTGGTTAATGATGGACTTTTTTCTTGGTTTGTAGCGACGAGATGGAGTGATTTTAAATAATATATACACACACACACACAGGCAGTTACATGAGTTGATCCAGCTGTTTTTCTTTATGCTGACCTTGCTATGAAAAGTCAGCATTTGTGTCTTTATCTCCTATCTCCTAAGTGTTCCTTTCCTTGAGCTTGACATGGAGACCCCTTACAGCTCTCTAAGCAGGTGAACTCATCCTCCTGTCTGCTGCTGCAGAGGCATCAAAACTCTTGATCCAGCACCAATTCTGATTGTCAGATGTGTGCTGTAGTATATTCGGGCATATTATAACCAACTCCAGTGTTTCAGTTGGCTTGGTAGCGCTGATAAACTGCAAGTAATTGTGATCTTGTGTGTAATGAAGAATGAATTTCCAAATAATTCAAGAATAGTGGGGGAAAAACATATACAGATGATGCTTGAGCACGGCAATGCACAATATATTTACTTGAGTATTACAGAAAATTTCCAGCCTCAGTAATTTCATATTGATACAGGAAATTAAACTCCTAGTTAAGTAATTTTCCTCATGTTGGCAAAGTGTGTGCTTCACATCCCGTTTCACTTTTTGCAGTAGAAAGTATGTCTGAAATATGCCTGTGTAATAACCTCTTATTTGTCATTTCCATATTTAAAAAAAAAAAGATATTAATCAACAGGTGTGGATTTTCTTAAAAATGCTTTTTTGCCGTTAGTGGGAATCAACTGTAGCTGAAGTGATTTGCATTGCATTTACATGAAGGTGAGTTTTCCAGCTAATGAGGATTCTGAAATACAGAGTATGTATAGAGAGGTCTTTGCATGGCTGGTGTTTGATATTTCTTACTGCTTGCATGTTGGTTTTCAGGAGATCTGAAATACTACAGGCTTTCATGCAGCTTCTGATATGAGTTAAACGTAAATGAAAAAGTTTAAAACATGACCAGCATTTTTTGGTTACTATGAATGCAGTTCTAAATGGCTGCCTTCTACTGCTGTATGTGCCAGCCTACAGAACAGTCCTTTGCATTTCTTCCAAAATGTCTGGTGTGATTTGTCTTGTTTGTCCCCTGTGCCCAGTCTTCTGGGTGATCTGTCTTCCTCCCCAAAGTTCCCTACAGTTTTATCTGAAGTGGATCTTTGCTCGCTGTGAGCAGCTGCTCTTTCACTATTTCTTTTCTGTTTGGGTCCTTCCTCTTACTGTCTGAAGTGCCTTCCTGAAACTGTCCCCATAGGTGGTACATGACATCCCCCCTCCCTGCCAGAGAAGCTTAAGGATAATTGTGCTGTTCAGGACCCTCTGAATAAGATGCTTTTGTTGCCAGGTTATTATTTCATAGACCCTTTTGAGTTGGAAGGGACCCTTGAGGGTCATCTAGTCCAACCCCTGCAGTGAACAGGGACACCTACAGCTGGAGCAGGTGCTCAGAGCCCCTAACAGTCTGACCTTGAATGTCTCTGGAGATGAGGCATCCACCTCCTCTCTGGGCAGCCTGTTCCAGTGCCTCACTACTCCTACTGTAATAATAATAATAATAATAATAATAATAATAATAATAAACCCTTCTTTCTTATATCCAGTCTAAATCTTCCTTCTTTTAATTTGAAACCATTTCTCCTTGTCCTTCTTCCTAACATCATGTCCTAAAGGATAAAATGGTGCTCCTTGTGTGCCTATTTAGATTTCTTTACGTTTTCTAAATGGAGATCCATAAAGGTGGTTATTTTTGTGAGAAGAGAAAGTGAAGTTAAATCTCGACTAAATTACTTCAGTTGTGCAATTCTTTCACATGTATTTTTTTTTTCCAGGGTAGTAGGAGGAAGGCTTAAGTAAGTAGTTTATGGGACAGCAGTTCACTGGGGGCTGAGAGCAAAATTCCATTCGGAATGCATCCAAATGGCTTCTTAAAGAACATAGCACAGAATTAATGCTTGTTGCTGTTGTAATAACAAATTCCTCAGAGACTATTTTCTAAATGCTTGCAAACACCTGATATGTTACTGTTTTAACATCTGTAAAGCCTCCTCCTGTGTGGAATGTCCTCCCTCCTGCAGACAGCCACATGCTTTTTGATGCTTGCAGACAATTGTGTACATGTGGGCCATTCCTAAAGCTCACTCCTGATGGTCAGGGAGTGTGGCTAGCCTACAGAGTGGTGGTAACAAGCAGAGGGGTAGAATGATTGTATTACACAAACTCCAGATGCTTTCATGGCATTTTTTGTTAGCGCCTCTGCGATATTGTCTAAACTAATACATTTAGTTCAGTGACTCCTTTGGGCTGATTTTTATTTTTCTCTCTTTGAGAGACCTGTGCTATGTAACTGATCTGTTTTGGGTGGGTGGGAGGGGTGTGGAAGGGGGGCAAATTTGGGAAGTTCAACTCTGCTCGAAACAGGTATGCCTTCATCATTTGTCAGTCTTGTCCAGTCAAATTTGGAGTATCTTTGAGGATGGAGATTACAATAGGCTGTCCAGAGAGGTTGTGCAAGGTTTGGTTATACGTACAGTTAAAACAAAACCATATCCATCTGTGAAATCAGAACTCCTTGCATTCCAGCTCACCTGCTGTCTCTTGCACTAACAGACCTTCAGGAATAGTCTGGCTCCATCTTCTTTAGGCGGCTGCCCAGTCCACTGCAATAAACTCTGTTGCTATTCTCCAAGCTGAGCAAACCCAGCTCTCAGCCTTTCCCCATGTCACGTGTCCAGCCCCATAACCATCGTGGTGTCCCACTGGCCTTGTCTCAGTATGTCTGCCTTGCACTGTGGAGCTCAAACCTAGGTGTAGAACTCCAGGTGTCCTCTCCTGTTTCTAAGTTTAATACTGAAAAATGTTAACTGGTAACATGTTAGTGATGTGTGTGAAAATAAATGAATATTTGTGATTCAAAAATTGCTTATCTGAATGATTATTTTTAAGATACTGCTGAGCAGAATATGGGTAGGGTTTTGTCCTTCCCAGGATGAACGAAGCTTTTAATCAACTCTCCACAGCCAGGTTTTTAAGTTAAAGTTCTGCTGATATAATTGCTCAAGCACACTGAAGTTAAGAGGCTGAGATGATTTGTATCAACCTCATGATTTCACTTTGTTAATCCCTTTAATCACTTTCCTGGTTGTAGTTACACCCCTTCAGGTGTTTCTGGTTTTTCTTTTCTTTCTTTTGCAGTGCCTAAACTAAAGCAATTTCTTTTGTGCTTTTTCTTTTTTTGAAGCATGGGTGCTGTATTGTATTGTCCCCGCCTATAGCAAGGGTTTGTAACTAAATGATCTTACATGTCCCTTCCAACCTGAACCATTCTTTGATTGAAACTGCTGAAAAGCTCTTGAATCAGAGTTAAAACACCCATGGATTTGTTCAAATGAAACTGATTCTTAGTTATCAGTCATGCAAAATTAATCTGTTAGTTTCTGTTCACTTTATGTTGTTTGTGTAACTATCTGTAAACAGATGAAGCTTCAGCTCATGTTTGACAGGATTTTTCAATTCCAGCTTATGTAAGAAACTTACTGGTGGATGGGTCCCAAGAGTAAAGGTGAGGCTGTACTTAGTAGTCTTAACAAGAAACATGTCTATAATGTTGATTTTTTTTTTTATTTTTTTTCAGTGCACCCATTTATCATAAAATTTGATAAGTTGTTTTGCATAAATGCTAAAAAGAACTTAAATATGCTATTATTTCTGCTACTTGTATTTGCTGTGCATGTGTATATACATGTATCTGCGTCCTCCATATCTTCTTGGATTGGTTGGATGCAGAGCAAACCTTAATGATAAACAGCAGCCTGCTGAATTCACTTCACTCTGTGTTAATGCTTAATAACTTACATTAATGCTTAATAACTGGCTTTGATTTCTTTTTATAAAAAAAGCAAAACCTAATGTATGTAGTGCTTCTACTGTTCAGTAGCTTCCAGTTAACAGCTGATTTACTTGAAATCAATCTTGAGTGTTCATATGCTTTAAAGCACTACAGAAATAAGCAGTAAAATAAAAATTGATCACAATTATTTTCTGAACTTGTTTTTTACTGAATGCTCTTGCATAAGTGCTTATTGTTCATTGAGATCTGATGGAAGACTTGCAGTGCCTGTTCTGATCAACAGTTGTAAGTCGTGCTGCTGCTAAAGAAACCAGTATGTCTTTTTAATCAGATTTAATGCAGATCAAATGAAGTAGCAAGGTTTATTTCTGGATGTTATTACCCCTTGTAATTAGCAGGTAAAGAAATATTTAACAGCAGGAATCCCAGTTCTTCAGCCTGTAATTGATCAGATCTTCAGTCTCTAATTGATTAGATTCTCCTAGGGCAGAGCAGGCTTACATCACTGCCATGGTATTTTAGTAGTAAAGTGCTTTTATTAGCATTATATGCTATAAAGAACTCCTGATAGATACGTTGCTTAGTGCAGTATACTGCAGGTTTCAGGTCTCCTCAGAGATCAAGTTACTAAGTATAAGTTGTTCTTACTTCTGTTTCTTAGCAAGGATAAAGTGTTACATCATGTCTCTAGGGGCTGTTAATGGTATCTCTTCAGAGACCAAGACTGCAGAATCTCCAGGCAACTCCAGCAGTGTGTTCCAGTTTGCAGTACAGCCATGATAGTTCACGTAGACATACCTGTCTAGCAGAAATTCTCATCCAACTCAAGTGGTTTCAATTCTGGATTATCACAGGTTTCTTAGAAGGAATTCTGTGGCTTTTAAATTATTTGTTTATTGAAAAATGGTGAGAAGTGCTTTTGGCACCTTACTGCTTTATTTCAAGTCCATAGCATTAAAAAATCACTGCGCTGCCAAAAGCACAGGGAAATGCTGCAGGTGGTTTTGTTTCTCATTGAGTATTAATGCCTATAGCAATGCCTTAATAAAACCTTGAAAAATAATTAGGATTAAAGTAAATTCCTTATTGGCTGCTGCCTTCTATGTATATTTTCTCAGATTCCACTAAATTGGAAAGGTGTTTTCACTTAATTAGAATTCAATTCCTTCACTGTCATGTGTTTTTCAGCGTGCTTTGGTAAAAGCTTGTAGCCATTAGTACAGGTGAGTTAGGCTTCTGAATAACCTCTAAGAATATGTCCTGATATTAAAAACATCTGTTTCCTATGCCATCATTTCTAACTGGAAGACAGTGGTAGAAGGAAGGAGCTAGTGGCAGGCATGAAGGTTGAGCTGAGGAAGGCAGGTCTGCAAGGAGAGCTCTGTGTTTGGCTGTGGAAGCCTGGTGTGAAAGATGCTGCTTCTCATTGCTGCAGTTCTTATGCCTTCCCTTCACTGCAGATGGGTAACATGGCCATACGTACTGGATCTTGGTGCTGAACACCCCCTAGGTGTTTTAGTGCATACACCTACTTACTTAGTTCTAGCCCCCGGTGCACGTGTGAGCACGAGGATGATTTTTCTGGGTGTCCTACTTATTTCTCCCTTGTCTTCCTCCGCTTGCCCATATGTGACACTGCTTTTGTTCTCTTTTTACAGAAACATATTTAGAATGTTTTAACAAGATCTCCTGCACGAGCTGAAATGTATTGCTGCTCTTCTACACAGGATTCCTTTTTCTGCATTAGTCCTTTAGTTCTTTTTTCCCCCTTACTGACTTATTACTCTTTATTGTCTTACTGCTTATTACTTATACTCCTATTACTCTTTGTTTCTGTGCTATTTCCCCTTCTAGTTCTTCATCAGATAAGCAGCTGCTTTGCCATAATTAAGAGTACCTTTTTCCTGCTCACCAATGCCAGATGTCCCTGTGCATATTGCATATCCCACCATTGCTTGAACTCTGCACTGAGTCCCTGCCTACAGGATGGTCTGTGCTTTGTTCCATCATCCCAGAATCTGAATTCTTCCCCTGCTAAGGCTCATCGTTCTCACCTCATCTTTTCTCTTCTTGCCTGACTCAAGCTGCTGCTTGCTTCCTGCGTGGGCAGCCAGTTTGATAGAAGGAAAGGATAATGGGTACAGGCAGCAGACTTGTTTTCAGCTGTTCCATCAAATCTCCAGTGCAATAGCAGCTACTGGTATTTGTCAGACTTTCTTGTATACCTGTTCTGCTGAGTGAATGAGAGGGTACAAAATCTTCAGCTGGCTTTAAATAGAGACTTTGTTTTTGGCCAGAGTAGAAGGCTGGCAGCAGAGCGGTCCTCTTGTGGTGTTTGTGGGTTGTGTTTTCCCCCCTCTTCTCCCTCCACCAAGAGAGTTGGAGGCCATCCACGAGGCAGCAGTCCCAGAGCCCTGATACTCAACTCTGAGTAGGACTGTCATCAAAAGCATCCTAATAGGCTGTTTCAAAAATGTTTGGGAAGGGATTGTTTGAAAACATCCCTCTTAAAAGTAAGTCACTTTCCTCTGATGGTTTAGATAGGTGTCGAAGTAAAACTGCTGGCCACAGATGGCTTGGTCGAGTCCTTTGTGAGTATCCAAATCTGTGTAGTGTCGCTAATTGCACATAACATTTCATAGCCTGTGTAACTTCCCTGGCTGTGATGCTGACAAAAAACATGCACAGAAAGCCAAACACTAGTTTATTATAGGAGCGATTGGTGTCTTAAACTTCTCCAACACGTGATTTACTTCAGTTCTGTCATCAAAATAGAGGCATGTGAGGAAATATGTGCAGAAAATCTCTGTAAGCTACTATTCTAGTTAGGTAGCTGAATCTGCTTTAAGTGCACATAGTTGTTCTTGCAGTGTGTGTACCTGAAATGTTGATCCAAATTAGTAATTTGAATGTCTGCCTGTAAATACCTGATACTTTATAGCGATTGAAAGTACTTGAGCTCAGCTGTGCAGGTAAGGCGTAATGCACCAAGTCAACATTGTACAAACATTCTGGATAGCTTTGTGCCTCAGACTACAAATGAATAGCTGTTTTGCTGGAGCAGTGGATGGGCTTGGTACTCTCTGTGTATCAGCTGGTCAGTGTATCAGTACATCTGAAAAGCTAAATCATAGGATTCACTGAGCTTCAGTTGGCTGTAATTGTGTTGCTTGTTCTACCACAGTGCTTCAGCTGTGTGTGGCTCTCCTTAGCAGCCATCCCATCTTTCTTGTTCTTTCCCTCCTCACCTTTGTGTAGAATGCAAAGTAAATAGCTACGTGGATGGTGTAAAAAGTGCAGTGAGGGCTTCTGATTCTTGCTTGGAAATGGTAACTTCAGATCACTTGAAGAGTTTATCTAGTGGTCTTCTGAGGGGGAAAGAAAAGAAAGGCAGTCTTGAGCACTGAAGCTAATGTTGTGGGGTTTTTTAATAATTGAAATTGGGAAGTAGATTTAAGAAAAGTAATGCTTCCTTGTGCCCAATTTATGTCAAAGAAGCTGCAGATACTGAACTAACATACTGTGGCCACTTGTGTAGAATACAGACCTGGTTACTGCGCTTTGAAACCGCACTTAGCTCAGGAAGCCCATACACATGGATGTGTAGTCCCTACACATACCAGCAGCATGGTATTTTTCTAATGGAAGCTTCTCTGGAGCATTGTTAGAGATGAGGTGGTAGAATAGTCCTGTTGGCCAGTGCAGTCACACTGGTGTTCTTGTCAAGATAATGGCGTGTGCTCTGCATCATGAAAATATTGGGCCACTGTCAGTTAATGTGCAGTGTCAAAGAAATGGGTTTTCAAGCCATGCTTAAAAAAATATGCAGTTTTTTTCATGCCTTCTGGGAGACTTAAAAAAAAATAAAGAGCTCTTCCCTATGCCACATAGCCACAAATTGATGACAAGTAATTAAAATTCAGCAAATACAAGTAGAACTGATAACCATTTAAATTGGTTAATACTTCTGAACTTATTCCTTTCAGTTTTTGCAGGCAAATTTCTTTTTCTTTGCTCTCTAGAGTTTTCTACCCAACTACCTGTCTCACTAGAAGTTAATTCTTGGTAATTAGAGAGCTGTTTTGTTCTCGGTACTTAAACTGTAAGTTACCTGCTCATTTACAACTGTATTGCTGTAGAATCAGGTGATTTTGTTCTTAGGACTTGTTTGTCAGGAGGGGAATATCTTAAATGGAGAATTGAGCTGTTGAAATCTTCAGGCATTTGAGTAATTATGTAAAGTTCCCAGGTAATCAGGCTACTGAAACTGAGCTTTTAATAAAGGGAAATATGCACAGAACTGTAAGTAATGGAATAAAATTAAGGTATTGGTTTTTTTTAATGCTTGTACAGTGGATTTTGGAATAGTCTTCTGGGCCCAAACAAGTCATTTGCCAGAGATGCAAATACTTTCAAAAGGATATTTTGAGACTGTAAGGAAAAAAAAAATCTATTCAAGTCTCTATGGGTTGGCTTCCTGTCTTCAACAGAAGTTCTCACCACAGCTTGATAAACTGAAGCATATATGTAGGTCATTCTGGAAATAATGCCTCCTATTTATTTCAATAGAAAATACAACAGATACAAAGAGCACAGTAGCACTACTTGATAGAGCAAATTCTCAGCTGCAAAACAGCATTTTTCAACATAATCACTGCTGTCAGCCGGTTCACCTGGGTGAACTGCTGGAGCTGCTCCTTATTTTATGGTGTGACAGCTGTGCACAGCCATCCAGAACATGACTTGCCTTTCATGTTGCTGTTGCCACTGCTGAAAAACCCACTGCTTCCCTGTGCTGCTGAGTCTCCATGAACGTTCAGCAAGTGTTGGTGAGTGTCACTGTGTGCCGTTTTTTCTGTGTGGAGGAATTCAGCAGTATGCCTTTGTTCCATGCACACTTCTGTGTCAGATGATTTTCTGTCAGACTGCCCCTCTGCTGCCATCTGTCACAGCAACTACATCTAACAGTGTGCTGGTGGGAAGGTTCAGCCTCTACTGCTGTAGAATCAACATGCGCTGATGTCATGGGCCAACATAATAAATGGGAAGCATTAGTTTTGGAGCATCCTCATAGATTTGCTGGCAAGCTTTCTGTAGAAGGTGTTGGGTTTTTTTTTCCTTTTAAAGACTGAATCACTACTGTTGTACTTCTCTAATACCGAGCTTAACTCTTAAGACTTGCTTGCAAAACTGCAGGAACAAGTCTGTAGGGGTTTCCATCAAAATAGGCTCAAAACTCATTGTGCTTATGATTAATGTCATTGAATATATCCTGCTCTAGCTAAAGAACTTAAGAAAGTGAACTCTTTCTAATTTGGTGTTTAATATAAGCCAGAGTTGAAGTTCACTGGTGGAATGGGGAAAAAAAGAATTGTGCTGATGCAGTCTGTTACATCTTTTGAGACAAAGGCTTTCTCTGCTGCATACTTAGTGGGGGTACGCACTGCATTTGTGAGATTGCTTATCTGTGGTATGTGTGAGCATAGCTGGCATCTTTGAGCCTGAAAGCACTGTCTGTCCCAGTCCAGCATACCAAAACCTGTTATCCACAATTATTATTGTTACAGTTATTGCTACCAGTTGGGAAGTGTTGAAGCTTGAGCTTTTCATTGCTAGCATATCAATAAGAGTTGATATTCAAACGTAATGCATGTATGTTTAACAGATAGGAAAAAATAATAATAACAATATTTCATTGAAAATCATCTTGGAAAGAGTGCTTTCAACTTTGCTATGAAAAGTATTTGAAGCACTTGTACAAGCTGTTACAGGTTTTAGCAGCTCTGAGATGCTGCTGCATCTGTCTGCTTGGCTGCAATGCCATGGTTCGTTTCACGACAGTTAACTTTTGCTGTCATATTAAAAGCTCTGGCAACTACAGTTGAAGAGCCATGGGTTTGGAAGAGGGGTGGCTTTTCCTTGAGCAGGTGTTTCTGCTAGATTGTTGTTTTGGCATTGCAGCTGTCCATGGCATCGTAGTTACTGCATACTAATAGATGTTCAAAAATGGGTAGAAACTTGGCACAGTAGGTAGAATGTCTTAAATGAACATGAGAACCTGGCTACCATGTAGGTGTGACATAACCCTTCCTCTGTGGACTTCCCTTAGTGGTTGGGATGCCACGTGCATTGTGGTGATGTGGCTTAGCTAACAAGCTTCTTAGTTACAGATGAGCATGTTGGAGCTGTTGTGGACTGGTGGTTACCACATCATCATATGGTGATCAACTCTGCTGATAAACAGCATCACATTGACTGGTAACGGAGAAGGAAGACAGCCTCATATTAGAATGGTTGAGTACAGCATCAAAAATAAGATTCCTACAGATAAAACAAGAACTGTTGTTTTATCTGTAGGAATCTTATTTTTGGGCAAATACTGACATATGGCTTCCTGTGGGAGAAAAAGTTGAATCTTACAAATCAGCTTTGCAGTTAAATTTTCTTTTAAGACAGAATTCCCCAGAAGCTGGAGGAGAAACACCATTAAATAATGTCAGATTAGTGTGTTGTTTTGTTTGTTTGTTTGTTTGTTTTTACCTCCTTGTTTTATGATGTTCTGTAACTGCATTCTAAAAAGTTACTTATTTTATTGGTCTTGTTTGTGACTTTCAGTAGGCACACCATGCAGATTGCTGCTGTCACTGCAGTTCTGAGGTGACAGAGTATAATTCAAGTCTTCATACTAAATTTAAAGATGTTCTGCGTTTATAACTTCATGCCTATAAAAGGGAGTACAACCTGAAATGAAAAGACCAGTGCAAGTAAGAGAAATTGAATATGTGTCCTACCTGGTATCTAGGTAGAAGAGGCTTCCTTCACCCAGGCAGGAGTGAGCTACCTGTGCAGTCCAGGAGTTAGACTTGACGTAGCTTGTGCTGTGTGAATGAACAGCTGTTCAGAGGCATTTTCCTAGGTCCTTAGTCTTCAACTTCAGCTTAGAACGCTTTTTGCTAAGGTTCTTACTCGCTCTCCAAGCAGTTATTGCCCTGCTAGCATCTATCATAATTAAGACTTGATTGATAGTCTTTTCTCCTCCATGTCTGCTTGTATGATTTAAGTCATTGAGTTAACTCACTTGAGACTTAAGTTTAGGTCTGGAAACTTGGTTGCTGCAATGGGACTGAGCAGAGCTGTACTCTCCAGTCAGCTTTAAAATGCAGAATTTGTTTCTTGATCGCTGCAAGTACCTTGGTCAGGCCAATTAATGGAGTGTACAGAGTGAGGGCAGCTCCTCAGGGTGTTGGGAGGGTGGATGCAATCTGCACCTGTCTTAACTGCAGTCCTACAGAGACAGCCTAATAATAATAAGCCTTACTGTCAGTAGTTAAGAACCATCAGATGTCATTTGAAGTCTCTGTCTTGGCAGGGACAGTTGGTATTGTAGCTCTGAATGCTGAAGTTCTGTAAGGGTGAGAGCAGAGCTGTAAGTAGTTGCAGAGAGCCAGCGTGTACCCTGTGTACCTGGCAGCCCTCTGCTTGTGCCACAGTGCTGTGGCAGCAGTGGCACTGAGCCCTCCAGGTATAGTTTGTGCCCTCCAGAAGGATGCCTCTGGCAGCTTGGCAGCCTGCTTGGCTCTGTAACTGTGCTTCTGCTGTCCTGCTCGTGTCACATTCCCTTTGCTGCCAAAGGATCATCTGTGTTGTCATTCTAACAGAAGCAAGAGCATTTCTTGATGTTTCCTTGCACTGTTATAAAGTGAGGTTATGGGCCAGCCCTGGCCATGCTGAAAATAGCAATTAGTAAAGATGACTCTTTCCCCCATTATGTTGAAATGGGTTTTCAAGCCGTGCTTAAAAAAAATGCAGTTGTTTTCATGCCTTCTGGGTGACTTAAAAAAAAATAAATAAATAAAAAGCTGTTCCCTATGCCACATAGCCACAAATTGATGACGAGCAATTAAAATTTGCAAATACAAGCAGAACTGATAACCATTTAAATTGGTTAATACTACTGAACTTATCCCTTTCAGTTTTTGCAGGCAAATGAAGCCCACTTAGTGTGGGTTGTTTGAATCTAACCAGAGCCGAAGTGTGGCTGAACCTTGTCTAACTTCTGTTTCTGGCAGCCTGGCTACTTCACTGCCCTGTCTGGTGGCAGAGACCTACTGCAATAGGTCACTTCATTTTGACAGTTTTCTGGTTTCTGATTTCATTTTGAGTACTCAACAGCTCTTCTGCACTTATTCTGGTTTTTAAATAACTGGCTTTTCTTTCAAAGTCTGACTTCAAGCACTCACTATCAAGAAGTTTGACAGGCTTGTGCCTTAATTTGACTAAATGTGTTGGAGCTAGTGATTTTTTTTTTTTTTTTTTTTTTCTTTTCATCATAATAGAACTCCTGCTAAATTATATGACTGCTGCAGCTGGTAACTTGCTACGTTAATTTAATAAGCAGGTAGAACAATCTAGGGAAAAAAAAACAGGTCTTAACTGGTGACCTGGGAGGATTTGCTGGGGTGACTCCAGAGAGCTGCCTTTGCTTTGGAATGGATGGGCAGCTCCTGTTAGGGCAGCATGTAGTCACATAGCTGAACAGCTGTTGATTCAACTGTCTAGAAAGGCAGGAATCCAGATTCACTGTGCAGTTTCTCTTCGGTGATTCTAGTGTAGAGTTCCACTTAATGCTAATTAAAAAAGAAACAAACCTCATTAGCCTGGCCTAGTTGCCATTGCCTGTGTATGGAAGATATTTGGGTCTTGATTTGGCAGCTGATATTTTGAATCCTTTTATCATCTGTGGATGCAGACTTCATTCCATTGTGTACACCCTGCCCAGACTCTTTGGATTGTGTTATTTTTGTCAGGGCCTACAAAAACCCTTCCTTTGGCTCTTCAGCACTAAATGAACAGACTTCTTTCCTGTTCTCCCTATAGAGTCACAGCATGGAACATTCCTTTTGGTACCCACAGTTGTGATCCAGAACACGTTTTTCCTTAGCTGAATATGCTATGTAGGATGTGACAAAAATAGGCAGAAGTAAAGCTGTCTTGACTTTGAAATAGATGGTAGCACAATCAAACTGTTGGTTCAAAAGCTATGAAAGTATGCATGTTCAAAATGCTGTTCTTTGCTTCCATTTTAGTCTCTGTTGGAAAAGTTCTTGATCCCCAATGCTTCGCAAGCAGAAAGCAAAGTTTTCTATTTGAAAATGAAAGGTGACTATTACCGTTACTTGGCCGAGGTTGCTGCTGGAGATGACAAGAAAGGTACTGTATGTCAGTTGTCACTATATTTTTGTTAAACTGTATTGCTTTTAGTGGACAGCAACGCTACTGTAACTTTTGGAATACTTCTTTTTCAGATGTAGATTTCTTTAGTAATAACCTTCCTGTTTTCTAAAAAGAAATCATAGGCTGCTGGCTTTCAGATGAGCTATGAAGGTTTGTGTACCTCTGCAGTCTGAAGCAGGAAGCAGATGTGCAGTCTGCAGTCACAGAATCTTGCAATCAGATCCAGTGTATGCATACAAGAATGTGCCTTATCACTGAAATACCACTTTGTGCTTTTTTTTTCTGGATATCTGAGTATTGTTGTTACCTTCTTGCACAGAGTCACTGTAGCTTTCTGAAGTGGTTTTTTTATGCTAGTTCTGTGTTTCTGCAGCATGCAAGGAAGTCTGTGTAAGTTCAGTGAGCAGAGAGACTAGAATACAGCTGGGGAAGAAAAGGATTAATAAAACAGATGTTAGTGTTAAGTAAACTTCTTCCATAGCCATGGTAGTTTGATTTCTAAATGGTTTTTATTTCCTGAACTTGTTATGCAGTTTGTCCTAATAGCAGGTAAGTTGCCTTTACTCGTTTGGTGAGTAAAGTTAAAATACTGTACTTAACTGCAGCAATTAAGCCACCTGGTGTATTGAAGAGGCACCTACATAACACCTTGTCTTTGTGCAGTCACCTTCACTTTGGGAGGATATCTTACATTTAGATAGCACTGTTCACAACAAACTCCAAGCCATTTCCTGGAGCCTGTCTCCACATTTATTATCCACGCTGGATAATAAAGTTACCAAGGCTAGTAAGATAAGACTTAGTAAACTAGGCTTTGATTTGACTTGAGGTGTTTTCTGCATGCAAGCTGACCTAGTCTGGTGACTGCAGAGTCCCATGTGCAACAAATATGTTGGTTACTGTGTATCGTAGCAGACCTATTTTTGTTCAGTAATCTCTCATGTACAAACTAGAAGGTATGTTCTCATGAGGGTAGTTACTGACTATAAAGTTAGACTGTGAAAACCTTTGTTTAATGTAATTTAAAACTTCATTTTTATTCAGCTCAGTATCCTAGCTCAGCAGTTACCAGTGGGTTCTGACTTGCAGATAAAGAAAAAATTTGGAAAGCCCATCTGGCTCGTAGTTGCTATGGCTCCTCAAGTCTTTTATCTTGAAGGCTTTTTTCTGCATGTTTGCTGTGATGCCTAACCTTAAAAAGGACCAACTGATAATGACTGTAGCAAATAATGGCTGTTTAGTTAAGCAGATTTTTTTTTTTTTTTTTTTTTTTTACTGCATAGCTCTCAGTTATAGGAATTGGATTTTTGCCTTCATAAATCAGCTTACTGTGTTGACCACTGTTTTCTTATGGCAATCTGGTGGGCAGGAATGTCAAGCAGGTGGCCTCACCCTGCTGCTTCAGCCTTCAGTTTTGGAGCTGTATGATGCTATCTGAGGAGCACAAAGTTGAATGTCCTGCAGATTTCTTACATTGGATGACTCACTTCAAAATAAACAGAATATACCTAGTTTTGCTATAAATTCCACGAATTGGTGCTCAAAAGGTAATTCTTGCCTTGTCAAGCAAGCAAAAAAAGCCCGCTTTTTGGGAGCTTTTCCTCAAACATAAGCATCTAACATAAAATGCTGAAGTTAATTGAAGCTGCTTATTTTTCATGCCGCTTGTTTTGGCTTTCAGAAGCAGCACCATTTTCTAAGACTTTCCCAATATGGAAATAGTGAAACACCTCCCACCATTTCTAAATTTAACTTCCTGTAAAACCAGTTCTTCTCAACTGTAGTGTGCTGAGTGCTGAGTGCTGGACGTTTTCAGGGCAGTGCAGCAGATGTCTGACTTCTCTGAAGTGCTCACCTGGTAGCAGTGAAATAAGAGGGCCAGAGCCCTGCATGAATATGCAGGGAAGAGTGTCCTCCCTCTTCCACGTTGAGAACAGTTTGATACTTTAACGCCTATAAATCTTCAAAGCTGAAGCAATAGATATTGTGTATCAGAAGTACTCAGACTCTGAAAACAAATACTGACATTTTTGAGTACTTAACCTAAAGATTTTTTTCCTTTGTTTCTGAATACGTGTGACTGCACTTAGAAATCACTCTGGATGTATTTCTGGTTTGATCCAGAAATCAGGATGTGAATCCTCTTTCATGTGAGTCAAATTACTTCCTGCCTACCTCTTTCTCAGATATATAACAGTCTTTGAGAGTGCAGAATAATGGTCCCTTTGTTCTGAGTGTCTATCTCCTGTGGTCATCAAGAGCACAGTCCAACTTCTGAGCTATGCTGGGCTGTATTTACTTCAGGTTTAGGTATGCCACACACTACCTTTGCCAGACAGTTTGAATGAGGAGTCGCAGGTAACTGAAGGAAAGGCATAGGGGTCATTGGGGCTTTCTGTGACTCGAATGTGTATCTGTAATGCTTAGCAGTATTTGAAGACATTGAAATTGTGTCACATCAAACCTATGTATAGTTAAGCCTTCAGCATTGTATCTCTTTCCTGTAGACTGTGAGGTTTATGTTTGTGAAACACTGTAAAAGTGTTGTAAGCATCTGAGCTGTTGCTGATACAGGCAGTCAGGGGTAGCAGAGATACTTAAATCTGTGACATAGCGATAACTAAACTTTTAGACTATTAGAAGAAGTGGAATACTTATAAGATAATGTAAATGCTCATTAACAAGTGTTCACTCTTAGGATAATTTATTCACACAACCATGAACCGATTTTATGTCAGAACACAGTATTTGAATTACTCACTTGCTGTGGGTTTTGTTTGTTTTATCCTAAAGGGATTGTGGAGCAATCACAACAGGCGTATCAAGAAGCTTTTGAAATCAGTAAAAAGGAGATGCAGCCAACACATCCTATCAGATTAGGTCTGGCTCTAAACTTCTCCGTGTTCTATTATGAGATTCTCAATTCCCCAGAGAAGGCCTGTTCCCTTGCAAAAACGGTAGGTCTGCGGGGGGTGCAGGGGGAGTTCCACTGATTTTTATTTGCATAACCTTTTGTTGCGTGGCTAATGAGCTTTGGATGTCTCTTTCATCTCTAGGCTTTTGATGAAGCAATTGCTGAACTTGATACATTAAGTGAAGAGTCATACAAAGACAGCACGCTAATAATGCAGTTACTGAGAGACAACTTGACAGTGAGTATTGTTACGTTTTACAGACTGCTCATAGCAGAACTGGTCCTTACAGCGCTGAGTTGTCCTGTTCACCCCAGCTGTGGAATTGTCTGTCACTTACAGATGAGTTCACATTGTGTTTCCGAGTGTGTATCTTTCTCCTGCCCAATCTCCTGTATCTGTAGGCTGACTGCCATAGTTCTCTAACAAAACAATTCAACCAAGTGTTTCACTCTTTCTACTCAAGTATGTTGGAATGACATGGTTTGGAAACAAAACAGTTACCTTTTTATTGTAACAGCATTAGTGAACACAGTTGCATTTGCTACTTTGAAAATTCAGTATGATTTCATGTAACTTGTTCATGCTTGCTCTGTATGAAGACTTCATAGCAAATCCATTTAAGGGCCTATTGTCGTATTTCTGGCTGGTTTTTAACTTTAGTGAAGCTGAAGTTGGAATTGTTGCAAGTCAGGCTGTTTGCAGGGCAGTCATAGGACAGTCTTATTCCTTTTTACTTGGACTCAGCTATCTGTGGTGTAAGATGGGGGCTGTCACTCTGTCACAGTAAGTAAAATCATCATCTTGTTTTTTTAACCTACCTGGAAGTGTAAAAAAGGCAAAGATAAATGTCTAAACAAGACAGTTCAGATCAACAGCAAGCATGCGGTGCTGTAATTAATGACATAGTTCACTTCCCAGTCATCTTGTGGAGGAAAGGGAGAACTACAAGCAAGAGTAGAAAAAATAAGAGGCTCTTTTGTTGCCAGATGGAACTCCTTGTTCCTATGTTAAGTGCATCTAGCGTTGGAGACTTTTGCAAATATCTGGGCTTTTCTTACTGTAACCAAAGTGAAGTTGTTCAGTTACATAAAACTGGAGCTGCCATATTTTCTGTTTGTAAGGCTTTATTTGCCTGTTTCTTGGAACCTCTTCCACTCGAATGGCAACATAATATATTTCTGGAGAACTACTTGCAATAGTTCCAGCTGTTGATTACAAAACAATTGGCAGAGATTTCTCAGCCTCTGTAAGGGAGACAGAGACAGCATTGGCTTCACTCTGTGTGTGCTGTCCCTTGGGTGAGATTGCTTGTCCCTCAAATGAGAGATCAACTGAAATAGAGAATAGAAGCGACTTCAGTTGCCAGCTTCGTAGTGAAAATAACATGCAGCTGGCCATAGCAGTTTAAGAGAGCTTTGCCTTGTCCTGGAGCAAAAGTTGGATTGAGCTTCCACACTGTGTGTGTTACCTTTGCAGGACCTGACGGTTAATGTCAGGTTTCTATTATAAGGGAGATTTTTCTAGGTAGCTGCAAGATTCCATATCCCTGTCAGATGGGTACCTCCTGTGTGATCTGTGTGAGTACTGCTCTTACATTAATTCCTGCTTCTTCCACAACTTCTGATGTAACTTCTGACAAAGACTGCAGTGAATATCCTAAGTGTAGAAGGGTCTGGTCTGCTAGTTATGCAAGTCTCTTGTCTTTTAGACAGTGCAGTAGGCTCTTTTAGAGCGTGCAGTAGCAGCTTTCTCAGTTGGTAATTCTTTCTAGACTGTTTCATCTGTCTGAAGAAATCTGTTGGGGACTGAAGGCAGAGAAGTGTTCAGAGGATTTTTTTAATATAGCAGATCAAAATTTGTTTTACTGGGATTGCTAGGTATTTCATCTTTGCTGAGTTACGAAATTGTCTTGTGTGTTTGTTTCTGGGGAATGGGGAATATCTTTGCCCATTCCTGTTCCCCTGAAGGCTTCTCTTCCCAGCTGGTTATTTTAAACTCTGCTCTCTCAGTTGGGAATTCTTATACCAGACAGGCTCTTCTTAGTAAAGACAGGTACATACGTTTCTCTAGATGTTCTAGAGGTAAAGTTTTAGAAATGAAGCATCTGATAAATTTGACTTAAACTCTTCTGCCTGCATTTCTTAGAAATGTGTGGAGTGGTGCTGAAATAAAGTAATGGATTTAAATGTAGTGTAGAGGTTAGAAACAGACAAGTGTGTTGCTGTCTCAAGTAGACTATCTTGTTGCTTAATATCACAGAATCACAGAATTGTAGGGGTTGGAAGGGACCTCCAGAGATCATCGAGTCCAACCCCAATATCTTTATAATATAATAATATATATATAATAATAATTATAATATCTTTAGTAAGGAGTGCTTAGGGCAGTGACTTTGTGTTTTTTGTAGTAAGAACAAGGCTATTGGGCTTGCATAAGATTCTCTATCGTCCTATAATTTTTGAAAAGGGTGAAGTGTTTCTGGTGCTCATTTTCTTTTTTGTTTATAAGCATTATATGAGACCTGCAATAAGGTAGATCCCAAGCCATGCTAGAATGCGGGCAGACAAAAAAATTAAGTTATTCTTGGGTTTTACTGCTTACTGCCATAGAGCATGAAGGACTCAGTTAAGGCTGCTAAAGCTCCAGGGAGAGATTACAAACAGCATTAGGCTGGTAACAGTTTGTTCACATAATAATGATTTCTATGCTCCAGGTGTTGCCTTGGAACTGATATTTAGCTTCCTAAGTGATGCTTAACTTTGATATATGGCTCCTTAACATGTTTTATGGAGCTGAAAATAGGATTTGGTGTATACAACATATATATATATATATATATATATATATATATATATATTTTTTTTTTTTTTTTTATTTAGCCAGATATTTCTTTTCTCCTTTCTCTGCCCTCCAGGTTTGGAGGCACTACTCTTTAAGCAACTGTCTATATGTGTAGCCAAGGGATAGTGATTTTAGAGAAATATGCTGTGTGGTTTGTTTTTGTTTTGTTTTTTAATTAAAAACAAAGCAGGCAAATCTTTTAGATGTCTATTCTGAAGAAAAAGTAGCATTCACTCTTCTGTAGGGCACAAGGAGAGGCTTTTGCAGAAACTTTCCTTTCAGAAAGATGCGTAAATCCCACTTGAAGTCTCAAGAAAACAAATATTGTTAGTTTCTTATTTGTATGCATCTGTTCTTTATCTGACTCTTGCCTGCGTGTGGTTATAACATACCTATCCATGTGAATATGAAACCTTGGTTTTGACTGGTCATGGACTTCCTCGTTAAAGGAGTGTAGGGTTAGGTCATCTAGGACTAGATCTACATTTTCATGTAGAAGTAATGGCCATTCACCTTTCCTGCTGTCTGCAAAGAGCAATTTGTGGATGTGCTTTTTTCCCCATGGCACTTAGTATAACCTCGTACGGTGTTATTAACAAGAAAGCTAGCTTACCAAATGATGATTGCTAGTTGTGAAACATGTTAGGTATTAATACTTACTCTTTTCTTTCCCAAACAGTTGTGGACATCGGATACCCAAGGAGATGAAGCTGAAGCAGGAGAAGGAGGGGAGAATTAACCAGCCTTCCAACTTCCGTCTGCCTCATTCTGAAACTTACACAGTAAACCATTTGTCATCCATGCTGTCCCACAAATAGTTTTTGTTTACGATTTGACAGGTTTATGTTACTTCTATTTGGATTTCTATATTTCCCATGTGGTTTTGTTTAATATTAGGGGAATAGAGCCAGTTAACATTGGGGGAATTTATCTGTCTTCATCTGAGGTGGCCAATATAGGGTTGTGAAATTTTTATACGAGTTTTACATGTTTGGCATAGTACTTTTGGTACATTGTGGCTTCCACAAGGCCAGTGTTAAAACAGCTTTCTGTGTCAAGCGAGGAAGACTGCTTGCATGTTGGTCTGCGTGGTGGAAAAAAGGGATAATCGGTTGCAGCCACAGGTGTAGTTAGCATGAATAATCAAGCTGGAGCACACATGGCTGTGAATACAATTATGTCCCATAGATATTGCATGTCAAGTAAACATGTGAAATCTGTGGAATATGCCAATCAAGTGTACATCTGATTGCAGCTGAAGTGTTCCTTAAGACAGTTTGATAATCCAGTCAACTTTCTCTAGAGAAGGACAGAGAAACGGTTCACATTCCATTATTTGTAAAGTTACCTGCTGTTGCTTTCATTATTTTTGCTACACATTTTATTTGTATTTAAATGGTTTAAGCAACCTAAGAACAAATGTACAAGTAAAGATGCAGTAAAAATGAATTGCTTGATATCCATAATGACACTGTATATCGAGCACAGCAGTAAAACAAAAAAACCCATGTATTTAACTTTTTTAGGTTTTTTGCTTTTGTGATTTTTTTTTTTTTGATACTTGCCTAACATGCATGTGCTGTAAAAATAGTTAACAGGGAAATAACTTGATGATGGCTAGCTTTGTTTAATGTCTTATGAAATTTTCATGAACAATCCAAGCATAACTGTTCAGAACATGTGTATTAAGTTGATGTAAGTGGAATAAAAGTTTTATGAATGGACTTTTCAACTACCTTTGTAGATTTCATGTGATCTCTTTCCACTCTTCTTAAAGTAGCAGCAGTGTTATGTATGGATTAAATATGGAAGTAGTTCTGTTAAGGAGAATCTTAATGCACACTTGAGCTTGAGTTAACTTCATGGGAATTGGCACTGAATATTGCACATCAGATTTCTGATTGCTCTCATTTGCAGCTTTTTAGGTGGCTGTTGCTTTCTGGCTGGCTGGTAACCTGGAGAGCTCTTAAACATACGGTCTCTGTACTTTGGGCCAAATGCATATGCAGTTATTAAAGAGCTGACCTCTGGATCAGTTCTAGTCAGTGGAAAGCCCACAGCTTCCCTTTCTGAGCTCTTTGAAGTACAACTGAGCAGGAGCCTCCATAGCATTCAGGAGGTTCAGGCTTCCTAACTCAGCCAATAGAAAGGCTCCATGGAGTAATGGAGTTCTTCCTTTCCTTGTCCCTGCTGATGTCTGTGTGGATGGTATTCACAGAACAACTACGGTGTTTAAGGATATGTAGTTCAAAGCTGAAATAATAACAGGAAGGTAGACAATCTTCAAATCATATTGCATCTGTCAGCAGCTGAAGCTGTTAGAAAATGGTTAAACCTTGTTACAATCTTCCTGTGGTGAAGTATTTATGTAATCACCATAAAGAGAGGGTTTGTGTTTTTATTTTCTTGATTGAGCTGCTCATGTAAGCAGAGACCTAAGTATTTTGTAATGTTAGGTACCTTATATTTGGGTGGAAATCTACCATAGTGTCACCAGGTTCATCTTGCTCCTGGGAGGAATGAGATGAAAGGGAACAGGATTGCCTTAACCTTTTGTGCATAGGGGTGGTCTTAAGATACAGGTCAAACTTAAAAATTCAGTACAGGTTTTTTCCTGTTTTTTGTTCTTTTTTTAATAGTAAAAGGTTAGAACACTTTTGATAAAACACTTTTGATCATTGCATTCACTGTGTGATACTCTGTTCATGGAAACAGCTGAGTCTCTTATGCCAGAATTTAAGTATTGAGATTAGTAGAAGAGAGGGGTAGGATAGGTTAAGCTTTAAAATAAAGGTAACTAGGAACAATAGTAACCATTCCCAGAATGGAAAGTTAATGAACTGTCTGTTACAGGTAACAAAAAATAGAAATCTGTTGAGGAACAGGAAGGAAGAAAGAATATGCAGGGTAAAGGTTAATGAGGATTTTTAGGGGTGAATTTGTATAATCCACAACTACCAATTTTTTTTTTGTGGTGGGGAGAAGAAACCATGATTACCTTAATACATAAAAGTACCTGTTAAGAGGAAAAAGCAGTAATTGATTACATTGACAAAACAAAGGGTTGCATTCCAGTCTGGAAACAAGACAAGTTGGCAATCCATGGATAAAAAATCCTTCAGGGATGTTGAGTGTGCTATCAGAAAAGGAGGATCATTGTTTTTTCTATAGCAGATACAGGTGGCTTCTAAGGAAGGCCTTCATGGAGATGTTGCCTGCTGAAAGCACTTCTAAGCTGCATGGTGAACTACTTCTCTAAATGCTTAACTTTAAGCTATGTAAAATAGCTTGACCTGGAATTGCTGCTTTTTGTTTTCTTACACCTTTATCCAAGTTTAAGAAAGTTGTGAGTTAATGTTTCTGTGCATTGACTCCGTGTATCTGGAGAAATCAAAGTTTTACCAAAAATAAAAAAGCAAGCAACTAAATGGGCACCAGTGGAAGGAATATAGCATAAGTGTTTTTCTCGTTTTATCTTTAATCGCTAAATATGAAGGAGCCTTTACACAAAAGGTCACTGGATTTCTGGATTGTTTTTTGAAAGCCTTTTCTCATTGGAGTGTCTAAGCTGATGCTTTAAATACCATGAAAGGTTCTCCCTTGACTCTCTATCTTCTGCCTTCCACTGCTAGAAAATGATCCACAATATTTAATAGTGGAAATAATTTCCTGTGTGAACAATCAGCTACCTCCTATGGCAAGCAGATTTTCATGTATTTTTAGTCAGCATTCTGACACTGAGGGCTTTCTTGAAATGTGATGGTGTTGCTTCATGCAGTGTTTCCTGCTCTGAAACAGTCTTTGAGCAGAAAAGGTTTAGAGTCCATCAAACCTTTAGTGCAGCGTTGGCATGCAGTTAAAATACAAAAAAGCTGTTGATAGAGGAACTGTGGTTGTAATGCTTACAAACTGCAGTCCAGATAGCTCAGGTTGAACAGGTAGAACAGTGGTTGAAGAGCTTTTAAAGCAGAACCACATGTTGCACTCAGAACAGAAGTTGTCCCCCTGCTGTGGTGCCTTTCTGGAGGGGAGGCACTTCTAGAATGACAGTGTGGGCACGTGGAAACTTCACCCAAAGGAAACAGATACAAGTTGGAGATGCTGCAGAAGCAATCTCTGATAGCCCAGTTAGTTACCTGCTATTTGTCATGCCTCTTGCTTCTGGTCCTTTTGGATGGTGGATAGCTGAGCTAGCCAAATCCTGTATTGGTAAGGCTTGTGTGTAGCTGGCAGTGTGACTGGGTGTGCTTCCTTATTTCTACTAGTTTACATCTCATCAAGGTCCTGGCAAGCTGATGTTTCCAGATTCTAAATGGAAGAGGGAGGAGCAGCCCTGTGGATAAGAAAACATGTTGGAAATTGGGATTTAGCCTCTGTTCTCCACCCTTTCTTTGCATTTCTTATGGTAAGTTGCTTTACTTTCTTCAGTGGTACAGTTAAAAGTTGTTGGATGACTCAAGGTACCAGCTTTCTGAAAATGTTTACTCAAAGTACACTTTCAGAGAGGGGAAGCTGTTTGCTGGTGATAAAACTTTAAGTGCCTCAAAGTTCATATAAGGAATCTGTTGAAAGTGAGAGCTGTTCTAAACAGCTGTAACGTTTAAGCTCCATTCAGAGGTCTTGCATTCATCTTGTGGATATGATCGAGAATAATTTTGCCCTCATCACCTTTAGAAGAATTAGTGCTACCTGGAGTAAAATGAGTGCTCAGCTGGAGGAGGAGGAGCTGCTTGCTCATTGTGGTAAGTCACACCCAAGCTTTTCCACTCTTTGAATAGTGCAGTAAAGGTTGTTTGCTCAGTTTATTCTTCTGTTTTAACGTAACAAAAATACTTTTCTTAAGGAATCCTTTCCTACCCTTATGTAGCCTAGTCTGTAATTTGAATTAAAAGAAAAACCATTTTAAAGCTATCAAGTGCAATTGCCATAACACCTGCTTTTAAGAAATGCAGAAACATTCATGACAAGAGATGAATTCAGTATGAATCCAGAAAATGAAGCTCAATTCTGTGGCCTTTTCATGGTGCTCCAGTGTCACCTAACTCTACTTTAGAGAGGTAGGTGGCAGGAAAGTGCTCCAAAAACTTCTCATCCCCCATAGTTTGGTTTACAACTGAAAGCGAGAGCTGCCCTCATACTTGGCTATCAGTAATAGGGTCTCAGGGTGAGAGATTTTGGGTTGGTGATTGTTGTTGAAGTCAGCACTTTGCATTAGCACTGGTTGGGGGAGTTGTGATTGGAATCCAAGTTTGGCTTGGAGCTTGAGTAGGTTGCAAAACCACAATCTTCAAATGAATGCTACACATAGTATTAATTATAGAGGTGTAGGTACTTCTTGAAGAAGAGAGGGGGGCGTGAGGACATGCTGGTCATTCCGTTAGCCCTGACTGGTGTGGGAGGACCCTTGGGTCACAGGACAAGGTGTTGCTGCTGTCCCTCACCTCCACCAGTTAGATCGAGTGCTATTTGCCCAGGGGCATCCCAAGGGACCAGTAACAGTTTGTTCAGCATGTGTGAAACTGCAGAGCCAAATCCCAAGCTGCTGGGAACTGCAAGAGCCTTGAAGAAAGAATTATAAGAATAAAAATTCTTATCATGGTAAAATACCTTTTAAAATAAATGAATATCAAATTCAGTTCCATTGGTTTAGTTCTTTACCTTTCAAAGGTTTAATGTTCACTGTTGAGACACACTGTTGGAAAGAGTCCAGCAGAGGGCCACAAAGATGGTGAAGGGCCTGGAGCATCTCTCCTGTGAGGAAAGGCTGAGTGAACTGGGTCTGTTCAGCCTTGAGAAAAGAAGACTGAGAGGGGACCTGATCCAGGTCTATAAATATCTAAGGTGTGGGGGGCAGAATGGCGAGGCCGGACTCTTTTCAGTGGTGAGTGGAGACAGGACAAGGGGGAACGGCTGGAAACTGCAGCATAGGAAGTTCTGCACAAATGTGCACAAGAACTTCTTTACAGTGAGGTGACGGAGCACTGGAACAGGCTGCCCAGGGAGGTGGTGGAGTCTCCTTCTCTGGAGATGTTCAAGACCTGCCTGGATGCCTACCTGTGCGACCTGCTGTAGGGAGCCTGCTTTGGCAGGGGGGTTGGACTCGATGATCTCTGGAGGTCCCTTCCAACCCCTACAATTCTGTGATTCTGTGATCTAGGCTGAGGCTTCCTGCTGGCTGCATAGCCACACAGTAGGGAGGAAGGCTGATCCCCAACCCAGTGCTGTGCAATATGGTGCTTGTCCATTGCACTGAACGTTTTTAAAAGGCTCGCTATAGCTTAACCTTCTGGTACAGGGTAGCTAAGCTGTTCTGCTGCTAATGTTAAGCCATTTAGCTTCAGCATGTTTAATTTCCACCCCTGCTCCCTAGAGGAGCTGGAGAACCCTTCTAGGTCAGTGAGGTTGTCTCTGGAATGCCCACAAGAGCATTTTAATCAGGGACATTTTCTCTGACCAAAGACACTGCTGTGCCATTGCCCCTGGTTGCTTAATGTGTCCTTGGCTGTCCAGAGGTAGCAGAGCTGTGTGCTTCAGACAGAAAACACCAGACCTCAGCAAGACATCTGTATGTGTGTTTTTTTGAGACCCAACACTGTTCCTTTACTTGGTTTCACAATAACGTTCAAAGTAGGGAGAAGTTTGATTCTGAATGAGATGTCAGCCAGACGGGGAGACATAAGGTACTTCTGTGTGAATCCAGACCGTTCAGCTCTGATGTTCTCATCCTGCCATGTGTCTGTGGTAGAAAGATGGGTTCAGCATATATCAAAAAACAGTTCCATGCAGAAGTACAATGTCTTGCTAATTTCACCAGTTTCAGCTGTGAAGGGGTGACAGGTTCTTTTGCGAGAGTGAAAAGGAGTCAATTCCTGCAGCAAAGCTGTTGGCTCTTAATAGCAGGAAAACAGAAGTACAAACCCATTACCTAAAGCAGTGAACGTTAGTAGCAAGTGACTTCCTCCAAGATGAAGCAGCTGGTGGTCAGCCTGCAGTTCTGGCACAGATGGAGCTTTAGTGCTGACCTGCCACAGCATGAGGATGTGTGTTACTTGCAGCTGCCCATCGGTAATAGTAAAGAAGCCTAATTTTGCATAGCAGATTTTGTGTACTCTTGATCTTCTTCCAGTCTCTTTAAATAATTCAGAGTTATTTATGTGCTGGATCCCCAGCAAAACGGAAGATGGCATGGCTGGGGCTGTAGGAACAGCTTGTTTTTAAACGTTAGAGAGGATAAGCCTGTGGTGTCATATATTCTGGAATTAAATAATTCTTTTACAAAGAATCCAAACGCATACGTTGGTGCGGTGAGCAAAGAAGTTTCTCTTAACAAGCCCACAACAAAAGGAAGTAAGAAGACTGCTGAGAGAAAGGGAAGTGAGCAGCAGGAAGCCAACCACAAAGCATATTGGGGCTTACACTGCCCACCATCTGCGCACGGCGGTGAGGGAGATCAGAGCAGTGCACCAAGGGAGGTTGTTCCTCCATTCTGCAGGACTGTGAAGGGTTTGAGGAACTATTCACATGTGGCCTTGTGAAATGAGAATTTTTAGAAAGAATATGGCCTATCTCCATTGGAAATTCAGGTCCTAATTAAGGCTGGATGGGTATCTGAAAGGATATTTTCAGACTGAAGGCAACAGAGAGCGTTGCACAAATGAGGGTTTAAAGGAAGCTCCCAACTGACTCTGATTTTTCTTAAACAAAAAAGCTGCCAGTGCCTGACAAGTGCAGGGGAATGTCATTGGTGGTTCAATGCTCTCATATTTTCTATTATTGCAGAAGGAAATGATTATCCCGAGGGGTCGCTCAGCAAAGAGGGTTTTTGCTTCAATGGCCATTACAGTGATGTAGTACACAGAAGGAATAATTCTTCCTTGCTCTCAGATCCGCAGTATAAACAAGGCTAGAGATTCTCAGTGTGATTGAAAAGTAAAACCAAAATCAGCCTTGATGTTTCCAGCTGCAGTGTGCAGGAGCCCAGGGCTGCCCCCAGCATTACAGCAGCGCCCTGTGCACAGTTGGAGGTGAGGATCGAGGGGCTGCTGTGGTCAGGGTTGGCTGCCCTGCCACCAGCTGCAGTGGGAAGATGTGGGGAGAGGGGTGGAATTGGCCAGGAGAAAAGCCTGATAGCAGCCTCTCGGTATCTGAAAGAGGGGTACAGGAGAGAAGGGGGCACACTCTTTAGCAGGGTCTGCTGTGATAGAATAAAGGGAAATGGTTTCAAACTAAAAGATGGGAGATTTAGATTGGATGTAAGGAAGAGGTTTTTTTATGAAAAGGATGGGGAGGCACTGACACAGATTGCCCAGTGAGATGGTGGATGCCCCATCCCTGGAGACATTCAAGGTCAAGCTGGAGGGGCTCTGAGCACCTGATCTAGCTGTAGCTGTCCCTGCTCATTTTGGGAGAGTTGAACCAGATGGCCTTTAAGGGTCCCTTCCAACTCAAATGATTCTATGAAAAGGAAAGGTTGGATAAAGTTTCAGCAAGGGGGAGGAGAGGGTGCTGGTAGTTGGGATGCACTGGGAAGTTGTTCTAAGGTGGGATAAACGTAAGTGACAACTGAAAATATCTCCAGTGGAGTCCTTTGATAATATTTTGACAGTACATCATGTTCCAAACCAAAGGAAATGTAAAAGATGGGCCCAAGATGCCTTGCAGTCATTATGGGCTTGCTTAATGATCCTGACTGAAAGTACAATGAAAGACTAGAATTCATGCCCGTGTCAACAGTCAGTGGTGGCAGAAGGTGTGCAGAGGGGCAGTGGCTTGTAACAAGCACAGTTGCAAAGCCTGCAATGAGTTCACAGCCTTACAAGGCTGTGCCTCACACCTCTGAAGACCTACAGCTGTTCCTGAGTCAGCTTCTGCATCCCAGTAACTCCCTGGGACTGGAAACAAAGGGAAGTGGAAAAGATGTTGCTGTGCTGGTTTCAGCCAGGAAGTTTTGTTGGGTTTTTTTTGTGGGTTGTTTTTGGTTGTTTTTTTTTTTTCAGAAGAAACTTCCCTGGCTGAAGATTGGAGTCTGCAGGGCTGCCAGGAGGGACTTGCACTCATAACAGAGATCTTTTAATTGAAATGTTTGATTAAAACATTACTCAAAACAAGGAGCTGCAAAATGTAATTTAAACCTTATAAAATAATCCTTTTGAGGCAGTGTGAACTGAATTGGATCAGACTTGAAGCCACGTGCAATGCGCAGAGCAGTGCTTCCATCACACACTTCCTAACTACTAAAACTAAGAATCCATTAAATATTTTTCAAGAGGAAATAAGATATCCAGGAGGAATGAGATGGATGACCTTTTCCTGATTCAAGAAACGTTTGTTATGATCTGGTGATACACTTTTCTTTCAGCTGTTAGCTCTCCAGAAAGAATGGCAGTACTCTTTTGTGATAGTAGGTTCCCATTAATTGCGTCTTTTCTTTTGTGTGGAATGTGCCAGGACTTCCAGGGTGCGAGAGGCTTAAACTCCTTATGCTAATGCTGTATGTTGTGAAAGATAAAACTAAAACAGCAAAAAACAAGAGGCTTTTGGCTCTTACAAAGTGGTGCAGTGGCAAATTGCAGCAACAGGTACAATCTACCTTTTGAAGGATGAAAATGTTGCTTTCTTACTGGTGGAAAACCTCAGCTCCTGCAGTTGGTGAATGGCTCCTGGTGAAGGTGTCTGTCCCTCCTAGCCTTGGCTGCAGCCCTGCGGTGGAACCCAAGCTGCTGCGGAGCTGAGTAATGTACACCAAGGGAAGGGTTGCTCACACCTCAGAACTTCCAGCAGAGGCAGAATTATCTGAGCATAGAGGAAAGTCTCTTAGGAGATGGCTGTGCTGCTGGTAATGGCAGCATGTGCTGCGTGGGGCTCCACAGTGGTGTACAGAGCTCATGCTGGGAGAGCTGCACTCACTGCAGATATTCAGTCAGTCTGCAAAATTCCCCCAGAGACTTGGCACCATTCTGGGGTTACATCTCTGTTGGTCAGTGTACGGCAGCCCCATCTGGCACACAGCTTCGGTGGCACACAGCCTTGGGACAATTGCCTGGAGATGCCATTTCCCTCAAGCTCTCTTAGAGAAGCAGCATGTGCTTTCTATCCAGGCATACCTGTAGTCTTTATTTTTGTGTAACTTGTAGGTCAGAATCATTATCTGTCTCATGATGGCAAGCGTGTGATGTGCCAGGTCAAGCAGCAGGGGAAGGATGTCAGAATCCCTGCATCGAACACCATCTCCAGCTTCAGAGATGTTACTGAGTGTCGTGGCCTCTGGACAGCATTCCTCAGCATCAAGCCACAGAACAGAAGGGGCCAAGGTGCTGAAATGGGTTTGGTACTGCAGGTGGAAGAGACCAATGGGGAGCTCCCTTCTGCTCTCTGTCTGCCCCTAGGATTGGGCTGCATGCACCACAGGGTCATAAGTCAGCCTGGTTTGGTGGCTGAAGCTGGAGGAGTTGTCCCCGCATCCTGACTTGTGCCTGTGCTTATAAGTCTGTATTCCTGGGAGCAGGCAGCTCTGAGCTAATGCGTGTGGGAGGGCTCCTGGGAAAGGCACCCTCTGCATGGCTGGAGATGAAGGTTTGCAAAGAACCAGCAAAAGCTATTTCTTGCCAAAATTGCAATCTCTGCATAAACAGAGGAGCTGTGCAGATAATAAACCCCTTGATGTTTCGACCTGTCATAGGTGTGAAGCAATGCACTAAAGCAAAATGACACGCAAAGCTGCTGGGAACGAGCATTCAAGCAGAATAAGCATTCAAGAGCCCTGCAAATGGGACCTGGGCACATTTCTCTTATTGTTAGTTCAGAGCTGTCTGCAGCATGTGGATGATAGCTGCACTGGGAGGTGCGCTCAGGACACTGCTCTCATCTCACTGCTGGGCATAGGAAAGGAGCCACAGTCCTCAGAGCTACCTGCCTGTCCCAGGGGTCTCCCTCTGGTTTCAGGAGATCAGCGGGGGTCTTTCAGTGCCTTTCAGAGAAAATCAGAGAATCACTGAAGTTGGAAAAGATCGCTAAGATGATTCAGCCCAGTCATTAGGCCCTCCTACCATGCCCACTAACCTGTGTCCCTCAGTGCCACATCTCCATGTCTCCTAAACGCTTCTAGGACAGCAACACTACCACCTCTTGGGGCAGCCTGTACCAATGCTTCATCATTCTTTCTGAGAAGAAATGTTTCCCAATACCCAATCTGAGCTTGGAACTTCAGGCCAACACCTCTTATTGCTGTTATCTATTATATATATCTTATCTATATCACCTCACCACAGCCTCCTTTCAGCAGCTGTAGAAAGCTGTACGGTCTCTCTTGAACCTCCTTCTCCAGACTGAACAATCCCAGCTCCTCAGCCACTCATTATAAGACTTGTGCTTCAGAACCCTCACAGCTTTGTTGCCCTTCTCTGGACACATTGCAGGGCCTCAATGTCTTTCCTGTAGTGAGGGGCCAAAAACTGAATGCAGTGCTCAAGATGTGGTCTCACCAGTGCTGAGTAGAGAGGTACCACCTCCCTGCTCCTTCTGGCTATACTATTTCTGATACAAGCCAGGATGCTGTTGGCCTTCTTGGCCCCGTGGGCACTGTTGTCACTCATGTTCAAGAAGCTGTCGAATGATACCTCCACATCCTTTTCCTCTGTGCAGCTTTTCAGCCAATGCATGGGGTGTAGCAATGCATGGGGTTGTTGTGACCTAAGTGCAGGACCCCGTGCTTGGTCTTGTTGAACCTCATTCAACAGGCCTCAGTCCAGTGATCCAGCCCTCAGATCAACACTTCCTTCTGTGATGGAGTTACACTGTCAGCAGATAAAGAAAGAGCAACTGATACCACCTACCTTGACTTATGCAAAGCATTTGACACTGTCCCACACAACATCCTCGTGGCCAAATTGGAGAAAAATGGATTTGGTGAATGGACCACTCACTGGTTGGATGGTTGCACTCAGAGAGTTGTGGTTGACAACTCAGTGTCCAATTGGAGAACAGTGATGAGTGGCATTCATCAGGGATCGGTGTTGGGACTGGTGCTATTTAACATCTTTGTAGGTGACATGGATAGTGGAGTTGAGTGCAATCTCAGCAGGTTTGCAGATGACACCAAGCTGAGTGGTGCAGTTGACACACTAGAGAAAAGGGATGCCATCCAGAGAGACCTGGACAGACTTGAGATGTGGGCCCATGCCAACCTTATGAAGTTCAACAAAACAAAGTGCAAGGTCCTGCACCTGGGTCAGGGCAATCTCAAGCAGAGGTACAGGCTGGGTGGAGAATGGCTTGAGAGAAGATCTGAGGAGAAGGACTTGGGGGTCTTGGTTGATAAAAGATTTAATATGTGCCAGCAACGTGCACTTGTAGCCCAGAAGGCCAACCATATCCTGGGTTGCATCAAGAGAAGTGTAACCAGCAGGTCTACAGAGGTGATTCTGCCCCTCTCCTTTGCTCTTGTGAGACCCCACCTGGTGTACTGTGTCCAGCTTGGGGGCCACCAACACAAGAAGTACATGGAGCTGTTGGAGCAGTCCCTTGTGTGGGGCTGGAGCCCGCAAACCCACAGCTCTGTGCTGGGGAGCAGAGGATGCTGCTGGGGACCCAACACATCCACACCATTGCTGAGCTATTGCTGAATGTAATTGTGGACATGCCGTGCTGAGTCCCACACTTGCTGCTTCAATGCCAGATATAGTTACTGAGCCTAAGAATACTCGTTTTTTTTCCTACATCTGAAAAGAAACTGGGTTGGGCAGTAGAAAATGCAATGATTCATCTTCTTTTCCCTAAAGAGAGAGAAAGGTGAACAATTTTTTTATAGCCAGTATGCAAAAGATGCTTTCATCAGAGAATATATTGTATCCTTGTGTTGTGTTGTTCTTCCATGGGTTAAAAAAAAAAAAAAAAAAAGTGGGGGCTGATCTCAGTATTTGCCACAAGATTCTGGTTATAGTAGCACACTGCTGTAACCGTGCTGAGCTGAGGATACAAGCCAAGAGAGCTTTCTAAGGAGACACTAGTAGGTTGTATCAGTCCACGTTTAGACTGTAAAACTGAGCACAGCATTACTCTGTGTCCTCTGTGTCAAGTATGGGGATGGGGACAGAAGGGGCAGGAAGCTTCACTTGCCATTGCCCTGTGATGTTTTCTCTTAAGGCATTTTCTTATTGAAACCAGAACACCACCAAGGTCCCTCTATGGAGCTTCACCCCAGCCCGCCTTCAGGAGCAGCACAGGGCTGCTCACACTGCTCTTATCATGTCCCAGAGCAGGCGGTGCTCCCAGCAGCCATCTGCAAGTGGAACCGTGTGGTAAACCATGGCAACTCAAGGGAAGAAAGCTGCTCTGGGAGTTCCTCGTATTTAAGAATTGATGACGAACATGTGCAGTAAGACCAAAAAAAACATTTAAGATCTCTGGTGAAGAACATTGATTTAAGCAAACTATCACCAGCAGGTGCAGAGAGGTGATCCTTCCCTTCTGCTCAGTGCTGTTGAGGCCATACCTGGAGTGCTGTGTCGAGTTTGCAGCCTCCCAGTATAGGAGAGACCTGGACACGTACTGGAGAGAGTTCAGCAGACGGCTATCAGGTGCTGAAGGGTCTGCAGCACCTCTACTGTGGGCAAGGGTGGAGAGAGCTGGGCCTGCTCAGCATGGAGAAGAGGGAGTTCAGGGGGACATCGTCAGTGTTCATAAATACCTGAAGGGAATGTGCCAAGAGGAATCAGCCAGGCTCCCCTCAGTGGCGCCCAGTGCCAGGACAGGAGGCAGTGAGCTCCAGCTGGAGCACAGGGGCTCCTTCTGAGCACCAGGCAGCACTGCTGTGCTGTGCGGTGCCGGAGCACTGGCACAGGTTGCCCAAGGTTGTGTGTGAGGTCTCCTCCTTGGGGATGTTCAGGAGCTGCCTGTCCAAGGGCCTGGGCCCCCTTCTCTGAGTGTCCCTGCTGGAGCAGAGGTGTGCCAGAGGAGCACAGCGGGCCCTGCCATCTGCAGCCATCCTGGGGTTTCGTGATTTCTGTAAATAAATATTGGCAACAACACTGAACCAATGAAGCTATGGTAAAGTTTAGCAGTCTTACTCACCTGAGCTGAAAAGAGAAGTTGCTTTTAATAATAAGGTGCTGAATGGAAAAGTACAACATGGCATGTTTTTTGGTGCTATCGTCCTTTAGGATGACCCAGAGCCATCAGTTTGGCCCTGGAGCTAGGCTGCAATGTGTTGCTGCCTGCATGAGGCCTCCTGCAGTGTCATCTGCCTCCACACTGCCCTCCGCAGCCTTCCTGTGGACGGCTCTCAGCCCTCACAAAGCACATGCTCTATCTTTGTTTTCCTGAGAGGAGCCAAAAAGCTGCCACTGCCTTCCATGGCCTTCAGAGCAGCTCAGGAAAGACGAGGCTGGAGCACAGCTTGTGTCCTCCCCACGTTCTGCCTGGCTTGGATGGCCTCCCTGTTTCAGATAGCACACCAGTTAGCTCAAAACAAATGAGACAGATAAACAAATTAGACACAAGTTAGCCTCATTTCAGAGACGCTCCTTAGGAAGTCCTCCTTAGAAAGTCAATATACCCAATAATTTATCAAACCTCCGCACAGTAAGGCAGCAGCACTTCGTCCTCCTCCACAGAGCCACACTGAACTGGGCACACTCTGAACAGCCCATATTTTCCTATTGGAAATTAAATCCAGAATGTCTTTTGTGTGCTAGTGATTACTTATAGTGCCGAAAAAGAGATTATGAGATCACCAGAACTTGTAGAGGCATAAAATGAGATGGTTTGGGATATGATGAATAGTGTTCACAAAGATTCAGGTGACCACCCAGGAGTTCATATGGCTGACATCATTTATTCCTTTGGTAATTCCAGGAAAGCATTGGGATCCATCAGGCGAACAGTGCCTGCTCCTCTCGTCCTGAGACTGGCACATCTCTCACAGCTCACGACATGCTGTTTTGACCAAGTGTGCTTTCTGAGTTTCCGCATTAAAAAATCCAAAGTATTATAAACACCTCTATCCACATCAAAAGCATTTTTATTTTTGCAAGCATTTTTTTTGCTGTTATTTCCTGTTTGGGCTTCCCAGCTCCATCACAGCTGTGCCGAGGCTGTCATGAGTGCTCCCACTCTGCATGGAGCCAACACTCATATGCTCAGAACAACCCTGACACTGTCCCGGCCCCATGGTTGGTTCCCAGGAGGGTCAGGGGCAGCCATGGGACTCCTACATCACCCTGCTCACACGTGCCAGGGGCTGTGCCAGGGCCCATCCAGCCCTGGTGCTGTCGTGCTGAGGGAGGTAGGGGTCTCTGCAGTGTCACAAGCCATCTAATAACCAAGTATTCTTACAAGGTAATTACAGTGTTCTTTTTGCCTTCTAAAATCAAGTACTACCTCATAATTAAAAATAAAGAGAATGGCAATCCTAATTATCAGGCTTTAATTGGGCAGGCAGATGCGTGCACAGACACACCAGGGCTGTCGTCACTCTGCTCCCACTCATGCCACCCAATAGGAACTGCACAGCACTGGGGCTGTCCCCATCCTCTGGCCCAGAACAGGCTGGAGGCAGTGACACTGGTGCGAGCACAGGTGAGACCTCGGAGCGGGCAGTCATGACACACCATGCAGGTCCAAGGAACAAGAGGAACCCTGCAGACGCCCTCAAACAGCAGTGCCTGCTGCAGCCTGAGGCACTGTGCAGGGTGCTGCTGGCACCATCTGCAGACACCTGAGCAACTCACACATTGCCTAACGTCAGAAACATAAATTGCACCACCTCTTACCTGCTCACTTCCTGGTGGAAGGTAATGATGGCCAGGGCTGGCTCCTCCCTTTCCCACCAGACAGTAGCCATAGCCAGCAGTAAGACCCTGCTTGGCCTTCTTGTATCCAGCCTGAACACCCCCAGCTACCTCCCAGACACCTTGTTTGCCAGCTCCACAGCTATATGCGTAGTTTCTGTGGGATGCATGCCTGTCTCATTAGTTTCTTTTCCAGGCCCCAACGCTGAGCAGAGTCCAATCTGAGTTTTGGGAGAGAGTCAGATCTGTCATTTTCTCTTGTTCCAAGAAGTGCAAGCAGGCAGAGTCACTCATTGCCTTGAAGTCAGGGGAGGTCGCTGTGAGAAATAACACATGTCCTGCAGCTCCTGTCATAGCAAGGCTGAAGCACTAGAGATGCTTGGCATGGAACTGGGAAAAGCCTTGCAAAGGTGAGGTGATCTATAGAGACTGGTATGGGGGTTGGAACCAGGCAGGATATCCTCATGCATTTCAACACAGAACTGCAGCAGCAGCCTGTGGGCTGAGCCTGTGCATTGAGGAGTAGGACTGGGAGTCCTACAGAGCTGCCTTTGCCACCAGCTGGATTGCTGAAAACCAGGGGACAAGGAACCAGTGAGAGCAGTGAAACAAGGTGCGTCCCAAAGGCAGGACTATGTGCCAGCTCTCCCTGCCAAGAGCAGAACCAGCATCCACAGCACTGCTCTGCAGGATGGCCATGTGCCAGCAAGAGCCTCAAAACCCTGTTCCTGGACCTCATCCCCTACTGATGCCTCTAGGTGCTGCCCATGTGCCTTGGGAAAGGCGATGGTGAGAGGTGACAGCACAGTCAGAAGGAGGCCAGATGCTCCCACCCACTTCATGGGAAGGAAGCAGTGGTTTTTGTCAGCAGCAGGAGGGGAAATCCAGCAAGGCAGCTGCTTTGTCAGTGCCTGAGCCTCCCAGGAGCACGTCATCTTGCTAAAATAGGAGCTCATGTGCTGGGAAAGTTAAAAATCTAATTGGGTTTATTTAGTCACTGTCCACATGCTGGCAGTGGGAGTAGCAGTTCCGGGAAGTCCTCAGCTGAAAAGGACGTGGGAGTCCTGGGCTGCACTGGGCAAAACATCACCAGTAGGTGGAGGGAGGTGATCCTTCTCTTCTGCTCAGTGCTGTTGAGGCCATACCTGGAGTGCTGCGTCAAGTTTGCAGCCTCCCAGTATAGGAGAGACATGGACACGCGCTGGAGAGAGTTCAGCAGACGGCTACCAGGTGCTGAAGGGTCTGCAGCACCTCTACTGTGGGCAAGGGTAGAGAGAGCTGGGCCTGATCAGCATGGAGAAGAGGGAGTTCAGGGGGACATCATCAGTGTTCATAAATACCTGAAGGGAACGCGCCAAGAGGATCAGCCGGGCTCCCCTCAGTGGTGCCCAGTGCAAGGACAGGAGGCAGTGAGCACCAACTGGAGCACAGGGGCTCCCTCTGAGCACCAGGCAGCACTGCTGTGCTGTGCGGTGCCGGAGCACTGGCACAGGTTGCCCAAGGCTGTGAGGTCTCCTCCTTGGGGATGTTCAGAAGCTGCCTGGGCCCCCTTCTCTGAGTGTCCCTGCTGGAGCAGAGGTGCGCCGGAGGGGTACAGAGGGCTCTGTCAGCCCGGGACTCTGTATGGGAATGGATGTGATGCTCCTCACAACTGCTGAGCCCATGGGCATGCTCTTTTGCACTTATACACATCATCACATCCCATCCCCAGCAGTGTGGACATGCAGCTGGCCATCCTCAAAAAGCACTCTGACAAATTTGGACATCTTGGTTTAGAGGTAAGGCTGACCCCAAGTGCCATCACATTGCACATTTGAACAAAGCATCTCCTTCCTGTGCCAGAAGAAAGGGGACAGCAGAATCCCAAGGGATTTCAGCCTCCCTTCCACACACAGGTTGCATACTACAGGTCTGCAAAGGAGAATGAGGTGCCATAAGCAGCTGCCACAGATGCTCATGGAGGAACAAAAAGTGAAATATGTATATATACCCCTGCAAGCACGCTGCTGTGGCAAAGCACATGGGACTGCAGAGAGCATTAATTAGCTATAAAGCTCTTGAGCCAACCTTCTCTAAATGGCATCATACAGCTGTAATTCTCTGCTCAGCTCTCTAAGAATGCTGCTACTTATAGAAACTCGTTCCCTTGTGGATTATTATTGGATTTTACAGAAATGTTTCAATCCCTGCTGCTTCTAGAAAAACTTACGAGATTTAAGGGGGGTATGTGGACTCCGCTGACTGCCCCAAAAACTCGGTCTACCAAAATGACAATGTGCCCATACAAAATACATGGAGAGTCGTGTGGAAGTCAGCATAAGGGACCAGCACACTCACAATCAGGCCACCAGAACCCATGAAAGAGGAGCCATCAGATGGCCAACACTGCCACTGGTGGAGGTGGCTCTTCCAAATGATGACATGGTGAGCCATGGTCCAAGTGGCTGGCTTCCAGCCTATGGCCCTCTTCTCTACAGGCTGGTTGTTGCTGCCAACATTTTATGTTGTTTCGGTATGTGTCTCACATACTGAATGTCTTCCTATTTACAGGAATTAAGGAGACACTTCCTGGAAGAAAAAAAAAAGGGGGGTTTCCTATTAGATCACAGCAATGATGCAATGATGACGAAGCCAAGAGATATCTGTGGGGAAAAAATACAGCTTGCCTAGCAAAACTATTTTTTTATATTTTATTGCCTAGCTATGCTATTATCTCATCACCACGGCACATAGAGGACAAGTTATAAGTAGCTTTTGTGGTAGTGCCTGGGACTGCATCTTGGCACCACTGCCCCCAGCCACCTCCCTCTGGCTCCATCCCAAAGTGATGCAGACAGGCAGGGATGTGGCTGGGTGGAAAGTCCCTGCCAGCACCCTGACCCTGCTCTCCAGGCAGCAGCAGACAGGCGTAGCACTGACACACAATCCTACTCAAGGTAAATGGAGAACAAGATTCTTTTGTTAGGAGAATTGGGTTTTCCTGGTGAAAATAGCTGAAAGACACAGAGGGAAGAGCTGGGAAATGGAGAAGGTAATTGGTTTTAATTGGTTATCCTGATATTTGAGTTGACACAGGGTATAATGTAGCCTTGGCTATGACAATCCTTGTTCATAGCAGGAAGAAAGGCTTTATATCACTGTTATGATACTGGACGGAAGAAAGGCAGGGGAGAGCCAGGAGAGACCTAGGGGCTGGTCTTACCCCACACTCAGGGCATCATTTATTCATTTATAATGGGAGGATTCCATTAGCTGTACAAATATGTTTGTGGAGAAGAATGAAGGAAAGAGCTTGTGCATCATCCTGTTGCTTGCACATTTTTTTGAAGATGTTGGAGATAGAGACGTATCTGAGCATTTCAGTGCATCACCCTCATGATATGGAGCACACAGACCTCCAGGTCCAGCCTGTTCTTGCAGAGTGGTTGCAATGGGCTCCGATCTTCTGTGCTTCAGACTACCACACATTGCTGAGGGCATGCATGGCAGATGAGCCCCAGCTGATGGCAGTAACTTGGGAGCTCTGGTAATCTGAGACACCTCACTTTGCTCTGGGCCAGACCACGCTCAGCAGATGGGTAGGATAATTTAACCTGATTGCTTCAGATTCTGCATCCCAGCAAAAGGGCTGCATTTAGCCCACAGACTGCCTGTTCTAAAACCAAGGCATATTTCCCCTGCCACCTGTGCCTGCTGCCTACATAGGGCACAAGAACCTCATCTCTCAGGTTGAGGGAGAAGAACTGACTGCATTTCCTTCACTCCATGGAGCCATTGCATGTCCTAGCAGGGCTCCAATAGCTTCACCACCTGCAGCAGAATCTGGTCATTGCAGCACTGCCTGGTCATCTGCCCCTGCAGAATAGAAAGAGCAGCTAGACCAGAACTGCCTGTGTAGGGCAGAACTGTAAGGAGCCCACTGCCAGCAGTGATCTGGGTGAGGGGCTGTGCCCCTGATGCACTGCTCTGCTCCAACAGTGGGGCTCTTTCTACAGCCCTTTGGGTGGTATCAAAGACATTGTGTGAGTTGCCCAGAGGTGCTTGGGGATAGCCAAGGACTATAAGCTGCACTATGTCCACACTGTCTTAACAAGAACTTGGCATCTCCAGAGATGTCCTAACCTGTGTTTTCCTCTCCTCATGATTCTTTGCTCCATGGCACAGCGGGGCACCACAGCAGGGCAGTCAAGGCAGGGCTTAATGGGTGCAGGGTATCAACCAGTCTTTTCTTCAAGGAAGGTTGCTGCACAACCAATTATGCATTCCTGCCTTCTATATACCCTATATATACCCTTATATATACCCTAACATATACCCTCACTTTCTGATAAAACAAACAGTATATGTTGGAGCCATCGTTCTTCCTCCAGCAGCTCAGGTTAGGGGGCAAATCCTGGTGCTTTCATGGGGATTCTGTGATAAGAAGAAAGGTGGAATGAAGGTTGGGAATGAAGTGCAGGAATCTGCAAGCTCATTGTACTCATACCTACTCATTCATGCCCATGTAGTATGCACCATGGGCAAAGAGCACAGAAGCATCAGCCACAGAGCTGGAAGGTACAGCTGGATGAAACAGGACCATTTGTATGAAGAAGAAAAAAAAAACCTAGCACAAAAAAACTAGTAGAAACCAGTCTGTGCCCATGTGCATGTGACCTTAAAGCCATAGGCTACCCAGGGAGGTGGTGGAGTCACCATCCCTGGAGATGTTTAAGAAACATTTAGATGCTGTACTGAGGGACATGGCTTAGTGGGGAAATATTGGTAGTAGGTGAAGAGTTGGACTGGATGGTCTTGGAGATCTTTTCCAACCCTTGGTGATTCTATGATTCTATGACAGTGCTTCTTACTGTGTTCATGCTACACATTTTCTTCGGATAACTTTGGGCATTACAGATTGAGTATCTGTTATTTTTTTATTTTCTACTCTCTCCAGTTTTAACTATACCTGTGCTATATATATACTGCAATTAAATACCACTGGCAGTTTAATGGTTAATGTTCTATTTCAAGCAGCAGTAGGACCATGATGGAACAGTTTGCCCTTAGTTGGTTTTTAAAGCCCTTACTTTGAGCTAAAGCTATAGTGCTGGGATAAGGCGTAATCCTCTTCCATAAGAAGTCTTCTTCTACCTTCTTCCTATCAGAGAAGGTGTCTTACCTAATTTTTGTGTGACCTGCCCTTCCAGGTTTGAGGCTGCACCGGAGGAGCAGGATATGTTCAGTGGGAAGAAGTTGCTGAGGGGCCAAGGATACCAGAGGATAAATGGCCAGCATGGGCCCTTGGCCCAGATGCTGTAGTTATCTGGGTGAAGAGGAGAAGTCTTGCTTTACTGCAGCCTAGCTCACCTCTTCCTGGCTTTACTTCTGAGCAGACTTGCATGAAACCCAAGAAGAAGGAAGCTGACCTAGAAAGAGGCATGGAGCAGCTATGGGAGTCTCTGCCAGGCAAAGCTGATGCCCTTAAAAGACACAAAAATGTTTTATCCAGTGCTGACAACGAAGTGGCAGTGGCGGCTGGATTTAGGTTTTCAGGAAGGCCACAGACCCCCCATGAACTTCCCGCAGCAGCTGGGCCTTGTTTTGTCAGCATATGATAGATGCCAACTCCTGCTTCAGGTATCTCTCAGGGCTCTCATGAAGTGCCTCATGCTCCAGAGGAGGGTCTGCTCTCCCCTTTTGACATCTTCTTTTCATCAGACCTCTTCTCAGGCCCAGGTCCCAACCTCTCCAGACACGTCATCGCTCTTCAGCCCTCTCACCAATACTCTGCCCTTTTTTCTCTCCTTTTCCTTTTGGGTAAAACAGAGCCGCAGAACAACTAGTAATTATTCCTCCAGAACTGTGCTCCCAAGAGCTTCACAGAAGGCCATAAGGCCAATTAACATGTTATCAAGGCTGCAGCACACTCCCTTTGTACCCGGGCCTCACACCCTGCTGCTTATCTGTGGCTCTGTGAGCAGACCTAGGCCACTGAGACACCCAAACTAACTCA
Organism: Lagopus muta; assembly: GCF_023343835.1. NCBI lineage: Eukaryota > Metazoa > Chordata > Aves > Galliformes > Phasianidae > Lagopus > Lagopus muta. The sequence continues at coordinate 20,937,417 of NC_064435.1, forward strand.
CTGCAAATACAAACAAACAAAACCCTTCAGAGGAATTTAGTTGGGATTGTGTGGTCTGAAGAAGGGGGAAAAGCAGAAAGGAAAGGAGAAGGAGATGGGAACAGCCCTTCCCTTGGTGGCAGCAAGCCACTGCGTACATTCAGGTGCTGGTGAAACAACCAGTGTTCACTCAGTGCCTTCTAAAGGATGGCTGCACAGGCCTACTCCAAAAAGGCTGGGTTTGGCCACACTGTGTTCCCAGCTCTAATCCAAAATGCACTGAATGACACCACAAAATACACCTGAAGTTACAAAACACAAAGGCAGAAGCCTACTTCCCACCTCTGACAGGTCAGAGCTGTACTATAAAGCAGTTATTAATTGCAGTGTGATCCCTTCAAACTGAGAGAAAAACTCCGCTGTGGTGGGGAGAAGGGGTCAGCTTTGCCCAGAAATTCATGTCATGCTATGGGCAAGCTGGCTGGCTCCTTTCTCAAATGAGGGATTAATGATAAAATAAATTGATCTTTAGTGTCCACAAACTGGGTTAAAAGCAGTGTGTGATGTGAAGCATGAATTGATGTAAACTCCTCATGGTGGATTAGATTTGTCCAAACAATTGTGATGGGTTGACCTCAAAGCAGGTTTTATGCAGGTTCTGTCTAGGCCAGGGCTTCAAGGTGCCTAGTCCAACTACCTGGGAGCTTTTGTAATCTGTTCCTTCTTGCTCTCCACCTGCCTCTTTACTCTGATGTCATCAGCTTTCCTCAAACAGAGCCCTTTGATCCTCTACTTGAACCTTCTCTCCAGGTACTTGCTATAGCAGGTCTTCTCCTTCCTCAGAGCTCAGGTCTCACACCTGAATCTTACAGCAGAGATTTGCCTGGACTCTTCTGCAACTGATATAATGATTTGAAAAAGTAGGCAAAGCACAGGAGGTGCCCTAGCAGCAGGACAAAGGAGCTCAGCAAGCAAATGGCCATGAACAGAGATGGTCCAGAGTGGCCATCTTGTCACTACTCCATCTTGTTCATCTCCCTACCTTGGCTTCACACAGATCCGGAATCCGGGTACCATCTCATTTTGCCACTTCATACATCACTTCCAGTCCTCATGCTTCTCTTTGTCTCCCTGTGTGAACTGAGACAGTTAGCTGTGGGCTGTTGGGGCTTGCAGGGCTCTGCTAGAGGAGCTGCAGGCTGACATTTCAGTACCAGCTGCAGGCTGGGCTACTGATTCCAAAGTTGCAGGACTACAACAAACGGCTGAAGGGCTTGGAGTGAGACCTGTGATAAATGTTTACAGGTAAGCAATGCCCAAGGAATAAGAAACACAGATCTATGCCCTGCATACGGACAATCTCACATCACTGTAGACCTTTACTTGGCCAGCTGCAGAAAAAATCCATTTTTTCTCTTAGGTACCACATCTTCATGCCACTACCATCAGCCTTCTGCAAAGGGAATACACATGCAAAATCCCTGCAAGCAAAGAAAGTCCAGCACACCATCATGCCCATGTTGAGCACACGACCAAGCTGTTGTGACTTGCCCTGGAAAAGGGAGCAGCAGACTCCAGCACACATGCTGGCACAAAGTTATAACACATACATGCTCATTCAGCAATGCCCATCTGAAACACATTATCTGATCATGCCAGAACTCATTCTGGCCTGACCCACTTACTGAGCCAGCTCCACAGAACCAGGATAAATGACCCCAGCACAGGCCCTGCAGAGAGACATGACTTTGTTAGGAAAAAAGTAGTTGAAAGGAGAAAAAAAAAAAAAAAAAAAAAAAAAAGAAAATGTCCTGCACTTCCACTGGGAATAAAATGAGAAGAAACTGCAAGAACAGGAACTTAGGTCAGACATTAGGAAAAACATTTCCAAGCTAAGAAGAGTGTAATGCTGGAACAGCGATCCTTGGAGATTACTGAACTGCCATCCTTTGAGGATATCTATGAAAATGCCTGAAAAATCTTGGTCAGGGGTGACATAGTATCCTCACTGGGCAGATAATGGACTAGGACACTTACCAGGCTTCCTTCCTGCCCGGCTTTTTTTTTTCTCCTTCATTCTGTATCTTTAAGAATCTGTCAGAAAGTAGATGTTTGCATAGAAGTATGGTAATGTTGCTGTTTCCAGAAGTGCACAGCAATTACCAGTCACTGTGAGGCACTTTGAGGGTACTCAGAACAGCAGCATAATGCTCAAATATATTTGCTTCAAGTACTTTGGCTCTTTAGGGAGAAATGCTGTAACTGCTGATGAAGGGAGCATGCCCCTCAGTTAAGCAGTCCTGATCCAGAGCAGCTGAGCCTCCAGACAGGGCCTTCCCAGCACAGCTCTGCACCCAGACTCTGCTCCAGCACCTCCTCCTCTGTCCATCTGTCCTTCCGACGATGACAGTGCATGCCAAGGCTCTCTTCAAGTGAGGTGTGGGAGGCAGAGCACACTCCTGAGACATGAGGGGAAAACTGCTGCACTATTTCTGACCGTACTCAGCACCTTCCCATTCCCTCAGCTGCACTTTGCACTGGAGAAACAACTGCCACTACACAAACCTGCTGCTTTGTTTGCTTCAGGCACATTACACCATTATTAACCACCTCCCTTATGTCAAGGCTGCCTGAGAATGATGATGCTACCTTTGTTCTCTTTTCTCTGCAAAAATGACTTCTCCTTCACTGTTTCAGTAAAGGAAATGGTTCTTTATGTGAGAGAAGATTGCTTATTAAACTGTTACTAAAATAAAACTGCAAATGTGCTCTTGCCCATCCCCAAGAAGATCCAAAAGACACAGCTATGAAGTTTAGATCTAGCTTTCCATTTTACTTTTTTTTTTTTTTTTTTTTTTTTTAATTAAACAAAATACTCAGAATTTGGGACCCTGCTTAGAAGTTTATCTCAGTACTGGAAGCATATCTGGACGAAGTTAGCTACCAAAAGCAAACAGCATTATCAAGCAGGCCCTCAGTTTAAAGAAAGCAGCGCTCCCCTTCTAAAGGTACGCGTTCTTCCTTATCTCTTTGACACAGAGCATCAAGGTTTTAGCTTTCACAACGCAATGTTAGCACGCAGCGTTACAATGCAGCTAAACTGAGAAGGAAAATGCTGAGATGAGAAAGAGATCACGCAGTTCCTCAACCCAGCAACACAGCATGCAGATTCTGAACAATGAAACTTTTTTCCAAATCAAATAGCAACTGTGCCAATTTTAAGAGGTATTGCTCTTCAGTATTAGCACTTCTCAGGTACAACTTAAAAATGCTTCCTTTAGCTAACTACAAAGCTGGATTTGCATCACTTCCAACCAGCTCAGTGCAATCCACCATACATCAAAAAGCCCTAATTTCTAGGCAATGAAGAAGAAATTCATCAAGGTCTGAACACATCTCAATAATTCCACATTTCCATGATAAACCAGAATAAATACAATCACATTCACAAGTAGTAATACTGTTGGCAGAGAAGTACGATTCTTGTATCTGTGTAGAGCTCTGAGTTACAAGGGATCTTTACCCAACGTCTGTAGAACACTTTAGAAAACAGGTATCCTGCTAGTTGTAATTATTAATCAATTGCTCTTAGTGAAAAATAATGAAGTTTGATCATTTTTCTATTTTCTACAAACCTTTAGCTGAAAGGAGACAATGTACCCAAAGTAGGAAAGTCCTACTATCTGGATTGTGAAATACTTCAAAGATTTGTAATAAAGAAATTATTACCCCTCATTCAATTCCTGTTTGGGCTTGGATCCTCTGAAAGCTATCAAGCACTGAATTACATCTTGTAGCCACATCCCAAGCCTGTGGTTTCAAAAAAGTCGTTTCTATAAAGAGGACCAACTCTAGGCTCAGTTGTGCATGTGTAACACCTGCAATGGAAGCCCAGCTGATGAGACAAATGTGCTACAGGAGCTTCCACCCGAGAACATGTAGAACTGCAGAGTAGCAGAACAAAAATGGATCTTGGAGAGTCCAAGAAGGGCAGAGCAGGCAGCACCACCCAGGGCCTTCCTGCCAGGTTACGTTCCTCAGCCTGGCTCTCAGTTGGGGCTCTAAACTGCAGCTCTGGGGGAGCAGCGGCAGGACACAGTGTGTAATCTTCCAAGTCCTCTACAAGACTGACTCCTAAATGACCAGCACAATTTGCCAGCAACAGAATCTAGACCTCAGTTCAAACTTAGTGTCCCAGCCACAAAAGCATCCTTTCTTCTTGCTTTAAAACACCTAGGCCACATCTTGAAAAGTAAGGTAAATGTTTTTGTTACAGGAGGACAGGACAATTGTTCTGGGCACCGCCCAACTTACCTACTTCCTATCATGAAGCTTTTTTCTCTTATAAAGGAAAACTCACATTTCCAGTTTAACAATTTATGTCATCATAGGGCAGTAGGGTGTGAAGACAGCAATACTTTTATTAATGGTTACGTCCCTGTTTCAAGTCAAAACTGCATGAACGTAACCCACAAAGACAAGAAGCATATTATTTTGGTGAAAGAAGTAGTAGAAGAACTATTTAACTAGAAAGCTCCAGTGCTTTTGAACTATAATTTGAACTTTGCCAGATATCCATCTGAGGTTAAGATGGGTATCTTAACTTCCCTAATAGCATTCAGTGTCAAAAAACTCCAATGTCTGCTGCCATCCAGGAGAGCTGAGGACAGATGTGTAGGCAGGAAGAAACATGAAAGAATAAACCCCAAGTATCAGTGAGAGAGAAATCATGGGGAAATTAGACATGGTGAAAAAGAAGCAGCAGGAATGGAACAGTACACAGCACATCCTAGGGAGGGCATTACAAACCAGAACATAAACTGATGAATGCGTTTTTTTACTGGAAAAATCGGAGTTTAAATTCTAACGCATCCAACCATGCTGAAAGGTGCTGCTGACACCGTCTGCCTTACTGACAGAATCAACCACTGCTATGGCAGGGCCAGCAGCCAAGGGCGAGTTCACATCAGACACCTCGATGCAGAGCCTCACCTTAACAGCACCGACAGCTCTGTGGGCAGGAGGTGAGCAAAGGCTGCTGCTGGGAGGCACGAGTGATGCAGGCCCAGCCGTGGGCTGGGGCCACAAGGAGCAGAGCCACAGTGCTGGTGCAAGAGGAACCTGCAGCCTGAGACGGTGATAATGCTGGTGGCAGAATGAGACAAGAGGCAGTGCTTCCTCCTTCTGCTGAACTTTTATTCAACAACTATATTACAGATTAAAAAACCGCACTACCCAAGGCTCTCACAAATGCAGGACGGCCGCTGGCCTTGTATGTGCACTCGTGATTTTAGCACAACGAGGCAGAGCTGACTGCATTCTTTTCTAAGAACCAGCACTCCTGAGTTAGCAGCGCAAAAACGCACAGAAAGCATTGCCATTTTCACGACAAGCCTTTCAGGTGCAAAGAACGGACAAAAACCACACAGGACGTTCTCGTACCCCCAGCACAGCTGCTTTAACCTGAGGACCGCCAAAGCCCCGAAGCTCAGTGCAATGACCGCCGAGGAGCCAGGCGCGACCCGCAACCTCCGCTGCGGCGGCCCCGAGGCCGTTACAAACCCCGCCCGCTGCCACACGACGTCAGAGCCCCCTACACCGCACCCCGCCCTCCTCCCCCGGTGGCGGAAGGAGCCGCTGCCGCGCATGCGCCGGGCCGTCCCTTTCCGGCCGGCACGCGACCTTCTTTGCCCTCCCGCGCGCGCGCGCCCTCCCTCGCCTTCTCCCCGCGCGGACGGCCCCAGGCACGCGCGGGGCGGGGCGCGACGCGGCGCACGCGCCTCGCCGCTAAACCCCTCCTGCTCGACCCTCGCGCGTGCGCGTGGCGCTCGGCCGGCTCCCACCGCCCCACCCCCGCTGCGCACATGTGCTCCGCCGTCGGCGCGTGCGCTCTGCCGCCGAGCCCCCACCGCCCCCGGTGACGTCGCGAGGCGCAGGCGCCTTCCCTCTCGGCCTCTTCCCCCGCGGCCGCTGCGCGTGCGCGTGGGCCGGCGCCCCCCGCGGCCGCCCGCCTCCCCCCGCGGCGGCGCATGCGTCGTGCGCGCCGTCGGTGCGTGGCGTGCGGAGCGGTGGGGGCGGGTGGGGGCGGGGCGGGTATATATAGTGCGCGGCCGGGGCGGCGGCCTCCCCCTTGTCCCCCGGCCGCCGTCGGAGCTGTGTGCGCAGTGCGTGTGCTCCGGACACCCGGACACGCCGGCCCGGCCCCGCCGCACCATTTATTACTAAAAATACTAAAAAAGCCAAAAAAAATCAAAAAATCTTAAAAAAACCTTTTTAAAAAAAAATAAGCCTCCCTTCCTTCCACCTCCCGACGACCTCCTGCAACCGGCCGGTTTGATATAAAAGAACCCGGTGAAGCGAAGTCCCGGACCCGGCGCAGCCGAGAGGAGACACCGAGCAGCCCGCCCGACCCCGCCGCACCGCATCGCACCGCCAGGCCCGGCTCGGAGCGCCCGCCCCGCCGCTCCGCCGCCGCCCGCAGCCGTTAAGTTTCGAATCCGCCTCCGGAGATCCCCCGGCGCCGCCGTCGCCTCCCGCCGGCCGCTGCCCCGACGGAGCGCCCATCCGCCGCGGCCCCCTCGCCTCGCCAGCGCCTCCCCCTTGCCCTCCCGCGTCGGGAGACGGCGGCAGGATGAACCCCAGCGCCCCGAGCTACCCCATGGCCTCCCTCTACGTGGGGGACCTGCACCCCGACGTGACCGAGGCCATGCTCTACGAGAAGTTCAGCCCCGCCGGGCCCATCCTCTCCATCCGCGTCTGCAGGGACATGATCACCCGGCGCTCCCTCGGCTACGCCTACGTCAACTTCCAGCAGCCCGCCGACGGTGAGCGAGCGCCCGGCCCGGCCGCGGAGCCATGTTACCCCGCCCCCCCCTTCCCTCCCCCCTCTCGCCCGGCCCGGCCGCCGCGTCCATTTTCCCCGGGCGCGGGGTGGGGCTCCGCCGGGCGGGGAGCGAGGCCGGGAAGTTGGTGCCGCCGCGCGGCCTGGGGCCGTCCGCGCCTCGTGGCGGGCGGGGGGGCGGCGCTGCCGGGAAGCGAAAGGGGAACGCGCGGGGCCCGGCGCGGCGGCCTCGGGGAGCGGCGGGGCCTCGGGTGGCGGGGGGCGGGGAGCGCCGGCCGCCCGTAACGGCCGTGGCTGCGGCACGAACGGGGCTGGGGCGGGGGAGGCGGCGGGAAGCGGGCGGCCCATCGGGTGCCGCGCGGCCCGGCCCCGGCGCAGGCCGGAGCGATGCGTCGGCGCTGTGGCGGCCCGTCACGTGTGGGAGCGGGGAGCTGCTCGGCCTCCCGGCCCTGCCGCATCCCGGCCCGCCCCGCCGCACGCTGACAACTGCTTGGCGCCTTGCTTCCTCTCCTGAACTAGCTCGTCGTGCGGTGCTCCCGTTTCTCTGAAGTTATATCAGTAAGGAAAGTTCCCGTTTCGCTCTGGACGCATCTCTGCCAAGTTCAGCGTGCCAGGGCGTTCCTATAAAGGGCCACATCTGATCCATGTAAAGTTCTATGGAATCCAATTACGAGAGAGAATTTGGCCAGCTAGAGCACTCTCGCTTTCAAATACTGTCAACTAAGCAGCTTTCCATTATTTGTGATTTTATTTTCAAGCATAAGAGAGTGAGAGGTCTGAGTTACAAACTTTTCAGGCACTTGAATTGTCTGCCCGTCGGAATTGGCTTCAGCACGCAGCTGCCATCAGGGATGGGACTTCTGATGCCCTGATGATATTGGGGTGGGAGGAGTGGAGTAAAAGTTACCCCCTTCCATGAAAGGTTTCAGTTGTTCTCAGCTCTCTGACTTCATAGAGCTTTTCATCTGCCCAGACAGTGCTCAGAATCATGGAATCTGAATGCTTGCCCTGCTGCACGTTGCTTTTAGTCATTAAAAAGTTACGATGCAGGTCACTCAAAAAGAAAATGGGGGGTCAGCACAGTTCAGCACTGTGGTATGATAATGTCAGGGCAGAAGCTGAGGGTGTTCCACATGCTTTTCCTCCTCAGTAATGACAGAGCTCTGTAAAACAGGCCTCACCTTTGTGGTTAGCTGAACAGCCCCAAGCTTTGTGACTTATTTTATCATTTGTTGCATGTGGGAGTCAATGGAGCTTTTCACCTGAGCAGTGCTTGCAGACAGAATATGAGAGCAGACCTCTTATGAAAAGGCTGTTACTTCACATTTTTAGGTAATTTTCTAGCTTTGTGGTGGAGGTGTCCAAATCTTGCCCTCCGTGCACCCCAACTACCTGGAGGCTCTTACTTAAGGTGCACTGCAGTGATAGCATGATTATAGTTTTGCAGTGAGTTTAGAATTTGATGTTCTTGACAAATACCTAGAAAATGTCTGCTGGGCACACAACCCACTTTCTGAAGCCTTGAAATAGCAACTCTGAGGAGAAAAGGTTACTCCTGTCATCATACTGTTTTCCTTTTAATTCCATGCTTGCTGCCTTCTCCTGGTTTAGCCTAATTTTTAGCTACACTCCAGACTGTGCTCATTAAGCAGCTGGTAACTACTAGCTGGGGCTTAGGAAGGTATTGGAAGGCGCATTTGAGTTAGCAGCTGTCTGAACTAGGGATCTCACAGCTCTTCCCCAAGCTCCTTAGGCTGATGACACACTTGTGAGGTATGCACGCATTTCACAGTTGTGACTTCTCTGAATTTGAGTCATTGTCCAGAGTAAAGCCCAGGAAACGTCATTTCATCACTGAACTATACCTATTTCTGAGCACTTTACCTTCAGTTTGTCAGTGGCTGCATTTCCAGAGCTTTATTATATTATTTTATAGCTATACCTGAGTAGATACAGTGCAGCTCAGTGCTGAGCATGTTTTCTGTGTGTTCGTGAAGTTACTCTGAAGTTGACCAGCCAGTTGCTGTGACTGAAGTGAGCCCTGACTCATTGCGTAAAGCTGGGCAGCATCAGCAGAAGCATAGCGTAGGTAGGTGTGTCTCATGTCACCAGTGAACTGCTGAATGGGATTGTCCCCTGCAAACCAGAACAGACTTCTGTAGCAGCCAGCTGAAATGCAAAGAAGCAAGCCAATTGTACTGCTTACAGATTTTGATGAGAGTACTTTATACCTAGTAAATTGTGCAAAATACTCAAGTGATGTTTTAAAGTATATGTTGGTGTGGCAGTGTGGTGCTGGTTAAGCAGAAGTCTTGAGGTTCCTTGGCCATGTGCTCCAGAGAAAAGGAGGAGTGGAGTTGCCATGCTGTCCTTGTTCTGGATAACTTGTATCAGGCTAAGATACAGCTGGCTGTTAGCGCAGAGCAGGCTGTTACAGGCGGGGAAGGACTCCCTTGCTTGGAATCAGATGTCTGGGTCTTTGGGAAATGTGTCTGGGAACGCACATTCTTGAGAAGTGTCAGGATTATTCTAGAAGCAATTAGCACAAATTGGAAAAGCCTATTTTCTAGTAAAAGCAAGTCCTGTTGCTACTTCTGGAAATAATGAGCTGTTTATTACTGGCACTTTTGCTGGTGTCGGCAGTAATAGTTCTAATGACTTCCAGGGCAAGGCCGGTGTTAGATGGTTCTTCTGCAGCATGTCCTGATGTCCACAGTTGATTTTGTTTATCGGGTTTTTTAGTAATTTAAAGTGCTCTGGTGCATTCCATTTCCCAAAATCAGTGACTTAGGCTGGCTTTTCCCTCCTGCTTTACTTGTAGTAAAGTTTGTGATATCTTCATTGGTGTATAAAGATTGATGATGCTTACATTTCTGTCATTTTGGCTCTAAATCAGTTATCTTGCTACAGTCATGTGAATATGGTAACAGTATCAATTGGCGTTTTTAACAATAAAACAGCTATTTACCTGGTTATCCTTCACAGATGTCTTTCAGGAAATATAATCTTAAAATTCACTTGTAATCTGAAACATGGCAAGGAAGGCGATAACGCAGTGTACCAGCTAACCAGAGGCTGATTGCATGTTTTCTTGGCCATGGTGTTCGGTAACAAAGCCAGATACGTGAGCAGCACTTCATGGAAAAGAGAGATTGACAGTGTGGCTGGCCTTTGGTGCTTCTAAGAAAAGCAAATAACTGACATGGTTACAGTCTTTCTTTAAATTAATACAAAATTATTTCAGTCTCGTTAACATCTCAGTGCTCTCCTGTACGCAGATGGCAGTGAAATGAGTTGGTGCAGATGGATATGACTTCAGGTGTATATCAGAACTTTTTCCCATGTTCTTCCAGACAAGAACAAAAATTAAAAAGAGCTTGCGTAGGAGATGAGCTCTGCCGTAAATTAGAGCTGTTTCTTTCTTGCATAAATACCTTGTTGACTTAAATGATCACAGACGTGTGTCGTTGCTTTGAAAGGACGTAAGAAAACTGAGGATGTCTTGACAAGTTCCCTGCCTAAGTATACTGAGGCCTTAAATTCAGACTTTGAAAAGTTAGTTAAGGAGTTCCACTGGAAAAGCTGCTCCATTGGAGTAACAAAAGCTGGTTCATGCTACTGCATTGTGCTGTTTCAATGCTTGCTCCTTCTTTGACCTTGTGTGTATTTAATTGTGAGCTTTTAATGTATGTTTTTTGAGACTTTTCTAAGTTGAATACTAGTTTTACATCTCTCTGAACTGTCCCTGGCCTGGAAGTCCATCACAGATATTTTTGTTACTGAAGTGCTGTGTGAAACAGTTGCTTGAACTGCACCTGGCAGTGCAATTCTGTCAGTTTATGGGGATGTTGGTGACTTAGGCATTGCTGTGTTAATGCTGGCAAAAGGCCCGGTGTAGGCATATGTTGTACCCCCAGAAACGTTTTTATTGGTATGATATACACGTGGTCTAGGGATGGTCAGCTGAATTTCACAGATGTTCAAACCTTTCCTCCTTTGGAAATGGGTCAGAATTGCCATTTGATTCATTTTCCTCCATGAAAGTCCCTCCTTTGCATAGCGGGGTACAGTCACTACTGCTACTGGGATTTCTTCTGTTTACCCAGCTGACCTGCGTGCCTTCCTTTTTCTTCTGTGCAGCCTTAGCAGAGGAGATACTTGCCAATTTTTACTTGCCTAAAAGAGAGGATTTTGTTTGCATTGAAAGTTTGGGTTTGCATCTTGATGGCTGTGGTCCAGCTGAAATTTTCTGAAGGATTGTATTTAAAATGCTTTTTTTGTGCTTATTTCAGTAACTTTAGTATTTCCCACTAATTCCATGGTTCTTTTCCAGCTGAACGAGCTTTGGATACTATGAATTTTGATGTCATTAAAGGCAAACCGGTGCGCATTATGTGGTCCCAGCGTGATCCATCTCTACGCAAAAGTGGCGTTGGAAACATCTTCATCAAAAACTTGGACAAATCAATTGATAACAAAGCTTTGTATGACACTTTTTCTGCTTTTGGAAACATCCTTTCTTGTAAGGTTAGTGACAAGTTATGGGTGCATTTAACGATTTGACATTAAAAAAAAGAATTCAAATTATGCGGGAAGCATTCCATGGTTATTACAACAAAGTTTTTCTTTAATAGGTGGTATGTGATGAAAATGGATCCAAGGGTTATGGATTTGTACATTTTGAGACACAAGAAGCTGCAGAAAGAGCTATTGAGAAAATGAATGGTATGCTGCTTAATGACCGCAAAGTGTAAGTACATAAGTACGTTGTTGGGGATCAACAGGCTGAATTCAAGTTACAGTAGACACATATCTCAAAGCTTACTTAGAAAAGGCAAGTTGTTCTAAACACTTCTGTTCTAAAGAGGATTTAGAATTTGAGCACTGGGAATAGTAGGAGCTGTGTTACCTACTTTAAGGCAGAATAAGTTCAGAAAACTCTTCCTAGAGAAGAAAAAAAGTTCTATCAGTTCTCTTATGAGCCGATGCTCTGATGAAGATTTGGGAAACTTTTTTTATGATGCTACTGATCCCAGATGAAGTGTAGCCCATGGGGTATTCTGAACAAGCTATTCAATCTTGAACAGTAGTCTGATTATACAAAATGTTTTTATGAGTGTGTGTTAATAGATACCCTAAGGAACAGGAGTAGGAAACAAAACTTAAGGAAGCAATGTTTTGAAAACCATAGCTACTCTTATGCTGTAGTGAAAAAACAGATTATTAGGTTATTGATCAGTGATAACTAGGTCGGACTAGCGGATGGCTGCCTCGCAGCTGAGTGATCATTATGGCATTTGGAATAATAATCAGAAATCAGCATTAGCCTTGTAATTTCTGTGTTAGAGGAGTTCTTTGTAGTGTGGAGTGTTACGTTTTTGACCTTTAGTGTTCTCAGCCAATTCACAATGGTATTTGACTGCAGAGCAAGTTGCACTATTTATTTCTCCATGCCCTGTGAGTGAAGGAAAAAAAAAAAAAAAAAAAAAAAAACCAACAAAACTTTGCTTTGACAGAGGTTAGAAAGGTACATAAGGGTGTGAGGGAAGCTAGTTTGTATCCCCTGCTTAAAAGCTAGGTTGGCAAACAGTGACTGGTTTTAAGGCTGCCACGTTTTCCGTGTGGCAGAGAGATTATGCTGGTATCTAGAATTTCAGTTTACCTAGCACTCTCTCCCATTGTCCACATCTCCTGATGTCAAAGGCTGTACAAGAGCAAGCAGTGTTGCCAATAACTTGAAAGCATTTTTGTTCTAATTGCGATAAGATTGCACCGATATGAAAAAGATAGGGAAATTGGTTTTGATAGCTTTATCTTGAATATTTTATCTCAAGAATTTCATGCCTATAATGAATAATGAGAATGAGTGAGAATAAAATATGATGCAAGAGGATTAAAGTAATTTTTTAAATCTTTCTCTAATACACCTTTTCTGTTCTCCTGGAATCAGATTTGTTGGAAGGTTTAAATCCCGCAAGGAACGTGAGGCAGAGCTTGGAGCCAGAGCAAAGGAATTCACCAATGTTTACATCAAGAATTTTGGAGAAGACATGGATGATGAGAGACTTAAGGAACTCTTTGGCAAGTTTGGTAATGTCTTATGCTTTGAGTTTATATAAACACCGCTGAACTTCTACTTAGTTTGTGTCTGTACAGTGCTTTGTAATAGGAACAATCAGATGGCTCTCTGCAGCTTTATTTAATAAGTTAGTCCTTATTACAGTTTGAATTTGAGCTAGTAATTAATACTCACTACAGAATTTTAAATAACTGGAATAGAATACAGTCCTCCTATCAGAGCTTTCTGATGATCTGAAAATATTGTGTAGTCTCTTTAATGGATTTTGCAAATCTTGAAGTTGTGAATAGAAATGTTTTCTGTTGTACGCATTGATGCTATGAGTTCACTACAGGATACATGACAAATGAGTTTCCTGTTGCTTTTTCACAGATTTGCAGACTAACCTTTATTCAGAGTATCTGTGCTTTCCTTATTTAGTTGCACTGTGGTGACTTAAGAAATTGCAAGTAACTTCACCGTGAGCAAGCCGTTCAGTTCTGTCTTGACCCTTGGTTATGTGCAGGGCAGAATTATTGTGGGAGTACATCTAGTAATGTATCTGAGGTGTTATTGTTGAATCAGGAAGTGGCAAACTTCCTTTATCCAGTCACAGATCCTTATACTGGTCTATAGGCCACATCTATTGTATCGTTTTTTTCCTCTGTCTTGCTGGATTCCAGTGGATGTCATGTAAACCAAGGCAGAGCCTTGTATATGAGATCCTGTAGCAGCCTTAAGTCGCATTCACAGGAAATTACTTTTTACTACTGACATATCTGTGGATGAAATGGTAGCAAATTTAGCTAATAGCTCTTGCAACTGAATTTGGATGGCAGTTTTACAAAGGTTCAGAACTGCTGAGCTGAGGTCCTTTTGCCAAAGCACGTAGAGCTAATAGAAGAGTCTCCTTTTCCAGCCTTTCGTACCTTTTTCAGAGTGTGGAAGCACTAGCACTTCAAATGTTATTTTTTTCCATTAAAAATTACTGGATTCACTTTGAAGTTAAATTCCTATCCCATTATGATTGAAAATGCAGTACAAAAGATACTCAGCGTGGCAGGCATCAGCCATAAAGGCTACAGTTCAGCATCTGGGCAGATCAGCAGTTTTATCCTAATGGGTGGCATTTCTTAGATACTGTCGTTGATGTAGGAATCTTTTGTGGTAAAAATGAAGAAATAAAATATTGAAATTTCTAAACAGTGTTCAAGAGATGAAGAGAACATACGCAACATAAAATATTTCATTGACATTTTAGGTCCTGCCTTAAGTGTGAAAGTTATGACTGATGAGAGTGGAAAATCCAAGGGCTTTGGCTTCGTTAGTTTTGAAAGACATGAAGATGCCCAAAAAGTAAGTTTTTGTACTTCATTGTAGGAATTCTGACTGAAAACCAAATAAGAAGTTTCAGTGAGTGCATAGGAAATTTGTGAATTGATCAAGAGTTCCTATTTGCTCATGGGCACTGCAAAACCAGCTATTTGCTTCCTAAACAACTGAACATAGTTTCTATCACTTAAAATGCTGTCTTATGAGCAAAAGGACTTCATTTGTGGAGCCTATTAAGATACTCTGAGAAAGCTGGAACTGATGTAAGATGAGACATTTTGAATAATGTGAGAACCTGTTGTAGCTAGGCTTGAAGATTTCAGTGAAATTCGGATTTCTTCATTGGTGCAACACACAAGCATGGTAAATTATTACATCTCTGCAAAACACAAATGAATCATTGGATCTAATTTGGTTGCACAAAACATTTGTGCAAGTGCAAGGCAGAAAGGATTGCTTTTTCAGACTACAGTACTGCAAAGTCAGCAGGAAGGCTATTAGTTTTATGAGTACGTTTGGCACAGCTTTAAGAAAATAGTCAGCCCTGTGATGTTGCTTTTACCTTGAAGAGTAACTTTGGAACAAGGATCCTATTAATTTGTGTATGTGTCTATAGCATGCCAGTGTGCTGTATGATTTAATTCTTTGGCAGCTGGTTGCTTTCTGTCAGTTTACTATGACAGGAAGGACATAGAATCGGGAGGAAAAACTCAGCCCAGAAGAGATAAAGGCAACAAATCAAGCTTGCTTTTCAACAGACGGTTTTGTAATTCGTTTGATTTGTTCGTAGTGCAAGAATCCATGCATGAGATGGAATAAGTACTGTCTTAAAAGTACATTTTTTTCAGTCTTGCATACATTCATAAGTGAATTGCTTCTCTTACAGTAGTCAAATATGCACATATGATGTTTTAAATAACATGGAATACAAATATCTCGGTAAATACGAAGCACTGCTAACCTCTTGTTTATTACTGAAGGCTGTAGATGAGATGAATGGAAAAGAGCTCAATGGGAAACAAATCTATGTTGGACGGGCTCAGAAAAAAGTGGAAAGACAGACGGAGCTGAAGCGTAAATTTGAGCAAATGAAGCAGGACAGGATCACCAGATACCAGGTTCCCTTTTAATTCAAGAGAACTTCATTTTTGGATTTATGTAGGTCATGTGCTTTCAAAACTAACTTTTTATTTTCTTAGGGTGTAAACCTTTATGTGAAAAATCTTGATGATGGAATTGATGATGAACGTCTTCGAAAAGAATTCTCCCCATTTGGTACAATCACTAGTGCAAAGGTAAAACTTACGGATTGGACTTGTGCTTTTATTGATGAGTGGAGAGGGAGAAATGAGAAACGTGACCCAGTCACCTGTTGTTCTTACTATTATTATATAGTCATGAACACCTGTTGCCTTGATTTTTACGTATTTCAGGTTAAATACATCATGCCTTTCTTGACATAAACTGTGTACTGATGTTACTGAAGAAAAATTTTATATTTTAGTGCATTTCTGTGCTCAGTTTTACCTCACTGAGGTTTTTATCTGTATTCACTAAAGAATTAGCTTGTCGTTACATTACATTTCTTTTTAAAAATCCATTCAGTAAAACAAACCTGTGGTCTCACTTGCATAATAAGCTGAAAAAAAGAGCTTGTGTAAGTTGAATGGGGCCAGATGTAGCTTTTTTTTTGTCTTACTGACAGGTCATGATGGAAGGTGGACGCAGCAAAGGATTTGGGTTTGTCTGCTTTTCATCACCAGAAGAAGCCACCAAAGCTGTCACAGAGATGAATGGTAGAATTGTGGCTACTAAACCATTATATGTAGCTCTAGCCCAGCGTAAAGAAGAGCGCCAAGCTCATCTCACCAACCAGTATATGCAGAGAATGGCAAGTGTAAGAGCAGTCCCTAACCCAGTAATCAACCCCTACCAACCAGCACCTCCTTCAGGTTACTTCATGGCAGCTATCCCACAGGTATGTATAAAGCTGAGTAACCAAATGCTTAGTACTATATATGTAATTTGTTTAGATTTAAAAGTAAATAAAACAATTAGCATTGATTCATAATTTCAGCATTGTAATTTTGTAGCAGAAAGATGAGTCACTGCTCAGCACGCCCTCTGAAGATAACAGGGTAACATAATGTTTTTGCATCTGACAGACTCAGAACCGTGCTGCATACTATCCTACTAATCAACTTGCTCAACTTGCTAGACCTAGTCCTCGCTGGACTGCTCAGGGTGCCAGACCTCATCGTAAGTCTCTTCTTTGCTTTTCCAACCATGGTGATCAACTCAATAAGCCTTTACCTTTGAAATTTTATATGTGTTTTGTGGAACCACAGTCTGAGTCTTTGCTACATTTTATGGTATTACTTCTGAGCTCTTTCCCCCATTCACTGTCTCAGTGTGTAACACAGTACATCTTTCCTAAAACACAGCATTCCAAAACATGCCTGGTGCTATCCGCCCGGCAGCTCCCAGACCGCCATTTAGTACCATGAGACCGGCTTCTTCACAAGTACCACGAGTCATGTCAACGCAGCGTGTTGGTGAGTTTCACTTCTAATAACGTTTAAGAATAAAACCTCTTTTTAGTTTTGATGATTCAGAATCTCTCCAACATTCAAAAGTTCTTCTCTAGCTCCTACTAGATAGGTAAGCTGGTCTCTCCTTTTGGTAGTTGTGTAGAGTACTATCCCAGCAAAGACTGAAAATCAGTTTTCTGCTGTGGTCCCCATCTCTTACTTCCTTTAGCGTGCGTTTCGATGGTGCTCTATGTCAGCTTCTGCCATTTCTTACAGTTGTCACCCTGGTGTTTAGAAGAAGCTGCATGTGAAAATTCTGAGATGATACAATTTTAGCTCTTACTGTTGAGTAGCAGAACTATCATGTGTCCAGAACCTGCATGTCACTGAACGAACCAGATCTAATTGTGTTGGAGTCTTAACTCCCTGATAACATCCAAAGCAGTGGGGTTTTTTTAGCCATGTGCTTCATGAAAGTGTCTTTTTTAGGATTGCTATTGACAGCAGGCACTCAGGAAATCAAACGTCCTTTGAGGTTAGAATGAAATTAAATCAATACTTAACCAAAAGTGAATGTTTTCTTGCATGTCTTTAAATAGCACGTAGGAAAAAGCAACTCATTAGTGATTATGGCTATAAAGCGACAACCAGTGAACTTCTAGCTTTGAAGCTTCAATGTGACAATTCTGCTGAGATGAATCTATAACACAGTACCTGAATTAGGTGTTCCATTTTGATTGGTTAACTTTTGTACAGTGCATGCTAAATTAAAGATTGAATTGTTCACCGACTGAATTGTTATCTTTTCAGCTAATACATCAACACAAACAATGGGTCCACGTCCTGCAGCAGCAGCTACTGCAGCTACTCCTGCTGTACGCACAGTACCACAGTACAAATATGCTGCAGGTGTTCGCAATCCTCAGCAGCATCTTAATACACAGCCACAGGTTGCTATGCAGCAGGTATGTAATTTTAGGAACTGGTCATGCTTTTGCTGGGTTTTCTGCAGATTAAGGGTGGAGGTGTGTATGATTAAGAGTTTCCTTTGTTTATCTAGAATTCAGGCTTTGCATTATGGCACCAGTAGAGTTTGGGGTTTTAAGTATGTTTCAAGTTCACCTGGGATGGGATGCGATCCTGTGTTACTTTATATTTTCCAGTTTGATACCTTAACCTGAATTTTCCTTGTGACTGCTCCACAATGGAACGGTTGATGCTTATCTCCAGCATCGCTCAGTCTGAACCAGCTCTGTTTGATTAAATTGACTTGGATGTAATGTATTCCAGGTTTCTGACTGTGTAGGCATTGTTTATGCTGAGTTGTGTAACACAGGATATTTGAAGCTGCAACTAATTATAAGCTAGAATTTAATCTCTAAAGGGTGTAAAATTAATTTGCAGCCTGCTGTCCATGTGCAAGGTCAGGAACCCTTGACTGCTTCCATGTTGGCTTCTGCCCCTCCACAAGAACAAAAGCAGATGTTAGGTATGTACATGGTATCTTTATGACTTGTAGCAGAAGTATGCTGAGTACTCTATTACTAATCTTAAAATACAGAATAAATGGTTTTCAGGGTGGAACAAGGAGACTTGCGTTGCTGTTTTTCCTTCAATCTAGGTTGTGCTCATCATCTGAGATTTCTCACTCCTGATGACGTTTTTTCTTTCTAGGTGAACGTCTATTTCCTCTTATTCAAAGCATGCACCCTACTCTGGCGGGTAAGATCACTGGTATGTTGTTGGAGATTGACAACTCTGAACTCCTTCACATGCTTGAGTCTCCTGAGTCTCTTCGTTCGAAGGTAGGTGGACTTCTGCCTCGTCATTTTCACACTGATTTAACAGGTGCTCTTGCTGGCACAGTAGAGTGGGCAAAGTGCAACAGAGTGTGGCCCAGAATGTGAACTTCTAATATCTTCTTTTGGTGGGTAGCAGTCATTTAACTTAGCATGAACTGAGACTGTGATGTTATTCTTTCCTTCTTGATAATGCAGGAATTGTTTGTATGTATACTTCAAACCAGTTTAACTAAAACATAAATAAGCTTCCCTTTATTAATTTTTGATATTTTTTTTACTTACCAGGTTGATGAAGCTGTAGCCGTACTACAAGCCCACCAAGCTAAAGAAGCTGCTCAAAAGGCAGTTAATAACCCTACTGGGGTTCCAAGTGTTTAATAAGTAAGTTTTCCGAGTAATGAAGTATTGTAGGTTAATGAGGGCAGTAGTACCTCGTCCATGGCAGTGAGCTTCCAGGCAGTCTGTCACTTACAGCCACAGAAAGCAGCAGCAGCTATGGTTGCAGTTGTAGAATAGTTTTGTGCTCCATTCTGTTCAGTTCAGCAGCTCTTGTTTAGCAAATGCTGCTGGCACTTCATCTCGTGTATTGAGCAAGAATGGGAGCATTGTTTCTAGCAGCAAATTTAGCTGGTGCATGCCTGCAAAAATGAGCAGTTCTATCAGACACTACTATTCGTACTGTTGTTCAGGAAGAACTTGAGTAAATTGTGGGAGTAAGCTTAAAATGATGCTTAACCCTATTTTTTTATGTATGAAATAGTCTATTTACACGATAATTTATTTACATATGCCAAAATTTAAAATCACAATAATTAAAACTAAATTACAGATTTTCTCGATTTTATGTTTTAATCGGTTTAGCTTTAATGTTAGTTAAAATGTTCTCTTGGTTATCTTCTGAGAGGTTAGTATCTGAATCTTGCATGACAGGAAGAAGCAAAAGGTGCTATTCTACAGTTTCAAAAGGTAAAAAATGCTGTGGAGTTGAGGATGACATAGGAGTGTATGCCCCATCTAGTTTGGTTGGGCTTTGTGTGCATGTGAGCTTCTCATGTTTACAGCTAGTGGTAGAAGAGGACTGCTATTAAATTTGATTACTTTGCCTCCATTTTTCTTGGTGGTCTCCTTTCTACAGGCATGAGATGCCCTTCTGGAGACAGAACGAGTCATGCTTTTCCCATGTTTTTTTGGTTTTGTTTTTTGCTAGTGATACTTTCACACTGGAGATAACAAGTGCTGAATAGTTGTCTATGCTGAACTAAGAATGTTACTCCTTGTGCTCTATGATGCTTTATGGAATTTGAAAGTACTGTTACTAATTGTTAGAGCTTTTGATGTGCTGGCCTTGGAGATGACCTGCAATCAAGTTGTTACAGTAAGAATGGATTGTGCCTAGTCTAAGGCCAGGCTGTGCAGTGTGCTGTTCAGTTGTAGGCTGTTTTATCTTAACCAAGCATCACAGACTTGAGACACTCTATTTCAGTATCTCTAAAAAGTGGGACACCTACCTCTCTGCAGTGCTTGTAGAGAATATTGGTGTGACTTATAGTCTGAAAGCCCATGGTGTTTTCAGGTACGCAGTTGCAGAAAGCATGTCAGAAAGGAAGGGGCTGCTTTGATTTCAGATCCTCCTAACAGCACTGTTTTTGTTTTCAGGAAGATCCGGGAACTACAATCTAGAACTTCGCTTCACCGAAGAAAAAAAAAAAAATTTAAACATGGAAAAACTATTAAATATTGAGAAAAACATTGCAAAATATAAAATGAATAAAAAAAGGAAAGGAAACTTTGAAGTCAATGTACAGAGCAATGCCGGGGCTAGTAAAACAAATGCTAGTCCTAGATTACTTATCGATTTAAAATTAAAAAAAAATAGTAAAATAAAAAATACAAATTAATGTTTTATAAACCCGGGGGAAAAGAATTTTCAGCACAGTACAAAAATTTAAAGCATTCCTTTCTTTAATTTTGTAATTCTTTACTGTGGAAAAGCTCAGAATATCACCACTGTTTTAGTTGACAGTGGGAATTGATAGCTGAGCAAAGAAACGTAATTTGGATTATAAAATTCTTCGTTTAATAAAAATTCCTTAAACACTGATTTAATTGTCATGGTTTTTTGTACGTTGTACTTCTGATGAGACCTTTCAGAATACCAAGTTAGAATCCAGCTTTTTTGTAGCATTATCTTATAGCTACCTGTTAAGCTTAGGCATTAAACAAAAAGAATAAGACAAAAAGAATAGTTAGACCCACATCTAGGGTTTTAAAATCCCTAACAGCATGGTGTCTGGGCTCTTGTCAGCGTTTGATTAGAAACAGCCCTTTAAATACTGTACCTTTGTAGGTGTGAAATGTTGTTATAAAAGGCTTGTGATGGGATTCTGTAGCACACCACAGCCCCATGTGGCACTTGCACACTCTGCTCTTACAGTGCTTGAAGGAAGGAGCAGTCTCCATATAGGTCAGCTGCTGTTCCTTTGGAGTTGACCCCAAACCTGCAAATAAACTTCACTGTGTCTGAGGTAGAGGTAGACTAGTATGGATAGATGTGAAGGAGTGAGAATTGTCTGCAACAGTGTTGTATTTAAGGGATACAATTTCTGCAGAATTGCAGGCAGGGAGGTTAATGAGCTGTTGATAGAAGGCTATCTGAAATCTGTGTTTTCTGGAGGAGGATGTCAGTGTTTTCTGGACCTATTGCTGCAATCAGAGGACTGTAGTGTGCTTTCTGAAATGCCCTCCTCACCCCAAAAAATAATTAGCAAGAGTTGGACTTCATTTTTTTCCCTTCTGCAGAGAACTTCAGAATGGATTTTTCTTTTCACTGAATCAATTTGAGAAGTAAGCCAGCATAGAGAGGTTGTCTGACACAAATGAATCCTCTATCCCACACATCACAAAAAGTGCAGTAGGGTGAGCTTGTACAGTTCTGATATTTAGCCCCCTCCTGATGGAGGCAGATTGATCACCCTTTAGTTTCCAGTCTTGCTGAGTTGTGTGACTACATTTAAGGATTTCTGAAAGTTGATGGTAAATTCCAAAATACCCCAATGGAGGCAGTTTAAGCAAGATGGGGTAAGAGGTTGAATGGCAGTTTGAGGTTAGAAATGCCACATCAGTGGGCAGCACTGGGCTGAATTTACTGGAACTGAAGGCTGCTCTCAAAAAGGTCTCTGTTCTTATCTTGGTTTCCTTTTTATGATACCAGTGGACACTAAACTAAACTGGCCAGTTTCCCTTTTCCTCTTCCCATTTTCTTTTTAATCAGCTTGTCCTTTCCTTACAAAGGGAGATGCCGTACCTTAAGTACTATTGTATCAATCAGTTAGCATCATGGCAAGTGATACACATCACAGCTTTTCATTGAAAAGCCATAGGAAAGCTATGAATTTTGGCTCAGAAATGCTGCAGGTGTTTGACCAATCTCAAGACCATCAAGCCAACTTGGAAAGAATCTGCAACTCTGGTGCTAGCAAAAGGGATCTGGGCCCATGTTCATGTCAAGACTTGAAAACTGGGGGAATCCTTCTTATGCATTACTCTCATGGGTACCAATTTGCATGTAGGAGCCCGTTTCTTCTGAGCCATGACTGTATCTCACTTGCTGCCTTGCTGCTTTACAGGTTTTTCTCAGTGTAACAGAAAGAGCATATAAAAAATAAAAAGGCAACCAAGGTATGACTCCTCGAAGAAGCAGGCAGAGACTTCAGCATGGCAGCAGTGTAACTGCCATCGCTTAGGCAACTGTGGGTCTATACAGTGGGACTATTTCTATGAAGGAGGGCTTTTAGTCCCCCTTAGGATGTGCTTAATAATGGCAGATATTAGCTGTCTCCAAATGAAAATGTAGCTGGCAGCATTACAAATCCTTAGGATACAACAGTTGAATACAAATTTGAAATAATGTTTTTGGCTACGCCAAGACCACAAGGTGTGAATGTAGTTGTGGTGCCCTTTGAAGTAGCTGGGCAGCAAGAACAAAGAAAAAGAATATTTTCCAAAAATAAAATAATTTGAAATGTTTCTTAGCTTTCTCACATGTTGAATTAAGATTTAATGTAATTATTAAGGGGAAAAAAACCCAAACAACTCCAAGCTGAGCCAACATAATGGGGCTGTTGCACGTTATGTACTAAGAGCAGAATGTCTCTGTGCCAGAGTCTCCTGCTCCCCACGTAATCTGCTAAAGAAACATCCTGAACCAAGTTGTGTTCCAGCTGGCTATTGCTGCCTGGAGATGCTCTTTTGATAGCCCTTAGCAACCTCTGAAGTATTCCATGTGATATCTGAGCACTCTGAAATCAAAAATGCTGCCCTGGGCAGGTGAGTTTGTTGTGTCACGCTGCATCAACAAGGACCTTGTGTTGTGCATGGTCCAGGTTAAACCTGAAGTCAGCAGATGAGGTAAAATAGGCATTACAGTATCAAGTGTGCTCCAAATGTGTTGTATTGACTGCTACGAGAAGCTTGCTTAATTCTGTTCCTTGCCTCTGTTAGGTTTGCCACTTTGGTTTCTCCTCCCATGGTTTTGCGGGTAAGAACCAGATTCATACAGATGGGAAGTGACCAGCAGCCTAGAATGACAGCCGACATGGAAAGCTCCAGTCCATGGCCTGGAGCATAGATCTTCCTCTGCCAATACTTGGCATGTTTTCCACCAAACTCTTCACACCTTTCCTCACAGGTGCAGTTGTGGCTTTCTGAAGCAGCCTGTGAGTGAGGATGCATGCAGGGGCCTTGCCCAGGAGGGGATGGAAAGCTGTTCTGGAGCTCACAGGGTGTGGGTGCCCCACCTCCAGGCCCAGCAGCGCCTGTGGCACCAGGAGCTGGCTCATCAGAGGGCTTTGCGTGGGCACTCCAGAAGTTGTCAGACCGGTTGTGTTTGGCTGTAGAGATGAAAGAGGAGAACAAGTCATCATCAAACACGTTGCACAAAATGTTATTTTATTTACTTTGTTGCTTTGTTTTGTTTTTCTAGAATTCCCGCATTTTGTTCTACTCTGAAAAATATGTACAAACCTTGTTCCACTGAGAATGGGTTTTCCTCAGGTCATGGTATGAGTCACAGCCTTTCCAAAAGATATTGTTCTCTCCTGCAAAGAGCCTTGTGGTGAGACCATCTCAGCAACAGTTTGTTTACAGGGATAAGATTTCATCTGTGTTATATCCATATCGATTAACTCGTTGTGTCTCCAGAAGCACAACTTGGGTAAATCCACAGACAGCAACTGGTGAGCCCAGGGGTGGCCCCAGAAGGTTGGAGCTCAGCCTGGGAGCAGTTCCAGCATTGCCCGGGCCAAGGGGTGAGGCAGGTTAACCAAGCACAGCATTCGGAGTTGCACCAGCACAGCAGGAACCGCCCCATGGTTCCAGCTAGCTGAAGGCAATTGTTCCTGGGTGAGTCTGCACATCTTTGTCTGGTTTGTTTCTAACCGACTAGCCTTCGTCCCATTCCCCTCCCTTCTCCCTCTGGTTTTGTCAAGACAGGGAAGGACAGCATGTGACACTGGGCTCTCCTGTGGGGGCCCAACTTCCCCAGCCTTTGCCAGATCTTGGCTCCAGGTGAGCCCCCACCAGCTCTCTTACCAGTCTGCTCCATGCTACCATCCCCCCTGAACAGCCTTAACTCATCTCCATAACTCCATTTTAGGGTCCCGCTTGATAAACACTCACTACTGTGAGTGTTAAACAAAACCACTGGCACTGGGTTCAATGGATGCTCTTTTCTTTCTAGCCCCCTTCCCTCCCAAATGCATCCATGGGACCTCCTGGCAGCAGAGCAGGTTTTCCAGCAGTGGGGATCATTCTGTTTCCCCAAGACCTGTGAGTGGCTGTGTGGGCATGGCTGGAGGGCCATTAGGAAGGTGTGGGGCCAGTTGCAGGGCTGCCACTGGAAGCAGTGTGCACTGGAGCATACTTGCCTGACTCTGTTCCTTTTCCCCATGGGAGCTCTGACAGTGGTATTTTATTTTGGTTTATGGAGCATTTTGAATGTTTTTCAGTGTGCCAGTTTTTCCTTTGCTTCTTCTTTAAGGCTTACTGCTTTTTGCTTGAGGTTCTCACTTCATTGGTACTCTCAGCAAAATCTCCAGCTTCTTGCATCTCCTCTGTTGATGGTTTACCTTGTGATGCACTTCATGACTCATTGGCAGGTTTTCATTTTTAGTTTCTTCCATCCTGCTGCAGTGTCCTGTTCTGCTCATTTTGCTTGAGATGCTCAGTTAAGGTGGAACAATACACATGCCCTATACTCCAGGATATATGCTCCAGGCAATTCCTGCCACAAGGCTTCATGAATGCAACAGTTCTGTGACGGAAGCAGATAAGCTTTCCTTGTGGACAGATGTTTGCATACTTATACCCAACAGTATTTCCACAATGCTTCTCTGAAGGGTTTGCTTCTGTGTGTACTGCTCTACTTACACCTCTCATCTTCAGTGTGGCGATTCCTAAAGCACTGTTATTCCACCTCCGGTAGTTCCTCTCCTCAACTGATGCTAACTCATAATACACCCCTGGCAGTGAGGTTGGAGCTTGATGATCCTCAAGGTCCCTTCCAACCCAAGTCATTCTGTGATTCTATGATTTTTTTCTCCCTGCTGCAGTGCCTTACCTGTCCCTTTTTTCTCACTATGCTTTCTCCTCCTCTCTTGCAATGCATGCTGTAAATGCTTCTGTTTAGCATTCCCATACTCTGTTCCTTGCTGTCTTCCACTGCAGGAAGGGAGCAACTGGTCATGCCTAACTAATCTTGTGGCCTTCTATGATGGAGTGACGGCATTGGTGGACGAAGGGAAGGCGACCGATGTCATTTACCTGGACCTGAGCAAGGCCTTTGACATGGTCCCCCACCACATCCTCATCTCCAAATTGGAGGGAAGTGGATTTGATGGGTGGACGACCCGATGGATAAGCAATTGGTTGAAAGGCCGCAGACAGAGGGTGGTGGTCAATGGCTCTATGTCCAGGTGGAGGCTGGTAACAAGTGGTGTCCCCCAAGGGTCTGTCTTGGGACCGGTGCTCTTTAACATCTTTATTAATGACATCGATGAGGGAATTGAGTGCACCCTCAGCAAGTTTGCTGACGACACCAAGCTGAGTGGTGCGGTTGATACGGTGGAAGGAAGGGATGCCATTCAGAGGGACCTCGACAGGCTGGAGGGCTGGGCTCGGGTGAACCTGATGAGGTTCAACATGGCAAAGTGCAAGGTTTTGCATTTGGGCCGGAAGAACCCCAGGCACCTGTACAGGCTGGGAGGAGTGGTCCTTGAGAGCAGCTCGGCAGAGAAGGACCTGGGGGTCCTGATGGACGAGAGACTGAATATGAGCCAGCAGTGCGCCCTGGCAGCTCGAAAGGCAAATGGGATCCTGGGCTCCATCAGGAGAGGGGTGGCCAGCAGGGACAGGGAGGTGATTGTCCCTCTCTACTCGGCTCTTGTGAGGCCCCACCTGGAGTACTGTGTCCAGGTGTGGAGCCCTCAGTACAAGAAAGACATTGAGATTTTGGAAAGGGTCCAGAGGAGGGCGACTAAGATGATCATGGGGCTGGAGCACCTCCCCTATGAGGACAGGCTGAGGGAGTTGGGCTTGTTCAGCCTGGAGAAGAGAAGGCTGCGGGGTGACCTCATTGCAGCCTATCAATACCTGAAGGGAACCTACACCCAGGAGGGGAGTAAACTCTTCAAAAGGGCTGACGACAGCAGGACTAGGGGAAATGGTTTTAAGTTGAAGGAGGGAAGATTTAGGTTGGATGTTAGGGGGAAGTTCTTTACTAGGAGAGTGGTTAGGCCCTGGAACGGGCTGCCCAGGGAGGTTGTGGATGCCCCGTCCTTGGACGTGTTTAAGGCCAGGTTGGACGGGGTCCTGGGCAACCTGATCTGAATGTGTATGTTTGGTGGCCCTGCTAGGCAGGGGGGTTGGAACTACATGATCCTTGGGGTCCCTTCCAACCCGGGTGATTCTGTGATTCTGTGATTCTGTGAACTGTTCAGCAGAGCAGAGCACACGAGGCTTTGGATCTGGGCCATACTCCCTTACCCCAGGTCCTTTACTGCCAAAGGGCAGGCACAGCCCTAAGCTGAGTACCCAAGGCAAATGGCAGATAGGGAGGCGAGAATGAGCTGGAATGATATCCTGGAAGAGATCCAGCTTAGGAGGGCAGGTTTAGGCTATGCAGGCAGAAATACTGAGGAGTGCAGTGCATTGCAGTGGGTTGTCAGAAAGCTTCAGTTCTGTCTGAGGATTATGTCCCTTGCTTCACGTGGATCTGAAGCCTTGCCTTGTGCATGGATGGCTCTGCCATCCCCACTTTGGCCTCTTGTTTAAGGAGCTAGAGCATCTAGCTATGGGAAAACCAGGTTTCTTTCCCTCTGTCTGAAAGTTTATTAAATATTAGTGTTCATATTAAATATTAGTGGTAGGAAGGCCAGGAGGAGAGCCAGGATGCCTTTGCCAGGACAGACGTCATCTCTGTCAGGTAGCTGACCATGCTGAACCAAGGCCTGTGCAGCCACCTTCTGCAAATGGCTGGGATGTGTTCAGCAGGACTGACAGCGTTGGGCAGATGTGTGGACCTCTGATTGCTTGGACAGCTTCTGCTTATGTACATATACATTTTTTTATGAAATGCATTTAAACATTTTTTATTTTAGAATAGTATATATATTTTTATTTGTATTTGTATTTGTATTGTTATTATTATTATTAATAATAATAATAATAATTAATCTGATAACTGGACCATGTCCACAGCCCTATTTGCTCTGTGTATAATCCACATGTCATAGTTCTAGCTTAAAACTTTACTCTGCCTTTTCAGCTTAGCAGTTTTCTTAAAGGTGCTCTGTCTGACACTGGCATCAGCACACCATGATGAAGTGTGGTCATGGGTGAAATAGCTCATCCAGACAGGATCCAACCAAAAAAGGAAACCTGTGGAATCAGGTTAAGTAGGAGGTGAATTAAGAATTTTGGATGTCAGAGTAGTTTGGATGTCAGAGGGAAGTTCCTTACAGAGAGAGTGGTAAGGTTTCTGGCACAGGCTGCCCAGAGAGGTTGTGGATGCTCCATTCCCAGGGATGTTCAAGACCAGGTTGGGTGGGACCCTGGGCAGCGTGGTCTAGTACCAGATTTGGAGGTTGGTGGCCCTGCCTGTGGTGGGGGTGTTGGAACTTTGTGATCCTTGGGTTCCCTTCCAAACCAAGCCATTCTATTCTATGATTCATTCTAAATGAAAAATTGATGATGCTTCCTTCTGAGGAATATTTATTGCAAAAAGGTGAAAGCGAAACAGCACCAACTACAGTGTGTGTGTTTTGGGGGAGATCAGCTCTGGAAGCTAATGAATGTTTCCAGCTGACTTCACTGCATTTGTTGTATTTTATAATGTGCACACTGGGAAAATAAGCATAGCTCATCCTTGCCTTGAGATAATTTGCTTGACCAAACTATTAAAAGCTCAGAATTGGTTAGTCAACTACAGTATTGTCAGAGTAAAATCCAGCATCCTGGAGAGTGTTGTGTGTTTTGGCTTAAAAAATACAATAAACAGAATCATGCTTGATGCAAACTTGCTAGACCCCTTAAACCCACAGACTGGGAAATATCATAGCAGACTTTATGCTTCCAAGTGACTGACTGCTGCCCAAACCTCTATGAGAACAGTCTCATGTTAGAGTAAGGTACTGTAATTGAGGTTTTGTAGTTCTTTCAGGCCTCTGTATAAATGAGGTAGGATTTGTGCAGAGACATTATACACTCCTTAGCTAGCTAACATAGCTGGAGGAAGAGTCAAACTTACAAAGTTCCTGAAAAATTCCATTTTTTTGTTTCTGTTTTGTTTTTGTTGTTTTTCTTTGACAGTACTACATGATCTGATAAAACATACAGCCTTTCATTAACAAAATAGTAAAAAGCCTCTGAGATAGCACAGAAGTCTAGGCCAGAAGTCACCAAGCTTTTAAGATTTTAATCTGCAGTTCTCTGCTAAAGAAATCCTCTATAAACTTACTGTGAAGAAAAGACATCTGTAACCACGTTGTCTTTGTCCATTAGACCTAGTGTATGAGGTTAGTACAATGCTAATTTTCTGACCTGAAGAGAGGAACTCCAAAGTGGTAAGACAAAAACTGAGAACCCATCAACAGAGGCTGCCTTGGGTTGGCCTTCTGGGGCCAACCAGCAAAAGCTGTAGCTTTGCCTTTGCTGTGGGCCCTGAGGGGCACCAGGGGGGTCCCATGTGGGTATCTGCACTGTCTTGGTGCATCTCTCTATCAGAACACCAAAAGTTTCATGGAAACTATGAGTGCTTCTTCACTGATGCAGAATGTCCCTTTGTCTATTTTGCAGCTGAGGTGGCTTTTCAGGAGTGCTGTGTCTGCTTTCCCTACAAAGTTTTACCTGGCAATGACCAAGTCAATGGCAAATGAGAGACGGGCTCAGCTGGAGCAGCACTTGCAGAACAGTAAGCCTGGCTGTAGCAATCTGACCAAGGCTTAAGCTTTGGAGGATGTTTCCAGAGCTGGGGCTGTCAGCTGCTTTACCTCTTACCCTATAATAAGCAAGGATATGCTTAAAAGGCTTGAGATGAGCATTACAAGCCTGTCCTGCCTAGTGATTCACTGGCTCCAGATTAGCAGCACATTATATTTCTCTTATTTCTTAACTGACTGCCTTTACGCAGCTTTCCCAAATATAAGGGAGCAATTTTACACTTAGCTTAAGCCAACTTGTTCTGCCGGTGGCAGACCATGGTCTCTCTTTTCTTTTGGATTAGCGATGTGAGCCTGCTGCTTCACAGCCACCAGGGCTGGCATTGGCTCAGATGTGATAACTCGTGGCTGCTGGCAGGAAAAAGGGAGAAGCAAAGAGAAGACAGGCACTTGGCCTGGTAGAAATGTAATGTGGAACTGGGCTATGAGTAAACTTCTTCCCTTCAAGAGCTTCCAGACATTCCTGCGAGAACTGAAAATTGCAAGATCAGAGTTTGCAGGTAAAATTAAATGTCAAGTGTAGTGAGTTGAGTTGAGTTGCATCACAGGGATCCTGCAGGCCTGGCTTATATCTCATGAATTTTACAAAAGCCAATATATAAATAACCATTTTGACTTTCCCAAGCTCCCCAAAAACCTGTGGTGGTGGAGGGTGAGTTTAGAGAGGTTTTGTAGTCTCTGGCATCAAAGAGTTTGTGCCAAGATTCACAAAGCAAACTCAAGATTAATCTTTAAAATCTTACTATGAGAAGAATTCATTCTACTTTTTTTTTCCTTCCCTTGAGTATATCTTGCACTGTTCATTGCTTCACAGTGATTTGACAATGAACTAGTCAAGCTAGCTGTGCAGAAACTGAAGGGTGAATAAGGTAGCACTGAAGATTTAAGCAGTTGCCATATCATTCACATCTCATTTTTTCAGACACCGACCACGTTTATCCTCTTTTGGTAAGGTCTGGTTTCTTCTTTTTCCCCTTTAAATCATGTTATTCAGTTACTTTGGATACAACCATCGTAACAGAGATATCTTCACAGAATTCTTCTGAAAGCTACAGCAGGTAAGTTTTGAGGTTTTCAACCAAATAATTTCTCACATGGAAGAGTGGAAAAGTTATCCTACCTCCTGAGTTAAAGGCTTCCTTTGCTATCTTCCTTTCCTTGTGTTCTTAGCATATCTGACTTACTTGTAAAGCAGCAACTTCTGATGGCAGGGTGCTCTCTGTGAAGCCTAGGTGGCAATAAAAAAGGATCACCGTTGTTTTGTCCATGTACAAACTTGTTTCTCACGTGGAAAAAAAAAAACCTGTTTGCTTTGTTTTCATGTCCTGTGGCATATCTGATAGATCTTTCGCCTCTAAACAGTTCCCAGAAAAGTCTTTGTGAGAGCTCAATAGAAGGATTACATCCACTCTTGGATTTTGCAACTGTAAATGCTTTTTCGTTGTGTCAGTACTTTATCCTGATAAGTGTATTGATGACTGCTGCAAAAATGTCAGCTTCTCTTATCTTGTAACTGTAGTGATGGGCACAGTCTGGCATGTATTTGGGTTGTTGCAGCCTGGATGGCTTTTGAAATCCACTTTAATTTGACCCATGACATGTACAATTCTTTGACGGGAATGGGGAGCTGGAAGAAAAGATCAGGAGGAAGGGAGAAGAGAGAATAACCACTAAATTCTGTGAGTGTACGTAGTCCCTGCTGTAATCCCAACTTTGTTATAAATGTAAGATCTGAAGGCAAAGTAGTGACTCCTGAATGACTTTTAGATGTATTTATCTGATTTTGCAAATGGTTGGGAACTCAATGTGGGCTACCTGGACTCAGACTTCAGTCAGATAGGTCATGAATTCAGCTAGCAAGGTGTGGAGCAGAAAGCAACGAGCCTATGAAGAAATAGGATATTTATCTTCTGCTCTGCCCAGGCCTAGCATTGCTCCTGGACTTTCTGCTGGCTTGGAGCCCAGCTAGCTCTTACCATGCCTGACCACTGCAAGGTGCCACGGCTGTTCCCTTCTCCCATCTCCGTGCACTGTTGTAGTTTTTATGAGGTTGGCTTGGTGCTGGAGCGGATGCGCACTGCACGACTCCAGCAGTGCTTTCAGGAAAGGGATGCTGCTGAAGCTTTCTAGGAAGTGCCTGGTGTGCTGCTGTACCTTCATTTTCAGTGAGTTACTCTATAAGAGAGGAAGTTTTGAAGGACAAGGTAACAGTTTTGTGACTGAAGACTTCTTCACTTGCTGTGAGTGAGGTGTGGAAGGAGATTTCAGGAAGATTGCAGAAAATGTTGTAAAGAAATAGTCCTAACAAATTCTAAGAAGGCTTTTCACTTTATACCTGGTAAAGAAACTGCATCTTCTTATTTATGGTCCCTTAAATTCAGATGTACTAAAGTGCTCAAGACAGCAGATGAGAAGCCTCTTTCTGAATGATTTCTTTATTGAGGAGAGCTCTCTTCTGTTCCAATCCAATATCTGTCACTGCCTGAAAGGTAACTCCCAGCAATTCCATTGAGTTTTAATTAGTCTTGATTAAACTGATAACAGGTCTGCTGAAGAAACTGCAGGAATGCTTGCAGTTTTCCCCCAAACACCACAAATGGACTTTTCTGGCAAAGATCTGGCAGGAAACAAGTTTTGAAAAAGTACATTTGCAGCATTTAAAGATGTTTTTTGGCATGACAGTATTGTGGATTTCTTTTAACGTACCATCAGAAATGAGGTTGTACATTTCAGTGTATTTCTTCACTGCAGACCCTTTTGGTAAACAGAGGTGACTCTTGATCAGTACAAGGGCAGTACCCACTTGATTTACAGTTAGGTAAGTGTACGTGTTCTTATTAAAGGAAGCGATGACTGCAGTGCCAAAGCAGTCGGTTATTCAGCAGAGTTCAAGGCAGACACTGAATTATACCCTAAAGATTAATGTGAACTCAGCACGTTCTCAAGCTGTAAAATTAACTCAAATTTCTGTCCCACTATACAGTGGATTTCCATACACATTTAAGCTTCCTGCTTGGCAAAGACAGTAGTTCTCCAGCTTTTTAAGCTTACAACTTCAGCTTACAATGGTTGTGCATGCACAAATTTCTGCTTCATAACAAAAATAACAGAAGTGCCTTGTGCCTTTTTTCATTATGGCAAAGAATAAACTCCTGAGAGAGATCAAATAGCTGTGTGGAAGACCCAAGTGCATCCACAGTCATTAGCTGAGCACACTGCCTTTAATTGGTGCAGCAGATGATTGAATAAATATTCATTTTGGCTATTAAGGAATCTCACTCAATGAGCTGGCTTCATTGTGTGTGTAGCAG
Organism: Lagopus muta; assembly: GCF_023343835.1. NCBI lineage: Eukaryota > Metazoa > Chordata > Aves > Galliformes > Phasianidae > Lagopus > Lagopus muta. Next base: position 20,969,764 of record NC_064435.1, read on the forward strand.
CATCCCCCAGTATATTAAGTGGCTTGTGAAATGTCTTATGGCAGAGCGACAAAATTAACAGGTTTGAAAGACACAGAGTGAAGTTCATCCTCAAAACACTTCTGTGCTGTTTCTTCTTTCTCTATTGCTGAGATATGTGGGCAGCACTTACTGTCCTACACATTCCTGAGGAGTGAAAGCATAATGAGGGTTTCAGTGTTACAGCTACACAGCATTAAAGCCAGGTGTCTCCCTCACACTTGCTCTTTGCTACATAGCAAGAGGTTAATGAATGATTCAATAATAAAGCATCACTGACATGATGCAAGAGCACACTTTCTTCCCGTCAGCAAGGTAGGCTGGCTGTGATGCCACAGTCCTATTAGAAATGAGTCAGTGCACGCTCGTATGAGCAGCTGCAAGGTGATGTGGGATGAGCAGCAGGGAGAGCCTGCTTCTGCCACCACAGCTGCTAATGTGTACCCATGGATACAGCTATTCAGATTTGTCACAAATCAAGTCAGCACAGACTTTATGACAAGAGGCTTTGGTTTTGATAGAATAAGATGGGAGACAAGAAGTGAATGAGAATGGCTAGACTACTTCTTGTCTAAAAACTGTACTGCTGGCTTTTTTCACTTTCTCTATTCTCTCCCATGGTTAGAGACTGTGTTGTCTGCTAGGGCTTGCAGATTCTTTCATCTTTGCCCAGCACTGCCTTCACTTGTTGCATAGGTCCTTATGGTAGGTGTGCTCTGGCTGTCTTCCAGCAACCTGATCTCCCATAGGGCACCGTCAGGGGACAGCAGGCTCCTGATGCTCATGGAAGCATCTTGGCACAGTGTATGCTTTGCTGGAAACAGACATGGCTGAAATATTTACCAACACTGTCCTGTAGCCCAGTTGAACAATCAGACTCATAGCCTACCCTTCTTCCCCTCTCCCAAGCTCCGCAAGCTTGGCCAGTGAATGGTAGATTCACTAAGTACACCACAGCCTCCAGCCCCTAATGATGAATGGCACTAGTCTGACAGGCAGCCAGTAATGTTAACTGGATGAGGCCTTTGTGGCTATGCTGTCTCCCGCTTTTTTTTCACCAGGATAAAGACGGTATGAGCAGGTATGTATATCCCTATCAGTCTGATTGTAATGCAGATCATCTGTATCCTTGAGTATTATTTGGGACCGTGGTCTATCTCTCTACTGGGCAAACAAAGACTAATGTGACATATCTATGATGTGGCTGCAAGGGCTGCCAGCTGTTACACATGTATAGATAAAATTGAGCCATCCTTTCTTGCAGCAGTGGAGTTTTGGAGCCAGTGGTCTAGGAGTCTGTCCTCTGCCAGTCTGTGCTGCTGGTAAGCAGCAGCTTGTATCAGGAACAAAAGTATTCAGGCGCTGCCAAAAAGACAGATGGAAAGTTTCTGAGTGCTTGAGCAAATATGGCCAAGCAAAGCCTGATAACAGGCAAAGCAGCACTCCTATGTAGTCCTCTATCAGAGACTCAGACGTCAGGCATTTCTCCTTCCTGGTGAAAGCGTGGGGCCAGAGGTTATGCACCTGGGGGAGATAAAGCGTGTTTGCGGCTGAGAATGAAGGTAAAATGTAACACAGAATTCTGCAAGTGTTATCACGAGCCAAAGCTGTTTGGGTCACAGGCTGCTTTTTCTTGGACAGAGCCCCTGCCTCTGGCCATGCAGCTTCAGTTTCCCTGTGCAATTGCAACACTCTTATGTTTGTCCACCGCTGGAGGAATGCACAGGTGCAGGGTATTCCTTTGCAGTAACTCACACGTGTTTGGGTAAGTGCACAAATGGAAGGCAGGCTGAGTATCTTTGCTCTCAGCACTGCTCTAAAAAAACACATTTCTTACTTAGCAAACCAGGCTGCATTCTTACTTAGATTCTTCTATTTTTCAAACTTCTATTGCAAAAGTGCAGCTGGTCAGAAATCTGGATTTTGTGGGGGAACTTCCTGTCTTTTCCAGCTTCTGTTGTATGCTGGGACAGGGATGTTTCTAGCATCAAAAGTTCTAAAGAGTTTTAATTCAAAGACATTTTTGTTTCAGTGTTAAGATTCAGTTCAGTCCCCTAACCAGCTGATATTTTCAAAGATATTGCAATAAGGAGCCTTCGTGCTGAGCAACAAACCCCCTGAGACCCTGCAGAGTGTTTGGCTTAGTGCTGACTTCTGTTAAAGAAAATCACCTCATGTTAAGCTTTCTAATGAGAAAACTAGGAGGAAAAATATTGGGTTTCATATGTTTGTTTGTTTTTTCCTCTTGGGGAAATTATAAAACAGGCATTTTTTTCCCCCTCTAAGCCAGAGAAAGCTCCCAGCCAGCTTCTTCTTTATTACACCAGGGACAGAACTGTGCTCCAGCTGCTGGGGTTGGCAAGTGGGGGATAGGAAGCACCTCCAGATTTCTCAGCAGATTTTACTACAATGCTGGTAACAGTGAGGGATTCAAATAAGCAGCCTAAAGCAGTGCAAGAAGGTGTGCAATTCTCACTACGTGGCATGCTTCCTGAATTTCTGGACCCAAGTATAGCAAATATGAAGAGTACTCTTGGATATGTAGTGTTGCCAAAATACCATTTGTATTTCTGTAGATACTGCTACCTGGTTTAGGGAGGTAGGAACAGTAACTCTACTGCTTTTCCAAAAATAGGCCCCAAGGAGTTCTCAACCTTTTTGATTTGGTGCTGCTATTCCTTTCAGAAGTATTTTTCTGACTGGTTTGGAATGGCTTTAGTTGCCAAGAGCACTCACTAAGTGCATTGCCACTGTCACTGATTAGCACTCTGCCCTTTGTATGTGTGTTACGCTTATTCTGGATTCCAGTGTTGTTTTAGGGACGTGTCTATGTTTGTCCATCTTCATCTAGTACTAACTTCTCCTGCCTTACAGATTGCACTGTTTCCTCCTTTTGTTTTTCTGGAAGGGATTTTTTTTTTTTTCCTTAACAATACTTTGCTGATAGCGGGCTAAACACAAATATTTGTAACACCGAACAATGTGTGCAGTCACTGGCATGGCCAGTTTTGTCTTCTCTGATAAAGGCATTTGATAAAGGGGGGAAGATCCCCAAACCTAACAGCTGAAGATAATTCTTATTTTTGGTTTGCTGTGCCATAGCTATGTTCAGAAAATATTATCTAAAGTTAGAACAACTTCCCTGCTTTCTTATCTCTAAGACCATGAAATGAATGTGTCCATAGCTCAGTATGGAGTCAGATATAAGAATTTAAAGCAGTTTTAAAAGAAGACTGTGGAAACCACTAGTGCATCAGAGTGATACTTAATGAGACTGTTCCCTAACAAAACATTTATCATAGATCCTCATAACAATCTCCCTACTGATGTACTTCATGATGTTCTTGGAGAACTCCAGCTGCTCAGAAATAGCTGAAGGTTTGGATAGAGTCCTTCTCACTGCGGGGCAGTGAGGTGGCATGTGGGATGGTGTAAGGTGGGAGTGGGAATAGCTGACGGGTAGAATCACTTCTGTGCCTGAGAACCAGAGCTGCCCCTGTGGACCAGGTGGCCTGTACCCAGGCTGTGAGAGCTGGAGGAATTCTGAAAAAGACCTTGAACAAGAGAAGGCTCTGGGGATACCATATAGCGGCCTTCCAGGACCTGAAGGGGGCCTACAGGAAAGCTGGGGAGGGGCTACATGTAACGGCCTGTCTGAAGTCTTCCCAAGAGCCCACTCAGGTTTAATATATATCACCAAACTAGTTTCCTTCATACCCAGGAGACAGGCCTCTTCTTTCATCTTAAAGAAGGATTGCTTTTTTTTCATGGTGATACAAAAGGGGTAATCTCCTGTGCTCACCCACCAAATTAACTACTCTCTTTAAACAGACACATGCCTTTGGTGCACGTATTTTGGTATGAAACATTTCACTTGTGATACAAAAGTATATGAAACAAATATGGGATGCAGACATCAGAAGAAGGTTAAGACTGCAGCCTATCTCTGGCTCCTCCAGTGGACACAGTCAGCCTGGGGCAATGCTGTTCAAGCCTCACTGTTCCATGGCCATGAAACACAGGGAACCAGGTAGTGCAGAGACCATGCAGTATGATGATGACCTAAGAGATGCTGTAGGAAATGAAGAGCAGATGAATTAAGAAAAGAAGTTGGACTAGAAGGCCTTAGAATCATCATAGAATCATAGAATGGTTTGGGTTGGAAGGAACCTTTAAGATCATCTAGTTCCAACCCCCTGCTATAGCAGGAACACCTCCTTCTAGACCAGGTTGCTCACAGCCCCATCCAGTCTGGTCTTGAGTACTTCCAGGGAGGAGACATTCACAGCCTTGCTGGACAACCTGTTCCAGTGTCCCACCACCCTTACAGTAAAGAATTTCTTCCTATTATCTAGTCTAAATCTGCCCTCTTCCAGTTTAAAACCATTTCCCCTTGTCCTGTTGCTACATACCCTTATACAGTCCCTGCCCAGATGTCCTGTAGGCCCCCTTCAGGTACTGGAAGGCCACTATAAAGTTCCCACAGCCTCCTCCAGGCAGAAGAGCTCCAGCTCTCAGTCTGTCCTCATAGGAGAGGTGCTCCAGCCCTCTGATCATGGCCCTCCTCTGGACCTCCTCCAATAGCTACTTCTTGTACAACATGTCCAACATGTACTTTTTGTGTCGTGGGCCCCAACATTGCTATTCTTTGTTTTCCTGTCATCTTCAAATTTTAACAGTAGTTTTAGTAATTGTTATTTAGTAAACGATTATTTTAACCATTTATTTTACTGGAATAATTAGGGAAATAGAGCATCATTATCTTATCTGGTAATATGGGAAGCAATGAAACAATGATCTGCTTCTACCTAGCAGGCAACGCTTAAGATCCCAACCCAAAGAGCTTTTTTGGTTAGTTGCCTTGCTGATGGCAGCAGTGTTACACTTGATAGCCAGACACTGGACTCCACAGAAAGAATGTTACAAGTAAAGGGCTTCTAGAATTGCGTTGAAGTTTTCCACTTGCGAGAATTTGGCAAAAGTGGGGATTGTTTCAGTTAGGAAAGAGTAAAACTCCCTGTTGGAGGAAATGGAAGTATACACTCTGTTATTTGAGGGATTTGCTGTACTGAGGGTGTTGATGATTTTGTAGGCGAGCATTGCTTCTTATGCTTGTTGATAATCATCTCTTCCTAACGTTATGTTCTCTCTACTTCTATGGCGTTGACTGTCCAATTCAGATTTTCTTCATTTATGATAGAATCAGAAAATACATATTTCCTTTTGGGATCACATTCTTAAAATAAAATCCATTTTGTTTTGGTATAGTTCATGTGAGTAGTAAAAAAATGATGGCTCAGGCTTGGCATAAATCTTAAGCAGCACACTGTTGTTGAAGGTTACTGTGCAACTACTAAGTCTTGTTTCATTGCTGCATGCTTCTTCTTTACTTGTTTTTTGTTCCTTGGTGCTTACTGTGAAACTGTGGGACTTTGCAGTACTGGCACATCACTAGCACTGTGGCTCTGGGATATCAGCTGTTGTGATCCATAACATGAACAATTGCTAGTTAAATTTTGAAGCCAGTAGCAACCAGGTATTGTTGACACAACAGACTGGCTTGTGCTGGAAAACTTCAGCCGGGGTTTCTTCCCCATGCCTGTAGAGAAGGAGGAGCATGCAGCATCTTTGCAGAGTCACAGTGAGTTGGACAAACTGTTGGTGGGAGCTGGGAATTCTAATGTGGGGAGGCAAAAAATTGGTGTTAGGATGGAAGAAATAAGGAGACATTTCCTATCAGGAATTTGCGTAGGGATGTTGAGTTACAAAGTGATAGCGTGAACTGAAAAGTACTGATAGCTCAGGCTTGATAACTTTGTTCGTTTTGCTGCGGATCAAGGAACATTAAAGCCAGGTGGTGGCACTGTATGTTGCTTTGTGTATCACCTTTTAGACATTTAACTTGTTTATGGCATTTTTAAAAAACGATGATATTTGAAATACTGCTGACACCATTTATTTGTACTCTTAAAAACAAATAGGGCTTTTTGAGTTACTGCAGGTTACCTCATTGTAGATGTGCAGAAATACATTTACCGTCTTTCTGAAGTGGAATTAGATTTTGCAGCTGAACTTCTTTGTGTTCAGGCCAACATAGGCCTGTGCATTGAACAGGAAGTAAAAAAGTCAGAGTCCTACTGAATCTGATATGTCTGACATTTCTGATAAATGCTACCTGGTTCATCTAAATGCAACTAAAAGGTAGTATGTTGAAGCTTTGTGGCCATTTTCAAGTAATTTGTGGGTGCTTGTTAGCATGGACATAGACAGGATGGTGCAACTGACAATCCACTCTTGTTTTTGTGTTTGAACTTCTAAAACTTTCTTCCCTTTATACCTGATGAGTGTGAGGTAAGAGATTTCTGTGCTCTGCTGCCTTCTCCAGTACAGTCCTGATATTAACAAATATAAGGAAAATTTCAAGGATATGATTCTTAATTTCAACTTGAAGCAATTCTTCTCAACTTCTGTTTATGTGATGTCTGCTTTTTGCTATAGACAGCAATGTGTCTGATACAGATGGGGAGGACTCTTCTGAGCCATGGAGTGAATTTACAGTGCTCTCACTGTGACAAAGAGCTGGAAATGCTTCAGGACTGGTGCCTTATGGAAGAAGTCTGAAAACCTGAATCTCCACCTTGTGTTCAGACAAAAGTGTCCAGCATCTTTTTGAGATCAGGAGATTATGGCCACTGCTTAATTGGGATGCTCTCATAGCATCGTGATATTTTAGGGTATGTCTGCTTTAATTCACGCTTTGGTGGTTGTTTTTAGGTTTTTATATTTTTCCCAGAACCTTAAACAAAACAAGACAACTTCCTCAATCTGACCCAGCTCACCTCTGCTTGACCTTTCTGTCTCCATCATGCCACCATGCAGCTGGTCCTGCAGTTCACTTGTGCATTTTTGTTGGTGCCACTTTTGCTCTCTTTCAAAAGAGATGCAGAGAGGCCACATCAAGCTCCGTACACCCACACCCATGACAGGATTGCAGAGCCCTACAACAAGTCTGCTGCTTTCAGTAAAAGGGGCAGGACTTTTAGATACTTCATAGAAGTGGATTAAGACTCGAACAGCTTAAGAAGTACACAAATATTCAGAAATATGTATTTGTGGTGCTCATGAGTAATGATATTATCTTGAAGATTACAGTGCTTACTGTACAACAGGATTTGAGGATTTAATAGTAAAGATCCAGAGTAATGTGGCAGATGTCTTGCATTAGAGTACACTTAAGTGTATATCAGAGTAGAAAATATTTTCTGTTTTGGTACATTATATAACATAAGGGAAAGGTTTGAAAACAAGTTATATTAGTAGATACTCTACATTTCTGTCTTATTTATGCTCGTGGATAGCTGACTTTCTGACTTCCTCTGTTTTTGAAGGCTACACCATGCATGATGAGGTTACCTAGAGAATTAATAAAAATGCCTCAGCTTGTTTTTCATTCAAGATCATGATGATGGAGCTCTGTCTGGTAAGCTGTTGGAGGTGCTTAACTTACCCCTCCCAGAGCATGAGCTTGCTTTGGGTGAAAGACCCACCCCTCATAAAGCCCCTCATGGCTGTTCCCCATAAAGCTCAGCTGCTACTGGCTGGGAAGGGATGGAAGCAGAGATCAAAGTATAGCAGTACAGACAGCCAAGGGGCAAAACTTTCACATATGAGTGTGCCCGTTTCCTTTTATAAGACACGTAGCAACCTTTCCATGCAAGATCTGCTAGGTATATCTCCTCCGTAGGCATTTAATCAGATGCTGTACCTATACAAAACACTTTGTAATTCACAGATCACATGCTGATTTTAATAATAGGACAAGAAACTTTTGTTATATTTATAGATAAATAAATAAGCCACTATCTGTGGCTTATTTTCCTCTATACCATGACAGGCCTCGTTTCTTAACTGACAGAAAACTAAAATCAAACACAGCTCTGTTGAGCAAGCTGCAAATTGAGGCTGTGAGTTGCTTTAGTCATAAAATGTGAAGAGTCTTTTGTTCTCTCACTGGTCTCTGATATCCTTTTTCCCCATGTGGATGAGGCTGGATCCAGGCGTGGTATTTATACAGGCTGTGGCCAAACCAGGGAAGTGAACATTGTCTCTGCTATTGACTGGAGTAAAGTTGGGCATTGCAGCCATTCTGCATCACCTTAGGCCACGTAGCTTTCTATTCAGTCTTCTCATCTACATAAAGTTGTTAATACTCCTCTGAACATTTTTGAGATGAGGTCCAGCATTAAACTCAGGCTTACTCAGTGGGGCAGGAAGATTACTGTCTGTGCTTGTTTTGTTTATCATTCCCCCCTCTCTGCCTACAAAAGGTATTGCTGAGTGCACACAATCCCTGGCTGTCCCAGTCTCAAATGCATCCTGTAGAACACATTCTATATGCTGCTCTTGTGCAATCAGAGATGGTTTTCTTTTTCCTTTGGATTCCGATATGATTAGATACACATGAAAATAGGAAGTACTTTAAATTATGTTTTTACGCATCTTTGATATTCTTCACAAACACATCAAGTCCAATTGAATGAACCCATGGTCCACTGCCAAGACATCACTTCTTGTTAGAAGTCATGTTTGTATTCTGCTGAACTGTGATATTTACATACGTTTACATTGTTGTATGTAACACAATGTTGTATTTCGACACAATGAGGGGAGAAAACTGCCCAGGAAAGAAGCAACCACTGAAAAGTTGCATGCTTTCATTCCTATTTATCAGCTAAAGTACTGTTGTCTGGTCTTCCATTCAAGAGAAGTACTGGTCTTGGAAGTTTACATCCATAGACATTTTAAATGCAGAACTGTCTATTCTGCTTAGCTTTGTTTTGAGGGAAGGATGTTCTGTGAGAGCATAAGTGAAGGGACAGAGATATTCCGTCAGTAACAGAGCTACTTACATTTAGACTCAGAAGTGAGGAAAATAATTAACCCTTCACCTTATTATACTCCCAGAATTTGTCTGTGAAGTTCTTCTCCAAAAGCACAGTGCTAATCAGCACTTTATCTCTTGCTGATATATGAGAAGAGCTGGGATATTACTCTACATTTCACTGAATATCTTCTTTTTTCACCACTGGGAAAAGAAAAGGAAACAAAAATTGGCAGAACTCAACTTCCTTACGTGAGTCTTCAGGGCATGAAAGAGCTGCACTGTAAGCTTGGAATCAGAAAGTGGTGAGCAAGAAGCTTAGGAGAAACTAGCAAGATCCATGACAACAGTGTTGGAGGAAAAATCCTTTGAATTAACTTAGTTACAAAGTCTTTCAGTCTGAGCAACTTGTCGGCTTTGAGTCCTATTTTTCATTGCAATTCACTGCTGGCTGTGATTCTGCATGTTTTACATTTTATCACTACAGTATTCCTGCAGTAAGCTATATGTTCTCTCATTTTCAGACCATGAGAGATATTTTTGTGGCTGCTTCACTCCTGATTTTTATACCTGCATGATACGGTGGCCACAAATGGGAATACACATAAAAAACAATATAAAAAGAGAATTTTGAATTCCAAATTGCAAACTACAGCTCAATTTGGGCAGATATTACTTATTTTCTATGATCTATATAGCAATGAGCAAAATACCTGAGGCAATAACCTGATCATCTTCCCCTCTCATTTCCTCACACCTTGGTCTCCTTCTCTGTTGTGCTGACGGAACTGTAAGGGCAGACACGATGAGCTGGACTGGGGAGGAAACTGAAGCTAAAAATAAGTTGTTGACCAATTTTTTTTGGATTTGCTGGGCTGTCTTCATTCTGGGCTGGCTCCCCAGCCTCACTTGCTACACAGCAAACAGTTGAGCTGACTTGTGGGTGAGGATAAACCCTGGGGACAGGGAGTCTGGTGCCAAAGTTCTGCTTATCAGGCAGTGCCCTGAGGGTGCTGTTAGTTTAGCTGGGCCACTTCAATGGCTAATTGCTGTGGTTGTGGTTTTTTCTACTCCTCTCTACAAAGAAAAAGAAAAACCTAATAGCTTTTAGCAGGCTAAAAGAGTTGAATTGTCTGCATCTGATGAATGTGTAGAGCAAGGACTGAGGTTGGAAGTAGAGATGAAAAAACAGAACCATGCCTTTTGGTGGCAGTGAGCAAGGTTACTTGGTCTTAAGCTACGAAGAAACCTGCTTTTTGGTGTTTATATCTTGTCTCATTTAAATCTACTGGTGAGAACTTGGCCTTCCTGAATTCTTCTGTTTCCCTATCATCTGTTTCTTTTTCCTTACAATCCAGAGAACTAGCAAACTGGTGAAAACGTTATGTGATTCTTAGTTTTGGCAAGGTGAGTGAGTGGATAGTTCTCCATCTAACACAGCTTCAAAGCACGAACAGAAAACAAAGCAATCCTGGGATGTCTGTGTGCTGTTGAAGCTGTATTGTCTGTCCAATGGAAGTACCACAGCAGTGCCAGCCATGGAGCCCACAATAATTTGTTTGTACTGACATTAGCTGCCTCTGCTAAGATGTCCCAAGCTAGATGTTGGTGCTCAGATAACTGACTATTTAACTTGCTTTGCTGTATTGCTGAGCTTGATCCTGCTGCACTTATGCTGTAGTTTATACCAGAGTTGGATCAAGCTTAGCTCTTGTGTGCTATCATGACAGCAGTGGTAGTAGACGCTCTAAGAGCCTTAGCAACTTTTACATGGGTAAGTCCTGATTTAGAATCATAGAATCATAGAACCCTTAGAGTTGGAAGGAATATTTAAAGGTCACCAAGTCCAACGCCCCTACAATGAACAGGGACACCACAGCTAGATCAGTTGCCCAGGGCCTGATCCAGCCTCACCTTGAAAGCCTGCAGGGATTGGGGCATCCACCACATCGCAGGGCAACCTGCTGCAGTGCCTCACCACTCTCACTGTAAAAGACTTTTTCATTATATCCAAAGTGATGTGAAATGATCTGAAGTGACTTGTTTGAGCTAAAGGAGGAGGAAAATTTTAAAAATCAAAGTGGAGAGGTTGGCTGCCTTGGCTTCAGCTTTTCCGTTCAACTACAACATGTAAAGAATGAATAAAGTGCACATTTGAAAGGCAGAACTCTTTTGTTGTTGCTTTTTCTGTTGTTGTTTTGTTTTCTAATGATCTTAGTAAACAATAGGAACTTCCTGGGTTGTGCTCCCATCTTATTCAGCTGAAAAATCAAAGAGCTACATTTAGAAACCTATCTTCATATTTTAGCTATATTATCTTTTCCCCCTTGTCATGGAAAAAATATATGGATACTACTCTCAATATGCTGCTGATAGACTGTAGACCTTCAGTGGATTTGCTATACATGCAGATAAAACTGAAAGGCCTTCAGAATTTTGAAACCTAAATTCCACAAAAATCTCTTTAAAGTTCTTGAAATGTTTGATGTGATTACATTAATATCAAATATGTATATAAAGAGCTTATTTTCACTTTTTGTGGCTGTTTTCTAAGTGGAGGTATGGCTACTGATTTATTTTTATTTTATTTATTTTTTTAGAAAACTCATGCTGTATCTCACTTCTTTTCTGTGCAGGGAAAAAATAATGTGCAAAAAGGATATACTTGGGCATCCAATTTATTTTCAATTCTCTGTATGTAAGCAGTCCTCTGTTATATTACAGCACTTGAATTCTGAGCTGTAGGTACATGAGGTTGCAGTAGCTTTGGGAACTATTAATGCAGGAGGAAAGAACAGCGTAGAGGAAACTAGTCCCAGAATCAAAGCAGGGGCTTGGGGGAAAAAGCTGTTTTCATATGTCTTTTCTTGTGCATGTGAAAAGGAATATGTTTGCTAGTACACTGACTATTTCTGTGATTTATACATATATATATATATATATAAATCTTTCCAGGCAGTGCAGGATATAAAAAGTAATTAGATTAAACCAGCAGAAGGGCAAGACCTTGAATTTCTACAAAAAACATACAAACAAAGCAAGGGTAAAATTGTATATTAAAAAGGTAATATGGTATCTTATAAACAATATAAACAAATTAAAAGAGTGTTTTTTAAAGCAATTATGACAGTGGTTGTGACTGAAAACACAGCACAGTTTTGTGGACTGGTTTGAGCTGCAGGCCCAGGTCTCCCATTTCCTGGTTGATCTACCAAATAGAAAAGGAGGTTCCTATCTCTACTATCATTTTAAAATATCCCAAAGGAATAACTTGGATCCCAAAGGTTGGCAAGAGTTTTGTCTGTGAAGCATAGCCTTCCTCTTGCCAGAACTAGGTGTTCTGGTTTGGCATAATTTTAAGAAATGAAAATGAAATTCAGACTGCTGGGATAGTTATTCACAGTATTATCTACTGGCTAGTTTTATTTCTTCCTCTCACCATGGCTGATAAGCATTCAAAAGACCCAGCTCAACATACCCAGGTCCAAAGAAATAAATAAAAAAACCCCACCTTTCCAAGCCAAGACTGGTTGCTCTATGGTCGGAATCAAGCACGGCCATATTGAAGCAAATACGTAAGGCTCTATTCTTGTGTTTGTGACCATCTAGAAGTAGGCTGCTCAGCTGACATCTATGTTGGAATAATGAGATTAACCACTGCATAAAATTGCCTACTAACCAAACCACAGAGGTCAGCTTTGAAATTAACACCTTGAGGAGCTGGCAGGTTCTTCTCTTAAGTACTTCACTGAGTTCGTTTCTGAAGTTGCTCTTTCTGAAGGAAAACTAAGGCTGTCAGGCAATGGCAGGTCTGGGGAAAGGGGAGATTACATTTCAGTCCACTTCCGTCTGCCCATAATTCCCTCCAGATCTATCTTGGAACAAATTTCCTTGGTGACCTTTATAGCAATTAAAAAAAGCAAAAGGTAAAATCATGAAATCTAGAAACTTATTTTGTCTTTTTCCTTCATTGGTGTTCCATATAGCACTTTTCCTACCCCTGTCCATTCCTGCTGAAGTAGGAGTTGGCAAAACTTTTTGTGTGGCAGCAAAAGAACTGCTCTAGCCAATTTTACACTTGGAAGGGCCTCCCCTTCCTCCTTTACTTCTCTTCACCAGGAGAATTTTTCTGATACTGATCTTCAACTGTTTTACTTATATACTGTATAAAATAAACCTGATGGGCTAATTCTGATCTGGCTGATTGCCTTTATGCTGTTTCTTCTCTTCAGTGTTTTTTCAGGGTGGTGGTGAAGACAGCGCTCCAGAGTTCAGATTTGATTACAATGATTCAGGCACATGGGAGTGAATAGTTTTGCACACAAAATGGGTTAGTTCTTTGTGCTTTCAAGAAAGAATCAGAGTAAAATGTAATTTATAGCCATAGGGGATCCTTAAAATTGATTAGTCCATCTCCAGCCAAGTGCAACAGATACGCTTTCAAGCAGGTTAGCCTAGGGACTGTTACCTAAGGAAACATATTTGAGTTTCTTTATTTTCTATGGCAAGAGAAATGACTAACACTCCACAGTGAGCTCGGGAAGGAGCATGGATTTACTTACTGGACTCAGTATCCAGCAGATTCATTAGCTGGTCGGGCATGTCTAAGGCCAAAGGCTCTTATCCTCCACAACAAATCCCGTTGTTCAAATCTGATTTATAGCTAAAATATTTCTGTAGTCTTTTGAGTAGGCTATGTGTGGGCTAAGAATCTAAATATATATAGATAGTTGCTATTTTTTTTAATCTCTAGCATTAATAAGGTCTTTCTTTAAGCCTGTGACATCCAAAGACTTTGAATGTCTGCTCTCTGAAAATATATGAGAGAAAAAAAGGAAAGGAAACTGTGATCTCCTAGAACCATGCTGATCAGTGAGCAATGAGGCAAAGAACAACATGTTATTTCATAGCTTTAAACTATAAGCAAAGTAGAAGAAATGAACAATCACTTTTGGAAAAGTATTGATCTTCTCTGTTCTATGCTTATTTGTAATGGAAGTTCAGTAAATCTTTAATTAGAAAGGTGAATGTTCATTTAATATTCAGATGCTGATGCTACTTGGGTAGCTATAATTATCAATAAAATTATGAGAAAAGGCTAAATACATCATTTCTAAATACATCATTGTTTCTATTGGATTTAACTGAATGCTGATTTGCTCAGCATATTTTGAGTACCTGGGGAGCATTTAAGCTTATTGTAAGTTAAAGTTCTGAATCTATTTAGGAGGCTGAGATGCCTGAATCTGTGAAAACACAAAAAATCCAGCATCCAACAGAAACAGGTTAGTAAAAAATTGTCTCTACATTGTATGTCTTGCTAGAGGTGTTTATCTGTTTGCATTTCTCTAAGGGAAAGAAAGACTCCAAATGAGTGTAATGGGAAAGTCTTTGGATAGGAAAAGGAGATCAATTTGAATTTTGGGGGAAGAGAAAGGCAAAAAACATCGGAATAAAAATTTTCTTTTAGTTTCAATTTAGTGACAGCTTCCTTCATTTTACTTGCTTTTTGCAGAAGTTTCTGAATGAGACCTTTGTTTGTAGAAAGCCAAAATACATGGACTGATCATGTGTGTATATTCACATGCAGCCGTTGTAGTTTACAGTGCTTGGATTCAGTATTAGATTTGTCTACATGTTCACTTTTTCCATTAGTTTGGGACTTGTATCTATTTGCAAAATTTGTTACATATCTATACATATAAAAGATGTAATATCAAGTTGCACTGGTTGTAATCTTTCATTCAATCTTTCAATCAATCAAATCAAGAACTTTGTAATTGGTTGCAGGTCCAAAGAAGGGCAAGAAGGCTTGTGAAGGCTTGCAGAATATGCCTTACGAGGAGAGACTGAAGGAACTGGGGCTGTTCAGTCTGGAGAAAATGAGTCTGAGGGGAGACCTTATTGCTCTCTCCCAGTACCTGAAAGGTGCTCACAGTGAGAGCGGGGTTGGTCTCTTCTCACTGGTGACAGGTGACAGGATGAGGGAAAATGGCCTCAAGTTGTGCCAGGGTAAGTTTAGGTTGGATATCAGGAAACACCTCTTTACAGAAGGGTTGTTAAGCACTGCAATAGGCTCCCCAGGGAGGTGGTTGAGTCACCATCCCTGGATGTGTTTAAAAACCTTTTGGATGTGGTGCTCAGGGACATGATTTAGCAGAGGGTTGTTAGTTAGGGTAGTATGGTTAGGTTGTGGTTGGACTCGATGGTCTTTAAGGTCTTTTCCAACCTGAACTATGAGCTTCTATGATTCTAATCAGTATCCATAGCTAATAGTTCCTGAATAGCTAAATAGATCTAAAAAAATGTTGATTTTTCTAATTCATGCCTGGAAAGGGAACAATGTAAAGCAAATAAATGAAATACCTCTCTTACAGAATATAATCGGCCAAGGAGGAAATAATTCTAAAAGAGAAAACCAAAATTTAATCCACATGGAAATAAAGTACGTCTTAATACATATTTAGAAAATGTACAGTAAACAGCACAAAGCTCATCTCTAACAACTCTTTCATAAGCTAGCAAATTAATGTGTGTGGTGGGCTTTCTTGCCCTTTTCTCGGAAGTGCTCTTTGCTCTTAGAGCTGGAAATTATTTTGTGGGTTAGGTGTGGCCTTCAGTATTCACAAACAAGTGAATACAAGTTTGAAACAATAAGGGAGACTTCCCAATTAGTCTTGTTGTGCATCTGAGGAAGACCGAGGGATGTGCCTCTGTGGCCTCATTGCAGGACAAGTTGAGATGCTGCAAATGAAGCAAAAAGTAAGTTGTGCAGCACTGGGTTTGAGGCAATTGTTCTGTCTTAGACATATAGTAAAATGCCTCCTTGACTGTTAGCTTTTGGAGCAAGATGGACTGTGAGTACTCCTGCTGCATTTTTGTGAGGAAAGCAGCCTTGGAAAGGGCAACATAAAGACATAAAACTACCGAGCTCATCAGCTTTGTCTTACCAGAGCAGTGTCTGGCTATTAAATAAAACTAAGCAAAGTAAGAAATTAACAGTTGATGATTAGAATGTAGTTGTTTGTTAAAGCAAGTGAAGGTGTAGTGTTGTGTGAAGCAGTGATGGTACGTTATGCTATGCTTCATTTTGTACAGCAGGTTTAAACAGATTTAGGTTTTCATGCACCAATGCTTTATTGCTTTATTAGACAATGCCTACTAAATCTTAAACCATACTTAGTTAACTTAGCAATATTAAGGTTCTTAAGACTTCCCATTCCTATTCCTCTGTCTCTGCAATGTGCTTGAAAAATGTATCCTCACACATTTTCATTTGAAGGAAAAAAAATTGTTTGAGTCTTTGTAATTTTTCCATTAGTATCCCCGAGAGTCTCTTACAAGTCTTTCTTTTGAGGTGGCTGAAATTAACTGAGTGCTGTCCAAAGACTGTGAAAACATGCAAAATATTTTCTGCTGACTCATAAGAAATGCTGTGAATTCTTGTTCAAATAGGTAATCTAATGCAGCCATAGGATTTAGCAGGAAAACCAAGAACAATCTGTTGAATCAAGATACAAATGATCCAACTTGTATGCAACGGGCAGACCATGCAAACAGTGTAGGATGTGCTATGGAATGTCTGTATCTGGGCAATTCTGCTGTTACACCTTTTGGAAGCCTTGAAAAAGAAAGGTAGGAAGTAAAAAAAAACTTTAAGGTATTAGGGAAGTGAAACCAAATATTGAATGGATGCTCTGAACTTACTGCAGCCTTGTGATGGATGCTTTTTAGCAGGGTGCTTCAGGATATTTGTTTTACATTCTCCCAGAACAACAGTAAGCTGCAGATACACTCAGCGCGAGGATAGTTAGCCTGCTTACTAATAATATGAAGACTCCAGTGCAAGGGCTTTTGCAGTGCTTTTTATTTAGAGACTTCACAACTTCAGCGAACTTCTAAGTTAGCTGGGTGCCGTCATTCCGGAGATACTTTGTTACACGCCTTTTAGGGTGAGCACGCAGCTCGCCCTGCCGCCCACCCCGAGGGTCCATTTTCCGCCGCAGCCCCGGCGGCCTTTGCCGCGCGGCCTCCGCCCGCCAGGGGGCGCACGCGGCCTCTCCGCCGCCTCTCTGCTCCTCCGTACGCGTCGAGGAGCGGCCGGAGCCGGGCGGGTGGCGCGGTGCTGGGCTGTGGGGTCGGAGGCCGCGTCCGTCGGGCTGAGGGAGGAGCGGCGGTCGTCGGTGTGTCCGCGTGAGGGCAGCGGTAGCGGTAGGCCTCGCGAGGGCAAGGCGGGAATGGCGGCCGGTCAGCAGGCCGCAGGGCAGCGCTGGGGGGCGGCGGTGGCACCGCGGGGGAACGCAGCGGAGCTCGGCTGAGGTGGGCGCTGCCGGGCGCGACCGGGTGCGGCTGCCCCGGCAGGAGTCGGCGGAACGGCCCTGCCCGCTTTCCCTTCCCGGCTGTCCCACCCTGCCGTCCGACAGTGGTGCGGGAGGGAAAGCCGGAGGTGTGAGGTAAATGGAACTCCAAGGTAGTGCGTGTTTCTGCCAACAATGTTTTTTTAGCTGTCTTTAGAAGTGTCTTTGATGAAGGAATTATTGTTTTTAAGGGAAATTAGGTAGTTTTTGTTTTTTTGGTTTTTTTTTTTTTTTTTTTTTTTTTCTAGACAACAGCAAAGCAGCAGAGCTGTACCTGTGCTGAGAAGGTAGGGATAGCACTGGAGTGAAGGAGAGTAAGGACAGAGAGTAACTAGAGACAAACTGGGAAAGATCATCGAGCCTGGGTATAAAGGGAGAGCATAACATGAGTTACTTAAAGATTCGTCTTGAAAACAGACTTATGACCTACTTAATAAAGATGTTGATGTGAAAAAAACAGCACTAGGTAGTTTCAAGATATTTCATTGTGAAAAAAGCAAAAAAAGGCTGACCAATGATGATCTGTAAAAAGAAGTTACTCTTACCTACGAACAAACCTGTAGGATACTTGGCATGGTGGTAGCTGTTCCCAAGTGACTGAGTGGAAGGGAATGGATGCACCAAGGGGAGCACAGGGTGAGTAGGGAGGTGAAGGGTCTGTGCTGACATTTGGCCTCTTGAATATTGCAGAACAGACACCTCTTCTGCTGTCTGTTGAAACATCGAGCTGAACACTATGAAGGGAATGAATTCAGCTTAAGAGTGCAGTTGATACATGAATAGTTTAATATAGATGTTAAGGTTAACAGCATGTGAATGTAATATTTCTAGCCACCAGAGCACTGATGTTCAGAAGCAGCCTTCCCAAAGGTCAAGGAGGAGCAAGAACTCAAAATATGTTTTTAAGTGGAAAGTGGCTTGTTTGTTAGAGTAATTGCTTTTGCTCACTGCAGCAGGGAACTAAGCTTGGTGTTAACTGTAAAACTTAGGTCTTTTTTCCCTTTCCTGTTTAATTTGTAAAATAGTTGATTAACAAGAAAGCCATTTCACACCCTT
Organism: Lagopus muta; assembly: GCF_023343835.1. Taxonomy (NCBI): domain Eukaryota; kingdom Metazoa; phylum Chordata; class Aves; order Galliformes; family Phasianidae; genus Lagopus; species Lagopus muta. The sequence goes on from NC_064435.1 coordinate 20,988,076, forward strand.
CCAACCATTGTTAATTTTGTAAAAATAAATGTATTTATAGCAATGGTTGCACTCTGCCTTGTAGAATTGTTGACAGACAGAAAATTACGCTAATCTTTTTGAGTTGAAAAGAAGGTACTAGACAGTAAACTGAGATGAATTGACTGAAGCAAGGCATTTGCTTCTTATGCTTTCTTTCCAGAGGACCTTTAGCTTGCCTTTGCAAGAGGGAACTATAAAAGTCAGTTCAGACCTGCACTTAGGAGGAGGTTTCTTCTTAGCAGGTTTTGGTATCCCACATTTAGAGCTTCCTTATCAGCAAGAGAGGGAGATCTCAAGAGGTGCCTAAAGTTGTATGCATTCATGTATGCATTCATCTGTCCCAATTTCTGTTCTTGTGCAGTTCATTTCTGAATACATGTGGCCTTGAAGTCCTCATCTGCAGCCTGGGGACCTGTGACAGAGTGAACTGCTAGTGGCTCTGCTAAGGATTCAGGTATGTTGGGATTCTGAGGGTTCTTTTCTCTTTCACTGTCTGTTGGTTGCCTCCTTCATGATATCGCTTGTGCTCTGATGCACCAATTAATGTGGGCATAGTGTATTTTGGAGAGCATCTGTTTATACACGTGTTATGAAATACAAGATCCCTCACGTGTTCAGCTTTCTCTGAAGACCGTCCATAGTCATGCTGTCAGTGCAGATGGCAGGCTGACAGGCATGCTTGAGTGCATGCATCTATTGCACCAAACTTCACTCGTTGGTAATTATTTATTTTTTATTGAGGTGCTGCCATGGCATAAGTCAATAAGGCAGATATGGAAACACTCAGGTTTGTTGTGGTTTGCTTTACTATTTAATGATGATACTAAGTATGTGTAGTACTGAAGAGTTCAAGTTCGCTTCACCATTTAAAGGAGATGTCCACTGAGTATGATGGACCAAAGTTTCTCTCTGATCTCCTGCAGTACCTCACAGAAGCCGTATCTGTGCTGTAGGACTTGGTCAATTGAGATTTTATCAGTAGAGTACAGGAAGGAAAGGCTGCTTGGAAGAGTACTGTGAAGATACAAACTAAAACCTGAATCTAAGTGGACCAGAGCTATAGAAACACCAACTTTGCCAGGAGGCAACATTTCACATCCAGGTAGCACAGATACATCAGCAGAATTTTATATCGTAAACTCAAAAGGTAAATTCTGTTAGCATGTGTAGATGGCATGTTGTTCAGCGTGCTCATGACCTCTTATAGTATCAGATCAGTATAACAGGTTGGGGATAGAGAAATGGCAGCGTGTTTCAGGAAAGGCTTCTGATGTATTGTTTTCCTGTGGGTTGTCCTGAACCTTTGGCCTTTCATCTTTGCCAGAGCAGTGCAGAGAGAGGTGTACACCTGTGCTTTTTGTGCCTGCATTTATTTAGGACTGGTTCTGTCTGAAACTGGGTACCTTTGTAGAGGTATGCAATCTTTTAAGCCTCGTCAGCTTCCACTGAGGATTGCTAAGAAGCATTGTAGATTTAGGTGACTTGTAAGGCTTACTTGGATTTTCAGGATGCATTTAAAAAAAAAAGAGTTCCCTGCTAGAAGCTTTTACAGATCCCAGTCACAGCACAAAGAAGGTTTCTCACATAAAGAAATAATTGAGTTGAAAAATTAAAAAGAGGGCAAAAATAAATTGCCAAACTGAGGAAGGGAACTGGATAACAAAACATAATATAATGGCACGGGAAATTCAGTGTAGCTGAATAATGCAGTGTCATTATGTAGGGTAAAAAGAATCCTGAGCCCCTGGAATCTTGGGCTCAGTTATCTTGAGGCAGAAGTTTTACCAGTACCAGTGGTCTTTTGTTTCTAGGTTCAGAATTAACAGCAGTTGGTTAACAGTTGAGCTGTCTCTCTCCCAGATTTCATAGCTACAGTTTCAAAGCCATTTCACATCCTTCCAACCATTGTGAAATTCTTGGTTGGTTCCAGCCTCCATGCAGATCAGGAGCCAGAGGGTGGCCTCCCTGCTGTTCCCCAGGCTTGCCAGTTATCCTTGAGCTTGGAACCTGCTGTTTTGCCCACCTCCAAGCCCTTCAGACACAGAGTTGTGCAGATATTGGCACTACAGGTTTGTCTACATGGAGAAAATGTTGTACTGTAAGCATTCTGAAGTAGCTATGTCTGAAAAACAACATCAGCAGATATTCATTGGAGATGCAGCCTGTATAGTGTTACCGTTCCATCTTACCATAATGTATAACATGGTCCAGTATGGCTCAATTCTTTAAAATCATGATGTCCTGATAGAGATTTCAAATCTTTGGAATCTGTGAGTGTATCATTTATCCATGCAGCTTTGATAAACTGATTGCCTGCATGAAAATGAAAATTCAGAGCACAGATGTCTGTATCTGGAGCCATAGCAAGAGTTCTGCAGCTGACGTCATTGCTTGGCTTATCAGCCTCTGATTTCTGTGATTTTCTTCTAAGGAAATAAGGAAACACCATAAAATCTACAAAAAAACCCAGTCTGTGTGGATCCGGGGTTATCCATCACGCTGCTTACTTCAGTCAGTCCACGTGGTGGCAGCATTCTTCTAGAGACGAACGGTGCTCATACTGTGAATGGTGTCTTGTTGCTCAGTTAGAGTTGTCTTTTCCAAAGGACTGCTGCAAGATCTGCAGCAAATTTAAAGACAGACGCTTTGGTAGGATGGAACTGATTCTCAGGTTTGTTTAAAAAAGCAAACAAAAAAACAACCTCTAATGAACTTTTGGGTTTATATGTTAGCACCCAGCACTTTTCCAGCAGAACCAAAGAATTTGAATAAAGGTTTGTGAAGAAGTTGATGATGAAGTTGATGAATCATTCACATTGGTCATAATAAATAGCTTTCTATAAAAGCGAGTGCACCCAAACTGATATCAGCAATCAAGGAGCTACTGAAGTTGCTGGTTCACATGTGCTAGTTGTGGGGCTTAAATCACAGAATAACAGAATGGCCAGGGTTGGATGGGGACCTCAAGGATCACAAATCTCCAACCCCCCTGCCACATGCAGAACTACCAACCTCCCCATTAATACTAGACCAGGCTGCCCAGGGCTCCATCCAATCTGGCCTTGAACACCTCCAGGGATGGGACATCCACAACCTCTCTGGGCAGCCTGTTCAAAGAGTTGACTCCCCTCCCGTTTGTAGGCTCCCTTTAGGTACTGAAAGGCTGCAATGAGGACCTTCTTTTTTCCAGGCTGAACAAGCCCAGTTCCCTCAGCCTGTCTTCGTAGGGCAGGTGCTCCAGCCCCCTGATCATCTTTGTGGTTCTCCTCTGGACCCTCTCCAACAGCTCCCTGTCTTTCTTGTACTGGGGGCTCCTGACCTGGACGCAGTACTCCAGATAGAGCCTCACAGGGTCAGAGTAAGAGGGACAATCACCTCCCTGTTCCTGCTGGCCACCCCTCTTCTGATGAAGCCAAGTATACCATTTGCTTTTTAAAGTTGCAGCCCATCTGTTTCTAACTGCTGTAAATTGCCTTTCTACCTGAATAGGTCTTTTGCAGAAGATAAACCGTTCAGATGTACTTGCATGTTTGGTAGAAGTGCACTGAAACATGTAGTGCCACTGAATTGCCACTTAAGTCAAGAAGGGATAAAATGTCTGTGAATCTGCTTATCAACAAAGGTATTGAAAAAGAATGATCTCTTTCCTGTTGTTCCCTTAATTTGTGTACATAAATACACAGCAAATGCACCATATCATGTAGAGAAGCATTCTAAAGCCATGGATTGACGTTTCAGGTCTTGTTTATTTTCTGTCTTTTCACAGTGACATACAGCGATGAGCAAAGCTCTCGCTATTGCCATCATCTGCTAATCCATAAAAAAAAGCAGAAATAATCCTTTTCATAAAGCGCTCTGTAGGCTGTGTGTGCAGAGCTCAGTGTGTGTGCAGCACACAAAATGCCACTGTGTAAAGCAGGCATAATGCTCTACTGAATCAGTTATGCTACTTTTTGCAGCAGTATTGGTAGAGAAATAAAACTCTCATCCAGTTGGACTGAAGAGCGAAGGGTAGCTAGTAGAAGATGCGGAGTCTCTCAGTGGAAATTGTAATAGGTAATGGTGGTCTTTCCTAAGCAGAGACTGCAACTGAACATACAGTTGAAGCAAACCACTCAAGCTGGAACAGTTTTCATTCATTTAAAAGCTGCAGAGGAAGAGCTCAGCAAGCCACTGCCTCTGAAGTCCTCTAAAAAGATATTTGAGGAAGTTGTTTGCCGTGAGCAAGTTGGCAAATGTCATGTAATGTAAGACGTGATGTGTTTGCTGAGGCTGGGTGTGGAAGATGTTATTTGTCCTTGATGTTACATTTCCATTTACTGTCAGTGGCAGTTTCTCTGCTGATTGCTTTACTGACACGTAGATTCTAGGTGTGTTTGTCTTAATACTGAGCAACATCAACTGTTGTGCCATTTGACATTGTGCCATTGTTCTGAAGTGACAATTACTTCAGTTTTCTGAATGTTCTTGGAAACAGTGTTGTTTTGCAGAACTGGTAATCATGTAGCAGTGGCTGGGTGATTAATTACAGCTCGTCAAGTCCATATTTTTGTGGTGGAGAGGCTGTCTCAAACAACATACCTCCTTCTTCTGAAGCTGTTTGGTAACTGTTGAACCAAATGAGAAAGCCGAGGCCAAACCATACGCTTACTGTAAAAATAAAGCCATCCACAGTTAGTGCAAATTGAGTAGTTTCAGCAGTAACAAGACTTGCATTTGGCTCTGCTTTTGGAATTGCTCAGGTTAACCCATGGCCACTGCCTCCATGGGTTGGAGTGTGATGTGTGGTGGCTCGGTGTGTGATGCTGAGGTACGGCTGTGCACGGTGCAGCAGCAGGCTGCTAACAAGTGACAGTCAGTTATTCTGACATCATCACTAAGTATAAGCATTCCTTTGGGAAACAGAGCAATCCTCATCATGTGCTGAGCCATATGTGTCACTGAAAAGTGGCTAACAGCAAAATTGCAGGCATTATTATGAAAAGTATCCTGTGCTCAAACAATATCAATGTTGTATAAACTTAAGGAAAATGTGCTGTTATAGTATACTTTTCTAATAGAGAGTGCTTGCTTGAGAGGATGCCTTTGAGTTTACTTTTTTTCCTCGGGGCCCATTTCCTACCTCAGGACTAAGTTTTTAACAGTGAACCTTTTTTCTTTTTATGGAAGGATGATGGAAAAGCTCAATTTTCAGGAGATATCGATGTGTTTTTAGAAGCAGTCATTTACTGAAGCAAATTAATTGAACTCCCACAGTGGTTATGTGTAGGGATATTCAGAATGGTCACTTTGCAGCACTTCAGTGTCTCATTGCTCACTAATGCAAGTCCCTTTGTGACGTGAGTGCATAAAGGGAGGTGTCCCAGCTTCCACAGGTTCAGCCTTGTGTTCTGATTCATCTTCAGAAGCAATATAAAGAGAATCACGCTTCGGATTTTTTTCTAAATCTACTTAATTAGATCTTCACAGCAGGATTTTTTATTTATTACTATTCTTTCTGACTGTGAAATACTGAGATTTCATATCAGTCTTCTGCTCTTCAGTGATGAATTCTTATAAAATCTGAATCGGAAATATTTTCAGTTGCACTTCCTGGTCCCTGTGAATCCTTCTGCTTCCTTTCCTGAGAAGTGGTGAGGGTATTTCTGGTGTTATTTTTAGCTTGTGTTTAATCAGCATTGTGTGAAGTGACAGGAAATTCTGCAGGGCTTTACCAGACCTACACATCTGGTATGAAAATATAAACATGAGCTTAATTTAGCAGAATGTGCCATACTGTTTCTCAAATTGCATATTTTTCTTCCAGTATAATATTATGTTGTTGACATACGTTAGGCCTTTTTTTATTGAAGAAGTTTAAGCACTCAAATACTACGTTATAAGCAAGCCATGATCTTTTTATCAAGTACATATAGAGATTTGTGCTGTTGATATGCTGTTAACGTGCTGATAATTTGAGGTTTCTGTGTTATTTATTGTCTTGCATTAGGGAAGATTTAGTGCAGAAAGTAAAGGTGTCAGCCACACCATGCAGAAACTGGGCCTGATGTTTTTGTGAGCAGGGATTGGGCTCGTAGAGGTGAAGAAGCATTCTGATCTCGTTTATGGTTTGGGTGGAAAGTGGGCAAGAAAATTGAAATTGCTGTCAGCTGGCAGTCCTGGCTTTGCACCCACCAAGGTTTTGTAACAGACTCACTGAAAATAAAAGCATCATGTCCTACTTTCCATGTAGGGTTTTAAGAAGTCTGCTGACGCCCTAAGTGATGCTAGCCTTACGTGAAATGTTTTATGTTGTATCAAGGAACTTTTTGCTACTGGAAGTAATTGTGGGAAAGTGTGCTCGAGTCAGTGATATACCATCACATGCTTAAAAACATACTTGCAGCCCAGTGGAACATCCTCTGTCTCAAATCATTCCTTATACAGATAGCAGTATTTAGCATTTATCCCCATCACTTTGACTTCTGTGGCCAAGATAGGAAAACAGTTGTGCATTCCTGCACAGGGAAACTGGGCATTGTTGATACATGTGGCAGAGTTTGTTCAAATAGGAAATGCAAAGGAGGGAAGTTTAATCTAATAACCTCAGCAATCCCAATACTATTAATCAAACCAGTGCATAAACATTAGATATGGCCCTGTGAGTGCTTTGATCTTGAGTGTGATCAAAAACATGGGGGGAAAAGCTATAAAATACAGACTTTATCATTCTCTCATTTTCTTTAGAGTTTAAAATTGAATTCTTTGGCTACTGGCCACATTTCCATTCTCATAGCTGAATGGGTGCACTAATGTAGAAGAATACCTTGTATAGATGAGAAAATTTAAATCTGCATATAGCAGTCATATAGGAGGCTTGTAGTGTTAATCAGGATGCAGCTACAGCCTTACCCCAAAATACAAGCCTACATCAAGAGAGAGATGCTATTTCACGTGAAATGTCAGTTTCCATTCAGACTTTATCTGCTTAAAATTCTTTTTCTTCCTGTCACTTGAACCGTGTTGTGGTTGTATGGAATCTTCTAAGAGTTGTCCTGATTTATATGATCTTTTATTGGCTTCTTTCTGAGGCAGTGCAGAACTTTGCTGTCCAGTCCCTGCACGCGCAGTGGTATCATCCTCTTGTGTAGTCCTTCTGTTGTCTTCCTTCTTGTTCTCAAGTAATCTTCTTTGTGTTCCATAAGTCTGCTGTGTCATCATACCCTCATTATTTGAGTTATCCTTAAAATAGCCTTTTGCAAAATTTCAATCATGCTTTGTGAAGTGCTTCTCCATAGTGCACTTCTGGCTGTACACACACCAGTTCCACTCCATTTTATTATTGTCCTCCTCGTGCCCGTTTTCAGTTTTCACTTCCTTTGCTCAGTAGTTTGTGTATCTATGGCACTATGAAAACAATTTGCTGCAAAGTGCTGAAAATTGTATTTCTTGCACAATAAAGGGGTTAGTATTTGTAGTAGCCAAGTGTTTTCAGCAACTGACTGTGCATCAAACAAAGTTCATATGGAGATGGCGGAAGCACCCCTGGAGAGGCTCTGCTTACATGTAGCTGGTAAGAATTGCAGTTACTATCACTGTATCTGTTAGCTGAACTGCTTGTAGGCACCCAGTTTATGAAAAGTACTTCTCCCTTCTTTCAGTCTTGACCTGTGATGTAGTATAGTTCAATATCAATTCAACTACATGTGATCTTTTCCTAGGGAAGAGGTACTCACCTGCCTTGTATTGCTGGCATTGATTTTATTAGTTCTCTGTAATAACAAGGCTGTGCTACACTTCCCAGATGTGAGTAGAAGAGCTCTTTCCATATTAACAGGAGGGAATGCAGCGCATGAAGTTACTGTGTAGGACAGGAAGATTTCAGAGTTGGTTCCTGAGCTGGGTTGCATTTTGGTTCAGGAACCAGCACGGTCTGACAGATGCCTGCATTGTACTTATTTGCCTGGCTTCAGCGGCACTTTTCCCACCTTTTCTTGCAGGTTTGTCATCTATTGCAGAGACAGTCAGAACCATGTCCTACGTTTTTGTAAATGATTCTTCCCAGACAAACGTGCCACTGCTGCAGGCTTGCATTGATGGAGATTTTAACTATTCCAAACGCCTGTTAGAGAGTGGTTTTGACCCAAATATTCGTGACAGCCGGGGCCGAACCGGCCTCCATCTTGCTGCAGCCAGAGGAAATGTGGACATCTGTCAACTCTTGCACAAATTTGGTGCTGACCTACTAGCCACTGATTATCAAGGTAATACAGCCCTTCACCTGTGTGGGCATGTGGATACCATCCAGTTCCTAGTTTCTAATGGACTTAAAATTGATATCTGGTAAGTTGCTTTTTCTTGGTTGGCTTTTTTTTTTTTTTTAAATAGCACGTGTTTTATAATGTATTAGCATTCATCTCTAGAACATTGTATACAAATCTGCTGTTGCTGAAATACTGTATGTAGTGCAGTTTGACTTTGTACGATATCACTTAATAAAAGAAGAAAATAAAAAGGCAGGAAAACAATAAGAGGCCACTTCTGCTGATCAAATGCAGCAAGCAAAGCAAATAAAAATAGCAGCTGCTGGTGTGGGCCGTTGTATCTAATTCTGCCTCTGCGATGACACTGCTATCCTGGTTTGGCCAGACAGCTAGGTGTGGGTGGTTGGCACCAAAAAAGAAAATCGCATCGACTACTTTAAAAGGATTTTCTCCACCACAGTGCTTTTGTGTTAATTGTTGCACTGTATAAGACAAAGGAGATACAGTATATGTGTGTGTCAGTTCATTCCCCTACTCCTTTGGTGACAATGCTTCTTTTCAGTGTTTTCCCACTCCCTCAAAGTCTGTGACTCACTGCTTCTTTTAAATATTGTATATTCTTTCCTTCTGGCTTCCAGCAGCTGTCAGATGCCAATGCTCAGATGCAGGCTCTCAAGCTACAAATAACTAGCTATTTCATTGCAGTAACTGACTTATTTTGTTTGTGAAACTTTCTGCACTGTCAACAATGCATGCAAAATATTTGAAACTTCAGAATGTTTTCTTTTTTTCTTTTTTTTTCTTTCTTTTTTTTTTTTTTTAACCTGTTCCCTTTTCACTTCTCCCTCATTGATGCTTTCATCCCAGCAAAGGAGTTAATGGCAGACCAGATTCTTCAAGGGTTGTGTTCTCTTTTTATTACTTCAAGCAACTCTGGTGAAAATCTGTAATCTGAAGGCAGCTCCAGTCCTATTCAGTATTATTTTAAAAGTAGCAGAGGGACCATCTGTATTTTATTTCATTTTTGCCCGATGTCCTCATACCCACATGGAAAAAGGAACTATGAAGAAGCAGATTGCACAACTTCGTGAAATCATGCTGAATCTCAAACAGTGCTGTAAATCTCCTCTTTTTTATTGTAGCACCCAGAGATTCCAATTAAATTAGAACACTAGGAATTTTTATTTTATTTGTAGGAAGAGGAGTTGTGCTATTTCAAGCCAAAGTATACTGGTATTCTTCTGTAATCATTTACGGTATTATTTTTATAGACAGGAGTTGTTTACAATCTTGTCTAACAAAATGGTTCTGAGCACTAAATTTTACATGGTGTGTTATGCTAAGTTGTCTTGTATCAAATCTCTACTTCAAGAGTTTCTTTTCTTCGTGTGTCATTTTGTGGCATTATTTTAGCAATCACCAAGGTGCAACACCACTTGTTCTTGCAAAACGAAGGGGTGTAAATAAAGATGTGATCAGACTGCTGGAATCTTTGGAGGAGCAAGAGGTGAAAGGATTTAACAGAGGAGCCCACTCAAAGCTGGAAACAATGCAAACTGCTGAAAGCGAAAGGTATTCACAAAACAAAAAAGGGATACTGGGAGAAATAATTTTGTGTATGTAAAATATGTCTTTATTAGTACCTGTTTACTGCCTTTAGATTGTTATGATTTGGCCTTTGTTCTTCAAAATGGAAAGTATCAGGTTTGGCCTGATACTATCTGACCAAATCCAAGTTAAGTTTTAGAATTTGGAAAAGTCTCTCAATAGGTCAAATGTAAGGGAAAGGAAGAACTGTAATTGAGATTCTCATTTTAAAGTTGTAACTTTTAAAAAATTTAAATAATAACTCATTTTCTGTTATAACCTCAAGCAATACGCATTGCACTGTGTATCACGAAGCCAAAGAGAACATGGGGGGAAGTGAGAAATGCCAGTGGCACACACTGACCTGCCACACTTTCATTAACATGGGTTGTCTATATAAGAAAAGGGTAGCAGGCTTTTCATCTTCTGAACTTAAATAAAGGCTTTGATACGGTGCTGTTTATGAAATTTCTATTGGTAGTAGTTCTGGAAAAAATAAATGAGTTGTGTGGTGGACAAACAAGTGTTTAAAAGAGAGCTGGTGATTTCAGGAAAACAGCTCACCATTTCAGGGTACGTGCTGTGTGAGGGGGAAGACAGCAGTGAGTTCCTAAAGGTTTAGTTCTGGGACTGGGCATAGTTACCACTTTCATCAATGATTCTGACACAGAAAACGGATCTTACTGATGCTGAGAAGTGGGACGCAGGCAGCTCAGAGGATAGTTAGGATGCCATAGGAAAAAAGCTTGATAAGGGAAAAGAAATTGGAGCCCAGTGATCAGAGAAACCTTTTAAGCCCTGAGATACAAAATTGAATATTACTGTCAAAATTGCTTTAGTATAAAATATTGGATTTTCTGCCTGGTATCTCTCTGACTTTGTAAATTTTAGTGGAAGTTGTTTAGTCCATATATCATTTCTGTCTTACTCTGTGTCAAAAGCTCAGTCGCATCTAAATGACGATTTTTGATTTGATGGTGTCTCTTTAATAAGCATAGCTTCCTTTCTGTTATTTGACCTTCGTAAATGTTACATTGTTTAGTTTGGCAAGGAAGTCAGCAGTTCTCCTTGGGGAGAGGCACAGTCATATAAACAGTGCGTTACCCAGCTTGTTTGTGAGCGCATTTAACGTGTCTGAAATATATTATATTTAAGGTAACAAATAACAGATGCCTGCAGCAGTTAAAGCAAGTGAGCTTGTATGCTGTTTGCTTTGTAAATAAATAATGTCTTTATAACAGTTGGCTTTTCAGACTGCTACAGTTTCACTCCTCCCCCTTTCTATTTTTTCACACAATTTAGATGAATTTTGCTCAGATGAATGGCTTCTGTCCTCCTGGCTCCCTCCTCCTCACATTATCTACCAACCTACTGAAAAATAATGGTTGCTTTTTCTGTAAACCGTGAGCTTCACTTTTGAGCAACAATCTCTGATTTCAAATTTCTCTGGTTGTTTTGCAAACGGTTGCTGCTGGTCTGGAAGCAGAGGCCAGAACTGAGTTCTCAGATCAAATTTCTGTTCTCTTGCTTTGCCTCCTGACAGCACAGGGGGAGGGCAGAGCTCACCTCCGTCTGTCAGCGCAGGTGACCTGTCCCTCCGCACTGCCCGACGTGACTGACAGTCGTGCCCACAAGTACAGCCAGAGGTGAACTTCCGTAGTATGCTGAAATAGAAAAGACCATCCACCTGGGCTGTGTGGCACAGACTCTTCTGTGAGGTGCTTTGCTGTTATACTACTGCTTAAGCAGATGTAATTTGTCAGAAGAAAGAAATGCCTTGAGTACCATTACTTTTAATTGGGTTGCTGTATAAAATATCAAAAATGTTTTCTATGTCCCTTTTTCTATTTAATGAGCAAGCATGTGATCTTTTCACTTGAATCACATTGCAGCTTTATTTAACCTCTGTGTGGTTATATATTAACTAGTTCGTACTGAGTGAGTGAGTAGTTGTGTCTTAGCCAGTGGCTGTCTTCTAATAAAGTCTTTGTTTTGCTTAGGAAATCGTGAGCAAGGAAGATCCTGTAGCTATGGGCAAGCTAAAATAGCTTTACAGCAAACTAAATACTTTAGAAGCAAAAAAGGCAAGCTGTTTAATAGGCAATTTCTGTAATTTTCTGCACATCACACTGCGATGCTTCAGTGAGCTATGGGAGTTGAAGTTAATTATTCTTCTGAGGCTGTACTTCCTAAGAAAAACATATGAATAGTGTGAAACTTTTCCATGGCATAATCTTGAAAGGGCGATTCGTAAACGAGACAATCTCCAATATCTTTATTTCCAGTAGCACAACTGGTGAACAGTAGCATTTATACAATTAGTTTTGATTTGGAAAATACTTTTCCATGTAAGGTTTTCTGTTATTATCGGTGTAAGAGAGACGTAGGAACATGGTAAGTAAAAGCAATTAGAGGAGAGGAAGAAGTGTTTTTCTTTTCTGCTTCCCTTCTGCTTTGATTTCACTGTGTGCGCAGTTTCACCATTGGCTTTCTGTGATTGTCAAAGCACAATTCTCTACACACCCGTGTGTGTCATTTCACTCAAGCAAGGAGCAGTAGGGCTGTACTGACAACTGGAGTTATACGTAAGTGTAATAAATTGATGAGAAATTTTTTATAGACCAATTGTGAAACCAGCAAACTGAGGAGGATGCAAGAAGCCAAGCGGTATTTGAAACAACTCACGTTTTTTTCTAAAGATGATTCGTGGCCACGATGACTGTAGCATTCTAATTCTTCTCATTTAAAAGTGAGAGTTGCAGGCCCTAATTTGTAGTCTGACAATTTAAGGGAGCTTGATGAATTGGAGGTGGAATGTTAAAACCAAGATCAGAGTGACTGCTGAGAATCGTGTGGCAAAAAACACAGCAGTACTAACTTGTCTTGAAGATCAGGAAGTTTTGGGTTGGTTTATTTTTTTCCAAATGTATTATTTTCTGTGGTGTTTTTAAGCTAGAAGAGAGGCCTCTCACAAAGAAACACAGAGAGTAATAAAGATCACCTCATAGTTTGGAATCTAAATGATCTTGGTTAAAGTTGCCATTTCATTTGGCAGAATGTACTTAAATTGTAATTTCTTGTTCTGTTAACAAGAGCTGTGCCCCTTGAGGTTTTATCTTATGCTCCATTAAATTCACAAAGCCATGCTTAGTGGGAATTACGAGCATTGACTTTTGAAGGCTTCTTAGGTGGCAAGCCTGCCAACTCAGTGCAGCCGTACAGATAGAGGTACTGCTCTCTTTACCCTGGTTAGAAAAACATCCTTTCACTTATCCTAAGTTTAGAGTCTGATCTGCTCTTCTTGATTTAGCAGGGGCAATGCTATAAATCTGCAGGTGGCTTTAGTTTTTCCTTTAGAACGTTTTGGTTGCTCTGAGTAGGATTACTGTCTTACTTAAAGGTATATTTTTAACTTTATATACTTTATATAACTTTTTTAACTTTAATCCTTTGTAGTGCAATGGAAAGCCATTCTCTCCTTAATCCAAACCTACAGCAAGGGGAAGGAGTTCTTTCCAGTTTCCGCACGACGTGGCAAGAGTTTGTGGAAGACCTGGGCTTCTGGAGAGTGCTGCTCCTGATCATTGTCATTGCTCTTCTGTCTCTTGGAATAGCATACTATGTTAGTGGGGTGCTTCCTTTTGTAGAAAATCAGCCTGAGCTGGTGCACTGAAGCAAGTGAAAAGAAGTGCACTGTGCTTTTCCATGTCGTAATCTTATTTTGAGCTGCTTGGAATTTTTCCCTCAGTGCAGACAGTGGCAGCTGTACATACTGTTTGCTCTTTTTATCTACTGTTAACCCCTCTGAAAGTGAGATTAATTCATTTCAAGTAAAACACTAAATTCTAAAGCATTCCAAAGCTACCTCTGTCATCTCGACGTGGAGGCAAGATGTGGAGATAATCCTCTCTGCTGATAAAATGTTGTAATTAGAAAAGGTCTTTTATAATGAATATAACATTCTTGAGCATGAATTGTGTAACCTAGTACACAACCAATTTTGATACATATTCCATAAGAAGAGATGTAAATCTGTTGTTGCATAATATTGTTTCAGTTGAAAGAAAAAAACAGTTTTTAAGAAGTCTTCTACGAATCTGAATAACATGATAATGCATTTTGATATAGAGCCAGTACTGAGCTCTGTGTTCGTAGTTCTTTTAGTGCCTCCCCAGTTTCTCATCTGCTAGTTTATAAAAAGACTAGAAACAGTTCCAATCTTACTATGTCTTCACTGTATAGATCACTCCTTTATTTATTAGGTCAATATGGTGTTTCCTTCCCAGATGAATTTTATGTTAATATCTGCTTGAAGTAAATTGTGTAGAACAAAGCCTCTGTAGTGCTTTAGCAGTAAAATTGTTCGGCCTCTGGGGTGAGGAATTTGCCTTTGTGCCGAAATGTTACTAAGCAAACCTTTCTTTGTAAGGATGGATCAAAAGTGATGTAGGTGTTCTGCTTTGTACGTACCAGCAGTTCTGTAAGGCCATTGGCTCTGTGAAACATGTCATGAAGGATAACTTCTTTTCCTACTCAAGGACCTCATGGTCCCATACAGTTGTATCATTTTCATGATTGTGGAAAGGACTTGATTGATGAGAATTCCTTCCTAGAATTTCTTTCTGTTTCAGTTGTTTTCAAACTGCACTTGCAGGCTTATGAAGTATTTTCTGAGCATGTGGAAAAAAAGTCGTTTAAAAGTTAATATTTAGGAATATGGTATGAAATGAAATCCTATCCCATTCTGTACATAAGCTGTGAAATCCTTTGTTTGTAGGTAACCCAAAGATATGAATCAATTACATGCTCTTTTCTGAAGGCCGGGATGATGCCACACTGTAGTTGTAGGTTTTCAAAGAAAGCAGATTTTCTCCTTCCAAGCTGATTAGATATACAACTCACTTAGTTGCATTCAAAACCTCCAAAAAATTGAATTCTCTAACCCTAATGGATTTTTTATTTTTTTACTTTGCCACTCCAGAATTGTTGCTAAAGGACATCAAACATTTATAAGATTATAAATTGCAGTAAGTATTGGTAGAAGTACTTGCAGCCCTCTGTTCTGCTACTGTGTGTGTTCTCCCTTCTTGTTTATGGGTTTGAGCAGAGGGTTATCATCTTTGTTTTGCTGTGTGACATGGGCTTCACTAAGTTGGGGCCCATTCTAAATTGCATCTTGATCTCATTTCTTAAGCCAGAGGTTAATGAAACAGTGCTGTCCTAGCAGTTGCAAAACCACAAAAAGGAAAACCTCTTAAAACAAAAGGAAAGCACCACCAACAAAACAGCATTCTCTTTGAATATTTCAATTACCGTAATCTGTTAATGAAGAGAGAAATGTAAAATCATATCTAAATCGCAGTTACTTTTCTGGATTACCACATTTCTGTTAATGCTACAGTTTATCTTGAATAATACTGTCTTTCAATATGTATTCCCTGCATAGTTTGTGATTGTATTCTCAGTATGGGTGAATGCCACAAATAAATATACGTTGTAAATATGTTTTTGTTTATTATTGCATTAGTACAGTGGTAATGATGTGACCCTGTTTTACTGAGGGCTTTTTGTTTTGCGTTCATAGTAAGCATTTCAGAAGCTGGGAGACTCTGCTCCTAAGAAATGGAAGCCATGCTGTTGGCTGCAATGAGGTTTTAAAACACAGATTGTTTAGATTTGCCTGCTTTATTTTCAGCGTTGTTTTTACATTGTGCTGTTTCTTGCCTAAGATTTCAGGTATTGTGTAAGTCATGTAAAGGCCCTTCGAGATGTAAGGCTACCTTAAGGGGTACAAAATGCAACCAAGAAAAGCAAGTTTGTAGTGACTGCTACTGTCTGAAACATTGACATGACAGACATCTGACTGAATGAGAAGTTTGCTCTGTGTGCACTTCTGCTACTAAAAAAGGACAGCTGTACCTTTTATTATAACGTTAACAGCTTCCTGTTCAAAGACTGATTCTAAAGAATGAATTTGCTTTCTAAACACTGGGTTTCAAGGAATATAGTCCCTCTTTCTTGGAGGAACAGAAAGACGACTTTAGCCCACTTCCTCTTGAAGTTCTTGTCATAGTGTGTTTCACTATTGCAGCGTAATGACATTAATCTGTTTAGGCTGTCTGTGGATCAGTAAGTTTTCTTTTATTATTTATTATTATATGGGCACTTTCCAGATCCAAGACAAGTTCTTGTCTTGAGCTTATTATGCCAGAAAAGAAGGAAGTGAGAGAGAAAACAAACGTGGAGTGAGGAGGTGGTTTTTTTCCAGTGCCGTAAGACGACTTGGTGAACTAGATAAAGCAGACTGGAGTGTAAAACAGAGACACACAGGCTACTCTCCTGAGGACCGTCCCTGTGCTTGCATTTGTTCCATGGCAAGATCATGTCTTACCTCACCCCTCACCTACCATTGTGTCATTTTTATCCTCAGGAGCTTCTATTTGCACTCATATTGATACTTTGCTTCGTAGAAGGGGATGATCTGTTGTGTGACTATCTTGGGTGGGTCTTGTTGTCAGTTACTGGAGTATAACACGTATTTCATTACTAGACATAGTCTGGCACTGTGAAGTGTATCATCACAAAAAACTGGGAAAGAAAGAACATGGTTTCCTGTAGGAATATTGATACAGAGGACCTAGGCACTATGATTGATCTGGAGACTGATTTTTTGCATGGGTCAACTAATCACTCCGGCTGGTTTTTGTCTCTTGGAGAAGTAAAAAATAACAAATTTATCTGGTGGCCTAGTTAGCTACATAGCTGCTGTCCTAACCAAAAGTATTTTAGTCATAAGATGTTAGAGAAATGCAAATTAAGTAATTTGTTAAATTCTACAATGTAACTTTAATGTAGAGATTGCAAGTGAAAACTCTCCTTCAAACTTAGAATAAAAATAAGGAGGTGATATTGTTTCTTGTATTCAAAACTTAGAAGTCTGGCATGTATTTAAAATTAACATCTGTTTTAACATTAAGCTTGAAATTAAGTACAGTCAAACATCTTAAAGGCTGTGATTGGATTTCCTCAGGTGGAATTGTCTTATGCTACCTGAAGTTGACTTCTTTGTCAGACGACATGAGTTAACTTGTTTCTGCAGTTGTTACTGAAGCTAAACTTGATTCATATTTGAATTGGTGATTAAAATCATTCTTAAATGATCTGAGAATTATGTCAGAATGCTTTTCCGTCACTTTGTGTTCCTCCATTTCAACATTAATCCTGAGTGACTGATCACTTGGGATATGCTTTGTGACGTTTCATAAGCGATCCACAGCATAACAGAACTTGTTGTCAGTTGTTACTGCATTTCTCATCTCCGATACTGGGGCCTTCTAGAAGAATTCAGACGTCATTGCAGAGTTTCCTAACTCGCAGTTCTCTGTAAACATGGTAAGTGCTGAAATACTTGTGAATCATAAATCTCAAATCTCTATTAATATAAAATTCATTTCTGGTGACAGTAGAGATAATTCTGCGTGTGCACTTGCAGATGGTAGGATTCATGTGTTGTCTTAAGCATATCTAAGTATTTCAGCTGAATTAGTGTTGTCTGGCATCTTTCATAGCGCTATTTCAAGTACTTCAAAGGAAGGACACTTCTGAAATACAGAGTATTAGGAAATAAGTGCAAGTAGTTGGTAGTTGTTCACTATTTGTTACAGGGGAGTGCAGTGTTCCCAGGGTCATGCTGCCACGGGAATCTGAGATGAAAACTGGAAATCTCAGATTTACTGAGATTGACTGGCATAGTCTGTGCTCTTAGCAAGGCACAGTTTGTGCTCTGATGCTGCAGCTGAAGCAGTTTGCCTGCAGAACCATGAAGAAGTCTCTCTGCCATTAGTATTTGTTGTTTGTAGGTCATTGAACAACCGCTATTTCCCAATGACTATGGTGAGGCAAAATTGCTAGTTTTCATTACAGACAAGTAATGGGAAATCCACTGGAAACTGCTGTAACTGAGAAGCAATAAATGAGAATTTCTGCTGAAGTCAATGTATGAAGAAAGAAGTCACTGCTGTGACTTGCAGTGACATATTCTTTCTGTTTGAGATTTTAAGCTGCCTTCTGGAAAAGAAATAATGAGGAGACACTTGGAACAGAATTTGTTGGTGGCGTGGTTTGCAGAAAATAGGAGCGAAATGAATGCAGTGAGCCAAGGCAGCAGCGGGGAGGCAGAGCAGTGTGATGCCTTTATGAATCACTGCTCAGAGGCCAATCCCACTGTCTGTAAGAAGTGTGAGTAGCGAGCAGTAGCAACCTCTGAGCAGGGAGAAGGATTTCACCCACTTGCAATTGCACCGCTTCATAGGGGTGCAACCTGAGCTGGCCCTTCTTGACTTTCAGTGTCTGTAACGCTGCTATTTCAGACAGCAGCATGTTTGAATGTGTGCCTGCATTAACAGCTGCTCATGTGCAAGCCATACTGGTTCCTCTTAACAGAAGAATCTTTCTGCACTTAGGTTATTAGAGGTAGTTTTACCCAATGTTAACAGAATCTCTTTGCAAAATGTGAAATATTTCTGCTGTATTAAATTATATTTAGCTAAATATCAGAAGGCAGGAATGAGATGAAGGATCAAATATATGCAAAAATATCTAGTTTCTTTAAAAAAAAAATAGATAACATTATGCAGAGCAAGAAAAAATCACAATTTATTCTGAACAGTAGAATTCCTCATTAAGCCACTTCCACAGTATGAGGATTTTTTTCAGGTAATGTTACATCCTCTGGCAGGCAGGTTTTCTAGTAGAAAAGATGATGCAGCCTTGCAGTGGTGTGAGGGCAGTGATGTTTGGAGGTTGTACTGGCTTAACAAAGTGTGCACATTGAAACAAAACCAATTAATAGAGATAGCTGATTTCTCTTAGGATTTGTGAAGTGCTGTGTGCTCTCCCCCTTGTTGTTTTAATTGTCTCTTTGCAGGTTGAATGCCTGGACTGGTTTGGTTTTGTAGACATATTTCCAGTCAGAGAATGAAGTGGATGCCCCATCCCTGGAGGCATTCAAGGCCAGGCTGGATGTGGCTCTGGGCAGCCTGGTCTGGTGGTTGGCAGCCCTGCACATAGCAGGGGGTTGAAACTGGATGATCATCGTGGTCCTTTTCAACCCAGGACATTCTATGATTCTGTGATTCTATGAAGTAGGTAGACGTCCATAAGTTTAAGCTGGCAAGGACAGTTTCTGAAGTGGGCATAGAGGACAAAGGAGTATCTTACTAAAGGAGTATCTTACTAAAGGAGTATCTTACTAAAGGCTTTGTCAACTTGTTTGAGGACTCCTCAACCCTGCCAGACGTGTTTGTACAGAACTGGTGGTTTTCCCATTTATGGTACTGGTTTCAATCCCTGTGTCAGTTGATGAACACCAATGGCTAACGTGGGGCTTGAACCGAAGGCTGTTTTCAAAATTGTTAATTACAGTAGAGGTCCAAGTTTTATTCTTTGTTTCAGAGTTCAAGGAACATTTTTTTTTAATCTAATGATTATTAGAATTACAGCCTGCAAATGTACTCAGATAATGAGCATGTGTGTGCCTATACTTCTGTATTCCTGTGCCAAAATCAGATTTAGGAGCAGTAAGCAATGCCTCCACTGAGATTAGTTTAGAGTAAGTCTAATTTAAGGAATTCTGTTTTTTGTCATTTCTCCTCAGATTGCTGTTTAATCTGCTGTCAGCTCTGTTTTTATTCATTGCACTGACTTACTGACCTATTTTCTTGGTCTCCATCTCCAGATTTGGGAAACGTTTTCGATCCCATTACCTGCCTCAAAAAGGGGTGCTTCTCATTGGCCAAGCTCCTTTGTTTTGACACGAAGCAAATCCACCAGTTTCACAATATTGGTCAGTTCTCACTGGTTTTTAGAGCCGTAGAGTTATAGAGTTTTAGATTTACAAAGTGATTGACTTGCTAGTGTGGCTTAATTGGTTAAAGACTCTGTCACCTTGTCCAGTTTTTATATGAAATGCAATAACAGTTAAGGGAACTATTGGTGCTGATTTTACCTGCTCCTCCAGAATGCCTTTCAGATGGAGCAAACAGTATGAAGATTAAAGAAAATCTGGCAGTGAAGCAAGAGAAGTGTCTATTTCTTGTATTTTCAGGCATCCAGGACCCCAGGAATCACGTGTTCGGCACATGGAGGCACTCTGCCAAAAGGTTGAATATTTTCATAGAAGATCTTGATCTTGGTCTTTTATGTATATTCTGCAGCTTGGAAGTGTAAAGTTTTGAAAGCTCTTTTCTTCTTTCAAGCGACAAATATGTTTCATTAGAGCAGCTAAGAACCCACTGCATTCTTCTCAATTCTGTTCCTCCCCATTGTTTCTTCAAGACCACCCCATTTCTTATGTGCCAGGAATTCTGTTTATAAAGCACATTTCTTCCACGTAACTTCTTTCCATCTTGTCATCTCCATTGCTTACTGCGCGCTCTCTATCTTATCTGAACTACTGTACGCTCCGTCTGCCTTGTCCAGTCTGTGCTGGCAGGTCTATGGGATGGAACACGTCATATTTTGAAGAGTGGCTTGTGAATTGGCTCCACTTCACTGCTAGCAGCAGTACCCATCTTTTTAATCTGCACTCTTCTGTAATAATGACACAAGAAGCTAGCCTTGTTTTCAGTTTTACTTCCTTTCCCTAATCATGCACTTGATTCTTTTGGTACTTTCACCATATCAAACTAAGTTGTGTGTAGGCACTGGAACAGCTTCCTCAGGGCAGAGCTCATGGCCCCAAGCTGCCAGAGTTCAAGAAAAAATTTGGAGAGTGCTCTCAGACACAGGGTTTGAATTTTGGGTGGTCCTGTGTGGAACCAGAAGCTGGACTTCATGATCCACATTCCTTTAAAATCAAGATGTTCTGTGCTATTAAAAAACATGCTCCAGAAGTTTACAGAGTTGCTCATGATTTAATAATTTTAAGAGAGAGATCTACATGAAGATATTAATGCCTCTTATGAGTATAGGTACCAACAACTGACACAGAACGCCATTAAACTTTTTAGTAAGGTTAGGTGTACCACCCCTCTCCTGACTATGGCTCCACGTGGGCTTATGCTGGGCAGGTAGAGGACGCTGCAATAGCCTTCCAGAGGGGACATACAGCATTGGAGATGTTTATCTTCCATTACAAGAAAGATAATTTTGATAGTGGATAGAAATAGTCTCCTGAGGCCAAAACAGATATTAAGAGATGAGACCCACGCAATTCCCAGTTACTGGCAAGTGTTGGTGAGCAGGTTGCTGTTTTACCATAGGTTATATTTTGTCCTTTTCAGCAGTGCCCTCACAAGGAGATAAGGATGCACACCCGGTGAAGCAGTAGAGATGAGAGGAGCTGAAGTCTATGCTGTGTGGTCTGTTATCTCTGCATGGCCAGCTTGTGATCACAAACCATGGTGCCACCGGTGCACAAAACAGAGCATATTTTCTTCATGAAAAATGTTATGAAAGTAAATTCCCTTGTTTGGTGGGTTTTCTTGGTCAGTGCCTTGGCTTTAGATTTTTTTGTAGGCAAGAAGGAATTATGACCTGAAGTTTGAGGCAACTTTGTGGCGTATGAAGGAAGAATGCTGAAAGTCCAAAAGAGCAAGAGGGAAGATTTACAGAGAGAGCTTAGCTGCTTCCTTAGAAATTGCAGATGTTTCTGAGGAAAACTAGGCAGACATGGATGCACTCCAGGCAAGAACAGTTTCAGCGGAAAATGTTTTCATTTTCATTCTTCCAAACATAGATATCTGAGTGTCATCTTACGGGAGCTCTTGAAATGAGCAAAACATTCCCAGTTTTGTAACAGGAAGCATAGAAGAACTGGAGCTTTTCCTCTTGGCTAGAACAGTCAATGATAAGGAACTGAAATGATAACTTTTTTATTTTGAAAGTTATTTGTACCATCATTATGATGTTTATTTGTACTGGGGCTCAGAAGGCTGATTCTGAAATGCTAATGTGTGGCAGAAGTAGTGTCTGGTTCTGACTTGACACACAGAGTAAGTTTAGAATGTCAGGTTCTAAATTAAGTATCAGAATATGTGATTTCCCTGTCTATTTTTTACATTTGGGTATTGGAGTCCTTTCAGCTGCTTTACTTTACCCAAAGACAAGTTCAAATAAGGCTCTTCAGTTATTTATTCTCTACTTTCTGGGTTTTGCTTGCTGGTAATTTTTGTCATTTGAATTTCAGTCTCTCTCTCTCAGTGCACAAAAGAGATTGCTGTCAGGACTTACATCTGAATCTGCCAGCAATCCCTGGTTGGGATTTATCCCATGGCTTAAGTTATGCAAGCGTAAATTAGACACAGCCAGAGCAGGGAATGTGGAACAGGCAGCTTGCAGCTTCAGCTTTTCTGTGTGTTACAGCCTCTGCACATCCATTCTAGTTACTGAGAGAGTTGTGTCAGGTCAGGCATTTCCTTTCTGCTTGCCTAGGAAAGGAAATGGACTTTTTATGGATGGAAAGTCTTTACAGAATGGAAATGAAGCCTTTATTCCTACTACAGAGCCAGATGCCAGGTTGTCTGGTTATAGTATTGTCACATTATCAGCATTTTCTCTCACACTTGTCCTGGTTAATGTCTAACTTAAAAGGTTTTTGAAACTGTTGTTCCACTCAATTTTCTTAGGTTTCCTAAAATATTTCATCTTTAGGACAAGTTAATTTTGTTCATCTGCCTAAAACAAATTTGTTACTTCTGATGTTCCAGCATGTACAAATAGGTCCATCACTGAGGAGCAGCCATGTGTATTATGCAGCAGCAGTATAGAAATAGTCCTCAAGAAGTTGGAACAGCAGCATCACTGCTGCTTTCTTACAGTCTTGGGGATGCCAGGAACTGCATAAAAGGGAACAGTTCTGGATTCTCTGCATTTTTAACGATTTTCTTTGTTATGGAAATCTCATGCCATAAGGCTGTTTGTGTCTGGCTTGCAGTTTTGCTGAAAATGCTGTCAGAGCAATCTCCCTTGTGTTATTCTGGTGCTCCTATTTCTGGCCAAAGTGCTGATGAGTGTGACAAGTTAAACAGAAGATGGGTCATGTTTTTTGAGTGGCAGAAAACATTTATCTCTTAGAATTAGCTCTTTATCTGTACCTTTTGTTCTTTGGATTCCTCTTTCCCTTAAAAGTTTGGTGGAAATATGCATTCCACAGTGAGTCAGCATGGCCTTTGGATGGAGCAGAAGGCAGATTTGGGAGTTATAAATCCAAGCACTTGCTGTGTGGCCTTAGAAAACTTATTTAACCTGTGTTCTCCCACCAGTAAAATCAGTATAATGAATAAATCTTGAGAGTGATATTGTCATTAATATGTGTAAAGTTGCAACCATTTACTCAGAGTAATTGTATTAATTGTACCAAATATATGCTAAGCATAATCTAATGACATAGGAGTATTTATTCCTTGATATGTCATTTATTAAGCTCATTGTTATTTCCAGCACTCTTAGGCATTGAGTGCAGACAAAGCTCTGATCTTCTGTCCTTGAGGGATACTCCTGCACCAGTGTGTGAAATGCCATTGGCTTTGGTGGCCGAGGGCAAGATCAGGTGATGTCCAGAGACGATTTAGATTCAGAATCGTGGCAAAGTACAGAAGAAGTCTGTTTTCAGGTAGGTGTAAGGAAAATGAAGAAACTAAAATACACAGGTTAACCAGGTGTCTGGAGTTTCCTGAAGTCTTTAAGAAGCCCATTCTTGATTTCAGTGCCTCTGGCTTGGCTTCAGAGTCGGCAGAGTAGGAGAGATTGTGACCAAGGCATTTCCCTTTTTTCTCTTTGGTGGGTGTAGGAGATCTCACTTCCCTGTTGAACAAGGAATCAGTTTTCATTCTGGAAATGAATCTGGCAGCAGCAGGATGTATGAGCTATGGGATCAGAGCTTTGGAAAGTCTTCAGTGACATTTCTCCATTCTTAGCACATCATTTAATGACAGCACTTGATGGTCCTAAATCCAGCACCCGGTCACTGTAGTATCTCACCCTGGTGAGCTACTGCATGTGTGTGGGCATGAAGCTAGGAGGGTGCTCTCGAGCTGTGTCTTGGACTATCTGTGGAGCTGCTTTTCTCAGGGTGCTCCAGTCCCATGGTTATTCTAACTTCCACAGAGTAACATTGATTTTTAAAAGGGAGCTTCTTTCCCTACCCTAGCATTTCCAAGTCTTCCTTGTTCAGCTCCCAGGATGGCCAGTCCAGCCACTCACCCAGGATGATACCTTTAAGTTCTCATTCAGCTCCTTTGCCAGCATCTGGGCCTGTGCATTAGACTGCAGCAAACATCCTCACCACCATGGGGGAGGCAGGTGATTTGTTCTCAGAGCCAGCATGTCTCCTGCTATCCAAAAGGGAGAGCGTAGGAATCTTCAAATACAACTTAAAAAAGAAGTAGGAGTAGAAGTAAAAGCAATCAAGAAACAACTCAGAGACAGTAGGGAGAAAAAGTGAAGGAAACAGAAGGTACTGATGGTAAGTAGGACTTCATGAAGCTTCATTTTAGCTGGGAAATTCCTCATTGTTTGGTAGTAGAATTATTGATATTTGTGATTTGAGATGACTGATGGAGTTTATCCTAACTGAAAGAACAATTCCTTTCAACTAAAAGCTAACAGTCTGTGATTGTTTGTACCACCAGTGTGCGTGGTGTTGGGCTGTGGGGACAAAATGCAGAGCTGCTCTACAAAAAGCTGCCTAGAGACTTTGCCTTGGTTTTGGTGGGGCTCTTCATGCATCACTGGAGAAACATGCCTGCCATAGAATCAGCCAGGCTAAACAGTGTTTACAACAGTGTTCTCAGAGCTAGCAGAAGTGTAAGTCAGGCAGTCTTAGAGGTCCTGTGAAAGCTTGGTTGTTTCTGTTTTCTTTTGTGTTGTGGTTAATAAAATGTCCTTTACCACAGATTTTATTGCACTGGCTCGCAGAAAGGTCAAATATGAACAACCTGGGCAACTCTCATTGGGTGTTTGTATCTTAGCCCCCATTGGCCACATTGACATCTAAGTTATCTGCTGCTTCTTGATTGTTAAACTTAAAAATAAAAATCATTTGGATTTTAGAAAGCTTTCTCTCTCTGCAGTCAGAGGTTTGTCTTCTTTTAGAGCAACTGTATACTTTGCATTCCCTTACTTGGCTGCTTGCTCATCTTTCATGAGGATAAACATAGAGTTTGAGGGAATTTCCCAGGTGGAAACTCCCTGTTCTTTATGTGAGCACTGTGCGATGTGTTAACAGTCTGCAACAGCCATTTCACTTTGCTTTCGGTCCAGTATCATTTTTGTTAGCTTCATTGTCTTCCTAGGAGACAAAATAAAAAATAAAAAAAAAGCTGAAAAGATGGTTTTGTGATCCCTTATTAGTTGTCCAGGTTCCAACCTCACTCCACACTGTAAATCCAGAGTAACTCCACTGGAGCAATGCCGTTATCCAGCCTTCAGCTATGGGATTGCCCATCCTCGTGTTGAGGCCCACTAAACACAGATATCCATTACAGACTGACAATCCTGTCTAATGAACAAAACCATCTCTGTATGAACTGTGGGCAACTCGCCAACAATTTGCAATAAAAATACTTTTGGATATAAGCTGCTCATCAGTTCATCGGAGATATTTCCATGCTTTAGCTGGGCAGCTAACTTAGAACAAGTTACTTATGTAAGTTCTTGTAACGGGTTTTGTGGTAGCAGTTCTGAGAATTTAAATGTCTGGGTATAGTTTGTGACAGAAACATGGAAGTCCAGGAATCCTGAATGACAATTACTCTGGGAATGGGGAAGAGATGGATAAAATGAGTTCCATTACCTTAAATGCTGCCCTTTGCAGACTATAAGCTTCTTAAAACCCCATGAAAAGTGTAGGTTCCTCTTCTAAAGAGAAGATTACCTGGGTGTTTTTGGTTTTGTTTGTTTGTTTTGTCTCCAGATATTCATTAAGGAGTTGTTACAAGTTGTAAACCAACAACCAAATTTCTTTGCATGTTAAATCACCAGCTCAGGCAGATTTTGATCAGTGTCCCTTAGACTCCCCACTGCACCATCTGTATTGAAGACACAGCCCTTTAGTGTGCCCACTCTGGGTTGCTGGGTTTGACATTTTTAATGAACCAGTTCTAAGATGAAATGTTTGCCTGCTTTTGCAAGCTCAGGTGATAGAGTTGTTACTTTGGTTGAACTGTACTGATGAATACACTGAAGCATTCCGAAAGCTCTTTCGCTTTAGGTTTACTCAGGCTCTCTACAACGTTGAAAGAAACTTAAATTTTGGAAGGGGTGATCTTACCACCAAATGATGTTGGTCCTTTCCTAAGGACTATAGTAAGTGCACACCGCAAGTCTATACCTTATTATCTGAGTCCTTTCAGATGCAGGTACTGATGTACTGGAATTCAGAAGCAATGTTAGTGATGGAAAAGCTTGCTTGTCAAGATGAGCACTGCAAAAGATCATTCTTAATGCGTGGCTACTCACTCTTAAGTGATGAGTCTAGCTAAATTAAATATTGATTAAAATGCTCTGCTTGCAACACCTCTAGTTTTAAACTCAGCATGTGTTTTCTTCGTCTTGCAAAAATAAAGTTGGAGTTTTAATAATGGAGTGATTTGAAGACCAAGTACTGAAAGCAGAAAAATTCTCCCAAGTGGTAAGTTGGAAAGCAAATGAAGGTAAAGCCAGCTCTCTGTAGGGATGGGAGAGTGAGTGAGCCACCTTGTCTGAGTGGAAAATGGAAAGTCTAAACACACTAAACTAGATGTGTCTTTCCGTATTTACACTAGGTAATGTGATTCAGGCAAGGAAAAGCACCTCACTGAGAAAAATGAATTTAGATTCTTTGGAAAACAAAAATTGGGTTCCATTGTTCCCTTACTCCTTCCTAATGACACTCTACCTCATGAGTTTTCAGTGACTTTGTCTTTACTTTCCAGATTCACGTTTATGTTCTGTTTATATTGATCTGAGCGCCTTTTTGTGAGGAATTGTATTATTCTGCAATGTATACTTCATGGATATCAAAAACAAGAATCATAAATTCTGTACTGTTTGCTTGATTTACCGACCAGGTATCTTTTATCCTCTGTACCAGCAATGAAGAAGAAAGGCCTGCATGCACTCTGCACGTCACAGGCTGTGTAGTTTCAGGAAGACTGATGTGCATGAGATTGTAATCACAGAGTCTTCCAGAGACCTTGCAAGTACTGGGTTAGAGAGAGGAAATGACTCCTGTTCTAGCTGATGGCAGTGCAGTTTTTATGGATTATCCCAAATGCCTCCGTCAGTGGATGTATGCAGTGTGCTTCTAGAGTTATGCAGCATAAATGGCGTGGATCAAAGTAATTTTTGTTGAGCTTTTGGATCGTAAAATAAAGTGTAATAGTAAGAATTCCTGTGGCTCCATTGTAATATATCTCCTTAACTCCTGAGCAGCAGAACTGAGTCCTACACTACAGAACTGGCTGAAGTATTCAAACCTGAACTGGACGAGGTCCTGAGGCACCTGATTTCAAATGGACTTGCTTAGAGTGGGAGGAGGGATGAGAATTTTTCCAAGGTCTCTTCCAAACTAAAAAATTCTGATTCTAAGGGGAAGGGCTGCAAAGGAAAAGTTCAGCCCTGCTGCAAGTTATTGTTGCTGATATGAAACCAACCTACCAATTGAGAGGGATGTGAAATGCTTTTCATGCCATCCCAAGTAAATTGTAAGGATTTTACAATTTTTATATTGTTTTAGTAGGCCAACAACAAGGCATTCCTAGGTTTTCTCTGGCTTGGCTTCTGTTTTTCTGAACAGTCATGAAGAAAGATCAGCTATTTGTCTGGTTATCAAGTATTGAACCTGAACCTGGAATTATTCCATCTAAGAAGAGTGCCCTGATCTTCAGACCAGAAAGCTAGCCTGTCCCCACTTTCCCTGGCATAGCATATACTTTATCAGGAAAAAGTAGCTCTAAAAAGGGAAAGTAAGACATTTCTGTGGGGAGATAATTTAGTTAGAATTGTCTGACCAAGTCTACATGGTCCCCACAGTGCAGAACCACATCACAATTTTAGAACAAAAAGTAAAGAAAAAACTCACTCAAATTGCAACTTCTGTATTTATGAAAAAGAAGGAATTTCTGAAGACAGAGAACTAATTACTGGGGTCAGAAGTTGACCATTATCTTAGCACCTTTGAAATGGGAAATACATCCCTAGACAGATTATGATCATAGATGGTAGAGCTTTGCTTTTGTGTCTCCTGCAGTAATGATGCATTTGATCCAGGAACCAGTGACTTTCCACAGTAACAAGCAAGAATGAGACTTCAGGCTTTCAGCTTACGTGGTCTGTTGTCCTCAGGCATTTTTTTGACTGTGGTGCTTTAATCTGAGGCAAGAGAGGCAGCATGGAGTAGGCTCTGAGCAGCTAACAAGAACAACGTTATTTCACTGATATCATGACACTTACTTTCTTTGTATCACTCAAAGCACACAAAGAGATGTAAATCTGTCCTATATAATCCTGATCGTTCTTCAACACCCTTTCACCAGAAACAGCTAAAAAATACTCTCAACTCTCAAAGCATAATACTATCTAGGACTTCTTCCTGTAAGTCAAGCCTAAAGAAGCAAAAAGAGCTTCTTCAGAATAAAAAACTGGCTCTGGTCATTCTTACTGCCTCTCCTTCACTTGCATCTAGACTGCATTCAGCTGCAAATTTAATATTTTCTTTCCATTTTAATATTACATTGCAGTCATACAGAACTCTTCAGGGCAAGTGTTGCTTCTGCCTGAGAGATCAGCATAGCAGGTTCCTGGCCATTGGGCACTACCACATGGAGTAATACGTACCACCAGACATCCAGATGTGTGCACTGTGAATAATGGTGATAACAAAATGAGAACAGGAGGAAAAATTATTTTAATGCTGCAAGAAATCATAGTGCATGTAGAGATAATGTGTGGAACAGTAAAAGCCTTGATGTCTGTTAGCTGTCACTGTGAAGCCACGTTGTCTTGAATGTTACCAAAACTTTTTTTCCAGTTAGCAAATTGCTGGGTGAACACAGGTTATGCTGAAAGAACCTTGGCTGAAGCCACTCCTTTCTCTATCAACCAGCCGCAGAAAGAGCCAGCACAGATTGGCTAAGTGCCTTCTACACAATCTCTGCTGTTAAAATGTCACTGGAAGGACAAATAGACTGACTTGTAGCTGGTTGCTATTTGGGTGAGGCCAGAAGCTGCCCTTTGTCATCAGAGGCACATTTGGGAGTTTCCAAAGAATTTAAGAACGCTTGGCTTCCCACAGCCGTCTTGGGAACCCCGGGAAATCTTTGCCTGCAACATATGTGAGGTTCTTCATTCTGGTCCTGTTCCAACATGGGCTTGAGACTGCAGGGCTGGAGCACAGAAGACCCTGAAGCTGTGGCTCTGTACGAGGTGGCAGGACTCCTCACAGCCTTCCACTTAACTCCACCAAAGCCCACAGAGAAATGATTGTTTGCTGAGCTTGTGAACTCTCAGACCGCGACAGGGAGCGGTCTTTTAAAATGTTCCCCATGCCTTTTTGTCTTCTCAGGCTCACCATGGCTCTACCCCAGCCACATGGCACAGGTGATGGGCAAGCTCCATCTTTCACCCCCTCTGCCTTTGCTGCTTGTTTAAAGAGACCAGTGCCGGCAACCTGCAGCAATGCAGCCATTGGGTTTTGGAGCTGGTCTTCTCTGGTGCTTGTGTTCTGAGTGTACAGCCCATGATCTCAGGAGCCTGCTCCTGACCTGCCTGGTGACAGGACAGGCTCAGCCAAAGGGGTCTCACTGACAGCTTTCCATCCCCCCAGTATCTGTGTTTCCTCATTCTCATTTTATAAATCTTCAGACTTCGAAGGAGAGTTTATAGCAGGGTAGGGAGTGTCAGTTGTTACACTATAAGCCCTAATAAATAGTATTATCTCACGGTGATAAGACCAATGTTTTTGACAAGCCCATGGCAATGGACACAAGAAGTCTCATAAAATTATACAGTTATACAGCAAGGCTGTCCTGGAGCTTCAAGCCAGAGGAACCTGCTGCCAAGGTGCCATACATTTGAACCACCAGTTATGCCACTGTGACACTTATCATCAGGGACTTATTTTATACAGTTATTCTTTTCCGTGACAGAATTTCACATCTCTGTAACCCTGCAATTTTCACCTGAGAAGATGAAAAGGTCTATGTCACCTAAGAACTGTATCTCTGTATTATCAAGTGCTCAGTCCTGGAAGAGATAGTCCTATTTAAAGTGTTATATTTTCCAATTTCCACTCATTTGCAGGACAGCCCCATCACGTTACTTTACATTTTGTACCTCTAACTACTTTTAAACATGGGACAATGTGAGGTCCAGTTGCATGGGCTGTTCTTCTTCAGCTTGTGTGTGGAAGTCTTCTTGAGCTCTTTAAAATGTTGTTAATGAATAGCATATAACATTTTGATATGCAGTCTCACTTTTGTAAGACAGGTTGGAATGTTCTTAAGTTTGCAGTCTTTGTTACGGTGCCAATATTCCCAGAGCAGGGGGCAGATTTAATCTTTGCAAAGAGGACTTTCAGGCTTCTAACGACCCATAGCTGTAACCTGTGTGGAGAGAGAGGCTTGATGGTGTCCTGGAGCACTTAACTGCAAACTTATCAAAACTGTGCCTGTTGAGTTGATCAGTTCCAGTATGCAAGCCCAAATGCACCAGCATCCACCCAGCACAACTTCCTTCTTCATTTTTATTAATTATGGCTAATAAGGATGCACATACCACACTAAATTCACTCACAGAACTACTACTGCTTTCTGTCAAAGTGCTGGCCGCAGGGAGGGACCCTGCAGGCAGTTTCTGTTAAGAAGAAAAGCTAACAATAAACAGTTTTTTTTTTTTTTATGCAATCCCTTTCATTTATGAAGAATGTGAAATGTCTGTTTCTTTTAGAGGAGAAATAATGAAACAGGAGTGACAGCATCTTGGATCGGGGAACAAAGACATTATCCTTCAGCCAAAAGTCTGTACTGGGGTGGGGGAATTTTCCTCCTGTGAAGACGTCTGTGTTTCTCTGCACTTACTTGCTATCTTTTTTCTCTGCTGTGTCTGCACATCTTTTACATTTGCACAAACAACCAGCGATAGCAGAGGAACTGCCTTTGTTATGAGCTGCTCTCCTCCAGAAGGGACCTTAAGCCTTGCTGTGACGACGAGAAAAGGAATATGTCTGATCACTTATTTATTCTTGTAATAGCTCTGAACGTCTAAGGGGATGAACAAGAAATGATTGTAGCCTTAATTTTTGTTTAGGCCCTCAAAAACTGTCTGTCAATCTTGGCCTGACAAGCTTTTTTTACCGGTTTGAGACAGAGGCTGCAAATGTCATGATGCTAGTTAGGAGCAATTGCTTTGAGTTCAGTTTATCTCAAGTAAAATCACTTTAAAAGAATAAGCAGGCTACATCTGTGGACCACAGAGGGTGATGGGAAGGAGAGGGATGATGTGCCCAGTGGCAGCACCAGGCAGGGAGCACCTGAGGACAGAGGGACCAGCAGCTGCATGGTATGTGAAGCACTGCAGGACAGTGTGAGGTGCGTGGCTCTGCTGAGCTGCTGACTTTTAGTAACCAGCAGAGGTGAATATTATTCCCTAGCTTATTTCCCATAGGTCTTCCTCAAGAAATGACAGGTAGAGGTGGGGCAGTTGCTTTGTGAGATGTTCTCTCGCTGAAGATTTGTCTGGCAGAGGTCATCCTGCAGAGCACTGCTCTGGGTCTCTGCAGCACATCACAGCTAAAGTCATCCACTCCAGTTCTGCAGTAATTGGTAAAAGAAGTCCCTAGTACAGCCATGTGAATTTTCTAGTGATTTGCCTTTCCTTGTTTTGTTTCAACTTGTCTGATAAACTTTTCCAGCCATCCCCAAGCCTTTCTGAATATGTTTTCTAACGAATGGAAAAACACACCACCAATTCCCTTCAGGTTAGTTCAGTTCTGGCGGGGTGTGAATGTGGTTATATGTGGGTGTGGCATTGTGTGTATATTTATCAAAATCAAATAGCACCAGGAAACTATTTACAACTTTAAACTGCTCTTGCAATCTCTTCTGTGGAAGAAAAGTTTTCACATGAATATTTCTTGCATTAGAGGTGAAATCAGATCCCTGTCCCGCACTTGCTGTGTTTGGAGTGTGTCCAAGAGCTCTTAAAAAAGGCATTCCAGCTGGAATATGTCACAGTCTATTCTCGCTCCCAGCTCCGATGGGTTTCCAGTGGGGAGCTGGAATGCAGACCTCCCGGTCACACACAAGAGTGGCTGCATTTGGGGGGTTCACGTTACAATGGAGAGAAAATAAATACCAAGGCAGGGCCAATATCACGTGAAGATGGCAGAGACAAACAAGCAAACGCCATGTGTTGTGCATAAAGAGCTCAGCAAATCTACATCTCTGCAAGTGTACGTTTAATGCTGGCCAGGGCTTAAGTCATTGCAATGATTAGCCAGGATTTACGCATCTGGACTTCTATTAAAAAGTGGTTTTTATTTCTTTAAAAGGCAAAATCCCCACAGCAGAATGGGCTGCCTGAAAAGTGCAGTGAAAAGCAAAGAGAAAAAGATGCATCTGAGCTCAGATGAGCATTAGATCATGGAAAACTCCCCAAGGCAGAGCATTACAGGCAGAGTCCCCTCCATTCATCTTCTGGTCAGCCCACCTCCCTCAGATGGGACACCCCTGCTGTAAGGGAAAAGAAGTGCAAAAATACATTTTCTGAGCTAGGGATAATAACTTTTTAGGTTCTTTGTTTCACAGCTCTGTTTTAAACAAGCAGAACTGCTCCCTCCTTGCAAATATTCTCTACTTCTGTTGGTCTTGTGTCAAACTAAACCTGGAATATGTTGGAGAGATCATGTTAAAATGGTTCTGTTTTTGCCTGGTAGCTGTCATGAATATTAACATGCTAAATAGAACAGGCTGTGAGAATGTTGATCTCTCTGGTTGTGAAAAAAGCAACATTATGTGAATTTCACTGGTATTCAATCTGCAAACTGAATGGCACCTATTTAGGGAGGGAAAAAAAACAGCAGTGCTCATATTGATGAGAAATTCTGCTTATTAATGATTCAAAACATACAGTTCCTAGGCGCTGTAAACAAGCTCAGTATTCTGTATACTAATCCATAACCATTATCATATGTAGGGAACAAGAAGTTACTCACAAACAGATGTTTCTTCTGCCAAACCCATTCATTTAATGCACATTTTACTTTCCAAGTCCTTGTTAGCAACTTTCGGTGGTAGGCGGATTACATGAAAGGATGGAAAAGCACGATTCCTGTGCCTGCAAAGGAGCAATGTCTTCAAGTTTGTTCTGCAGTCTTTTCTATCTTGAATTGCAGTGGAAGAGTTATTCATCTTGCACACACTCTCACTGCCCTGGAGGGCACTCAGCTTTGTTTCCAGCTGCTGTGAGGCAGTAGGAGAAGCCAAACTTGTTCTGTTACCAGAGAGCTGCATCATTAAAGGTGCTCTGCAATCTGACCAGTCATAGAAACTAGCATTCAGATATGCTGTGCTCAGGGAAGGCAGTTATCTTGCAATAAGTTATGGGTGAGCTTTCAGGGAATGATATGCCAAAAGGTAAGGGTGAAGGAAGAATTACTGCTCAGAACGTGACTAACTTCAAGGTTAATTTATGTTTGTCAGAAGCTGGTTCAGTTGTGTTTTTAGTATCCCCAAGTATGGAGATCCCACCAATTTATGAGCAACCTATTCCACTGGTTGAATACTCTGGTGAATTTTTGTGTCCAGACGGAATTTCTCTTGCAGCTTATAGCCACATCTACTGTTCTTTTGCTATACGCTTCCAAGCATGGAACTCTCTTCTCTGTAACTCCCTATGAGGTAGATAGCTAGGAGATCTTGCCTCAGCCTTATCTTCAAGGATTAAACTAATCCCCTCCTCTCAGCCCTTCCTCCTGCAGCACCTTTACCACCTTGGTGATCTTCTGCTGATCTCTTCCCAATTTCTTACTGTCTTCTTTTACTAAGAGAACCAGACTGGATGTAGCAAGTAGTCCCAATGCAGTTTCATGTATACATTCATCTAATCAGAGGGGATCCAAAAATAGACCTTTACAAGGAAAACAACTGTTGTGAATTAAAAACCTGACAAGGCTGAGTTCCCTGAAAACTCCATTGCTGCAGTTAATATGTTCCTATACTACCCCTTACAGCTGACTGCCTTCTGAGCACACCAATGAGAAAAAGACAGAACCACTCTTCTCAGTGGGCACAATCTGGAATACAGGAAATTCCATTTAAACATAAGAAGTAAGTGTCTTCACATGAGGATGATCTGATGCCATTACAGTCTGCCAGAGAGGTAGTGAAACCTCCATCCTTGGTGATACTCAAAACCCAACTGGACAAGGCCCTTGGCCATCTGCTTTGAGCAGGGTTGGGCTGATGACAAAGACTCCAGAGGTGCCTTCAAGCCTCAACTGTTCTGTGATTCTGTGAAGTGTTGTGTGTGATGAAAATAGTGACACGCTTCGAACCGGTCATGGGAGGAGGGAATTTCAGTTACCCACATTTGGATCAACAATTCATCAAGACGAGAGGCAGAGACACAATTACGGATGGGGAGAAAGGAGAAACTCTTTATCAGGGATTGTAGTGTGTAGGGACAGGACAAAGGGAAAGGCTTTTAAACTAAAACTAAAAAACTAAACTAAAAAAAAAAAAAAAAAAGGGTAATGTAAAATTAAATATAAGGAGAAATTATTCCTGTGAGGCTAGTTAGGAACCAGCACAGGTTGCCCAGAGAAGCTGTGGATGCACCATGCCCGGAGTTGTTCAAGGCCAGGTTGGATGGGGCTTGGAGCAACCTGACAGGGGGTTGGAACGAGATAATCTTTGTGGTCCTTCCGGCCCAAACTATTCTGATTGCATGACTGCTTCCTTAAAAAATTTGCCACAAAAAATAGGCGATTTTGCATTTGGTCTGGAGTGGTGCATGGTGACCAGTTCTGTGATAGTAATCACAGTACAGTCAGAATAGTGCTGCAGTGGAGAGAACAACCCAACTAAACTCAGTATGTGGATATTCAGTTTCAAGAGAGGCAGTTCAAAACAAAATTAAAACAAAACAAAAAAGAACTTAAAAGAAGTCCAAAAAACAAGAGGGAAAAGGCATTCTAGATGTCATCCAAAAAATACTATATTAAAATTCCACATTAAATTTGCACAATTTGAAAAGAAGTCCAAAAAGGTCATTTTGCTTCTCAGTAAGAATATTAAGGATGCTATCAGAGGTAATAAGTTAATGATTAAAATTTTGAGAAGCTTACCCAACAAGAAAGCTCATAAAACATGGCAAGTCACCAATATGAGAGAAATTAAAAGGGCTAAAATAGAATGTGCACTGAGTCATGAAAAGACTGATAGTAAGTAGTTCTGTACATAGCAAAGACAGGAAGCCAACTGCTTTGATGGCAAATGTGTGAAAAGGCTCTCAGGAATGACAAAGAAACAGCAGAAATGCTCAGTTACTGGAGACATTATGGAGAGTCCCAAACCCAACACACTGTTTACAGCAGTAAGCCAGCAGCAGGCACCATTTACACAATAGTTCAAATGTGAAGCTGTTGAACTACTGGCCAATGTGTGTGAGCTGTCATTACAAGCAGCCCTTGCTCTGGAGGAGGCAGAGATGCCAATCCAGCTGCTAGCTAGAAGGGAAACTGGGCAACAACAAACTGGTGAGTTTGACTTCCATCCCTCCTCTCACTGCAGATTCATAAGATTTCTATACACACAAATAAACATGACGTCAAGGAAAAGAGTCAACACTACGTCTTCAAGGAGCAATCCTGCTTATCAGTTTGCTGCAGCTCCTTGGGGAGGTGGCTGGCTCATAGTCAAGACTTGTGAGGTGAAGGCAGTGGGTGAGTAGGGTGAGAGTTATGCACCCAATCTTAAGGCATAGAAGGGGGGCAACTTGTAGGGACTGGCAAATAGGTACTTCCAGGTGAATGTAGGAAAGGACTTCAGGGTGGCTGGGGAAATTGTGGAGACCAAGTGTGGGCAGGCTCAGGAGGGCTCAGGAAAACTCATGGATAAATCATCTGCTAAGAGACTGCTAAAAGGACCAGTCAGGGGACCCCTTTGTAACAGCTGGGGCTGCTGGTGGTGTGAGGGGAATGGGCTGCAGAAAGCAGCTGGGCTCTCCCCAAGCATCTCTAAATGCCACTGTTGAAAACAGAGTGCTGGGTGAGCAGGGTCATTGGTCAGATCCAGGATGTCATTTTTTCTGATTTCCTATTAAAGAATAGAGGTGGGTGGTATGTCTTGCAACCTGGCAGTAAAGGAGTATCTTGCAAAAAGGAAAAGCAATTGTTTCAGGAGGCCAAAGGCTTTGTGTATGCTGTTGGTAGACCCCTAGAGGAACTTGCTGCCACGGGGACCAGGACTGTTCCTGCAATCTTGTCACGTGACTGTGCCCAAGAGGCTCTGCAGATGGCTAAGCAACCTATATGGCTAAGCAGGAAGTCGAGGCTTTGCTCCATCAAGCCTGAGCCAAGACCTGGTCCAGTCCGTGGGTGTGCTGTATTGCTTGACCTTTCCTGAGAAGAAGCAGAGGTCCTGGGATCAACAGCAGGACTGATGCAATCCCATTAGAGCCAGACATTTGTTCTAGCCTTCTTGCCTACTTGCTTGAGTATCTTTTGCCATTATACAGTTTGCAGTTTTTTTCCCAAAGGAAAAGAAATGATCTGTGTGCCATTTATGATCTTTATTGTGTATTAAAAAAGAGGGGGGGAACCTTTGTTTTGAGTTTCCTTCCAAAACAGGGTTTTTTCAGTTGTCTTTGGATATTTTTGCCTTGTTTTGTTTTCCTGGTTAATGTCATTGTTCATCTTTCCTGTTTTCGCTCTAGGACTTCTTAGATGGTTCACAGATGTGCACTGGAAAGATTCTCATTGGAAATTAAAAGGTAGCATGCTGAATCTTGAATGCAAACAGTCTTTATTGAATTAGGTTATTGCTCACAAAAGCAGACCGAAAAGAGATTTCACTGGATCTTGCTGCTTTGGTTTCCCTTTTCCCTGGATTTTCTTAACACTGCCTCCCAATACTTGCGCAAATCCCAAATAGGACTTTTACAATAACATCACAGCTTAGCTGGCAACCTTCCCCAGAACAAGTCTTTCCTCATCCCATGTTTTTTCAGCCTTTTGCTAAACTCAGTGGAACTTTCTAATCAACATAACCTTTTTTTTTTTTCCTTTAAGTTTTCCTATTTAGAGCTTGTTGCCCTGGTCAAGTTTCTTTTTGCTGGCCTTTTCTGCCAGCTGATCTGTAGAGGCATTTCCCTGGTTCTCCTGTCAGCTGCTCTTCTCAGGATTCTGTACCTCTGTACCCATGCACTCAAACATCTAGACATGATCCCCTCTCAACTTTTCAGGTCTAAGCAGAGGAGTTTCTGCCACACCTGCTCCAGACACTGAGAATCTTTGGAAATGCTGAGCCTTTATCTTTCTTAATTAGTGTATTTCCTAATTTGTTTCACATAGAACATGCTCTAGCAATGGAAAGTCATGACCCACTGGACCAAAAGTGGCAGCCCTGTGCCATCTGGCCCCGTCAAATGATATTCTAATCTATTTCTACAGGTGTGTAGCATGTCATATATTTTATAGAATCACTGAATGGTTTGGGTTGGAAGACACCTTAAAGATCATGTAGTTTCAACCCCTTAACACTGGTAAGGACACCACCCACCAGCTCAGGTTGCACAGCGCCCCATCCAACCTGGTCTTGAATGACTCCAAGGATGGGGCATCCACAGCTTCTCTGGGCAGCCTGTGCCGGGTCCTCAACACCTTCTCAGTGAATAATTTCTTCTTTATATATAATCTAAACCTAAACTGTTTTTTAGCTTCAAACCATGACTCCTTGTTCTATCACTAATTCTCTGAAAAAGAGACTTTCCCCACCTTTCCCACAGGTGCTTTTTTAGGTACTGGAAGGCCACTGTAAAGTCTCTCCAGAGCTTTCTCTTCCCTAGTTTAAATAATCCTGACTCTCTCATCCTCTTTTTGTAAAGTGCCCCAAGCCCTCTGAGTGTATTCATGGCCCTTTCCTGGATGTGCTCCAACAGCTCTATGTCCTTCTTGTCCTGGGGGTCCCAGGCCCTGCTCCAGCTAGGGCCTCACCAGGGCAGAGTTGAGGGGGATAATCCCCTCCCTGACCCCGTTGCCCCCCTCTATTCAATTAGCCCAGGATACAGTTGGCCTTCTGGGCTGCAAGCACACATTTCAAGCTCATATTCAGTTTTCCATCTGCCATTTAATCATAGCATGTAGTAAAAAACACACAGCTGGAGCGTGAACCATTCACTGGAAATGGTGGCAGACATCCCCATACCTGTTGCCCCACTAAGTACTAGGGAGTTAACCATGTTCCTGCAGAGAAGCTGCATGGCGATTCAGTAGAGAGAGGTGGCTGAATATCAAGCATGTCTGGAAATTGTATCATGTTATTTCTACTAGTTTCCGACCTCAGTAAACTGGGATTGACTGAATGCTCTGAGGGAGTTCAGAATGAGAACGGCTGAATCACAGCAGCCTCACTGCAATGATCGAAGGCAACCACAAGCAGGAATCTGCATGAGTCATTCCAAAGAGAGAGGCCAGAGAAAAGGGTGGGCATGCTGTGTACTGAAGTACATAGCTCTTCTGGGAATGTGAACTTCTCAGGAGCTTTTACTTTACCATTCTGGTGTAAATCTGAAGGGAATCTGCTGATCTATATGTCATTGGTGGGTTCTGCATCTGCCATGCCCTTAGACTTACATGTTAGCTACCTGCTGCTAACCCATACATGCAGGAAGGAACCACTCTAAAATAAAGGCGCAGGGCTGAGCGGTTACAAAACTGACCACAAAGAGAGATTATGGGACCATGGCCTCAGCTTCTCCTACTCTGATATCCCAAATGTTTGGAGGAAAAATCACTGCTCCTCCTGGGCAAGGGCTGGCAGTACTGGTGCCTTATGCAGTGGGGCCATGCCTTGCACAACCCTCCTCATGTAGCCCGGGTGACTAGCTGTCTCCCATAGCACCAGCAGGAAAGAGGATTAGCAAGCTAGTTGGCTTCTCAGTAGATACCTCCCCTAAACAACAGGACACCCTCACCTACAGCCAGAGATACAAACTACTGAGGGCACTGAGCACACTATGGTATGGGCTCCCAGCCTGGCAGGAATAAAAACCAAAAACAGCAAAAAAACAGCCTACCTGTCAAAAGCATCCCACAGATTGCAGGTTATACACCTCAAAGTGCCTGCTGCCAAACCTCAGCAGCCACAGGTACCTCTCATTCCAGTGACAGGGTCTGCACCAGTCACCTGGCTGCTACAGGGAGCACACCTCCTCTCTGGTTTATTTTCCCTTCTGCTTTTGCTTCTTTTTTGGTTTGTCTCAGTGTGAGAGCCATGAATCCTGCATTCCCCTGCAGGTTCCTATGCATTCAAAGGAACAGTTTCTTTTACAAGAAACACTAATTCCAGAGTATAAAACCATTGTTCTGTCAACTTCTTTATGTGGCTAAGCATTAAAATGTTTATGCAGACTGGATCAATGCCAATTTCAAGTCAAAACCCCACAGTCAGGAGCTCCTGCAGCTTACGACAGCTTTCCCTCAAGCTGACACTGGCAGGACAGAGCTGACTGAAGCTGTCTTGGAGATAGAAAGGCCCACCACTGCCCGGGCACTGTCCCCTTGCTCCTGAAAAGGGATGTCCAGCCACAGATGGGGTTTGGAGGCTCCATATTTAAACAGTGTTGCTGTTGTGGATGGGAATGAGTGCCCAGCATGTTTGGTACACCATGGAGATGGCAGCAGCCCACTTCGCAGAATCACAGAATGGCGAGAGTTGGGAGAGACCTCAAGGATCATGAATCTCCAACCCCCCATCACACACAGGGCCACCAACCTCCCCATTTAATACTAGACCAGGCTGCCCACTTTAAAGCCTTCTGATGACCAATGAACATACATACATGTGGCAAAACACATCAGCTAACTGCTTCCTTCTAAGCACTGGGTTACCTGCTGTTCCCATAGCAGAAAAATATCTCCATTCTTCATTTCTAGATTCTCTGTATCTTGATATGAAAATGCAGCATCTGACAAGATATGAGAACTGGACCTCTTTTCGTTTTATTACAGCTTTTTAAAACCACATAATTAAATGTCTCACAAAAATTCTTCTCATAATCCTATAGTATAAATCATAGAATCAAAATGGTTTGGGTTGGAAGGGACCTCAAGTATCATCAAGTTCCAACCTCTCTGTCAAAGGCAAGGTTGCCAGCTGCTAGGTTAAGTACTAGATCAGATTGCCCAGGGCCCCAACCAACCTGGCCTTAAACACCTCCAGGGATGGGGCATCAGCCAGCACCTCATCATTTTCAGTAAAAAACCCTCCTCTGGCATCTAATCTAAATCTCCCTTCCTTTAGTTTAAAACCACTCCCCCTTGTCCTATCAATATCTACCCATGTAAAAGTTGATTTCCCTCATGTTTATATCTTTAATACTGGAATGCTCTTCAGGGTATCATGGCATACATTTTCCCAGACTACTCTGGAAATGTAGCCAGATTTACAAACAGAAGTCTTATTTACTTACATATTCCTACACCTGTATCTCTAGAAGGTATACAAAAATACAACGATTGAATACACTAATATGGTAAATGCAAAACCAAAGGATATTCTTTGCAAAAAGAAACTGTGGAGGCAGATGAAATGACATAGAATGGCAGTATGTATGTGTGCATATAAGTATTATGCCTTTCCATTCCAGAGCATGGTGTCACCAAGCTGGAAAACTAAAAAACAGCAAGAAATAATCACGCTACCTTAAAGATTATGAGATTTTTTAAAAGTCACTATGTAGTG
This sequence comes from Lagopus muta, assembly GCF_023343835.1. Classification (NCBI taxonomy): domain Eukaryota; kingdom Metazoa; phylum Chordata; class Aves; order Galliformes; family Phasianidae; genus Lagopus; species Lagopus muta. The sequence goes on from NC_064435.1 coordinate 21,028,868, forward strand.
AATTCGTCGTCTTTCACTTTCTCAGTGTTCCAGTCCTGCTCTAGCATGTACTTCCAAGCTGGAAAACAAAAAACAACAAAGCAAAACAACAAAAAAAGCATTGTTGAGATTCCTGTATAATCAAAACAGGGCCTGCAAAGACACCGTTTATCGAGAGCCACACACTGAGGTTGTGAGAGCTGGCAGCAGTGACCGTATAACAATTAAGAAAAACATTTTTTCCAGATAGGATAAACACCATTTCTCACTTCGTAAGCTTTAAGATTTGAAAATGGAACTAAAAGTATTTCCTTTACTCCTCCCAATGCAGCTGATGTTGCTTCATCTTCTGACATTGCAAGTATTTGTTTTCATCACCAAACTAAATTAAAAGCCTCCTTCCTTTCTCCTCCTTTCCCTTATCCCCAGTTTTGAAACTTGTCGAGCACTGATGTAGCTGCTTGGTTCTACTGCTTAAATGTGATGAGGAGAAGCTTGGACATGAACAGCCAAGACCACCCAACTTCAGAGCAGGTTGGGGACCAGCCAGAAGGACAGGCCTTTCAGCTGGCTCTGTTTCCAAAATACACTATTTATGACCATAACACAGTATCAGCAAAGGCAGGTAAGGGTTTTACAAAGCTTGCTCGCAACTAAAGCGCCCGAAAATGACAGCTTGGATAGCTTCACACGCAACATGCTTGGTGTTGTGCCAGTCGTTTGGCATGATGTGAAGACTTGCAAATCGAGCACGGTCAAAATGCCCTGCAGAGGAAGATGGCTGTCTGGTTCCCCGGCACCACTGTCCTGCCGTTAGGGAGCTCTCTTCACCCCGCAGTTAAACAAGGGACAGCCCCGCAGCCCTCGGGGAGGAGGTGTTTTCGGCCGTGCCCTCCCCTTCTACCTGGAACCCTTCTGCTTTCCCTCCTGCAGGGAGAGGCCTGTGCGCCATTAGCACCCACCTCCCCCCAGCTGCTCAGCCAACAAAGTCTAGCAGAGCAGAAACTGCAGCGAAGGCTGTGACTAATTAAGATGTTATCTCGTGAGCAGATTGAAATGAAGGTGCCTGGAAAGAGAATGCAAAAATCCTAAGTAGCTGTAAAGTGGCTCTTTTCGCTAACCTTAAAGCAGGCCCCCCTTAATAACTCACAGCTGTGCATATTTGAACCTCATCTAGCACCAGCTCATGCATTATTGACGTTCTTATTACTGGCAGCAGAGCTGCAGAAACGACAGCGATATCTGCTTTAGTTGATGGGAGAGCAGGTTTTGGGTAGAACTCCTGCTTTTTGCAGAGCACAGCCCCTGTACTGGGAGAGCTGTGGAGGTGGAGGAGGAGGAGGAGGAGGAGGAGGAGGAGGAGATGGGAAAGCAGCTGAGCTGGGAGACTGAAAATCTTAAAGAGCAGAAGGGTGAAGAAGCACAGGTAGAGAAACCTGCAGGATTAGTGACTGTGTGCTCTTGGAGAGTGAGCTCATCTTGTTAGCTATGTCCTCTGATGTGCAATGGCCCATGCTGAGGGCAAAGGGCAGGTCCCCTGCACATGGACCAAGGCAGGGAGCTGCTGCCTGGCACAGAGACCTTGAGTCAATGCAGAGGACTCTGCTGTGCCTACGAAGGAGGTACTGGTGTGCACCACAGCCTGTGGCAGACTTCTGCCACTAGTGTCCCAGCACTGCTGTCACACAGCATGCTTGGTGGTAGCTTTTGTATCGATGCCACCTGACGAGGAAATGGATGGATACCACCAATTGCATTCTTGCACAGCACCAGGCAGCTGAAAACTTTCTCTCCTTCCAGTGAGGTCAAGGACAAAATGATGAAAAGCTCTGTTTTCTATGCCTGAAACCCATTCTGTCTCCTGCTACGCTTTCCACAGACAGCCTGGAGCAAATTATTTGTGCAGTCTTTACTCAGCTGTTCCAAAAGCCTTGCTGGATGGAGGGAATGGCCCTCCCAGGCAGGTTCTCAGCAGAATGGTCTGGACTCTGCTGGAGCTCTCGCTTATCACTGGGAGGATATTCCAGGACCACTGGCAGGCAGGAAGTTAATGCACAGCCTCTGATAAACCATCTGTTACAAAAACAGCAATCAAAATCTGAAGCAGCAGCCTTCCAGTCAGCAATGTGACTAAACTCAAGTTAGCTGAAGCAAAATTCTCCTTTTAAGTAAACAGACCTCCAAGTATTGCTACCCTGACACATGCTGGATCATTGCTTACAGGATGAAACTAGCCTTTCTCCTGCCTGAACCTGAAGTCGGAGGAACTTTTGAATGAATCATGGGTGCAAGCCTCATGGTATGCAAAGATTCTGTATACATGGAAAACTTAGAGTCAGACATGTTACCAGCTGCAGCGGTCCAAGACAACAGTGCTTCAAGGACAAGCACAACTTCTGTGGAAAAAGGATCCAGAGCAGTAAGAAAGCAGCAGAGCTTCTTGGAGGTCCTCTGAAACATGGCCACTGGGGAGGCCTGTGTGCATCACTGCCAGGAGTTTTAAAGAAAAAACCCACAGCACGGCATGACTGTTGACATTGTCCAGTTCAAAGCTGCTTTGTGGTTTGGAAAATGTGTCATCAAATGGAGGAAAAAAATTAATGGGAACCTCCTCTGTGAGAGTTTAGCAGTAGGTAAGGGATAACCAGCTTTCTATAGGTACCCCATGTAAGATCTCAAGGTGAGCCTGGCAGGTTGCCAGCAGGTTGTGATAGAAGAGCACTGCATGTCCCAGACCAGAGAGAAGCTCATGTGCAGGGGCTATGTTTGTAAGCTACTTCCCATCTTGGCTAGATCAGCCTGCTTCTTCCTGCTGGGGCACTTGGGTGATTCTGCCTGGTCATGCATCTTCTCTAATGCCTTCATGGTGAGTTAGATGAGCTTTCCAGGAGCTGCTCTCCCAATGATACACTTAGGAAATATCCTTATATTCTGCCCCTCCTTCCTTAAGTTCTCCTATGCAGCAGTGAGGAACAGATGTGGCTTAGTACTAATTGCTTGGAGGTAAACCGCACTGGAGACCTGTATCTTACTCACCTCATTTGCCCTGGCTCCTCAGTGTGGATGATGTGGGCAGGAGGACAAGCCTGGTGCAGAGGATGTGTTTGTTAGCACATTCCATCCATCCAGTTGTCCACAGAACGAGATCCAGGAAGACAGCCATGAGGCCAGGAAGCCCAGGTCTCATTCATAATTGCTTTCTGTGCAGCAAGCTGTAATCATATGGGAGTTATAGACATTACAGTCTAGGAGCAGGAGGAGAGACCTTACCAAGGGTTTCAGTTTGAATCGTTCCAAGATCCATTTGCACTCTGAGAATTGCAATTCATGAGCTCAGTCCTGAGAGTATTTCTCAGTATTTTTTTCTGAAATTGAAAAGCACTGATGGAAGCTGCGCAGATGTCGTGCCTTAACAAGTGCTTTGAGACCGGGTGTTCTGCTTTCCCAAAGCAGGCATCCATCACCAGCAAAGCACACTTGGCCTTACAAAGCACAGAAGAGAGAGGGATTCTCTGTCCTGAGGAATTTAAATCTAGGAGGTATCGATTTGAGGATGGGCAGTCTCTTATTTTCATCGTGAGTTTTTCCCCATTCCTCTTCAGATCTTTTTTTTTATTTTGCCAGTTTTGGAAACAAGAAAATACTCAGCACTGTTGTGAATCCCTTTAGAAACCCAGGATAGCGGACCACTCTGTAATACATACAAACTTGGTTTTCACCTCTTCTGGACCCCTTGAAGATCTGGTTTTGGAGTTTATGCTGTGGAGCTCCTGCAGTAATGATGGCAGGCACTGGCTGGGGGCACGTCCCCAGGCTGGAGGTAGAGCTGTGAGCAACAGGACTGCAGTTTCTTGCATTGAAGCAGGCAGGGAAGTATCTGGTAGCACTCTGCGTGTGCTGTGGCAGTACCTGGTAACGGCGAGGGGTCCTGTGGCACCCAGCATCAGTAAGACACCTAATAATGGGCTCCCCCACCATTTCTTACAGTACATGGCAAGAGGTTGTAAAGGAAGATGTCTCTTCTGCTTAGTATTTTCAGCAGGGCTGGGGCTTGTTCAAGGACTCCCTCCTCACAGGCTGAGGTCAAATGAGAACACAAATCTCACTGATAAGGATGTCAAAACATGCCAATTGAATGTCAGATGTGATTAATAGGGAAGATAACACCAGTGTGGTAGGTCATGGGGAGGAAACTGCTAAATCAGTTGTAAAAATGGAGAATGTGTTGGAGGAGGCAGCAGAACCAGGTCAGAGTGGAGAGATTTGCACTGCACAGAAGTCTGTGTGCTGGTGTGGAAAGCTTTGCTGCTGGCACACAGGGCATTCTGGAAGGCCTTGGAATATCATCAGGAATATCACATTTTTATAACATACAGATGGTTTCAGGACAGCTTCCAGATATTCCCATGATTTCATTGCCTTAATGCATTGCATTGCATCCCCCAGTACACTGATAATCAGCCCAGACATCTATCCAGCCAAACCGCCTCTGAGCGGTGGTGGGAGGCATTCCTTGAGAGTTCTTTACCACTATGGTTGTGCAGACCAGGCAGGGGAGCTCCCCACTCATCACCATTCACAGGATTACAAGGACAGCTACAAGGGTCACTGCTTCACCTTTCCCTGTTAGCATCAGCTGCTGTGGCATTCATGCCCCAGGTCACCCAGGAATGGCCATACAGCTCCTGTCACTTGGATTATGGTTCCCAACCCTATGTATTTGCACAGGAAAAGGCTGGAGGCTGAGGTGGAGGAGGAAGGGAAAGGCTAGCCACAGATTACTGCACTGCTCTATCAAAAGGACGAGATGAAGGGCAGGATGGGTTTTGCAATGCCTTTTCAGCCACAGCAAAGCACCTGTCAGCAGAACTGAGAGGGGATGTGACAGAGGTGAAGAACAGGCAGCCCAAAGAAAGTAAGACACGAGGCAGAGCTCTTGCTTTCCCAGCCTATGATTTCTTGCTTAAACTTCTTTTGAGACAGTGGCCCTGTATATTGCTTCAGGTCTTTCACTTCAATCTCAGCGTTATTTATTGCCTCTTTCCAATGCTCCAATGCTTTTCTCCTCCCCAGCACTTCTGTGGCTGAGGAACTTTGCCAGTGCCACCGCTTTGGCTGAGTGGAGGAATAAGTAGAGGTAAAAGCAGGGGCTTTGCATGCACCAGTGTTCCCACTTCAGCTGTCAGCAGTCATGCTGACAGACGACCCTGGTACAAAAGCACATAGCTGCAATTTACACACAACTTTACCCCAAAGAAGTATAAATTGATGCTGGCTTGCTGATCATGGCAGGGAAGCCGGTTACCAATCCCCAACTGCAGATATTGTGGTTAATCTTTTATGCCAACAAAGCCTCGATTTTGATTTAAATCTCCCTTTTATCTTTCTTTCTACCCTAGAACAAACATACTTTCACCTACTGCAAGTGAATTGGATGAAAAAGCCATTTTTCTTGCCCTGTCACGAAGCCACATTCTGAAGCTACTGCACGTGTGGAATTTTCCATGTGGTTGTGATAAGCAGCCCATGTGCACAGAGGAAAAAAACAGCTTGGATTTTAGATGGTGCAAGAATTGCCTCTGATTATTTCCGCAACACCTGTGCAGGTCCTTAACCAAAGCCTCTGGCTGCCTCCAAGTGAAACAGAGCATCAGGTGCTAACACAACAACCAAGTGCCAACCAAGTGAGTAGAAAGTGTCAGCAAACAATGCTGTAGTTGATGGGATATTTAAGAGTGTCACAAACAGCTGTAGCCAGCTAGAGTACATAAAAGGGCATAGCCATTAATTCACAGTGGCCCACACCACTGATTTGATGCACACAAATTGGAGAAGCAGCTGGCTAAATGTCACGCTGCTGGGCTTGTTTTTGAAGCCCAGGTAACAGATTTCCAGTTCCTTTCCAAACATGGTAGAAAAAACTTGTGCAATGACTTGCTGCAGTAGCTACCGACTCAGATAATTCTAATGTCAGGGTTATGTACTCTGATCCAGCGAAAAATCAGGTGAAGCCCTCTGTTTCTATGTAAGTATAGAAGAAAGCAGATTCCAAAGTAGTTGCTTGCCACCTGTTGCTTTCCTGAAGATATTTTATGTTCAGGTTTAGCTGAATTTCTAATTGGTGGTAATCTATAGAAGCCCCTTTTGTGTGAAATTAGAATTTCAGAGTTTCCTCAGCCCACTCCCACTCGTCTTAAAAACAACAGGAGTTTTGTTGATGATTTGTGGGAGAACTACCCCTAGTGCAGGCTCTGATCATGAGATTTGGTGTGTGAACATCAGCAAGGTGAAAATATATTTACAGGAAATCTGTGTATCTCCTTCAAACACACCTCTGCTTTAGCAAAAGATGTCCCCATTTCTGGGCTCAGCTGGGTGCTGTGTTTGCCATGTGAACCTGATGCACCCACATGAGATGCTTGGTGGCAATATGAATCCCCAAGACAAAGAAAAAGGACTATCATGGCTTCCAGGTTCAGCAAGTCCAGCCCCTGACTGCCACAAGTGCTGCATCTTCATTCCCGGGGTGTTTTTGGATGGGACTTTAAAGATATCCAGCCCAATCCCTCAAAAACAGCTTCATTCTTCTTCACAGACACAGATTGAAGAGCTGAAAAAAGCCCATTACAAAAAACGCAGCTTGGAAGGAGGCAAAGTTCATACCAGCCACACTTCTGTAGTGCTGACAAATTGTGCTCAAGAAATCCACTTCTCCCAGAAACATTCACACAACTTGTTCTATTTTATGAGGAGTGTTCCTGAGCCGTGGGTGAGTGTCAACAGCTGCAGGTCTGTCTATCTGGGCAAGACCTGAGGATCGCTTTGGGAAGCGACAGCCCCTCAGAAACACACCTGAGAGTAGCTGTGACTCCGACCTGGCACTGGGGATGGCACCCAGGTGGATGGCCATAATGGGGCAGCCCAGCACCTCACCCATCCTTCCGCTCATCCCTACTGCCTCCCCAAGTGATGGCGGTGCCACAACCTCCAGGCTTCTGCCATGAGTTCCCTCTTCTCTCTTTTCTCTCTGCTGACGTGACCCAGCATTTTTGCTTTCAAATCCTGCCGTGTGATGAAAATGAAATATTTAAGAGGAGCGTGAAATTAAATGTGGCCTCCAGCTAGGGCTCCCCAGGAATGCTGCTCAAAGTTCATTATTCATTTTCATCTTTAATTCATTCTGAAATGCCATTTGTGGATCCTGCAACATGTTCAGGGCTGGAGCAACACAGAATTATGAGTTCATTACTGCAGGGCATACGGGACATCATCTTCTTCCTCTTGGGCACACACCGGGGTGCCCACTGCTCAGCAGCCTGGGCCCATGGTTTGGAACCCAAGGTCTGCCTGGTGCTCTGTGCCTTCCATCTCCAGAAGGGCAAAGCACAACTCCACAGTTTTTGGAAGCTGAACTTTGGAATTGTAAGTATTGTTTGATGATGGATATGGTGAGAAATTAGGTATTTCTCAAAATATATACTCCAAGTTTTTTGAATTTTTTTTTTACCTTCATTTATCTGTTTTATCAAATTTGATCTACTTTACCTTAATCTAGCTCAGTTTGCTGTCAATGCTGTCCACTCTGCCAAAGAGAGGATGTTGTGAACAGAAACTGATGAGGCACTCCCAGGCAACAGAGATGAACACCACTGATAATAAAGCAACAAGGAAAAAGCAGTTTCTCCTCTATAGTGGGGTTTTAGCAGCATGCTGTAAGTAGGATGTAAATTCACATGTAGGACAGTCAAGGGAAAACCAATCTGGCCTCGTTGCTCACTCAGTAGGTTAGTACCACACGTTTCATACACCGAATGAGGCAGTGACTTTGGAAAAAGCAAAATATACGATCAGGTTGTTATCAGTATGCAGAGGAGATCAAATTGAAGCAGTACAGGACTCCCTAATCCTGGTGTTTCCTATCTTTGCTTGCTTGACCTTGCAGCCTTACTGTTCTTTGAACACAGATTGTGGGTTATAAACCAGTATTTATAGTACAGGAATACCCTCATTTCCCTAAGACAAGATGTACTGAGGCAGTGTACGCAGACGCAGCATCTGATCCAGCAAGCTTGTCATCCAAGGAGATTAATAGAGAAGGAAGGGAATGGAGGATAAATAAAATAAGCTCAAATGCATATGGTTGTGTGGCTACATGCACACACTCATAAAAAAATGTATTTACATGAACATATGTATTGATCTAAAAACTCAGGATTTTATAAATACATATGTATGCATAGAATATATAGAGAATTATATATATGCATTTGAGTACCTAGCAAATCACTGCCTTTCCCCAGCTGCCTCGTAGCCCAGCTAACATATGGCGACTGGTTTTCCTGCTGGCATCATAGCACCAGGGAGCTATGAGCAGCATATTCGAGCCAGGCACTTCCAGGTTTCGTCAGGGAGATGCTCCACACGCAAGGTGAAGTGCAATGGGATTGCAACAACACACAGGAAGGGAATAGGCAAATTTCCTGAAAGCCTCGGGGAAATTACCCTTCTAAATAAGTTTGATTTAAAATGTTTTGGAGAAGCATTTTGGTATGAAAATTTTTAATTTATTTCTTTATTTATTTATCTTTTTAATAAATTGCCCATTCTACTTAATTTTGAACAAGACAGAGCAAAATCTATTCTTTTGTTCCCGTTGTCATTTTCAAAATGATTTCTGTGTGTATCACTTGAAAACTGAGACTCAGTGTACGAGTTTTAATGTCAGGAAACACTTATTTTTTTACTCTGAGCTTTCCAGAAAGCTTGTGGAGTCTCCATCCGTGGAGGCATTTTGAAGCTGCCTGGAACCCCTGCTCTGGGTGGCCCTGTGGGAGCAGGGTAGGCCAGATGGCTCCTGCCAACCTCAGGCATTCTGTGATTCTGCCAGTTTGGGCTCAGTAGCTAACCTCGCTTATATTACTCATTTATATAGAATCATAGGGTGGCTTGGTTTGGAAAGGACGTCCTGACTCTCTGCTGTGGGCTGGTTGCCATTTACCAGCTCAGGCTGCCCAGGGTCCCATCCAACCTGGCCTTGAGCAACTCCACGGATAAGGGCATCCACAGCTTCTCTGGGCAGCCTATGCAATGCCTCCACTGCCCTCTAAATGAAAAAATTCCCCCTAACACCTCATCGAGACTTTATAAACTCATCTCAGCAACAGGCTTGGATATGAAGTAATTTGCTCTCATCTGCAAATGAGAAAAGCACTAGTCAGTAGTTTTCAGGTTTTTTTGAGTCATTAAGTCCCAGACGTTTTCCAGTAGAAATACAGATTTCTCTCCAGTGAAGTGAAACCTAACTGCAGGAAGTGTAATTTTCTTTTGTGCATGGTTTACTGACTCCCCTGCTCCTGGACCAGAGGACCCCAGCCGGGGCTCCAAAGATCTTAATTGCTGTTGTGAATAACTGCCTATTTTCTTAGCAGGACTTTGAGCTCCAGAAGGTACAATCTAATGGCTTCCAGTGAGTATTATTTATCATATGTGCATACTGAGACACATGGCATTACTTCCATCCTTCAAGTCCTAATAGAGATGTCCTGTAAACAGCTGTGGGCTGTTCCTGGGACGTTATGTATTTCCTTGTCAGTCTTATGCACAGCAGCTCTCGCTTCTAACTTCCAGCGTGGTTTGTTGGATTGTATTGATTCATTTTTGAAACAATAATCTATTTTAACTATTCTTACCAAAAATAAATATTACAAGGCTTTACAAGTGAGCTGAACTTCCCAGGAAACCCACACAAACATCCTCTTGCTTGCTTGAAAGCTGATTGTACCATGTACAGACTGACACATCAACGCACCTGCAAGGGTGACTAATGCTATAACCTCCCTTGAAGGTAAAGACCATGTTTGTGTGATCTGCTGTACTTGGCAAACCTGCCTTTCTCCATAATCACCAGTGTAAATTAAGAGTAATTTAACTGAAATCAGTGGCTGTACCTGTGACAGTCTGGGGTGTAGTAAGATTTGATTCAAGTCCACAGGGCTGAATGTACAGTTGTTGACATGGGTTCATACCACAAGCCAGTGCCTCAAAAAGACTGGGAAGCCTCAAAGCTGAATGTTGTACTTTTACCAGTTGAGATCTGCTCTCTGAAATACCTGTTCTGATCTGTTCTCTTTATTCTAGCTGGTATTAGCATTTCTCTCTATATTAATAGCACTCAAAGTGCCCACCTTCCTCTGGGACTACAGTGAATGCTTGAGTGGAAGAGGAATGGCTTTTCATTGGAGGAAACTGATGGGGCAATGAGCTGAGGGAAACAGCTCCTTCCAAAAAAATGGGAAGACAAGAAAGGGATGGCTGAGGGAAGGCAATCATTCAAACACCACAGGCTTCTGAGAGACTTTGTGAGTCCCTTTCCCCCATTCCACCTTGTTTCCCATCTGCACTGAGCTGCTGCAGCCTTCAAGCAAGATTGCCTGAGCACACCTGTCAATCAGTATGGCAATGCAGGGAAATGGTCTAACTCTCACACTGCAGTTTGTTTGCTGTCACACTGCCTTTGTATTAATCCTGGCTGCATGGTACATATGGTTCAGAGTCACATCTTGAGAACCTTAAATCTGAATTTAAATGTATATATATTTTTTTCTTATTTCTGATATAATCTACTTGTAACATATGTATGCAACTCAGGAAATTTCTAGTGTTTTATATCCCTTCATAAAGACGCTTCCAAAAGAGCACCTGTGTGCATTGCAGTGTTTGCTAGAAGCACACCAGTAAATGAGTACTCTGTGTCCTTTCAGCTGGCATTAAGATTATAATGAATCATTGATAAAGCTAATAATGTACTCAGTTTAATCTAATATTACAGCACAATAGCTGCGCCTAGTGCTTACAGCACAGGAATATACAAAAGTAATTAGTTTTACACCACTGAAGCTAACTGCAGTTGAACCTCTCCAGGTTATGAAAGTTTGCCAAAGCAAGTGGTACAAAAGATCACCGAAGGCTGCATGTGGACTGACTTTTAAGCATCCAGACCAATCTCAGTGTCACTTCAGCAAAAGAAGAAGTAATATATATCAGATGCATCTCAAGTAGCTTATAAAGGAGCTATCAACATCTTGATGTGAAACTGAGCTACGTGGGAGAGTCCCTCTGACAGTTGCTGTTGCTTCCAGAATTTTTCCTGGAGCTTGCTGTATGTTTACCTTATGAGCAGAATCACCTCATTTGCAAAGCAAGCATAGATTCTATGAACCAAAAGTAATCATAGCCTTGGAGCCAGACCCTTCACTGGTATGTGCCATAACTGCTCTTTGATGGAGTTACACAGCCATGGGCCAGCTGAAGTTCTGGTCCACTTGCTCTCTGAAATGGCAAACCAAGCACTGTCTTCTACAACTTTTTAAACTTAAATCAGAAGATTACGCCCCAGATTACTGTATCTTTATGTAGTATCCATAGACAGACAACCCTCAGGTATGATATCCTGCCCAGGTAGAAAAATATAGTTGAACTCATTTCCCTGACAGCAGTATGCAGAACCAGATGTAGCCTGGATTTATTGTGGTCTGTGGATCATCCCAGCCAAAGATGACCACAGGAGAGATTACTGCCATCTCACTAGCAACAGTGCTCTATTTTCTGCCTCTTCAGAAATCATAGTGTTAGCTACAGCATAAGAAGTAGGGTAGGACAAGACAGGAATGCCGAGCTGACCTGAGCTTCTGAGGCCATCAAACCCAGCCACCTGCTGCTTGTAATTCTTTTAATGAATGTCTCCAGCTCAAGGGCCAGCACCTTGATGTGCCCACGTGCCAGGCCTCGGTTGGCAGCAGCAAGGACCAGCCTCTGTCACAGGGGGCACCGCAGAAACATCAGCTCAAGTAAATGGACTTGACCAAACAGGAATTTATGGGACAGGGGCGCTGAGGAGGAGCTTCCCAAAGACTAGCATTCATTCCACAGCCATGAGTGGAAGTGGTTTTGCCTCTCAGTGAGTTGTTAGGCGGGATGGCTGGTCTCCGCACTGCAGGGCAGGCCGAGCAGGGAGCTGCTGCCTCCTTAGCAGGGAGAAATGGCTTTCTCAGCCCCTTTGGGTGGAGTGCAGGGGGCAGTGAGTCCCTGGCTTAGGAGGAAGGCTTCCTAACAGTCAATCTCTTTCCCTCCTTGCCTGTACTTTATTTACGTCAAGAAGCTATAGCAGATGGCATTACTACACACCTGACTTGTAGGGTTGGTTTATCATATGCTGGCACAAGAGGATGCATTTCACATTAGGTTATGACATGGCTAACCTTCTTCCTTAGGTTGACAGGACTAAGTCAAGCCAGACATGTTGGGATGGAGCTGAGCATCATGTCTCAGCAAAGCCAGGAGCTCCCAGGAACATCTACAGTATTCCTGTGCCATATTTAGTAGCAGTGGTTAAGAAAGCAACAGAGCTCAGCAGAAAAACAAGTCAAAAGAGATATGAAATGATAGCAGAGATGGAACAACACCAGGAAACTAGAGAGCTGTAGCCAACTGAAATAATACTGAATATTGGAAAACTGACATTAACCTAGGAGATAGCCTGTCAGAGCTGAAAAACAGGGCATAGCACAGTGCTGCTGGTCTTGCCACCCCTAAATTGGAGCTTTCAGTCTAAGCTACTTTATTTATTTTAAGAACCATGTCCAGATGCACCATGGGTGAATTTTACAGAGGAAGTTTGCATGTCTATCAACACGGAGATGAGTTTTGCCAAAAAAACAACTCTGCTAGCAGTTTGTTGAGTTTTACAGTGATAGTCACTTCAGGCTGTTATTGTGAGTTCTGCTGGGAAGCTTTTATCACTGGGACCACTTGTTTAAACAAAGAAGATTCTTACAACCAACAAATGTGGCTTTTAAATGGGGAAGTTTCTTCAGAGTCACCAGTTTGTCTCTAAATTTGCCATAAACTCCCATCAGCTACTTTCCTGTCTCTTTAGAGAGCTATAATGATAACAGCAATTATAATAGATAATAAACAATTCTGAGAAGTCCTAGCCAACTCATTCCTAAGCAGAGTGATAGGACTGTTGTCCATGCTGTCCACAACTCCCTTCATCGGATGAATGTTACTAAAGCCTTTTCTATTCCTGTGCTCATTTTCTTGCCATTTGTCCCAGCTTTCTTCAGTTTCTCTTTAACTTGGAAAAGATTAAAAGAAGAAAAAGAAAAGTGAAGAAAAAGGACCCAATTTCTTCAGACGATTTTTTTTTTTTTCTGTTGGTGAGAACGTCTGTCTCTTCACAGAGACCAATTAACATTCTCAACATCACTCTGGACCTAATCTAAATATGAATAAAATATCAAACCCTTCCTAAAATTGTTCTTTGTTCTTCTTACCACATTGAAATTGACTTTTTGACATGATGCCAGGCAGAACTTCAAGGCAAAATGCATAATTCCTCCCCCTCCACGTTTGCATACTGAGATGTCCGCTGGCCATTGCTTCTGTAACAATGGACCTCCAGTCTTCCCTGAAACATACTGAAGGTCATGTGTAACAATTCAGAACTGTCTTAAAAGTTTGGGACTTTTTAGATATCTGGATTGGTGAGCACATTACTCCTTCCTTGATCTAACATCACCTTTTTATTGGCTTAAAGAAATGAGCCTGTAATAAGCATTGAACATATCATAGAAAAATGAAGAAAATCTTGGACATTGGAACATTCGCATGGCTCTTGCTCATTTCTGGCTAATTATGGTCACTTCCACATGTAATTATCCAAATAGCTCTAGCAATCAATGTAATTGTGCTAAGCTGTTTAAAAATCAGCCTCATTAGATTTTACCCGGTAAAAATGTACAGTTTTTCAAAACCCTCCATTTTGATCTTATGTTAGCTGCCAAAAGGCCTTTAGAAGTAAGTAGGTTTTCTTTGTCTCTTTTTTTGGTTTCCTGTGTGTATTCTTTGACGCTCATTACAGCGGTCTGAAAAATGTCTATTACCTCCTGTAAAAAGCTATTAAGCGTGTCTGCAAGTTATTGTACAGTTCTTTCATTTTCAACACTGCAAAATCTCCAGCTTTGATGACTGTGGGATTAAAAGAATATCTCAAAATGTGACCTGGAGTTGTGTCGTGCACCCCTAAAAATAACTGTGCTGGGAAGCCCAAGGAACACGCAGAGCTGCTCTCTGGCAATCACGCCAACACGTGGTGGAGGAAGAGTGCATTATGTCAGATGTGCGCTCCGTCCTGCTCAGAATTGGAGAGCAGTGGGGTTTGTGCTTTGGGGCGAGAGGGACGAGCGGAGCTGGGACAAGGTTGGGGCTGGCTGCAGCTCTGCTCTGAGGGAGCGGAGGCGCGCCGTCCCTTCAGCAGTGCCTGTAATGCGCTGCGATGGAGAGCCAGCCCCCTACCAGCGCTGCAGCACCAGGGAGGTGATAATTGTCAAAAGTAAGCAGTAAGTGCCCTGCTGAGTGTGAACATCCACTGATACATCACTGCCGTCAGCCAGCTGAAGGATACTTTTTCACACTGGGTTTGCTGTTGGAAGAGAAGCTGTTTGTTCTTCGGCAATAGGTACTTGATTCTCTCTTTTTATCAGTACTAAATCTCTTGCGGTCCTAGGGATACACCAGGGTTAGGATTTGTTCTAGAGAGCAAAGCACAAAACAGGAGAGGAAGACAGATGCAGGGAGAATTTAATAAAACAGGGCCTTGGATGTGGCCCAAGGTGCTGGCTGAGCGGCTCTGCGGGGCTGCAGAGGTTGTGCCCTGTGCAGAAGCCAGCACAGTTCCCCTCCAGTGGCCGTGGCAGACAGTGAGCAGGGACAGGAGGGTGGAAGGAGGCTGAGCCCCAGGGCAGCCCCTCGCTGTGCCGTACGTGAAGCCAGAGCAACCCGTTGGCCCTGCAGCCCACAGCATGGTCCCATGAACATGAGGAGCTGACCCCCGTGTTCTGCTGAAAAAAAAGCAAGTGAAAGGCTTAAGCACAACTATGGACAGCTTTTCTCTTATCTGAAGATCTGATGCTTTCCATGCCTTCCTTTGAGTGTAAAGGAGGTTATGCTGGAGTCATCTCTCACAGCTGCACCATAAAATACCTCAGTCATGTGGTTTTAAGCAACCCAGAGCAAAAAAATAAACCACAGTTCTTTAAATAAAGATGCACGTATTCTTGTGACATTTCCACACAATTCCAATTTCCAAGGGAATCAAATGCTCATTACTACACACACTGTTCTCAGAGGCCAAATCTGGTCTTTAGGCAAAGAGAATTCCCATTTGGCTGGGCTTATTCATACAGCCTGCAGTTTTATTTGAAGTGACTGAGAAAATTTTAAACTGGACTGAGCAAGTAATTAGATGAAGAGTTCGACTGTATTAAAAAGTCCTGCACCAATAGAGAAATGGCTCTGCTGCAGGAGCTGACCATCTTATCTGATATGCAGCTTCCAGGAATCTAGATGTAGAAGAAATGTGCTATGTAACACTTCATTGCAGCTACAGGGAGGACAATGAGAGTGAAGAATGGCCCCAGAGCATTTAATCAAACTAGAAGTTAAAAGGCCACTCGGGTGTCTGATGTTATATGGTAGATCCCAGTTTAAGAAAGAGATGGAGCCTCTCAAACTCTGTCTCTCCCCTGCTTTAGGATCATGGAGTTCATCTTTTCTACAGTACACTTTCAGACTATCCCCCCGGGGCAGCCACATTCATTATTTCTGTAGAACACCGTTTTCCCTTGCTTTTATTAGAAGCAAGCAGCTGGAAAAGATGAGGAGCCAGCAACATGTGATCAGATGGGTCTGTGGGGACCACCAGGCAGCTCTCCATAGGCTGCAGTTGGAAATTTTGAAACAGCTCAAGAAGAGCTGGTTTTGCTCTTTGTATGCTTACACTGAGACGCTATGATAGTTGTGCCAGAAAGGATAGCAGTAGTGCATTATACAGGCTAAGACATGGTTTTTTGAATTGTTCAACTAATGACCTAAAGGCGGGAGCAAACAACAGGCAAACACTGTACTGAAGTCTTGGCCTTTTGGCTAAGATGTTAGTAAGCATGATTATTCATTTGAAGAACGAGAAGGGACAGGAAGAATCTGAAAAACACCAAGGGAAAAATAATCTCATTAAATTTGTTGTCAGTCCCATCAAGACTAGAAGGGACAAAAGAGCTGAGGGAGCGACCAAGGTGTGGAGAACCAGGGGGCAAACTCTGCCAAGCTCTTGGGATCTCCATGTGATTCCTGAAGGAAGGTGAATGCCACTGACCAACGCTCTCCTCTATCTCTATTTGTGCATACGAAGGAAGAGAAAGAGTCTTCTCCACACATCTTTATTTTCAAATTGCCTTTCATTTACCTGGCTCTTAGGGAATGGCACCTGGATTGGATATAGTCTGAACGGTCAGTTTTATTTACCAATCTGAAAATTGCTACTTGGTACATTCTACTGCGAGTAGATCCTTGGGCAACTGGGATAAAGGAGCCTTGAAATGGGAATGATCAGAATTACTTTCCGGTTCTTCTCTTTAGCAGCAGGAACAGCAGGCAGGATGCCCAGGGATTTAACTAACTCCTGTTCAAAATACCACCTGTGGATTTTCTTGTTGCACTGCTACTTCGTTCAGTATGTAAATGAATATGATAGTTGGTATAGAAGAGTCTTCAGTTAGTGTCTATTTCAGTTTCCAGAAACATAATATTAAATGTTCTGGATCAATCCTTTTGAAATCACACTAGCTCAACAAGTTTAATTGCTCATTTGGTTTGAGCTCAACTGCATTTGTGGATCTTCCAATCTCTCCAAAACAGCGCATATGTTAGTGAAGTTCCACTTGCCATCAATTTCCCTTTTTCTACAGATAAAAATCAGTTTTCCTCAAGCATTTTGCTTAAATTGATTTGTCAACTGAATGCAGCACTTTGTCATCTTGTTCGTTATTCTGCAATACTTCAGGGACGGACAGTGTTGACAGCCACATTGCTCCTGTTATATATGTCTATGTGCACGTGTCCAACAGAACACGAGATCTTGCAACAAAAATATATATTCAAATTACAGGTTTATTGGCATCACATCTTCCTACTGTGCTAAAATAGCCTCCTGCAGTCTATATTCAGTGCTGCTATTTCTGCATCCTGCATTTTGCTGAGCAGCAAGACAAAAAGAAGGCAGGTCACTATGGGCCCAGTGTTGCAAGGGTGTTAACACTCTCTTCTCTGGGCACTTCCTGAACTATTAGTATCAAGAGTGAGTCTTTTAATCCCACCTGGGGTGTTCTCAATGCCTTTTACTTGGCTGGAGTGACCCTTACATATCTCTGGTACTGCACAAACACTACATCAAGGTTTCATGTGCAATAAGGGAGAAGAAAGCTAGCTTATATCTTTGTCCAGCAAATAATCCTTGCAGAGACCCCACTTCATCCTTCCAGTTGCCTGTTGGGATCTGGCTGACAAAACTGTCCAGCTCTGGAAAAATTGTCTTAAGGGTCTTAGAAATGGGCTAAGAGTTTATTTGCAAATAAAACTGTGATGCAAACTATCATCACTGACTAACGATAGCACTTTGCTTTTAAGTATGAACATTTATTATAACAAATACTTATGCAAGAATCACCATCTAGATTTTTAGTAATGCTGTGGAGGAAGAGAGAAATATTTGATACCTTTTCTTAGACTAATCCAATGGAACAAGTCATCTTTCCTAGCTTTTCAGATGCTAAGTGTGAATCTAAGCTCATAATCTGTGCATTCTGTATACTGAAAGACACAGACAAAAAGGGACTCATGCAGCTTCTTTAATGATAATCAGTTGACATGGGGCTATGGCATACCATGGGAAAATGGCACGCGTTGGATATTTACATCCAATATTTACATTAACCTGTGAGTTCAGTGTCAGAATGTGGAGTGTTTCTAGTGTCTCTATTCTTCAGAACAGTACTATATATCCTTCAGATCCTAACTCTGGATGGCAAGGCCTACAGAAAGGCAGGAAATAGGTTCAGCTCTTGTAAATGTAAAATCCTGCAAACAAAAGAATATAGAAGGCAAACGACAGACAAGAAAGAGTTCTAAGAATAATAAAAATAAGTTTATTGTCATTCTGTCTTTCTGTTAGGCAAGTGATGTTGTTTTGTTCATGTAACCAAGCAATACAGTTGTCACAAGGCAGGTGGGAAATCAGAAGCAGGAGTGTGTCATGAGATCTCTGCTGTAAACCTGTAATGCATCACCATGAAGAGGATTTAAATTGATGCCATTTAAGTATCTGTCATTATGACTAATGTAATTACTCCACTGAGCCCTGTCTCTAGAAATGGACAATATCAGAGGCTGCAAACGAATTGCTCTACTACAGAGCCTGAATACGTTTGTGGAAGTGTAAATTCTTCCCTTGCCTGTGGTTAGTAGATTGCACCATTTGCTTATTCTTTCCCCTCACCCCTGTAGTTTATGTGAACTTCTTATCGATCGTAAATTCATTCAGCCTTTTGTAAATATCAGTTAAGTGTCTGGGTGTAATAATGAATTCCATTCACCAAGAATATCAGAACCTATATTGCAGGTCCCAAATCTGGCAGCTAAATAGGTGGTGAACTGGGGAGACCTGAAGCTTACAGGATACACTCCTGGCACTTCAGAAAGTCCACATGAGCAGAGATCTATGTGGCCAGAAGCTGTTGCACAAAATAACGTTGTACCAGATCCATAATCTTTGCTCTGTGCTAACTCAGCACTCCCTAATTAAGTGAAGGACAGAACAATTATCAGCGATATCCAGAGTAGGATCTCAACATCACAGCCATTTCAATTACTACGCACATCAATCTGAGCCTGGAAGGATGGTGAGATGCTATTCTCCACTGGGCTGTGTGGTTGCACCGCCAGCTGAGCCTATTTAAAGCTAGCTCAGATAAATCTACATAACCTGCATTACAGATAAACCCCACAGCAGTGTTTCAGAGCCTGCTTGCTGAGCAGTATGACTGCACTTCTTTGCCTCAAGTGGAAACTTGGATTATCTCAGTGGTTAAAATTTACTGAAACTTTAAACATTTTTTTAACATGTTTCAGCATCAAATATCAGTTCAAGCCCTTTAGGAATAAATGTGGTGGAGGAACAGCTTCCAGAAGGTGGTGAGTAGCACTGCAGTCTCCAGAGAGGACTCACTTCTGTGGGTCTTCTGGTAGGCTGCATCTGCAGTGAGTATTGAATTAGGAATGGTATCTGAGGGAGAAAATGATCTCCCAAAAAGCAGGTGCAACCCTAACCCTGTCTTCTAACCATCTAAAATTTGTGACTCATTACCCTTGGGTGAGAGGAAATCTCTGACCGTGTGGCTTGGCCAGAACTGAGTGCAGGGAGGGGGATGAAGGGCTGCAGGGTGAGTGAAGTCGTAGGTGTCAAGTACTTAGCTGGTCTAATGCAAAAATAGAAAAGAATCAAGGGAAAGAAACTCTGTGAAGACAGCCAAGAAAAAATAAAGGAAGCAACAAAACAACACACTGCACCTTCCGGAGGCGCAGTCCTCACAGGAGCCAAAGCCACTAATTCCTTCCTTGATTACTTTGGGACAGTAGGCAAATTCTGACATGAAAGACAGTAAGAGGCTAATTCAAGACACCTGGTTGTAGAAATTAACTGTGGTCTGAAACAGATACTGCATATATTTCACATCAATTCACTTTTCTTTTTGAGAAGGTCTGACAAAGTGGGCACACCATGCAGGAGTTGTATTACCCCTTTTGTAGCATGGCAGAGGGGAAGCCATGTCCTGAGGACCTTGTTAGATAACGTAGGGGAGAAAGAACATAGTAGCATTTTCCTCCCTTTGCCATCAGTGCAAGTGCACATGAACTCCCTTTTTTACAGACAACAATGCTTTCTGATCCTGTAGTTTTGCACAATAAAAAGACTGAACTGGGCAAAATCTTGACAAGATGTGGTCCAGGGAATTATCTCAGAACTGATCCTGTTCTGGAAGCCATTATGCTTAGACCCACTGCCCATTCTCAATCACACACAGCTGATCCTCTCCTAGATACCATGGTGTGCAGCTAATCTGAGATATTCTCAGGAATGCTCTACCAACTCTGTAGCTAAATGGCTAATGGACAGTTAAAAACAAACACCAAAACACACACACACACACACACACAAACAGCAATACAACAAAACACAAAACTTTCCCAATGAACCTGATGGGTTTCACATCATGCCTTTCATAGGTCCAGAACCTAAGTAGTGTTCTTTCAGTGAGTAAAGGCAAACAGGACTGTTTGTCCTAAGCAGGAGAGAAACTGAGAAATTGTCAAAGGCTTCAAGAGTGCAGGGAGGAACTACAAAGTAGACAGAGGTACTTCAAGTTTGCAAACAAATATTAATAGGTTGAAAAAGCTACTTTAAATACTTTAAATACTCACCCTTAAAGTTGCTGTTCAAGCAAAGAAGAGCAACTTCAAGCTCTTCCTACATTGCTCCTGTGGTGTTCTCACCCCTCACAGAGCTCTCAGAGTGCAAACTGAGTGCTGGGGACTTCAAAGGATGAAGCTTGAGGGACATCCTCCTTTCACCTCGCCCCACGCCTGGAGCTCACAGAGGTTACCCTTGAAGTTTCAGGCTGACGTTTCTGCCCAGATCATGTTCATTTCTTGCACAGGTAGGAGAACAGGTTCCTATCGGGGCTGGATCTGTAGCTGACAGTAACACCACTGGAGATAGATCTGCTTCCACCCCTCTGCTGTGATGTCCTAAAGGACCCTATTGGAACATGAATCCTGAAGATATCTGTATCCTCAGTGCCAGCACTGCAACCTTGTGTATGAATGCAGGGGCTTCGCTCAACCCTTTATGGATTGCATCCTGAGAGCATAGCTTGGAGCAGTTCTCCAAAGCAGGTAATACATAGAGAGGCTCAATGCCCTACACTGCACATCTCTGTGAGAACCAGCTCAGCAGGAGGAGGAGAAGATGGTGGGAAGAAGCTGATCTTCCAAAGGTTTGAGGCATTACAGTAAGTAATGGTCTTTGTTGATATTTCTTCCTCCCTGTAGCCCAGTCTGAGCGGTGATCAGACTGAAAACCTTAGGCTGCTTCAGATACTTCCTTGCACATGGAAGGGATATTTGGGACCAGCAGTTATCTCCCAGTCATGCTGTACATGGCCAAAGTTGGCACATACTGGTATGCTGCCAATAAAAAACTAGAACTATTTGGAGCTCTCTGTCAAAGATTTAGCAAGGTACTCTTCCTGGGTGATCTCACAGCACTGCACTTACTGCCATGTCTGTGTGCAATGACTGTCCAGAAAAGGGACTTGATGTCCTGGGAACTGCTGGAGTGACTGATGGATCTGGACCCTCTACCACAAGATATTGCTCTGCTAGTGACTTGTGTGGAGCCAGCTTTGTGCGAGAGAAGAAGTTCATACCGCACTCTAGAAGTCCGTATCTGGATAGGTTGATGAAAAAGAGAGCAGAGACTTCTGGGCAAGAGGTGAAGTCTGCAATTGCTGCTTCATAGTGGTCATGTGGAGGGTAATAACAGTAAACAGCAAACTTGCCAGAGGTGTTGGCAGGGAGTCAGGCACAGCCACAAACGCAATGCTTGCAGTGAAATTGCAGTGCTGGTGGTGGCCCAAGCATATAGAGGACAGCAGCTGTGCTATGCAAGAAGAGTTCACCCACTGGCACTGAGAAGGACTCAGGGTGCTCCCCTCATGTCCCCTGCCCTTGGCCAGCAGCTCAGTTGGCAGGATGCTTTATTGCAAGTGGAAATCATGAGTTTGTTTGTGAGAGAACCTATAGATAACATTGCAGATGAGCCATACCATCAAGGACTAAGCAGTAACTAGGACTTTGGGGTGTAGTTAATGTGTCACCACAAAAATATGGATGCACAATGTTTTTGAATATAAGTACAGATAAATCAGAGCAGATATTAACTCCTGGAGGAAGGGCAAATATAATTGTTGTCTGGCTCTGCTGAAGATGGACCATACGTGCTGCTTCATGGACCCTTCAGCCAATTTGAAACCAGCTTTAGAAAAAGAATAGTCGTTTTGTAAGCAGGGTTATTTCAACCATGACTTTAATCTTTTCACATCTAGTAGTGTTGATGAAGAAGCTATTTAGAACAACCTCTAGCACTTTTGCCTTCATACAATTCCTACCCCCTATCCCACTGTCCTCAAGCTTAATACAGAAAAAAACATTCTTGCTCAAGCTTTCCAGAAACAATTTCACCTTTGGGCAGAGACTAAGCACAAAACTTCTCAAGCCCAAAAAACAGAAGGTTGAGTTTGTTCCAAGTAATAGAGGAGGAAAGCCCAGGGGACTGGAATGGAAACAGTGTTGTGCAATAGAAACGAAAGTCTGCTGCTTTTCACAAAGTAACTCCTGCTGGTTTTTCATTTCTTCTTCTAACAAGTTAAAGCTACTGAAGGATACAGGGAGTGAGGGACCTCTAATGGGGGCTAGCTCCAAAGAGGCACATAGGTATCATACAAGCACCTCACACATCCTCTCCCATACGTCCCTGACTTCCACAAGTCTCCAGAGCTTGAACATTCCACCCAGAACTGGAGTTTTAGGTGTTCACAAAATTTTAAACTCATAAATGGTATTCTGGGCTCCATCAGAAGAGGGTTGGCCAGCAGGGACAGGGAGGTGATTGTCCCTCTTACTCTGCACTTATGAGGCCCCATCTGGAGTACTGTGTCCAGGTCTGAAGCCCCCAGTACGAAAAAGACAGGGAGCTGTTGGAGAGGGTCCAGAGGAGAGCCATGAAGATGATCAGGGGACTGGAGCACCTCCTCTACAAAGACAAGCTGAGGGAGCTGGGCATGTTCAGCCAGGAGAAGAAAAGCCTGCGAGGTGACCTCACTGCAGCCTTTCAGTACCTAAAGGGAGCCTACAAACAGGAGGGGAGTCAACTCTTTGAAAGGGTAGATAACAGCAGGACAAGGGGAAATGGTTTTAAGTTGAGGGAGGGAAGATTTAGGTTGGATGTCAGGGGGAAGTTCTTTACTATGAGAGTGGTGAGGTGCTGGAACAGGCTGCCCAGAGAGGTTGTGGATGCCCCATCCCTGGAGGTGTTCAAGGCCAGGTTGGATGGGGCCCTGGGCAGCCTGGTCTAGTATCAAATGGGGAGGTTGGTGGCCCTGCATGCAGTAGGGGGGTTGGAGTGTCGTGGTCTTGGAGGTCCCATACAACCCAAGACATTCTATGATTCTGTGATTCTATGAAATGAGTCTTCTGCAGGCTCTTGGAGCCTTGCAAGCTGAGTGGCAGCTGATGTGTGTTTAGGAGCAATTTTTAGATTGCGACAACCAGATTTCTCTTGATCATTCTATTCCTCCTCTTTAGGGGGAGGCACGCCTCTAAAGAACCGGTAGAGACAGTGCTCTATGAACAGACACCTTGAGAACAATAAAGGTTCCAAACTGAGAAGAAAAAAAAGAAAGACAAGAAAATGCAAGTATGTTGTTGATGGCCGTTTTCCTGCTCTTGCAAATATGCTTGTCTACAAGTGTCTATCAGACTGTGGAGAAACTGAGAAGATACAAGGATTCCGAAGATTTTAGAGCTGGAAAATAAGATCGATTATTATCATTATTTGTGTAAGGTAACAAAAGAGTATTTCCCATTTTCCACCCATATCCTGCTTATGATCATAATTTATTAACTAGGACTTACACACTAAAGAGTACGGCCCCTTGCTACGATGGCACAACTTACATAACATTGTTTATGCCCAGCACTTCATGCCAAGAAAGCACTGTAACTTCCATATATCATGGGACTTCAGTGCAGGTGAAAACAAACAAACAAAAAAACCCAAAAACACCCCAAAAACAAAATAATGAATGAGATCTTTATAAATCACAGAAAATGCCATGCATAGACTATCTAGTATTTGCAGAGATGTAGTGGATGATCTGTAAGACTAATGTTGTCAAGGAGCTGGCTTAAAACACAGCCCACCATTGGAATTCAGATGTCATGTGGCCAGCATAACTGTTTGCTGGTTAACTGGTTGTCTAGGCTCTTCCATTTCAGTTAAATCAAACCTGCTGTGCTGTGGAAAAAATGTATATATGGCCAGTTGTCACTGGCCACTATATTGTCACTATATTGGATAAGCATAAAGTGCCAAACAATGACAATAATTAAATTTACTGATACAAAACTTTAAAAATCAAGGTTTCCCTCTGCAATGGAATTCTTCATTCACTGAGCTCCAGCTTGTGCTCATTACTCAGCACTACTCCCTGTAGTCAGTACAACTAACCATAGCAGGCAATGCAGTATCAAGCCCTAGGACAATAAAGTGTATTTTTTTTCTTTTTTAATTGCTTTAAGCAGATTTTCTTTCTTAGGGCATGCATGTTCTGGGGCCTGTAGTTCTAGGTATCTTGAATTTTCTACCCTTGTTTTTTTTTTATTGACTACTATGAGAACTGATTCAATCACATGATGAAACTGTGAGATAGCTGATGTTTGAAGTGGCTATGGAAGCCTTAGAATCATAGAATGATAGAATCATTACGGACTGGAAAAGACCACCAGGATCACGAAGTCCAATCCCAACCCAACCCCACTATGGCCACTGACCACGTCCTCAGTGCCACATCTCCACATCTCTCAAACATTTCCGCCACCTCCCTGTGCAGCCTGAGCCAATGTCTCAACACTCTTTCTGAGAAGAACTTGTTCCCAGTACCCAATCTGAACCTCATCTGGCACAACTAAAGGCCAGAAAAAGGACCAGATGGACAAAAAAAGCCCCTAACAGCATGATTCATCTTTAATGTATTACCTCATACTGAGAATTTGGAAATTCTCAGCCTGCACATTATTTACTGGTACTTAGCCATTCTGTAGCTCAGATCAATGAGAGCATCTACCTCATCTTGCTCTGTTTGATACTAAATTCAGTCTCGTAAGCATTTATAATGTGTTTCTTATCATAGAAATCCTGAGTTTAAATATCCTTTCATTCTATCTTCAGGTTAATTGCACTTCTTGACAAAAATCCTAACTGGGATTTCTCCCATGATGTGTATTTTTTAACCTACTCCGCTCAATACAATTGATGATAATCAGTGCTCGGTAAATGATTTTTCACAGAGTAAACAGAAACCTGACAGAATTCAACACCTCTTCCTATCCTTGTGCAATTTGTATCTCGGATATAATGATATATAAGAATATATTTATCAGTTTTGTATTGATATTCATTCTCACGCATTTTTTCATGCCTGGTCTAAAGATGTGTTTTGCTCTCAATGGATAACGCAGATGTTTCAGTTGGTCAAGGGATTTCATCCTTTCTTCTTCAGGTGCAAGTCAAGTGCATTTTTACACTAGATTTTCTCCAGTAGCAAAATTGATCCAAGCAGTTCTCTGCCTGCCCCATGCCACTTGCTCCTGCTGCCACATCAATTTTCTGCCACACTTGTCATACAAATGCGGCTGTTTATGGGGCAATACTGCAAGATGGATTTGTAGGATGAAGGATGCTGAAGACAAACTCTCCAGAAAAATATGTTTTTGGCAAGAGAGTTGAGCTGGTAGATGTAGGAAAGAAGTGAATTCCCTAAGAAAGAGTGTTCTTCAGAACAAGATGAGAGAAAGTTCAGAGACATAAATGTCTGTGGCAGAAGAGGAAAGCCTGAGGATATCTCTTTTTTCCCTAGAAATGATGGACTTGAGACCAGATGATGGCAGAGGCTGTAGGAAATACAAAATTATCTACAGAAAAAAAAAAAAAGAGTTTGGCTTTGGAGATTTTCTGTTTACAAAGGCTGAACAGTCACAAGAAAATTTCTGAGAGAGATAGGTGTGCAATCAGAGGGACGGAAACATTTATCCACCATGTTTGATGCTCTTCCAAATGAGTTAAAAGACTTAAACATAAACATTTGGTGTTCCATCCCGAGGCACAGTACCCTTCCCTACGAGATAACACTGCTGCACACGTAAGTACTGACACTATACTGAGACCTGTGGTCCACGCTAGCATGGACAATGAGAAGAATATACCAAACTAGGAAAACGTTATTCACGTCATACGTCATATCCATTCTCCATTCCCCATCACTAAGGGAAGAAGCACTTTTCTTTCCCAGCCCTGTCTGCTCACTTCTGTTTGCGCTGCTATAATTTTTGCCATTCCACATTTGACAGTGTGCTGTGTGTGCTTACATCTCCTTAGGACATACTGGATGCTTTGTTTGGATTTTTGCATTCTGATACAGCACTTTGTATGTTTCTGGCAGCCGCAGAATTAAATACCCTGCTATCTAGACAGAATGTTTCAATCTTAGATGTTCTCCAGAAAGCAAATTGTAAAGACAGGTTTGTTTGTTTTCATAAACCTTGTATACTTGACAAAATGCACTGCGCATGAGGTATTTCCTTTTTGTAAAAGGGTCTGGGCAGTCCCTGCTTTTCCTCAGTATCTCTTTGTCATCCTGCTCTATGAAAATAATAAGAAAGCAAACAAGAAAATAAATATATCCTCCTTACAAATCAAAACAAACCTCTATCATTTATTTCAGTGTACTGCTTGCACAGAAATGGCTCTCTTTCCTCCCTGTGCATTCTGCATTTTGCTAATTGACTGTTTTGAACGCTTCTGTCAAAAGGCACCTACGTAGCTGCAGGCTCTCTGCTGCGTGGCTCTTAGGAGGCAGCTGGATAGAGCTTTCTCTTTTGTCCCTCATCAGTTTACAGGGGAAACCATCAGACTGCTGCAGCGACCACTCTGTCTCCCAATGCAGGATTTAAAAACCTGGCCTCCATTGCCCTCCTGTTCTCCACCATTAGCCAAGAGACCTCAGAATATTGTTACTGATTTGCTGAATCTCTTTAGACATTTAGATACCAATACATACTGCATTACTTTGCTTTTCTTCTTGCTGCTTTTTGCTTTATTGCAACTGACAGCTGCACATTTGAGTTGGTAAAACGGTTTGCTGTTCTGGTTCCACTCAAAATGTGTTCTCTTATCAGGCTGTTCTGTGTGCTGTCTGTTCCCCTCTCCATCCTCTGCAACTCATTCATCTTCACTCTCGCCTTTGCTTTTTTTCCCTTAAAACCAACCTCACTTCTCTACTTTATTTCTGTGCACCACATTTAATATGTAAGAAAGCATCCGAGATGTTTCCCTGTGTGATTACATATAATAATTTCTGCATATGTTGTCCAGCCACATGCAAGGGAATTATAGATGAGCCTAAAGTGATGTGTGCATGTTTGCAGTGCAGGAGCCTCAGCAACTCACCTATTTAGCTAGGAAGCAAAGAAGGAAGTGCATGGTTTGTAGACAACATACCAGAATTCCAGTGTAATTTTATTGCTGTTACCCTTGTTTTCCATTTCCCCTCCCTGCTTGCTGCAATCGCCTGTTCTATCATACAGATTAAGCACCTCACCATGGAAAGACCTGTATCCATGCTCAGTTTTGTGCACTGGGAGCAGTCCTGCTGGTTTAGAGCTATGAACAGGAGTAAGGCTACATATACGTGCAAGCCTGTAACAGACCACACGCTGCAACTCCACAGCAAAATGATGGTACATGCCATTCATTTTGCAACATGTGCACATTGAATGCAGGCTGGGTAACCGGGACATATCTCCACTTCATGGGAGCACCACTGTGCATCTGTGAGCATGGGGCAAAGCCCACTTCTGGGCAGTGTGCTCACTCCAAATGAGACAATGATTAACCAGAGAGGGGGAAAAAAGCACAAGACTTAAGACCACTGTAGTAGCAATGTATGCAGGTAACTCTTCCAGTGCGGCAGAGGGTGGGGAGTGGGGAGGGGAGGAGGGGGGAAAGGGGGATTGGGGCTCGCCCAGAAGTGGAGCTCAGCTAAAGTGTGCAGGGAGAGGGCAGGCAGTCGCGGCGTTCCTGTAGAGATGGGGAGTCCTGAGGAGAAGCGGTGAAGGTCACAGCACAAGGACAGAAACCTGACTGAGCAGCCGGGCTGATGGCGAGAAGGGGCTGATAGGATGCGCTAGGGCACGAAATCAGGGCCGTGTCCTTCCCGCAGGTCAGTCAGCACCCAAGCTGACCCAACGAAACGCCTCAGCGTTCCACTCTTCTCCCTGCACTTCTACACCTCCCCAGTGCGGAGCCCATCGCACAGCTACTCGCCGCGCCGCACCCCGCCCAGGCAGGGCGCCCCGGGGGGCACGGAGCACCCAAAGCCACAACCACCGCCCACCCCTCGGCTCGGCGCCCCTCAGTCCCGACCCAGGAGGCCGCCCCACTACGTGCCGGGCCCGCCCCAACAGCGGCCGGGGGAGGGCGGGGGCGGCGCCGTGCGGCTGAGCTCAGCGCGTCGGGAAACCGCCGGGGCCGGGGCCGCCTCCTCCGCGGGCAGCGCCGCCCCTCCGTGCTGCACACCCTCTCTCTCTCTCTCACACACACACACACAGCCGCTTCCTGCGTGGGGCCGGACCCGGCGGGCGGAGCGGCGCCGCTTCCTCCCTCCCTCTCTTTCTCGCCCGCCCGCCCGCCGCCGCCTCGCAGGTACCGGGGGTGGGGGCGAGGGGAGCGGGGAGCCCCGTAGCGGGAATCGGCCTCCCCTCGGGCCTCCTGCCGGGGCCGGCAGCCGCCGCCCCGAGCGTGGCGGAGGGGAAGGTGGAGCGGAGGTTCCGAGCCGGGGCCGCCCGTGGGCGGGGGCCCGAGCCCCGAGGGGCGAGGGCCGGGCGAGGAGCGGCCCGGGAGCGGCGGCAGAGGGGCGTCTCGGGGCGGGGGGCGGCGGCGGCTCCTCGCATTGCTGCCGGGTGAAGTCATCGCGCCCATTGTCTCCCCTCGGCTCCCCCCGGGCGGGGCGAGGGGCCCGGCCCGCCCCGAGGAGGAGGAAGGAGAAGAGAAGAGGAGGGGGGCCCGGCTCGCGCTCCGCGCCGGGTGGGTAGCGGCGTGCGGCCGCCCGGGACGCCGCGCCTCCCCTCGCGGGGTACGGGGGAGGCCCCGCCCGGCGCTGCCTCGGCCGCGCGTCCCGGGCCGGAGCGGCGGGTCCGGGTGCCCGGGGCTTCCCTCCGCGGAGGCGGAGCGGTGGCGGTGGGCGGTGTCGGGCCGGGTGTTCCCTTGCCCGGGTCTCCCCGCGGCGGGGCTCTGTGTCCCGTGCGCATAGGGAGCGGGGAGAGGAAGAGCCACAGCCGGGCGGGGGGTGGCGGCCCGCGCAGCCTTCGTGCCCTCGTGGTCGCCGGCTGTAAGCGTGCCCGCCGGCAGCGCCGCGAGCGCCGTGTCTGCGCGCTGGGAGCGATGGATGGATGCTTTATCGCCGTTGTCATAGAGGACGGCGTTATTTGTGAAAGGCAGAGGGCAGGTTGGGAAATGGGTTTCTCGGGGTGGGAAAGCCCGCTCGCAAACTCACCGTGCAAAACATCTGTTAATTTTTCCTTAAAAGTTAAGGAAAAAAATGTTTAGGAAAAAAAAAATACGTATTCTCCAATATTTTATTATCGGATGAGTTTTTCATTGTTGTTAAGTTCGGTAGAAAGGGTTTTCAGTTCGACGTTCGGAGCGAAGTGAAGTGCGTGCTCCGGGGTCGCCCGCAGCGCGGCACTCAGCTGTGTGCGGGGCGGCGGCGCTGCTGCGTGACTTCCGAGCTCTGCCATTATTTAGCTGTAAACATCGAAATGTTTCTACCCGAAACTTTCAGAAATATGAGAAGACATTTCGTTTTAATGGCGTGTGAACCAGGCCAGCTTGGGGCGGAAAGTGAAAATGAAAGCTTTTAGCGTATTGGCAGCGATGCTGCTCCTAAAATCACTGCACTAAAGGGTTTACAGGAAACATCTCCTCTGCGTGCCTATTTCCTGCACCGTGCTGGAGTTCCAGCTCTGCTTTATGAAGTTCAGCATCTACAAAATGCAGAGTTGTAGCTGTTGTGTTTGTGTCGGCAGCTGTATTGGAGTCGGAGGGCAGCATCAATTCTGAGAGGGGGAATCTATTGGTCTATTTGTGGTTTTCTCTGCTTCCTCTTACATCCACCAGGCAAACGTACTGCTTTTCTTATATAAAGTGATTGTCAGATTGTACTTAATTGTGCTGGTTGGGGTTCAGGAGGAAGGAAGACATTCGGTAGGTGGGTTTGTTTACGTTTGTGGTGTGTACAAACCTCGGGCTCTGCAGTAGTAAATGAATCACTAAAACTCCCTTAGCTGTGGCACTCCCAGAGAACATCAGCATACGCGTTAGGTAAGCTTGTGTTGTGCGGTTATGTTCGAGTCCTTGAATTTTTTTGCCAGTTTGGTACAGCCTTTAGATGGAAAAAGTGCATGCATGTTTTATTATTCATTAACAGTCTTTAACTGTTACTCCACGTGACAAACCTTTAGACTTTGAATTTGTCCAGTGAGTAGGTGGTTCTTCCCGGCCATTCTGGTTTACTCAGTGAAGCTAATATTCTTCAGACTTATCAAAAGGATTCTTTGCAAAGATACCTTTCTCCATTTCCAGACAAACGGACAGACAAACAAACTCCCTTTTTAGGGTGCCAAAATCTTTTCAGAGGACTTCTGGTTTGGAAGTGCTAGGAAAGGTCTTTGAACTCTGAAGTACAACTCAGCTGTTCTGCACCTACGATGGCTTTTAGCCAAGTTTGTGGTTTCTATTATGGGGTCAGTTTACTCTGGCCCATGGTCAGACACCCGTAATTATCTTTGTGATTTGTTTGTGGAGTTGGACCTAGACACTGCATACCAGCATAATAGAATAGATTTTAATACCTGACTGGAACAAATGGATCGATGCACGTTTCAGACCCTCTTTTTCTCAGTGTGGTTCCTGGCATGAGTCTGAGCTGTGAACTGGTCTGATCTGTAGCGTCAGCGAATGCTCTGTGAAGGAGCAGTAAAGATGCTCATTTGAACTTGGGCTTGTCCGTGAGGAAGTTAAAAGTCATTTTTTTCTCTTTTTGCATTTGCCATAGAGCTGAGTTTCTGTTGTCCATTCTATATTAACTGGAGGAAGATGTGTAGCTGGATGTACTGCCGCATGCAACACACCTTGGGGATGCTGAGAATGCTGTTGGACCTAAAATTGTTAAATATGTTTGAATACCTGGAGGTGGGCTGCTGCCAGGAAGGACAAATGTTACATCAGGCCCTGCAGAAGTGATTGTTTTGGGCTTTGATTTTATCAGTGTGTTGGTGGTTTTGCTTTCTTTTTTCCCTGTAAGAAAAACATGAAGGAAGGTCCGTCAGTTCCTAGGAAATAGAGTTCCTGATATTCCTCATATTTCACAAGAGTGGACTTCCTTTAATTTTTGATTACTTGAAGTTTTCTCCATGATCTGATCCAACATCTCTTCTGTAGTTGTTTGTCTTTTATGGTGAAGTAATCTTTAAGGAAAACAGAATTTTTTTTGGTGTTGTGCATAGGTTACGTTTCAGATATTGTCTTCTATTTTAACTCATAGAGAAATAAAACTCCAAATACACAGCTGTGAGTTTCAACTAAGGGATCTGTGCTCCACCAGACTTGTGTTTTTTTTTTCTGTTAAAGTAGAATTTCAGTCCTTCCCTCTTAAGTGTTTGTGTAAAAAATTATTCTTCAGGTGCTCTTAGTTACATATTTTTAGTGGTGGTAAGTCATATAAGTAGGTCTTTTGTCTATTGCTGATATTTATAGGTAGACTGATTTATTCCAAGCTTCTGTAAAGTGACAATCACCTCACTGTCAGACTTCCTTGTAAGGTTATTTTTTTAGCTGATGGGATCAGTGGAAGAGACTTTCTTATCTGAGTTGTAGGAAGGCTCAGGCTTCTTTCTAAATTGATCTCTGGTAGTTTTGCATACGTTTCTGGCAGTTCTCAGGCACTGGGGGACTGTCTCACCTTGGTTTAGGTTGCTGGTCCTTCCCTGGTGCTTGTGGCTCTTTCTTTTTTTCTCTTAGTACAGCCTGTTCAATGTTGTGACTTGAGAATCTGAAACACGGCAGTGATTCCCGAAGAGAACTGTGGATATTACGTAGGATTAGAATATTGCAGGCCTTGGTTACGGGTTTCTTGTTGTGTGCATGGCTTATGCTAGTTTGAGTTGTTGAAAGAGTTTGGAGAAGAAAGAAAAATCCCACAGCTGCATTGTAAGAAAGCATTTGTAGTACCACTCTGAGGTCTTTCTTCATTAAGTGATGCAGGGAAGGCCTTTCTTTGCACTCTTCTGCTGGACTTTCATGGAAGTTCTTTGAGGAGAAGATTTACCCTATGTTGGGGCTTATCTATAGAATAAGAAAAGGTAGGAGAAATCATGGAAACATTGTGGTAGGCTTTTTGCTCTTGAACTGTGGCTTAATTGGTCATCTGCTGGATGACTGTTGGCATCTTGTTGAACAGAAGTCAAAACAATACACCTGTGCTTGCCTTGTGCAGGGTGACATAGAAAACTTGGTCTATGGATGTATGAGTTGAAGGATGAGTTTCCATCAGGTTCCCTTCACATCTAGTTATACTACACTGGACTGGAAAGCTGATACAAGAGCTGCTTTAATGTAAAGCAACCTGGCAGATGGTCCTAATGAAATAAGCTTAAATAAAAGTTACACATATACCAGTGTTTCCTCAGCCATTAAAACTTCCTTTCTTTAGAGGCCAGCATATCTTCTAACGACGCCTTCAGCAAGGCATTTGAAGGGCATCTTTGTTTGTTACGCTTCAGTTTGCTGTTAGTCACTTGTTTTTGATTTTTCTTTCTTCTTTTGCTTCCTAAATAGTGCTTCATTCCATTAATGCAAGTATCCTGTTATTGTCCAGGACAAGCTGTTGTTGTGGGACTCTGTCAGTTCTGTTTCCATTTATAGTTGAGATAAATGACTGTTAAACAAACATTTTTCCATAGGTCCTTTAGCTGCTCCCATAGGGCAGATTAGAGCTCTTGCTCTAAATTGGAGCCCCTGGCTGTCCCTTTCACTTGTTCCATTTATTGAACGAAGAGCTTCTTCAGCAAGAGGAATGGATGGCTCTGGAGGAACTATGAGCTGTAAGAGTCACGGTACTTTGTTCTCATCATGGTTCCTTAGTGCTGCATACTCTCCATAAACAGAAGTACGAGTTTTTAAGTTTCTTGGTTAATAGTCAGATTTTTACATAAAATCCCCCTGTGCAGCTTACATCAAGTAAATCATGTTATATTATTGTCTGAAAATGCTCAGTCTGTCATTGTTGTGCACCCAGGGAGACTTCCAGTGAGATGGATTCACCAGATAGGTTTCCAAGGCGGGGTGGGTTGGGTGTGCAGCCTGGTCCTGCGCCTTGGGGCTCTGCAGAACTCTGCATGCTGAGCTGGCGCTGAAGATTTCAGTTGAACCGTGGGGACTTCACAGTGCTACCTGGCTGTTATCTCTGATGGAGTGACATTGCAGCATTAGTGCTGCTGCACTTTATTTATATATGTACATTTATATATGCATATGGCATATCTAATGGTTGCATTCCCATGGAAAGGACTTGGTGGTGCCATGCCTAAATGCATCATCTGTCCATTTCCTTTGCTGAAAGCGCGTAGTGCACAGAACTGTATTTCAGTGAAACTGGTCCAGAGAAGGAAAATTTTGACTGCTCAGAACTCAGGGTCGAAGAGAAAAAATGATACTTTTCATAGGAAGTAGGAGACTTTTACTTTGTCTAAACTAGATAGTTGATGACTGCTTTTCTCCCAGTGCTTTGGGCTTTTTATGACCTAAAAATTGATGCCATATGTTCGTATTCAACGCTGCAGCTTTTCCCCATCTTGAGATCTAATTGTACCAAGACAGTGAATGTTGCATTCAAGTGTTACCTGAACATCTGTAAGGGGACTGTGTATTCAGCAAAGATGCTGATTATGTTTGCTCCTTCATTTAAAAATTCTTTATGTAGGGAGCATCCTGCTGTCCCTCAAACATGTAACAGTGGAAGAACATTTGGTCAAGATAAGCAATAGCTGCAGTGAGACCACCCAGCTTGCAAGGGAGCTGGAGTGAAGCCTACTGCAGAACTTTTCCTTCTGGTCAGCTGTTGGGAAGTGTCGTAACTAGGGCCTGTCTTTCATGTTTTTCCATAGTGAGCCGTCTAATATGGTGATTAATTCAAAGAAATGTCTGTAAGATGAAGTGTATCCAAGGTTAATATCTTCATTTTTAGAATGCGTGTTAGAAAAAAGATTTTTATCACAGTTCAGTTTATCATCAGTTTCTTTGTTGCGCATCCAGTTGGAGGCGTTCTGACTTTATATTCCTCTACTTTTAAGTCAAAAAATAAATAGAACAAAGCTTTCAAACTTACTGTTTTTTGCTGAGTTGAAGACCTTGCTTCAGTTTCCTGTAAAGAGCAGTTTCCTTCTCAGTTTTACCTGTAAAGCTGTATCTGGTACTTAGCTTTTGTTTGACTGTGCCTCTTCAAAAAAAGGCATCATGCTTTCCTTTTATGTGATGTTGCTAAAAATACATCCTGAGAGTCCAGGAGCTCTTTTACTCAGGGTCAGAGATGGAGGTATCAAACTTCTGTGTCCTTTTTAAGCAACAGGAGCCTTGGTGTTTGTAGCCTGTGAAGCCAGACTGCTGCTTTCTTTCAGTCATAAACCTGCAGTCAGTGCAGGTTTATCTGTGGGACAGCATAGAGAAGAAACCTGCAAAGCTATTGTGCTTCTGTATTCTTTTAATTTCACAATGCTGTGGTTTTCAACCATCTCTGTTTGGACAGAGGAGTTTTCTGTATCTAGTAACCAAAAGCATTTTCCTCCTGAAGTTCCTACTTGACTGTTTACTTTTTTCCCCTTTCTTCCTTTTCCTGTTCCTGTTTGCTGTGGATTTTTTCCCCCTCTTACATGGTAGTATGTTCAGATTTTTCCTGTGGTGGATAGTTGCAAAAAAATGGACTTTACCTTCTGTGACCTGACACCAGGCAGAAATTCAGCTAGGACAAGGATAGGAAAGAGCTGTGTAAGCTCAGCAGAGGAGTCCTGAGTCTTTCCATTATTAACAATTAAAGATGATTCCATGATAAGTTAGGTAATGGATTAACTCACTAAAGAAAAGAGAACAAGGGTAAACAAAGAGAACGATCCTGCCTTGCAAGAATTTGGATTATTGGGATTATGCCTGTGTGTCTGGGAAAAAAACCAATCTCCTCTGTTTTTAGTGTTAATTTAGTTAGTGTAGAGATAAGGTATGCTATGTGCCAGATAAAGTTATCTTTTGTCATTGAATTGAATCTGTGCTAGGAGCTGTTGTTTACTCAGAGGGTGGATTAAGAAATAAAAACATCTCAAAGCATCTTGTTTAGTCCTGCCCAGCAACACTTGGCAGTTTTTTCTCTAAGACTTGTTTTACTGAGAATGGTTTCCTCCAATTCCTGCACCCTGCCCTAATCAATCACCATCGCATGGCTACTAGTGTTGTTGGAGTAAAGAATGAACAAGGACATGCTTTTCTTATCAACATAGCTTTTTTTTTTTCTCCTGGTTTTGTTCCCAAGGTGTGATTATTATTATTATTATTATTATTATTATTATTATCATTATTATTTTGGGGCAGTGTAATTAATCCATATCATTTTCTGTTGTTTTGAGTCATACAGTATTACCTTTCAGTTTTAAGTGTGATTTAGGTTGAAATACAGAATAATTTAGGTTTGAACTGTGGCTTGGAAATGATCCCCCACAAACTGGGAATATTTGCACTCTATGAGTTTTGAAGCCATCACACAAAAAATGGCACATGCACAAGGAGTATGAAGACACAATACGCTCCATTTGTGGGATGGCTCCTGTCTTCTATGTAAATACGTTGTTGTTCACCTCTGGTGGCAAAAAGTAAAGAATCTATCTTAATATGGTTAGTGTTCCTCCTGCAATTTGGAAAACGTGCCTCAGTAAGGTTGCATTGTTCTAAAAATCGTTCACAAGAGAGAAGAATCAGAACTGCAGAAGGAATGAGCTTCCTGCTGGCAATACAGCGAACAGAAATGCAGCCATTTGTGGAAAGCAGATCGATGCTTTTATCTTGGTGGTGGGTTTTTTTTTGTTTTGTTTTCTTTTGAAAGTGGTATAAGTTCCCAAGCACACTGTGAAAGCAATCCATCTGAAGTCAGAACGAGTCACCTGCAGCGTTGAAATCCCAGAAATGTGGGCCTTGGTTCTGCAGTATGAAACTACAGGCAGGATGCTTAACTGAACCTGAGTGGCTTTGCAGCATTTGGTGATTAAGGTAAAATGTTGTTTTAGTAATTGAAGGTGTTCAGGTTTTTTTTTTCCAAAAAAGGGAGGAATGAGCAGGTTTACATTTGTTGTCCTGTGACTGTGAAGTTCTGG
The DNA here is from genome assembly GCF_023343835.1 of Lagopus muta. NCBI lineage: Eukaryota > Metazoa > Chordata > Aves > Galliformes > Phasianidae > Lagopus > Lagopus muta. The sequence continues at coordinate 21,065,105 of NC_064435.1, forward strand.
AACTCTTTAACTGAGGATTGACCTCTGGTATTGTCTGCACGTGTGTATTTCTTGAACGGCCACAGTGCAAAATGGTGTATTTTATAGGTGGAGAATTGCACAGGTTTTAATAGTGGGCAGAATTTAAAAACTCAGCTCCCCTTTATGTGATGATGGCGAGGAGGATACCTCCAGGATGCTGGTAGTTTAGCTTCCTTGCTTGGAAACCGTGATTGAGTGCACTAGAAATGCCAGAAACAGGTGGACACGGCTTCTGCAGCAATTAGGTGGCTTCTTTGCCACCTTCTATTAATGATAAAGGGTTGCATGTATCAACAGGGTGAAACTGATTCCTCCGTTGCCTGCAGCATGTCATTTCAGGGTTTCAGGTCAGTTGAGAAATACCAGAATTCAGGTTGAAGAAGCAAGCATAGCCTGATCACCATTTGTGCCTATCCTTGTTAAGCTGCAGTCCTTAATTATGTAGCTGTGGTTTTTTGGTCTGTTGCTTTTCCCCTAGTGAATGTTTTTTGCCCTGTATGCTGGGTAGTTGATCTGGGCTGGGCAACATTAAATCTTGCCTCTAGGGCAATTGTTTCCTTTCAGTGAGTCTGTCGATGTACTCCAAATAAACCAGAAGGCTGAAATAATTTTCCTTGATTAAGGCATCTGAATAATGGCTGTGTATAGCTATCTCATCTTCCTGCTTTGTGGTTGATATGGTCTTTGTTAGAAGCCAAGGAGAACTTTTCATAGGTCAACACTAGTGGTATTTCTTGGTATTTGTGATGGCTTTTTTTCTGTATGCATACTTGTACCTACTTGATAGTGCAGGCATCTTTGGACACATAACTTGCTATATAACATAGAAAGAAGTGAAGTTCTTGGGCATCCCAGATCCGTGCACCTGTGGCTGGTGAATGGTTCTGTCCTTAACCATATGCTTTAGTATCTTACCTGTTAAGAGTAATATGAACCATAATACTTCAGTGGGATGTATGTAGTATTTTAGGGTTTCAGCAGTATTAATCTGACATGTGTTCTGCTGTCAGGAAATTGTGTTTCCTCTTGCACAATCTTCAGTATTGTTCTGTTTTTCCTTTAGTATAAGGGGAAGGATAAGAACAAACAAATGAAATACTGAGTAGTGACCTGTTAAGTGTGAATCTGGTAAAGATTCTACAGGAGAGAAAGGAGTAAAAATTATGTAGTTAAACCACCATAAGGTATTTCAACCCTCATTTCTAAACTGCATGAAGTAAACAGAATTAATCCTTAAAGTTTCTACTAATGGTTTGTGTGTGGTTTCCTAGTTGTTAAAAATAATAATTGCACTGACAGGTTTGGAACCTTCTCACTAAGCAGGCCTCTGCTATTTGAGCTTGTCGTATCTAATAATACTCTGTCATGCTTTACAGGATTGGCCCTGGACAGTATGATCCGTGTGTGTGAAGGGGGTTTTGTGAGTATCTTCATGCTGTGGGGGACCAAGCCGTAGAGGAGGGCATGCTTGGACAGCACTAGCCTCTTTTGCTGTCTTTTCTTGTCAGCAGCAGTGTACCTTTTACTTTCTGCCTGCTCAAGTGTTTTATCCAAATCCTATTCTAGTTTAATCGGTTCAGATCTTCATTGAGAAGTTTTCAAGTCAGTCTGAATTTATACCCTTTCAGTGCCTAATCTGATGCCTTTCTCTTCTGCCATTTGGCAGCACTCCCTCTGTCAGCTTTCCCGGTTCTGCTGCTCTTTGTGCGTTCTCCTTGTTATCCGTGCTCTATGCTTGTTAACTCATTTTCCTCTAGTGCTTGCAGTCTCTATTTTGGGGTACTTTAGCCCTACTGTATTGTGTATCTGGAAATAAAAGGTAGACCCTGTTCAGTTTCAGGCTGGTTCAAGCGCAGGAGAGATTCCTAGAACCTAAAATGTGTGCTGTTCTCTAGAAATTATGTATTTCTCTCTTGGAATGAATATTGACAAGGCCAATAAAATGTACATCCTAAATACAGAGGTCAGAATTCCAGTCCCAGTCTCAAAGCAACACTAGTGCTTAGCCTTTCCAGAGGAAATATTTCAAGTTTTGGATTTGTTTTTTTCTATGATAACTTTCAAGAAAAATCCAAAACCTTGAAGAATTTGCTTAAGCAGCTTGTTTGAAATAACTGCTGAAGATCTTAGCATGTAAGTTTTCAGCCCAGTTTGCTTGAGAAGCAGCAACTAAGCAGATTTGGAAATAGGATGTTATAATGGGAAGTGACAGACAGTTGTAATAACAGAGTACTGGCTTTTCTTTTAACAAGAGATCGTTGTCTTTTGGGATAAATGACATACTAAATTGTAAAAATGAGGTGAGTCACAGTGCCTTTTACTTCTTATTACTTGGGTTTCTGTTTTCAATAGGATGGTTATATTTTTCCAGTTTGACTTAATCTGGCTGTCTGCTTACATTCTCCTCCCCCGTACCATCTGCTGTTTAACCGTGAGGTGTTATACCCATCCTTACATTAAGCCTCTGGTAGGTCTGCTGTACTCTGTGTTGCTCGTGTCTGGCTTGTCAAGTAAGGTCTGACAAATTGTTGATTTTTGGGAATTACTCCCACAAAATAGTGTAGCATGCTAATTTGGAAGCTTAGCTGCTACCCTCAGGACGTCGTTAATGCAGCAAATAGCCTCAGTAGTTTAAGATGTTAAGTCTGTGGCTGCCTCCTGTTTATTGCTCTCTCCCTCTTGGGATCTACTAACCCACAGCCTTCAGTGTAATGAAGTGCATGCCCTTGCTTCAGTTGAGATCTGAAAAAATTAACTTAAAGGTATCTTCTAGTTTAAACAGAACATCTGATTCTGCTCTGAAGTGAATCTGTTCAGTGTGTCTGCTGTAGGTTAACCCACAGGAGAGACAGGACAGCTGCCTGTGCTAGTTTAAAGCTTTTAGGCTAGTTCAGCAGGGGCTTTCTTTGTAGGACTCAAATTTCACAGAGAATCTTACTGAGGCTACAGCCCCCTGTAGCAGTCTCTTGCTATGGACCTTGGAAGAGGTGCATACCCTTTAGTGTGCAACATCTTAACATTTTGGGAGAAAACTTCATGTGTATTTGCCTGTCGAACGTATCTGCTGTGTGCCTGTGTATATGAAGTTGCTCAGTGCATCACTGGGGAAAATTCTATTAAAATATCAGAGATCTACAAACTGCCTAGCTCTGCACGTCAGTAGCATTATGAAATTTTGAAATGTTGTTTTTTTTCCCTGCAGAAATACCTTTCTTAAAGTTGCCTATGGCTTAATTAGTCCTGATATCATTTCAGGTACAGTAATAAGCGATTTATGAGACAAGTAACTCTGAACCCACCTGAGGGAGCAGTGGAAACAAATGGTGTGCTGCATTATAATTCTGTTGCATTGCTGCAGTCTTGCATAGTTCGGATTTTCTTAACTGTCTTGTCCCTAAGTATTTTACCATTTAATTGTGGTAATAGAGATGTATGAAGAAAATTCTGAATGACTTCAAGTGATGTTAGTTTTCCTGGTGCTGTGGCCATTTTACTCTCTATTTTGGATTATTGAGCCAGCAGTTGTTAGTTCCCTAGAAAACTCTGAGGTTATTTTCCTTTTTGTAATGTAGAAAGACAAGTATTGAAGGTATGTTCTCCTGTACTGACACAAGATTTATTTGTAACAAACTTTAATAGCTTTTAAATGAAATTATACACCTGCTTCCTCTAATGCATTTGTGTAGCTGTTTTCTTTGGAACTGTAGCAGGAAATAAATGGTTGCAGATAAACAGTGAAGCTCCTGACTTCAAAGAGCTTCCTTCAAAAGCAGAATAACTTCACTTGCCTTTCTCAAATGAATAAAACTGAAACGTAACTTACCTCGTTTTGTCCTTACCCGTCTGTATAAATCTGGGAATTTTTCATCATGGGTCTTTTATAGGAATTTTATAGGAAACAGATTTTTCTCTGTTGCGTATCCTTACTATTTTTTTTATTTTTTAAAATAAAAGGCTCTCTGAAGGTAAGCTCCCTTGTTGAGAAGAGACTATAGAGCTGAAGTGTTCTACGCTAACACTGTAGGACAGCATCTTTTCTTCAGTGAGTCCTTACCTAGAGTATTCCAAAAATAGACTAGGCAGCATCTGTTCTCATATTTTTCTTAACTGGGATGTTACTTAAGGAATCTAATTAAAACATAATAGTTTTTACTGACAGAGGCTGCTAAATCAGGATGCGTCTTCAAATAAGCTTATGCATACACAAAGATCAACTGTTTGTAAGCTTTGGACACCCATTTGTTTTCATTATCCTTCATCTCTGAAATACTCCGTGCTCCTGAACTTCTGTTTTTAGATTTCAGTAGCAGACGGTTTCTTTTGCAGCTCTGACTTGTAAGGAACCCTTTCTGCCTACCAACCCACATTCTTGGAGTGCACTGTGTGTATATTTCTGCAGTCTTTATAAGTATATATTTAGTGTTTTCAAAAACTAAACTTTTTTTTTCCTTTGGTCTGTTATCAGAACTTTTTATTAAGGTGTGCTATTCTAATGTTATGCTTCGTAATACATTGCATACGTCAGTCTTCTGGGAAGAACACAATTTCTAAGATTGCTACCAGTTCAGCTCTACTTCTCAGTAGTACTTTTTGTTGAGAGAAGCATTTTTTGAATTCATGATAAGCAAATTATTTTATTGTTCTTGGCAAGCCAGACCTGGTATGAATTAGATATGACTACAAGGTCTGTGTTTTATATAAAAATGCTCTCCCTTGGTCAGGATATGATCTGATTTCCTCTTGCTTTAATCAGGGCATATTATTAAATGTTAAATCTTCAAAAAGAGTAATTGTTAGAAAAGGAAAATACAGGCATTATCTTCATGCAGCATAAAATTGTAACTGTAAGGCTACAATTAACTCTTAACAAACTTGTTCTAGATTTGAGGAAGCTTGTGTTCCTCATACAAAACTGTGTACAAATGCTCATTTTTAAAAAAAGGTGAAGTTTTAGATTACTGGAGCATCTGACATCTTGAGCATCAAGTTAAAAACTTTCCTTCTAGCCAGTTATAGAATCGCAAGGGTTGGAAAAGACCTCCGATATCATCCAGTCCAGTTGTCCACCTACCACCAATAGTTGTCCCTCAGTACAACACCTGAATGTTTCTTGAACACTTCCAGGGACAGTGACTCCACCATCTCCCTGGGCAGCCCATTCCACCTTCTGACCACTCTTTTGGAGAAGAAATTTTTCCTGATGTCCAACCTGAATATCCCCTGAAGCAACTTGAGGCCATTCCCTCTAGTCTTATCATTAGTTATATGGGAGAAGAGGCCGACCCCCACCTCACCACAACCTCCTTTCAGGCAGTTGTAGAGAGCAATAAGGTCTTCCCTGAGCCTGGTCTTCCCCAGGCTGAACAATCCCAGTTCCTTCATTTGTTCCCCACAAGACTTGTGCTCCAGACCCCTCACAGCTTCATGGCCCTTCTCTGAACATGCCCCAGCCCTCAGTGTGTTTCTTGTAGTGAGGGACCCAAAACTGAACACAGTACTTGAGGTGTGGCCCCACCAGTGCTGAGTACAGAGGGATGATCACCTCCCTGCTCCTGCTGGCAAGGCTATTTCTGATACAGGATGCCACCTGGTGATGGCCACCTGGGCACACTGCTGGCTCGTGTTCAGTCGAGCATCAGCCAACACCCCTAGGTCTCTTTCCACTACACAGTCTTCCAGCCACTCTACCCCGAGCCTGTAGCGTTACCTGGGCTTGTTGTGGCCAAAGTGCGTGACCTTACACTTGATCTTGTTGAACTTCATCCCATTGGCCTCAGCCCAGTGATTCAGCTTGTCCAGATTTCTTTGTAGGGCCTTCCTACACTGATAGGATAGCTAAGTGTAGTTTGTAGGTAATTAATATATTTCTGACGCATGCAAAATAATGAGGAAATAGAAGATTTAGAGCAAAACTAATAATTTTGGATAATTGGACTGCTGTTACAATATTAGGTATTTTTCTTTAGTTCAGTGACTTTGATTTAAAAAAAAAATAAAAATAATAATGAAAAAAAACAGTCTATGCTTTGGGCTATTTCAGATATTAATGTAACCAGAGGGACAGCAGGGAGTTATTTCACCCTGTGCTGTAAAGGAACGCAAAGGGAATTTGCCTGTGTGCTGAAGCATGGTCAGCTGGTGTGTGCCTGTGCTTACCTGGATAATGAGTGCTTGTCATAATGTTTTTATAATGTGAAGAGTACCAGAATATCCCTACTGTATCCTGATTTCTTTGTGTGTGTGTGTAGCCAATCTATCGTGTGCTTGACTAGAAGGAGGATTTTCCCTCCACCTTTCAAACAAAGGCAGGAGGAGTGCTCTAGCTGAGCAGGCACTTTCCCTTCTGACCCCTGCAGGTGTCTGTGAAAGCTTGGCAGCCTGGGATGGAATTGCTCTAACAAGTGTCAGCTTCAGCTGAAGCCATCCAGCCTGCTCTGGGGGGATTTCACCACCAGTTTAGTAATGCTTGACAAAAGAGGAAAATAGGATGTCAGGAAAAGTAGTTTAGTCCAAAACTGAAATTCAAGTTATCACACTAAGGTGTAGTTGGGGTTATGGCCTGGCTCTGTTCTTCCTCTGTACCGTACCGTGCAATTAGCTGGCAATGTCCTGTGACATCCTGTGTTGAAATAACCTGGCTTCTGACTGCCGTTATCATTTTCACTTTTTCTTTTTGTGGAAAGGCTTTTTCTTTATTTGGTGTGTCTGCTTTTTGTCTTTCCTCCTTCTCTTATTTAAGAGATAGAGGAGGATTGGAATAAATGGTCCTCAGGGAAGAGAGGATTTTGCACTAGCACTGGGAAGTAATTTCAGAGCTTGAAGTTAATGTTTGTTGCTGTTGTCATTCATTCCTGAATCGACTGGTTAGTCACTGGGAAACAGAAATTAATAGAAGAATGAAGAATGAGATGAAGATACTGGGGAACAATGATCACAGTGTGAAGGGCGAAAAAAAGCAAGTAGAGGAATGGAGCCTTGTATGTGTGAGAGAGGACCCAGGAAATGGTTGGGAACTTCTGGCCTCTTCTTGAAGAATTCAGCTATCCTTTGGGTTTGGGGGAAAAAAAGATTTTGCCAGAAGTCTTGGATAGCTTGAAATTAAGATAGGAGTGACAGTAAAAACTGCAAAACTGCACATTTTGCTTATGCAGAATTGAAAACCCTTGCTTTCCTCTTAGAACTAGTAGTAGAATGTCTATATCATAGGAGTAATATTGGTCTTGCCAATTATGCACCATTTTCACCTTTCCTTTTTAATTTAAGCTCCTGAGAACTCAGCAGATGCCTGAGTTTAGTAGGTTTGTTTCTTTCCAGTGAATTTAGCAGTATTAAGATGTTCTGTAGGCAAAGTTACATCTTTTCCTGCTATTGCAACCCTTGTTGTCTTAATTCTGTTTTATATTGTACAGATACAGCTTTATGATTTAAACAGAATAGTTTACCTCAGGAAGATCAAAATCTGCTTTATTCTTTTGATGGCACAGTCTTTGCAGCAAGAAGTGATTGTAAAATTTTCTTGAACTAAAATAAACCAGAAACTTGTTAATCTATGTGTAAAAGGAAAAAAAATAGCCTGGTATCTTGGCTGCAGTTGTAAAGTCTCCTTTATGATTTCGATCACTGTGATAGGGAATGGCAGTGCTTGGTGCTGCTGCCATTTAGGTGTCTGTTATTACTGCCTATTGGGTTCCTCAGTCATTGAAGTCCTTCGCTGTTACAGTGTGTATGCAGAGCACAGTGCTACATGAGTTTTCTTCTGTTCCTCGCAAGTTTCTTAAATAACATTTACATTCTTAAATAACATTTATTTGTATATTAGAATATTATGAACAGTAAATATGAATTCATCAAATATTTCAAAGGATAAAATAATTATTCTAGCTGCTGATATGGAAATAGATTTGATTCTTGATGCTACATTATGATCAGATTAATCAAACTTATTCTCCTTGTGATGTGAGGAGGAGCAGCTTCAACATCTTAGGCTTTTTATTGTGATACTTAGTTTAAATATAATACATTCAAATGATATGAAGGCTTTTGGAGCAGTAACTTGTGGAAGAGCCAAGTCTTAATGTCTTAACCTGTTACGCAATGGTGAGACTTTATCCAAGGGAAAGCTGACAACATTTGGAACAAATAGAGGAAGTTCTAGAGGAATGTAAATGCAGCATCAACAGCAAATCTGTAAAACAGAGGCCTAGAGCTGTTTCAGATACAGCCTGCTGTGTGGCTGAGCTGGGGAGTAAATGAGAGCTCACTCATTTGGCACAGAGGCTCGTTTGGCAGCCCACCTGTCTTCTCTTATCTTGGCTAATGTTCTCTCAGTCTGTGTGCTTACATAGGAGCCACTGAAATTTCATTTCAGTATCTACCTGAAACTGTGATACAGCAGAAACTTGAAGATATTTGTCCTGTGCCATAGCAAAGGAAGAGGCTGTCATTTGTGTTCTACTGCTCTGGTACAATCTATTAAAATGATCATACAGCAGATCAAATTGTCTAAGTTTCTATCACTTTAAAAAAAAAAGTTCTTGTGTAAGACCAAAAAACTGAATCGTGTTTCTTTTCAAGGTTTATTATTTCAGTCTGATTCATTTCCTGTTTTTCTGCTAATGTACTGACAAAAGCAGAAACAAGTATCCTTCAACTGTTTGTAAACCTAGGAAATATGTAATTCACTGTACGACAAGTGATTGTGTATGGATGTAAGTGGTGCAGAGGTTGATGCAGTTCTTCCCTGTCGGTCCCTGCTCATGTGTTTCCTTGCCCTGGCTGCCCCAAGGTTCCAGTGTCTATAGGTGGCAATTCTGCTCAGATATGGATGAGGGGGGGAGTAGGTTGCAAGTCATTATTATTATTATTATTTTTTAATTATGTGAGAACAAGGAGTTAGTAAGATTGGAATAAAATTAAATTACTCCTTCAAAGTCAGTGTTTTTTTCAAGCCGTATTTCATTAGACTGCTGGGCTCATTACCATAGAAGCTGAGGTTTCACAGCAGTGAGATGTGATATTTATATGAATAATGGTACAGAAGGTTAATGATCAGAAGATGCTAGAACATACTGGCAGGGAGGTTAGCTTAGTTTTGTGCTTGAAAGTAGTCTTACAGTTGTTTAGGTTTATGGCATGGGCACAATGAGGGATTTCCTGCATCCTTCATCTCCACTGAGGAGCCTCGTGTGCTCTGCAGACGCTGTCCTGATGGAATCCAGTGTTCCTGTGCAGTGTGATGGGAGTCAGGGCAGCAGACGGGTATTCAAATGACAGTGGACTTTTTTCATGGTTACTGATACCTGGAATGTATTAAAATTGTATTAAAAGGTTTATAATGCTTGAATAAAACAGATTTTTTAAAAGCATGCAATATATATTAAAGGTATAGTGAAAGAGTGTATCTTACATGAAAGCTACATCCCATTCCTTTCAAGAAAATGCCTGGAAAAGATAAAGACACTTTAGACAGAGTATTTTTCATGATGCTGTAGTTCATGTTGTAATTCACAAATTCATGAATTAGCAGACAGATGGAAGTTTGCAGTTTCTTTCAGAAAACATAATCAAATGAAGTAATTGCTGAAATGGCTTTTTAATTAAATTTGGGATTACAGCAGTCTAGTATTTAAACCATTTTCAAACTTGTATTTCAGAATTAGTTGGATAATGTAGCAGGCTTCGTCATGTATGTGGTTTCCTTTCTTGGTTAAAGAAGACTACTTCTCCAAGGAGATGCAAAAGCAAGGCCTTCACTCTTCTAACTACTTTCCATAATGAATATTTCTGTGTAGGTAAGGTTATATCAGATGCTTAACTGAAGATAACTTCTGTTCAGAAGTATCCACTGTTTTCTGTTACATTCTATGAAGCTGGTACTGAAATGTTAGGTACTTCAGGATTGCCCTTGCGCTTTTTCATCAACTATTTGTCTTCCTCGATGTGTGGCTTCTCAAAGTATGGAATAGGCATGCTTTTGGATGGCTTGGAATGCCTCCCCTCCCCCAGGCTGCCAGACCTTGCCTTCTGCTGAGCAGAGAAAAACTTCAGGGTTCTGTCTTCAGCAATGTCAGTCGCATGGAAAACATTATATTGTAAAATTAACAATTGATTAAAAAAGAAAAGCGTAATACTTTGTACTGGTGTGGTATGTGGGTATTTGAAAGAGACAAAGGGGATAAGTTTGAGGAAGGAAAAAACATGCTTTATTTCTGCTCCAAATGGCAGTGGGATTTAAAAAAGTTTTGAAAGATGGCCATGGTGATGAGAGATAGAATTGGTGTGCTGCATATCTAGAGGGCAGGCAGTTGAGAACACATTGAGAAGTTGCTGTGGGTTTAAGGTGAGAGGTGAAGGCCTCAGGTTGTGCCAGGGAAAATTCAGTTGGATATTAGGAAAAGTTTATTCTCATAAAAGGTGGTCAAGTACTGGGATGTGCTGCCCAGGGATGTGGTGGAGTCACCATCCCTGGAGGTGTTTAAGAGACATGTAGGTGTGGCACTGAGGGATGTGGTTTAGTAGGTGTGGTAGTGATGGCTTGACAGTTGGACTAGATGATCACTGTGATCTTTTCCAACCTCAGTGATTATATGGTTCTAATGCTCAGTGCTTAGAGGAAGAGGCTGGCAGTGCGTATGACCTCCAGACTAACTGAGATACAGTATGGTGCCCTCTGCCCATGTGGGAGTTGAGCAAGGCATGGTACATCAGCCCCAGTCTGCATAGGAGGAGTCATGCTTCCTTTCTCTTAATGCTTTGTGTTCTGTAAACTGCACAGGGAAAACCATACCTACATGTGTGCGAAGTGCATACCATAATGAAAGTGGTCTTGGTAGGTTGTCTTTTTGGCCAGAGCTGCTAGAGGTAAGCAACAAAGAGTTCATCTTTTTAGGAGGTTATGGCTCTGCGTATACGATATTTGTGATTATCAGTATTTCCTGTGATGAAGTTTGCTTAATATTTCACATTGCAAGGGCATGCTTTCAGGCTTTTTATTTGATTTCAGTGAAAAAAATAATTGATCCGAAATCTTTTTTTTGTGGCTCAACCTGGATACCAACAAAAAAATAGTAAGTGCCCAAATGTTGTTTCTGAGGTTCTTAATGCTTAAGAATATAATCCCTTGCAGCTGCTCTGCTGAAGTGATACAGCCTGTGTTCTGGAGCAGAGGTGGCTATCTCCTCCTTAAAAAGAAGCCTCTGTTGTAATTCCATCCGCAGATTTTTAGGAAATTGCTTTGAGCATTTTCTTTTGAGTAGTTGGTATGGCACCTAAATTTCTAAATGTTTCACATACAACTGGCCTTTTTCAACAGAAGAAAATGGACTGAAGGGAAGACTTGCTCGCAGGTATTGTCTTTAACCCCTGCTAAATTGTCCTGGCCAACATCTGGACCAGCCCAGCCTTGTGTGGGTTTGGTTGCTGGGGGAGGAGGGCTGGCAAGGCTCGATGTGGCTTAGCCCTGGATAGCCCACTAAGCCACCAGCCAGTATTGGTTTCTGTGGGAGTGTGGATTTATGTCATGGTTCCCTGTGTTCTCCTCTCCATGGCCCCTAGTATGAGCAATGCTGCAGTGGACTGTAGTCCTTTTCAGGGAAGGTATTCTTAGAGATTTGTTTTTCTCTTTAGAAACCCATTGGCCAGTATTAATCAAATGTGATATGGGGATGGAAGTCTCAAAGAGAAGCTAATTCTAGCTAATGCCAGTTAAGTCTTCTCTTTTAGAGTCTGTGCATTACTAAATTGTATAAAATGAATATCAGAGAACATTTTTATGCCCTAGCCACAGAAAAAGGTACTGCTGACTTTTAAATAATTATAGAAAACAGCTCCCTTTTTGGAGATTGCAGGGGATAAACTTCGGGTAGAAAATGGTAGGACGAGAAGTCTGTGGTAGCCTCACTTGTAGAGTGTATACATGGTGTTTTGGGCAAGGCCCCTGTGGTCTTATGGGTGTTTTTCTTTATACCTGTCTCTAGACATTAAAGAGTAGTTTGCAAATAGCTACTACTGCCAGTGCTTAGCAGCATCTTTGATTGTGTATTGTTCAATAAGGACACAAAGCAGCCCTACAGCTCGAGCATCCTGCAGTCTTTTTTCAGGTGGCAATTTTGGCCTTAATATCTGTTTCTTGTTTTGCAAATTAGGAGAAATAGCTTTCTGTCACAAAAATTACTATGAAGATTTCACAAGAGCGCTCCGAAGACTTTGTTTTAATACTTTTAAAGCCATTAGTCTGGTTAAAAATATCTTACAGACTTGTATGGTATTTGTGAATTCAGTGTTGTATAACGTTGTTGTAAACCAAAAAGACGTACAACATGTAAGGTATGGGGCCTCATTTATTAAGAAGATGAAGAATGAGGCATCCATGGAGTGAGGCCAGCTCCAGAAAGATCAGCCTGTCTGTGTGATCCTTTGGGTAGCTCAGCAGCCAGACCCAGACGTTAGGACACTTCTATCAGCCTTGCTGCCCTTCCCCCTAAGATCTGGGAGATGGCTGTGGAGCACTGTATACTATATCCTAACGGTGGTGCTCTTCCAGCCTCTCCTGCCAGAGTTGGTGCACATGGTGTTGTGACTGTACCATGTCGTTGAAGGAAACAGCCAGCTGCTGGGGTAGGAAGCAGCTGGCCTCAATTAGTGCACACATCTGCCTCAAGCAGTCCTGGCAGTGGGGATGACCCAGAAGTGGAGCAAGCATTGGATACTCGTCTCCAGCCTTTATACTAGCCGAGATTGGTCCAGCGCTTCTATTGTGCTGCAGTGCATCCATGGCACATCCAGTGGGTGGACAGGGGATGGTGGATATCATGTTTATGGACCACTTTCATTGCTCTACCTTCAATTTTTGAGTACTCACATGTGTGATGTTGAACATCTCCTTAACAATTTTGTGCAGCTTTGTGTGCACATCTCTGCAGAGTGTGAGATGGCACTGTGTCAGAAGCAGGTAATGTATTTGTAAGGGTGAGGGCATTCTGGAGGCTAGAAAAACTGTAAGATTCTTTCTTACATCACTTGTGATGTGATAAAGATGGCCTTCCTGTGCTGCCATGTAGGGCATGGCTGTGTTAGGCTCCTCTGTAGCACAGTTCAACACCCTGTGGGAAATAATGGATTTGTAATGGAAAAGGTTTCCTCTTGATGTTCTGGCATGGATATTGTAGACAAACAGATTGGAAAAGCTGCTGGTAAGGCAGGAGGGTAAACTGGGAGGTATAGTTATTGTGCTGCTGAGAAACAGACCTGATCCACAGTTGTGCATTAATTTACTTCTTAAATTGAGTCAGGTGTGAGGAAGTAGAAGATTCTGTTTAAGTCTCTCAGCCTGATCTAAAATAATTGCGTATATAACAGAGCAAAAGGCAACTTCTAACAACCTTCATGTTTTTTTTCCTACTGTCTTGAGAATAATTGGTCCCAATTCCCCATTTGTGCTGCAGTATCATTGGTGAGGTGAGATGAGTGAGTAAACAGTATTTCACCAATGTGCCTGTTATGCAGAATTCTGACTTCACTGGTAGCGTATCTTTCACTCCGCCCATTTCATATTTCTTCTTTCTTTCTGCCCTCCTATGTGTCAGCAGAGCTCTCACGGTTCTGGAGGTGAGTAGGTGACTCTTGGAGGGTGTTAAATGGGAGGGAGCCGGATTGTATCCAGGCAGTTAAATCTTAGGAACTTGCTGGTTGTTGCTGGCACGTGTTTCTGTTCTGTTGAAAAGCCACAAACAGAGCTGAAGCAGCTGTAAGCTCTGACAGGGAAGGGTAGGCAGATACAAACTACTCCGATTACATGAAAGCGTATATTTAAACAGTCATATCTTTCTGAATGTAGCTGCTATCTTCTTAGCGTGGAACAACATCAGCCTGACCAATTATGTAAAAGGGCTTTGCTCTGTGTACGTTTCAGTTTGAGTTAAAGCTTGCTTAATATGAGTAAATAATGGGAGTTCTGTGATGTGAGACAGAGCAGTTCCTTTTGGAGGTGGTCTTGTGACTGATAGCAGAGTTGGTTTGTCACATCATTATTCTAGTTTGTGTTTATTATTCATATTCTCCACCTATTTTAATGTTAAAATCCTTTTGAATTTGTCTTGGCCTTTGTGCATGCTTAAATTCCATTGCACAGCTCTCACAGTAATACTGCTGTGGTAGCTACGAGGTGATCTGCCAGAGGATTCTTCACTTCTAAACAGTTAGAACTTTTGTACATTTTGTAGGCCTCATTTCTTAGGTGAGATTACTGAGTTCCAGACTCGCTGAAAAATGAAGTTAATCCTTGCTTTGTACAGTGGAAACAGATGTGCAAGTGGAGTTTTTGCAGAGGACTTCCAGTTTTCTGTAATAGCAACCATGTTATTCTCTGTACTGGCACAGTTACAGCGCATGATTCATTTTGGTCTCATGCTGTAGCAAGAAAACCACATGCATCTCACAGCGTAGCGAGGTTAGAGAAGCACATTTTAGGCTGAATGCAGAGCAGCTATCAAGGATACTTACTCATTCCATGGAAGTCTCCTTCTGCATTTCAAAGCAGGCCTGGGGAAAATGAATCTCTTGCACAGATGTTTCACCTTCGCTGGAGGCAGCTCTGTGCTGCCTGAAGAATCAAGCTGATGGTAATACTCCGTTCTTGAAACTTGGTTCATTTGTATAATTTGTTTTCCCTGGCTGTTTCCCTGCTGTCCCCCTCCAAAATCTACACCATATTTCTTGAATTTGTTTCAACAGACAGTGGGAAAGGCTGGCTTGGGATCAGAGCCTGAGTTTATACCTGTGCAGAACTTCTGGCAGCTGAGGGGAAGGGCTCCTGCTGTGTTAACTGGAATTTGTTAAAAACCTCTGGTATCATTTCCCAGTGCATTGGTCTGTTTGGTCATTGATCTGGTCTTGCTGGGAGATGGTGAGCACAGTCACAGGTTTGTCCAGATCACAGTCCACCGTGTTGGAATTGGAGTCTCTCAGAGAACTCCTGATAACGGTGGGTGCTGTTTGATAATGTCACTGGGTTATCTGGAAGTTAAACTTTGCCTGTTGTGAATGTGAAACTTGAAGCTCTTTGTGTTTGGTTTTCATTTGAATGTCTACATTCTCTCTGGTTTGTCTGGTTTCTCTGTTAGGCGCTCATTTTTCTCCCAGGAGCTGTGAAGTGAAATGTTTCTATCCTTGAGTGTTGCTTATATGCAGGTTTGTAAAAATCGCATTTTAAATCTGTGTCGGCTGTTGCAGCCTTCAGTTGGGATTTCCCAGGTTGATGTGGCACCACGTCAGGCAGAAGTGCTGGCAGCAGAGGAAGGGGCTGTTTACAGTAAATGCATGGGGCAGCTGGGAGTTACGTGGGAGGATGTCTCATGGGTCCTTGGGGGGTGACTGGGTGCCTTTTCACCTACAGGGTTTGGGGACCTGGCACATCAGCTTTTGGTGAGTATGCCTTGGTGTCTGCACACAGCTTGTTTGGAGTGAGTGCATACCTTTGGGGGAGAAATTAAAAACACTTCTGGTGTTGGACTGGAGCAGGGGTGACCCGTTGTTAGCTGTAAAGTGCTGAGGGAACGGAGGAGGTGTTTGAGATCAGATCTGAGATCTTACAGGGTTGCTGTGCGTTCCCCAAGCAGCCAGCACGGAGTGTTCTGTGACCACCGCTGGGACAGCATCCACCAGCTGCTTCAGGAAGCCCTCCCTCTGTCATAAGGGAGCCGTGGTGCGTTCCGGCTGTTGGATTTGGCTCTCAGAATAATTCAGATAATTGTTTCTTTCTTGAGGCATCTGCTTTGTGTTTGGAGATGGATGAGAAGACAAAGGCTGTCCTGCCTGTCCCTCTCCTGCTCAGGGCAAGCTGCATGGCTGAGTGATGGGGTGTGCTGGTAGGGCCTCGCTGTGCCTATTGCTGGTGTGAAGATAGGGACGTGCCACTGCTCTACCACCTTCTTAGCGCTTGCCTGCGCCGCTCTGTCCTCCTCTTGGCTCTGCCTGGTGCGCGGTTTACCTGTAGCCTAGCAAATAAACCAGCTGCATGGGGAGGCTGTGCTCCGTGCAGCCGAGCCTCTGTCTGAAAATCAGACTCTGTCCTCCCCCTCTTCCTGCTCTGCTGCGTTTGTCTGCAGACAGGGGAATCTGCGTGAAGTCCCTGTCGTGCTGTGTGTGTAACGCCTGCCAGAGCATCTGCTGGCAAGGAAGGGCTGACGTCAGCAGAGCCGGGGCGAGGTTTAGCATTGCGCACATTCAGTCACCTCGTTCGTCGTGGGCGATGGCTTGTTGGAACCGAAGCAGTTTGCAGGGGGGATAAATCAATGTGAGCGCCATTTGTAGCCTGATCCGCACTCTGTCTTCTGTGCGTAGAAAATGTACCTGTCAATTGCGTTTTCCCATTAATTACAGACATCTCAGGTTATTTTATAAATATTTGTGCCTGACACAGTTGGTGTGCAGGATGCTGCTTTCAGTTTTTCAGCTGGGTTTGGTTTAAATAGTTCTCTGGTTTTCAGTGAGGATGTTTTTCAGGAGCAAACTAAGTGCATTGCTTGAGGGTTTTTCCCAATGTTAAAACTAAACTAGAGGTTTTTAAGCAAGAAAAACCATCTGTAATTTGAAATTCACAATGATTAACTTGGAAGTAGGAAGAAGGCAGGGGCTTAAAGGCACTCTGTGGGTTTATGATCTTCCAGAGAAAGCAGTATTTTATTTTCAAGATAAGCAGAGGACTGACTTTGTTACTGCCGGTTAAACAAGTATATCTGCCATGGAAATAATACCAAAGCCTGTGTGTTAGGTTCAGCGTGAGGTACTTGTTTTGTCTGAGATGTGTCTGGTTGCAGGCAGTTTGGGAGAGCTGTGCATGAGGCGATCAGAGCAGGACGGGGTGTCAATGTGACAAACTCCAACTCGAGCAGGAGGATTGCAGCTGATATAAAACAAATAAACAGGAGCTGTTGGAGCTTTTACAAACAGTTTACTTTGTCTTTTCAAGAAAAAATCATCCTGACACACGAGGACTTCAACTCAAGTTCAGGTTAACAAGCAGTCTTGGCCTGAGGCAGTGTGTTCTGCACTAATTCAGTTCACCAGATCAGTTGTTTCTGTGATCTAGGAAGCTTTTAAATCTGACTTCAGATTTTGTTTTGTTTTTAAGGCTTACTAAACACCGTACTGAGTTGAAGGCATGAACCAGCATTACTGTTTGAAAACCACAAAGCCTGCCTTTACCTCAGAACCTGAAATAGCACAGTTGGAAGTTATAATTAGCGTTGAAGCCATTTTCAGTAACGGAGAAAATAAGCACAGCAGTTTTTCTAGGAATTGTATTGTGCTTGCTTCATTTTTTATTTTTATTTTTTTTTCCTTCTTGTAATTGTTTGATACAGTGCTGTGTCATGCAGAGGGGCCTGTGCAGTGATGCTTCCACAACTGCTGGGAAAAAGCTCTTTAGGATGGTGCTGTGTGAAGAGGAAGGTAACAGCCAAGCAGTTGTGCTGACAGAGCTGCTGGAAGGAAGATGTGAGGCTGCATGTGGGGGGGAATTGGGGGTGAACCCCCTCAGAAGCATAGAGACAGGGAACTATGTTTCAGAAGCGAGGCTGGGCCATAGAGATGTAGCTTGCCAATTGTAGGAATCATGGTGTGAACAGAGCAGTGCAGGTATGCCATGACCCACCCTTACTCTCCTTTCCAGCAGCTGCTCACAGAATGTTGCTGCTGCACTCCTCTACCATCGGAGGAAAGTTATGAGAGGGTCCCATACATTTTTTTTCTGACCTTATATCCTAATATTAAATGTGTTAAGCACAGCCCTTGAGTGTTTCAAAAAAGTTTAAGCGGCATGATACAATTTTCTGATGCTACACAAGGCTAGGGCATTGCTGGTGGCATTAGCTCTGCATGAGCCATGACGTTGTTGGCATGCAGACCTGTACTGTGTGGAAGTGCTGCAGAGATTCACCATCCCCTTGCTGCTCTCCCTTAATGGTCATTAATGAGGCACTGAGGACCAAGGGGGTTTCACAAGAGCCTTTGAAGCTGAGTGGGTGCCCTTCCACTAACACTTCTAGCTGTTTCAAACAGTGGAGTTCTGCATAAAGGAAGTCTGCTTAGCCCCAGGTTTGCATTATGGTTACGCTGCTCTGCTGTCAGTGGAAAAATATTTGGAAAAACTCGCATCAGCCAGGCTAAATCTTGCTGCATGCTGACACAGCCTGTTTTTTTGGCAGCGTGTGATGTTGTAGGTGGTATAACTGTGCTGGCAGAATAGCTTCTCTTGTTGGCACATACTGTATTTCCACTATAGGTGCAGCATCAGATGTCCTTCTGATGGCCACCATTCAGCTTTTTCTTCCTTTGTGCTTTTGAACTAGCATTTGCAGTGTTTGTAATGCCTGTGGAGTCTGTCTGTAATTCTGGATCATTCCCCTTGTCTTGTTCCATCTGTGCTGAACAGGCTCTATCTTTTCAGCCCAATCTCTTTCTAACCGATTTCATCTCAGTGGGGCTGGAAGAAGAAACCTTTCCATTCTTGTCCCCAAAATAACATGGTAAGGTTGAACTTTTTACCTCATCTGTTGGTAAGCAGAGGTCTGTGTGTGTTATGGCTGGCTGTTTTGTCTTTGCTGTCCCTCGGTGCTGTTCCCATTTCTCCCTGCATTAGGTTAGGCTGTGCGATAAGTTCCACGGTACTTCTACCGCTTCCTGACGCCAATGGTTTTTCTGGAGGCAGGGAGTGTTTCCTGTCTGGAAGCTCAAGGCAGTGTTCCTGGCAGGAGGGATTATTTTTGTTTCCCTGGCGAGGACCTTTCCCTGTCTTTGTTTTTGTCTCTTTCTCTAAGTTGTTCGTTCTGGTTTGGTCTTGGTCTGTTTTTAAGATGGCACAGTTTAACTAGAGTTGTCACTGAACTAAATCCATCCACACAGGACTTTTGTAGCTAATGTTTGTGTAGTGGCTTGGTGAATCCCTAGGACAGGCAGCAGTGGCATTGGGTGCATTGCTCCAGTTTGTGCACTGATTTCACTTCTTGAGTTAACAGAAGTGGTTAGCTGTGCTGGTGCAGGGATGCTGTCTGACAGATTGCAGTGTTATGGCATCAGCCATGGCAGAATAAAGAAGTCATAGTTCCTGCCTTTGCTGTGGGCCTGCTGTTGGCATGGCTGCCATGGGTTGTTCATTCAGGTCCCCAGGTTCTTCATAGAATTGTATCATAGAATGGCTCAGGTTGGAAAGGACCTCGAGGATTATCAAGCTCCAACCCCCCTGCAGGGCCACCAACCTCTACATTTAATAGTAGAGCATCCTGTATTTCTGAGTCTCCTGCTGAATTATGTTTATCACAACGGATAGTTGCTTTTTACAGAGCCTTCAATCAGATGGAACCATGTGCAGAAGCTGTTGCCAAGGTTGAGGTGCACTTCAGTCACAGCATCTTAAGTTGTGCTGAGCTATCCCAGTGCCTTGCAGGATCTGTGACCCAGTTCGGATCCACGCCATGGTGAGGCAGCACACCTGGCTTGGTCTCACAAAGAGAGTTTAAGACCTTTAACCTCGGTTCCCTTTTGAAGTTAGTTTTAAGTACGTTATACGTGTTATCTGTGTATCCATTTTGCTAATAATAATGGATAAAATAGCACTGGAAAGCTGGAAGTCATGCCTGAATACTTTCCAGTGCTTCTTATTTTGAGGCAAAGACATTTCAAGACTAGATGTTTTTTTTTCTTTTTCTTCCCCACCCTGAAAATAGGTGTTAAATCTGCCAGAGACAACCCGGAAGGGAGCTGGAAGATGCTGTCTGTTGATCAGCTGTTCACTAATGCCTTGCTTCAGTGCCAGACAAATTCCTGGCTGCTGCTGCCAGATTGCATATTAAATTGGAGCCAGGACCTGAGATCTGTTACCTCTTCTGTACCCTGGCTGCCATCTCTGCGGTGTGGTATGCGGGGCAGAAGCTGTCCAGGCTTCTCTGGAACTCCTGCTCTTGGTTTTAGATCCTGCTGCTGTGATTATTTGTCCTGCCTTACAGCGGGGTACGCATTACTTTGTTTTTAGAGCAGGACACACTCTGAAGATTGTTTGAAAACAAAAATGTATCAGAATTTGATGTGTGGTCATTGCTGTCTGAGCAGGCATGATTACAGGCCTGAAATTATGTCTATGTATTCTGGAAGTTTGCAGAAGTCTGAGTTATTTTCATTTTGAAGCAGTTTTTCTGTAAAAATGACCTAAGCTCTCAGAAGTGTTGCAATGTTTTCCACTTGAAGTGTTGGTAATACTTGCAGAACCTAAACATTCTGTTACTGTTTCACTTCTCTCTGTACTCATTCTAGTTGTTTTGCAGTATATAATTTGGAATAAAAAGCAGCTGAAGTAAATCCCAAGGTATTGGTCAGCAGTAGTTTAAAGAGCAATATCCGAAGTGGGGATTAATTGCTTTGGACTATATGCAGAGCTTAAATAAAAATCCAGCATTGAGTTTTTGTTCTGAGCAAAGTAAACATGCTTGGGGATTGTTTTGATGTTGCTGATCATTTCTTTTGTTTCGTTTATATTTTTCTTAACACTGCATGGACGGAGTATCTGGGTCTGTTAATACCTTATGTGCATTCTCAGAAGCAGGAATTTAAAATGAATGTTAATGTTGTCCCAGGCATGGCAGGCAGTCATTTGTCCATCCTTTGTCAGAAGGATTTGCTCCCACAGGCCAACTTTCTTATTGGCTTGATGGACAGAATGAGTACCAAGTTAAAATGAAAGCATTAATGCAGTTGGATTAAAACCCCTTTTTGGTGCATCGGCAGCTTGGGCAGTTTTTAATCCCTCATTGTTGCTTCCACTTTCCAGACTGCCTGCCAGCCAGATGTTTTAGAGCATGACTTCAGCATCTATATATATAAACAAATCACTGCACGGAAGTGAAAATACATCCCCATCATTGCACAAAAAGAAAAAATTGCCAGCATCTATGCAAGAAAGCATTGTGTCTGTATGAGGATTTTAATGGTTAAAACAATAAAATACTTCTGGTGAAGTTTTGTTTTTCTCCCCTCCTTTTTTTTTTTTTTTTCTCTCTCCCCTCCAGGATTTCCAAGATTGGTTTGAGTTGGCTGAATTTGGTGTATGTTTGCTTACAGTAGCACCATAGTGCATAGGATCAGCTTCTTTTTGTCATTGCAGTAAGAGTGTGCTTGGGCTAAGACTGCTCTGCTCAGGTAGATAAGAGAAAATTGATTGTTAGTCTTCCCTGTTACAGATGTAGGCTGGGAGGTTCATAAATAGAGCCAAGGCTCACTGCTGAGCTGTTGGTTTCTGCCAGCCATTGTGCTTGGCGTATCCAGATGTAATACTGCTGTTTTGGAAAATTAGAGCATATATTATTTAAGGATTCCTGTTGCATTTGTCATCAACTGTATGTTGTGGGCCCTTAGAAGAATATCAGCAGACCTCTGCATTACCATGGCTGACCTTGCTTATAATGTGCATCTGTGCAGAGGAAATCTTTTACTGGGCATCTGAACTGTAGAAGAAAAGACGCTCCTCTAAGCTGCTTGTGCCTGATTGTGGAGTGTTTTTTTTGGAGTTTGAAAGGACACTGATCAAAAAGCATCACAGAGCCCCAAAACAGCCAGGCTTTGGGGAGGCCCATAACTGCTTGTTCTTCTGTGTAAATGCTCTCTGCAAGGGTAAGGGAGTGGTCGTGTCGGTGCTGGCAGCGTCACTCTGACTTCTAGAATGAGCTGAGCAGCTTGCATGACTTCCTTTCCTAAAAGCAGCTGTCACAGACACATGATACGGGATGTGTTGCGCAGTCAGTTCTAAGGAAGAAGCCTAACTACTGAAGGCTTTTCTGCTGTTAGGATTGGTTGGTCATGTGCTACGTACCAGTGTGAGTTTTAAAGCAGAACGTGATGTATCAGTTAACTTTTGTCAATTCTGCAGCACGTGCTCTGCAGAATTGTGTGTGTTTTAACCCCTGTCAGTCTCCTGACTTGAGTGGCTGGTCAGAAGGACTGTCCCAGGCTCTGAGCCCAAGTTGGTCTGCTGTCTGCGTGCTTCACTGTCTTACGAACAATCACAGCTTTGTTCTGTAAGTGAAAATAACATTTCCGGATAATTGACACGAGGTTGTAAAGAAAAATGAACTGTAATCAAAGTAAACTGTGAGGTGACGATGATCACCGTGTAGCATTTAGGGTTTGAGGAGATCTCTGCTGCGCAAGTGCTATTCATATTAAGAAATGTATAACTGTTGCTGTGTAAACCAAAATTCTTTTATAACAGGATTTGGGATTCAAAGTAATACCCTAGACTTGATGTTGATAACAGAAACCACAATGTTTCTTTTTAATGTCTGTTGAAAGGTATTTACAAACAGAGCTCTTGTTCTGCATCAGTGATCACCCAGCTGAGGTGGAGGTTAACAGCTGAAAAGAAATGCTGTGTGTCACCTGGGAGCAGTGCTGGCCTTCCGCCTGCTTTTAGTATCTCATAAATATACTTTCGTTTAATTCTGACAAAATGTTGTTTTTCCAAGCCTGTCCTAATTGTTAGAAGACTTATAAAGCCAATTGAGTGTGCTATAAAGCCAATTGACTGTCTGTTACAGAAACTGTGGAACGGGCTGCCCAGGAAGGTGGCTGAGTCACCATCCCTGGAAGTATTCAAGGAGTGTTTAGATGCTGCACTGAGGGACATGGCTTAGTGAGGAAATGGTGGTGGTAGGTGGATAGTTGGACTGCATGATCTTGGAGATCTTTTCCAACCTTGATGATAGTATGATTTCCACATGTTAGAGCAAATCCTTTTCCTCCTGGGAGATTTCTCACTTTGCTTGTGTCAGGCTTCTCTTCTGAGAGGCTCTCCCTTCCCAGCAGTGCAGGGATAAGGGCTGCCCCCTGTTCTGCTCCTCAGTGCTGAGCTGAGAGGGATGTGGCCGCCATCCTGTTGGCGCCTCCAATTGCTGCAAACACAAAAGTGGAGTTGGGAAGTGCCTGGAACAGTGCTTAAAAGCAGAACTTACTTTACTGAAATGGTTCTGTTTGTTTAAAGTTGATATGTCACTTTTGAGACTTGTCTTGACATCTCTAAAGATTTTGACAAACTTGTCTTTTGAACAAATGCGAATCTGGGAGTCCCATTTCTGAAAAATGGCTTCTCTGCATCCATCAGTGAATCTGCCATAGATACAGAGAAGTGAGAGCCTAATTAACTAAATAATGAAGCAACGTTCACTTTGAAAAAGGTCTACTGGTAATAGGAGCTCTGGTAACTTAAGGAGCGGTCTGGTCTCTGTGTCTGAAGCGCAGCGTGTGTGTGTGGAGGGGGGCATGAATGTGGACGTATCTTCCTGCATAAGTGTCTGAAAGATCACAGTTACTTTCTGCTCAGATCAGTTTTGTAAAGTGTAAGCTTGCTATTGTGGTGCCCTCTTTCTGAAAAAGAGAAAACCACAGCGAATGAAAATTTACTTTAGTGTACACTTAAAATAATCTTACGCAGCTCAGTGTGAGGTGAATGAATTATTTAGGTCACTTTGACTTTGCGTTTTATATCTGGCATACTGTAATACATCACTGTAAGTGTTTGGTAAGCGTAGTTGGTTTTTTTTCTCCAGATCTGGGAACTTTCTCAAAGCTTGAGAATTTTTTTGATACAAATCTGTTAACTTTCTTAGATTGAACGATCTTATTAGTTTAATCAAATAATGAAACTCTTATTTTTACCTTGTATTAGAAATCAGAGTTAAAAGGCATCCAGAAAAAGCCTGCAAACTGAAATTAAATATCTTTATAATCTTGTAAACATCGGATGGCAAATATGTCACTAATTGTTGTAGTTTTTGAGGGAAAACACTGGAATTGTTGAGAAAACAATTGGACTGTTAAGTTCTTTGGAGGCTGTACCTCAGTCTGTTTAAATTCTCCATGCTGCCAAACTTTGGCTGAACCTCTTCAAAGGCAGGAGGGTGTATTCTTTTAGAAATCACGAGACAAAAGTGCTCTTTTTTTCTTCTCAGTCTAAAAACTGCTATGGAATGAAGTGATATGTAAAGAATACCTGTTAGAGCCATAAACTTGATTGGTATTTAAAAATCATGTGCATTGGCTTTGAACTTAGTAGCTTAAGCTTTTGCATACGTTTTACTTCTGATTCTGTTTTATTTTTACAGTTCTTACTCTGTGGAGTAAACAGAAATGACGGTGTGTTTTTCTGATGCTTTCTTTAGATGTTTACAGATCTCTGTATGTAAAGAACATCGTAAACTAGAAATTCCAGGACACAGAGAGATCGCAACAGGAGATGTTCATTAGAAGAGGGAGGCAGAAACAAGCATCACATCTGTAGGTACGTTGTCTGTGGGTAAACTTTGATCTCTGGGCTTTTTTGCTAAAGCTGACTGCTGGTTGGGGGAGTGCATCTCACAGATAGCAGGAGAGCGTGGGTGTTGGGTGCTACAGATGTTAAAGGAAGCTGTTATTCATTGATTTTGATCAATAAATAGCTTTCAATACACCAACACCAGTTGATGGTTGATTAAATTGCCAGGAGGAACAGATGCATAAGATAAAGGGTGCAACAGGAGAAGTCTAAATCTGTAGTTTAAGCACCAGTGACATCAGGCAGTACTTAAGGATTTTAGTGATGACGTAGCTGCAGCTAGATTTATGGTGTTTTCTGTTTTCTTACATCAATGTTTAAATCTGCTGTTGTGTTGCAAAGCTGCTTGTACAGCTGGCTGGGAATGCCTTCTTTGTGATTGCTGTGCCAGATTGTGTGTGTGAAGAGCAGGCAGCAGGCTAAGCTGCTGTCTCTGTTTGAAGGAGTTAGGGACAGAAGGGTAGTCTTCTGCAAATAATTAGCCTGTGGAATTAGGACTTCATTGCTCTCTTCTTGCAAATTCAGTAGGGTTAAACTTGTCTGTCTTAGAGCATTTCTCAAGAAGTTTTAACCTTAGCACCTCACCAATTTTTCATTGCAGAGAGCCATACCAGAAGACATTTTTCAGTCATCTCGAAGTAGAAAACTTAATTTGTAAGATTTTCTCATTTCCTTTCCTTCTTCCCTCACTATATGGTTAGCAATAGCGTTTACTTAAGGCAGCGTGGCCAACAAGGACTACAAAAGGGAATAAATTGGGTGTAAGTAGAAGGTGGTTTAGGAGGTAGTTTGCTGGGGAAGCCTGTTGAGGAAATGCAACTGAAGGAACAGGCAGAAAATAAGTGCTGAGTTATGTCTATAAATGAGTTATGTCAATAAGGGTCATTTGTGCTTATGGAAATCTTCAAGTTAGAAGGTGTTTCTGTGCTGTGCAAAGTTGACTTGTGGTGGTCTGTGGCATGAGAAGAACACAAAGAACTGCTGGAGTCTTGATTTGTGGTAGGGTTTTAAGCATGGCAGAAGGCCAGAAACATGTTTTTATGTAATTTGTTAAGTGTTTTGAGGAAGTGTTGAAGACAGTGGTGAACTTACATTCTAGGAGTTGGGTGTTTCTTAATCCCTTTCCCATAATTGCTTGTATATACAGGTCAGGGAGAGTGGCACAGAATTTTGGAATGAATGCTGCTGCTCAGAGTCAGGTTACTGATAGCTGTCATCCTAACTGAGCATCTCAGCTCCTTTGAAGTCTTTTGATTTCACAGCTCGACTTTTCACACAGCGTATCTATTCCGTATGGGCTCGTTGTTACTGGAATAATGCAGGCATTGTGTTCTCGTGCTGTACAGAATGAAATACTTTTCTTTCTTCTGTCAGCAAAAATATGCAGATGCTGTGTTGGGTTGGGTAGCATGAGAGCTGTCGAGGGCTCCATATTACACCAGCAAGGCTTTTGTGCTTCTGTTCAGCTCTGGCTGTAATTAGCATTGTAAGATTTGTCTTCATTTTTCTCTGTAATAGATCATTTGCAGTGTCTTTTCAGCAGTCATCTTCAAATGCTACTAAAAATGACAATCCAGAATTACTGCATAGGGAAGAATATGGATTTTTCAACTAACCTTGTGCACTTGAATCCAGAGAGAGTAATTGATGCTTGTCTCAAAGTATCTGGCAGCTTCTCTGTTCAGTATTCCTGACAGAATTTCAGCCTTCTTTAGAAGAGCATGAGAGACTGCTTATTGGATCTCTCTATGCAAAGAGAACTGTAGGACTTAGTGGCTACTTTAGAGCATATCACAGAATCTCAGAATCATAGGGGTTGGAAGGGACCTCCAGACATCATTGAGTCCAACCAAGCATGGGAGAAGAGCATGGGAGAATCTGTTTATTTAAAAAAACAAAAATGAACATCTGTTTAACCACTAGAACTGCTATTTCTTGATTTTTGTACATCTTTTGGAACTGGCAGAGATGGCTATAATGTGCATTCTTTCCTCCCCAGAGAAAAGGAAGGGGGAATGGTCATAGTTATAGACTTGGTTGGGTTACTCTGTTTTTTTCCTACTTTGGTTAAGGAAAAGAAAGCAAACACCACCACCTTGCTTGAAATAAATGCTTTGATTTCTGTTACTGTCTTTCATGGATTCTCCTGGCTTGATGAGGATAGTATTTTCCACTGTCCTGGTAGTACCAGCATGGTACTAAGTAGTTATAACATAGTTATAATCATGCTTTTAAGTGAATTTGTGCTCTTCTAGACAAACAAATGGAATTTATCAAAGGCATTAGGCTATGATTTGTGCATCTTTAGTGTATTTCAAACACTACCTACCAGCTGCAAACAGTATCTATGATATAATGTCAATATTCTATACAAAAGATTATGCCCTTTTATCCTTTTGGGCAGTTTTGGATATTGGCTGGGAGGAGTCCCTTGTGAGACAGTCCTGAAGTGCAGAGGGGTGCAGGAAAGCTGGAGGTTCCTCAAGAAGGAAGCCTTAGAGGCAACAGGAGGCGTGTCAAAAGTCGAATCTCCATCCTTTATTGGATGTAGTGGGAATGCTGAGTTCAATTTGATAACACGCGTGGGACGATCTAGCCAGCATGGGTTTGTGAAAGGCATGTCCCACTTGACCAACCTCATCTGCTTCTGTGAGAAGGCAGCTCACTTAGTGGATGGGGGAAAGGCTGTGGATGTAGTCCACCTACACGTCAGTAAGGCCTTTCATAGAATCACAAGGTTGGAAACAACCTACAAGATCATCTAGTCCAACCATCTCCTCATCACCACTGCCACCACTAGCACTAAACCATATCACTAAACCAAATCCTATTTGAATCTGTCTCTCTCAGCATACTCCTGCAGAAGCTGGCAAGTTGTGGCTTAGACAGATGTACATTTCTGTGGATATAAAAGTGGCTGGAGGGCTGGGCCTGGAGAGTGGGGGTAGAGTGAAATCCAGCTGGTGACTCTAGTCACTAGTGTTTGTCCCTTGGGGTCAGTATTGGGGCTGGTCCTATTTAATATATTTATTGATGATTTGGATGAGGGAGTTGAGTGCACTCTCACTAAGCTTGTAGATGATACCAAGTGGGGAGAAAGCACTGATCTAAGGGAAGAAAGGCCCTACAGAGATATCTGGACAGGCTGGATCACTGGGCCGAGGCCAATTGCCTCAGTTCAACAAGACCAAGTGTAGGGT
This sequence comes from Lagopus muta, assembly GCF_023343835.1. Lineage (NCBI taxonomy): Eukaryota > Metazoa > Chordata > Aves > Galliformes > Phasianidae > Lagopus > Lagopus muta. The sequence continues at coordinate 21,092,678 of NC_064435.1, forward strand.
TCTGCACTTTGGTCACAACAACGTAGCTACAGGCTGGGACAGATTGGCTGGAAAGCTGCATAGAGGAAAAGGATCTGGGGGTGTTAGTTGACAGCTGTCTGAACATGAGCAAGCAGTGTACCTGGGTGGCCAAGAAAGCCAATGGCATCCTGGCTTGTACCAGAAATAGCACAGCCAGCAGGACCTCTCAGTACGGGATGGACATTGGGATCTTGGAGGGTGTCCAGAGAAGGGCAGTGAAGCTGTGAAGGGTCTGGAGCACAAGTCTTAGGGGTAGCGGCTGAGGGAACTGGGATTGCTCAGTCTGGAGAAGAGGAGGCCCATTCTGTGGCAGGGAGACTCCCAGGAAGGCTGTGGGGTCTCCTCCTTGGGGATGTTCAGGAGCTGCCTGGCCATGGGCCTGGGCCCCCTGCTCTGGGTGTCCCTGCTGGAACAGAGGTGGGCCAGAGGGGCACAGAGGGCCCTGCCAGCCTCAGCTGTCCTGGTGTTCTGGGGTTACTTTTGGCTAGATTTTAGGCTGATGATGTTCTCTTAGGAGGGGAAGGTTTGTTATGTTCCTGAAATTGGCTTTATTTTAGATATACCCTGGCAATAAAAATACGAATTTTTGGAAGTGTTCCACAGAGATTTTCCTGAACACAGTGGCTTTTTAACTTTTCCTTTTTAAGTTAAAAAAAAAAAAAAAAAAAAAAGGAAAAAAAAAAAAAAAGGCTGAGTGACCTGAAATACAAGACTTGCTTTGAACAAACCCAGGAAGTGTATGTGCTGTAGTGCTTTTCTTTCAAATTCTGATACCTGTGGTTGGATAGCACCCTGTACAGTTCAGCTGCCCATAGAGGTGGCATGAGTGTGACCGTCCTGACTGACCATGGTCTAAAGAGATCTGGCTATGCATGGCTGCAATGACTGGGGGCTGCCTGGGAGCCTTTTCTGTGCCTTCTTGAGTGAGGGGAGGGGGGATTGCTGCTTCCAGTGTCTTGGCTCAGTCATCCTGGAGTTAGGGCTCAGGTGTGCAGCACACAGCATCCAGTGTCTGATTCTGTCATACCGAAGTGAAATCATGGAAACTCACAGCACTCCTTCCAGGGGCATAAGCTGGGAAGTGCCGAGGAGAAAAGTGGTGCCAGCAGGTGTGGCATCCAGAGGCACACTGCTGATGTCCAGTGAGAAACAGCTTCTTTCTGTTACAGTGCTAAGAATTCCTCTTGTACAGTGAAGCTACCAAGAAGTGGCAATACTTGTGTATTGCTCTAAGTTGGTGGTTTTGGTTGGAACTGATCTGCTACCTGTAGAAATCTCCTCTGTCAGGAAAATTGGAGAACATCTTTCTGCCTCTTTCCTTGGAGCTGTTCCATCAGCAGAAGCTCCTTGCCCTTGCCTTGTACAGGGAGATTAACTGAACCTTAGTATGTGCTGGGAGTTCGTTTTCTTTTTTTGAGTTCTGGGTTTTACTTTAAATATCATGAAAAATTCAAATGTCGTCACCTTAACTCTAGTCTTTGCTTGAATTGCAGTATGGAAATTGAATGGCAAAGCAGCGTTTGCTGCCACACTGCAGCTCTGTTTCTTGAAATATTCAGGTGCTTTACATCTAAATATGCATCTGTGTGCTTCTCTGCAAACCCTTAGGATTTGAGAATATCATCAGTTGTTTAGCCACAGTGACTTGTTTTCTGCTGATCGCCTAAGTGAATTCAAATCACACAGAAGTTCTTAGTTTATTTTATTTAACCTTATATGTGACCTGATCACACATAGAGAAAATAAAGTTTCCAATGCTTATCGGCTTGTTAGCATGCTTTATGTAAGAACTGTTATGTTATGTTAAGAAATGTTATACATTTACTTAATTGTCACCTGGGATTATGGTGATTTCTACACACATGCGTGCACATCCCTAGAGAGCAGGGGAGTAAAGTTGCCTTCTCAGCACCACTTAAGAATAAAGATGTTCCTTGCCCCCAGGGAATTTTCAGACTCCTTAAGATGAGAAGGATGTAATGGGTAGAAAAAGCAGACAGAAAGAAACACTGGATGAGAAGACTGTAGTAATATGAATAACTAGAGCCTCACGATCTTTCAGAACCAAAAGTGATGAATGTTCTTCTAATCTCTCTCTTCTTTTTTCTCTTCTAATGTAGGGGATTCCTTTGAAGAATTTGCTGCAAACAAAGATCCGTGTGAATTTTCTGCATGACGACTTCCATACTGGATTACATAATATTAGGACTTCTGACTCTGTTTTGATCCCTAAAAATGATTAGGTTTGTGTATGAGAGTTAACCCACTTCTGATGAGTGATCTAGACATGAGTTTAAATCGGCAAATGGGCTCTGATCGGGACCTCCAGTCTTCGGCTTCCTCTGTGAGTTTGCCTTCAGTCAAAAAGGCACCAAAGAAAAGAAGAATTTCCTTGGGCTCTCTTTTTCGGAGAAAAAAAGACACAAAACGCAAGTCTAGGGATCTGAATGGAGGTGTTGATGGAATTGCAAGCATTGAAAGCATTCATTCAGAAATGTGTACAGACAAGAACTCTATTTTCTCCACATGTACCTCTTCCGACAATGGAACAACCTCTAGCAGCAAGCCAAGCGGAGACTTCATGGAATGCCCCTTGTGCCTTTTGCGGCACTCCAAGGACAGGTTCCCGGAGATAATGACTTGTCACCATAGATCTTGTGTGGATTGCTTGCGTCAGTATCTCCGGATAGAAATTTCTGAGAGCAGAGTTAACATCAGCTGTCCGGAGTGCTCCGAACGGTTCAATCCTCACGATATCCGTTTGATACTGAATGATGACATCTTGATGGAAAAATACGAAGAGTTTATGCTTAGGCGATGGCTAGTTGCGGATCCTGATTGTAGGTGGTGCCCAGCTCCAGACTGCGGGTATGTTTTCCTCAGTGCCTGCAAAAAAGTGACAGCATAAATGGATAACACGCATAGCATTACACTTTTTGAAACTTTCTTTAGTATTTTGTTGTGTTGTATGAGTGGGTGGCAAACAGACTTTTCGTTTTAAAAAAGGCAACTGATAAACCCACTACACCCCCCCCCTCCAGCCCTCAGTTTTATCTCATGTAGTGTTCCTTTGTTCTGCACAGAGAATTTCAATAATGTAATGAAATGCATTGGTAGGTGGATGCTGTGTATCACTGCAGGGAAAAACTTCAGGTGTGCTGTTAAGGTAAGGGCACAAAGCTCAGACTGAAAAATGTTGACAACCAGGTGGCTGTAGTTTTGACTTAGTCCATTTGTTTGGATTTTTCTTGGAAGAGAAAACAGGGTATTTCTGTTTTTTTTTAAACAGTGAAATATGATTGAAGATCTTCTTATAGAAAGTCAGCTCCAGCTTCAGTTAGCTTCTGTCTCGTGGCTGCTTGACGCACCACTTGTTGCCTGTCAGCGGGATTGTGATGTGTGATAATCATCAGTTTGTTCCTGCTTATTATCTGAAGAGCGTAATGGTTAACATTGCTTTAAAACTCAAACAGTTCTGAAACCATTCTGAATTCTGACATGAGTGGGCTCAGTACTGCCATGCAGCTCATCGTGCTTCTCTGCTGCTGGTGGCTCATAATCCCATTCTTCAGCAAGTTGCTTTTTTAGAGAGATTCTTTTGCATTACTGTAACTTCTAAAGGTTGTAGCCATGACTGCAGTTTGGATGTGCAGCACATGCTGAAACAAATTAGAACATGGTATTTCTGTTTTAAAGCCTCACAAATGAGCGATAAGAAAATGGAAAGGGAGAAGTGTTGAGAGAGAACAAATTAAACAAGATTGACTATTAAATGGGTTAAATATTCTGATGGTAATGGTCAGAGTGTTTAGAAGGCTTTAAAATGTAACCATATGGTAAGAAACATTTAAGATAGTGTGAAAGCAGAATTTTATGAAGTGAAATATAATTTGCTGATTTGGATCAGATGTGATTTGCGACTGGAAAGGTGTTAGCTTCACAGGTCCAATGGTCCAGAATGGGTGGCACTGCTGTGGTTTCGTCTGAGCACAGGAGAAGAATGACTTAAGAGACAGATTGAGTGCATGACTTTGTAACAGAGTTGTGTGGACCAGTGCAGCTTACTCCTAATATTTTGATACTGCCAAAGAAAACAAACAGTGGATGGCCTTGTTTGAAGGGTGCTTTGCTTGGGATTCGTTAAGTTTTGGTATTCTGAACAAACTTGTCTTACTCAAGCATGTAAGAACTTGGCTACATTGTCTGTTAAACCATGTTTCAGTGATTCCGGTCATGTTAGAAAGTGCTGAGAAAGGAAGGTGCAGAGGAGTTTAATGGAGACTTGACTTTGCTTGTTTTTTTGCATCTCAGTTTTCTGGTCTAAAGAAAATCCCAAGTTTATTTAAAGAGTTTGGGACAGTGAAGATAATTCTTACAGATGTATCTTTGGATACTTCTCAACAGGAATGACCTTTATCATTGTTGTCCCAAAGAAACAGGAGATTGTGTGCTTGTGTTTTGCCTTGCTCCCATCCTCCTGGTTGCTTTTGGGACCCTTCAATACTTTGAAATAGTTTGATGAAGAATCACAGAATCATAGAATGGCCTGGGTTGAAAAGGACCACAATGATCATCCAGTTTCAACCCCCTGCTGTGTGCAGGGCCGCCAACCACCAGACCAGGCTGCCCAGAGCCACATCCAGCCTGGCCTTGAATGCCTCCAGGGATGGGGCATCCACAACCTTCCTGGGCAGCCTGTTCCAGTGTGTCACCACCCTCTGTGTGAAAAACTTCCTCCTAATATCTAACCTAAACCTCCCATCTCAGATTAAAACCATTCCCCCTTGTCCTATCAAGAAAATTCTGATAAAGTGGAGAATAAGGCAGGAGGTTGTAAAGAAAAGAATATGGGGAAAGCAGAGTGAGCTCCATTTTTCTCATCACATATAATCAGGATTGAAAGAAAGAAGCTTTCAGCATAATTCAATTACTAAGTTCTGTGGGGAAAAAGAAGCAACACCACAATAATCAAGTAGAAGAAGGACGACCAATAATGCCTTCAGTGAGAGAAAAGCTGTGTGTGGATCCTGCAGATCTTGCTTTCAGTTTGGCCTCTGGTCCAGCTGGCAGGCAGGGCTGCTGGGAGCAGCATGCAGGAGGAGGTGGGAATTGAGAAGCAGTGGGAGAGTAATATTGGGGATTTTTAGGGTGTAGCGGTTAGGAAGAGGGTAGAGGAAGGAATTGTGCAGAGGGGAGGTTTAGAGAAGCAAACATGATTCAGCTTTTATGCTAATGCTGTGTGAGGGTCCCGTGCCACTTAGGGTATGCACAGACTTCAGCAGATGTTTTCCCTGGTTGTTGTGGTACAGCAGTAGTCATACTTCTCCAATTGCTTTAGCAACTGCCATCAGTTTGCACGATATCCAGTTAAAATGGAGGGCTTTCTTCTTCTCTCTCTGTTAGTGCTGTGTGTTACTGGGAGACTGCAGCATGTTTGTGATGGTAGCTGACCTGATCTTAGCTTGAATCAATGTTTTCATGAAGGAGGTGGATGGAATGTATTTATTGAATTTGCAATTAATCCCAAAGTAGAAGAGGGAGGTGTAAGAAGTTCAGAGGGAAGCAGTGTTTCCTGAAGTTGTACATCTTGGTCATAATTTTCTGTTCAAATAGGTAAGAGAATGAACTGAGTAGATGATACGTGGGAGCACTTATCTGCTTATTCTGCTTATCTGCTTATCATCGATGAAACACCTGGTGTAATTGTTTCAGGGTTTAGAATCATACAATTGTTTGAGTTGGAAGGGACCCTAAAAGGTCATCTGATCCAACTCCCCTGCAGTGAACAGAGATGACCACAGCTAGATCACATGCTCAGAGCCCTGTTCAACCTGACCTCCACAGACAGAGCATCCACCACCTCTCTGGGCAACCTGTGCCAGTGCCTCAGCACTGTATTGTAAAAAAACCTTTGCTTTATATCCAGCCTAAATCTCCCCTCTTGTTGTTTGAAACCATTTCTCCTCATCCTATCAAAACAGACCCTGTTAAAGAGTCTGTCCCCTTCTTTCTTACAGCCCCCCTTTAGATACTGAAATGTCATGTGAAAAATGGTCTCTATCAGAACTACTGTTTTTATTAAAACTACAACTGTTGAGTGCAAATTGAGGAAGACGCTGTGGGGTGGGAAAGGAGGGAAGTGGGGTGAGTGTCGTAGGGTCAGTGTGTGGGCCAGCTACAGCTGCCTGCAGTGCCTTGATAGGGATGTGGGCCAGTAGCTGATCTTTCCATGGGAAGGACAGCGGATGAGGAAACCTTTTGGGCTTTCTTCCAAATCTTCTACAGATTTCTGGGGATTCTGTTTCAGCATATGAGTTGTCAGATGCCTTTTTAACAAGCCTGCAGTGAATCTGTATTCCAGATGTGCTGTGTCCTTTATTCTGCCTGAATTACTTAGTGATTTTGTTCAGAGATTACATTGCTGACGTTACTAGAAGAGAGCAGCAATCCTGAGATTCTATCTTTCTCAAGCAAGAAGTGGATTGGGCAGAATACAGATTCTTCATTCCTTCACCATACACCATTTCTGCAATTGCTTGTTCTTCTCCCATTATTTTTACTCGCTGTTACCCAGCGTTTGGCTCTTGAAATGAATGCGGCTGAAGCCTGGAATCTTGCACAGTGTGACCTAAGGTTTGCTGTGGTCTGAAAAGTTCCTTTCTGAAGGTCTGCTGGTGCATCAGCTCCAGAAGGGATGTGCCATCAGGGATGTGCCCTGTCCTTGTCAGCAGTGAGATGCAGATGTGCTAATGCTGCACCCAGTAGCCTCAAGCGCAGGCCCAGCGCACATCTTTGTTGTATCCCTTTATGTTGAAGAAGTATTTGGATCAGAATTGTTTTGTGTGCATACAAAGCAATTATTTCCTCAAGTTGCTGTAACTGGGGAAAATTGAGCTGATTAACTTGGCATCAATATGAATGAGTCTGACAATTATTGAACGCATTTTTACTTGGAAAGCAGGAGATGTTTGCGAACATGCAAGCATGTGTAATTTTTGTAGCTACAGCATCTGTAACTTAGGGGTCGAAAATGCTTGTTCTCCCACCTGTTGTTTTAATTCATGAATGAAACTAATAGGACTTTGTGAAGCTTCAGACCTATCAGCTCCAAAACTGAAATAGCTACATTTGCAGGTAATAATTTGTGCAGAAGTAGTTTTTTAGTAACATTAGTGAACGTTTCACATGAATTTTATGCAACTGCTGTACATGGGAAAGGATCTGTTAATAATGTACAATTTAATTTTTTACAGTAAAGCAACTTTCCTATGAACAGCCATAATCTTATGCCGTGCAGTGCTTGCAGATCTGCTAAAGTCTGTTCAGAGGGGCTGTTAGTGTGAGCTAAGCTGTGCTTCTGAGTGTTCTCAGCTGGGGATATAGCATTTCTATTTAAAATAAATCTCTTGAATCAAAGCATTGAAAATGTCACACTGGGGTAGGAATTAAGAGGTGTGTGCATATGTATGTCTATCTGTGTATTTATATATTTGTTTAGGACCAGACCTAGTGTGAATTGTAATACGTGTCTGTATCTTCATCATATGAAGTTCAGCATTTAAACCTGTGGCAGGAGTTATTTTCAGCTGTGATTTGTGGCAGCAGCATCGTTGAATACAGCTGCTGATGGTTGTATTTGATTACAAAATAATATAACAGTTTTGTAGGTCTCTTTGGGAGCTTTTTGGTTTTTAGTGTTGTCAGAGTAAAGCTGGTAACGATGTCCCAAACTCCCATCTATTTATGTATTTCTGGTTAGAAATTAACTTTTAAAACAATGGAGAAACTTTTATTTTATAAAATACTCTGTTGTTTTGATATTTTGAAAGTTTGAAGAGCGTTCAAGCTAGGAACAACCAGCAAAATAGAAACTGTTGCAGAGCAGCGGGTCAGCTGCCTTGGGAGTAACAGCTGATGCTCCTGTGATAGGGATCATCCTGTGTCACAGACACAATCCCACTTAGACATGCCCAGAGTGCCTGGGACACTTCTGAACCTGTAACTTTCTCATAGTTGCTTGAACACCTTTTTTGGTTTTGTTCTCCTATTTTTCTAAATCATCGCTGCTTTCTGAGCTTCAACTTCTCAGTACTGCAGTCAGCACTTTCAGTACTTTCAGTACCACTTGAAGCCATTAAAAGGTTGGAGAGAACAAAGTGTTGTGTTGATCAGAGTGTTTCTGTGCAGTCATAATCTTCTGTAGCAGCAGTATGCATGTGAAAGACTGAGGTGGTAAGGAACCTGTGCTGGCAGCTCCTGGTGTCCACAGCCTTCCTTGTTGCTTCAGCTATTCTGACAGCTCTTTTTAGCTTTGGTCTGTAGATGAAAAACACTTCTGTTAACAAAACTCTTTTGCCCCTCTTGATCATTCAAGATATGCTGTGATTGCGTTTGGATGTGCCAGCTGTCCCAAACTTACATGTGGACGAGAAGGCTGTGGAACTGAGTTCTGCTATCACTGTAAGCAGATTTGGCATCCGAACCAGACCTGTGATGCTGCTCGCCAGGAGAGAGCTCAGAGTCTGCGCCTGAGAACAATCCGTTCCTCGTCTATCAGTTACAGCCAGGAGTCTGGAGCAGCAGGTACGTATGATTAGGATGCTGAGCCTGTAAAATACCTTCCTAGTAATTGCACAGTTAACTTTGAAACGGCGTAATAATAGCTTGGAAGGTGATAACTTCTTTGTGTTTCAGAAACAGAAAACATACGTTTTTAGGTTTGAATTCAAATTTTTGAAGTTAATACTTGAAGAACTCTCTGGCCAGGGCACCTGACTACTTTTAGAATTGAAAAATGCTGACATCCTTCTTACTTAGTAGCTGAAGAATTCTGAGAAACCTAATACAAAGCAAGTGTGTGTTTTCACAAGGCTGCTAGTAGTAAAACTGTAAAACAAAATTAAACCCCCCAAACACCCGATCTGTTTTCAAAAGAGTCTCTTTGTCAGATGCCAGCTTTGTTTGAGACACTTTTTGAGCAGGCTAGCCCCTGTTCACTAGGAGTTACCTAATTTCTCTTTTTCAGTAACATGTTACTCTCTTTGACTATCCGAAACCAAACAATTCCAGCTTCTGAAAAGCTATACTTAACCAAAAAAAAAAAATAAATAATAATAAAAAAATAATAATAATAATAAAATAGATAAGAATGGTCTTCAGATTTCACCCAGCTCTGATCTGCTTGGGAGCTTTTGCATCTGGCCGAAACACAGTACATGTTTTGGGAAAGAGTCTATTGCAGTTTGAATGTGGTTAGAACTGTCATTCCCTAATCCAGCGCTAGCCTTGGGAGCCTTTAGTTTCTTGTTTGTTCTGGCTGGTATTAACAAACTCACTGTCTTGCCTTAGAAATTGGCATTTTGCTCTAGTTTTCTGGTGGATTTTAAAATTTAGATAAATTAGCATGCCAACTCCTTTTTGTTTTCCTTCCAGTCCCTACTAGCATGATTACCAGTAGCTCTACCTCATCCGTGCTCAATTTAGTTACTGCCCTGTAAGTTGTGTGTCTCTTCCTATCTGGGATCAGCTGGTGCATTGTTTCAGCTGTTCACTGCCTGACTGCGCTGCAGTCAGTACATGTAGATAGTTCCTGCTGGTTCCTCACCTCTTTGGTTATTCCTCACATCAGGCACAAGGTATATCCCTCTTTTCCCTTTGTGCAGCTGTTAGCACAGAGGTAGGAGACCGGGACTTTTGCACTAAGGACCTGCAAGTTACTTCGTCTGCTGTGCATAAATAGCTTGTCCCAAAGTGCATATGCTGACCAGTGATGGGCAGGAGCAAAGATCAAGACTGTGACTGTGTCACTGTGCAAGTATTTCACTGTTGCTCAGTGACCTCTTATTTGCTGATGGTAGAGCTAGCTGCTTAACCACAGTTTTTAAATATTTGATGTAAGAACAAGGAAAACCTCTGGAATTTTCTTCTTTCCTACAATAGTTTTTTCTAGGGAATAAGTATTGCTGTGAAGAGAAATCAAGAAGAGGACAGTGTACCAAAGAAATGCAATTAATGTAGAACAGGAGGTGGATTTATGATAAGGCGACATAATGCAGTGGAGACAGAATTCAGATAGAAGATTCATAACAGCATGAAATGTAAAAGAGGATTATATTTAGAAAGATATGTTGTCAGTCCTGTTTTAACATACATGTTTAATGTCTGGCTGTAATATATTGCATTAAGCCTAGAAGATCCTCAAACAGTATGTGCATTAACTATTGAATCACTTGAATGTGAACCAGTGTATTTTATTCCTGATCAGTGCTGTTTGGTCCAGGGCTTACAAATACAAATGGATGTCAGAGAAGTCATTGCCAAATCATGGTTTGTAATGCAAGCCGTACAGTAAACTTCCTCAATTTTTGTAGATGGTGGTTCAGTCAGCTTTCCCAGTATCTGTCTGTAGTTGATGAAATTGATCTGCCCAAGTAACTGATAAGATCTTAATATTCATTTTTAAACAGCTGATGACATAAAGCCATGCCCACGCTGTGCTGCTTATATAATAAAAATGAATGATGGAAGCTGCAATCATATGACCTGTGCTGTCTGTGGCTGTGAATTCTGTTGGCTCTGTATGAAAGAGATCTCAGACTTACACTATTTAAGGTACGCTGAAGAAAAAAAGATCCGTATGGTTGGTAACTTACTGTTTCAAGTTATATAAAAGTACATTGCTGTGTGGTGTAAGTCTGGCTTTCTTCCTGTTGTAGTAGAGCATCAAAGTTGAAGTGTCTATATCTGAGAATTAAGTTAGTTTTCAGTGCAAGTATTTAAAAGTCAGGGCACTGTTGTTCTGATAAAATATTTGTCTAAGTTGCGTGTGTACAGCGTGTATGTTGTAGAACAAATGGTGTGTTATAGATGAGCATGGACACTATTCTTCCTGATCTCTTGATACTGCTGTACTGTGTTCATATAAAGCTGCACAGCAACTCTGATTATGTTACATTGCCTCTGAACCACAGGCTGGGTGTGGTAACATGCAATGTGCTTTCCTTTGCATTTCAGAATCTGCTGTAAAGCCTCTCAAAAGTCTGAAGTGATAACTGATGTTCTGAGGTTCCAGTGACAGATACCAGAACAGTAGTTCTGTAACTAGCTAGCAGCTAACTACTGCATAGTTATGTCCATTTGCTTACGATTTCTTTACAGTTTTCCTATTTTTGTCTTAGCCCATCAGGCTGCACGTTTTGGGGGAAGAAACCATGGAGTCGTAAGAAGAAAATACTGTGGCAACTAGGGACACTTGTTGGAGCTCCTGTTGGAATTGCATTGATAGCTGGCATTGCTATTCCTGCTATGATTATTGGAATTCCTGTGTATGTGGGACGGAAGGTAAAGTACTGTGTTCAGTTGGTTGTCTTCACCAGGAGGGGGGAGCTGGGGAAAAGATTACTTAAGACTGATTTCAGTTGTGCTTTTATGTGGTCAGTCACAAAACAGGTAGAACAACACACTGAAAAAGGATTTCTATATTTTGCCACTTTATGTCGTTATTTTAATCTCTAGTTTCCATTGTGTCCATTAGAACTGAACAATCTTTAGAAAGAGGGAAGGAAAAAAGAATCCCTTTTTTTTTTTATAAAGCAACAGAGCTGAGCTTTAATGCTGCTGAGTTAAATGAAAGAGTGATTCTCTTTGTGTAACTGTAACTTGTCTTTTTCTCAACACCGTGCTATTTTGATGTCACGTACAACAAAACCCATACCCATTTTCACAGTAGTCATGCTTTGCTCTCCTCCTGAGGTAAGTCATGCACCCATTGTAATGCATCCAATTCTTTTGGCCCAGTTTCTCAAGACTGGTATGAGTTCTGGCATTTTTGTAACGCTGAAAAGGTTGATGGTTTCTTCCATTCGTCTTCTAAGTTAATGAAAATATTGAATACATCTCTTGAAAGGGATAGCAGGGGGAGAAGTTACAGTTTGGGGAGTAGTAGGTAAATCTGATGGTTTTCTGTCAGCTTAGAAGATAATAGCTGTCTTCTTCAAACTATTTTTCCATCTTGGCCATTATAACCAGGTTGAGCTGGTAAGAAAACTTGCAAGTCTGTGTGACATCTGCTTCTCCCTATCATCTTGGCCAGTTATCCTTGCACCAAAGAAATTAAAACAGATGTGATCTCCACTTGAAAAATCTATGCTCTCTTTATTTTCTGCTTTTACATTGGTGTCTCTTAAGCTGCTGGTTTTCGGGAAATTGAAGTTTCATTCATTCATTCATTGGCCTTTAATTCCACAGATCCTTGTTTTGTACCTTTTTTTATCATTGCAGTTTAACTTTTTCCAGTTTTCTTTTTTCCCCTCAAAGATACTCTATGAATAATGTTTTTCAGAAATCTATTCTTAGTGGCTCTGAAGTTGGGCCTCCTTTTTCAGATCAGCTCTTGCCACTGTGCTCTAACCTGCTGTTTTCCTACGGATCTCACTCCTTTGTCACCGGTCACCTGGCTCACAGTAAATCTTTGGTGACATCTGAAGGAAAAAAGAATGGAACAGGCCTCTAGTTTAATCTGCTGGCTGTCTTTACTTTTTGTTAAATAGCAAATTGATTTTTGTCTTCCTCTTGCTGGCATTGTACTTATAGAATAACTTCCTGTTAGCTTTGTCCTTTCCTTTTTTGTCTCCTCTATTTTAACCTTTCTGATTTTTGTCTTGACACCCTCATGCTGTTCCTTTGTACCCATTGAAAGTAATCTGACCTACTTTCCATTTTTTAACACTACTACTTCAGTAGAGGAAGCTATTTTGTTCTTCTGCAACATTTTCTTCTGCACTGGGAGAGTTTGTGCTTGACTTGCTATAGCTTCTGCAAGGAAGCACTCTTTCTCACTCATTTTTATAGATATGCATCTGGTAACCTACCACTTTTCTACTGGTATTGAAATCTCTCTTATTTTGGCCTAATGTTTTTATTTGGGCATTCTTTGCTCAGAATTCTGAAGTCTCTTACCAGTTTTCACAGAATCAGAGAATGGCTTGGATTGGAAGGGATCTTAGGTATCAAGTCCCAGCCCCTCTGACATAGGCAGGGTTGCCAGCTGCTAGAACAAGTACTAGATCAGATTGCCCAGTGACCCATCCAGCCTGGCTTTAAACACCTCCAGGGACGAGGCATCCACAGCCTCTCTGGGCAGCCCGTGCCAGCACCTCATCACTCTCTCAGTACAAAACCTTCCCTTGATATCTAATCTAAATCTCCTCTCCTTTAGTTTAAAACCAACTCCCTGTTGTCCTGTCACTATCAATCGACATAAGAAGTTGGCTTCCCTCCTGTTTATAAATTCTCTTTAAATATTGGAAGTCCACACTGAGGTCTCTCTGTACTCTTCTCTTTTCCAGGCTGAACAAGTCCAGTTTCTTCAGCCTCTCTTTACAGGAGTTGTGCTCCAATCCTTGGAACATCTTTGTGTCCCTCTTCTGCACCCTCTCCAAAAGCTCCATGTGTTTCCTATGTTGGAGGCTCCAGACTTGCCTCATGAGGGCAAAATGGAGATGGACCATCACCTCCCTTGCCTTGCTGGCGACTTCTGTTCTTGCTGGCCTTCCTGGCTGCCAGCTGGCCAGTGTACACTGCTGGCTCATGTTAAGTTTTCCATCAACCAGAACCCCTAAGTCCCCAGCAGGGCTACTCTCAAGGAGTTCTTCTCCCAGTCTGTATACGTATCTGGGATTACCCTGGCCCGAGTTCAGAAACTTGCATTTTGCTTTGTTGATCCTCATTAGGTTCATGTGGGCCCAGCTTTTGAATTTATCAAGGTGCCTCTGAATGGCATTCCTTCCTTCCGCTGTATCAACTGCACTGCTCAGCTTGGTGTCATCAGCAAACTTGCTGAGGGTGCTCTCAGTCCCATCAACTAAGTCACTGATAAAGATCTTAAAGAGTACCGGACACAAGATGGACCCCTGAGGGACACCACTTATCAACAACCTCACCTGGAGTCCACAGTCCTCTGGTGTGACCTTCCAACCAGTTCCTTATCCACCAAACAGTCCACCATTCAAATCCATGTCTCTCCAATTAAGAGATAAAGATGTGGTGGGGGACCATGTCAAAGGCCTTGCACAAGTCCAGGTAGATGACATTGGTCTCCTTTCCTTTGTCCATTGAAGCCACCACTCCATCATAGAAGGCCACCAGATTGGTCAGGCATGACCTTATCTTGGTGAAGCCATGCTGGCTGTCTCAGATCACCTGCTCATCCCACATGTGCTGTAACATCTCTTCCAGGAGGATCTGTTCCATGGTCTTCCCAGACACAGAGGTTGTTACTCTGTGTTTTTTAAGAAATCCAGACCGCTTATGGATTATTTTCTGATGTGTTCCTTTTGTTTGGGCAAAATTGCCCATAATAGAAAAATTTAGTATTGGCAAGGATCCTGCTGATGGCTTATGGAGCCCCTTAACACCAAGTCTTCCTGGATTTGTAACTCCTACACGGAGCACTCATACTGTGAGAGTATTCATTTTTTTTCTTGCTAAACTACTGCCTACAGGCTTTCCAGGTATGTTCCACACTCACGTGCTCCCTCACTCCATGTTGTTCTCTGTATAATGTACTCCAGAGCAAGTACATGCATTCTCTTTATGTAGAATGACAGTGTTTTCCTTTTCCTTGCCTGTCTTGCCTGAACAAATGCAAGTTCTTATTTGATTCCAGCGTGAGAACTATCCTAGCAAATTTAATTTACAGAGCACAACACATTATAAAACTTAAAGTTCTACTTGTGTTGTTATTCCTGTTGCAGCGGCAGTTTGATGTAAAAATAATAACAATAATACTGTGATTATCCGCTCGTTGTTGTTCTTTGCTCTTCCTTAGATATACTGAAAATTAACTTAGTGTGATGCCAACTATTAAGAGAGAGACCTGCTGGTCATTTGTAATTTTGTCTTAACCAAGAGTTCTGACAGACGAAGCACTTACACCTAAAATGCCACTTTCTTAGAATTAAATAGAAATGAAGTAGGAAATCTCTGCAACGCAGTGATTTTTGAAGGCCTTCCAAATTCATGATTTGCTGCAGTTGAGTTTGAAATGGTTGTGTTTCAGAGTTATGGCAGACTTAAACCATCAGTAAGGGTTTTGGTCAGCAGATCCTTCTGAGGGGGATCTTCTGATCTGAGACTTCGCAGTTCTACATGCTGGTTTGCTGAAAGAGTCTCTTCCTCTTGGCTTGTCATGAGAGGGTGCCAGAGCAATGGAGTTCTCACTCTCCCTCCCTCTAGGTTATGTTTGGTGAAGGCTGTCTTACTGCAAGATTTGCATGCCTCTGATGTTTCAGTCTGTGATTAGGTCTAATTATCTGTGAAAATTTCACTCCATATTGTTTGGGGGAAAGATGACAGGGAATGGGAAGTGTCAGTTTGCTTGGAGGAGGCAATCCTTTGATCTTCAAAATTGTTTACTTTTCTCAACCATGTAAGCTAGAGTCATGATTCAACAAATAACAACAACAAAGCTATTAGTGATTTAGCTTTCTTGAGGCTGAAATTAAACACTTAGGAGCTGAATTGGAGGGCTTCTAAGTTCAAAGACAGTTGCCTAAAATCAGACATGTAAGAATTTTCTTCTTTTGAGATAGGTTTAGGTGTAAATCATGGCATAGAATGTAGTCTGTATGGAAGAGAGCAGGATACGGATTCCAAATTATGTCAGTTTTTCCATCATTGCAGCAGTGCATTATTGATTATTGTAATGCTCTAAAAACCCATTTTCCTCTTCTTTCAAGATTCACAATCGATACGAAGGCAAAGACATTTCAAAGCACAAGAGGAACCTGGCTATAGCAGGCGGTGTAACCCTATCTGTAATTGTTTCTCCAGTTGTAGCTGCAGTAACTGTAGGTAAGCAAATATGATTATTTTGTGTACTGGTAACACCTTGCAGCCAGAGCTGCGTAAGCGCTCATGAATGAAACACTCAGCTGAGATAAGTTTTATGGTTTCCTTTTGCAGGTACAGAAATTGACATAAAAAAAATGAAAAACAACACATAAGGAGTGTGGTTATACATTTATTGGGGTAGAATGGAGGATTGGGAAACGTGGCATAAAATGAAGAGCTAATTATTTTTATCTTGCAAATTGAAGTTGTGATGTTGTCATCCGTCTTAAAACTGAAATATGTAGAGCTTCTTCTAAATAACTAAGACAAAGCTTTTGCCACGGAGTCTGTCTGTATTCTAATAACTTAAATAATTCCTATCAAATTTTCCTCAACGCAGAAGAAAAACAGTATTTTAAATTTAACATTACAGTAGGTGACAAACTATAGTAGAATACCAGTGACTTCATGTGGCTGGAGTCTTTCATTTTGGTTAGACTGAGGAGCCTTTGCATTGGGTCTGTGTTTGTCCTGGCTCTTTCAGGAGGTGCCAGCTTTGCCATTTTTGGTACCTTCTGTTGGCTTCCATCAGCAATTTACACACCAAAGGAATAACTTTCACAGTCCATTAAAAGTGGTGGGATAAACGTGCTTGCAATATATGCGTTTTAGCCTGTGGCTTCTTTCACTGTTTCCCTCTTCTCCTTGCCCCCCAGAATTGTTTACATTTAAGGTAAAATTGTATGATTAAATTCTTAGATGGAATCTGCATGATACAGGAAATACTAAAGATCCAACAGTGGTAAGATGGTGAGTCCCATAAAATCAATAGCAAAGCCCCATCTGACTTCAGTGAATGCCACGTCCAACTGAATCTATGTGAATATTAAGTATATTCTTTTTTTGTCTGTAAAAGAAGTTATAGAGATTGGAAGTAGTAATTCACCCAGCAGTATGTATGCTTCTCTGCCTTCCAGTTCTGAGAGAGGGCCCTTGTGCCCAGTGAAAGTAGTTTTGCTTTCACTTCTGATATATCAGTATTTCTTACTTTTGTTCTCTCCTAGTTTCTTTGAAGCCTGAAATGCTAAGTAAACGTCATTCTATGAAATCACTTTCATAAGAGAGTGCAAAATATGACTTGCATTTAGTTAACTCAAGGTGGTACCTTCCTCTGCAGGTATTGGTGTCCCTATCATGCTGGCCTACGTGTATGGAGTTGTGCCCATCTCCCTCTGCCGAAGTGGAGGCTGTGGTGTTTCAGCAGGCAATGGAAAAGGTGTTAGGATAGAATTTGATGATGAAAACGATATAAATGTTGGTGGAACAAATGCAGCTGTAGGTAAGAAGATGTTTTATTTTCTGGACTTTGTGACTTGCATTTGGTAGCCTCAGATACCCAGAGAACTTACTTGCAGGAGAGGTATGGCGCAGTCAGGGCTGTCTCTGCTCTGTGCTAAAAGATGAGCTCTGACATGAGAGGGAAGCTTCTGTGTTCATGTTGTGCTGTGCTGTAGTACAGCATTTGCTCACGTGGACATTGAGCAAGACAGTCAGCTGTCTTGTGGTTTGAATTCTGCGTAAGCTGTTGTCCTGCTTTTTGCACGGCACTAAGTGAAAGGTGACAGCTTTCTCATTCTTGACCAAGGTTAAATGCCAGTAAGTGACTTTCAGGCAGTAAAGAGTGCTGCCATGTTATTGTCCCTTTTACTCAATTGCTGAAGCAACTCTTTGAGTTTTCTCTGAAGTTGGCACGCTTTAGTTCCTTAGATCCAGTGTTGCAGTTTGATCAGCATGACTGAAAGCAATCTGAGGATCCCACTGCCATTTCACCTCCTTTCTAATGGTCAGCAAGATGCCAAAAGTGCAGAAATGCAGGACAGTGGATCTGCAACTTAATCTTATGTTAAAAATGATTTTGTTCATTCTTTTAAGAAAAAAAAAAGTATCCCCTTTTAAAAGTCATTTATTAGAATACTAATCCGAAGCAGTGATGCATTAAAGCTTTATTTGCCAATCTGAACCAGAACCAGACTTGTGCAATGGCAATCCATAGATAAAAATTTTAAGATAAAATCAGTGCTGCTTTTTCAGAATACTGTAGAATACTGTAGGTTTGTACAAGCTTGCTGCTAGCTTTCCTCTTTTTATCTCTAATGGGAAAGATTAAATGCCTTTAGTTGCTGATCTGGTGCTGCTTTTTTTTTTATTAATTACTTGATGATATCCTTTGATACTGGGTTTCTGTGATCCTTGACTCCATGTTACGTGCCCCACCCACGGACAACTTTTGGATATCCCTAGTATGTCATGTCCGATAACAACCATTACAGCAACTCCAAGAAAGGAGTCTCGTTTTCTTTGACAGTGACCTTTTTGTCACTGCATTTTATAAACCCTTCTTCTTCCTTTCTGTCTTAGATACCACTTCAGTCGCAGAGGCGCGGCACAACCCCAGTATCGGCGAAGGAAGCGTTGGCGGGCTGACTGGCAGCTTGAGTGCCAGCGGCAGCCACATGGATAGGATAGGAGCCATTCGAGACAACCTGAGTGAAACAGCCAGCACCATGGCACTGGCTGGGGCCAGTATCACGGGCAGTCTCTCGGGAAGTGCAATGGTTAGCTGCTTTAACAGGTAAGAGCTGTTCTTCCTGACCTATAGCACCCGGCCCTGAACGTGGCGTAGAATCATTGAATGGCCTGGGTTAAAAAGCACCGTAGTGATTGTCTAGTTTCAGCCCTCCTGCTATGCGCAAGGGGCACCTCACACCTAACACAGCTGTGTTCTCATTAGGGAGCTCTCTGCGTGCATCTCACACTGACATCATGAGTTCTGACTTGTTCAGAAGTCTGCAAGTACAAAATTGCCCCTTCTGAACACCTTGGCCTTGCCTCAGTGTCTGCTGTGAATTGGGGTCTTACTGTCCATAGGTGACGGGGAGTGTATGGAAAGGATTGTGTGGGGTTCTGGAAGGAATTTGCTCCTTAAGAAAATGAGCAGTGTTTAGCACCTCTCTTAAATAGCTTGCGGGTCCAGGCTATGTAGAAAAAGGAGGGCAGGATAGCACAGAGAGCTTCCTTAGTCTAGAGCTGTGACTGCTGGCTGAGGTACGCCTGTCCTCATCTTGAAGGTGCTGAGAGAAGAAAGCAAAGCAGACACTTCCAGTTCACTGTCAGAACACAGATAAAGAAGGCGTTTGGAAAGAAGCTTATGATCCCGGTTTATCTGTTTTCAAGTTTCTGTTATTTCTGTCGAAGTTGACAACAGTACAACAAAGCAGAGTACAGAACACAGTTCTCTGACTGTTAAGTCCTGATAAGTCATGATTTTGCAGCTGGGTCAACATGGGAACTGTTGTGAATTTGTGTGTCCTTTTGATTGTTTTCTCTGTTTCTGGAGTACGGCACTTTATCTGCAAAGGAATTGTAGCTCAGCTTGGAACTCATTTTTGTAACTTTCAGGAAGGAAGTAACCCAGAAACTCCGTTTTGTGTGCAACATTTTACTTTGTTGGCAATTTCATCTAATTTTGTTTTTAACTGTGGAACTGTGCTTACTATTGTGTGGTGGAGAAACTTTACAAGGTGGTAGTAATTCTCAGCTAGGGTGCTTTAACTGTAGTAGCAGCTCATGCAGCTCTTTTTCTTTCTCTCCAAGGCTGGAAGTACAAGCAGATGTGCAGAAAGAACGCTACAGCCTTAGTGGGGAATCTGGCACAGTTAGCCTGGGAACAGTTAGTGATAATGCCAGTACCAAAGCAATGGCAGGATCCATTCTCAACTCCTATATCCCTTTGGACAGGTAAGAGAAATGTGAAAAGAGAAGATTAAGCCTTACTTACTAAAGGATACCCTAAGCGTGCCTCTGCAGTTCTGGTTAAAGCTTTGAAGAAAGAAACAATTTTTTGGTTAGAAATTGAATTACACGTGATTGCTTGTATTTGCCAAGCTTTCTTCCAAAGAGGAGAACAATCTCTGTAGCTCAGTAAAGCGTTTCATTTTCAGACTGTCTGCTTCTCTTTGGGCTGTTTACTTGGTTAAATGCTTTTTCCAAAACAGGCGACGTTTCTCTCACTTGCTTTTGCAGTGTATTTTGAAAAGCTGCAGGAGTTTGTCCCGCTGTATCGCCTGGCTTGTTTCAGATAGCTGCTTACACCAGGTTCATTCTTGTTGCAGGGAAGGCAACAGCATGGAAGTGCAAGTGGATATTGAATCAAAGCCAGCCAAGTTCAGACACAACAGCGGAAGCAGCAGTGTTGATGATGGCAGTGCTGCAGGTCGGAGCAATGCTGCGTGTTCATCGGCCTGCGTGCCAGAAAGTAAATCTAGTGCCACCAAGTGGTCCAAAGAAACAACAGCAGGAAAAAAGTGTAAAGGTAAGCTGAGAAAGAAGAGTAGCATGAAGATAAATGAGACAAGAGAGGACATGGATGCTCAGCTGTTGGAACAACAAAGCACAAACTCCAGTGAATTTGACTCTCCCTCTCTTAGCGATAGTATTCCATCCGTAGCAGATTCTCACTCGAGTCATTTTTCTGAGTTCAGTTGCTCAGATATGGAAAGTATGAAAACTTCCTGTAGCCACGGTTCCAGCGACTATCATACTCGCTTTACCACAGTCAGTGTTCTCCCCGAGGTGGAAAACGATCGCTTGGAAAACTCTCCACAGGCGAGCGGATTCCCGGTGCCTGTTGCAGCAGCCGCAGGCACTGATGTTCAGCAGCTGAGTTACATCGCTGAGGAAAGCATTACTAACGCATCTTCAACAGATGTAGGTCTGGGTGTTGATGAAACTCTGAAAGAAGCAAACAACAACCATTCACAACGTGCTGCGGAATTAAGCACTGCTATTCAGACTGAAATTTAAGCCAAAAAATGCTGCAAAAACGTATTTACCACTAACGAACCCTGTCTGAAAGCTGGTTTAATTACATGCGACGGCTTCCGTAAGCTTCAGGTGACCGGCAGAAGCAAGGTTTTGATACGGCTGCGTTTTATATACCTGTCTGTTAAGGCAGAATACTTCATATGGATCTTAGAGCCGTGAAGGGACATGAAGGCTTTAACAAGTGCATTACAGCAGTACAAATACGTCCGTGTTTTTTATTTTTGCCACAACTTTGCTTGAAAGCATATACTTGGTGTATTTAGAAAAAATTGGGTAATTCTTGATATGATAAATGCTAAAATAAGTAATACATCCTGCACTGTTCGCTCAAAAAATAGGGGATGTGGGATAAATGGGTGTTAGCTGAGCATTACTGACTTAAAACCATTCTAGCGTGAAATCGAAGGGAAGCAGAAGTTTTGCAGAGGCCTCTATGAACATCTTTCAGCAGTGAATATCCATAGTGATCTTTTGTTTTATAACTGGGCACAGTATTTGGAATGCATGTGGAATGGATCGTGTAGCTCCAGGTGATGTGGCCCTGTGTCAGAAGCGTTCGCGTGCACACTTAGAGCGAGGCTGTGGCGTGTGACGTCACTTAGAAACGGAAGAAATTGGTACTTAATGTGTGGTGGAATGGAGACATCACCTGTGGACAGCAGTGGGATCACTTATTTATTCATGCAACCAACCGTGCGGCAGATAAGGCTGCTCTGCATTGTGTAAAACCTGTAAGATAATGATCCAGTGATTTATGAGCATCGTGGAAAAGCAGATGCAGCCACCTTTCATGAGGGGGAAAAGCGGTGCCCCGTCAATTCTTGGTGCCTTGGAAAAGACTGGGTGTGAAGTGCCTGGTCGTTGGAGGATTTGCCTGTCGTGTTTTCCAGAATGTCCTCTTTGGCCACCTTCAATCACAAATGAGAATCCTAGCGAATAAATGACTGGTAGATAACTGTATGATAACAAAGTATTAGCCTACCAAAGACTCACTCAGGCTTTCGTGAATGACTTCTTTTACATGACATCTCTTTGCAAGACGTGCATCTTCAGTCCCAGAGTCGGAGTGCAGGGCAGTGGCTGCCCCGCTGCCACGATGGCTTCTGGACATGCTGGCTTATTTTTCTTTTGCATATGGAAGATGTATAGATAAACACAAGCTGAAATTGGCCAAAGCGCCTGCACTGTCCAATGTTTTGTTTTGTTTTTCTTTTTGCTATGTAAATCACTAAAAAATGAGGGGAAAAAAGTTGTGAATATCAGAAAAACAGTTACCAATGTTCTGTCTTGTGTTCAATGTATTGCCATTATGGTGCTACTGGGAGTTGGGTTGGATGAAAAGAAGACGCCATGTGCTGCAATTCTCTTCCATGACTTATCCTCACCAGTTTCATTAAATGCTTATAACACTAGTGCCAGTTACATCATTTGATAATGCTTGTTACCGTATTTGTATATTTGCAATTCAGTTTTGCTCAGTAATATGCGTGTAAACTGCATATCTGAAATAAATGTCTAAGTACTGAGTTGAGTGGTCCTGTCAGCATGCAGGCGGCCTTATGGAACGCATCGGATCTCAGGTGGCTCTCCACACGGTCCAGCTCCGACTGCTGGCATCTTCTGTTGCCCCAGATTTTGGTTTTGTTTGGTGGCCTTTGGCTCTGGTGTTTTGAAACGTTTCCAATGGTGGATGCTTAAGGAGAGGATAGAAATGAGGATGAATGAAACAGACTGTATCCTGGAAATGGCAGCCAGGCATAGAGGCAGTTCTGTCATTGGATGCTCTGAATTGGAAGCAGGTGTGAACTCTGAATTTAGTGGGAAGGTTTGAGTTGGGCATTTTTGGGTGTGTGCACACTTCATTCTGGATTTTTTTTTTCTATTTGTTACAGTACTCTGTTATTGATGAGTGATGTGTTGAAATAGGATGAGCATTAACTAAATATTTTATTGTGCCTTCATTTTGGGCTCTCCAGCTCAAGGAAGACAGGCATCTACTGGAGAGAGTCCAGCAGAGGGCTACAGAGATGAGGTGGGGCCTGGAGCATCTCCTATGTAAGGAAAGGGTGAGACCTGGGGCTGCTCAGCCTGGAGAAGGGAAGGCTGAGAGGGGATCACATCAATCCTTGTGTCTGAAGGGTGGGAGTCAATTGGACAGGGCCAGGCTCT
The DNA here is from genome assembly GCF_023343835.1 of Lagopus muta. Classification (NCBI taxonomy): domain Eukaryota; kingdom Metazoa; phylum Chordata; class Aves; order Galliformes; family Phasianidae; genus Lagopus; species Lagopus muta. The sequence goes on from NC_064435.1 coordinate 21,115,583, forward strand.
TTTTGGTGATGCCCAGCAACAGGACAAAGGGCAGTGGTACAAAGTAGAACATGAGAAGAGCTTCTTTGCTGTGAGTGTGACAGAGCACTGGAGCCGGCTGCACACAGGGGCTGTGGACTCTCTTCCTCTGGAGATACTCAAAGCCCACCTGGATGCTCTCCTGTGCGACTGCAGCAGGGAGCTGCTGTAGCAGGGGTTGGGCTGGGTGGTACCCAAAGGTCCCCTCCAACCAATACAATTCTGTGAAGCATTTACTTCTCATCTCAATACCAGTGCAGGAATCCTGATGTAATTTTTCAGCCCTGTGTAGAAGCTCTCTGTAATGGTCATGAACTGAAATATTAACTGATTCCTTTAGGCAGGAGGATGAATTTGGAGTAAATTGCCACTGTCTCAGCTGAATCACTCATGGTTCTGTTACGTGCCACATGCAGTCCAGCTGGTGGATGTACTTCAAAACCACACTGTTTCTAAACCTTGGAGTAAGTTCAATTTCTGCATGACCTCTTGTGACCTCTCTCTCGAGAGCCACTTTAAGCCAGAAGCTCTTTGCACCTTGCTGTCGACCAGGAGCAGTGAACATCCTCTTTGGCATCTGGTTCAGTTGTTTCGAATCTGCCTCGTGCAATAGCAATAAAGTTGTTGCAGCTCCAAAAGTTCCTTTTGGCTTTTTCCACTCTGCTTGTGGAACGACGAGAGCACACCGAGGAGCAGCGATGCCCCCTGATGCTTGCAGCTGGGAACTGGAGCTGTATTTTGTTCTGTGAATTTAAATCTGACTTCATCTCTCAGCACCTCAGCTTTGCTGTGCAGGAAATTGAAAATATATTATTTCTCTTTTTCCTGGCAAAGCAGCTTTATCAAAAGAAAGTAGTAGTTTCAGTTGCTCTGAAATTAACCTTTGTTAATTTTATATTCCACGTTAAAGCAGTTAATAGAGTTGCAGAATTTGTTTTAGCAGAGCACTGTACTGCTGACTCATTTTGTATCTTCTCATATGTGACGCAGTCCAAACAGCGCTGTCTCATACATTTTAAGCTTAAAGTGGCATTGAAATGTTTTGAGTCTATAAAAGAGCAAAGGCTCTGTTCGTGTATTGATGGAAGGCAGTGTAGGTTTATTGAGGAGAAGGTGACGGTGTGTGGAGCCATCCAGGCATGCTGGGGTGGGGAGCGTGGGGTGTGCTGGTTGCAAGAAAGATAAAGGATATTACCACAGGTAGTAGCCTGGGGGAAGTGGGTGTCACACTGAATGAAGAGTTTCCAGGTCATCCCGTGGAAGGGAGTGGAGTTGTGCTGTTGGGCTTGGCTGCATGCCGGCTGCCCTGCTGTGCCCCAAAGCTGTCACATCAGGGCATGAAATGAGAAGCAGTGTAGCAGGTGGGAAGGTTTCTTGGAGGGCATGAAAGCACGTCCTTAAGATGTGATTGGAAAATATACTGAACGCAGTCCTGGACAGAACCTGCAAATCACTTTTTTGGACAAAATGGAGTTCAGCATACAGGAGCAGCCCCACACTGGGCTGTTGCTGGGTGTCCTCTGCCACAAGAATGAAGCTGATGTGGCAGCACATCAGCCCTGCTGCTGGGAGGGAACCCTGCGGGCTGTGTGCTGAGCAGCTGCCCCCCATCCTTGTCCTCCAATTCAGGTGAAGTTACTGCTCCAATAGCTTCATGCACTGGATGGAGGTGGGCAGGCCACAGGGAGTGGGGCTCCTTCAGCTGCATCGTGGCTCCTGCGTAACACCTGGGGTGCCATCAGAGGCTCCTGGCTGTGGCACCTGGCTGGATGCTGTGTGGGAGGCCAGTCAGGTTATACCTGAAGTGCCTGGGAGCTGCTGGTGGCTCTGAGCTATTTCCTGTGCTGCAGGAACGTTCCAGTTTCTGCTCCCCATCCTGCCTTTGAAGATGAGGGGTTGTTTTGTTCTGCAAAATTTGCAGTGTCAATTAATCAGCGCGCCCCAGGGGAAGGAGCTCTCTCAAATGGAGTTCAAAGATGCTGAAGGTGTGCTGTGAACAAGCACTGAGATACTGACCTGCTCTTAAAGTCCAAAGACTTGGGGTTCTGGCAGCAAGACGTGCAGCACCTGGCTGAGCCTGGCTGTGCTTCTATAGCCATACAACAGCACAATCCACACCATCCCTCCCTGCTGTAGAAGAGGTAACTGTGCTCTGCCTGCACCTGTCTGTGACCATGGACAGCTGGCCCACCGACAGCAAGAGCACCTGGAATGAACTCCCGTGGGTGCCACTGTGAGCAAGTTCTCATGCAGTGCAGGTGAGTGGATGTGATGGAGAGCACACACCTGGAGGGAGGGGTCTGGCCTCCAAGGCCAGTGGAGGGGCAGGTCCTTGGTTCAGCCAGGTGCCAGCAGCACTGTGTGCTGCCTTGCGCTGAGGTTAAACCACAGCTGTGGGCACAGAGTGAGCAGCCAGGACCCAGCACTGCTTTTCCCGGGTCCTATTGACTCAGCTTTACAACAGGACCATTTTTTGCATCCTGTCTCCAAAACACAGCCATAAAATTCATAGCCACCTCAACTGGGAGTGTCTTTGTGGCCTAATAATACATCTCTGTAGTCCTCAGCATTGAATGGAGAATGTGTTTACTTCTAATGTGATAAAAGGGAGGAAATACCTCTTTGATGGTTGTTTCTTCTTCTTCTTTCCCTTTTCCTTTTGTTTTCTTTAGAGAGTTTTATGGTGGGAACAACTTCCATTGGATTCATTGGTTCCAAAACCACTTGGCAGGGTGGTCCTCCAGTATGGCCTGTGCCAGCTTCTGCTCTCTGTGCCACTATGAAGGAGTGAAAGGAGTGGTCAAAGGCCCTGGCAGAGAGACACTTGATGCCACTCATCCCTCATAGCACCTCTTGCCTTAAATATCCATTTACCTGGATACGACTTCACTAAAATTTCAAAAATACGTTGGAAGGGGCAAAATAGCAGCAGTGTACCATGGCCTGCTCTATTCCTTACCCAGCAGTCTTCCTTTAAGGGGAGAAAACTGCTACTTCTCCACTTGCACTACAGCAAGGGATTCACATCCCTGACTTAACCACTCACCACATGCCTGGTTATTGTGCAGACACTGGATAATATTTTCACTCTGCTGCTTGCTGTGCTTACTGCCACTCAGGGACCACACTTCCCCTGGCTGCTCCTTCCACAGCAGCAGGCCAAGGTTAAGTTTTCTCCTTAGAACACTCTTCCCCCTCATCGCTGTCCATTGAACAGAGACGGGTGTGAGAATCCTTCTTAGTTTTTTTTTGGCTCAAAGCTTGCTTCCTGAGGTTTTTCTTGTGATAAGACTCTGAGTGACTTGTCAGGGAGGCAACTGATGGGTGCTAACTGTGTGACAATCGATATCGCTTTGGGAACATTTGCAAGCCCCTTCCCCCAGAGCTGCTTGCTCTGTAGAAGAGCGGAAGAGAGTGCTCAGCAGTGTTCACTGGCGGAAGATCTGGCTTGCGGCCAAACCGTTCCAGCTAAGTATGGAAGGTTGGGGGATGATACCATTGTATCTTGCGAAGGCAAGATGCAAGTTGGTGCCTCCCTGCTTCCTCTTATCTGCTGGCAAGGCCAGAAAGATAAGAACAAAGGAGGTTCCTGCTGAGATCCCAGAGCCAGAAGCTGCCACCGCAAGGAGAACTGACTCAACCACCTTGGGTTTGAGCTGTCACTCAAAGGAGAGCTGATTTGACCACTTTGGATTTGAGCTGTCACTCCAAAAAGAGCTGACTCAACCACTTTGAAGCATTGAAAAAGGGCCATCATCACCATGGTCGTCGTCGTCATTGGCAACAGGACAACTCTGCCTGATGACCCACCGCTACTGAGGATCAAAGACTGAACTACGAACCTCGCTGGATCCATGGTGGTGACTATCTCCCTCTTGCTGCCTATAGAGACTCCTTGCTTCTTCTTTTCTATCTTTTCTATCGCCCTCCTTCCCTTCCCCCATTACCCTAATCATAATAGAGTCCGTTCTCCCCTTCCCCATTCCCCCTGATTAAGATTTGTAATAAACTGGTTGGACCAACATTTGAACCGTTGCTTCTTAATCTCACGCCGGGTATATAAATAATAAAAGAACCTCCTCTCCCTCCTGTAAATTGGAGCGAGACAACGGGCTAATGCCCATCTCTGCCCTTTACAAGACCAGCAAAGTGCTGATTATTCAGAGGAGGGGACGTTTGTTATTCAGTCTCTGCTGACTGCCTCTGAACGGCAGGGATACAAAGCTGTGATGCAGCTGGTGCAGGCCCTCCCCTGCCAGCCGGAGAGCGGGTTCATTTGTAGACACTGCTGCAGTTCTTCATTTAGAACTTCTGCTCAAGAGGTAATTACAGCTGCTCTCTTTGTCATTTCCGCTTCAAACTGAGTCTGTCTCTGTTTCATCTGATGTTCAGCGTTTCTCTGATGCTTTCGGGAAATCTCCTCACCATGACAGGAACGTAACAGGATTATTTCCATTGCTGGTTAAAAACTGGCTAGTTGTTGTAAAACTCTTCCTGCAGAAACAAGAAAATCTACCACAGGAGAAATACGTTTAATCAATGCAGTAAGCTGTATTTCTGCTACAGAAGGCAATATCATCCCATTTAGTAAAATAATTCAGTTTCAGAAGGTATTGTCTTTCTAAATACATAATGAAATGAATGAAGACAACATAAATACACTCAACTCTAAACTGCGCATAGATAGACTCATAGAATGGCTTGGGTTGCAAAGACCTCAAGGATCACCAGGTTCCAACCCCCTGCCACAGGCAGTGCTGCTGCCACTCATCCAGTGCCCATCATCAGGCTGCCCAGCACCCCATCCAACCCCAGAACATACAGAGCTACAGTTAAAATGATTGAGATTGTCATCGTAGAAGTTAATGACCACCAATACCTGGCCCTTGTGAGGAATGAAGCAGCCTGGCACTTTGTTGGCTCAGTGCAACTGGCTGTAGTACAGAGCTCTCTCAGATACACAGCTGCCTCACAGGAAGAGGATGTTTAAGGGCAAAACCCATCAATTGTGTTAACGGTGTTTTAGCAATTAAAAACTTCATTCTTGGTATTCTACTTCAAAACCAAACCCAAAAACCACGCCAGAACTATAAGCTCAAAGAGGGTAGAAGCAAAAGTAAGAGTCCAGAAATTGTACTTTTCAGGAAAAAGACCTTTATTTATTTTTTTTAATTAACCTGAGAAAAGGTTTCACTGGAACAACATCCTTGATGATACTTCTGCAGCACTTGTGAGTATGATATAATTTATATTAAATGTGCAAAGAAGGTATCGGGGCATGTGAAAAGTTTTAATGCATCATCTTGAAAATGGGAGCTTTGTCACAATGAAATACAAAACAAAAGTACTGCCTGAAAGAAAACAAAAACCCTACTGGTCCACCAAATAGCCTTAGTTTTAGCCTCATGAATTCGTCTGTAAACAGCAATAGCTGGTATTTTAAGTAATCTGATTACAGACTCGGAGTTAAACATTTTAATTGTTAGATGCAGCCATTTGTTCCCTTAAAAGCTGTGCAAACCAGCAATCCTTCCGTGCACACAGAAAACAAAATTCTCTGTGCACTGAAACTTACTCGTTTGTCATTTAAAAACATACCCATTTAGTTAATAATTAATTATTTTGAGCCAAAGTGTTCCATGACAAGCTAATATATTATTCATTCATCTCTGTACAGCACCAAAAATATTTACATCTGTTTTGTACAGGCTGGGGGGGGCGAAGAAACAGATGGGCTGTGCAGTTTATTTGAAAAATGTTTATACTTGTAAGTTGTTTATAGCAAAGCTATCGTTAATGGATCTGTTTGTCTTGAAGGTGCTTCCTTACCACGAGAACATACAACCCACAAGGTGATAGAACAAGTGATGACTGAAAGCGTGCTTCCTTTGTACCACCAAGGTATTTCATGCCGTATATAAATGCAAAATAGATATTTCCATGTCTAAACAAAATCAGGATGACACAAACTCCATAACTGAACACAAAGACATGCATTAAATTCTAGACTAAAACTGTATACAACTAAAAAGAAAAAAAAAGAGCAGCAAGTTTTAAATACATGTATGCTGTCAAACTAAAACAGAATTCAGACAGTCCATGTAGAGACCCACTTCAACCCATGCGTGTTTGCAGAGTTGTACTGACATCTTACAACCAGTAACTCTAACCACACAACAAATAAACTTGAAGGTCTTAAAGTTCATACACCTTTTTAAGGCTGTCAAGTTCTTCCAAAGAGTATTGATGATTCTGGTTTTCTGTGAGCAAAGCAAACAGTCGCTGAACCTGTTCTTTTTCGTTTTTGCTGAGAAGAGCCAACACCACCTGAGAAAACAGATTAGGTTATAATCAGCACAAGCAACTGAAAATCACAGCATTTGACAGAAATACAGCAATCATTTCCTACTGAAATATGAAACTCCTAAATTTCTGTTTGGCTGAAGTACTCATTTAACCTAAGTTCTTACCTTAAATCTTTCTGCTTTGCTCAAATAGAAAAGATGCTGATATACAAGGCCAGGATCTTTTCCAAGGATGTAACGTTCCAATGACTGGATGAAAATCAAAAAGATTTCTCCTTCAAGCTTGTTACTTAACAGCATTGGCAGTTTTTTTGGATCAGTAACTGTTAGAAGATCTGCACAAGCAGACTGATCCTTATTGGTGTTCACTGCATTTACAATCTGACCAAAGTCATAGGCATTGGATGGTTCAGAAATCGTCAGTTTTTCACAGGTCTTTGATGGCACACTCTTCTGAACTGCTTCTTCAGAGCAGACATCGTCAGCCACAACGTCTTCTGATGTCACAAGCTGCCCCTCTTCCTGTTCATCAGTTACCTTCACAAAAGAAATGGCATCAAATCATTAATTCCATACATGGTATGTGTACATTCAACAATAACATCTCTAAATTAAAGCTGGCATTTCACTCTTCACAAAGGCTTCTCTTTATAGGCTTTACTCTTCATAAAGGCTCCTATGTTCCTCTGTGTCCTTCTTCCCCCCAGAATGGTACAACCCTTGTTTATCCTTAAAGGTTTCTTAGTCAAAAGTCTGTATTTTGCATTTCTTCTCACTGCCTGGCATTCCACTGTAGAAAGAGAAATGAAGCACACTGGAAGAGAGCTAGGGATAGGGATACATATTTTAAATGTGAAGTTGCAGAACTGAAGTTTAGTTTCCACATGCTTTTCATTTACAGCTTTATTTCATTGCTGTGACTTCAGAATAGCACATGCACACAGCAGTTGCATCAGGTTGCTGTTTGTAACTTGCCGTGGAAGTAGAAGGCTCATCATGGTCTAACTGCCTGCACTGCCACTTCTCCCCAGATTGTACAGATTGCACTGTGCAGAGCTTCATCAATCAGTTGCTAGAAAATTAGCCTTGAGTTCCACTATCATAGAATCCTTAGAATTGGAAGGGACCTTTAAAGGCCATCTAGTTAGCTTCCCTGTAATGAACAGGGACACCACACCTAGATCAGGTTGCCCTGATCCAGCCTCACCTTGAAAGTCTCCAGGGATGGGGCATCAACCACACCTCTGGACAACCTGTTGCAGTGCCAGCCACATTTACAACTACGTAACTACTTTTACTAAAGTCCGCTTCAAACTTTTAGGAGCCGTGGAGTCAGTACAAACCTACCACTGCACCTCACTGAACAGGGTCTCTCCAAAAACTTCATGTCAGGCCTTTGAAAATCTGAAGATGCAGCAGTACACATTACAGTGCTGTGCTGGGAGCAAGCTTAGTCATTTCCGCAGGCATTGGGCTTATAGAGCTTTTGCTTTATTTTTAAATAATCCTTAGTATCAAGGGAGATATCTAGCTGTCTTCTATAAAATTATAGCTTGATTAAAATGGAATAATAATGATAAATCTCTTTCTAATTAAATTTTCCTTCATTTTCTTTGCATACTGCTTTCATGGCATTCCCACGTAGGTTAGACAAGGAATGGTGTCTTAAAGTGGCAGCAGCAATTACAACAGCAAACATCAATGCTTCCTGCCCCAGCCCTGCAAGAATTACCTCTGCTGGTAATGCAGTCGTCTCCAAACACTGCATTCACTGCCCAGAGCTCCTCTGAACACTCTCAGTCCCTTTGTCACAACTCACAGCTTAACTAATGCTATTCCCAGCTTACACCATTACATCAAATCCCACAGACTTGTGATGCTGGGAAATATATCAATAAAACAAGTTGTTGCTGTGTTAGTAACCACCATTTCCATTACACCATCATTTTGAAATTGCACAATCCAAATTACAGTCTCAGTTTAATAGCATAGACTGGAAACTATGTATTTTAAACAGGGAAGAGTAAAAAAAACATTCTTAAAGGACTATTGAAATTACAATTGAAAGCATCAGGTGACTGAGAAAATCCCTTCACTACTTAATTCAAAAAACTGTGGAAAGCTATTATTTTGATCCAATAGATAATATTAAATCACACATTTCTTTTGCCAGACTCTGCAGATAGTCCACCTGTACCACTGCTTTTTAAGGAGGGATCCTTCATACCAGTAGCTTTACTACCAGCACAAGAACAGCTGGCATGTTGCTGACAACCTTTGCCAGAGGTTGCCAGAATAGCTCAGACTTCAAAAGCAAGGCTGCTCTTGGACAGCCATATCCTGTAGAATTACTATTTCAAAATCTCAACAGCCTTTGATTATAAGGAGCACATGCTGAAGTTTCTTGCTGTCTAAATGTACTTTTTTCATTTCTGCTGTGGTTCCGAATGCACTTCGAAGCAGGCAAAGCTTTACTGCAGAACAGAGTGGATGATGAACACAGTGTATGTGAGCATCCTCCAATATGTTAAAAATACAACTCTGCCTAAAGCAGGTGTAGAGCTAAGAATTACAACCCAAATGCTTTGGTATTATGTTTGCAAATGTATGGCTTCTGTACTGCCTGCTTGTAAAAATGAACAGATATACCTCTTGTATGGTTATTTTCTTCCTTTGCTTTTGTTGACAGTCAGTGACAGCAGCACTGCCGAGGCTGAGCAGCTGGGTTATCTCCTCTAGTTCATTTTTTGCTTCAAGAACATTTGGATCAATTAGAAGAACTTTCTTGAGATCATTGATGCTGGCTTGATAGTTCTGTAAGTAAAAGGGAAATTTTTTTTTTTTCATAAACACACCATGGGAAAAATAAATTACAATTATCATACTGTCTTTTACTGTTAAGAGAAATAGAAATGCTGAAATCTTGACATTAAGTAGACAAAAATAATCTAAATGCAGTGTTAATTTATAAAGGAAGAAAAAAAAGGAAGCCAAGAATGAGTTTGAATACTTTCTGTCTAAATACTTTCATATTAAATATATAGTATGAATTAATTTATGCTCTGAAAAACATTTCCCTGTGTTAGAAAACAGATTACTGGAGATTGCTGCTTTTAACTATAATTAACACTTTAATACCTTCTCAATGCCACTCCTTCAGCAGTTTGTGTACTTTGACAGTAGGCCTAATTAAACTTAAATTAAAACTATGCCTTAACTTCCTGGACACCATTTCAATAGCTCATCTCAAATGGGCTGGCACACAAAGAAATTCCTGGTAATACTTGGGAAGACAGATTACATGATGATGAATTCTAGGATAAACACTGAAGGACCAATACAAAGATAGAGTGACATTAGGACACAATTCTTCCAGAATCATTCTTGTCATTTATTTCATGCTTTCATTTCAAGATTTGACTTTCAGTATTATGCATTTGTATATTAAATTTTCCGGAGAGACAAAGTTCAGAGCAGCATCAGTTCTGAGGAAGGCTGAAAAACCGCATGGAATGAACCAAGTTATCCTGGGGGCTGAATATTGAAAATAAGGGTAAATGTAACAGCAGATAGCAAAAGACTGTGCACAGAAAAGTGAGGGAGTTACTATTTCCTCTGTTCTCAATCAGTGTCTCAAGGTTATTAAGGGTCATATTATCACAGAAAAGAAAACAAACCCTAAGAAAACAATCCTCTGTTGCATCATCAGTTGACATCTTTCCTCAGCTTCTCAACAGTTATGAAACCACCAGTGCAAAAGACAGACATTCTCTTTTCTATCCAGAATATTTTGTTCAATACCAATTAATTGCATTCAAGGTGCAGAGAAATTGCATGAAGTCTGCGAGTGAACCAAGGTTTGCTGTATCATGAAAGAAGAGTCAAAGAATCAGAATTGTGCAAATGAATGCAGCAAGGGGACAGCTTGCCTCCTTCAGCAAACAGCTGTATTTGAGCTGAAACACTTGAATATTCACAACTACAGAGAAATGAGGTTCCAGAACAGACTTCTGACAATGATCACATTGGCCAGCAAACAACCAGTTCTCCTAGGTTTTAAACTGCATCCTGGGCTATCGGGTGTAGGAGGTACAGTCCAGTCCCATATCCTGTGTTGCAGGCCTAATTCAGCAAACAAGTACCACCTTTATCCTGATCTTTCCTTAACTATATTTCAGTGAGTGTATAAAAATCATTAAATTCCACTGCAGCTTTTGTGATATAAATACTTGTTTATAAACAACACCTTCCAGCTAAGTTACATCTTGACAAAATAGATGCATCTGGCTCTTACTATCTTTTGTAACAAAGTCATTTGTCAGTCCTAGATCACCTCTGTTGCTTTCCCTAGCATTACCACTCCCTCATCCCTAGATCTGGCCATCTTGAGAGTCCCTAGGTGCTCAGTTCTGAAAGAATTCATGAGCGCCGTGCCTCATGTGATGACAACAACTTCAGTGTGCTGATGGAAAGGCAAAGGCTGAATCCCCACACTGCCCACAGAGTGAGAAAGGAAATCACTGACAAAGATTTCCAATGCATTTGGAGAAGGAAAGTAGAAGAGAATGAAGATAATTAGAGTCCTGGTTTAATACGACAAGCACTCAAATATGTGCAGGTGCCAAAAGACAGCTTGAGATTTTAGTTTGAACAGATGAAGGCAGATCTGAAGAGAATCTGTATGTAATCAGCTAAGATATAGTGAACACCTTGCCAAAAAAAAAATAGACTGGGACACACAGGGGTAAACTAGAACACTTATAACAGAGTTTAAACCTGCTTAACTGCCTTTCTTCAAAGCTTATTTATTCCAATATTCCTTCTTTTCTCAGATTATTGTAAATCAATGTGCAGATCTTTATGTTCAAAAAATATTTATATTCTATATATGCCTAATGCTTTACAAAGTAATACATCATCAGCACTGCATTCTTTGCTTATGTTCATTGACTTAATTACCTGATGATTGCCTTTGAAGAGGATAAGCAAGTTTAGAAGTACTTAAGGATATCTGCCATGTTCTTTTTCCTCACCTGTAATCCTTTGTATGCTAGTGCTCTTCTGTAAAAAGCTTTAATATTAGAATCTTCTATTTGAAGAACATGATCACAATCTTGCTTAGCCTCTTCATATTTATGCAGTTTCAAGTAACAGAGAGCTCTAACACAGAAAAACAGAATACACTGCAATATAAGTAAATTCTAGTGTACTATAATGCCCTCAGCATCTGACTCTCTGTAATGTTTATTACAGTATTTCACACAATATCAATATGCTGTTGTTGTTTTTCCCTTACAGTACATCTTTTCTTCCTTCAATACATCAAAACCAGTAAGTATTAATGACATCACTGGATGGACTTAGGACCAATTCCAGTTAAAATTCAGGTATGAATAATGCTTGAAGCTAAGCAGGTATACAAGTACTTTAAAAGCAGAGTCTATTTTACTTAATATGCTAGTATAGTAATGTATATAATACAGATTCTATGCAGACACTCTGAGTAAAAAAGCGCTCTAGATTAAATAAGCAATACCATTTTCTGTACTTAATTATTACTTGGAAGTCTTCTATTCAGGTTTGGGCCTAGTAAAATCCTTCTTAGTTTGAGGAAGCTGACAAGATTACAGCATAAAGAATTATGCCAAAGAATTAGGTCAACCTTTAAAATAATGCTGCTGTGTGACGATGCTTCTACTTCTATCTTTTCAGTACGCACATTTTCTCTACATTATTCTCTCTATTTGGTACACTGCAACTGCACCTTAGTTTGTAATTGATATCAAGTCAATATTCTCACAAAATTCTGCAAAATGCTGTGTTAATTATAACTTTTACTTCGGTTACTTTACAGACATCTTAACATCTTTATATAAACATCACTGACATTAATACTTGCTTTGCTTGGAAGACAACGTGGTTTAACCAAATATCAATGTTGTTACTAGAAATGCTCATCAAGTGGAAAAAAAAAAAAAAAGCCTTTCTTTACAAAAGGGGTTGAAGTGATGCAAAATCCTTATTTTCAGTGCGAAAATGTAAGCGTTATTATCCCACAAAGTGGGGTTAGATTTTAGATCTTTACCTGTTAGTGTAGATTGTGCAGTCCTTGGGATTTAACTTCAAGCATTCACTGTATTTATTGACAGCTTCATCATATTTACCCTTCTTCACAAAATCATTCCCTTCACTTTTTAATGTCCTGAACTTTTCCTCAGCTTTCTCACCTGCATAACGAAAGGATCACAGTGTTATGTAAGCAGGTCGGTTCATTACAGGTAACTGAATCATCTACCCAGACCAAGAATAACTGCCTGCCTTCTGGAGTATTTTTATCAGTTTGCACATTCCAATTTCTGTCCCACATCTTCCCAATGCTCTAAGAAAGGTATGAACCTACATACATGCATCTGACATAACACATAAGTTTTAATACACCAAGGTAACTATTTTTGCTGAAAATAATGTGAATGCAACAGACAACTCTGCTTTCATCTTCTCCTCCTCTCAACCTGCTCTTTGTGGCACAGGGGGATGAACCACTGAAATACTGGTTTTATTTACAGCAGTAGAAATGTAATCAGTAGCATTAAAAGCCTTCTAGATCTTCCCCATCACACCAAAAAGGCCGTTATGTTACCTAATATTCTTTCTGCAAGAAACCAATCCATCACAATGCCTATGATAAACTGACAGTGAAAATCACATCACTGGGGTTAGTGAGACATCAACAATATTCTGTTAATGACTCTTATGATAAAGATGTTTCAAGTAACTGGAAAACACCAAACTATACATATATATATAAATGCTTTCTTCTTTCATAATTATCTTTCCTTCCACATCATTTGTTGCACGTGCTTCTGAATTAGACCACAATTTTAATGCTTGCTATGGACAACCAAGCCTGATCGCACTTTCAAGTCTCTTGAAGTAGACTGAGGAGTGTTTTATGTCAAAATCCCACAGAAACACTCTGTGGAGACAGTGATGGCTAACAGTAAAGTCTCAGAACACATTAAACATGATCTAAGGAACTGCTATCTTTGTATCTTTATGATAATTTTCAAATTCTCTCTCTTCACAAAGTTATACAATGTTGTAGAGAGGTAAATTTAATCGTTCCTAGTTAATCTAGTTAAGTTAAAATGAAATTAAAAAAAAAACAACAAATTGCACTCCCTGATAACAGAAAAAGCCCAGAGTACAACCACTGCAGCATAAATATAAAAGCTTAGCTTGAAATTTTTCTTAATAGCAACACATTTGTGTCAAATATCAGTTTTCTACTTCATCTCAAAAATAAATGCTAAACTGTTCAATCCTTAAGTGATAAATCCTTAACAATATGCACAACTAACTGATATGCTCCAGTCATTGAACATTTTAAAAAGTAGGGTAAAACTTTTATGAATTTAATTGAGCTTGAAATATACATTGACATCCTTCATGTTCCTTAAACAAAAAACTAAGTTCCTGTAGCATTACCATTGTTCTATATGTGCTATTACTCTAATTATTCATAATCTACACCATTCAAGTTTTCCAGAACCACACTTAATTCTCAATAAAAAAGTCAAATTCTCATAAATGCACGCATGCATAAGCTGTCTGTTAATCTCCATCAAGCATAAATAAGTTTAAGGATGACCGTTCAGATAGCACTAAGGTCTTTAAATCCATAGTGCCCAAGAGTACAGATTATTTGAAGGTATGCATTAATGCAATAATTGATTGTGGAGAGACAACTCTATCACTGCTACATATTAGGCCAGCAACATAATTATGCGGTACGTTCTCCTCTCTGTTAAACAAGCATAGATATGGATGCCCCATCCCTGGAGGCATTCAAGGCCAGGCTGGATGTGGCTCTGGGCAGCCTGGTCTGGTGGTTGGTGACCCTGCACATAGCAGGGGGTTGAAACCAGATGATCACTGTGGTCCTTTTCAACTCAAGCCATTCTATGATTCTGTGATTTTCAGTGCTTATTTTCTTCACATAGTCATAAAACACATAAGGTAACCTTATTTAACCTTAATTAACAGTCAAGGAAGTTTCAAAAATGACACAGCTAAGGCCGCTGCAAGAGGATTTAATATCAATAAGAGCAGAATTGGAGAGGCTCCTTCACCTGATTTACTGGAGCAAGAAAAATAAAAACTCCAACAAAAGGAAAAAATCAGAGGGAAGAATGTGTCCTAACTGAAGGTAAGCACTCAGTGCATACATGAAAAGACTCTGAACCAACATTTCTTAAGAGTGCTTGCTGAATAGCCACTGTTGAAATTAAATTCTGTACTAAAAAAAAAATCAGAATTTTTCTTCTGTAGTCCATTTCACTACATGCTGGCCACACAGAAGCCTACTTGTTCTGTTCTGAACAGCTGAGTAATATTTCTTCAAGCTTCAAGCTACGGCAGGGGAGATTCAGGCTGGACATTAGGAAGCATTACTTTTCAGAAAGGGTGGTCAGGCACTGGAATGGACTGCCCAGGGAGGTGGTGGAGTCACTGAGCCTGGGGGTGTTCAAGGAAAGGCTGGATGTTGTGTTGAGGGACATGGTTTAGTGGGAGCTATTGGGAATAGGTGAACGGTTGGACTGGGTGATCTTTTAGGTCTTTTCCAACCTTGGTGATTCTATGATAAATTCTATTCTATGATTTTTATCAACTATTAAATGATGGCTACAGATTATGCAGCTGCTTATGATACTTAGGGTGGGTTTCTGTCTAGTTTATTTTTTGGGGGGGAGAGAACTGTTCTAGCTGCTGTATGATGAGGTCAGGCAAACCAGTGACACCTGTGATAGGACTCAACACAATGCTGATGAGCATTTCTGCTATATTTTATATCACCTTAGAAATGACCTGCTGCAAACTACACTGCATCATTTGGCCTCCAAAAAACATTTACCATAACTGTGGCTCTATAAAGTGCATCAAACCTAATCACATAAAAGATCATCTAATCTGACTTCTCACAAAGTTCTCCAATAAATATTTATCGAAAGTCATTTCTTTACTATATTTAATGGTATTCCATTTTTTGGTTAAAAGTATTTTCTAGTACATACTTATCTGCATTAGCTATACATACGATTCATCTGCAACTGTTCTTCTTTGTTGATATGTGTGGGACTGCTTGGCTTAGCCTCTGAAGTAAAGTTGCCTCCATCCCACCTGTGTAGCTGAGCAGCAACAGGAACAACTGGAATCGGTGGCAGTTTTTCCCTCCAACAAGAACCATCTTGATCAATTAAAGTCTTCGTTATTCTGAAAAGGAAAAGCCCCATCAACATGACTCTTTATACACTTAATTCATGCTTTAATAACTTACAAATTAAATAATGCAATGTTCCAATTAAAAAAAGAAAAAACAAACACAAAACTGAACAATTATCCTTAAGATTATTGAAAAAAAAAGCAACAACTGTCTTGGTAGTCAACACTACTGAATTTATTTATTTGATTCAGACTTTTTCCCTTTTTAAATCAGAGTGCTTATGCTGGTATGTAGGAGACAGGACACTGACATCAGCCACATCTATAAAAGCAAATGTCAGATTTTGCAACCAAGCTCTAAGTGCTGCCTCAAACATGCAGTAAAGAAAGGGGGAGGGGAAACAGACATCTACGCTGCTTAGTTTTCTCAGTAGCTCATTGGTGTTATCTGAAACAAGAGTAAAAAACAACGTCCTGAGACATAAGCATGCTATCTAAATTTGCCCATGTCAAACAAAATACAATTCTCTCTCACAAAAGTATTTTCTAAACAACCAGTACAGCTCACAAATTACTTACTAAATTACACTTCTTACAGCAGTCAGAAATTCTTCAATGGATTATTCTTCATCACCATTTAAAAATGCAAAGAAAAGTATATTCAAACTGTTCAGTCTCTCTTTAACCAACAGATTACAGATCATCTGTTTCTACACATGAGAGGTTCAATACAGAATACAGTTAACTGGAGTTTCCCATTTCTGTGATAGGTTTTGGAGAAAGACTTAAACAAGCATGAATAAAGAATTCATGGTTTTCTTGCAACTTTTATAGTGATTTAAAAAAGAAACATACAAGCAAAAAAAAAGCCCAATCAAGCTACTATTAACATATGATGAGAATGCTAGTAATACAAGTGATATAAAAGCCTAATAACAACATTAATTTAGGAGCCAAGAGGTAGCTACTCTGATGTCTACTTTAGCAAAGAAAAGCTTTCATAATTGTAAAGCAAGTCAAATTGATACTCTGTAAATCAATGAATTGAATTTGCATATTAGATGCATTTCTATCTAACGTAGTGCAAGAAAACACCCTATGCTAATTATCTGCCAAAAAATAAAATAAAATCTGGTAACCCTAAATGTGACTCAAATGAGACAAAATGAGCACTAATAACCCAGATAAAGTTTCCTTCCTTGTTTTTTCCTTTATAAACGTTTCAATAATAATGGCTATAAAGTAAAAAACTCCTCAGTGCAATACACCGGCTGGAGCTGAAGCAGCTGGCACCAAATTATTTTCCTATTAGGATCCAAAAGAAGAACCAATACAAGAAGCAGCACTTCTAATATTATTTCACAGAACCACAGTGTGGTTAAAGTTGGAAGGGATCTCTGGATCCATCTGGTCCAGTTTCCCTGCTCAAGCAGGGACAACTTGGGCAGCCCAGGCAGACACTGATCATAAATTAACACAGCATCTTAAAAAATAACACAGAATAAAAGCACTGTAGAGCTATACAGCACATGATTTTATGTGCTATGTTGCATGAAACGTGTGCTATATGCTGCATGAAACATACCATTTGGTATTGAAAATAAGTTCTTAACACTACAAAATGTGATATTCTGTGTATGATCTAGCTATTTAATCTGTTTTCCAAGTGAACAAGAACATTTTTCTTTGTATTAATTGCATATACCCTTCCAGGGCTTTCCTCTTTCTGGGTGATTAATAAGCAGTATTTTATAGGGTGACAGAGAAATTCTGTTTTGTTCTTATTCTACTAAAGCTTTAGGGTTTTTTTAAGCATCATTTGGATGCAAGTGTTAAGAAAAATGTGGCACACTGTCATAAGTTAGACAGCCCTAAGATTTACTCTGGTAATGTTATTAGAGAATAAAACTGTACACGTTTTATTAAAAAGTCAATTATTTATTTTTCTGGTTCTTCTCATAGAATAATTCTGTTCTACAGAATTCTAACAGAATAATTCTGTTCTATTCTTCTAACAGAATAATTCTGTTGAGAATTGGGAGAAGTGGAATGACATTTCAATTTAATTAATGGAAACGCTTGAACATACTGTCCAGCATGAAAGACACAACTGAAA
Organism: Lagopus muta; assembly: GCF_023343835.1. Lineage (NCBI taxonomy): Eukaryota > Metazoa > Chordata > Aves > Galliformes > Phasianidae > Lagopus > Lagopus muta. The sequence goes on from NC_064435.1 coordinate 21,133,244, forward strand.
ATCATCTAACCATGATAAACACACAGTTCTTTATGCTTGTTTTCAGTTGACTTTTCAGAAAAATAAATACATTCTTTCTTATTTTACTTTGGTTGTAAAACAGCAGGTAAAGGCTCTATCTTAAAAATTCTACTCATTTTTAACATGAGAACAATCTCAATATCAGACTGAACAGCTGTTAGGTTTTAAGAGTTTTTGAAAGGCTGCTTAGCAGGTAAACACAGCAAGATTAGCCTTAACAAGATTTAGTGAGCCCACTTTCAGACAGATGTAGGAAGATGAGGTTTTCTGTCAGTTTCCTACACAATCGCCATCCAGTTTCCTCCAGAAACTCAAGAACAAATAAATCCTTCAGTAAAAGCAGGTTGTTAAGACCTGACATTTCTAAAAAATTCAAAGATCTATTTTGAGGTTGTCCCACAAAGTAAAAGGGCTGTACAGTACCTACAATTCTTTGTTATTGTCATTTTTCAAGGTGTATCACTTCAGAAATAAAAATTGATAGTTTGGTCATCGATTACAGTTTAACTTACAAGCAATAAAATACTCAAAAATAATTCATATTAAAAATTCAGTAATGCAGGAGGTCCACGCTCAAGAAAGTAAGAATTTGCAAGCAAAAATTAATTACCAGCAGAAGAGAAGACAAGAAGGAAGAAGCAGCTGAAATAAGGTGATGGGTTGCCAGGGAGGAAAGAATAATGAGCAGTGAAGCTAAAAACATAAGGAAGGCCTAGAGAGGAGAAAAGGAAGAATGTTAAGGGAAAAGAAGGAAATAAGCTTATTACTAAGCAAGTTACAAGTCATTGTCAGAAGAAACCAAAAAAAGAATATCTGCAGATAAATAAGCCAAGAATATTAAAAAAAAAAAAAAAAAAAAAAAAAGGTATAATAAGTCTGATAAGCTGTAGAGATACCAAGACAGGAAGTTACTTCAGCAAACCAAATGGTCTATTATCAATGCAGATCCAGGAGATCAGCAACAATTTGTTGTGTAATACGACTACAAAGAGGAGATAGTAAAGTTTCATGATCTCCTTTGGTCGTCTCTTCTTAAATAAGCAGAACTTAAAAATATTATTGCCTCTTCATTGAAGCATAAAGAAAAACATAGACACTCATTACCTAGCCTTAAGAAGGAAAGAACTAGATTCCATTGCAAAAAGTTGCAGAAACATGGGGTCCTGCTCGACAATTAATATCTGTTCTGCTTTCCTAAGTATTTTTTTGTCCAATAAAAAGAAAAAGGAAAGAAAATCAACATGAAAATCCTGTCATTTGTGTATTCACGTACTTTCAACATGTTAATGAGAATAAAATTGTAACAACACTATCATAATAATGAACGATTATATATAGTATCTTACAGTAAGATAGTGTAATGTATCTCCAAGCAATCTGTTATGTTCCTTTTTTTTTTTTTTTTTTTTAATGTCTCTAAGCTTTGTAGCCAATCACTGCAACAAGCTGCTCTAGTGCTCAACTGCAGCATACTGAAGAATTCACACCTAACATAAATCTTAGTTGCCACATAAAGAGTGCTAGTAAATTAAGGAAACAGAAACGGCAGAGAAAAGGTATGGACTTAAAATATTGCTCTACATGATATCAAATACAAGTTAGGAAAGAAGTTGGAGTGCCAGTCAAAAAAAAAACAAAAGTCTTTTAATATTATAATTTTAAAAGAAAAATGTGCTGCAGAGGGCAACTGTTAAGCTGTGGGAAAACAACAAAATTAAACAGCCAGTCCTCTAGTTCTAACATACTAGTTGTGATGACCTTGCTGTGGGATAAATGCAGAAAGGATGTACTCCCAGGCAAAACGGAACTACATTCCTCTATTTGGACTGATGTGTAGAAAATGTACAAAGTGCATTTACCTATTAACACTGTCATTTGCTGCTTGTACGCTGCTGTCTATTTGTAGAACTGTTTTGTAATCAACATATGCCTGTCGGTACCGCTCCATAGACTCGTACGCCATTGCTCGTCGTAGGAGAGGCTTGAGGGAAAATGGCTGAAGCTCCAGAGCTCTGGAAAAAACAAAAGAGATATGATGTTAAAGCAGAAAAAAGGCAAATAATAGTAGTAAATAATAGTAGTACAGCTATTTCATTATATATACAACTATGTGGAACAACTGTGTGATTTCAGATTTGACTTACAGTGATATAACCCAGGAAGACACTGTTGAGTGGTTTATTATTAATGCCCCAAATGAAATGCAGGTCAGAAACGGTTTTACTACAACTTACTCAACTCAAATCCGCATCTTCCACCTGCAGAACTATTCCTTTCCTGGTGATGAAAGTAACAAAATGACAGCTGTTGTTTTTCTCAAGTCATGCCTAGACCTACAAGAATTTCAAGTCTATTGTGCTTTTGCCTACACAATTTTTAGTTCTTCTTCCTTATGTGAAAATATTCACTTAAAAACGCATTTAATGAAAAACAAATACACCCTGTCTACTTTTGCCTTTTAGGTTTCTGCCTGTCTTGTTCTTCTGTGCCTCAATCCCTGATAGCGTGCAATCAGAACTTCTGAACATCAAGTGCTTTGCCAGTAACTTGATGAAGCCACAAAAGCTTTATCAATTAAATATTACTTTTTACTAATCACTGATCCTTGCTAATAAGACAAAAAGATAAACACCAAAATACTTAAATTAGTGTGAGTCTGGGCAATTAGATGTCATGGAATCCTAAGGTAATTCACACTCAGTAAGGTCTCTAGTCTGACCTGCTGCTAAATGTGGAGTCAGTTCTGACATCAGACAAAGGTTGCTCAGAGCTTTATCCAGTCAGGCTTTGAAAAGCTCCAGGGAAATTTCTGCACAAGCACCCTAGGCAGCCTGTCACAACATCCCACTGTCCCCCACTGGGAAATGTTTTTTTCTTCCAATGTGCAGCCAGAACTTCTTGGGTTTGTTTTTGCCAGCTGTCACTTATCCTCCTACAGTACACTCACCGCCAGAGCATGTTCCACTTTCTGGTTGATCTCCTCATAGGTCCTGGCTGCCTGCTGCTAGGAGCCCTCAAAGCCATTCTTCAAGCTGAACAAACCCAGCTCCCTCTGCTTCTCCAGTCAAGTGTTCCAAAAGCCCAAAGCCCCCTCAGTGACACTTCACTGAACTCATTCTAGTTGATCAATACCTTTCTTGTAGTAGGGAAACCAAAATCCAACACCATAACATAACATAGTTGCTGTCTAACAAGTGCTGAGTACAAGGGATAATCACTTCCCTTAATCCACTGGCTACGTTCCTCTCTGTACTGCCCAGGATGTTATTGGCCCTCCTGGCTGTTAAGTTAGCTTTTCACCATCACTCCTCCACAAAACTGGAGAAACAACAATCTCTGTCACGAAGATTTCCAATTTCTGTTTCACAAGCATACCAACATTCCAACTCTCCTTATCTTAATGAATGCATTTGAAAAATACAAAAACATGTGATGTCACAGCTCTTAAAAAACTTTGCAAAAATGCTCCCAATTCTGTAGCTTACACAAAAACTAACACAATATTCAGGCTCCTAGTATTTAGAATGACAGAAAAATCACAATTACTATTTAGAGTGGAAGACATTCCTTGAAAATGTGTGTTGCATTTGGTGGGAATGCAACACTCTCTTCCCAGGGCAGAAAGTAAAGATAATACATTCACAAAACAAGCCACACCATCATATTAAATTAGGGAAAATGAAGTTAGTGTAGGAGCCCTGCTTCACTCACAATAACAAGAAATATCCAAATGAGAGACTTGACACAAAGAGTGATCCAACAGATGGCTTTTCATAAATCTTTAAGCCTTATGCAGCTAAAACTTAGTAGATGTCCAATACATTTGTATACTTTTAATGTCACAAGCATAAGCACTACATTGAGTTTTACTAGATTAAATCAAGCAACTTATTTGGAAATCATCCCTTATATTGTGTTGCCTGGAGTAAATTTAACTGACACTGCCTACTTTCTGCAGGTTGGCTGTTCTGCCTCCCAGTTTCTACATTACTTCCATCTCTCTTATGCTTAGTAGGCATCACTTGTTCTTGAATATGCACAAGATTAAGAATGCCGTGATAAAATAATGAGAAAATGAGCTTTCACTCAGTAAGAATATAAAAACCAAAATCACTGTATTACTGACTTTGGCTGAATTCTTCTATAATAGAAAACTCCTGAGTTATCTGTTGGCTGTTAAGTATGCCATCTTGTTTTATTGTAGAATCATAGAATGGCCTGGGTTGAAAAGGACCACAAAGATCATTTGGTTTCAACCCCCTGCTATGTGCAGCGTTGCCAACCAGCAGACCAGGCTGCCCAGAGCCACATCCAGCCTGGCCTTGAATGCCTCCAGGGATGGGGCATCCACAACCTCCTTGGGCAACCTGTTCCAGTGTGTCACCACCCTCTGTGTGAATCTATTATCAGACAGCTGTCCATGTTCCTGCATCTCCTTTAACAAATGTGGTTAACCAGTTAGATATAAGGTGTATTTTTTAACAGTTGGTTTCTAGTATGCAAAAAAAACCCAAAACACTAAAAGATCTAAAGTATCCCAACCATCTTGAGAAACTCTTTGCCATTTAAGCTTTGTTTTTATCCTATTTAAGAAAATATAACAAAAGACATCTGGAAATACACTAATAATTTAGCTGAAGGCAGTGTTTGAAAGTTACTGAAGGCATGTCATCTTCTCTTATTCCCGTATCCTTTAAAGTCATAATAAGCAGGAAGGATTTTAGCTCAGTTTCTTAACTGTAATCATTGCTTGTAGCTAAGCTGAATATATATTTAAAAAATAAAAACAACACTGAAACAAAGCAGATATGTGAACCTCACAAATGCTTCAAAATAATTTCCTACATTATTATAAGCATTATGGATTAATAAAGATTGCACACAGAGGTTACTAGTGAGCATTACTGAAGCCTGCTGTTATAATAAAAAACGCAGATCTTCTACACATACTTGTGTATACAAGAAGCCTTGTAAGTCAGATAAATGTTATTCCTTCCCTAAGCTTCACGTGAATGTTTATGTAACAAATAAATGCATCTGTCAGATTATACAGGGATTCAAAGTACAATAATAAGATATCACATAAAACGTTTAATCATCATCAGGAATGTTGTTGCTCTGCTTAGAAGGTTGCAATTTACCTGTTACAATCTTGAATGCAGTCACTGCAGTTGCCTTCTTTGAAGTAACATGCCGCTCTGTTTGAGTACAAGATACTTAAATCATCCGGACTTCGTTCTCCTAAAAGAAGTTACAATTACAACCAAAGACCATTAATAAAATGACACTCAAGAATTAAAGCATTTGTATACAGTAAGTTGTACTGCAGCGATGCAGTCTGCTCTTGATGCAAAGCCGGAAGGAGCTTTCCTTTATTATATCACCTAGAATACTTAGTTATTCAAACACAAAGAAACGCAAACATCTCTGTCCCGAGAAGTTAAAAGAGTATTTCACTCATCTTCCTCATTTTGTATTACGTGAATTATCCTCTAGTGGCAATGACTAAGTATTCACTGCACAGTAACTTGTGCCAAAAATCCAGGGATAGGCTAGGTTAGTTCATCTGCAGTTCCTTCAAATCACATAAACAACAATTCTAAATTTAAGCGTAAGGTATCACACTTACCGACACTGATGACATATTCAATTGCTTCTGAGTATTTGGGCACAGCTTCTCCAAACTGCCCACTCCTAAACAACTCATTTCCTTCACTTTTCAGTTTTGCAGCAGCTGGAGGAAGCGAAGTTGAATGGGCAGAACCAGCTGGCAGGGACCCCGCGCCATGCGATCTGGAGGACTGGCCGGCTTCAGGGTTTTCACTTGTTTGGTTGCTGTTTAAATAACCGTTGGCTTCACCTTCATGGTCTGTTTTCTGTGATTTTTTCTCCGCTGCGTCTTTTTTTAATCTGCTCTCAGTTGATTCCTTCTGCTTCTCGGTCTCTCTGCCGTCCAACTTGGAGCCACCTCCTTTGCTGTGAAACTTTCTCAGCAGGTTCCCCATCTCAGCCTTCCCCAAAGCCGCCTCGCCTCTTACTGGCAGGACAATTTCTGCAAGGAAGTTAATCAGCTGAGTTAGAGCTTGCATCATCAGAAGAAACTACTGCCATGCCAAACGAGGGGTGCACTTCCAGAGAATACAGCGCAACAAAGCTGCATTTCACAAAGACTGATTTGCCTCAAAAAGCACAGGACAGTTCCTACTTAGCAGTGATCTGTAATGAATACCAAGAAAGCATTCCTGTGAAATCGCATTTCTCCCTGCTGAGCACCAGGGAACGCCCCTGTTCTGCAGTGTCAGAATGGAACAGAGCTCACCTTGGAATTAACTCTTTAAATACTGAATATTAAAATAGCAACACCGATTTTCCAAGACCAAATCAAAATCTTTGCAGGTTAAAACCAGAACACACGACCAATAAAACAGTGATGTTACACATTTTAGAATTCTCTCCTTCCTGTAGGAGGAATAAAATTTCATACAACATTCTCAAAAAGGCTTCATTTAAACTAAGTTCAACGAGCCTTTTGTAGACAGTTCAGATCGTTCAATTTTCACCATTACCATTAATTTAAAAAAAAAAAAATCACAGAGTAACAGTATTGGATATTAACATACATAAATCCCTTATTCACCTGAATTATTAGCAGATTACCAATCCAGCATTCAAATACATATTTCAGTGGAAAGCCTGACTATTGAAATTACCAGTTACATTAAGGGACTTCTGCAAACATTTTCTTTTAATTATCACTTGGCACAATTAATTAAAATGCTGGATTTTCCTTTTCCCTTAACTTGATGTGCTCGTCTGCCAAACAGTTTTTCATGTCCTCCTATATTAGAATAATTTCAAATGACTCAAACTAAACTTCTGAAGTTGATAGAATATGAAAGTACATTTTTTGATGCACAAAACGTAACAAATTAAACCAAACAGGATGGGAAAGCATAAGATTTTTGAAAACAATTCATGCCATATGCAGTAGAACTACTGGAGTCTTGTTGCCTATGTATGTCAGCTTTTAGATTCTCTGCTGTCTAATAGACAAAAGCTCTGAATTCATCTCAGCCTCTTTGATTTGAAATACGTTTATTTTTCGGTAAGCTGATACTCTGCAATGAGAACGACGGTACAAAAAATCTGTTCTACTTCCCCTTCCTCCATTTTTATGAAGCTTTATTATTTTTATTTGAGATTTCTGTCCAGCAAAAATGTGGCAATGCTAAATATGCCAAAAAAGAATTTTAATCCACGTTAGCACTAAAAGAACCAACTTAAAATGGAAAGTTATCGAATGCCCTGAAAGGAATATTTGACATTTGTTTACACAATGGATTACATCACTTAAAATGAGTTTTCAGCTACAGAAGGTATATCTCCTTCAGAGCATGGCACAAAATGAAATGGAATGCAGAACGAACAGCAAAATATCTAAGTACACTTCACAATGCATTCACCTCCTATGAAGCCAAGGAATAGTTTCAATCTTTTTTATCCATTCTGGACTAGCTATATATAAAGGCAACTGGAATCACCCTAATCTTGATAGATAAATCTTTAATAATTTTTTATATTTTATATACATATATATAATAATATTTTTGCTTTTGTACAACACTGTGTCAGTTAAACTATTCTGTATTATATGTTCTTGCTGGAGCTGAAACTGAAATGAAACTTGGATTGTTCTAAACCAGAACACATAATGAACAAACTTCTTAAATAATTCCAGTCTCTGATTGTTTAGAAGTAGTCATAAAGAATGGAAAACAACTTACTGGTCAACATTTACACTGACCTTGTAATTGAGGGGTTTTCTTGATTTCAGGAAGTTCACTACAAATTCAATTCTAGAGTTATTTTTCAACAGTGTGTATTTTAACGTGACCTAATTTCTCACAGAGTTTTCAATAGAGCCTAAAAACGACAGTATGATCAGTATAGTATATATCAGTACTAGGCATTACACAAAGTACTTCTAAGTGAGAGTTCCTTCTTCACAACATTCACAATTCTAAAAATAAAAAAATATAAAATGTAAAAGTACACTGAAAAGAGGATTAGGGAATGCAGAATGGCAATTATAATGGTTAACAAGGTGGACAAACATTCTCATAGAAGAGCTCATCAATAAGGCTTCTAACCATAGGGAGAATGGACACAGACACGGTCACTTACTCGAGGCCACAGTGGCAAATGAACTTTCTATTACAGTGAAAGCATGATCACAGACATATTATATCCACTTAATAAAATTTGTTTAGAAAATCAACAAGAGAAACTCAAAGAGTGTTATCAACTATTTGTTTTGGAAGGCTGTCAATCAGTCACTGTGAGGATACCTCCTTTTACTTAAGGGCATAAGTCATTACTTCAGAGGAACAACTCTACCTGGTCAAGATCAGCAGAACACAGTGTGTAATTCATCCACAGTACGTAATTCATCTGCAGAGACATTGTTTTCCCGATCAAATCCTAAACAACATCCCCCCATGAAGAACAATTTTGTTAAAGAAAACAAGGTCACAAGATAGAAGACTGATATATGAGGATGTTCTTCAATCTAAGAATGGTTCCAAATCATGTTAGAGACACCTGATTGGTACTGTCATAATGACAAGGACCTTAAGCTGGTACTAGCAAGTAAATTTAATATCACATAGAAAGTAAATCTAGACGATTAAAGATGCTTAATCTACTTACTGCTATTGACAGAAGATATCAAATTTATTCAGTAATTAAATTGACTTCATATTTGTTTCCAGATGTACTTTAAAACAAACTTAAAACTTTAAAACTACAAAGCTACACAGATGTTTAGGGGCCTGGAGCATCTCCTGCACAAAGAAAAGCTGAGAGCCCTGGGGCTGTTCAGCCTGCAGAAGGGGAGGCTGAGATGTGATCTCATCACTGTTTGTAAATATCTGAAGTGCAGGAGTGAAGTGGACAGGGCCAGACTTCTGTGGTGCCCAGCGACAGGACGACGGGCAATAGACACAAACTGGAACACAAGAAGTTCTGTACAAACACAAGGATGAAATTCATTACTGTGAGGGTGACAGAGCAGTGGAACAGACAGGTTCCCCAGAGGGGCTGTGGACTCTCCTTCTCTGGAGGTATTCAAAGCCCATTTGGATGCTGTCACTTGAGATCTACTGTAGGCATCCTGCTGTAGCAGGGGATTGGACTGGACGATGTCCAGAGGTCCCATCCAGCCCCGACAATTCCGTGTGATTCTCCGTTTCTGTGTGAAAGTACACAGTAATCTATGAAGATGCTTGCCACCTTAATCTCAAATAAACTTAAATATATAACATGAACACACATGACACTGATGTCAGTCGACAAACTTCCCTATGTTTAAAAGCCTAACCTTTCATCAGATGAGAGATGGTAGTCTTCCTGTGGAACTAAAAGACACTTAGTCATCTGAATAGTGCCAATGGAAAGCAACCCCCAATTAACTGATGTGTAGGGCTAGGGATATGATCCATCCTTTCTTCCAAGGTATTTGCTGAGAAGACTTAGTGGATAACAACTGATTTTGAGGATATATTTTCCCTAAACTCTTGTGCAAATAGTGCATTATTAAATCAGCCTTTACAGTCTGTAATTCGCATGTAAGTAGAAGAACATTTGGGTAACTGAAAAAACAACAGACTGAATTAATTTCAAGGTACAGAGTTACATAGGCTGTGGAAAACAGAAAAGCCACAGCTGTCTTGCCAAATTACCTTAAAGTACCAATAAAAAGTGTGGAAACCAACCCAAAGATGTTTTTCTGTGGCATGCTGGAGCCCAGACATGCAGCTGAACCCCAAACAACTTGACAGCACAAGTCTCAATGGCTGTTGTTGCCTTACTTTCTCCTGAAGCCAAGAGTTCCAACTATGCCAGCAGCCTCACCTCAGCAGTGCTGCAGTTAATCACACCCCAATACATTCAGGCCTACTCTGAGCAGTGAATGTAATTTTAATCTTTTTCTTCAGACTGAAATTAATAGGAAATGATATGACATTACTTCTATCTCTGCTGCTTCTTCCACATTCTTCTGCATTTTCCTCTCTTTCTTCATCACCTTCTGAATCCTCTATATCTTGAATAAGTATTCTTTTTCCTCTGCCTTCACTCTTAGATCCAGGCTTTAATTCTTTCAGTTTCTTTTCAATTTCTAGCAGATTTTTCTGCAATAGAAAAATTAAAAGTTACAGCAAAAGCCTTTATTTCTAGAAAATGCATTCTGTTAAGTAATATACAAAAGATCCTGAAGAATTATCCAGATAAATATTATCAATATAAAACCAGAGAAAATAAACGTGACTTTTCAGTCAGTATCAAAATCATGATTGACACTGAATTTCTGCCTCTTTGAAACTCAGAATAAAGCACCTAAGTAAATATGTATCTTTCTTTTCTTAAGCGTAACCAAATAGCTGAATAAACATATCATGCTATGATGATATCTGGCATGGTCTACTCAGAAAAGCCACACTGAAAATAGGCTTTGTAGAGACTCTGAAAAAGCCTAAAACCAGTTTATCAGTGCTTATGCTATGGAGAACTCTGTGTCTGATGGATATTTGATAGACTAATGTAACCAACAGAAATAGAATCACACAGAATCACAGAATTGTAGGGGTTGGAAGGGACCTCCAGAGATCATCGAGTCCAACCCCCCTGCCAAAGCAGGTTCCCTACAGTAGGTCGCACAGGTAGGCATCCAGGCGAGACTTGAACACTTGAAGGAGAACCACAAGTGGTAACAACTTCTTAGCAGTGTAGCAGGACACTGCTGAACAATGAAAAATTTTGTTTCTCTTGTAACATCTACAAATTAGACAGAAGGTTTCTCATTCCTTAAATATTTTTGGATTAGTGAAAAAAAAAATGCCCCAACAACACTTCACACTTTCAGAACAGAGTAAATACACCTAATATTAAGCACCTTCTGGTTTTGTATTCACTGCTGTACAAAGAAGTGCTGTTTCAGTACTCACTTCAACAAGAAAAAGATAAACAAGGATGGGAAAAAGCCAAGATTCATTGAAAAATTGCTGTTACTGACATGCAATGTACCTTTCTTTCAGTGACTCTGCATTTAAACATTCATGTTGTTTGTGTTCTACATACTGTTTAGCTCAAGAGGGTTTTGAGTATCCTTCTAGTAAAAAGGAACTGAAAAACACGTCCTGCCAAGCACTGTATCACCTCTAGGTGTCTCAGCCAAGGCAGAAGAGCTGGCACAGATAAGGACAAAGAACCGATACTGTTTCAGCAACGAGAAGCATTACTCAGCTGAGTTACCACTGCTTTTGGATCTCTGAAGAGCGTATTCACAATGAATACCATTATCAGAAGTCTCAGCACAGCCTTTGCACAAAGACTTCTGAGGAGTTTGTCAGTATAGACTGAGAAGTTCAGTGTTATAAAGGGTAAAACAAAAAGCAAAAGAGCTCTTTTAGCAGTCAAGACAAATGTGTTTGAAAAGATAAAGAAGCAGGTAAGTAGATTCCTTGGTTGATGCGAACTCTGGAGCTAGTCACACTACTAATGTGAACTGTTCTTGCTAGGAAGTTATCTGCAAGAACAGGCATGAATGCAAAGGTCGTTAATTTGACATATAGGCTTAGATCTCTCTGACTTTTCTGGTGGAAGCAATAGCAGTGGTCAAGTAACTCCACAGAAAGAAGAAGCAATCAGCAAGCTGCTAGCGTTTTAGAATGTGCCAGCAGTAAGAACCAAATAGAATTCACGTGATGAGACAATTCCCCAAAACTGAGGGGTAGCAGCATGATGGACAAGCCAATTGCAGCTTAGTATCAAAATTGCCCAGTACTGAAAACTCTCAGGGCAGGTGGTATCCATATTCAAAGCCGTAAATCACTCGTAAGAAAATACCAATGAAATGACAAGAACCAATCTTGTCCTAAGTAGCTGAAGTAGTAGTTGTACAAGGACCACATCCTGACACTGAGCTTCCAAATAAAGCATCCTGCTCTCCTAGGTGCCTATTCATAAAGTATGCAAGGTTGGTTTGTTTGTTTTTTACCGGCCTGCAGACGAGAAATGAGATTCATAACACTGAACACAATGAAGTAAAGACAGAACTTTGGTCTTCTCCTTTCAGGTTAGCTTTACCACCGCAACAATAAAATGTCTGGCATCTCTTTTGAATTCTTCTTGTGAATTACATATCAAAGTGTTCAAGTGTATTTATCCCAATGGATCTTTTCGACAGAAATTTTAGCCAATGCACTAACACTGTGAGCCTGTTCAGCAGCTATATGCCAGGCACCTGGATTACTTTAATACAAAAGACTTCAGCACCTACAGGTTCTCACAACTAAGTACGAGAAGATTTGGTCACATTCAGGTACCAACTTCCTACCACAAGCACCTAAGTGCTCTTGGGAAACTCATCACTGGCACAGTAGATAATTGTGTCCTCAAACTTAAGATTCAAATCAAATAATATAAATGATAAGCACTATTCTGCAACTGCCTACAACGTTTTTCAAGTAATATGCAAGTCACTTATCTTTACCTTAGCTACAGCATTTTCTGGTTCAATGCACAGTACTGTGTTCAGATCTCTCATAGCTGCCTGGTAATTCTTCAGCTGATTGTAAACAGTGGCACGGCGCAACAGAGCTACAAAGGAACAGCATGTATTACATAAATTTTTAAAGCATAAAGTGAAAAACTATTCATTATCTTTCTATAAATATGAAGTGTAGAACAATTTCTAAAATTTCTGCATTTGCTTCATAATGAGTGGCTTACTGATTCTCTTCACTGTTTTTAGCAATCTGATTCCATGACATCTTTTGAGATAGGAATCATGACTTGTGAATCATAGAATCACCAAGATTTGAAAAGACCTCAAATATCATCCAGTCCAACCATCCACCTACCACCAATATTTCCCACCAAGCCATGTCCCTCAGTGCAACATCTGCATGTTTCTTGTACACATCCAGAGATGGTGACCCCATCATCTCCCCAGGCAGCATATTCCAGTGTCTGACCACTCTTCTGGAGAAGAAATTTTTCCTGATATCCAACCTGAACCTCCCCTGGAGGAACTTGAGGCTGTTCCCTCTCGTCCCATCGCTAGTTATGCAGGAGAAGAGGCCGACCCCTGCCTCACCACAACCTCCTTTCAGACAGTTGTAGAGACCAATAAGATCTTCTCTGAGCCTCCTCTTCTCCAGACTGAACAATCCCAGCTCCTTCAGCTGCTCCTCACAGGACTTGTGTTCCAGACCCCTCACCAGCTTCACTGTGAAGTATCTTCTCATGTTTTTCCAATTTGTCCACTCCTCACGTGCAAATACAGTTAGCTGCACTCAAGCCTTTACTTTAAGAAAGGATTAAACCAGCAACTTTCATTGTTTTCATGTTGCTTTTAAGATAATTAATGCTTCAGTATAGGTACTATGTAAACAACTGCACAAATATAAGAGGGTATATACTTATGATATAAAAAACAGAAGTTAGCTCCACACTGTTGCATAGGAATAGCCATCACGGAACAACAGAGTAGACTGCTTAAAACTTCCCTGACTTCCAAAATACTGTCAAAATTACTTTGGGAAGCTAATTTCCTTCTTCTTCATACTTGGAACTCCACTCAGTGAAAGCAACTAACAACATGAATGGATACAAATAACAATTTTATTTGCTAGGAATAAAATAATACGTAGAATGACACATTTATATTTAACTCTACCTTTTACATTGCCAGGTTCCATATCTAGCACCTTCTCACAATCCTTCAAAGCACTGTCCCAGTCTTGAAGTTTGATTTCTGCTTGAGCTTTGTTATTGTATGCAGCTACAGTGGGCAGTACAGATATACTCCTGCAAAAGAGTATTGATCATGCTGGGCCCATCATTAGGAAGTCTGAATATAGAAGCAATGTACTATTGGAATCTGTAAACAGTATTGTTACAACATTAATGCTGATACTAATTCAATCAAAGTGGTTAGGGACTTCTTGCAACAACAGAGACGATAATCCACCAACTATGTTTACTATCTTCAGGGCTCCCACTGCTCATCCATATAGATTCAAGCCAAACTGTCAAATGATATCTTTAGAGTATCAAAAATCATAGAATCAATTAGGTTGTAAAAGACCTTCAAGATCACCAAATCCAGCCATCAACCTGACCTACCTAACAGTCTCATCATTAAACCAGTGGGGCAGCCTGTTCCAATGCTTGCTCACCCTCTCCATGAATAAATAACTCCTAGCACCCAATCTAAACCTTCCCTGGAGCAACTTGAGATCATTTCCTCTTGCCCTACCACGTGTCACCTGAGAAAAGAGACCAACACCCACTTCGCTGCAACCTTCCTTTCAGGTAGCTGCAGAGAATGAAGTCTCCCCCCACCCTCCTTTTCTCCAGATGAAACAGTGCCATTTCCTCAGTCATGAGGGAGTGTAAGTCCTGTTTTCTAGTCCATTTACCAGCTTTACTGCTGTTCTCTGCACATGCTGGAGCAACTCCGTGTACATCTTGTAATGATGGGCCCAAAACTGAACACAATATTCAAAATGCAGTTTCACCTGAGCTTCATACAAATGGACAATCACTTCTCTAGTCCTGCTACCCACACTATTTCTGTTACAGGCTAGGATGTTACTGGCCTTTTGGGTCACCTGGGCACCTTGGCTGCAGCAGCCATGACACGGTAGAGTTTAACATTCTCGAAGCAAGCAACAGTATCCTCATGGCCAAATAGGTAAAATGTGGACTACCTAAGTGGGCAATAAAGTAGAAAGAAAACTAACTGGACTGTTGAGCTCGAAGAAGTGTGACAAGACATATGAAGTCCAACTGGCGACCAGTTATTAGAGGCCTCCCTGCAGGACCAATACAACTTAACACCACCATCTCTAAGATGGAACAGAAGGCTCTCCCAGGAAGCTCCTCGCTGATACACAGTTGCAGGGGGAATAGTCCATAATACAGCAGAGACAAGTAAGGCTTTAACAAGCCAGAGAAACAAGCTCACAAACTTCACAGTAAGCTCAAAAAAAAACCCCAAGAAACAACAGCAAATGCAAAATCCTGGACTACAAATAGAATACAGCACTAATAAAGGCAAGATTCAGTTGGCACTTTTTTAATCCAGTGCCTACATAAGTTGTGGTTTAAGCTGAGCACCACACCGTTGTTCTCTCCCTCCCTTCTCTCCCAGCAGGATGGGGGAGAGGATCCAGAAAAACAAAGCAGAACTCATGGGCTGAGATAAAACTAATTACTAAGATAGAGAAACGGATAACAGTTATGACATATGCACACACATATATATAAATGTTTATAATAGGTGATGCACAAGCAATTGTTCACAATCTCCCAACCCATACCCAGTTAGCCTATGAGCAGCAGAAGAGAGCAAGATGAACTCCCATCCCTTCCAAAACACTTTCTGCTTGATGCCATATGGCATGGAATATCCCTTTGGCCTGTTAAAGCCAGCTGTCCTCATTCTGTTCCTTCCCAGCTCTGTGGGCCCTTTGATGAGAATGGCCTTGGCTCTGTACAAGACTGCTTAGCAGCAGCTATAAACACTGGTGAATTATCAGCATTGTTCTTCTCCTAGAACCAAAACACAGCATCCTGCCAGACAATTCTGTCCCAGCTGAAACTGAGATGATATGCTTTTCCTTGGACTGCTACTAATTACACAGTTATGCTTGTCACACACAATTATTTTTCTTTCTCCTAAGCACAGGTTATTAAGTCAGTTTTTAAAAATAAATCTATCTGATCTATCTCCTCAATAAATAAAAATTAGAATCAGGATGCAACAGTGCTATATGGATTCTTCTGCAAAATCCCTTCACCCTGTTGAAAATAATTGTCACCATAGCTAGCAAAACAATGCTCACAGGTAAATGTTATTAAAATAAAGGAACGAGCTGCTTACTCACCGAGTGTAATATGTCACTGCTTCCACATAATCCCCACTGGCAAAGGCTTCATTGCCCTTTTCTTTTTCCCGAGTAGCAATAAAGATCTTCTCTTTCTTTGTCATGCCTATAAGAAGGTATTTATACTTGTTACAACCACCAGTTTGCACAGATGCAACCAAAATACTGTCAGCTAAAATACTTTGAATGTTATATTCATTATTTTTAAAAGAATCTGAATTATAAAAAGACAGAATTGACTTATAATTTCTATAATAAAAACCTAGATCCCTCTGATGACACATTCTGAACACAAGATGAATTGGTTAACCTCTAGCAGTGGATCATAGCAGCAGAAGTGTGCTTTATATTTTAACTTAGCTCTCTCAACCTAAGCACGTTAAAATATTTTAAGCAATTATTAAGACAACGATATTATATTTTTAAACATGAACTTCTACGAAATTTTAGCAACTCTAGGTACTGAAAAATAAAGACATCTCTATAATACAATTTGATTTGCATTCACATTTGACAACAGAGCACTACAATCAATGAAAATTAAAAAATATGCTTCTAGGACATTACCAGTTGTGTTTATTTTCTTTTCAATTAGAGGTAGACTCGGTCTAATAGAGAATCTTGCTTTTGAGTTATTTTCTTCACTGCTTTCATCAATTTTAGAACACTCCTTTTCCACATCGAACCTTAAGTTAACACAAATAACAAATACAACAATGTTGCAGAAGAAAATTCCTCTATTTTCAGAACGGCGTGCAGTATTTCCATTATAAACCAAAGCTAAGCAGGCATAAAGGCAGCGATCCATTACTCATTACTTGTTAGGTAAAAGATGTCTAGTCTTACCTCCTTTCCTTGTGTTATTGTTCGTTTTTCCCATATCTATGTGCACATACATACATACAAACATACATACGTACATATATGTACACACAGGTGCACAAATGTGTGTAAACATACATACATTTAAACAATAAACAACAAATATTCCTTCATCCTCCCTTCTTGTTTAAAACAAACAAAACCAAGTAACTAAAAATCAGCAAAATATCTGCCTCCCCTCCTCACCACCTCCAAATAAAGGCAGGTGAAATTTATGAAAACTGCATCTTCAGGCTCAATTCCAGTCCTGTCAAATATCTGTATTAACCTTTATTGAAAACACTGAATACACAGCTTCAATGTGACTAACAGCATAAACTTGAGAGAGGTTTCCAAACAGTCTCAGATATTTCTAAGGTTACTCTGAGGTAGCTTCTGAAAAGTGCTTAGGAATTTATACTGAATAAAAATTGCTGCTGTAATCCTACAAAACAAATACATAATAACCAATTCCTATGCTACACCGCTTCTCTATTTCTGACTCAATGGAAAATAGCTTTGTTTTCACAATAATCTCAACAACCTGAATAATTTATTTCTGAAATGGGACATCATTCAGAAAAATTACTCAATTCAAAACCTCTTCAGGTAAGACTAACTGTGCTCCCTTTTAAATCTGATCTTTCACTACTTTCACTTTTTCATTATAAATTAATTACACTTCAAAACAATGATTTTTAAATAAGTAAAAACTTTCTTGGTCAGGGATAGTCTAAACAACTTCTGCTTCAGTGTACCCACATAATCTAAACTACTTCCTATATACAGGAAAATCCACTATTATCAGCATGTTAAAGGACAAAGGTTGAGCACATACATAAAATTGCAAGTAATATTAAAAAATGATTACTTCAAATGATACAGAGTAAAAAAGGATGAAAAATAAATTGTTGCAGAAATGATTTTGATAACCTGCTTATTTAACCACCTTTGAGCAAGAAGGCCACAGTTTTTGGAGTGCATATTCATGACAAGGGCTTGGAGAATGTGCCCTACAGGGAGCAATGAAGGAACTGGGGCTGTTTAGTCTGGGGAAAAGGAGGCTGAGGGGAGACCTTATTGCTCTCTCCCAGTACCTGAAAGGTGCTTACAGCAAAAGCAGGGTTGGTCTCTTCTCACTGGTGACAGGTGACAGGATGAGGGTAAATGGCCTCAAGTTGTGCCAGGGTAAGTTTAGGTTGGATATCAGGAAACACCTCTTTACAGAAGGGTTGTTAAGCACTGCAATAGGCTCCCCAGGGAGGTGGTTGAGTCACCATCCCTGGATGTGTTTAAAAATCATTTGGATGTGGTGCTCAG
This sequence comes from Lagopus muta, assembly GCF_023343835.1. NCBI lineage: Eukaryota > Metazoa > Chordata > Aves > Galliformes > Phasianidae > Lagopus > Lagopus muta. The sequence goes on from NC_064435.1 coordinate 21,151,399, forward strand.
GGATGTGGTTTAACAGAATGTTGTTAGTTAGGGTAGTATGGTTAGGTCATGGTTAGACTTGATGATCTTCAAGGTCTTTTCCAACCTGAGCAACTCAATGATTCTGTGATCCTATGACAATATACTACATGCAAGTCTTAAGCAGACAGGATTTCTGTAGAGTTTTTTTGGTGGCAGAGTGAGATATTAAAAATTTTCATCAACAACCTCACTGTCTCTAGATTAAGCTCCCCACCAAGAGCACTGGAAATATCTTCAGTCTGATTCTACGACTCTGTGATCCTACAGCACCATTTAAAGAGCTGCAGGGAAGCTGTTACTGTCCATAACACAGAATTGTACCTCTTTCACATTCAATAATTTGGGGACATCAATCTGTGATGTGTCACCATTATTTTATTTTGAAAATGTGATAAATTAAGCTATCTTTAATAACCTAACCTGCTTTAGGTACCTCCATAGGCTTTATATTTTGAATGTTAAAAAAAAAAAAAGAAGAAATATTAAACAAAATCACATTTTATCTGTATTTTTCTGTTGACTTATTATATTTCACACCACTTGGATAGAAGAAATACCGACTAACTTCCTTTCAGTTGGTAGCACCACAGTGCATCATTTGCAATTTAACAGAACTGTTATGAAAAATCTAAGTTTCATTGAAGCAGTTTCCTGAAAAACTAACCTTAATGCTGTGTTTCTGGACAAATAAACCACTGTGTTTCATTATAAAGTAAGTAAGAGTTAATCAAAATTAAAATATAAAAATATAAAGGATTTGACATACTTATCCCATTCACTGTAATCCCGTGGTACATTTTTCTTATTTCTTTGTTTGTTTTGGAACTTTTCATTCTGAAAAAGAAACAGCCAGCCTATAAGATAATTTCCAAAAGAAAAAACACTTTTTTTTTCTGTAATAGATATCCCTACTAATTAACAGTCATAACTAATTTCAGCACAGTCTTGAATATTTAATTTGTGTAGCTTTAATGAACATCTTTATGCATTTGTAATCAGACTTTCTCTGCACTGCCCTGTTACACATCCTGTTATCCACGAGGCACTGGATAAATTTTTTCACACAGGACACTGCTCTTTCTAAAAAGTATACTGAATTGCCATCTTCCAAACTGTATTTTCAACACAGCAAGGAACTTTATTTACTCTTGGGAAACTCCGCCTCTGTAATGAGATGTCTAATGCTGAGATTGAATCACTAACCTCATTTTAGGCTTGCCATTCCCAAGAGAATGCAATGCACAGTTTCTCAGAGACTCTGGAGGCTTCCAAACAAGCATAAAATGGACATTTGCTTTGACTTTTAGATAGCATCTTTATACTTCTTTGACTCATTCCAACTGAGCTAATTTCCAAGATGATTTATGCTCATTCTTACTTTTAGACAAGGTCCACCACTGGTATTTGCTTCACCTAGAATTTATCCTTAGGATAATTTATCCTTCAACAATCCACCACAATAACTGACTCACCTGGCATATATTGCAACCCATCTCCTATCCCAGTGGAACATATTTCCATAGCTGTCACCTTTGGCATCTTTTCCCCCTTTGCCAGACCGTTTCTGATACGTCTCTCCCTGCTTGTTGACTCCAACATTCAACAAGGTGTGGTTCCAAACAGGATTCCATTGTGGAACATCCAGTTCAAAACATTCCCATGTATGCTTTGCTGTTTGTTCAACCCTCCTCTTACCTTTGCAATCCATCTCTCACCAAGTTAGACCAGTGTAATTGTTTGTAGGATTGCAGATTTACAATTATGTGGGTTCAAACAATTTGACAGAGATTAAAGTGCAACCCCTAAACATCTGTACCAGTGCAAGTGACACGCGATAAACTGAACCAAGGAAACCAGCAGCAGCAACCTCTTAAACTAGATTTACCGGTGGTGGCACTGTTACAAGGAAATACTTCCGCAGTTGAATATAAGCACCTCAATTTACATAATGCAAATGTGTGCCTTCCTATAAACACTTGCAGCTATCTATAATGCTAGGTTACATAAACTTTTGTAGTATGTGACTCCAGAATTACACATAATGTTCTCAGTTGTTCAAGAAGCTAGACAAAACGACAAACACGTTTAGTGATTAATGCATGTTTGGAGAAGGTAACCTAAATATGGCTTCCTAGAAAATGACATCATTATGTATGCATTCTGTACGTTACAAAGCTTTTTTCAAATGTAAGTACATTGCTTAAATGAGCATATAGTTAAACTCAGAAGAAAACTCATGATGTATTACACACAAATGCAACTTTAATACAGCAAGAGAACTACAATGTGTCCTTTAATGGAATACAGCAGAAGTGTTGATGCAAAATTTCAAAAATCCTTAACATGCTAGGTCTCAAATTCTTGAGGTCATTGTAACCAAACCATGGCTACAGCAGAGTCAGGAATTTCTCATTTTTTCTCATCCAAGAGCCTCTCAGGAAAAGGTTATGCTTGCATGCTGTGCTAACGTTTCTCTGGTACTTGGTATTATAGGCAGAAAACCAAAAAAATCCTCTGCCACTGTCATGTTTCTTGGTAGAACTCTCAACGCACGGATCCCACAGCGTCTGTAGCTCAGTGAATAATTTTTGGACCAAAAAATGGAGCTCAGACTGGATTTAGTTCAGATGCAAAAACTTGTCCTTGGATATCTGCTGGGTCCCTTGTGATAGAAGTTACTATTCTAAGCCAGCTAACCAGTACTCTTTTTCAATTTGGAATATCCAAAATAATACAAGGGCTGTATAGATAACATCACAGAAGAGTTTCCTAAAACAAAACTTGCAATGTGTGTTGCACGTCCTGCACTGTAATACTGTGTTTGGCAAAGAACCTACATCTGCTGAAATTTCATCCACACTGCTTAGTGGAAGTGAATACTTCTAAGCCCATACTTCTAGAATGTGGTTTAGTTCTGTCCTGGAGAAAGTGAGCAAAACTAATGATTAAGCAATGTGGACAATCAGAAACAGAAATAATCAAGCTGTCTTCCTGATCCTCTTTTATTTTGCAGTATACATGTAACCTCAAAATCCAAGGCAGTGTGAAAAAAAAACAGGATTATTAATACAGAAACTTCTGTAAGAGAGGGAAATTCTGTTATAAAGCTCACTCTTCATTCATTTGTAGAAAATATGTCCCATGACTCCACACTAGTAAAAAAAAAAAACGCCTGCAAAATAAACCTAGTATATACCGTTTAACACTACTGAAACATGAACTGTACATAGAAAAGGGTGTTTAAGATTTGCTTCAGAAATTAACTCTTTATCAAGATTAAAAGATAGTTACAAGATGCATGCCAGTATGTAAGAGGCAGCTTTGTTTAAGCATTGGTCTCTTACTAGACAGCTTAAAGGGTTTTATTTTCTGGTTAATAAAATAAATCTAGAGGTTCAAGGGATAGAAGTTCTTAAAATCTGAATTTACTGATCTTAGAAAGACATCATTAACATACTTATGTAAAAATACTGTTTTAGAAAATTGGAGATACCTGGAAAGCAGGAAGACAGCTGCTGGAACAACGAATAGGGGGCAAGTTATCTTGTCCTTCATGCAATGTGCCTGTTTTCAAAACCTGTGGCTTATCATCTTCATTCATTTCTGCCACCCAGCTCTGAAAATAAGTAAGAATCCATACCACAAAGCTGTACAACAGATACACATCGTAGTCTACAATGACCCTGCAACTATCCTTACAATACAAAGCTCTTAATAAGGAAAAGCAATTCAGAGGAAGATTAAAAATCAAGCTTAAAATCAAGCTTAAAAAGCTTAAACATAAGCTTAAGTTCCTTAAATTAAAAGGGTTATTTCTGTTCATAACTTTGCCAATTCAAGAAAACTTAATGATGAACAGAGTACAAGTACACCTTCCTTTATCATCTTTTAGAGTCCAAAAAGGGGAACCATTATAAGAGAAACATGCAAAAATAAAAGCAGAAGTGCTTCTTATCATTCAGAAGCACTTGGAGAATCATCCTTAAAAGACTGGAAACAAATAGTCTCAAAAAGAAATAGCATAATTTGATTAGAACATGCTATGAACAAAGTTGCCTGTAACCCTCCAGATTCAGAAAGCAACAAAAAGCATTCACCCGTCTTTTCATATAATGTATTTAAAAATAGTTTTGCCTAGTTTCTCATAAGATTAGTTTTGCTGCTTCACTTTCTCCTACATAATTCAAAGCATGTTTGTTTCTGGGCCATAAAAAGCATTACTTCACTACTTAAGGAGCATGGCCACCAGGTCAAGGGAGGTGATCCTCCCCCTCTACTCTGCCCTTGTCAGGCCTCACCTGGAGTACTCTGCCCAGGTCTGGGCTCCCCAGTACAAAAAAGACAGTGATCTCCTGGAGAGAGACCAGCAGAGGGCCACAAAGATGATAAAGGGCCTGAAGCATCTCTCCTTTGAGGAAAGGCGGGGTTATCTGGGTCTGTTCAGCCTTGAGAAAAGAAGCCTGAGAGGGAACCTTATTAATGTTTATAAATATCTTAAGTGTGGGACAATGCCTAAGCTCTTTTCAGTGGTCTGTGTTGACAGGGCAAGGGGAAATGGCCATAAACTGGAGCATAGGAAGTTCTGCACAGTGAGGGTGACAGCACAGTAACAGGATGCCCAGGGAGGTTGTGGTTTCTTCTGGAGATATTCAAATCCTGCCTGGATGCCTACGTGTGCAGCTTACTGTAAGGATTCTGTTTTGGCAAGGAGGCTGGACTCGATGATCTCTGGAGGTCCCTTCCAGCCCCTACAATTCTGTGATTCTGTAATGTACACATCTGGATTTTCTATCACAGGCAAGACAAGCTACTGAGGAATGACACTACAAGAGATTCTGTTTTTCAGATAAAATAATATAATCTAAAATGCTAATGCCCATCTAGACCTCTTCAATATTTTCAGTTGGAGAAAGAGATCTTCAGTTCCTACACTGAACAGTATAGAAAAGTCATCTGCTCTTTCATGAACAGATTGTGGAAAGTGCTTTTCCTATACGCAGTTTGCAATTGTTTTGAGCTTTTTCAAATGAATAACAAAAACAAATATGTTCTGTAGAGTTATAATGGGTATTAAAGATTCATTAGCATTATCTCAATAAATATTAAAAAAGAAAACCACAAAAGAACCTTTCTATCATTTCCTCACCTCAGTTAATCAAATAATCACTTTCTACTTAATCACAAGATGCGGTTGAACAACCACTCACGACTGATAAAACAAAGAGATTACATTACTGACCACTATAAATTAGAGTCATACTGTACCATCAGTTCATCATTAATTGTTTCCCATTCTTCAGCTGTAAAATCAGCTGCTGTAGCTGCAGGTTTATCTTTTCTGAGAACTCTGCTCCCTGGAGCTAAATGTTCAATACGCTTTTCACAAAACAATGTCAGGTCAGGATAACATCCCTCTTCACCAGACCTTTGAAATGAACACATGTGTAAGTTACACAAGAGAACTAAATTATGCTGCACTCCCCACAAACGTCCCTATTTTTCTGTATACAGTGACTATAGAGTGCTATTTTCCTGTTGCAACTGAAATCTATCACCCCTTGATTTTGATCAGAAAATTTCAGTTAAGCATTTTCCAGCAGAGATACAAACACAGTTCCAGGTACTCACAAAAAATGTCACTGTAATTTTCAGCAACAGTGGAACAGGCATAGCACTTGATATTGCCACAAATAGGAAAGATGTGCTTCTGTAAAAACGCAGTAGCAAAATTTGAGAAAAAGCTGGCATGATTTATCAAACCTCTTTCATGGGTTAAATGAGGACTTGAATTTCTAACTCTCCATTTAATCATCTGGACACTTTTAACACAATTACTTTCACAGCGCATTTTAACTTCAAGTTTTTAAAAGGGAAACTCACAAAGAGATCAAGAGAAATCGAATGGGAATACAATTAGTAATAAAGTTTAGAAAAGATAACATTTACCTTAGTACCTTGAGAATCTTTTCCAGGTGTTGAACGTCTGTACATTTTTCAATGAACTTGTAGTCGAGATGACCAATAGGTATTTGATATGTTTTAGTAGTTCCTTGATCCAGCGAATACATTACTGGCTCATCACCCGTAACTAAACATTAAAAGAAAAAAAATCTCCGGGCACTTAGATGTATTTTGAAGCGATGCTAATTTAAGGAATAGCCGTGTTCACGCCACAAAGTACCATCTGCGGTAGAATTATTGCTACAAAAGAAAAATTTCCGATTTCGAGACCTGATAACACAACTTGCTCTTCTCAGAGGTCTACAGAGAGAAGCAGCAATCGCAACATAGCAACCGTTGCTATGTACAACATGGCGGCCGGCGGCGCGGAGGTGATCGACAGAGAAGGCTCAGGAACCCACACAGCCACCTCCTTGCGAGGCGCCCGCAGAGCCCCTCCGGCTCTGTGCGGAGGTAACGGCGCTGCACGACGGCCCACGACACCCACCTGTCTGAGCGCCGAACAGCCCTGGCCTTCACCGTGGACGCTCGCCTGGCCTGCGCATGCGCAACGGAGCGATGGAGAAGGAGAGCTGCGCGGCGGTGTAGGGCGCGGACAGGAGGCGCCTCCCGCGCATAGGCTGAGGGGTGCGGCGAGCCCTGGCAGCGCACGGTCTCTGGACTTGCAGCGCTGCAGCGTTCTGGCTATTAGAAACGCGTCCCACTGTTTTAATTTATATTTTATTAAATATAATTTCCAGCATTGTACTGATAAATGAAAAGGTTCTTTGGTCTTAAAAATGATTTGACTTCAGGGTATTCTCTTCAGAAGTATGGCAGTTGGGTTTCTGGTTTCATAAAACATCACTGGTTTGCTTTCAGTGTATTTTATTCAGTCTAAATTGGTCCGATACTCTTCCAAGTGCCTTGAGCCTCACCACTGCTCATAACCTTACATTACCCTCACTAAAACCCATCCATGTGCTTTCTGCAGCAGGCTGCCCACTCCCCAGCAGCGGTATCATACTGTACTGACAGCAGTGAAACGACACTTTTGTCTTTCAACAGCGTCATCAGCACTAGCATCAAAATTTAGATCTGCAAGCATTTAATCAGGCTGAATTAGCATCAGACACAAAGCAGCAGTGTTTTCTAAGACACATCAGCACAATGGGTATTTTAGTATCACTTAGCAAATATTCTGAACAGGTAAAGGAACGCAAAAGGTTTGGGCTTATCAGTACAAAACAACAACCACTTCTTATTACGGACTCATGACAAAAGCAAAATGATGTTATTTCAGTTTTACCTCATCTTTATACTACAGACCTACTTATTTTGGTGACTACAAGCAAGGTCACAAAGCAGACTAAGAATTTGCATTTATGCATATAATTTTTATCCTGATTTAGGTCCTGTCGAGTTCAAATCCAAATTTCAGACCTGATTTTGTGTTGCCTTCAATATGTCTTCACTGGGATTTATTCAAACCAAGATTTTATGTAGTTCACAGGAGTCCAAAAAACATTGAAAAGAGTTAAAACACAGGTAAGGTTTAGGCAAGAGTTGTGAAAACAAGGTTAGCACTTAACTCAAAAATGAACACAATACTAATGAATTTAACAGATTAAAATTTAAGTAACAAATCCGCTTCTGAAAGTATTATAGATAGAATTGTGATGGTATGACAAGTAATACAGTAAAGTTTAATATTTAAATATCTTAAACCACAAAATTATGCATTTATACACCAATGGATTTACAGAGCAAAGTTGCCAGAAATACTGAAGTATAAAATTAATGCATCTTCAGGTCAAATCACCGGGCATCAAAAACCACCACTGGAATTGTGCAGTTAAAGAAAAATGTGTTGCAGTTCAAAAAAGATCCAGGAGAGGAAAGGGGTCAGGGAGAACGAGAAGAGAGAATGCATAAATCTGAAGTCACAAGTAACTGTATAAATAATTTCTGAAATGCTCTGATAATTAACCCTCTAACACTTTCCCTTTTTAAAAGGCTGTATAATAGCAAACATTCACAGTATTCACAAGATTATTAACTGTAGTTTTCTTAAAAAATGGAAAACTAAAAGTACCAAAAAACAAGGTCCTGAATTAAACTCCAGAGGTGTCCCTATGGTAGTTTGATGTGTTGATTTTTGGTCTTGAAGGATCCTTGCATCATTACTCTCATTTTCAGTTTTCTTACACACCTTGCCCCCACGGCTTCCCAAATGCATTCAATTCCCTTTGCAAAAGGATACATCTTTTTGTTCTTTTCTTGTACATTATTCTGTACCCACATTCTCGGCATCTGATTGGATCTCTTGCCTTTATTTCATTTTCAGTATGACATTCTGATATGATGGAGAAAGAGAATGGCAACGGATGAGCAAAAACAGTACTGCTAAAGCACAGATAACTTTCAGAAATACTAATGCTCAAATTCTTTTTACTGGCAAATAAAGCATAATAGAAAATAATTGCACTGAATTTTAATAAGTAACAGAATTATCTTAATATACTGTTAAGAGGAAAAAAAAAGGATTGGCAAACATATTGCTAAAAATTATCTAAACATTATTGTACAGAATACATTCCACAGTCAAAACTCCACTAATGAAACCTTCATCTCAGCCCCTCTCAGACACCAAGTTTATCTTCCTAAGCAAAAATTTTTCAGAGGTCTTTAAAGGGGCTATTCAAAAGCTCCAATTTTCACTTTGTTAACTTACGTATAGGTAAGAGAAAATGTGACTCCTGCACATTAATAAAAGTTGAGTGACAACACTGTATTTCCAAAAAACCTTGGGTCTAAGATGCAATAAATAAAAGTTCCACTATCATCCTCTAGAAACGCAGGACCTCCACAAAGCAACAGAAGTTCTAGTGAATGACTTCCATATCGATATCCACAGGTAGTCCACGTGCGTGGGAGCATCAGTGCATAATGCTAATGGATCATCAGCATCCACAACACAGTTATGTAGATCTCTATACTCCACAGCACTATTCCTCATTATTAGAGCATCAGATATCATTAACGTCTATTCTTTACCTCCACAAATGTAAATCATTGGCTGCTGCTTTGGAGGCTGAACGTCCTTCTGTGAATCCATGTTCTAAACAAAAACAACAAACAAAATACATGGTTTTTGTTGTTGGCTTACATAAATATTTCAATATTTCCACCTGAAGTTGACAGAAATTGAAAAACTTATTTTAAAATAAATATAAAAATATTCAAGCTGTGGTTGATACATGCTACGTAAGATGATTCACATTGGAAGAGACTTCAGAAATTCATCTAGTTCAACTTCCTCCTCAAAACAGTCAGCTCAGGTCTTTACAATCAGCTGTCAAAAAGCTCTGAAGATGGAGGCTGCACATTGTTTTATATTAAAGAGAATTTTAAACAGTAATGCTCACTTAATATATTTTTTTTTTTCCTTCCTTCTGCTGGTGGTAAGAGTTTTTACCTTGCTGGAAACAAAACTAACTCAATTTTTTCTCTGTCCTAGCACTAGATACCCCAATCTACCTTTACACTGTTTGATCTAATTAATTAGAAATCCTGGGAGCTGTCTGTAGGTAGAATAATAGCCATTAAATAGAAATGAATAAACGGAGGCAAGGGAGAAGAAATTCAATGAAAATTCTAAAAGAATTACCAATTGGTCAACTATTAGATAACCAGTAGTACTCTCCAAGCATCAGTTCACGTCTTATTGTAATAGTTTAGGTTGTTCAACCTTACTTGGACTCAAGTATTTCTTCACAGTATCAGACAACTACTCCATAAACATTTCATTTTTTAGCAACCCCAATCTAACATGGAAGCACTGCTGCAGACATACATTTTGAAGTTGTGACCATATAGAGAAAGAAAGCACTCTTTTTTTCCCCTCCCAGTGTAAATCTAGGCTAGAATACAAATATATTCATGTTTGGGTTTGTTTTTCTTTGAGGTTGCTGAGCCTGGTTATGGGGCACTTCTGCTTGATTTCCTAGTACATCTCCCCGACCTTCAGTTTGTCCCCATCTAAATGCACTATTGGCTTGAAAACTGGAGAATGACAGAAATACTTCATTCTTTGTTGGTGAGAGGCTGATCAGTAAATGGCAAATCCCCCTGCAAAACTCCCTATTATGCCACTTCCTTCAAGATAATTCGAGATAATCCATTAAACGCTGTAACTTTTAAATAAGGCTTTGCTTTATTGCTACCACAGTAGAACCTTAATATACATGCAATATAGTCACGTTGTACCAGTAGATTACAATTAGATTTTGGCAGTCATTCCTTGGCGTTTGAAAACAACGGCGCCAGGCAGCCCCCCCCCAGACCCGCCTCGGTTTAGCGCCAGGCACGCCTCCTCACCGCTGACACTCAGGGGTTTTAACGGGCTTAACGGGCTCGGGCGGACCTTTCCCCACTCACCTCTCACCACGAAGAGCACCACCGCAAGCCCGGCAGGGAAAAGCCGGAAGCGGCACCGGTCCGCACACGCCAAGCCGTCCTCTCGGCGCCGAATGATGACGTCACTGCGCAGCGCCGGGGGGTGGGGCCTGCGCCGCCGTCTCTACGCGCTGTGGAGGATTCACAGCGGTTAGCGGCTGGAGGAGCCTCGGCAGAGGGAGCGCGGGAAGCGCCTGAACCTGGCGCTGGTAGCCACGAAGCGGCGCTGAGAGAAGAGGGACCTATAAGAGGAGAATGCTCCCAGGCCACCATATAGGCGCTGGGAGGTATACACGAGAGGGCTGTGCGACCCGGGAGCGCCGACTTTTCCTATGAGAAAAATTCCTTTCTCTTTGTCCTACAGAGAAAGCAGACAGCTGCGTGTTTAGCTTAAATCCCGCCACAGGTCTCATCATACGAGTGAAGGGTTTTACTGCCGATGAGTTTTACTTCGCCATCCTTTTCATGCTTAGAAACTCTTTATCTATGACTGTCAACTAAGATATATGACTACCAACTAAATCTCGGTACCCTGTGGGCTGTGCCATGTATCCCCGCACTGAAACAAGCTGACAAGCCGCGGTACTGTATATTACTATTTGTAGGATCGTGCTCTGCAGGCGTCCTGGGGGAGTCTCATGTCCCCAAGTCCGTAGGAATTTTGCTTTATGCCTGGAAAGTGTTTAACAAATACTGTTCAATATTTACAAAACGAGTTCATCATTCAAGAATCCCCCGATGTAAGAAAATGGCTCTTTCCGAACGTCGAATAAGAATTGTTTCCTAGGGAGACAATAAGCTTTTATCAGTTATAATTTAATTCTCTCATAGCAGCAAATCACCTAGATGGATAAGCTGTAAGTCACATAAAATAAACTTGAGGAACAATAAATACTTGCAGTTTTCCTCATTTTGTATTTAAGCTAAAATTAATAACGTACTAACGATTTCTAGGCTGCTCACCAGCTTTGTCATGCTGCTGTGCGAAAATAAAGCTAAATCTAACTTCTGAGTGCCAGAATAAAACACTTCCAGGAAAATGGGACGTGCACGGCAGTGATGCTCGCTGCCCTCTGTCCTCCGCTGCGATCCTCGGAGGTGGGAGCTACTGCCGAGAGCAAAAAAAACCCGGAACGATACCTTCCTCTGCTGATGGACACTAAGTAATTAACACTCCAGAAGTAACCAGACATTTAAATTAGTGAATAAAGCCGATAGTATTTCCTCGCATTCGTTTTGTATTATAAAACAACGGGTTTGACAGAAGGATTAAAGCATCAAGATGATGCTTTAGAACCTACTTACTAATTATACGCCATGAAAAAGTCGATTGTCTCAAGGAAATCACGCAGTCTCTTAATTATATCCATCATTTAACCGTTCCCTCGGTGGGGGGGAGGAGGGATTCTTTAAACGTCCATTACTTTCTCCGTTTGTGCTTCACGCCGCCGCCCTCGGGGTATAGCCCCGTTCAGACAGGCTGATAAACGCCGGTCCTCAAAGGAGGTTTAGTATATGCGCTTAAACGCTCCTCGGCCTCGCAGAAGGGGCCATTTCCTCCATGAACACGTAAGATAAATTCTTCCGATTCGCGTGAAACTGCTACCGAAAGCACTTCGGGAAATCCTGGATTCCATTTCCGAACTCTTCAATTCTCATTCTAAAACGGAACGGGGAAACGTAGCAAAATCCCTAATCTTTTCACCCGTTACAGGTACCCTCCGGTCGCTTACCCGTACACGAAGGCGCCCCGTTCCCCGGCTGGGCAGGGAATGCTCTACAACGCGCGCTGCCCGCGGCCCACCTTACGGCGCCGCTGCTCAGCCCCGAGGCGCCAAGGGCTATGGAGCTCGCCCGCTCTGCGCAGCCTTCGTTACCACGGGAAGCCTCCGGCATTCTGCCCAGGGCGGCGGCGTTACTCTCAGAGCGACGCCCAACGATTTAAAGCCTCTTTCATCTTGCGCTGTTTCTGGTGGAGGAAGAAAGCCGTAAGCTTTCTAGGAAAGAAAAACATAAATTGTGTATGATTATCTAGCTCCTAAGCTGTCGGGTACGAGTAAGCTAATTGACGTGAATTAATTAGCGCCCTTATAACTCAGGCTTAAAGATCCTGATGCAGACGACGCTCTGTGAAGGCTCGGGCTCCCCACTGGAGGTGCCTCCCGCCCGCTCCACGGGAGCTGAGCGGCTCTGAGCAGCGGGAGCGCCTCAACCCGGCTCCTGAGAGGAGCAGTTGAACGGAACGGGCAGACAGGCAGCACCGGGGCGCTTTATGGAGGGCCAGGAGCGGCGGGAGCCGCAGAGTTGGAGTATAAAGTACGAAGAGAACGCAGAGCGCAGCTGTTGCCGTTCTTATTCCTAGAGGCAGCGCTCTTCGGGCCGCCCCCGCCCTGTCCTCACTTCAGAGCCGCGCCGCTCCCCTGGGGCGGCAGCGCGGAGCGGTTGGTAAAGGCGGGCAGTTCAAACCCAAGCGAGGGAAAGCGGCTGTGGCCGCACGCGAGGAGCCGGTGTGGGTGGAGAGAAGCGAAGCGGCTTCTCACTAAGGGCAACGGGCCCCGAAGCCGGGTGGCAAGCTGTGGAGGCGGCAGAATCCCCGCCTTCCCCAGCCCGCTGGCTGGCAGGGAGGGCAGCCTCGCCCTTCGTCTCAGGGAGCACCGCCGACCTCATCGGCTGCTCCCGGTGGTGGGGGTTCTGGGGTCGGTTTGCCGTGCCCAGCGGTGTGCGAGATAAGGAGGTGAAGCTGTGTGTTCGTGTCCAACAGCCCAGGTGACTGAGAGAACCCCCTCACCCCGATACTGCTCCCTAGGTAGCATCAGTTATCCTCATCGCTGGTAGGTGAATGTGGCAGTGAAAGACCGAGGGGAAACTTTCTTAGCTGTTATCCCACTTCTTGGTAACGTTTCTTTTGTACCTCTTTTTCACTCGTGCCCCGTCTCACTTTAGGTTGTCGGTAAGGGGTTAAATAGTACTTTGCGTTCAATACATTTGCTGTGGAGGATCTCCAGTTGCTTCACAAATTAGGGTAAGTTAACCCTGCGTGACAGAAAGGGTTGAACTAAAATATCGATGGCATTAGATCTGGGAGCTCAAAGAGCAGAGACTTCAGATAAAGTCAGTTTTATTGCAAAGTGTGTTTTCCATTGAAATATGTGATGCAATAGTCCTGTATCACCAAGGCTTTATCTGTTAGGTTAACAGGATGGACAGTGACAAAAAAAAAGTACAGAAAACATTTTGTTAGAGGCAGCTTTGTATAGTGTGCATTACCAAGGAATGTAAGTTAGAATCAAGATCAGGGTAACTCCATTCTAGAACTCATGTCTGTGATATAGGTGCCGTTTACATTGCCTTCCAGTAAACAACATTCTTTTCCTCTCCTTTTTTTAGGATAAGTCTAGATGTGTCAGATATTCTATTTCTAGCATCTGAATCCAGTCCTTACTTTAGTTTGGGTCTCTGAACATGAAATACTTTGTTCTGAAAAGTGTCAGAAAGTTTGCTGTTGACCTGTGGGCCAATTTGAAAACTACAGAATTGAAAAAAGATATTAAAGAAATTGAAAGGGAAGATATGCCTTTTATTCCTTCCTCTGTAACAGGCTTGATATGTCCTTGCTATGCGACCAGTCTGTTCTTCCTAGCTTGTCTGTTTCCTGATGCCTAAAAAGGAGCCTAACACTTTCAGCAATTACTTCAAGATCCTCAAGTAGGAAAGGCTTGGTTTTTTTTACATCAAAACTAGTAGGTCAAATGTTTCTCCTGATGAGAGTGCCTTATAAAACAGTAAACAAGTCTTAACGAGTTTTACTAGTTATCTTTTATGGGTATAAATACTGTGCCATTCTATAATGGTATATGTCCAGCAGATCAGAAATTCTCTCTTTTTGGTACTACAGATCTGAATAAAACAAGACCTAGTGTTTAATTAAACTTCAACTTTAAAAAGTGATAGTTGTTTATGGAAAAACTGAGGTGTAAACTTGGATCTGTTGTAAAGAATTTTAAGTTGATACTGTCTGCTCTGTCCATGCTATAGTGGTTTCCCTGTAATTTTTCAGAAAAAAAAAAAAAAAAAAAAAAAAAAAAAAAGATAAAATCAATATAGGAAGCTCAGAGGCTCCTCCTGCTGGACGTTGGCCCACCAACATTGTAGTTTTCACTTCTGCTTAAGGTTTCAACGCCGCTTTTTCTTTAACTCTGCTGTTCTGATCATCCCAACAACAGTAAAAACCTTTTTTTCCCTGCAATTTTATGCTACTCAAAAACATGCTACAACTTTATGTTGTAGTATTTCGAATTTCCTCCATTCTTATTTTCTTAAGTGAGTGCATAGCTTGTCTCTATCCAAGGAATGAGTAAAAAGCAATGAGGAAAAGCAAGTGCAAAGGTGAGATATGAGAGTAAGGTGAAAATATTGTACTTACATAGGTATATGGGAAAGGAACGAGGCCAAATTTGTCTGCATTTTCTAACATCTTTTCTGCAAAAATTCTTTTCAATTAGGTGCATTCTTTGTTTTAAATCTAATCTTGTTTCATACTGTCATTAGTCTGATTTCACAGACCTTTATGTCAGGTTCTCACAGTCTGTTCTCAAGTGTCGTGGTCCTCTGGACCGACATTGCAATCTGCTCACTGTAGGCAACAAAACAAAATGGCTGGAAGGCTGTGTGGAAGAAATGGACCTTAGGGTGTTAGTTGACACCAGTGGTGTGTGCCCAGGTAGCCAAGAAGACCAATGGCATCCTGGCTTATATAAGAAATTGTGTTGCCAGAAGGACCAGGAAGCTGTTTTTCTCTATATATTCAGCATTGGTGAGGCCATACCTTGAGTACTGTGCTCGGTTTTTTTTGCCCCTCACTACAAGAAGGACATTGAGGTCCTTAGAAGGTGCCCAGAGAAGGGCTACAAAGCTGTGAGGGGTCTGCAGCACAGCCCTTATGGGGTGCGGCTGAAGGATCTAGGATTGCTCAGCCTGAAGAAGAGGAAGCTCTGGGAGACCTCCCTGTTCTCTACAGCTGCCTGAAAGTTGACCTATTCTTTCTTGTTGCTAGCAATAGGACTAGAGGAAATGGCCTCAATTTGTGCCAGGGGAGGTTCACGTTGGATTTTTGGAAATTTTTTTTCTCTGAAAGAGTGATCAGGTGTTGAAACAGGCTGCCCAGGGTGGTAGTTGGGTTACCTTCCCTGGAGGTGTTCAAGAAATGTACAGATGTACTAAGGGACATTGTTTAGTGGGGGAAATACTGGTGATAGGTGGATGATTGGGCTGGATGATCTTAAAGATCTTTTCCAATCTTGGTGATTCTATGAAAGTATGTTTATATTGCAGTGATCCTACAGAGTGCCTTCATCATTTGAAAATTGACCCTAGGTCATCGCAGGATAATTTCTTCCCCCCTTCTTTCCCTAGGACTTTGGGCTTGCCTCAGCTGTACTTGGTGGCTTAATTCCTGACTAGGTCAGTGCTGTTAGTAGCAGTGGCTTAATGTTTGTTGTTTAAGCCACCTATAAAAATTCCAGTTTTGTCTGGTCTATAACTTCAGTGATAAATTCCAGATTTTTATTCCAAGATACCAGTTCTTGAGGCCAGCAGCAGCCCACTGAAATCTGCCATTTCAAACTTTGAGAGTCTTCTGATTTTTTTCTTCCTGCGATAACACCCCCCCATAACAGCGTTGTTCATAATATCTCCTTTAACACTATTATATCTTGTGCAACCTATTGCAATTTGGGGCAATGTAAAGAAACTCCACATTACTGGATAGCAAAAATCAGTCATTTTGCGTTCTTACAATTATTACTTAAATGCATGCATCAACTATTTATTATTTTTGGTTGGAGGAGAACATATAGTAGCTCTTGAGAACTTCAGTACTTGTTAAGTTTATGTTGAAGTTCCCACATACGTTGTGAGAGGTTGTATAGACAATCAGTAGACAATATCCAAAGTGTAAATCTTCAGAACACTTAGTTTATCCACAGAGCTGTGTGAAAAAAAACACACACCTTTACAAAATAACATTTAAGTATTAAGGCAGATGAGAATATGTTGTCTGCTTTGCACCCGGAGGTCAAATTTTATTCTGTCTGGCTACTGTGGAAGCTACAATAGGGAGAACTGTAGACTTGTCTCTTCACAGCTAATCTTCTCTTTTTCTAATGTAAAAGGTATTTTCTCATTAGTTAATCTATCTCTATCCTCTGCTAGCTCTTGAGGGCTACTGCTTGTGATTTCATGAATCAGTAACACTGCTGGTAAAAAATAATAACAAAAAAATTAATTCCTGTTGGGATAAGGGGGAAGTTGATCATTCTTACAACATGCTTGACTGTACAAAGTTAATCTTTGTACTCACGTATAAGCACTGTTTCTATTAAGACTAATGAAAATACTTTTTTTTTTTTTTACACGTATTGGTAGATTTACACAAGGCTTCTTTTTACTCTTCCAGGGTGATTATTTTCATTGTTTGTTTCAAAAATAACACTGCTGTCTTCATTTACAGAGTTAAAGTGCAAAGCAGAAGATGTCAGATAGTCATTCAGTAGCGTTCAATATTATTAAAAGAAATAGGTTAACGTCTCCCAGCAGCAGTTTTAAAGGCTCCAGTTTTAAAGACACTTGTTCCACTTCAGTAATTCTGGACAGCAGATGCAATGAGTCATTAAAAGATCCTGATGCAGAACATAAAGAAACACCGAGAGCAACAAGTTTATCTTTGCTACAAGAGCATTCTGACCATATTCGTCCAAATGACCTGTGTTCTGTGTCATCTATTGAAAATGAAATGAATTCTATCTCCTTATCAGACAGAGGAGAAGCAAACAGGAGCACATATTTTTTTGAAACCCCGAAAGCGGGTAGAAAAGGCTCCTCGTTACGCAGGAGGCTGCTTTTATTGAAGGCTGGTGCAGCTGTAGGGAGCTGTGAAAACCAAGTTGGTTCTTCAGGGAGCAGCAGGAAAAAACTATTCCCTTCCATTCTGAGCTCTGAAGAAAAACTGTCACAAACTGCTTCACACTCTTTGAAAGATGAAAGTTGCAACACCCTGAGAGGTAGCACTGTGGAGACTGAGGGCTCTAGTCCTGATTGCCCCAAACGGCGACTATCCTTTTCACAACAAAGGACTTCTACTCTAGATGAGTCCAAATGTAAGGATCCCTCATTGCTGGAAACAGAATTTTTTTCTCCAATTGAGGGTAAGGATGTTACTGCTAGTAACACTAATGAATTCAGTGAGAGTGTCCTTTTAAGTGTTAGTGAAGGGTTGCTTCAGACTCCTACTTGCAGTGTGTTACCTGAGGCCAGTGATAGCAAGATCCTGAATTCTATTGATAGTCTTGTAGAGAACTTCAACTTTGAGCTGTGCGATGGAAACAATCCCTCTGTTAAACTGGCAAGTTACCCAAATATTTCAACACCTGAGGATAGCGGATATAATTCACTCCAACTGGACAAATCAGGAGACTTGTTGTCTGATCATGAGGGTTCTTTTCAAGAGAGCTTTCGAAAACGCAAAGAAGGTTCCAAAATTCTGGATATTAAAAGAAAGGCAAGGAAAATTGAACGAGTGAGAAGGTTGTCAACTCTTCAGGAACAGGGCTCACAGTCGGAGACAGAAGACCATCATGGCAGTCCTAATTCAGCACGTATGTTAGTGGAAGAAAGAAGCTTTGTCACAGAAGACTGTGGATTAGTTTTAAAGGAACAGACGAGTAAAGACTCAGCTGTAAATTATGGAGATCTCTCAAGAACTCCAGCTCTGCAAGTAGTCCATGAAATTTGCTTGCAAAGACAAAGATCAGACAAAAATCAAATATCAAAGAATACTGTTGGAACACAAATAGTTGCATTAAAACATGTTCTTGCTGGACTTATTGGCAAGAAAATGGGCCTTGAAAAGTTAGATATTTTAACTGAATTAAAATACAGAAATTTAAAACATGTTCTTGCTATTGTTTTAGATGCTTTGACAGTGGAAAGTCTATGCAGGTAGGTACTACTGCTGTTCTGCCTTCTCTCTACCCCATGAAATTTTGAAAATGTTTCTGTGAATAAATTAGGGTAATTTCTGGAATAATGGGAATTGTCAATATATATATTTTTTTTGTGTGTGTAATTTAGGGAAAATTAAAAGGGGTTTTTCACAAGTAACTAAGTGGTTATTTCTACGTAGTTCTAATAATACTTTGTATACAGGAATTAGAGGGAAAAATAAAAGGGGAGATTTAATTTAAACTGTCACACTACTTGTAAGTTTTAAAACACTGACATTCTTTTTCAAATCTAGAAAGTCAGTTATTCTTATTTCAAGTTTCCAATCATTTTTCTTGCATATTTAATTTCCTCAGTTATTTCTAAGCACAAAGACAAAAGAGCTCAAAGAATATTGCTTAATGTTCTGGATTTATTTTCTGAAATCAGTAGAAGTTGTCACTTAATTCAAAGAAATCAAGAGTGTCACATGTGTTACAAAAGGAATAGGTAGAATTATCAAGACATAAATATTGTCAGAATACTTAATGCTTAGAAATATAAGTTGAGAAGCAAAATTAAGTGGCTTATGTGGGAAAAAATGTATTTAATTTGGCGAGCCAAAGATGTGCTATGCTGTTTATACTGCAGTTATTCACTAGATTCTTCTATGTGTACTGTGCAATGGTGCAGAATGTGTGAAGTTTGTTTTATGACAATGCAGTGGTATACTACAATTCTGTAATATATAGAAGTACTTTATAAAATCACAAGAAGTCTGTGAAAGTCTTAACAAGGTACATATACTGTTTTCTGTCATACCCTGAAAAATTGCGAGTGGATAATTTTTCATTCATTTGTTCCAGCATTTGGAAAGTAAGCAAAAACTGGCGTGAAATCATTGTACAAGATAAAAGAGCAGATAGGAGGAGGAAGTCATACATAAAACAGCTGAAAGAAGAAGCTGAGGTAAGGGTTGTCTTAAAGGTAATATTTCTGGTTGCTTTTTTTTTCCATGTGTTAAATTATTTGAGACAGAGGGTGCACTAAGCTTTTTAAAGGTAGCTAATAGCAACAGTTCTAGCATGTTAACATGAGAATGTCATTGCTTTGATTTTACTGCTTTTCATCTGCTCCTACTTTGAGTACTCCTGTTAAAACCATGTGATTTCCTTCCCCTACACCCTGAGCATATTTTCATCAAGTGATTCTAGCCTAGGGTCTTTAAAATAGCTTCTAACACCTATATCATGGTATTTCTCATTTCACTCTAGTCTACAGTCCATTAGAATTCTGTACTACTTCCCGATTATTTTTCAGAGCTGCCAGTATCTTATCTTCTTCATGGTATACTTGAATAGAGGGAAACACAGATGGTTCTTAAGAGCTTTCTAGAAATTAAATGTATTATTAATATAAATATGCATTTTCAGGAGATTCTCCATGTGTGCACACAGTGCTTTAGCTGTGACAAAACTTATGTTTGGTAGCTTTGTGATTGCTATTGAGATGCATTCAGTTTCAGAAACGTGAGGACCGATGTGAAAGTAATCAAGTGCTAAATACTGTTGGTTTGTTTACCCTGCTCATGGGACTTTATTTTTTGTGGTTCCTATCTTGTCTCCTTACTAAATACAAATGTTTAATGGAAATACATGCACTGTACATATTCTGTTGTGGTGTTGCAAGGAGAAAACTTAGGAAGCAAAAACATTCTGAAGTAAATAAAGCTCTGATTTGCTCCCTTCTTATCCCCCTTATAATTATCAACTTTTACAGGAACACTTATTGAAAACTGAAGATGCTGCCACAAGACTTAATGTCCTCAACAGATCTGCTCTAAGGCCAGTTCAAGCTCAAGCCAGAACTCCTGGACTGCAAACACCACCCTCTTACACTGAACTTACACCCAGGAGATGCAGTTCTGTTCCCCAGTCAACCAGTAGACAGGAAGAATACATAAAAGTAGGTAGCCAAGAAATTTGTCACTTTCAGTTCTAAGAAAATTCTCCCTTATGAGAACTAACTTATTTTTCTCTCCCTCCTTTTTGCTACAGGTTGCTAAAACTCTATTCACTGACGAAGCTCTAAAACCCTGTCCAAGATGTCAATATCCTGCTAAGTATCAGTTGGTAAAGAAATGGGGGCTATGTAGCAGAGAGGCCTGTGCCTTTGAGTTCTGCATTTTATGTCTGCATGCTTTCCATGGGTCTAAAGAATGTAACAGCTTATCAGCAAAGCAGAAGAACAAAAAAGATGCTCCTCCAGGAAGTGCCCAAAGCAAAAGAAATTTAAAAAGACTCTAAATCTGTAAGGCACGCAAGTCCTTACGTTTCATTCCTTTTCCCCTTCTTCCTAAGTACTGACATCTTGGAAGTCTAATCTGATGTAGTTTTGCTTATCAAGATAATTTCACGTGTACATATCTTAATTCAGCGCATTTTTCTTTTTGAAAAAAGTGAATATTTTAAAACGTTTTGTTTTACCTGTCATGTAGTAGCTAAGCACTTACTAACATCTTAATTATTCAATAAAGTATCTTAAATGTATTCTTCAATATCTAGCTTACAGCATCTCATAGGTGTTTAAAAATGCAATTCTTGTCTTAATGACAAATTAAAGAAAATGATTTTTAAAGAATGTTTTTGGAAATTTCTTTATTGTTCACTTATTTTTAAAATATTTACTTTAAAAGTTGTACCTGCAAGTACTTCTATCTATATAAATGGTGATACCACAAATAGAATGCATTAGTTGTCTGAATTTTATGCATTTTTCTGCATAATTAGAATAATAATTCTGTTGTTCTTAGACTCCATAGTGCAAGTCAGTAGAAGAGTAGTCTAAATCAAGGTGTTGCTCCAGTGATGATTGATTCTACTGTTTTTTATATTTTTTTCTTTGAAAACTGACTTGAAAACTGCAGGTGACACAGCATACATCACATATCTAAAGAAGGTGTTGTATCACTCTACTGTTACGGACTTAGGCTATGTGTTTAGTGAGGTATTACTTCAGCTTCCAGATACTGATCATCTTCATATTTTTGCTTGAATTAAAGGATAGAAATTATCCTTTCTCCTCTTTTAGACTTAATAAAGAGAATTCACTGATTTTGTACTTGAGCTAAACATATTGACCCTTTGCAGAAAAATAATTCAGTCTTCCTCCCAGTCATCAAATTTTGAGTAAATACTGACAACAGAAGACAACACTACTTACATGATGGAGATACAATCTCAGTTTACTTCCCCAGTTGATATTTTTCTACTTGGATACTTGATATTTACTATTCCATCTTCACAGAGATATTTTTTATCATAAGCCTCTTTTGGGGTGTTTGTAGTCAGCTGTTTCCTCTCTCCTTCCCTTCCTTCCTCTCTTTTATTTGTTTTTTGGACCATGTGTTGCTCGAGACTTTAACTTCACTGTGTGTATTTGCAGGTAAGCCTTAGGACTGGGCTGTATTTAAAAGATAGCTTGATAAAATGGGCTTTCAAGTAAGTTATAAGATGCATACTTTATTTTATCTTGCCTTGTAGTTGTCTCATACTTATTCCTATATCCTTTTATAGTTTAAAAATTATTCATTGCAATTTCAGACTTTTTTCCTTCCATTTTATCTGTTGAATTAGAGAAAAGCACCAATACAGCTCATTTTAGGATGTTCTAAAGATATAACTTCCTATTTCTCATTTCTAACTATTGTATTTTGGTTAGTACTTTCAGCATACTTGGATTCTGTAGCATGGTAGAGGGTGAAACAGCATGGTTGGTAAAATGCCAAAGTTTTACTACTAACCTTAATAATGAAGGATGATATCATTAAAGACGAGATCAACTCAATATATCTGCCAGAAAATAATGTTTAAGTCAATTATCAGTGCTCTAACTCTGTATTCATTTGCATTCTGTTAAACCTTTGTATTACTCTTGCCTATGGTTAGTCTGGTAGGTCTTGAACTGGAAGATTTTTATGTGTGTATATATATATAACAGCAGAGGAGAACACAGTTTCTTACTTTGTAAAATAAAATAGTTTCAGGGTGTTGAGGGATTGATGCCCATTATCTTTTTTCCTACTTGGCTGAATTAACTCTTGGAGTCCTTAACCTGATATTTGCTCAGTGCTGCTGCAGCTTTAATGACTAAGGTTTGTCACGTGCTAACATTCCTTTCCAGCATAGAGAAGAAGGATGCAAATGTGGTCCTTAGGTAGAAGCAATAGGATGCTAATGGTCAGGAGTTTCCTGAAATGTTTTGCCTATTCTCCAGCACCAGAATTCTTTCTTACTACAAGGTTTTGACAAAGAAATGAGTGAATTATCTTTCACTCTGAAAGACATGAATAATGAGGTTAAAATTAATGTGTAATGTAATTTATGTACTGCTGAAAAACTCATTTTTGCCATTCCCATTTCTCTTCAGAAAGGCATGTTCTGCTGTGGGAGGAGCAATATTGCCTACAAAGGATGTCCGTAGAAATGTGTTTAGATTTCTGAAGGTGATGATTTGAGCTGAAGCTGTGGGTTTAAATCCTAAAAAAGAATTCTTAGAAATGGCCATTTGCTGCTGACAGGTCTTGCTTCAGCAATCATACTTCATAAATCTTTCTGTTTCAGAGCAGCGACCATAAATTTCAACTAGTCTGTGAGAGGGAAATTGAGATGACTTAAGTCTCTGATCATTCATTCCTTGGAGACATGGAGCTTAGGTAAAATTGCTATAAATCTTTTGAGTTGTTTATGTAATAAAAAATGTTTTTAAGTTTTATCACTGTAACTCTATCTTCATTAAACTAAGGAGCTCAAAAACATCTGTCAGATTATTTTCCTTTTCCACATATTGGTTATTTGTTAGTATACTTTAGGCAGTCCAGGGTAATTTTAATGTAAGAAGTAATTCCTTTTCATTCTGTCTTCATAGGCACATGAAGAAACACAAACAACAGGTTAGGAAGGGACTCCTGCTTCCTGCAGTCCAGTGCCAAGCTCTTACATCAATTTATCAAGAGCTGTCTTAAAACTGGTTAGAACCTTGTCTGATTACCTTTACATTGAAGATCTATTCCAGATTGCTCTACTAGTCACTTAACCATTTGTCTTTTTTTCAGCATTGCTATTAGAATACCTATTGAATAAATCTATTCAATAACCTTTTCCCCACATGTTATGATTATATAGTACAAATATCCTCTCACACTTTACATTTTTGACAAAACAACCTGAAATTTATTTAGTATTTCAGATGCATCTTCTGTTCCTCCGATTGTCTTACTGACTCTTCACTATTTCCATTTGAATCTATTCTTTGAATCTATGCAGCTAGTATTCCAGGTAAAACCACCTCAAGATCTTGAATAATGTCAGTGCTTTCCTTTCTCGCCCCTAAATGCTTGGATGGACTCATACATGCTGAGTAGTATTTCTTATATATGGCTTCTGCACACTTGCAATTTACTCACTAGGTGTCCAGTGACTAGTCATGTATTCTAGAGTACATTCTTCTCAATTTTTGAAAATACCTCATTTTCTTCAGTCAATTTTTAGTGGATATTAAGATAATTGTAAGGGTTTGAGGGGACCACTGAATATCAGCCATCCTTACAGCACAGGTGGGTCTTGAATGTCTCCAGAGAAGGAGAGTCCACATCCTCTCTGGGCAGCTTGTTCCAGTGCTCTGTCACCCTCACAATAAAGCAGCTCCTTCTCCATGTCTGCATGGAACTTTCTGTTCCAGATTTTACCTGTTACCCCTTGTTCCTGCACAGCACTGAAAAGGCTTTGGCCCCATTCATTTGACTCCCAGTGGATGATGTTTAACCTGTTGTAACTTCATATTTCCTACTGCTAGGATTTTTCTTTCTCTACTTCAGTCTTGTAGTGATTTAGTGTTTTGTCTTCCTATTATCTATAAGTGCTAATTCTTTATAGTGAATCTTATAGAATTTTTGATGCAAAACATATGGCATGTTGTTATTACTCGTCAGATGCTTCAGCAAAATCTGTCTGCTGCTTTGTTTTTTACAGTTAAATGAAAAGAAACTTTTATTTTCTATCACTTCTTGAGCTCCAGTTAGTTAAACTGCTCATTGCAAAAAGGTTTAATACTTCTCTTTTAAAAAATAAAATGCTTTACTCTGAATTTTGACAAGTCTGTACATTAGTAGAATCTGCCCAAACTTGGAAATGTAAATGTTAGCAAGGATTTATTGAATTGAGTGCTGCTGGATACATAGTAAAGACACCAACTATTCAACTGAAAATATGAATGAGATGGAGTTCTGTATGAACTTAGACTTTGGTGTTGAACACTGGAAGCTTCATATGAAGAGACCTTTAACTTGGAGATTTGAGTTTATCTTTAAAAGTACTCCTACTTTTTTTCCCATGCGTTATAAAAGTAAGTCTGAAAACAATTGTGGGAGGGTTACTGAACTGTCTTAGTTTTGTAGATACTTTCAATTTCTGGTGAATGGGAAGCTGTGCTCTTCTTCAGTTCTGAATTACAGTGACAATCTAATCCCACAAACTGTTAAAGCTGAAGCGTTGGGACATGGCTGGGGCCAGCTGAAGTATTAGAAGAATTGTGATTTCTGGCAAAAGGTGGATAGTTAGCAAATGTTAATCTAGTCTCTACTCTTACTTCCCAGCTAAAATGTGTGTATTTATATATATGTATATATACGTCATATATATATATGTATATATACGTCATATATATATATATATATATATAAAATTATTTGGAGCTGCAAGGTTCTTGCATAATTAGAAAACAGTTCTATAGTGGTCTTTCCACTTCAGCAAAACTAATGTCATCCTAAATTGCTTCTGCTGAATGGAGGACTCCAATCTCATCTTCCCTGAGAAGACTTCAGGAACCTCTGTTTGTGTCTTCAAGTGTGTGTGGAAAAATTATCTGGGGCCTGAAAAACGTCTCTTAGAAATGCTTCATTGTGACAGTACTTGGCAGTTAAATAACCAATACATTGGTCACTGAGATTCAAAATTAGTATTTTTCTCTGGTTTGAATCCAGTACACTTTCCTGGTGTGTGGGCTAATAGATGCTCCACAGATTGTAGCCTTTTTCTGCTTTTAAACACGGCTTGATTGCACTGAGAACGTTCTTCTGTCTTCCAGGGGAAAAAAAAATTCTATCAGAAAAGCACTCCCACAAAACATCAGTATTTCAGGGTCAGTTTTTCATCCTTTCTATGTATTTTGTACAGTACAGAATGTGCCATTGGGATGCAGTTATTCTCTAGCCTTTCTGTCGAAGATCTTTCAAATCTTTGAATCCAAAATGGGCAAGCAACAAGCACAATTTATTTTCTGAAGGGCAAGGTATGGATACTGATTTGTGCTCTGAACAGGAATGCTTGCTAGTGCATTCGTTATTTTAATTCCTGTTCTGGATTTTTTCTTTATTTTAAATAATTGTAGTTGTCACAGAGCATGTCATGGAAAAAGGAATGGATAACAAGATGACAAACTAACTCTAGGAAATTATTTACACAATTAACTAATCGAGATGTGAATTCATCTTGAGGGTCAAACTGCTTTTCTCTCTGAAAATAGACCTCTATTTCAATACGTGCGTTCTGCTGATGGAAATATTTTATCACAAGGGGGCACCAAAGACTTTTGTTACAGAATAACTTCTTAATTCTTTGCTTTAACCCTTGCACATCAGCACAACGTCAGGAATACAAAATGTTTTGAATAGCTTGAAGTCGTGCTGGCTGTAATTCCTGCCCTCAGGAGATGCATACCAAAATCTTCTGCCAGGAGAAGAGTGGCATCCTAGAAAGAAATTCAGGTACTGCTTCTTCAGGGCCACTTCTGCAGGATGAAGCTGTGCTGAGTGCACAGCCAGGTCCTACAATAAGTGGGCAGATTGGCCTGAACAGCCTCAGTTCCTCTCTCAGCCATGGACTTCAGTCCTAATCCAGCAGTCTCTATGGCAACCTGGTGCTGTCTGCAAGATCTGTCCCATTAAGTGTCATGGTTGAAGGATTTGAAAACTGATAGTTTCAACTACTGGGCTTATCACAAACTATTTTTCAAATATAGACAATGTTTTTTGTAATAAAATCTAATACAGTTTCCCAAAATGAGTAATTTACAAGTGTATCCTCTAGCTATCTTATTCTAAAATGATAGAGGGAAAAATCTTATTGTATGCATTTTGTTCATATTTAATTGATTTGCTGATGGTTTCAGTGAACAAGAAAGGGAAAACATTAACTCTGTAAAGAATGAAACTGGAATGGGGCAAGTATTCCTATGTAAGACACTTCAACTGCTATCAGAAAGGCAACATTTTTTTCTTAGTTTAAGTCTTTCAGATGCAGTCTGGAGTGAGAATTTGGGAATATAATGCGTTCTGTGTTCTGAAGTCTAGGAGAAGGAAGAATAATTTTTTAACTATATATTTAAAAAGGCTATAACCCTTTGCTTTTCTGAAGGAGCTCCTCTTGGTTAATAATTATTGTGCCATACTTAATATCTATAGTGTTGACACTGGTCTGTTCTGGAAGCTGATGTATATGAAAGCTTTCTTCTTTCCTCCCAGTTTTTTCCTACCTGGATCAGTCTCCCAGTCTACTTCCTTACAGAGATGTACAAGATGTACAATCTGGAAAGGTATGGATCAGTCATCAGAGAGAGGTGCTGTTATGAACCCACAGGCTGGATGCATCAGCAATAATATCCCTTGTGGAGAATTCAGCTGTCAGCTGGGGATTCTGGCTATAGGGGCTATTTTTGATGTCTGTTTGCTTGTAAAAGCAAGACTCGACAGCATGCATTTATTGTGTCTTACTGGGTGTATGCTGCCTGTTGCCAGGCAATGATTTTATCAAAGGATAGTCATGGTATTATTGGCATATGTTGTCACTATCTAATGAAGCTGCTTCTTACGTCTTTCATATAAAACCTATAGGTGACGAGGCCACCTGCTGAGCTGAGATCAAGGAACTGATCCAACTTAAACCAAGCTACAGAAAACACTGAGGGAAATAATGTCAAGACGTTTATTTGTATAAGTGAGAAGTGGTGGTAAACTTACAAATCTTGAACTAGCACTGTGAAAGCCTAGTACAAACCACGACTCCAGTTTATCAACATGAAAAATAGAGAATAGACAAGAACAGTGCAATCCTTCATCCATGGTACATCCTGTTATGGTAAAACCACTGAGAGAAATAACTCCAATAGTTGTTTTTTCTTTTTTTTTCTTATGTTTCCTTTGAAAGCAATGGTATGTTAACTGTAGTAGAGTCGCTAGCAATAAACTCTTTCTGTAAATTTGTTCAGCATACAATTTTTATCATCTATCTGGTTTATTAGCTATGGGTCTAGCAGTTCTGTCCTGGTTTTCATATTGCCCTCACAGAATGACTCATTTCTATACTTGTCTTCCAATTTCATGAGTCTTATCAAATAGGTTTTTTCAATCATGCATTGGTTCTCCATCCAAAAATTAGAAGAGTTATTGCAATATTCTCCTAAAGTTCTAGCAGCTCCCTGAAGACATGAATGCAAATTTCTGAAATGATCAGATGATTGTAGATACAAAGTAGGTAGCCCTCAGGTACAAGATAACAAGGGTACAATGTATCACAAATTGCCAGGAGGTTCTACTAAATTTCAAATTAATTTCCAGGTATGCCTCTGTATTCTCTATCTTATTCTAAGGCCCATATTAAGAAGGGGAAATCACGCTTGAAATCAAGGCTTTAAACTTGGTAAGACATCTTATCCTGGCGGAATAACACTGTTACAGGAATCTGTGGATCACTGGTGACATGAACAAGTTAGGGACTATTCTCCAGGGAGTATCCTAACACAGACCTTTGTACAGGTGGATCTCTTTGGATTCACACTGCATTTGTCAGCCATATTCACTAGTAAAAGCTTTGTAATGTTGATAGATAAAAGGTTAGGTTGCATGTCTTCTGTTACTATTTAGCCCTTGCTACCTTAGTCTAGGTGAGAAAGAAAAATTTTATCTTTAGGATTGATTGACTTTTTTTTCTCTTCAGAATTCTGTCCATTCATCTTCCTAATAAGTATTTCTTCCTGTGTCTGCACTTTTTCTGTCAGAATTGCAATAAACTGTGGTATGAACTTCTGTTATCAGAGTCAGTGCAGAAAAGCCATGCTGCAACAGCTGGCTTCTGCCATTTTCTTAATAGAATCATTCAAGGCATTTAAAGGCCAGCTCTCTGACAATGAATTCATGCTTTCCCTTCAGGATTTAACTCCCATTTTGGCAGTCCTGCAGTCAATATTTAAACAAGTTTCCTAGCACCTGTTTTCCGAACATGAAGTCGCTGCTTTCACAGATATAAAACCTAAAATGTATGTGGCAATCATCCAAAGAAGAAGGAATAATAATTTTAAGTACGACTGGATTTTTGTAAAGGTGGTTAAATATTAACAATAATACATGTTGAATTGTCCATGTGCACCTGAAATGGGAAGTTTCCATTGAAGTCAATGAGAATTTGTTCATAGCTGCCAGTGGAGATGCATCTGCTGCATCATCTGCTTTTCTCTTAATGGTACTGCTAGTTTTGTATGCCTTTCATTGTGGAGATGTTCATGACTTCATTATGATCATTGGTAGGAATCAAGCACATGTTAGCATCAGAAAACTGAAGCAGACATTTGTTTCAGATAGAAAAAATGAGAGGAGAAGAGTAGAGAATGAAAAATGGGGGAGATAAGATGAAGATTTAAATCCAAATTTCACCACCTGATGAGCTTTTAACAGGTTAACTAGCAACAGAAAATGAAGAACGAAAGGTTCTCTTTCTCCAGACACACAGGTTGATTTAACTGTGTGTTGGTAACTAAGAGAATGAGTAAATGATAATGACTGCTGACAAGTTCTCCGTGAGAGAGTACAGTCTGTATTTCCTGATGAGCGTCATCCAAAATCAATTTCTGAAGTATACTGCAAGGAGAACAAAGACCTGAGGGTTTTATACTGAAATATACCAGATGACAAGAGAGAAAAAGAACTTTTGTTTATTACTGAATTGTTTCCAAACTTTATTTCTATCTAAGTTGACTTGTGGTTTCTACTTCTTATTAAAAAAAAAAAGCATTCTTCATGCATCTATTGTTGTTTGTTCTTGTAAATAGACAAGAAAATTTGTAAGTTAAGGAGAATATTAAGAACTAAAGCCTAAGCATACATCAGAAAGAAAAATGGGCAAGGGGAAAAGGAAACATCCACTGAACATTAACATTTTAAATCATACTGAATAGTTTAGTTATAAAACCATGCATTTTCATACGCACTGCAATTCTACTACCCGTTGGAAAGACTTCTCTTTGCTTTTTGTGTTGTCTTGTTACGTGTGTTAGGTGTACCAGTTTGAAATGTATAATCACAACAAAATATGCCCTGATACATGGCACTAAGAAATCATGTACCTAGATGTATTTCACTGAACATTAACCTGCTGTTTGTCACATCTTCCCGAATAGAAGCTACACAGAGAGAGCTTCACTTGAGTGATTAATATTTCATCAGAATAATGACTGCACTAATTAAATTGTCTGCAGCTCACTTAAATCTGGGAGACCAAAACTTTATATTTTGTTGGTTGCTTCTGTTCAGTATGTTTGCCAGACATAGCAAACTTTTAGCTAAAGTGCATATCTTGGCTGTGATATTATTTAGCATCTCTTAGGTCTTTGGAGGCATTATTCTTCCTTTACGTGAAAAGCAAAACATAACAATATATGCTAAAAGGTAAACCTGCCTTCTAACAACATTCCACTGGGACAATTAGAGATATTATTCTGGTATTTTCATTTGCTGTCTGTTTGTCTTTGACAGTTGTCCACTCCAGGACTGTAAGCTGTAGTCCCTACATGCATTTCTTTTGTTTTCACTTGATCGTGCCTTCCACCAACATCATGTAGCAATTAAAATAATCTTTTTTTTTTTTTCCCACACCTGCAGAGTATGTCTAGAGATACTGTAATTTCTACATATGTGAAAGCAGGCACAAGTGATAAGAGTTTGCTGTGAGTAGAAAGGTTGTGGTCCATTTTGGAGACTTCTTGAGCACAGATGATAGATTAAGCTTCTTAGAGAAGACCTTTATGTAACTCACACACATGCCGTAACTGATCCCAATGGCGTTCACAACAAGCTAGTGGAATCAGCACTGTTCTGGGCAGCAGAACCTCTGAGGGAACTTTTATGCAAAAAAAAACCCAACACAACAAGCCTGTAGGTGCCATAAGAGTTCAAGCAGTTCTTGGACCAGCTAGTCACTAAGTAGGAAGTCTTTAGCTCCCAGCTACAGAACACCTAAAATCCACTGAAATCCTTGTGTAGGAGCTTGAATTCCTTCCTCATGCACAATTTTATTCAAGCAAATTAGAAATACCGTTTTTTCTCTTCTACTCCTTGAGCTCACTAATAGGGAGTAGGCTCTTTTCTGCTTTTCAACATCTTAACTGAGCAAAAATGTAGCTGCCTTTGGGTTTCTGCTAAGGTGGGACCATGGGAGCAGTGGGGAAGGCTGTTTCCAAGGCTGCAGCTGAAGAACCCAGCACATCACAATGAGATGCATCTCAGGAACAACCCAGGTTTCACTTCAGCCTGAGGAATGCCAAGCTCCTCTCTTTTTTCTTATGTGGCTGAAGTGGGAGCTCTCTGCCACAGATGCAACTTCTTTTGTTACCTGTGATCAAGCCTCACAGTCTGCCTAAGGATATAGACTTGATGCATTTCGTCATTAGTTGTACAGTTTGAGATTTTCTTTAGAGGTAAATCACACCTGGCTGAAGGGTTCTGCTAATACACGAGAAGGCTGAATACCATTTTGAACTAAGAACTGCTTACGCTGCTTGAGAAAAGTGTTTAATCTCTTTCTTCAAATAGCCTCGAATTCCTTCATCACAGACACCTCTTTTGTGGTTGTACAAGTCAATATACCCGTTATGTGAGCCTGCTTCAGGGAGCTCCACATCAGCAGTAGCAGTTCATGCACCAGCTCAATTCATCACGTGTTGTTTGTAGTGTCATAGCAACCCAGGCCTGCTGAGAGAGACGCAGCAGAGACCAGGAGTCTGCAGCCAGGCCCAGGAGTTCTGCAGCCTCCATTTCTGGTCTGCAGGGAAGGATTTCACCTTTGTAAATGAGGTTGCCATTCTGCAGGGATGTATGACGGCCCTTTGGTGCGTAGCTCCAGCATGCAGTCAAAGAAGCTTACAACTGGTATGTAATGCTTTCTGAGCAGGGTAATGGGCTGGATCCATGTCCCACAGGGAGTCTGGCTCTCATGTGACTGCCTCAGGTGCAGAGGCACTGAAACAAAGGAGAAAGATTTTCGCTGTTAAGTTAAGCTTGACTAGTAAAACTCATCAGTCTAAAGAGACAGCTGGGATCCCTTAAGAGACATCAGAAAAGATTTTTGAGATATTTCAGTCTGAGAACACCCTAAATTCTTTTTTTTCCCATAATTTTGTCTTATGATTTACACTATTTGCTGTTCAAGACACCCAGAGCCTCATGCAAGTCTGTATTTCATTAAAATCAGCAAAATTCTACTAATCAATTTTGCAGAGAAAAGCAGACAGATAACAGATGTATGAGAAATAATTACATTAACTGATAACTTTCATTGTATTTTAATAATTCTTGCAATGCTTGATGGTTTTGTGCATCAGTCAACACTACTGTATTTTAGCATTTATTTTATTTCCTCAGGTTACATTATTTCACCTCAGAATATCTAGAAAGATTGTCTTGCCTCAGTACTTGCTTCTGTTCAGTGCAGTTAAACAACCTAGATAGTACTGTTTGTACAATACTCAATACCTCATTTTTGTTTTTCAGAGCCTCCATGTATAACAGAAGAAGTGTTTGTAAGTATGTTTTATAAGGCTTGATCATTCATTTTGTCACGCAACTGTAGAGCAAAAAAAAGAAGAAAAGTTTTTGGAAACTGCTTTCTGATTTCTCACTTCTTGTCTCTTCTTAGTATGGGGTGATATTTATAATTTTCCCAGACAAGGAAAAATCACAGAATACTTAGTTTGAAAATAATTAGGAAAAAAACACCAACAAGGAAAGGGAGAAACAAAAAAGTGTGGAGAATAAAGGTGAAAATAGAAAGAAAAATGAAATAGGATGAAACAAAGAAACAATTGATGGGAAGGTTCTACATCGCAGTTTAATCCATTTTCTCTTTCTTTTACATTTCCTGTCCTTTTCTCATAGTTCATTGTAGGATCTCCCTTGTGTTTGTCTTCCCATTTGAAAGGTAGATGCGCTTGACTTATAGTTCATGAGAAATGAAAACGTGTATCTCAAAGCTTAGTTGACATTTATCACTTCTTCACTGTGGATGCCTCTGTAACTGCCTAAGTGTATTTCAAAGTACCACTTCATTGCTATATGTTTTGGTAGACTCCAGATACTAATAAGATCAGAATCAATCTGAATTCATGCAGAGAAAAACTATACACATATGGAACAGATATTTAGCATATATAAATATGTACACGAGGGTGCATACATGTATATAAAAAACATTTCTTAACTGCATATTTACATCACATTAAACCTTGGTTCTGAAAGATACTTCACGTGACCATCCATATTAGACTCCAGGTAAACTTACACAAGGACACAAAGCTGCCAGAGTTCTATGCAGGACCAGGGCTTATATTGGCTTTAAATTTTGATATTTAAAGACACAGTTTATTATAAATATTTCAAGTGTGGAGAGGTATTTGTGATGCAGTGTGAAATACAAAATTATAAAAAGTTTTACCACTTTTACCCCTGTTCGGCTTCCCCTCTGTTTTCAACCAAAATCTCTGTGTTTCTGTGCTTTTTTCGTGATGGCAATAATAGAGAGGGCTAGTTAGGTTTGTTTCTATGAAATATCTAGGAAGTAGATGCACACCTTTGCAAAAATGGTTTTAAAATTCCTTTCAATGTTAGAAGACTGATGGAGAGCAGGCCCACGTTTGTGCACCAACTGCACAAACACAAAGTGGTCAACCATATCATCATAATTGCAGTCGTGGAACAGTATTTAACACACTTTGTCCTCCAGTTACAATCATAAAACAGTATCTTCTAGCGATAACTTTGGCGGTGCAGCAGGAAAGATGGAGTGGGTGGAAATTAAACAAAATGTTTCCTGACGCCAAAAGTCAAAGTTATAGCACTGTACATATGATCCTATAGCCTATAATATTCAAATATGAAAGTGCAATTATCTTTTTAGAGGAAAATAAGGCTGACCACCAAATATATGTATATATACCTGAGGAAAGCATATTGTGTTTGTAGATAGAGGCAGTTAAGTAGCAACACTTTCATTAGTAAGATCATAAACATTTTATTGATTAGTAATTCAATGTGTTTTTATTTCTTGCTGTTATATGGGACTACAGAGAATTATACTCCTGGCAAATAAAAAACATATGTTACCTGCATATTCTTTACCAGCTTGTACTGTTAATAAATGATTTGTTTTGAATGTTTTATTTTGAAGCCCTTTGAAACAGTGAGCTATTTACAAAGTGTATTATCGTATCTAGAAATTCTCAGGCTCATCTTTATCAGTTTGACATCTAGTTGTGCATTCCCAAACCAACGGCAGGCTGCAGGGTGTTTCTAATGATTTTCTTTGTTAGTTCATTGCTGAATTGAGATTTCTGGATCTGATTGACTGCCTAGTGGCATTTGTGGGAAAATTTTCTATTGACTTCGTATTGCGTTGGTTAGGTAGTTGGTAAAATCTCCAGTATAATTGTACCCTACCATATCTAGGCCATGGTCTACAACTGCACTGGACCATGGGCTTGTGATCCAAAATCAAGTTTTTCTGTAAGGCAGAAAGCCTTGCTTCCATTG
Source organism: Lagopus muta (assembly GCF_023343835.1). NCBI lineage: Eukaryota > Metazoa > Chordata > Aves > Galliformes > Phasianidae > Lagopus > Lagopus muta. The sequence continues at coordinate 21,185,702 of NC_064435.1, forward strand.
TTGTCTTCTACCATTTAAATTCAAGAAAGGAAACAAAAACCTGCAGGTGCAGCCTCGATTTTGATGAAGTCAGTAGGAAGCTTCCCAGTTCTATCAGATGGCAATTACAGCAGATACTACTTGCTTGGTGAGCCAAATTATAGATCAGTAAACTCCTTCTTATTCCCTAAAGCATCTCTGAGCAGCAGTGTGGGAGTGGAAGCAGGTTCTGCTGAGCATTTGTACTCCCCTCATTCCCCAATGGGAGAGAGAAAGGTATAACGTGAAGCATTTTTAGACCATTAGCTTATACACATTTTTTCAAAAGTAAACATGCAGATGTCCAGCATTCAGGAGCTTCTGGGTTCATGAAGGCTTTATCTGTGAATTTCTTGGCAAGGCATTTCCTTCCACGTGTTTTTTAAATTGTTGAGGACCTCAGTGGTGTGCAATGCCTAGAATCTAATAATGATGCAATGATTGTATTCTCGAAAGTGAGAAATGACATTTTACAAAAGTTTACATGTCATGTCTTGTGGGAAAAAAAAACACTGTTTGAGGTAATTTGTGTATTCAAGACATGTTAGCACAGATTATTATAAGCCTTGTTTTCTGGTTTTGTGTCTCTGCAGGAAGACTACTTAGCCACAGATGCTATGCTTGTGGACTACTTTAATGAATTTTTGAGTCTCCCGGTAAGCACCTTACAAAAATCCCTTGCAAAATACAAGAAACATCTTACTAATAATAAGTTAATCCAGTTTATAACATTTTGTCACTGGAGAACTAAGTGGCTTTCACAATATGTCTATAGTCTAATAGTAGCAGTTCTTACTATTCAACTTTACTGTCAGTGTCAGGGAAAATCACACAGTATCTGGCCCTCTGGGGATGAATTTTCTCTTGCAAATATCTGTATTTAACTCACAGTGCACCAAAATATTATGGATATGAAATGAAAAAGACATGTAAATTCTCACGTAATAAATATGAAGAGTCCACTTTTATTACAGTATCATAACACCAATAAAATCAGTGTTCTTTTAAGTTCTTCCAGCAATGTACTCAGTGATTAATAAATATTTTAGCTCAAGAACCAACTCCATGTTTCTTCATGACTGTGAAAGTCTCAAAATTGGTGCTCTACTTTTCTCCTCACACCTGCAGCTAAAAGGACACAGCTTTATGTTCTATTCTTTGTGCAGATCCAGCTGCAGTTAGACCAGCCACCCAGTGCCCTACACATAACCAGTATACCTATATTTAACCCTATACTCTGCTCCTTTTCCCCATCAACTACCCTGTTTCCCCATGCTCTCGTATTAATCACATGTACTCCTCCCACAACATGGCAATTTCACTCAGTGTTGTCTTAGCACTCTTGGATCCCCATTCTCTGTTTCTGCGCGTTTTCTTACTCTGTTTCTGTTTTCTTACTCCTTTGTATGGAACAGCCCTTTTGCAGTTTCACTCATAGTTTCCCTGGATCCTCCCAGCCAACTTACCCCAGAACTGCCCCACAGCCAAATGTGCTGCACTACAAGGATATACTGATTTCTGCAACTTGCTTCATAGAAAATGCTACCAGCATTAGGATATTTCTTGGATGCCTCTGTCATTTTTTTTATATGAAAATAGAATCTGGAAGCATTAAATAACTCTATCAGAATGTGGGCTTTGTGCACAACGTCGGTACTGATTTCTCTCAGATCTCAGCCTTTATAACTTTCCACCTCATTGCAAGACTCTTGAAACCAAATTTTAAAAAGCGATAAAGACACAGGTAGAAGAAAATGTGTGGTGAGAGGGTTCATTTTTTTCTTCTTCTTTCGTTTTTTTTTTCTGCAGCTGCTATAGGGTAATTGCATACATCCAAGCCTAACTGCATAGCCTTTAAACTCCTTCCGTGTGCCAGGTTTTTCTTAGCACAGGAATACCATCCTCCATGCGTTTCACTGTTCATTTGGAAACTATGCTTCAGGTTTTCCCCAAATCACAGAAAATCTCAAGTGGGAAAGAAGTTCAGTCTGCTTTGTCTCTGGGTGTCCTTGGATATGTACAGGTTTCAGGACATCTATTAGAAGCCAACATTCTCTTTGGCCTCACAGGTCTCCTCAACCCAGAGTCCTGGCTCTGCTCAGCAGCTCTGAAATGTAGCAGTTGCCCCAGCCCTTCCAAATGCTCTGAAGCCCACAGCAAAGAGTTCACAGACGGTCCTGAGTAAACACTGCTTTATGCTGGTAATCTTGGTAGATTTCTGAAATGACACATGGTCTCTATTTATTTATTGACATATGTTCATGAAAACAGAGGATGTATTAGCTGTGTTTATTTGTAATGTTCTCATAATTGGTTTTATTTTCTCTTTGATCTTTTCTTGAGGATTTACCCTCCACAGGATTAAGTTTCAGTAATACCTTGGGTTCTGTGGTTCGAATATTTTGTACTCTGAATTTCCCTGCACTTCTCAGAACACTTTGACAAAAATTCCATTGCTTTATTCTTGTTGTGCTTATCCGTTGTTGCCTAGAAACAGTATTACCCAGGTGTGTTAGTTGTCAGGCAACAAGTTAAACTGGAAATGTTGTGTGACCTGATACAAGAAATCAGGGGTAGTATATGCTTATTTTAAGGGACTGTCTCTATATTGATTTGTAAAGCAACTCTGGTGTACGGAAAATTGTATCACTGGGAACTTGCTGTAGCAAGACTTTTGTTTATTCATTCATTCATTTATTTATTTATTGCTTTGCTTTACAAAATATCCTTTAAGAAATAATAAAGTTATGATAATATTTGGTACAATTTGGCATGAATGCTGGTGTACCCCAAAGATCTGCATGCTGTAAAGAAAGACAAATCGTGAGGAAAACAATTCAGAAAGATAAAACAAAAATCCCATGAGGGCTCTTGCTATCAGTACACGAGTGATATACAGCCACAGAAATCAGTCCTGTGACATACAAACAAGCTACACCTTTTGTAGTAAATAAACAGAAATGAAAAATTTATGAGAAGAGCTGGTATATGTGCATTTCCATTTGGAGCTGTCAGCAGACCCTAGAATTCAAACCTTTGATTTTTTTTAAAACATCAGAGAATACGCTTATCCAGGAATGAAAATACTTAAGTCAGAAGTCTCCATCCAACTCCATGTTGGAGGCCTCATTAATATCAACTTGCTTCTCCCAAGCCCAACAGGAGCTACCTGCTTAATGAAGGGAAAACAATTAAAGTATAAGGAATAAAGTACAGGCCTGTTGCTCTTTCTGAAAATTGGCCTGGAAAATCTGATACTGTCAAGAATAACATCAGGCTGGACCTATGAGTAGCTGATGACAGAAAGGGCAGAAGGAAATCCACACTACTGCACGTTTCAAGCCCTTCTCTGTTTTGAAGATGGCTGTGAATCGTTCTGTGAGGCTACAATGCATGCTCATCAATTTCCTGGTGTGTTTTTTCCATGTCTGTGGAGGGAGGCTGCTGGTGCTGTTAAAACCTCCCTTAAAAAGTTTTTAAATCGTTTAAGCCTCACATGCATGTTATGTTGAGTCTTATCCAGGACTAAACCATCTTTCACATTCAAGAAAGCAAAATAATCTAACTTCTTTTCCTACTGAAAGTGGCTTTACCCATAATTTTCCTTTCTTCTCCCTTAGATGATGCTGTGTGATTGTAACTTGCTTCATACTTATCAGCAGAAGGGAAACCCTGGGCTCACTCAAATCAGTGGGAGATGTAGCACTGACCATATGACCACATGCAATCTGAATTTTCCAGGCACTTCCTAGAGCTGCTCGAATTCTTTTCTGGTCTGGATTCTCACTGACTTTTATTTATGATACATATATAGCTGTCTTAAAGATGTTTTGGCAAATCTCCTGGATGAGATTTCAGTTCATTCCCACCATTTCAGGGCTTTAACCTAGGAGGAAGCCAAGCTGTGGTCATCCTGTTTCTCTTGGGATCAAACTACATTACTTGGGGTGGGATATGGTGAGCATATTTACACATTTGTTAGCTGTATCTGAAGTATATCTGAAAAGTGTAAAGGCAGAGAACAGCAAGATTTATATGTCTGATATCCTGGCAACACAGTGATGGATGCTGTTTTGGTTTTGTTTTGGGAGGACTGAAGGAAATTTCCCTTCCCTTCAGTTAAGTGTATAACTTTAGGTTTCAGAATCATATATTCTATTTATTCTTCAGCTGAAACCATGTTCAATGCACAAATGACAGCTAGGAAATTTCCATCAAAAACATACAGGCAATTGTTTATGTTTTTTAAGTATTGCTGTACCACAATGTGAAAACAGTTTTTGTTGTTCGCTTGAAGGTTTTTATTTGAAGCTGAAATAACTGCACTGAGTAATCTCAGTCATACTGGAGCCAAAGGGAAAATTGCCCATGGATTATAGTTAGTAAAGTCTGTAGACTTACTTGTCGGTATTCTCAAATCCTTGTTGATCCTATTTATTGTTCCAAATTGATAATGTATGAATCCCAAGTTTCAAGGCTCCTGCCAAAACTAATTTTTTTCTTTTCTTAAAACATCTTGCAGTATAATTTGGCTAGGGAGCTTTTCCTCTTTATCTTCAAAGGATCAAAAACTGGCCCAAATTGAAAAAAGACTGCAGGGAAGAATGCATTGATACTTCTTGTCTTTGGTTATTGTATTTTTCTTGTCTCTAAATTGCCAAATTTGGGGTAACTGCGGCATTTTTTAGTGTATTAGATTGGCACAAGTAACTTTTCCCCCCTTTCTTTCATAGTGTAGGCTACCATCCAGTCCTTAACACAACATAGTCATCTTCACAGAAGAGATTTCTTGTTATTGCAGTGACCTAGAGTACTGGTGATACCGTAAACTTTTCCCATTATTGTCCTGTGAAACACTGTATTTTATGGCACTTGGCTTCTGTGGGAAAGGTTTTAGGCTCGCTATTTTTTTTTCTCTCTCTCTGTGTATGTGTGTGTGTGGCTTGTAATGTGTGGGAATGGTTAAAGAGTGTGTTTTGTTCTAAAGCTTTTCACATATTGAGAGGATTGACTGATTCTCTCTGTCCGGTACTGTAACTGGGAAAATGTTTCCTACAAAATATCAGATTAATTTTTTTTTTTTGTAGTTGTTCCTGTTCGATTTTATGATAACATTATCATTTTTATTTTTCTTGTGGGGATGAATTAAGAAGGTCATGACTTACCTCTTCTTTCATTATGCCAATACAAGCTTTCTAGTTTATCATTCTAGTTTTCTCAAGTGAGCTGGTCCAATACTCTTCCTCAGAAAGGCTTTAAAAGTTCTAAAATGCTTTCATCTGATGCTTTGATGAGACGTTCTGTGTATCTGGAAGAATTTGGGAGTTGCACAGAATTGTAGATCTCTTCATGCTGGAAGAGGCCTCATGGAGGTCTGCAGCCTTGCCTCCTGCTCAAAGCAGGTTCATCACTTTAGCGCTCAGACCAGGTTGCACATCACTTTCTTCATTTGGATTTTGGAACCTCCAGTAATAGATTCCATAGTCTCTTTGGAAAGTCTGTTCCCACTAAAATTATCCTACTGATACATATATTTTTTTCCTATGTCCAGTAGAAACCTCCCCCTGTTTCAGTGTATAAGCACCAACTCTTGTCTTCTCACCATGAACCTCCATGAAAAGCCTGGCTGTGACAGTAATCTTGTAAATACTGTCAGACTGCTGTTAGGTCCCCACAGTGCTGTCTTTTCATCTAAACAAGCCATGTTCCCTCCCTCTCTCCTCACAAGGCTGGTGCTCCAGCTTGTCAGTCTTCTGCTGGGCTTACTGAAATTTATGAACGTTCCTCTTGTACCGGGGAACCAAAACTGGATACAGTATTTCAGATATGGTCATACTAGTGACAGGTAATGGGGAATAATTGCCCCTGGGGACAGCTAACTTATACCTTGGTCCAAACCTCAATGTTTTGGACCAGAACCACCTGTTTCAGTTAAGTACGTGATATATGAAGTCTTAATACTTTTAACCTGTCACTATGTGTTCTTTTGTTCCATTACTACGTGTCTTATAAATGATTTCTAGTTGGACACCCGAAACAGCAATACCCTTTACATTTTAAAACTTGTCACTGGCATCTGTTTCACTACATTAAAGTTCCATATGTTTTCCATTCAGTTAATTAAAATGTGTGCTGACAAACCTAGATCTATACAAAGTTACAAGAGATATAATAAAAGTAGATCTGTGTGATAAACTATGGCATCTTTGCTTCGTTTCCAATTTGAATAACATGTAACTAAAATAATCTGTTCCTATCTAGTCGCATAATCCTAGATTATGGAATTTGCATTTTGTTTTCTTTTTTCTTCTGCAAGAAAGTGCATTTCAGGTCCTGAGAGACTGAAGTACCTTGCCTCTTAGTGTATTTTCTTCTGATTCCTCCTTAAAAACATCTGAAAAAAAAAGTTATATTTGGAGGTTATTAAGGTAGAAGTTGAACCACTTAGAAGTTGATAGCTGTCCAAATTAGCTTTGCAACTAAGTGAAATGTACACACAGCAAATGAGGAGGACATCTGAATGGAGTGCAGAGAGCACGTAAAACAACACATAAAAGCCTCTTTTAAACGTTGTTCAGTACTTCTAGAGAAAAGCACTAAAACCTGCAGAGTACCCTGGAGAAAATTAATGCCAAAAGAGGCATGAGGTGTCAGAGAACAAAAACAAGCCTTGATTTCAACTGAAAGTAGGTAACTAAATGGACTAATGCAATTCAATGCATAACTCTGGCCAGTGACTCCCTGATGTCATAGGCCCTAATCGTACACTTAAAGCTCTCACATGCTACATGCTTTGCCAGGCTGAGCCTCGGCAGCGAGAAGTTATGGGATAAACAGGGAATGTTGTAAGCACATGTTGCAGCCACATGGTTTTATTTTGGACATTCCTCTATATGACATTGATCCACAAGGGAACTTCAAACAGAAGCAACAAAATAGCTGACACTGACGTGGTTATTTTGGACTTACATAGGTGTAAAGAAGAATGAAGTCGGTTTATATTTCCATATTATATGTAGCATGTATTCAATATATGCAATATGTATGTGAATTATGTCTGTGTGTGTAGATATATATGCTTCTGTATGCATACTGTGATATATAAAGTTCAAGGAAATGAGAAATACAGTACTTGAAATAATATAATAATCTTACTAAGTGCAGGGAAATGACAACTGCACAAAAACACCTGGTGGGAGCCTGTTTGGAATGGTGCCCAGAAGGGTTTTGGCACTGGATCTGTGGCCAGGATTACACACTCCTGTTTTCTTCAGTTCTTGACCACGACATGTCTTCTTGTCCTCCATCTCAGTACTGGGAGATGCTCATATGCTTTGGTTGTATAGATCCTCAGACTCATAAATGTCTTGGATATTCCACAAGATTTCTTTTGAATCAACCAATGTTGTTGTGCATGATTACTATCTACAGCCATAGATGTCGGTAGATATTTGACCTCCAAGTAATAACGTGAGGAAAAGCCTTTCCTACACATGACAGTCTTCAGATTCATCTTCCTCAAATGCTCTCATATTGTAGAAATCAGCTTCATCGTTGTTCTTTTCAAGCCTTGACTGTTTAAGGTTATGAATGTGAGAATGATATTGGAGATGTAATCTTGGAGGTAAGTAGTCTCCTGCCAGAAAAGTTATTGAAGTCACTGTAAACTATGTATTTTAGGAATTTGTGTAGTGGATCTATAATTTGCGCATGAAAAAGAATGGTTTATTGCCTAGAATGAGTCAAAATCAAGAGAAAGAAACCTCATAATATTGCATTCTGAAGGATGATTCTATTCTATAAAAAGTAACTTTTAAAAATTAGATATTTCCTTTATTGCAGTGTCATAAACTTTCCAAACTTCTTTTGTAGACTTTTGCCCAGCCAGTTAAGTTTAACTCAGACTTCGGGGTTTTTGAAGTAGTTAATGACATCCCACAACGCATGGAACATCAGCTGAAAAAAATTCTACACGATCAGAAACCTCCAAATCCCATTTATGATGTTATAAGAAAAGCAAAGAATGATGGGCAGCATTCCAAAAAGATCAGTGATTCTTCAGCGCTCAGTATTGATCCAAATTACAACACTATGGTAAGCATCTTATAGCCACTGGATTTATATTTAGATCTTACTGTAGAGACACTGGCAGTAGCTATTGTTGTTTTTGGCTTGGTAGCTTGGGAAAAATGTTAATTTATGTTAGGAAAACATAATGATGGGCCAAACTGTGCCCTGCAATGCACATGTGTCTTCCAGACAAATGAATGGAATTACACATATCCATCCTGTAGCACAGAATTTTGAAGATTCTGTAGGGCAGGATTCAGTTGTGTGGTCTGAATACTTTTTAATATTAAAAGAAAAAATATTATGATAACTGTTACTTTACTAGTGATCCCTGGAATGTGCAAATTGACTGAAACTAATGCACCTCAGTCTTTCCTTATTAATTAATTTCCTTGTGTGGCTATGAGCTCATCTGTGGTCTGGCAACACATAAGTCTCTCCTCCATCAATTCCCCAAAGATTTTGATGGTTAGCATCAATCGAAATGGCCAGAAAAAATAACCTTTAGCAATGAGAAATGTTGGATTTTAGAACAAATACGTTCAAGACTTTTTCAAACAACTATCAATTACCTGCTTGCTTTCAGGACTATCTTCAGCACCAGATTAGGCATGTTAAAATCAAAATCTTAAGAGCCATATGCACCTCAGAGAATGCAAGGCAGTATAAATAGTTGTGGGAGCTTACTTTTAAGCAATAGCTTTGGAAGAGAAAAAATATATATTTCTCTGGGTTATGTGGTTTATTCCTTTCTTGCTTACTTTGCATTGGTGTGACTGATGTGACTTCAGTTCACTTCATTCAAGGCCAGTGTAAGGTCTTGCTACATTTTTAGAGGCGGCTGCTCTAAATGATGTCATAGCTGGAAAGCTGAGAGAAAATCAGGGAGTTAAAGCAGACTGCTGCTTTGTTCAGTATAAGCTTGATGATTTTCAGAAAAGAAAACAGTGTTGAGAGAGGTCAAAAGGCAATGATGTTTAACAAAATGATAGTTAAGTGAGATTGCAATTATCTGCAATATAAACTGGACAAATGCTATGACAGGACAAGGCTCACAGACATTTCTACCATGTTAAACCATTATTTTCATGAATATGTTGCTTGCGAGCACAAAAGCAGAAGAACTATTCTTGATTTCTTATTTGGACTCAGGAATCGACTGAGGAAAAATTTTGTGCTTGTGCAAGAATGGCTAATGCTGTTCTCTGGGATAATCTCACACCTTTGCAACTTTGTTCAGCCTTTTTTGACAAGTTCAAAGCCATCACATTGTCTTCTCTATTACTTAAATCTCTCATGGATTGGAGCAACAATGCTCCTCTATTATTTAAAGATATCTTCCTTTTTTTGTGGAATTTTCCAAAGATGGGAAGCACAACTTCCTGAAGGGGTGAGGAGGGGTTTGGCGTCTTCTCTCAATGGCCACAAGTTGCGCCAGGGGAGATTCAGATTAGACATAAGGAAGAACTTTCTCTCAGTGTATGGTCGAGTGCTGGACTGGCCTGCCCAGGGAGGTGGTGAAGTTGCCATCTTTGGCAGTGTTCAAGAGGCATCTAGATGAGGAGCTACAAGATATGGTTTAGTGCTTGTGGTAGTAATGGTGATAGGAGGACAGTTGGACTAGATGATCTTGCAGGTCCTTCCTAACCTTGTGATTCTATGATTCTATGGCATTTTGAGGAATAATATTTTTTTGCACTTTCTTCACCTTTTTGATGATGTTTCTTCTTGTCTGTCACTTTCCTGTGGGTTAACAGGTAAGGAACTAAGCTCCACGCTACCATTTGCTCACTTTTCCCCAGCAGAATGGGGAACTCGAAAGGTGGAAGAGAGAAAACTCTTGGGTTGAGCTGAAGGCATATCAATAGGTAAAGCAAAATCTTCATGTGCAAAGAATTCACTACTTTGTAACAGTGGGGAGATATTCAGCCATTTGCAGGAAAGCTGGGCTCAACACAGTCACCACTGCTTGATGAGACAAACACCACCATTCTGAACATTCCCCCTCACCTCTCTTTTCTCCAGCTTTATTGCTGAGCATGATGTCATATGGAAAGGAACACTCTTTTGGTCTGGTGGGGTCAGCTGTCTTGGCTGGGTCCCCTCACAGCTTCTTGTGCACCTCCAGCATCCTTGCTGGCAGGGTGTGAAAAGGCCTTGGCACAGGCTAAGCCCTGTCTAGCAATAGCTCTCAACACTGTTCCGATCACAGATTGAAAATAGCATCATATGATATAATATGAACAAAATGAACTATCCCAGCCTAAAAATGTGCAACAGGCAACTTAAATCCCTCATCCTATTCAGTTTTGGCATCTCAAGATAGAGCCTGACCTGAGCAGCCAAAAATCAGTACTGCAACTACATAAGATGGAAGAAGTCAGCTTCATTTGTTGTACCACATTATGACTGAAGTATCTCAGTATCAGCATGAAGTATCAGCATCAGCATCAGATAGGATTTGATCCTTCAGACACAGAGCTATGCTCTTTCCTTCACTCTATATACTTATTTCTTCAGTTGCTTCACACTGTCTGAAGAGATTTACTGTTTCTAGATTTACTTTCTATGAAAAGTCAGCTTGAACAGCCATCACTGTCACAATATTGACAGAAATGAGCTGTGACTGGAAAAATTATGTAGACCTTTCAGGCATACTAAGTTCAAATACACCTAAACTAAGAAATACATCAGTGCTGTTTTTCTCTCCACCTCCATCTCACACTGTCACTAATTTACAGATAAGTAAAAGATCTTTCTGTATGTATGCCCTCATGCTTGGAAGATACTGATATGGAGCTAAGCATCTTATCAGTAATTGAAATCAACTGAATGTGAAACACATGAAGAAAAAACCCTGCAAATTGGGTAGACCCAGGCATCACTATGGAAAGAAACTGGCTGGCATCCCACATACCTTACTTCAGAGAAACCCCAGTTCAGCAAAGCACTTAAGTATGTGTTTAACTTTAATCAAATGAAGTTAAACACATGCTTAAACTTTAACACGTGCTAAAAGCTTTACTGGATTGGGTCCCAAACATGGCCTAAGGCTGACTGGGTAAGGAAGCTAACCAAGGTAACAACCCTATTAGATTAAATGTCACATCTGTCTTTGGGGAAAGGAAAAGAATAGAGATTCTTTCCTTCTGATAGTATATATTATTTTGTGTACCAGCCATGTACAGACAAGAACGTGTTATGAATCATTCAGATAAAAACCTGGGCTATGACTCAGTTAATACATAAATATTAAACACAGATTGATTGGCCAAAATAAAGAGACGATCTTCTGTATTTCCAAACGGCTTGTTAGTTACCAAAAGGAGGTATACTCTGTGTGGTTGGGAGTAATTAGTCTCCATCTCCACAAGTTAGATTGTGTGAGCCACTGCCAACATAAGCTTTCCATATTTTGAAATATTTTCTTCTCTCTAAATGAAACCACCCACTTTCTGAGTAATTTATATTTTTAATCCCCTACAGATATATATGAAGGAGAAATAAACCTAGTCCCAAATGAAATATTAGCTCATGGAAAGAAAATTTAAAATGTAATCTACACGAACTGATTAGTTGATCTAGCAAGTAGCAAAAAAATTGATACTTCCATCCTTGTCCAAAATTCACCTGTTTCTATGGACAAGGAGTTATTGCATTTTTCCTAATCACTGACTTCATGTTCACTAACGTGAAAAATGCATCTCAGTAAAATAAAACAGGTCACCTGCTAAGGGTGCATAAAGTACCCTTTGTGGAAAGAAGAGCAAAGAAGAGAAGGGGCGAGAAAGGAAAAAAGAAAAGAATAATAATAAAAAAAAGAATGTGAATAGTATAATCTCTAAGAGAAATGGTTCACTGTGGCCCACACTCAGAGGGCATACTCTCCATTTAAGACCCTTAGGCAAGTTTTTCAATCTGCTGGTTCTGTGTAACTCCTTGCTTAACACCTCTGCATCACTCTTTGGTGGCACTTAGTTGTCTGCATTCACCAGGCATTGAGACTTGGACCATCTGAGCTGAGATCTATTATGGGCCTGATTCTATTTGCACTTAGATATACATTTTAACTGTTCCTGCGTCTGGCTGAGTTAAGCAATGCTCCAACATAAAACATAGAAATGTGAAAGATGACAACTGATAGGCATTAAAAATGTTTGATTTTGTCTTTAATATCCAGAGTTCTCCCATTTTAGGATTATAATTTAAGCTAGGGCTTCCTTATTCCTCAAATTATTGAAGGGAAATATAATAGTCACTGCGTATAGATGGTGTTAAAGTCAGAGAAATAAGCAGTTTCCTACTTGTGGACCAGCTATGAGCATCTAATTTGCATTGGAATTATATCATAAAGGCATGATTCATACATATATAATTTTTGAAGAAATCATGGTTTGTTTATGAAGTTGTACTCTTACAGAAGAAAGAGATTTAGACATAATTACCTGTTAGCAACAAACTGAAGACACTCAGCAGTCCTAGAACTAAGTTTAAGCTGAATAGGAAAGGTGATGTTCATTGCATGTTAGTTTTCCTTAATGCTTTAGAAGGAATGGAGAGAAGATTGGAGAGAATCATTTATATGGAATGCAAAACAAGTAAGTCACTACTACTGCAAATTTGTGGTATTTCTTTTTTAATAGTGTCTTGATCGAGAACAAGCAGTACAGTGGATTAAGAAGGAAAGGCTTCCAGCATTTCTAGAGAGCGACTGCTATTTTGAGTACAGGTATTGTAGTCTTTTATGCTGTCTCTCAGCTTAAAATTTGTACATTTATCTTTTCTGTTTAACTAATCTTGATGATACATTTAATACGGGTCTGTTCCACCTTTTCTTTCTGTTTAATTTTTGCATTTTATTACCCTGAATAAATTAAAAACTGACTTTTTCTACTAGTCATTCTGTAATTTTCCTTGACCACAGATTACGTGCTATATTACTACAGAGGGAGTAGGAAGGGTCTTCACTGTTTTATCACAGTAGCAATATGTTTCTCCCTAATCAGTATATAGGACATGTGAATGAATGGTATGAATCCATGACATCTGTTTACAAAGGACAGCCGGTCCTTTTTATCTCAGTTATTCAGTTTCTATCTTGAAGCTCACTGTCAGACTTCCTTTTGCAAGGTTCTCTGTGGGATGCCATGGAACAGTGGAATGATTTCCTGTTATACATTTGCTATATTTTTCCAGATGTACTTTCAGCCTCTTTTCTGATTGTTCAGGAGGTTTGGTCTGCTTTTTGGAAGGATCTGCCTCTACCCTGTCCCTGACCGCCACCCGCCCCTCCCCTGACGCAGCTCCATGCCGTTCCCTCGGGCCCTGTCGCTGTCACACGGAGCAGAGCTCAGCGCTGCCCCTCCGCTCCCTGTGAGGAGCTGCAGCCGCCATCGGGCCTCCCCTCAGCTCCTCTGCTCCGGGCTGCACAAACACAGCGGCCTCAGCGCTCCTCATAACATTTTGACCTCCAGATCTCTCCCGTCTCTTGACATACATGTTCCTAATTTCTGTAAATACCAGTGCTTTAAATTGCTTTCCTGAATTAGGATCAAGATAAACTGTGATAAAAATGCACGTTTAAAGATGAAGATAACATGAATATATCCACGAGGTTCCTGTGGCAAGATTGGCCTCTGTGAGCAGAGTCCAGCACTGCCCCGTGTCAGATCAGACCCAGCTGCAGCTGCTCCAAAAGGGACCTACTGCTGCCAGGGCTGAGCCATGAGGGATGCTGGCTATGCCTCTGTGAGCGCAGGTTTAAGAAAGAAAATAGCTGCTGCACAACAGCAGCTGGGAGAGAGATGTGAGAGCTGTGAGAGAGCAGCCCTGCAGGCACCTGGGACAGTGCAGGAGGACGGCAGGAGGTGCTCCAGGTGCAGAGCAGAAGATTCCTCACTCGGGGTGGGAAGGCTGAAGAGTGTGGGTGGGGGAGAAGGTGATTTTAGTTTGCATTTAGTTTTCACTGTTCCAGTTTGTTATTGATAAATTATATTAATCTGAACCCGTTTTGCTAGTGATGATAAGTGGTGAGTGATCTCCCTGTGTTCATCTCAATGAGTCTTTGGTCATCCTATTTTTACCTCCTGTTCTTTTAAGGAAGGACAGTGAGAGAATGGTGTGGTGGAGCATATCTGCGCATCAGCGTGAAACCATCACAAAGTACGCCAACTCTAGAATGAAATTCTCTTGTCCTCGAGATGTAGAGACAAACAAAAATGAGCACTCAGCTCAGGGTTGTAAGCTTCTCTTCCCTTCTCATGCACCTTGGTTAATTTCATACTGCTGTCTAACTCGAATAAGCTCTGCCACAGTTGTTGATCCCAAAGCACCCTCTCTAGCCGCTAAAGATTGCCTTTTTCTGGACACAGCAAGGTTCTCACTGTCAGAAGGAGCACTGGAGTGCTCTTTCATACTGTGAAGTACTCTTATAGTAACTGACTGAAAAAAGACCTACTGTCTTGCTATCATCTGAAGGCTTAATTAGTACGACCACTATGGGCATTGCTGCTGGAAGATTACTTGGGTCTGTTACTGACATGGGGCTTCTGCAATCTGGGAAAATGGTTCTATTTTAGCAAACAATATGTTCGAGTGTTTCTTGGCAGGATTTGGACTGTACGGCTATATGCAAGATCATCCTGGAGGAAATCAATTTTACTGGTAAAGATTTATAATGTAAAACAGACCACCAACTAAAAAGCTGGTGGACTATGGAATGGTAGAGCTGGTGTTTACATATGTGACAGCAGGCACGGGGTGAAATAATAAAGTAGAACATGAAGTTCACAGTGGCAATTTGTTTTCAGAAAGATTGTGTTTGTTATTGTCTATTCTAGGGAAAAACATCAATTGTGTCTATTACTAAAAGCTAAGATTAACTATTTTCTTTTCTGAACATTTAATTTCAGGCTAGCTAAATTGATATCACAGGTAGAATGGAGCCAGACTGGCATTAATTTCATTATAGATAGCACCTACTACCCCTGGATAAAGAAGGAAGATGCAAGTACTCCCTTCCCTGAGGAGGATGGCACTTTATTCACTATGGAGAGGTTCTATGTATCGCTTGGCCAGGTAAAGTAAATGTTTAGTGAGTGTAACAATGAGCTAGATAGAATTGGAATAAACTGCTGTAACTGAAATCCCACCCTAAACAGACAACTGATTTTCTGTCTATCTCTTCTTTTTAAAGCTCTTTGTAGTATAGAAGGTTGATGTGCCGTAACGCAGCAGTGCTATGTCACGAGTGTACTCAGCTACTGTCATACAGCTATTTTCTCTGGGAACTATTGTTATAGAAATGTATATGGATAGACAACAAAAATGATTGCAGACAATAAGCCCTCTGGTCTCAGAAACAAGCAAAAATAATTGAATTATTCTATTAAATATCTTTTTGTAGGCTACAGTTTCTCAAACAATGGATTGGTTTACATTAGCAAAAGGAAGCGAATCCATGAAAACTACAGATTCATTTATGCGCCCTGCAGCTTCTGTTCAAATTCAAGATATTCAGCATTTGCCTGGTCTGCCTGAAAAAAAAGGTTCATTGAGTGAAAAAGCTAGCTACCTAGGTAAGTAACAGGGGCTCAGCAATAGTATTTATAACATAAACCTGACTAGATGGATATATAAGGCATTCTAATGAATTGCTGCAGCTTCCACTTACTACTTTCTAAATATCACATGATATCACAGGCTTCAGATGGGGAAAAACTGGATTTGTTTCTTTCTGTAGCCAAATAATTTTGTAATTTTTCTTACACTTTTATTTATTTATTCATTTGGAGATTATTTTAAAGCCCTTCTCTATCAGTCTGATGTGATACATGTACTCAGAGGTTTCAGTATCCTCCTCATTGACATTGTGACCGAATCTAACCATGTGTTTGCCTTAGTGACAGAATAGAATATGAAGGCCTAAATCTTAGCTTTAGGAAAAGAAAGAAGATAAAACTAATCCTGTAGTTTAAATTTTGGATATTTTAAGGCCACAGATGAATTATATCTTTTGGTCACTCTGATTCTGTCGATATTCAAAATATTTGTAGTTATTCTTCTCAGTTTTACAGATCTGACCTGCACAGTGATAGCGGCAGTAACCTAATTAAACAGTATGTATATTCAAGGTCACCTCTGCTAACGTACTACAGAAGTACTTGATTTGTTTAAAGATCTTCAGAATTTTTCAGAATTAGAAAATTACCTGAGCAAGTCAAAGCTGAAATGTCTTTTGTCTCAGCAGTCTGGAATGGCAGGGCATGATTAATAACAAGGGCACAAAGAGGAGTGAGGTTGTGTTGACAAAAACAAACGAACAGGGCTGGTCACTGTTCTGAACTTGCTGGTTATGAGACATCTCAAATAGAAAGAAGCCACGTCTGAGTGGCAGACTGGACTGCAGGTCTCTTAAATGTTTTCAAAGTCCTTGATATATTATGCTTTGTCATCCCCCTGTATGTATCAAGACTTTACCCAACGAGCCAAGGCCGGTTCAGGAGTCAATATAAGCAGACTATGAGTTCTAACTTATAGCTTCCTCATGCCTAAAGAGAAAAAAATCCTGCTACAGATGGTGACTTTTCTCATACCATAAGCAAATACTTAGAAAAGAAACCAGGTATTGTAGCACAACAAGGTGGTTTAATAAGTATTGAGGAGCATGGATATTCAGCTGAGTAACCAAGATAGCTGGCTCCGGAGGGAGCTTTTCTGGGCTCTGCTGTTCTGTTGAACTGAGAAATGAGTTTGTGAGTCGTGGGGTTGAGTTTCTAGCCAGACAGCAACAGCAGAAGCACTTCTGCTTGTTACCTGTACTGCAGCACAACAACAAAAATTTGTTGCTTTGGAAAATCTGCAAAAGGACAGTACTGTTCCAAGAGGGTGTTCAATAATATTTTCTGATTTAATGCAGAAACAGGTTCCCTATCTAAGGAATATGACCACTGCAGATTTCATTCCTCTTCAACGACATCACCTACAGAAGACAGCATTTTTAGGAAGAGATCAAGAGAATCGGAGGAGGGTTCTTTTATGGCCATTGCTGAACCTCCTTCCTACATGCAGCTAAGAGTTTATCCAGACCAGAATTTGGAGAGCACAGCAGAAGGACAGAAAAATGCAACTCTTCAGCAAGTGGAGGAATTAATATCATCATATACTCAATCTGTAACAAAGGAATCAATTTCAGAACTCACACAGCGGCCACTTGGTGAGACTGAGAGTGATGTGGATTTCCCTAAGCAGCCTAAGATGTTTATACATGAGTTATCAAATAATGAATTTGCCTGTGGTACTGAAGAGGCACTCTTATCCCAAAGTTCTTCTCCATTTGCTGTCGTGGACCCCATGGGAGATATGAGGGAACGAGATGCTGAAGAAGTGAGCTTAAGATCAAGCTCTGAAAGCAATGGGGCAGACAGTAGGGCTGCTTGGTGTATTAACCACAGAACTTATGACACTGGCAACAGAAATGAGTTTGAAAGATTCAAGAAATTCATTAAAGGAACACTTGGTGAGAAGTATTGGTGGCTCTGGATGGATATTGAAAGACTAAAGGTTCTTAAGGACACTACAAGGCAGCAAAGGTATTTCTCATTATTTAGCACTTGTTGTTTTTATACCTGTAACACTGATGAATCGAAGTTTTGAGATTTCAGAATGAATTATATCAGTGTTTGAATAGAATAAACACAATTAATCATGAGTATCCTGACAAGTGAGTCATGGATGATTCTTCTGAAGCTGATAAAGACAACATAAGTTGGAATCACCTTAGTGTGAAGGCTTTGTTAGATAGAAATTTGAAGAACAGTAAGCAATAAATAGAAAATAGAAAGAAAATAGAAGAAATTACCATCACAAATGGGGCATTCTACATGACAAACTACTTTAGTGAAAGACTCTACTAGATTCAGATTGTCTATTCTAAGGTACTCTACATTTTTTGTTATACACCTGTCTCTAATTTGTGAAAACATTGTTTTGGCTTCTGACTCTTGCAATTAGAGGCATTGCATTACAGCAGTTTAAACAGTTGAATGAGCTGTACTTAGTTCTGTATAGCATCTGATACATGCTTATGTGACTACTTTTGTTTACTCAAGGCAACTTGATAAAATGAAAAAACTCTATCTACTGAGCAGTGGAGACTATTTCCTCACTTCTGAAGTGTTACTCAGACTTGATTTACTGCATGGAGATAAGTGGAATACAAGGCATTTAAGACAGATTCAGCCTGAAGTAGTGAAACCTCTTCTTCTTTACTGGTATGGGAAAAAGGACATGAACTGAAATCCTACTTTTTAACAAGTTTTCTTTTCTAAGTCCAATGTTTTTATTTCATCTCGTTTCTCCTATTGCAATTATGAGAAGTAATGCCACATAAATAATAGCAGATGTGGTCTCTCAGTTTTAGTTGAGATTAAACTAAACTGCAGTCTGCCCAGAAAACAGGTAGGTCTGCTTTACTGAACCCTTGTTATATTACTGCCAGAGCATCTGAGCTACTTTTTGTGTAGCTACCTTGGATACCACTCTAATAGACTTTTGGCTGCAGGGTAGGGAAGTCTCCCCAGGCAGAGAAAGTTAATTCTGCCCTAACCTATTCCCCAAAATGACTTCCTCAAGTTTCTGAGGATGCTCTGTGTATACATCTGTATGGAATTTGACCTTGAGACTTCACTGTTTAATGTCTGTTATACAAAATGCCTTTACATACTGACAGCTTAAGCAAGGATACAAATTCTAGCCTGCTTTGAAAACATCAGCTAAACGTTTGAAGGTCTTCTCTCCTCCCCAAGAGGTACCAACAAATCACAGGCAGAAATGAATAACTGCAGTAGTGTACTTTGCTGTGGAGCCTCATGAGAGTTGTGCTCTCTGTCCTGTGACCTAAAATCCTCTTATTCCTTGCTGTAGGATGAATGTGGCATATCTTAATGTAGACTTACATAAAGATAACTTTGTAGTGGTGCAGTGTTTGCAAATTTATTTGGGTGTAACTTGTTTCTAATTTTGGAGGAATGCAGTGTCTAAACATATCTTTGTTTTTTAATTCAACATACTTTTGCTATGTCTTGATAAAGTCAACACCATTAAACCCAACATCTCAGTATTTCATTTATTCATATACTTCTTTTTTAAGGGGTCCCAGATTTTGTGTCACTCATTCAACAGCGATAGAAACTGCCAGTGCAAAGCTGAAGTACTGGCATACATGCCAAGAGAGACCAAGGGTGGACACTGATCCTTTTCCACAGATGGTATCACTGCTGCCTTTGACAACTAAGTCTTGTATGTCTAGGATACCAGTTTCCCTTCCTCAGGTGGGTAGTGTAATGACATTGAGATCAAAGCCTGGTCCCATCAAAAATACTTATAAAACTGCTTGAATTGAACATGATAAAAATTTCATACTTGCCTGTTAGGAAGTCAAGATTTAGCAAGCTTGTCTCCTGCAGATTATTATATTAAAAATTGCAGTATCATTTTATTGTATTTTATGCATCAGATCACTGTAAATTGAGCCATATTATCTTTTCAGTTATCCAGGCTATTTCATAAATCTTTTGAATACGTTTCATCTTGACATTCTCAGACTTGCAAGTTTAAGGATCTAGCAACCCAGATTCCATCCTTCAACCAGACTTATCTTAATTCAGAGTAACTCCTACAACAAATCAAACTTCACATGTGTAAAAAGAGCAGTTTTGCCCAGTTCCTATCACCACGGTCCTTCAATCAGTGGCCACACATACAGGTGGCCAGTTCAATTTTGACTCTTCTTTTTCTTGAAAGACTTAATCTGAGTGGTGATTGCATTGGCCCGCAGGTTTTCAGTAACACTGTGTTAAGTCTCAGGGCAGAAGATACTTGGAGAATGTGAATCTACACCGTGGCTCCACAAAGAACTAGATGGTCTATGACACAGATTTGCTTAAACAAACCTCTATTACTTTAAAGTGGATAGTTTTAGATTACAACTATAATGTGTGTTTTCAAAAGCTAATTCATGGAGGAAAAACAGCAGGACAAATTTCTTGTTCAGAAGTGGTTGGGCTCAGGACTAAGATCCTGTTGAGCACAACAGGAGTGGGCCAGAAGCAGCTGCTTCTTGCAGGGACAAATGTGCTAAAGGCTGAGGACTAGCAGTAGGTCATGGAGACAGGTTCCTAACTCTGTGGGTTTAATAGCCCCTGTCAGCACTTGAAGAAAACTGCGACGTGGAACCCACGGATCACAGAATCAGCTGATGAAACACTTCTTGCTGCTATTTTTTTTTTCTTTCTTTCTTTCTTTTTTTTTTTTTTTTTTTTTTGCTGTGGGAAATGTGGACTTCTGAATCTTCTATCTCTATTGTGCTTGTAAAAGCTTAGAAAGAGAAGTAACTGAAGGCTGAATTTCTGAGGGCACTCTGAATGCAACTGGCATCTCCAAAAAGTCATAGAATGATTTTGTTCATAATGAATTGGTGACAGTGTGGCAGGATGCCCTCTTTCTCTCTTGTTCTGAGATTGTATCTATGCTCACAGAGATTCACAAAGCGTACTTTTCTGTAATTCTGTAATCTCTCTGTAATTCCATGCAAAGTGCGTGTAACATATTTCTGCTTGCTAAAATTGTAATTTCTAAGCTAGAATGGACATAAAGCCATGCTGAAAAATCTTGGAAGATATTCAGCAAATTATTTTGCCATTTCCCGATTTACATAGTGTGACTGATAAGGAACAATGACACTGAAAAACCTTCAATGTTTTTAAGTAGTTAATGAGAACATGTTAAGAAAACTCCAGGATGAAAAAATAACTTGAATTGCTCTATTTTCTTCTATCTTACTTTCATAAAGGTAAGACTAGCACAACAATAGCTTTATTGAAATTAGACAACTGGATTTCTCTTTGAAGGGTTCATCAAGATTATCATCTGCCTTGTCATCAAGACAAAGCTCCCAAAGGAATGACTTTGTCAGCAGTAGAAATTGGTAAGCATAGAATCTTTGTATGTCTTTCTCGACACCAGTATACGCAAAATATTTATCAGAGGCTGTTAGATTCTACAATTGTCATGAAATATATTACAATCATCTGCTTAGTGATGCATAGTTATGATATAGATTGCTTGCATGGAGATTTTCTTCCTGACTGATCGTTCTTTTGTTTATTCCATGACATAAAAGGCTTTATTTTTCTAAATACAAGATTTTAATTCTCTCCTGTGTAAGCACTGATATTCTCTCTATGTATGTTTATATTCTTTTAACACACCTTGAGCACTTAATCTCAAAGATGCACTGTGTTAGTGATTTCCACAGGGTTACATAAAAAAGGTGTTCTTCTACATGCTGTATATTCATTATAAATTGGAACTCATGTACTTTTCCTCTGCTGTCTCGTATGTCATTCTACCTGTCTGACGACCCCTCTTAGTTGTTTAATTCACAGGAAATCCTAGTTATTTAGTAAATAAATACAGAATTTTTTATTTGTTTGTGGATTCAGGCCAGAGTCAGTGAGCAGGGACACGATCCATTGCTTGGCTTTGGATGAAACTGCAGAAACGAAACACTTGGCTCATAGAAGGTACACCTATGCTGAGTTGCTCCCCGTAAGTAGTACTTAAATTTTAGTTGTCTTGAATTATGGGTTAAAATATTGTATTCTGTAGTATTAAAGGAGATGTAGGCAATGGTGGGGGGAAATTAGTTTGATTATGTGAATGTCAACGCCTTTTGCAGAGGTGTAATTAGAATGTTAGTGTTTTGTGTGTGGCATCTGTCACATAGTTGATGGGAGACCAAGGCACATAGAGCAGTTTATTTTCACTAGAAAATGTTGATGTTTTCCATGGTGACCATGTGTTCAGTAGGCTACTATGGAAAACTCACTGGATAATTGCTTCAGTAGAATAATTGTCAAGAAAGTATACCAGACTTACAATGTAACTGAGAATTGAATCTGCCCAAGGAAGTTACTAACCTACTAAAATTCATCAGAGGAAAATATTTCAGTTGTAAAATTCATATTTATTGCTTGGGTATTTTATTCTCTTGTCTTTTGAATTATTGCCTGCTAAGCAAGCCCTCAATCCAATAAGCCTCATGAAGGACAGAATGCACAGAAGAACATTTTCTTAATCACTATTAAAATGGAGACAAATTGAGCATTTGTGATGTCCAGATTTAGCAATTTAAAACTTATCCAAAACTTAAATGTGAGCTGTTCTCAAAACAGCTTGCTTTTTCACACAGGTACTAATACCCACGGCCTCAAAACCAAAAAGAAGTCTGAAATCTGGGCCTGTTTAGAAATGCATGTAGTTTGTCAATCAGCTGGACACAATTATTTGTTTTTCACATCAAAATCATGCTTTGCTTGTTACCTCATTGCAATCTTTTTTATTTCACTGTTAATTGTGACAGAAGAAAAATCTTGTATTTGCAGTTAGGGACATTTACAGTTAGAAACTTATATTCAAGAAATGTTTGTTCACATGATGAACTATTAGATGTCATACACCTTTGTTACGCATGGTTTCTTTCTGGCTGAAGGAAGTGAAATATTAACAATTTGCACCCACAGGTCTAGGTCAGAACCTACAGTCAGGACCCCAAAATTTGTTATTACAAATACAGTGTAAAAAGGAATGTGGGGATCCATCATTTTAATTCCTGCTGGGGAGTAGGATCTTCCTGCTCTGCTTCTGAAGCTTTGCTTCCTCCCACCCTTCTCCATCCCTGTTAGTGCTTGGAAAGAAGCTGGTTGTCAATCACAACACTCATCTACTCCCACCTTTTCCATCAGAGTTGTCAGGCCAGCCAAAGTTTCTTTCATGAGCATCAGAATTTAACGTACTAGTTTGTAACCTCCTCTGGCTTCTCTGTGAGCCTTGGGAAAATTGATGCATTCCTCTTCATATGCTCTTGCAGCTACCTGCAGGAAAGGGCATGGATTTCCTGTCCCCTAAAATATAGATGGTTTTGTTCATGAAGTCTGTGGCCTAACTCCAACAGATGTATCTTTCATTCCATGGTAGGCTGGATCTGAAATATCACTTGTCAACTTCTACTAGTACAAAACACTATTGCCTGAACTGAGACAGCTTTTTACACCTAAGTGTTATGGCTTAGTATTACTGGAATTCTCTGAATTCAGTGCTAAATAGGTCACAACAGAATTATGGCCTCGTTTCTTTTCCTGTTTCAGAGAACTTTCTAAAGGATACTATAATCATTTGGTTACTCAGCACACCTTAAGTAATCAGATTTATTCCATGAGACATAAATATTTTTGGGTAAAAATCTATGGAGAGCTATGATATATTGCATGTGTAATAGAAACTGGAGTCTGATTTCTTGGATGAAGATACTAACTGAACACTCTGCTCAGCCCTCCATTGCAATGTACTGACACTTGAAATAATGGAAGTCTGTTATTTCTTGTTGTATAACTATATACTTTTTTGTCCAGGGAAAAAGTGCTGCTGGCAGTGTTATCTTAAGGGGATCAAGAATGGAAAACATGCTGCAGTCTCTTTATCTAGAGAACAGAGCAGGTTACTACTTCACACACTTCTGTGAGAAGTCAGGGAATAAGGTACGAGTATTTTCCTACCCTGTGATAATTTAGTCTGCAATTGACTGAATGCCAAGTTATAGAGGGTAGCCAGACTGAAAAAAAAAAAAGAGAGAACGAAAGATTGATGACTGGATGAATTATTACTTGTGAGACTACAATCCCTCAACAACAGTAAACTGTTCATGTGTATATTCAAACTAATGACAGGTCTTAACCAAGCTGTCAGATCCTAACTGTCTCAAGCCTAGTGGAAATCTGAATTGTACCATCAGGGATAAAAAAAGAAGACTAATCATTTTTAAAAACTAGCCTTTAACTTGGCAAAAAAAATGAGGTCTTAACCCACAAAAACATTTTTTATTAAGATGGAAAATCCACTGAACTATTAGTCATGATAATCTGCTTCCTTGCTTGTTGAGTTAGTAACGTCCAAAATCTTCAGTGTTTTAAAGACGTTCTTCTACTTCCATGAAGCTTCTTGAATTTCTGAGAAACACAGCACTATTTCTTGCCTACAGTCAGCAGTCATCATCCACTGCTGGTTGTAAATTGAGAATTAGTTAGAAGAATTGATTAGAACAATTTATCAATTTGAGTTGATGCTTAGTGGCTTTTGAAAAACACTGAATGTTTAGGGGTGTACAATCAATGAATATACAGATGATATAGTATATTTGAGAGCTTAGTTTACATAATTATTATACTAGAGCAGAAAAGGACACTCACCTTATCCTGTGCTCACATAGGAAACTGTAGTGGACTGGACCTCTAGAAGAAATCCTTCCTCCGGCAGTCAGCTCTTAAATGGGTCTAAGAGAGGTGGAGCCAGGCTCCACCCCTTCCTGCAGCACAGGTGAATTGCCTTCACCTGTGCTCCCATGGTTGACTTATTGCTTGCCTCAGGTGATCAATCAGAACTCAGTCAGAGTTTCAGGCTGTGACTCAACAACCCCATACAAGGGGTGACTTGAATACAGCTAAGATGGACATCTGTTTCATCGTTGTCATGACCCAGAATCCAGCAGCAGTAGCCAGAAATGCTTTTGGCTACCAGAAAGGAAGAGCCAATGTTTCCTCAGCTGTATACCTTAAACTAAAAACGTTGAAGGTGTACTTATTTTTCATGGGAGATAGTTGTATGGGAGATAGGCACCCACCCACATTCTCCGTAGCGTATGTAGGTGGCAGACTCATTTGAAAATTATTTCCTTAAAATCTACAATTGTGGAACCTATTTCATTCACATGCCAGGTTTGGTGGGCTACAGTCTATGGAGCAGTTCTCTGTCACAGGTTGATTATTGTTTGGTGATGGGATGGGGGTTTTAGGGTATTTTTCTGATTCAAACCCTGTAAGTGCATAATTAAAGGAGTGGACTTCTGGAAATATCTAGATTCCTTTTGCTGAAAGATAGCTTGACATTTGTTTGAATTTGTGAACTAGGGCCAAGATTCTGTGCCTCAGAAATTCATATAATTAAAATGCAGTGATTGTTGTAGTAACATATGTCAAGTACACAACATTTAATTGTTTTGGTTATTGCTACAAAACGCTATTTGGCCATGGCACGAATTTTGCATGTCCATTATCAGCATTTCTTCTTAAGTGCTGGCTTTATGCCACTGAAATGTGGTTACTCTTCAAATGTTAACTACAATGTTAACAATTTTAATGGCATAAATAAATGCATAAAGGATACAATAAAAGACATAGTATCATAGTGATGATGCTATTAAATATATTGTCCTTTTGCCAACAAGCAACAGAAGATTAAATCCATCTTAAATTGAGCTTGATTTATTATGAGTTAAATAATTAATTGCATTGGAAACTCAACCTTTTTTTATAAAGACCTGATATTCGAGTAGCAATAACTTACAGTTTTTTTCTTCCTTAGTTGTGGAAGAACAGTGCGTACTTTTGGTCTGACCTACAGGCTTATCATCAGCTTTTCTACCAAGAAACTCTTCATCCCTTTAAAATATGCAGGCAAGCTCAAGTAAGTTGTAAATAATGTGTTTTTCCTTCACAAATACACTTGTTCAGTGTAAAGATTGGAAAAGATAGAAAATAGAAATGTTTCCAAATCCTGACAACTCACTCCAAAGTATATCTGGGTTGTAGACAGTAAAAGAGGCTCTCTGGCTTACTTCCACATGATTACTTGATTTAAATGTTACACACGCATAGTTGGATTTCTAGGCTCTGTTGTCTGTTCCCAGTTTTATCTATTCTATTCAGTTTACCTAATCTTCCCTTTGCTACTCTGCGTCGTATTTGGAAACTGCCTGGTTAGTGTTAACATCTGTGATAACATTTTTTATGAATCATCTAATTGGGCTTTACCTTTCTTTCCATCTCCTGTGTGGGTTAGAATTGCAAGTCTCATAGATCAGACTTCATGTAATGACCTAAAGTCATGAAAATGGGCCTTCAAACTGTCACTCTTGTTTTACCTTTTCTGACTGTTAGGACATAATTATAGTCCTTACATAATTTTCTTCCACACCCACACACATATTTACTTTGCAGTGGGAATGACTATAAACAAGAATTTTTAATTGAATATGCACTATAAGTCATGAAATGAAGTAAAAATAAACCAGTTCACTGTGGGCCATAGGTGCTGATAGCTCTCGCTGACTGCAGAATAGTCTGATACTGCCAGAGGAGTCCTCAGCAGTGTGATATTTTTAGAAGGATTCTAAGCAAATTTTAACTTCATTTTGTGAAACTTCAATCTGTTTTTCCTCTGTAAACGTTGTGTAGGAGTACATTCTATCTGCATATTTGAGTATATGCTGTAATAGAGCAAAACTGCTTCAGATGTCATTGGAATAAATATCTGTAGGGAGCAGTGGAGAATAACTTCATTGTATGGCTTATGTTATTGAGCATCTTGAATTTGTCTTCTCTTTCTATTTCAAAGTTTCACTGGGGGAAATGACAGAAATTTGTATATTTGTCTGAATTTTCACTTGAATTAGTGTCAATAGGGAAAATCTAGGCTGAGGCTTGTACTCCCTCATTTCTGTAACAAACTTGACAACCTGAAGTGCTACCTTGTTTATTTTTTCCCACTCTCCTATGGCTTGAAACTAAATGCAACTAATGGTGTCCCTAAGGCAGACCATCCAGATGGCCCAAGCCTATGGCAAGGGACCCCATTCACAACAGGAATGTAAACTCTCTGCCTTTCCTAGAGTCATTCTCCAGAACTGTTACCAAAGCAGGACAAACACATTGAACAGCACAGTCATATTGTCCCTGTTTTTACGTCCTTTCAAAACTGAGTCTCTGCTTGCTGTATGCTTAACTAGATAAGGTTTACCTTTTGGGAAACCTGATAGGGAATGTTACTCTGGGAAATGTCAGGATGTGGGATATTGGATGAATTCCATTTCCCATTAGGAAAAGTTATACTGCCCCAAATTTACTTTTTAATTTACTGTGGAATTTGTAGGGACGGTTGGTTTTCTTAATCAGAGAGTTAGGCACATAGCAGTGTCGCTCTGCTAAAAGCATGAGAAATATCTTCCAGTTCTTCTTCCTCTTCTTTTTTTAAGCATATTTTTACCTGCTGTATCTAGACTGAATCTTGATTTTTTTCCTTTTTTTTTTTTTTTTTTTTTTTTTTTTTTTTTTTTTAGGAAAAATCTTAGGTTATGGCTTATAATGTTTTTTAATTCCATTTTTAATTAGTTTTAATTTTGCACTCGCTTCCACTCATTTTGCAAAGATTGCATGACTGAAAATTAAGGCCCAGGTCTTTTTCTTATCTTATTTCCAGTGCTGGCCTGGTGGTGACAGCAGAACATCGTGCAATCTGTGTTTCTAGGCAATTGCAGGGAACTACATGCACATAACCATTAAAGTAAATACATCAAAACGAAATATGCGAAACTGTTCCATTAGCATAAGTAACAGCTGAAATGTAACATAACAAATCAACACATGTGCTGCAACATTTGGTATCATTCTCAAGCTTGCCTTTTAAGGCTGCACAAAAATTATTCTTGTTTTCATTGGAACACCATTAAGAGTCAAGCTGCATCCAATCTACAGGGTCTGCTTATGGAAAAGATGCTTTCCCAAATTCTGTGCTCACCTTTGGCACAATAAGATAGTCATTCCAAATACTCCTAAGAGAATGTGAATCAAATTCTACGAACACATCATCATATATATTTTACTATTTATTACAGAGATAGACATGCCGAGTATTCTGTATGTGTTCTGCCTGCTTCCTGTTAGGAACAAGAGCAAACCTGTATTACTGTGTGTCTGCTACTCATTGTTACATTTGTTAGGTATTTTTATCTCAGCTTTATGATAGAGTAAGGAAACACATTCCAGGGTGCATATTCATTCATTCAGGGGGAAAAAAAAGCTACAGTGAGGATGAAATATAATGCATAAGATGAATGATGGGTACCAGTAATCATCTAGGAAAGTATGTGGTTATTCACTATAAAAAATGCACATAGGAGTGTAAAATAAATTGGGAAAGAAAAACAATAAAGGAACAGATGTTGTAGTTTTTGACAAAAAAAAAAAAAAGAAAGAAAGAAAAGAAAAGAAAAAAAAGCAACTTAGAGAAAGAAACTTCAATGTTGTTATGGGAAATACAATATTTTAGCACTAGAGTGAATTTAGGTAAAGGGAGTTTTCATTACTGTGAAGTTTTAGTGTCAGAAACAGGTTTATGTTGGTGGGAAGCGATGACGGGCGTTCAGGCAGTTTATCCATTCCATTTAAGACCAGTCAGTGCATTGTATATTTCCCTTCATGTGATTCTGTCAAACAGCTGCACAGGCCCCTCATTTAGATCAGAGAAATATCTACGGTTTCGGGCAGCAATATGAAGCACTTGGACTTTAAATCTTTTTTGTGTTTCTTGCTTTACTCCAGTCATTTTGAGATTGCCTACCAAAGCCTTCTCATCTGGAGTAAATTCACACCAAAACCCAAAGCCTGAACATTCCAGAATTTGGAAATGAATAAATGATGCCAAAATCTTAATCAGAATTTCCTAAGCATTTCATATCTTCGTATTTGTGCCATCATGAATAATGTCAAGATGCAAACTTGGATCGAATTTCCAGATCAGGGTTTTGGGTTACATCCATCGCTTCTTCTAAAACACTCGTAGGAAAATGTATAGCTGGCAGATAGGAAAATTCTGTTTGTTTTACAGAAGAAACAAAACATAGAGTAAATGCGTAGTGTGCGCTTGATTTCACATGTCTAAGATTTTTCTATTAAATTTATAATCTTTAAGTTCATATAATTTTTTTTTTCTGTTGATTCTTTTAGTACATTGGCCAAAAGTAGTTTCACTACTGCACAGTGGCTGAGAAAACAAACAAAAAAAATCCATAATGTAGGAATAAAAAAAGGCTATGAATATTAATTTTAAAAGGATACAGTGCTTTTTTTCCCCCCCTTTTGTCTTGTTAATGTCATTGTGTTGAAGGCTCTGAACACAATTTTTTTTTGTCTCTGAACAGAATTTTTTACTCTTTCTGACATATCTAAAACTCTTAGCAGCTGTTCTCCCTGTAGTCCTTGCATTGAAATCACTGCAGATCCACAGATGGGCTTGAAACATCAGCAATGGGCATAAGGTGAAAGGTTCTTCTTCTCATCTGCAAGTGCATGCAGTCACTTAGTCACTTTGTGATGCTATGTTTCCACTTGCTGGGTCAAATCTCATAGCAGTGGATTCCTACATGAAGACAATAGATGTAATCACACCAAATCATCAGACAATGTAAATCTGCATCTTTGAAAAGGGAAGAAGCTGTCCTGGCTACCTGGGGATCTGGGTCTTTGAGTTTAGAGAAGAGCTACAGCTGGATTAACCTCCTCTTAATTTCTGCTTTACCACCCTTAACAATTGTTTATGGAAAAAAAATCTCTCTCTTTTATGCTCTAGTTTTGCATATGAAATTAAGCAGGACTAGAGGGCCATTCTGCAGGTAGAGCAGGCAGCAAAAGCAGTCCCTAATATGGCAAAATATTACAACAGTGTTTATGTGAGCAGATTATCAATTCCTTTTGCTCAAAGCCTCTTTACAGAATCACAGAATTACAGAATGGTAGGAGTTGGAAAGGAGCTCTGGAGATCATCCAGTCCAACTTTGTTCTACAGCAGGTTCCCTAGAATAGGTTGTACGGGAAAGTGTCCAGATAGGTTTTGGATATCTCCAGAGATGGAGCCTCCACAGCCTCTTTGGACAGCCTGTCACTTTCAACATAAAGTTCTTTCTCACGTCTGTATGGAACTTGCTGTGTTTTTGCACATTTTATACATTTGATACACTGCCCCTTATCCTGTTGCTGGGCACCATCAAAAACAGTCTGGCCCCATCCACTTGACTCCGATGTTTTAGATATTTATAATCATAGCTGGGATCTTGTCTCAGCCTTCCTCTCTCTAGGCTGAACAGCCCCAGGGCATTCAGTCTTTCCTCATAAGGGAGGTACTCCAGGTCCCTTATCCTCTTTGTGGCATTGGAGAATTTCTTACCCTTTAGTCTGATTTTTTTTTTTGGGGGTCAGTTCTAAAGAATAATAGTAAATGGATTTAAGTTAAACCATTTCATACAAAATCATGTGGGAAATAAGAGCTCCATCCATTAAGCTGTTTTTTTGTTTGTTTGTTTGTTTGTTTCTTTTTTGTAATCTGTGATACTTTACTAGGAATGACTAACCATTTTAAGAATGAGGTTAAATGTGTGCTAACATGTTAAGGACCTATTTCATGTCCTTTCACCAATTTACAGGTCCCTTGTGTGGACCAATGAAGTCATGACAGATGGAGCAGTGAAGCCCCAATGACTTTCTTAAAAAAGTCTATTTCTAAAGATACCACATTCTTATATCATCGGATTGTTTCTTTTTAATTTGTCTGTTTTATGTGTTAAATGTTGTAAGAACAGGCTAGGACATGATGTAACTGAAACTTTTTAGTTTTAGGGTTTTTCAAAATGACTTCCAAGGTTTGAACTCACTATGAATCTAATTCATATTGCATCTGTTACATTTCAATTAACTTCGAGATTTGATGAGAAAGGCATAAGCTAGAATAGATGTGGTCTTATCGTTCAGCTAATACTGTACTGGGCAATGTCTTAATTCTTTGGCCTTACCTTACACCTGCAAGCCTTTTTTGCACCGATGAAGTGGTCCATAATAACTTGTTTTTAGTGCTTATATCTACACAGAAGGAGAGTGGAATCGTGCAGAGGCAATGAATATACAGTATACAAGTTCTAATTGGAGTATGTCAGCGGTTCTATCTCTGTATTCCTCAATGGCCTGGTGCCATGAAAGGTTAGAGGGTATGTTTCAAGTTGTTAAGGTACAAAATAATGGAGGTGTAGTTTGATGATACTGTTTTTGTTTGAATGAAGGAATCTAACAAATCAAAAGTTGATGTAAAAAGAAAAGTCATTATTTCATGTACTCAAATATCCAGTCACTGTGCTAAAAATCTGAACACAACAGTGCTTTATTTCTGCTGGAAAATGGAGTAGATGTACTATTTTCTCCTTTTTACTTTATACTGGTAGTTATAGTTGTATTTAGAAGCATAAGGAAACATAATTTCCTGGATTCTTCATTGTCAAAATTGCGTGATAATAAATACTGAGAACGGACTCCTCAGTGTAATTCTGGTTTTTGCTACTCATCTCATCCGCCAACCAGATGTTTAAAAATTCATTAGACTTTGACAAAGTGAAGAAGAGAAAAAAAAAAGCCTGTATGAATTTTATTATGGAAGTATCTCTTTCCACTTGGTCTCTTACCTGAAATCAGAGTCACGATGTTTTAGAAATGTATTATTTCAGGATACTACTGCAAGAAAATGTTTTTATCTGGCTTTCAAAGCAATTTATGAAACATTTAAAAGGAAAGAAGAATGTGATTTAGTTGCCTACTGAAAGAAGAAGCCTTGGGAGAAAAAAATGGCTCTGTGCTTCAAGGAGGTGTAGTTAGGGAAAAAGAAATGTTTTCCAGGTTTAGCTTTTTTGTGCTTTTACATATTGAATGGCAAATTCTGTGTTTCATAAAAATACCTGTTTTAAAAGCACCTGTTATAATCCTTACTTTGGTAACAATTTAGGCACCAGTTCAGCATTGGTATCTTCTGATACAGATCCTGTATCACAAAGGAGTCCCAGGAATGTCAAAGAAATGTGCAAGAGGAACTCAGCACATAATGAAATCTTATTACTTTTTTCATTAATTTAAACCCTAACATCACAATTTCCCATCTATTCCTAGTAAAAACAGAAGAAGAAATTCTCTTTCACAAAGTGGCCCAGCACATATTTTGCAAAATAACTCAGTGCACTCACGTATAGTATTGCAGTAAAAAAACCTTCCTACTTCATGAAAATATGCAGTTCCTGTAATTATTGTGGGTATCTGAATCTAGCTTAGAATTAGTCAAGTGTCTCCAAAATTACACTGAAAATTGTTTTGTGATCTAATCATTTAAACAGGTTTGAGTGAAAATGACTGGGAGGCCAGTTATGGCAATAACTGAATTTTGGACAAAATAATAGCACAGGTAAAATATAGTATAGGATGAGTATAATCAGGTGCACGTTCAGAACATACAGCAGGCCAGTTGGGGACATAGATGCATTAAGACCGTGGCCATTGGAATAGAAGTTGTCTAAGAAACAGATTTCTTCTGTTTCACTGTAGTTCCTTTATGCAACATACATTGCCCCATCTGCCAGTATGGACATCGGCCTTCATCAGAGTAAGAAAAACATGATTTATCAGAAAATGGACCCAGCTTTTGAGGATCTTTTTGACTCAGCAGAAGAACATATCCTCCTCCTTCTACTAGAACCATGGATGAAGATGGTGGAAGCAGACAAGTACACTTATGGAAAGGTAACTGACTTGTATGGCACTGTGAAAAATTCTTACATCATGGAAGAATGTTATGAGTTTTCATAAACAGCCCTTTCTTAATCCCACATACTAATCTGTTGCATTTACAGTCAGGAAGAGTGAAGCATCATGAGATGTTTCAATCACCCACTCCCTTCCACATGGAGTAGGCTGAGCTTCCTGTGAAGAGCAGACTGCCCTTCAAAAGGACTTTGCAGGCTTCATAGACTCCACACTCTTTGGAGTGGGAAAGAATGCATTTTGTGATAGCAAAATTTCTCTTTGCGCTCTGGAAGTGTTACATTTCTTTGATACTATTGTTGATAAAAAATAGTTTTATAGTAGAGTGTATTTATTTTTATAACTGTTGTCATTCTTGCATGTATGGACAAATAGTAGAACTGAGATAAATACCTAAATACAAATTTGAGAAAAGCCTTCTAGATCCACTTAGGTGGTGGCCAGTACTAATGTTTAAGAATAGCATGTAAGAACAAAAAAACCATACAGCAGTATGGCCAGCTTCAGCACTTAGCCATCTAGGAGGTACATAAAGCAGAAGTCTTGTCTACCTTTTTTGTGTTTAATGGTCTTTGATGAGTCTTTTGCCCCATGACTTCACATAAATGTGTCTTGGGTCCATAAATCTTCAGCCTCACTGTAGCAATTGGTTTAATCACGCAGTAGAAGAAAAAATGCTTATTTTGGTTTGTTTTCAGTCTTCCCTGCCTCCCACCCCCACCCCCCCAATAATTTCACCTGATTCCCTAGTTCTGTAAGTCCTAAGGAAAAGTGAACAACTGTTATCTTGTCATATTCTCAGTGCTGTTAATGCTTTTATGTCTCTGTCATATCCTACTACAATTATCCCTTGGTGAAACTCAGCAATCTGTGCTATTCAGCATCCTCCTTTACAGAAGTTGTTTCATACTTTTCTTATATATTCCACATATATCAGTTATTTTATATTCTTCTCATGAGATACCAGCAATGCTGAAGATCTTGATGCACTATTAT
This sequence comes from Lagopus muta, assembly GCF_023343835.1. Lineage (NCBI taxonomy): Eukaryota > Metazoa > Chordata > Aves > Galliformes > Phasianidae > Lagopus > Lagopus muta. The sequence goes on from NC_064435.1 coordinate 21,219,301, forward strand.
CCAGTGGCAGAATGTGTTTTGCTCTTTGTTCCTTTCCTAATCATTTCTATCATTCTAATTGCCTTTTGACTCTTAGTGAACTCTGAGTGCTTGTGCAAAATGTAAGCTAATAGCCATCTGTAATGATTCCAAGATCTCCTTACTAAGTAACAGCAGCTAATGTAAGGACCTAATTTGGAGCTAATTTGAATGACTTAATGTTTATTGTCATTGAATTCAGCTTCTCTTTATCACTCAGATGCTAAATATCCTGAAATCCTGTAGCTCTTCACAGTCAATTTCATTTTCTGTTCTGTGGTATTATTTTGCAAATTTTATTGTCTTCTCACTCACCTCCTTTACAAGATACTTTTTGAATATATTTTTAAAAATAACCTCAGCACAGATCCCTATGAGACTGTATATGAAGCACACCCCAGTATGAAAGCTATATATTTCTTTATTTTCTATTTTCTACTTTCTAATTAATTCAGAAAAAGACCATTTTATCTCATCCTGTGACAACTTAATTCCTGTAAGAAACATAAAGTTGTTTGAATGTGTATTTCATATAAAATTGTTAATGACCTGCAGAATGCTATGTAATCAATTGGTGCTTTCATTAATCTGAAATTTTGTTTACTTTCCATCAGATTATTATTAAACTGTACATCTTTTATAAATGTATAGTATATGTATGTATTACCATTACTAGTGGTCTAGTATCTAGTGCCAATTCCTCACTGAGACAAGGCATTGGCTTAGCAGAGTAATTAGGATACACCACTTGGGGACAGAAAGGACTTTGCTATCGAGAACACTCTGAATACAGCATTTTCATTACTTCTAGTGATGGAAGAATTTCTCCAAAGTAGTAATTGAAAATAAACTCTTACTTTATGTTACTGTAATGCATATGTCAGGTGTTCTTGAGTTAACCAGGGGAGAATCTATTTCCCTTTTGATTTAGGTGATGTTCTGCTTTGCAAGTGTTCGGTTATGTGCAGACTTCTTAGCAAATACCCTCATAACGCAAACATCTTAAGCAGAACATGAAAAAACAGAACCAAATCCTTCTGAGTGCACAATATATGCATTTGTGAAGAGTTATTGTACACAGACATAAAACGACCTGTTCTAGGAGGCACTAGAGTCTCTTTGTACTAGGCGCAGGCTGATGCATTAGGCTCACTACCGAACACAAAGAAAAGGTCTGCTTTGTATTTTGTTCAGTCCCTGGCTCTACTCTCCTCCTTTGTTCTCCCATACGGCAGGATATATTTGGCCCATAATGAAACAAGATATCTTATCAAGAATTAGGTGAGTTCAAAATTGTTTATTTGGAACATGGTTAGTATGTATTTACGTTTTTATCTTAAAAAAAACAACAAACAGCAAACAAAAACAGGAAAAAAGGAGAGTTCTTTTTTTACTATTGACTCTCATGCTGCCTCTATCTGTTCTCTGCTTAAAGTTTGTGAAAAATGTTCTGAATTATTTTCCTATTTGCTTTCATACTACCTTTCTTTTAAGGAAAAGAATACCCCAAAGCTCTTTAGAACAATGGGATAGAATTACACTGAGCCTGAAGGTATTCAGGTAATACGGTGACTAGCGCGGTATTCACATTTAGATAAAAGTGTAATGAATCACAATCTAAAACCTCTTCTCTCTCTCACACATAAATTCTTGTACAATGAGACCACAATAAGTTTTTTAATCTTTGTGATGGGAATGCTAATCAATTTAACTCACTGTCTAAATTTTAGTAAGTATCCTAAAATTGCACTTGAGTGGTTTAGTCAGTGGAGAGGGTCACCAAACTGTTCTTTACACTCTTACTGGTTGTTTGCAAGTAATATGGAGAACTGCTGTAGTTACACATATAATGCTTCCAGTTAATTTGAAAAATGCCAACACTTAATGTGTTCCAATCATGCACAGTTTATTGTTTTAAGGCATTAGCCATTATCAAAATGAAGGGACTGAGACTCTGAAAGCTTTCACCTTAATTGTTTAGATATTATCATAAGATGTCATCTCTGTCTCTAATTTCCACTTCTGGAACCATGTGAGACTCTATCTTTTTGTCATTTACCACTGAGAGTGATTGTTTTAAAGTCTGTCTTTCTGCTTCTCAGTGACACTTTGAAATGCAGTTTGCTGGTAAAGGCAGTCAGGTAGGTCTGGCTTGCTTTACACAGTGCAATTCAGCATGTTTTTTAATTTGAAGTTCTTATCTTAAAGATACAATTGGGTTATTTTGTAGTGTTATGTAGAAATCTGCTTAGATCTGAAAATTTCGTTCCACCAGATCTTTTGTTTGTCACAAGGATGTGACTTTTAGGGTCTCCTAAACATTCGTCTCATTATTGGCAAACATTTTCTTTTCTATCCACTGTCACTGGCAAATTGCCTGTCCAGTTCTCCATCTTTCTATAATGTGTACTGTAGGGATGACATAAGATATTATTTTTATTAGGTGGAGTTGGTGGAAGAAACTCGACAGCTGGACTCTGTGTACTTTAGAAAACTCCAGGCTTTGCATCAAGAAAGTGCTTCCAAGAAGAATGAGGTAAGACAAGTACCTACTAACAAAAACAAACTCATTTTCTATCACAGAGGGTTAACACTTGAAGTATCAGCAATGAAAGATTGCCTACATGCCAGTTTGGAGAAACAAGTAGTCTGAATTTTGCCATCCATGTGCTGGGAAATGATTGATAACCACTGTGTTAATTACAAATTCAGTTCTTCTGCTAGGTACATCAGCATCACACTATCGTATGATTGGACTCAATGGGACAGTCTCCAATAGTGGAGTGTATTTTGGGCCCTTGAGCTTGAATGTGTTGATTTCAAGTAAATTACAGATATGTATTAGTTTATTTGATTATGGAACCTGCGCACATTAATATGTTTAAAGCAAACATAAAAATAAAGCTGCTTAAGAGCTGGAGCTTTAAATCAATTTATTTTCTTAGTGATCATACAGCTGTTAGAAGTTATCTAATACAGGATTATTAGACTGGGCAAAATATAGATCAAAAAGTAGTTATGTAAGTGAAATAATTTCTTTCCTCAGAGTACTGTTGCTGACACTGATCTGCCATCCTTCCCTGACATTCTCAAAGAAGCTCAGCACTTGCATCAAGCTTCCAAAAAACTGACAGGCTCCAATTTGTATGACCTGATCCACAACAAACCAAAGTTAGAACAGTTCTGGGTTTTTCTTAAAGAGCATTCTGCTGGGTATGTTTCTTCATTATGTGACTAATTTACTTGTTTTTAAGTTCAGAAGAAATCTTCATTGAGGATCTTGACTGTCTAAATATTCATGGATTTTAATCTTTTTTTTTTAAATGTTTGCATATTTATGAAATACTCATGCACATTGTCTGACAACTGAATTATCTTAACTTTTTTGAAGGTAAAAATCCTTCTATCATAGCACATCTGCAATCTGCTTTTACTTTCAGTTTATGCTCTGGCAAAATCCTGAGCACAGCAATTAACCAATAATGACTAAAAACTGATTGTTTTTTTACAGATTCAATTCGGTATATTTACAGAATAAGGCATAATGTTACAAATACATATATATATACAAGTAGAATGTGACCATGTTGTTCTTATAGTGTGAGAGCAACTGCAGTTTTCTGTTTGCACTGATCCGAACAGAATTAAGCACCAGCCGCTAGGAGATAGAGTTTGTAGAAAGCTTTAGAAAAATAGACCACTTATTTAAGAACGAGTCTCTGAACAGAAGTTCTATCAGAAGTATATGTGAGTCTGCTGCTTTCTTTCTTTTTGTTTGTTTGTTTTCCCCCAAGCCTCTTTAATTTCTACTCTGTTTTAGGAAAAGTCAAATGTACTCCCTAACTGCTAGCAAGTCCCTTAATTTTCACTTCCCATTAGCTGATGCCTTGCATATTGTTTATTACTTATAAATAAGTACTAGCATGATTTTAAATTGGATATTGGCCACCTTTTCAACAGTGTACAGAGATGTTCATCTAACACAGGATTCCTCCAGACAAGACACAGTCTCACCACTTTTGTGCACCATCATAGGTTCCTTCTTTAGTCGGAGAGAGAAATTCCTCTTTTTGGAGACAATTTTTCTAATTCGGAAGGGAACATCTAAAATTAATAACTCACAAATATAGTTATTTTTCTTCACTGTCTACAACAAGGTAACAAGCTCAGATAGAAATTTTCATAGCATAGGTGTCCATGTTTAGTTAGGCATGGTGTCACTCTTAGTTTCTAAGTTGTCTAGATCAGCAGCCTCCAGACATTTTTGATTGTGCACTGCTAGCAGTAAAAAAAAGTGGAGTATGCATACCCAATATATGCATATTTATCTTTTCATGCACTTACTACTGATGTTCTGATTTTTCATTTCTCCCTCCTAGTGGATCGGATTGTCTCATGTACCTCTGAGATGTGCAAACTCCATTTTGGAGACGATGAGCATAGACTTCCTCTCTACGTGGGGAGATGGCAGCAATCACTAGTGATTGCTACAGTGGAGTCCTTGATGTACATGCTGAATCACCTCTGGGAGTTCCTGTCTCTCTATTAATCATGGACAATTGTAAAATGATAGAGCCAGGAAGATATTTGGTTTATGTACAAATTGTCTTTTGTAAAAATTCCTAATGAAGAAAAATGTAAAAAAGTCTCAGAAAGCAGTGTTTTAGAGATAGCTCTATACCTTAAGTTGGTAAACTTAAGTCTGTTGTGGCTCAATTGTAAGTGAAGTTTTGGCAAGAACAGATTGGTTACTAAGTGCCTGAGCACTAATTCTGTTAAGAAACAAAATCAATTTCCTTTAATTAATATTCCGTTAAACATGCAGGAAACATTCATGCAACTGCAGGCTATTTGGCTTCATGGCTTATTATTTGGTAGTTTTACCAGAGCAACTGACTGTGCATATGCTCCTGATCTGTTGGAAGTATATAGTAGAGCATGCTTAGATAAGCCATCATTGTAAGCAGTTTAAGCTAATACATGTCAAGAGGATATATATATATATATATATATTTTTTTTTAATGAGATGGATATATTTGGTCAGTTGGCATGGATAGATGACAAGAAATAATTTCACAAACCATAGCAACTTGGATCACTTGCCTTTGGGTGAACTTATTTCCTTTTTGACAAACTAACAGATGAAAGAATATCAATCTCAATAGAACCTAGGCCTGGAATTCTGAAAAGGAGATATCTGTTCTTAAATTATTTGGATTCTTTTGAGAGTTTTACTCAAAAATTAATGCTTCAAAAAAGCCAGCTAATAAACAAAAGAAGTGAAACAGATTTGTCTGAATTTGTTTCACATTTCCTGCTGCAAATATAATGAATGTCCTCATTGAAATGCTCACAAAACTTTGGATAGAAGATACTGTCAGAAAGCAGTCACATGAACTAACCTGAAATTGTTGATATGTCAGTTATCCTGTCCTCTAGTTTAAAGAATAAAACCAATACATGTTCCCTTAAAACAAACTCAAATAGACAGTATACACTCAAATGATTATGAACAATGTAAAGACCAAGAATTGCATATGGAGGTTGTCACTTATAAATTATTAAATAAGGAGTAAAGTTAGTAATTTATGAAAAGGCAGCCCACAAAATGCCCTAGAACCAAAATTTACCAGAAATTGTTTTTGTCTGCTTGATTTATGGACTAACTCACAAGCTCCAGCACTCACATGGTTTAGGAAGGGAAATGATTCCTGGGTAGCCATTCCTAGCTGTCATCCCTGCTCCTCTGCAACAAAGTGCTATGGAAAGGCAGGATGGCAATGTTGACTCATCTCCTGGTGGCTCACAGCCTGCAGTATTGATTCAAATATTCATGTGTTTCTTTTTGCCTTCACTTCATGAGTTCTGCTCTGTGTTTCTGGTTCACAGTCCCTGCTGGATTTAGCAGCATCAAACTGAGGAGTTTGCTCCTTTCTGTGGTACTTCAGAAGGACCCTGAGTGAGATCCCCAAGATGTGTTTTGGTCTGTCTGTTCAGCATGTGCTATGGTCTCACCAGATGATACAACCAAAGAAAAGCTGACATAAAATTTCAGTCCAATGTAACCTGGTATTTAGGACTTAGCACTCTGGTGGTTTGTGGTTAAACTAATAACTCTCTAGAATGCTGATGAAATTAACTCTATATTGAAATAAACATTCTGTTTAAATTTGTTTGTAGAATGGATCTCATGTGCTGGTTAGATATTGAACAGTTCAGAAAGATGCTCCACAAGGATAAAGAAAAAAGGGAGGAAAAATCCAAGGAAATAAAAAACAAGTATCTGAACAAAAAATACTTCTTTGGACCCAACAGCCCAGCTACCAGAGAGCAACAAGAACAGGTAACAGTTACACAACCGTTCATTAAGAACACTTATTGGTGGGACTGAGAACAGAGGCTGTAATCAGCATTACTTTTGCTTTTCCCCAAGCTATCTCCTCAAATATTATCTTCATTTGTGGCTTGTACTTTGTATTTTTGGATCAGCGCTAGTCTGGTTCTATTCTGCTTATGGAGGTTCCTTGCTTCCTGTTCAGGTTTCTCCTCTCAGATCCCCATGGAACATCTCTCTTTAAACCCCCATTTGAGGCCACAGCCAGGGCACACACAGCACAGCTCAAAAGAAAGTGTTAAAATGGCTTTCAGACAGAGTGGCTTGTTCCAGCTTTCTATTTTGGTATGTCACTAAAGTCACAGATGGCAAGTCTGAGCTGTGGTAGTCTGAAATATCTTGATAGTTATGAAATTTACTTGGTCGAGCTGGGGTACTTTTTGCCAGAGTCTGTATTCTATTATAGGTAGGGACAAATATAATCTGCTCCCTTTTATGAAAAGTACATGTGAGCCTTGGGTAAGCATGCTTTGCTTACAGTTAAGCTCATGCTTTGCTAAATCAAGGACGTAGAGAGACAAAGGACTTTTGGTATACACAAAAGTTTATGTCATATGTTATTGTGTTTGGATTGCTTAGCTAATGCATTCAGGTGGAGGATGGGGACAAATCCTTCATGATCGGCTTCCTCCAGCGGTTCTGCTTGAAATTCAGCACTGGGTCCAGAAGAGATTAGAAGAGCAATGGCTGCCATTGTTCCTGGCAGATGAACAACAAGGGGCAGAAGGACAAACAAAGGTAATTTTTTAACAATAGCAACACATGCAGGCATTGTTTTATTGCTTGGCTCATAAGTTACTATTGGGATTAAAAGGTTCAGAGGAAAAGCAGCCTGTAATGCACATTCAGATCACATTGAAAAAAGCACCTAACATGTACAGGTTGAAGCATTCCAATTGCTAATTGTGAGGGGGATTCCTCTGAAGGCTTAGTCTGGTTCACAGCAGTTAGATCCTAAACCTGAAGAAGCTGGTGTTGGCTCTGCTGCCAGCTAGATTGCTGGGGGAGAATGCTCATCTTTGCTGCAGTGTTGCTCTCTCCATAAGGCATTCCACCCAAGCTTGCACATAGACAACTTGCACATAGAATAAATGCTGCTTTGTAAAGGATTTAACCAAGAGGAAAAGAACACAAACAAATGAGTGGGCTTCCCATGCTGTGTGCTCTCTCGTACACTGTCTGTATTTTCCCATCTGGAGTTCCAGTGCCTGTAGAAATTACTCCAGATTTTGCACAATGCTGCTGAGTCAAGGAGGTTAACTACCACAGGGCTTGCTTCCCATTGGTTACTTTAAAAAGTTGCCAGAAAACAACAAATGAGGAACCTTTCACTCCTACTGGCTCATTAGAAAGATTGGGGAGTGGCCAGAACTAACATCTGACTTTTATGTCTGGGATCTGTGCAGGAATATCATCCTGCAGGTGACAGTTGCAAAAAGACTTGTTTTCTCTGCACTGCCACAAAAGCTCTGACAAGTCAGGGCAGAAGGAAACTTGACGGTTCCACCACGTGGGCGCACATGCACACTGCATTGATTCATAAAACCCATGATCATCTTCAAGAGTTTTATTAGATGTTTGTCAGAATTGCATTCGATCCTTTTAATAGATCCAGAGCAATCAGAAAGTAGAGGTTCTCATAAGACAAACGGTACTTTTAATAATGGTTATATTAAAGCAAAATTTCCTAACTTCTGCCCTTTTCATTTGAATTCTGTTTCCCTGATAAGACCATGAGATAAAGCTAAGCTGCTTCTAGTTCTGGAAGCTCACTCATGCCTCTTCTTGCACCTGCTGCACTGTGCTGGCAGGGAGAGTAGCCCTCGCAGTTTGGAAAACACTGAATTATACTCTAATAAACAGTTTACAGAAAATACATAGTTTTAATCTGCTTTTAGTCTGTCCCTAACTCCATTTATGTCTAACTGCTCTTTTCTCTTTCTTACTGCAAATTCAGAGGATGAAAAGGTCCTTTGAAGAACATATTTTAGAAGAAATGAAACCAGATGACATTCTCCACTTGGCTTCATATTTCACAGTGACCAAACGCTGTGGGCATGCTATGTAGCCCTTATTCAGGAAATCTGCCCTTAATTTGAGGTGTACTTTTTGCTGCAAAGAAGCTGCAGGATCAAGTCTCTATTTTTGATATGTCTTCCCAAAAGAGCAAAAACATTTCATTTAAGAAACACCCTAATATTAGAACCCGAAATACAACATGGGTGGTTCCTCAGTGCTTTATGGCTAAGATAAACCAGTGGAAGAGCACAATTTAACTGCCGTTGCCTCTTGACTTCTTAGAGACTCAGTGAACGTGTGCTTATTTATAGCTTAACAGAGGATGGTGCTCTTGTTTTGGGTTCACAATAAGTTTCACGCATCAAGAACCAAATGAAGATGTTTCAACTATTCTTCCATTGCAGTCTCAATCATTAGAGGGCTGATCACCAAACAAGAAGATTTAAAAAATGAAATGGCAATCTTTTCTTCAACCATAGGTAAGGGACAAAACTGAAGATCTCCTAAGACAGAAACAGAAGACAACTAGGACGTGGAAGGCAAGTGAAGTTTATATGTCTCTTGTGTCTGCAGTTTCACTGTCTTTTCTTTTTGGACCTGGCACATGATTGTATTGGCTACAGTAGGGTTATTACTCACATTAGTGATGAATTTAGCTCCCTGCTGGATGTTCATGGTAAATTTCCTTACTGTCTGGAGAGGTCATACTTGAAAAAAAACGTCCCTTGTTCTGCACTGTAGATAACTCTTAACCCTCGTTAAACTGGTATTGTACCTTTAATTCACATTTATCTGTATTTTGCATGCAGTGGACTTATTGGGACAAGCTGTTCGTTCCAGCATCTGGTAGTTTATTTATTATTGCGAGTGGATTATGTGCAGACACAAAAGGGAATGTGAAGTATGCAGTGGAGTGGGCAGGTTTAATCATATCTCACAGTATCTGTTTCATTTAGAATTGTATTTTAATCTTACAGCACTGAGATAATATCAATTTTAAACATCTTAAACCTTTGTAATAATACATTTCATCAGATGTTCGCCAGTGTTTTCTCTTGAAGAGCAGAGAACTCTTGGTGATTGCCAACATACAAGTTGCGTACATTTATTCAGTTGAACTTTTATTGTGTGTTGAAATCAAACTGGAGACCCGGTCACCAATTATCCATGCAAACCCTTAGCTCAGAACAGATCCAAAGTGCATGTGGGTTCTGTTAACTAAGTTTTCTTTTTGTCTGTTTGTCAGGAAGATAGTTATTTTCTGTATTCTGCTTTAAGGTTGCTGACCCAAAAGCTAAGCAGTACTTGTACACTAGTGTAGAACTGGGAGCAGCATTATGTTCTTCCTTTTATGAACATGCCCCAAAAATGATTTTTCCCAAAAGCTGTCCGATCCTGGTCACATGTGTGGAGGACATCTGAGAAGATGCTGTCTTACAAACTGAGCTGACTTTATTTTAACCAAGGGACTCTTTGGGTAATCACCACACATTGTCCTGCAGGGGTAGGTGCCCATCCCTGGCACCTCTGCGGCAGAACATGGAGCATAACCCTTGATTTTAAGTAAAACTGTAGAATGACTTTCGGCTTAGAATCAGGTTAGATTTCCAGGACTGTTTGCAACTAAAAATGTTTCTGTCCCATCCAGACCATTGAACAGCACTCCATCTCTCCAGGACTTTGAGAGTTTTGTCCCACTGTTAGAAGATAACTTTCGTTCATCCATCTGATAACAGAGGGTGACTGTTTGGCTTGCTCCTCAGTGACAGCACTAGAACTGTTTGTTCAGGAAGGCAGGCCAGCCTGAACTTCATTTCAAACAAAATGTCCCTGTGTAAGCCATCTTTCTTTCTCCAACCTTTCCTGGCTGCCTACTTGCTCTCTGCTTTGCAGCAGCAGGATTTTCAAAATGTCTCGATGACTTTAAATTCTATTTTACTATTGGTAGCTTTATTCCACAGAGAGTAGACTCTCCAGCTTCTGTTGGTGATCATGGCAACACTTTTCAAAACTCATTTTGTTAGTGAGATCCCTGTCAGAAGCATTTAACAACTTCTAGCTATGTGGTTTGTCTGTTCCTTTTTCTTTGTTGTTTGTTTGCACAAAACTCAAACTGTTCTCTAGAAAAGTAGCCTGTTGCCATAATCAATAACAATAGCTGTTTCCATACTTTATAGTATGTAGTCATATGGTCTAAATCATTGTCAGTCATTTCCTCTTCCATCACGTTTTCCAAAAAATGTTGCCCAAACCAAACTGGAAAAAAGAAAAGAAACGAAAAGAAAGAAATGAAACCTTGCCAAATTCTATTGTATCCATGTCATAAACTCATAAACTACTGAAAGTTAGGGTCAGTGCAAAGATAAGAATCAGACAGTTTAAGCTAACTAATGCCTTTGTTATTGCTTTTTGAAACAAAGTTTATTTGGTGCATTTATTTCTTCTTTTGACAGCATGTGGACAACAAGAGGGTTTCTTCATCCAGTGAAATAATTGCTTTCCGCAAAGCGCTGTTGGATCCAGTGACAGCAAATCAGTTTCAACGCTTTGTGTCACTGAAAGGAGACCTACTGGAGAATGGAGTGCTCTTTTGGCAAGAGGTACAGAAGTATAAGGTACGGTAGTAAAGCGGCACAAGGGTACTACCATTCAGTTTGTAAGCAAATGTCATCTGTTACTGCAAATTAGGGGAAACTAATTTGGAAAACTGTAACAAGAATATCTCTACGTATTTTCTTGTTCATAGGAAAACCTCATTCACTGTTCAACTGGTTTTGTTCCTTCAGAGTAATTGCTTTTTAATGACTTGAATATATTTTGCCTGTATTTCTTTTACTTGTTCAAACTCTCACATTCTCTTGAACCCCTAAGGGATACTGTTAACCAGCTAGTGCCCTGATTTTGGTATACATCTTCTGAGAACCAGAAAATATGAAAGCATTAAAATGTTCACTCTTTCTTTACAGCTGAATATTGTTAAACAGAGAGACTATTGCTGAGTTTGGTAGTTCCTTAACAACCAGAGAGAAATTTTAAACGCAAGCAAATGTACAACTGTAAAGATAGTATCTACACCAAAAACTTGCATGTAAAATGCAAATGCCAGCTGCCTTGCACTCCACGCAGTGCAGTTGCATCTGACTGCAGCTGAGGAGGTGGCCAAAGTCAGCAGTGATTTCCTCTCTCCCATATATATACATGCCTCATTGTGCAATTGTGGCAGTGTGAGGCAACACACCATCAGAATCTTCTGGAGTGAAACTTTAAATCACAGCAGCCTCTCAGTAGCACTCTGGACTGAATTCAAGAGCACCGTGGATCTTTCCCTTGTTCCTCTTTTATTTTGCCTTTGGGATATTGCAGAGCCTCTCTTGGCTCCTGAACAGGGTGGTCTGGGAGCATGAGGTTAGCTAAAGTGCTCAGAAATTTGGAGGTAAACACAGGTGATGCTGCAGTAGCACTTGGGAATCCTGCTGCAGGCATAGGGCTGCATTTTTGCTGGTTAGTTCTGGCATTTGAATTTGGAGTCTCTTTTAGAAGCTACAGCTTCTCTGCTTCCAGAGGGCGATTATCCTGTCCTCACAGAGGCTCTGACCTCAGTATGAGGAACTGTAGGCTGAAATGCTCTCTGAAGGTGCTGCTATCTCTTGGTTACCAGGAGACCAGTTTAGACTAGGAGCTTGACATTAAGGCACCTGAAGGTAGATGGCATGAATTCTCAGAATATCTGATGTTTTTTTCAGATTTGTTGCTCTTCATTCTTGGACTATGGAGAAACTTGCGGCAAATGTGGAATGTAGTTTAAACTTTTTTTTTGTGGATCTGTTTTCTGAAGAAAGCCTTCATTGTTTTATATCCTCCCCCTTCTCCTTCTTTTTTGTTAATTTTATTTGTCTTCTTATCAAGAAAAAGTACAATCTAACCATATTTCTACATGCATGCGATTTGTCACAGTTGGCAGTTGATGCTCTTTATAGAAACAAAGGGCTGGAGTAGTAGGAGTGTTGTGGGTCAGGCTGAACTGGAGGAATATTGCCAAAGATGTGGGCAGTGCTCTGCATAGTGCATGCTTGTGTTGTCTGAGCCCTATCATGCCATCAGTTGAGATAGAACTCCCTTGGGGAGCCGCAGCCTGCATTGCTCCGTGTAACCCATGGACTGGCGGCACATCCTGGGACAAACAAAAAATACATTTTTTTTTGGAAAACAAATGTGATGAAATATAACTCTGTGGATCATTTCCATCTGTTCCTCTATGTTCGTGTCTCATTTCTCTTCATATCTTATGGCTTGTTTTTCTTCCCACTTACTACTGCGCTCTGCTTTTTCTGCTATGCTAGATGAGCAAAGAAAGCCATAATATATTCTTAGGATATACTCAATATGTTTTTGTATTGCTGTATTTTCTTTGTTGTAGCTGTTATCATTCTTTTTTCCTTCATAAAACTAAGAAGTATCCATAATAAAACAAACCAGCTCTTCCACATGCCACATTTCTGGTTAAAAGCCCTGTTTTTAATTTCTGCACAAAGTAAATAGCCAGCCTTCTCTACCAAAACGAAATGCATATTCTTCATTTAGAGATCTCTCTTCCTGAACATTCTCCAGAGTGCTCACTGTGCCATTACTAGATACATGAAATAATCTATTGTTATAGAAATATCTTGATGGAAAGTATGAGTTTCACAGGGTTTCAAGGAAGCTGAATGACTTTTCTCTCCTGTCAAAGTCCAGTGGTAGCATCATCAGAGTGTGAAAACACAGTTACATTTGCCTTTACCAAAATTATAGGACCATATTAAAATGGTAGAAAACCCCATTGCCCCTTTAAGATCTTACCTTTGTAAGTTCCGGTTTGTTTTGTATTCTGTCCATCCTGCCATGAATTATTTCAGACCTTGATGTTTTGGGAAACTAGAAAATCTTAAAGAATGGGGAAATGAGAAGATTTCAATGAATGGTAGGCTGTACTTGTAGCTGAAATTGTCCTCCCTTGTGCCAACATTCCTGGTTGTAATGTCCTGTACCCCTCTAAATAATTCCTCTGTGTTTTTGGAGTTTGTAGAGTGCTGGTGTGTCTTTTTTTTCTTCTTTTTTTTCCCGGTTACTATTGCAGTGCTATTCATAGCAAGCTCATTGTGAAAACCAGTGCATTTCACACCTGTAGGTGTGATTTTCTTTTCAGCAAAGTCTCCTATTTGCCTGTAATATACTCAGATTGAGAGCAGGATAAAAAATACACTGGCCATCAGAACGTGCAGTCAGAGACTATCACCTAAAATCAATGGCTGCTGTATATCTGCATTTGCAAACCAGAAGTCTCATTCATGTTTTAACTAAGGCTGTGACCATGCACATTTGCTATAAGAATTTCATCCTACACACTGAAGGAATCTGTCTGTGTAATTATTTTTGTATGACTGCTACTCTTTGATCAGTGGGCCCCTGCAAAGGGTCTTGCATCTCTCTCTATGTTGACTGAAAGTACTGCTTTTTGTCTTTCAGGATTTGTGCCATTCTCACTGTGACAATGCCACAGTCCAGAATAAGATCACAACTATTATTGATCGCTTTATCAATTCCACCGTACCCCCAGCTTTGCAGATTGACATCCCAACTGAACAAGCACAGAAGATTTTGGAGCACAGGAAAGAACTAGGACCTTACATTTTTAGAGAGGCGCAGGTAAGAAGCTGGGAGAATCTCTGTAACTGATATGGCTAGAGTTTGTGTGGCTGATTTAAAGGACAGTCTTCATTGCTTCTGTGACTGTTTTGACTCTGTATATAAGCCTGGACATGAAGTCGAGCACTACAGTCCTCATGTTCGGTGAAGACTGTCTGGTGAATATGACAGACAGGATTCAGTTATTTGCTGCTACACAAGCTGGACAATTTTTGTCAGCTAGCTGATCCTACAAAGGTGGTATCCAGGTCTGTGTAGGCACTCTGTCAGTATGAATGAACTTTGTTCATTTTTTGAGCCACTCGTTCTTTATCATTTAGTTAATACCAGAGAAGCAATTTAGAGTATTTGTTCATGGAAATATGAAAAAAATGCAGATGTGAGTAAAGCACAAAGCTTAACTTACTGAATATTTCCCTTTATTACTGAAAGTCTGCAGACAATTTTCTGTCTCAGATCTGTGCACTAATCAGACTGAGCAGCAATTTACGAACCCTTAGTGCAGACTCCTTATTTTCTTATTCCTTGCCACTAACTTCTATGACATATCTTCTAAAAACGAGAAAGCTAGCTCTTCCTATAACATTTCCAGCAACACATTTAAAACTCAAGTGTAAGTCCACAAAATATTTTGATCGAACTATGGTTTGTCAGAGAAAAGGGCAAGTAAAATCCTCAGAGAAATAAAACTCATTTCAGTCTGTGTAAAAAAAAAAAAAAAAAAAAAAAAAAAAAAAAAGAAAAAGAAAAAGAAAAAGAGCAAAAAGAAGGCATAAAACCAAGGGAAGAACTTGGCCAAAAAGTTGTGACTCAAATATGATGGCGACTCAAATGTCACTTTCAGGTACTTTGAGCTAGAAGCTGTGAAACGCTGCTCAACTCCTTAGAAGCCAGCTTTCTGAATGAGAATTAAAGATCTAAATAAAATGAAAACTGCGAGCCCCAGTACGCGCAGCAACAGAATTCGCTGAGCCCCTCTGTTTGCTCTGTAAAAATTGTTTTTCTTATTCTAGTTCAAAAAAGACCCTGTGAGAGATTATATCATTTAAAAATTATCCAAGATTTGCTCATAGATCTGTAATGTGGTTTAAGAGTCTTTCCAGAGGCAAAAAAAGTATTTCCTTTCTCTTAAGGAGGAAAAAACCTCTCTCCCTAATGAACTGAATATTTGAAATACTTGAGCAGTACAGTGGTGCAAAAGAAATTCTACTGGTGTATATTTTATCAAGAATACTTGTAAAAAAATGATAGATGTTTTCATTAATGTAAACAATTGTTTAGGGAAATATATTAAACAAAAAAAAAAAAAGAAAGTGCCTTTTAACTGTGTTTTAGGAAGATTTCTCACCAGTAATAAACACACTGATGAAAAGCATGTGCCGAGCAAAGCTGGGTTGAAATGTCAGGACATAGTACGTAGGAGGAACAAGGCTGTGTATTCAAAAAGAAATAGTTATTTCATTCTCATGGTAAACTACATTTTATTTTACAGGGAACTCTGACTTCCTAGCACAGTCGAGGCTGACTTTCTCTTTTTCTGCACAGATGACAATTTTTGCTCTGCTGTTCAAATTTTGGCCAAAATTTTGTGAGTTTCGAAGCCGTTTGCCTAGTGACAAAATTTTACGTGCCTTGGAGAGAAAAAAAGGAAAACGGATGCAGACAAAAGAAGGGAAAATATCAGAGGAAAGTCTCACGAAGTTTCAGGTGAGAGCTGAATAAAATCTGCTTCAAGACCAAATGGGTAGGAATACAAATATCTGTTTCTCAGCCTGAACCAAAGCTACCGAAACCTTTTTGTTAGAATTCAAGCTTTACATGCAATATAGTCTTAGGATGGTTAGTTCAAAATCCTGCCAATGCATGTATATACATATGTTTAACTTGAAGCAGATGAGTCAGTGGAATCCTACTTCCATTAAGTAGGGGAGAAAATGTATTTTAGTGATTTTTTTTGTGCCAAGAGAAGAGCAGAAAAGAGGGCTGACTTTAAAATACATGCACGAGTACGATGGATAACTGCAAACCTGCTTACACTTTCATGTGTACTGCCCTTTTCTGGAGCTTACAATCCTGCTGGGTCACTACTGAAAAAAAAAAAGCAGTTAAACAAAAAGATTTCACATTTATTGTTGAGAAAGAGCATTTTAAAAGGCTGCATGTTATTATTTAAAATACTTATGTGCTAGTTGCTTTGTGCACTCTTTGTCTTTTCTTATTTCTCAGCTTTGACAGTGAAATTGCAAGACTGTTCACAATGAGTTTCCAGGCAGTGTCAGTGCATTAACAGAACTGGGATCCCTACAGTAATAGCACTTGTTAATTTGTTTTTCTTTGAATTTTATTATTATTATTATTATTATTATTATGTATATTTTTTGCTACTGATTGTAGGCTTTACAAAAGCTTATTTTTTACAAAATTTAATTGGCCAGTGTGGAGGGGAGAACATTTCAGAGGCAGAGAAATTATTGAACTTGCAAACTTCATAAACACCATTAAAAGATATTTACATATTTTAAATACCTTGTAAATGTGTGTTGAGACATTACTCACGGTGATATCCACATACTTGGACAGATAGATGTATCTGCTGCCTGTAGGAACAGGTACACATTGTTATCTTCTTTTTAGGTATATGAACACTGAGAGCCAGGGAACTGCTACTCAAAGTGGCACTGCAATGTCAAGTAAAGTCTACAATTCAAGAATTCATGTTGCTTTCTCCAAAGCTCGCTGCCTTCATTCAGATATGTCTGGCAAGGCCATTGGCAATACTTACAGTGCAAGAATGCAATATTTCAATGTAATACACTTTTGTGTTTTCACAAACTTATTTTTTCCATCTGTTTGTTGCCTGTCTATAATATTTCTGATTAAGATCAAGGAAGTAAAGAGCAAATCTTGGCCAGGAGGGTAAAAATGTAGTTTTTATGGGGAACAAATGAGAAAGGTGAATTACTCTTCTGAGTTGGTAAGAAACTTTAGAAACAGACATGCAGCTCAGCAAACAGTTTACAGGCTTTTCATAGGAGAGGAGAGGAGAGGAGAGGAGAGGAGAGGAGAGGAGAGGAGAGGAGAGGAGAGGAGAGGAGAGGAGAGGAGAGGAGAGGAGAGGAGAGGAGAGGAGAGGAGAGGAGAGGAGAGGAGAGGAGAGAAAAAGACAACATAAGTTGAGTCTGCAACTCAGATGGTTGATCCCATATCCCTGGCAGAGCACTGCAGGAAGCTCCTAAAGCCACTTGGCCAAGTTCATGACAGAAACCTTTTCCACCTCCTGCAAAATCCAGTGCCTGCTCCTCCCCACCAAGCTCATGTTGAAGGAGAGGACACCTCTGGCGAGCATTAGAAATGATATTTTTTCTTATAGTATTTACTGTATTTTTCCACCTCAGATATAATTTGCCATTTTTGTTTTCTGCCAAACTGAACAAGTGTCATCCTGAGCTGGAATTTTACTTTTTCCTTTGTCAAAAATTCATCCCTGAGGTGGCTGATTTATTGTGGGTTTGTGTTGCTGTCTGAACTGACCAGATAAGACAGCTGGATCTTTATGCTGCATAAAGGAAAAATAGGCAGACAAGGCGGTTTTCACTGAATAATGATGCATGATTCAGTATTATTTGACTATCACAGTATTTTTTCTGGGTGCTGACTTGGTATGTATGAGCTAGGTGTTGCTTAAGGCCTCCTGGCTGTGGTGTCAGTGCAGGGCCGTGGCCGATAATTGGGGAAACCATGCTCTGTACAGCAGAGACCTCTTCCAGTTTGTCTGGAAGGCAGGAATGAGTAGATACGGTGCAAAGTAAGCTGTGATACTTGGCACAGTGTGTTTGCTTCAGTATAGAGCTGAAACAGTTGCTTTAAAAGACAGTGCCTTGGGAGTGTATGATTTACTTCTCCCTTTTCACATATTTGCACTTAATGTGTCACAGCTATATAGGCTCATCTCTGGCCCTTCTGTGGATTTGTTCCTCTGTTAACCTCACGTGCCACATACTTAAAAAAATGCAATTACTCACTTTTTGCAGACTGCCTTGGTGCCAGTTTTTGTAATTCATTGCATGCACAATTGCCCTTTACCTTCAAAACAGATTTTTTAGATTTTAGATGTCAAGCATACAAAACAGTATGAACTGACACTATAAGTTCTCTGCATTTAACAGAGAAAGGTTAAAAACATTCACATTTATTTCACTTCACCATACCTACTCCTATCTCTTTTAAAGTACTTCAGTAGTAAATTTATTTGTTAGTAAGGGGTGTAACATTACAGTCTTTTACACTGCCCTAACACTGATTTATTATGGAAGGCATTACTAAAGAAGTCATTTAATTCACCATTTACACTTAGAAACACAGCAAATATAAACGATATATATTAGTATGCACAGTATTCTATACTGGCTTTGGCCTCCCTGTTCTAACAACTGAGGGTCCCACAGGTGTCAGTGAGCCTGCAGAGAGAGAGAGAATATAAGCACCACACTGCCTGGGCACCGTAGACGACAGGGCTATTGGACAGTGGGGATGATGAGGAAGGAAGAGGCACGTTAGTAGCAAAGAAGAAGGATTCTGGTCCTTCTGTAGATCTTTTGGGGACATATGAAATGAAGGCAGTCTGCAGGAAGATGCTGGTCAGGAATCTTTGATTAGGGCAAAGAAAATTATTAACAAAATGGTATCCCTGATATTTTTCATTGTGCACAAGGTGATGAATTATAAAACTGAGCATTACAAAACTGTCCACAATATATTCATAGTAAAAAATTATACTGCTTTTTTTACTGCTTATAATATTGTCATATTTTGAATGACAAATTTTGCTTCCTCAGGTTTGCTTTTTACTTTAGTCCATTAGCTTTAGGTCTAATTGGGAGTTATTATTGTCAGGGTAAAGAAGTGGCAAGCAGTGCTCTGGAATATCAGGCTGATGTGGAGAGAAGAAGAACATCATTTTCAGATGGATATGGATATGAGTGGCAGGTGAATAATAAACATGTTGCTATAGATATAGTCACATGAGAGATTAAATGATCTTGGGAGAATGAGAAGGTAGATTTGGTTTAGAATATTATCACATAGTTCTTCAATAATTATTCTTCTACTCTTAAGTTTGCTACTATCCCTCCCTCCCTCCCTCCCTCCCTTCCTTCCTTCTTTCTTTCCCTCTTTCTTTCATTTTCTTCTTTTTTTTCTTTTTCTTTTTCTCTCCTCCTTCCTAGCTTTCTGACTTCCTGACTTAGTTTCTGAGTAGTAGTATTACATAGAACTTACTAAGATCTTTAGGTAAGGGGATTTTAAAGAATATCTATTAAAGGTAAGTTGAAGGAATGGAAGTTCAAGTCTGGAATAAGAAATTTTTCATTACTTGGCAAATCCATAGCTTGCAAAAACTTGGTTTAGATTTGAGTCCATTTCTACTCATGCATCAAAATATGAAGATGAACTAATTTTAAAAATCCAGGTATTTATACAGAAAACGAGACAAAAAATAGCCACATAGTACTTGTTGCAGAATGTATTTAATGATGCATCGAATCTGTAGTGAAAAGGTAGCAGTCATTTTATTGCAGAAAGGTGAAGAATATGCACTCCAACTTGGACATATGAACTAATCATTCATAGCTACAGTGACACTGACATAATATAATGGAGAATCTATGCTGTAAGTTTTTACTAAGACACAAAATGGCAGATGGCCCCCAAACTTTTCATGTTGTAAGGAAATAACAGTACAGTTCCCATTCTGATTTGGAAGAGTGACCTGAAGTTTGCATGGAACCCGAACTGTGTTTCTTTCATTGTAAAAAGCAACATTTGTTCAAAAGAGACAGGTCTGGACAATTCTTTTCTAGGGGTAACATCATTCTGCTGGGCAGGGCAGGGAGAAAGAATGGTGAGGCTAATGAGTTTTGAGATGTGATTTGAGAAATGGCAAATCAGAAGGATGTATCAAGGAGATGAAAAGAAGTCCTCAAAAGCACTAAATGCTGTAGCTTTGAAAGGAGAAGTCTGCTGTATTTAGTTTCTGAAGAAGAAAGTCAGAGTTGGTTAAATTGCATCTCATGCTGTTTTGAAATCTGCTCATTTGTAGTTATATTATTTTTCACATGATTCCAGTACTGTAATGATAAGAGTTCTCTTTTCAATAACTGAGATTATTCAACAAATGGGACATAACGTAAACAAGTTCTTTATCTCTTTGTTGAAATGGACCGTGAACTATCAGTGATTTGGTTAGGATGCTGATTTTTTTAATGATTCTTGCAGGCTTCCTGGTCCTATTCCAAGTACATAGAAGCTTTGGAGCAAGAGAGAGTACTGCTTAAAATGCAAGAAGATCTGGAGAAAAATTCATCATTATTTACAGGTTATAATGCAAAGGGAAATGGCCATAAACTGGAGCACATGAACTTCTGCTCCAATATGCAAAAGAACTTCATGGTGAGGGTGAGGGTGATGGAGCACTGGAACAGGCTGCCCAGAGAGGTTGTGGAGTCCCTTCCTCTGGAGATATTCAAGACCTGCCTGGATGCTTACCTGTGCAGCCTGCTGCAGTGAGCCTGCTCTGCAGGGAGGTTGGACTGGATGATCTCTGGATGTCCCTTCCAACCCCTACAGTTCTGTGATTCTGTAGTTCGAGGACGTGTTTAGCTGAAATTCTCTCAGTATATGGGCTTTGTTTGCTTTTCTTTGGTGTATCTGCCTCTCTTATATATTTGATTTCTGCAGCACATTGAGTGATAAGTTTTCTACAAAAGGGGAAAGTGAAAGTTGCATGGTACCAGCATTGTCTCTGGCCGTTCTGCCGAGGGGGATATTGGCCATTTCTTCATTCTGCACTGTGACACAGCAGTACTGTTTGAGTTACATAGGATTTTCACATTCCTAGCTTCTTGTACTTCAGTAACCTATATACAATAGATATTGAACTTTATATCACCAGTTTGTCAGTATAGTTTCAGGGCTTCTATGAGACATTACCTTGTGCTTCTGTGAGTTTCCACTCACTATCTTCCTCAAGGATATTATGACCTGTTTGTTCTTTAAATAGCTCCACTTAGCAGCAAGGCTAGAAACAGCACTGTGATATTGAAACATTCAATTTCATATCATTTTAATTTTCTTTTTATGTACAGGTACCTCGTCTATGTCCTTCCCAAAGCCTGAAAGCTCTGGAAATTCCACAGTTTCTCCAAAGAATAGTGTGACTTTGAAGAAACACTCAGATCTTCCCCAAAAAACAGAAAGTGAGTACCAGACAGTTAGAAAGTGTGCTTTAAAATTTGGATTCTTAAAAGCTAGCTTTCCTGCTCCGTGCTAACATTCATTAGTAGTAAGCTATTCCATTCCAAATCTTGTTTAACTGAAATCTGAAGCTGTACAGTCTCAATGTGAAGGCAATATTATTTTTACTGCAACCATATCAAGTGATGCTAATGTTGGCCAGATAGATTTTTTTTTTCCAAAATGGCAATCTCTGAAGTGTGGTTATCTTGGCTTTCCAGTTAAAATATTTTAAATAGATGCAAAAAGTGATGCAGGCTGGCAAAAGACTTGACGCAGAATTAGCAATAGATCATCTCTGCTGAAGCATATTAAACATTAGAATGGGAGAAAGTAATCGGATAGCAAAGAGATCTGTTAGAAAAAGATCAGAGAATTCCCTAGAGAGCTTTTTAAGCCTTTACTGAAATTAGATAGACTTAAAAAAAAAAATAGAACTTGATTCTGTTACTCCCCTTCCCTCTCTGTTCCTCCGTTGTCTATTTCTGTACTTCGCTTCAATTTTAAGCCAACTGGTGTCCAGCCTTTCCACA
The DNA here is from genome assembly GCF_023343835.1 of Lagopus muta. NCBI lineage: Eukaryota > Metazoa > Chordata > Aves > Galliformes > Phasianidae > Lagopus > Lagopus muta. Next base: position 21,241,241 of record NC_064435.1, read on the forward strand.
TCCTCCTAAATTTTCCAATGCTGAATACAATTTTCCTTAGCAGCACTTTCTGCGTGTCACTTCAAGAAGAAAGCTACATCATTCATTTTCCTTTCTAATACTCTCTTTCTGCTCTCTCATCACCTCCTCTAGCTGCAGGTAAAACTCATCCAGTTGCACTGAGCCTTATGTACATTTGCAGGTATTACTATGTTTTATGCTTTGATGCATTTTTGTGCTATAGTTCTGCTTCATTTGAAGTTATACCAACGTGAGGAGTCCTTGTGCAGGGGCTTCAGTTTTGCTCTGTAGTTGAAACCTCCAGCTGGGCAAAAGTTTCAAAGGGGCCTAGGAGGTGACTGCAGTATTTTCTGCAGGCCTGCCAGCAATCCCTTGCCCACTTTGATTTTATAAACATGAGAAAGGCGCAGCTGACAGATATCAGGCTGTGGTACAGGCTAATGGAATGAGAAACTAGAGGTCGTGGGAGGTTTGGAAGGTCTCTCCCACTTGCTCCAATTACAATCTGCTCTCCAAGTCCACTAGAAATTTGCATGCCATACCTCTTCCCAATAGCTCAATAGCTTTTTAGTCATTTCCTCCTTTTCCATCATGACTCTCTGGTAGTTCTCACCCATGTATTGATCTGTTTGCTTTGCATGTGGGCCAAAATATCTACAAAAGACCACCATTGCTTTTGACAGCTCCTCTCCACTTAGTTACAGAAAAAGTCATGCCTTGTGCACTGTATATAAATGGCAAGGTTTGGTAGTGGGTTGGAGGGCTGGTCTCTGCTAAGACACCGGCTCTAGCTGGACACAACTGATTTTGACAGGCTCATTACTGAGCCCAACACAGGCCTGAGCCCACCAGGCTGGTGGCTCTGTGAGGCAAACTTTAAGAATGGGCAAACAAAGCCAAAAAGTGGAGGAGAGAATAAAAAGAGTGAAAAACAGCAAAAGGAGCATCAAGGTCAGTAGAGGATGGGGAGAAGGAAGAGGAGGAAGTGCTTTGTGACACAAAGGAACATGGTTTAGTGGGCAATATTGGTGGTAGGTGGACAGTTGGACTGGATGATCTTGGAGGTCTTTTCCAACCTGGGGGATTCTATGATTCTATAGTTCATGGAGGGGCGACCTGAGGAGAACACACAATGGAGCAGAGGAAAAGAGTGAGAATGGTGAAGAGGGCAGAGAAACTGCCATGTACACACTGCAGCTTCCCCCTTGCACTGCCGTTGCCTCACCAAAGAGTCTATGTTTTACCTGTAATGGTAACAAGCAGGGGAAGAGAGGGGCCGGGAGTACTTGAGCTTGGGAAAAAAGGAGAGAAAGTGCTTTCCCTAAATACAGAAATGTTTCTTTCTTCTTCTTCTTCTTCTTTTTTTAATTTTTTTAAACTTTTTTTAATTTCCCACTATCTAAATCACTAATTATTTGTTCTAAAAGGCAATAAATTAATTTTCCCACTTCAAGTCTAATTTGACTGCAACAGTAAATGATTAGTAGTCTCCTTGTCTTTATGTTGACCCATGACATTACTCTCTCTTGTTCTTTCTATTTTCTCCCCTTGTCATGCAGAGTAAGTGGGCAGCTGGGTGGGAGACTGCTAGCCAGGTCCAACCCACCACACCTTGTTTTTCAGATATTTTCTAACAATTTTTGATTGCATTTGTTGGATAATTGTTCTGCCTATTTCAACTGGATGCCATCCAGCAATCACACTCTTATACCTTTTGCAGACAGATTAAAATCCCGCTGAGGAAGAAAATGCAGAGATACTCACTGCAGGAGTGCAAAATGCAAAACTATACGTGTGCAAGGTTTGTACTTCTGGAGCAAAACCAGCAACTTGGATTATTATTAAGAACCATGAGGGTAGTCAGGGGCAGAAAAGAAGCATCTTCCACTCTATTCCTCTTCAACATAACTGTGGTACTGACTCTTGTGTCATTTATTTGCTTAACAGTACACCTTGAGGCTCAAATCAATAAGATTCCATGAAGTATGCGCAGTAAAAACAATGATGGTACTAAAGATCTTGAAAGCAAGCCAAGTTTTTCAGTGCCTAATCTAATGAAAAAATAAAACGCTGCATTAATTGACAGCTGTGAAGCAGTGTCTCAGCACGCTATTGTCTCAGTACTGTGATTCATACAACTTATGTTCATCAAAAATAATCCATCAGGCGTCTGAACCATCCTCAAATCAAACCCTATTGTAATTTGCTTGCAGTCCAGCCTGATTTCCCATCCAAAGTATACTTCAGCCTCATTTCAGACTCCTCATCCACATGAAAGTCTTAAAGCACATCAGGACACTGATCTGACTGGTAACTTTTATAAACTGTCATTCCTCCCATGGTGTTATACACTGGAAGATTTCAGGAAATCATAGCTCTTCACTAGTTCTCCCTTATTTTTCTTTTAAATCTTTAAGAGCTATAAAAACACTGGGGAAGAGTTTATGTTGGGGAGTTAGAGAAGGGGAGAGGCAAAATTCACCGCTAGGCAGGGACAGGACTGTTCAGACCATTTTAAACATCATTCAACAGTCACAAAGCCATTCGCTTTAGTCTTCTCTACATGCGTCTAATGCGTGTAAGAAAAAGATAGATCAGTGAGCTCCAGCTTGCTGAGTTGCCATCAACTTATCCTTTGGTTAGGGATGGGATTGTCTTCTGCTCCCATTCCCAGCCTCTTGGACAAGTAGAAGGAATCTCTATGAGTTGTCAGAAATCAAGGGCCTTCACTTGGAGCTCTTAGATCATCCTGCTAAGGGCAACTTATGAGTGCTTTCCTCTTCAGCGTGGAGTGACAGCTTAAGTCCACTGATAGTCTTTTTCATTCTTCAAGCACAATGGTCTGGTATTGTATGGGATTGTCATCAGAAGTTTCTTTAGAGAGGCTGGCAGGGAAGGACCATGTGCACTTTCATGGCTGTAGCTCCCCTGCCCACACAGCCTCGAAGAAGGAATAAGGGATGTCGTCAATTCAGTTCTTACTTCCCCACAGTTCAGAAACTGCTTGCTTCATGCTTATCCGTGTTCCTTCTGTGTTTGTGTTGTTTGCTCATGTGATATCACCTGAGAAAGATTCATTGGGTGGAAGCTACAAGAAGGGAGTAAAATGTAAAATTCCTATTCCTGCTTTTCAAATTATCCCAAATTTCACAGATGCACTGAACTTTAACGCTCAGTGCATCTGAGGAGAGTGGAATGCGGCATCTTGCAGTGAGCAGAGCACATGTGGTGCTGTGTGGGCTACCACTCATTAATGTGAAAGGCAAAGAATCATCATGAAATGCCACAAATGCAGTGATGTATGTCAGTCAGAAAAACATGTGAATGGCCACCTTCTGCTGCTGTGGTCAGTCGAGTGCATGCAATCAAATGCTGGAGCATGGCAGTCAGTTTCTGTTTTGTTCTAACCTTGCCTTCATGGCATTTTGACACATTAAATAACATGTAAAAAATGCTGGTAGATTTTACTTGAATCATGCTTATAAAATTAAAACTATCATCCAGATAATTGTTAATGAAAATTTACCAGACCCCCCTGCACAAACTGTTGTCTTAGTCAGTTACTATGCTTTGTTCCATGCACATCTATCACTTAAAAACAAACATAATCAAAAACACACTGTGTTTTTCATGTACTTCATGTACTTCAGTGAGTGAGCAGAATTTCAAAGTTCTGCAAGTAAATGATAGCCCTCAATCCAGTTTGCAGATGTCTCCATGTTAACTGAAATAAATATGCACACGTACATGTGCGTATACATTTATAGACCATGGATGATCACATCTGTTAGTAATGCTAGAAATGTGTGTCATATAATGATGCTCATTTATATTTAAAGAAAAAATAGAGTCACTGAGCAGGGAAATACTAGGAGGAGGACTCTTTCTTTTCTGCATTACTGAATCATAATCTCATGCAAATCTGATCTCATGCAAAGTTGGATACCCCATTATTGTTCTTAGTGATACATCTGAAACAGAATGGTGCTTTTAGTATCTTTGCTGGGAGTCAAACAATGAGTGCCACCACTTGCAGCAGAGAGCCTGGGAACTGCCCAGGTATAGGGACAAACTAAATGGCTTTGATCTAAAGAATCACTCCACGTTGCATCAGAAAGCTTGCTTATACAGCTATTGCCTTTTGGTCTCATTCTTGAGATACACTCCCTGTCAGGCTGCTGATCCACCAGCAAAGTGAGATCAGCAGTTTTAAAGGTCTAGAAAAGCTTCACTTGGTAAATCTAGCACCTCTCCCTCTAAAACATAAAAATGTATTCCTTACATTTAGTTTAACTATGTATACTACGGAATTTTAGAAATCTACAGCACTGTAGAGAACAGTTCTGCTCAGAACAGACAATAAAGCAGCTATATTTTTAGAAACCTGCAAATGTAGAAATTTTTCTGGATGATTTTGGTTTTATGCTTTAGTGGAGTTCAAAATACAGAACCTAATAAAATACAGAGTCTAATCAGACTTTTGTTGTTTACTCCCAAGAAATGCAGCATATTGGAACTATTTTGCAATTTTTTAGGCCATCATTTGGATTCATAAATATTTACATTTAGATGCTATTACTGTGTATTTCACTTCTCTCTCATCAAACCTGGCATGTTTATTAAAATATTTTACAGTCTTTGCATGCCAGACACAGCTTAGCATAAATGGTGCAGTCTTGAAACTGATCACTGAAATACTTCTGGTATCAGTGTAAGTTGTGACTACCCGCTTAAGGGCCTCGATACATTTTGCTTTGACTTCTGTCCTGCTACAGCATGGCACAAAGCATCAGACTGTGAGATGAATTCCTGAAGACAAACAGTGCTGGATGCTGTTATTGACATGCATACTTACCGTAGCTTTCCAGTGTGGTGGCAGTGGTGGTCACCAGAGCATTTAGAAAGGAGCAGAATGCTTTCTCATTTGTGTCTGTACTATGCTGCTGTGCCAGTGCCTCCATAGCCCTCATCATCTTTTCTTCTTCGTGACTGGTTCTTAGGGAACTGTCAATGGGACCAGTCTTAGACACTGAGCTCTGTTTGTGCCTTTGGTCTCATACAGTATTACAGACCTGGGGACATTTTTTATCTGTTTTCTATCACTTGTACACTGTGAGATGTCCAGCCTCAGCCTTCTACTACTCTAGTTAAACCTTGAGCTTTTTTTTATGTGTGTGTATATAAAAATGATTGAAAATAGATCAGGTGCATCAAAATTCTGTCTCAAATTTAGAAAATATAATCTTTGTTATTTATGTTTCTAATGTTAAATACTAGGCCCAGCTGATCACTGTGCACAGTGCTAACATAGCTGCAGCAGTCTGTCTTGAATTTGACCTCTTCAAACTGACCCATTACATTCAACTGATGATTTTTGCTTCTGCCTTTTTATAGAAATGCTTTTAGTCAGTCATTGTGAATCACACCTGAATACAGCTAAGGTGGGGCTGTATGTGTCTTTTCTAAGCTTATAGAACATTGTTGGTTTCAATACATTCAAGAGTAGTTCTAAAAATGTTAGGGAAGGACAGGTTTGAACAAAAGTTTGAACAAAAAATTTAGATCTGGATCTGTGCTCACAGTTCAAGCCTACCTTTAATGGTCTGATTTAGAACATTCCCAGGATTTCAGAGAGTTATAATTCACATCTGTGTTTCTAAGTCCTTCATGCATGATTGCTTGAATGTGTGCTTTTGGAACAGATCCATGTCTAATAGGCTAAATTGTAGTTCCCAATTCAGAAGCCACATGGTATTGCTATATAGTTTTTTTTTTATTATTATTTTTCCTTCTATTATGTGGCCTTCAAACAAGGTTCTGTCAGTCCTGCATGCTGGATTAAGAGAAAACACCGAAATCTACACTTTCTGTCTACCTTCTAATGAACCCATACATTTTATTTCTACTGGTGATTTAATAAAGCATTTACACAATGGCCACAATGGATACTTCTCCGCCAAGCAATGATTTCTCAGAGTGTAAGGGCAGATTGGAATTATGCAGGACCCATTAAGCTGTCATAATATGTTAAATGCAATCAAGGAAATTGATGAGATTCTCTCATTTTTAATATTCATTTAGCCAAGCTGACTTCTATCTCAAGCGCAGGCTGCATTTACTTGGATTTTCCTCTATTTCTCTAACTAAATTAATATATTTAAGTTTCATAGTAACATATGTGAAAGTGTTGACAACAACACTGCTTATTCCACATGTTAATTATTTGTATGTTAAGTATTTGTTCAGTATGCTGATGAACTATGTGTACTTCTCATGTTAGCTTTTCATTTCAAGTCAAAAGCAAATGTAGTAAGTGGATTTGTGCTTTTAATTTGAGATATTTCTTTTTCCTTTAAAATGATCTTGTACACGATTCCTCTGGACCATATGCGTTTGAAAAACTTCTGTTGGCAAGAAGTTTAAAAAGAAAGTAACGCTCTCTTCTCAGAAAAGGGATTTTAACAAAGCAAACCAATTGTGCCGCTAATGAGAAAGTTAAATGAAACAAATGACAAGGCAAGAAAAAAAACACAGCATCACACTCAAGGAATGTGCAGGCACACAATAGCTTGTGCAATATTCCTCATCTGTCAAAGCCAGCAAATATGGAGATGTCACTGGGAATGTTCATTAAAATAGTCTGTGGTGCCCGTGGCTCAGTAAATGCAACCAACCAGCTTTTAGCATACTTTGTATTTTTCACCTGTAGGCAAGCAATCCGATTTCACCCCAGCTGTAACCCAAGTGATCGGTGTTGGTTTTGTAAGCCCTTAGCCCTGACTGGTTTGAGCAGCACTCATCCCTGACAAAGCTATTTTGGGAATAATATCTGTCACATCTCTATAGTAATGTACACCTTAACCATTTTGGAAACGTGTTTATGTGTGTAGGTATGTATATGTATCTAAAAAAATCTCCACTGATTCATGTGTTTGTATGCATATATTTACACTAGATACATATGTGCATAAATTACCACACTTCAGTAAATTATTTTACTGTCATAATGACATGGGACTGAAGCTTGATGTACATCATTTTTTTCCTAATAAAGTTTTCCACTGTGTTGCTTCTGTATAATTTTTTGAAAATGAATGTCTTTTGTTTCATTAAAATGATTCATTTTGTATTCGCATTTCAGAGGATGGAGTCCTTATGCTTTCTTTGTTGAGACATGTGGCTCTTTGCAGAAGTCTGCACGGCTGCTGGGAAGAGAAAATAAGTGCATTTTTCGGGAGTTCTTTGGGCTCTAGAAAGCATATGAAAGAAAAAATTAACTTTTCCTGTTTTTTCTTCTTTCAAATGAGAAAGTCGTAATTAACAGCATATGTTGGGCCACTCGTTAAAGACTATGATAAATGATTAGTATTTTCAAGCTAATGAGCTGAATACTTGATCTAAAAACAGCGAGTTATGAGTTATGAGATATATGTGTTCATCTTCCAGCTATATCTTCCAGTTCAAAGATCATCCTAACTCCTGGCTGCTTGATCCTGAAATCTGCTTAATATCTTGAAAAATATACTCCTAATTTGTGTCTCCAGAGGTGCTCGGCACCTGGCACTAGCAGGCTTTCAGAACGCTCTCCAAGTGACAAAACCACATAAAACCTTTTTTTTCCCCCTGAAAAAAACCCAAGAAAACAGCTTTTTTTTTTTTTTTTTTTTTTTTTTTTTTTTTTTTTTGTCACTGCAGCTCCACATGAAAGTATGTTCTAAAACAACTTGAAACACGATAAAAACACAAAATACACAGGCTTGGTTGGGTTTGCCAAGACAGCGTAGTACTAATCACGGACTGTACGCTGAGACACCAGTTAAGCATTGGAACAAACTACCCAGAGAGCTCTTGGTATCCTTACTGTCATCAAAGGGGTACTAAAAACAGATAAGGTATGCACATCTGCCAGGAACAACTAAGTATTTTCAGACACACACTGGGGCAGAGGAATGAGTAGATGAACTCTTGAGGGACTTGTTTTCTCCAAATCCATACTCAGGTTGTTCTGAACACAAACTCTTAGCCTCTGCTAAGGAATCTTACGACAGTCAAGGGCCATGACACTTCATTTGCTCTGCACCCGAAACTCCCACTGAAGCCAATTATTCAGTCTAATTCAACAAAGACCACAGCTTCTCTGGCAGTGCAATTGTTGGTAACCATCAACAAACTGATTCATCTACAATTGGGCCAAATGTTACAAAATCTGTTTCTGAGTTCTTGTTTGTACCCCCTTCATAAGATTACACCAAAATTAAAGCATGCAGTACTTGAACTAACTTCAAAGGCTGAGCTTGCACTTCTAGCTAGTTCAGCCTTTTTATTGGTTCATGTTTTCCATTTGGCTTCAACATCCTGTTCTTTACTGATGCCCTTCTACAGTTTCATTTACAAATATTATATCCTTGGTTAGTGAGCCATGCTAATTAATACTGCAGTGGAGGCTATGGATTATAGTAATCTCATGCCTCCTGCTTGGAAAAATGCTGCAATTTTTCCACCCATTTACATGTAAAGCCGTATTGAATATGGCCAATTGGTCTTAGGAAAGTTCATCCTGAGCTTATTTAATCAGAATATATTTAACTAAACTCATTTATGCTGTTATCTGTTGTCAGTTTTGTTCATAATGAAGCTCAAAAATTTCAATGTAGTAGAAATGTGAGATCTACTACATCCTAATTAGGTTATGTTGAAACAAAAAAGTAAAGCCGAAACAGGCTGGTTTCAGCATGCATATTTTGTCTGTCAATAACAAGTTAGTTAAAAAAACACCAACAGATGATTCAACCTCTTTCTGGATACTGTACACTTCTGACTGAGCCTCACCTTTCAAACCTGGGATGACAACCTGATTTGGATTTTAGCTGCTCTAGGGATTCTGTAGCCAGAGACTTCCTGACAGCTGCATTTCTCGAGGATTGCCAAACTTATGACTGTAAAAAAGATCTGTTTTATTTACAGTGCCATCTGATATCACGTAAAAGCTATGGAACCTTTACACAATATAGCTATCGTAAGTTGACAGGTTCTTCCAACACCAGAATAGCAATGATATATTTTAGGAAGAGGTGGTATCTTTTATTAGACCAGGTGATGTAAGTGGAAACAACAGACAAACTCTCAGGCTCACAGTTTGTTCATCAGGTCATAAATAGGTCAACAGATACATCATCTCCGGGGTGCTTGTGATTTTATTTTTGTTCTCAATCGCGTTCACGAACTCTCTTTTCATAAATGGATGGTATTTCCTTGACATGACTGCAGCATGGTGATACAAGGCACACTATGAGGCGGACAACAGAGATGCCCAGATGCCAATGACCAGATGGTCATCGCAGAACCCAAAAGGAAAATCTGCCAATATCTTGTAACATTTACCATGTCGTTACCTTAACAAGAATTAAAACAGACTTTAAATGAGAAGTTTATAAACCTATGAGAAAAAGATTTAAGAACTTGATACAGGAAATGACAGCAGAAGCGGCACTTGAAGCCAGTCTTTTTTTGGCAGAACGAGCATGTTTTGCAGTGTCCCTTTCTCAGGGTGCAGTCACTAACCTGGGCCAGGCCTCCCTTTGAGAACTCACTCCTCTGCTGGCACACGGAGCAACGGCTGGCTGGGGTGAGTTCATGAATCTAAGGGAAGCAAAGGTAGTGCCTGGTGGAGAGCAGGTGTGGTCTGCTATATGATATGAAAGAGGCTTTTCCTCTTCACAGCTACTATGCCACACCCGTCAGTTAGTTGGTCTTAGTTGTCTGTCAGGATTAATTCCTCAAACAGAACAATAGCTTCTCAAACAGCAGTAATTGGCAACTTTCTGCTCTCCTAGAGGTCTGATGGTTGCTGTTCAGGATTAGGGAAAATAAAAGTTAACCAGTGGTCCAGTCAAACCCTATCAAGGTATGAAGAACACTGCTTGTTTCAGTAGCTTTGTGCTACTGAAAGTTATTTATGCATCTTCTGCTTGGACTTACTGCAAAACATCTATAATAAAGGAGGAGAATACTGGCACATGCACCACACGTGCTTGCATGTATGCCCTCACTGGGATTGCTAGGCAGGGCATGCAGGCAATGCCTCAGTACAATAATGTTTTCATAGCGTAGATGATGTTGTGAAACAAAACCATGTTACAGCACATCAATCAAACCGTGCTTTGGAAAGGAGCGTGACAAGCTAAGCTTGCCCTTTGTCCTTGTGTTGTGGTCCTCCCTTTCATTTCCAGCCAGGAAGAGGAACTCTGTTCCTGTACCGCTCTTCCCTGGGATGCTTTCTGGAGCTGAACCCAGGCTTGGGATGCTCATAGCCCCCACCTGAAGGGCTGCCATTTGCTGAGATGGGGCTGCAGAAGCTGCAACAATGACATGCCATGATTTCATACCTTCACTGGTTAAATGGAAGATTAGAAATTTGTCCGTTAAGGTGGTTTAACTCTACAGGTTCCTGCCTGGGAAAAGAAGGATAAGGAAAAAAGACACCTTAGAATAATATATCACTCAGCAAATACAGAGCGAAGAAACAGAATAAAAGCATTGGTTTTGATGACTTTTTTCCACTGTAGACAAGCTAAATAACATTTATAACCCCAAAGGAAAAAAACAACCCTTGCATCATTCAAAGGGTTTCGAGCAAGGAGCACGGATTGGAAGGAGCTGTCTCTGTGGGTGTGTGGGGTTTTTTTATTTTTCTTAAGAAAACAAATGATCATGTAGCATGTTTTTGGCAAGTTAGTTTGTCCAAGCTAAGCTTTTAGGTAAGAATGATACAAGAAAAAGAAAGAGGAAAACAGAAAGAATTAAAAAAAAAGAGAAAGGAAAAAAGAGAAGAACTACCACACAAATGTTAATGTCTGTGCTGTGGAGCGTGGTGTGTTTTCTCATCATCAGGTGTGAATGCAGATGTTAGCTGTGACTTGACATCAAGTTGGCAACTGGGAAACAGCAGTCTCTTTTTTAAAAATAGAACTCGTGATGGTACCAAATGCCCTTCACGTAATTGTCTCACTATATATCTATATAAAATTTCCAAAATCTGTCTCTTTATGGCTTGGACTAAGCTTAAGAAACTGCTTAGTTGAGATTTTTTTACTTCAGAAGCATGCATAAAATCAACAAAGGCTTATGAAATCCCTGTCTGCTCCATTTATTCTGATTTGAACTTTTTTCTCCTTTGTTTATAATGCCCTTTTGGAAGCCTGAAAATATTTTTTTCCCCTACTAATTTTGAATTTTTCCATTTAGGAATAATTGATTCACCCTTAATTTTTGAGCAGCTGCCATTCCAATTTTATTAAATATCTTCTTGTGCCACACTATCTCTGTTTGTTCCAGCACTGCTATTGACTGATGTCCACACTGCTGTAGCAAGAGAGTATTTAAAAAGTTAATTTCTGGCACAGGAATGGAAGGAGGAGCACAACTGTATGTATTTTCGTATGTGGCACATAGCTACTAACCAGCATTATTTAGGTTTTTTTCTTTCTTTTGGGATAGAGAGGTAGATATTATAATAAATTCTTCAAGAATGTGGTTGGCTGAGGGAACTGCTGATGTCTTATGTGATCTTATTCCAGCAGATTTTTGGTTCTAATTTGATCCAGATTATGAGTATCTAAAGACTCTGTGGCATATGCAGAATCACTTGACAGTCACAGTCCTGTTCCTAGTCGGCTCCAGGCCACACCACAGAAAGCACAATCTGAAGCATCACAGCTGGCACTCTTTGTGGAAAAGACAAGGATTCACTGCCTAAATTTTCTCTCAGTGGTAAACTTTCTTTAAAATTTCAATATGTCATAAGCAAGAAGTGATTTAGCAATAATGCCTGCTTTCCTCAGAAATGACCTTCAAGGACACCATGAGGAAGCACATGATGCTGCAGGTGCTACAGAAGTCTGGGGAGGAAAAAGGGCTGTAGACTCTGTTTCGCTAACTGCAGCACTTTCTAAACAGAGTCTTAATACTTAGGCACAAAAAACAACTGGAACAGGTGCCAGAAGCCCCAGTTCTGGGTGGACTGGGAAGGAGTTGGCTGCTGTCCTTTTGTGAGATGTGCACCTGAGTGTTTTCATAAGATTTATTTGCTCTGATGCAGTTGGATGCATGGAGTCAGCACAGGTCTGGAAAGGCACTCGGCCTTATAAAAGCCCAGAAAGCAGGAGTGAGTGGGAGCAACTCTTGCGTGCTGACTTAGTAGAGCTGTCCCTTGTCCATGGCTCTTCCTCCAATGTATCCTGTACCCGTATTTGCACAGTCCTGAGCTGCCCTTTACACAGAACAATAAGGAGTTGGCTCTATATTCCACAGTAATGACGTCAAAGAATAATAACAATTAGCACTTCATTTAGCATCTCAGCTATAACACAAAGATGTCTAGCCAGCACTATCTCAGGCACATGGGGAAACTGGTCACACAGAAAAGAATTTAATGACCTGGCCAGCCATGAAGTAAGCTATTGCAAAGAGTCATCAGATTTCCTTATATGCAGATATGCAGACCTAGGTCCATCTACCCAAACACTGCCTCACGAAGGCTGTCACTTAGAGGAAAATTCCTCATATGTAATTTATAATCATAACAGCCACAAAGCCTGCTATGCTTTTGTTCCAATTAAAGTTTTATCCTCTTTCTGCATTGTGTAATGGGGCGGGGGAAGGGTGGGGGGGAGACTAGCTGAGCAGAGCTCTGCAGAGTCCCCAGCCAGCTCTCCTGCTCACGCTGAATGACAGCACCTGCTTGCTCAGCAGCAGCAGTGCCCTGCTGGGCGCGGGTGTACAGGCAGAGATGCAGATATACAGATATATGCAGATCAGTTCGTGTCTCTATCTTGCCATTCTTTCTGCATGATGTCAGTAACATTTGGCTTTTTGAGAAAATCCTCGAAAGCCATTTTTCATGTCAGTGTCAATTCATTTCAGTCTCAATTATGGTAGCAAACTTTAATTCACTTTGAGAAATGATGCCACATTTTCTCAGTTCAGAAATGCTGTTGCAAAGGCTGCTCCCCTCGCTTATTGTGATTTCTCTATCAACCCACTCCTTTTTTTAATCTCAAACAAAACTCCCTTCTCTCCAGTTTTAAGGGCCCATATCCTCTGTCATTTGCAGTCAGGATCCCCTGGCTTTGGCAGAGGTGTGTAAGGCTTGAGCAAACGCCTCACTGCACAGGGGGCCTTCAGGCTTTTGTGGCATCTACTGCACTCGGTGTAAATTCCATGGAGGCTACCAGGAATAAAAGCAGTGACGCCACCACACACAGGTGGTGATGTGGAAACCCGAGGCAAAACACAAGATTGATAAGGTACAAAGAAAGGACGTACAGAAAGGATTATCAATGCTTATAAATATCTAAAGGGTGGCAGTCGAGTGAATGGGGCCGGGCTCTTTCCAGTAGTGCCCAATGACAGGACAAGAGGCAGTGGGCACAAAGCGGAACACAGGAAGTTCCAACTGAACACGAGAAAAAGCTTTCTTGCTGTGAAGGTGACAGAGCCCTGGAACGGGCTGCACACAGACGTTGTGGGTCTCCTTCTCTGGGATACTCAAAACATGCCTGGACACTTTCCTGTGTAATCTACTCTTGGGAACCTGCAGTAGCAGCAGGTTGGACCAGATGATCTTCAGAGCTCCCTTCCAACTCTTACAATTCTGCGATTACAAACAGCTCAATTTGTTTCTAAGTGTGCTGTTTGTTCTTAGCACACCCTGTAAATGTCATTTCACGTATTCTGGTAGCACAGCCATTTGTCCGAGGGAAAGAGGTGACGGAAGGGCCCTTTCAGCGCAGCAGCATCACTCCAAGCGTCCTTCAGAACCGCCGCACACAACCACGCACGTTCCCCCCGCACGCTGCCCAATCATCCCCCCGTCCCGCCTCGGGCAGCGCGCGCGCACGGCGGGCTGTGAGCCGAATCGCTCGCCGTAGCGAGGCGGCCCTACCCGCGCATGCGCAGTGGTGGAGCCGCAGAGGGTGCGTGGCCGGAGGGCGGAAGGACGTTGGTGGGCTCGCGTCGAGGTGAGGCCCCGCTCGTGCCCCCCGCTGCTCGCGCCGCCGGGCCTCCTCCCGCCCGGAGCTCCTCCCGCTCGCTCTCTCTGAGGGCCGCCAGCAGCCCCTCCGCCACCGCAGCCCGTGACCTCTGCGCGTCCCTCGGGCTGGCCGGGACGGGCCCTGCGCCGGCGGGCGCCTTCGGTGAGGGAGGCAGCACGGCGAGGCTGGTCTGAGCCCCTCCCCGGCGCTGCGGGCCCTCCGTCCCGTCACAGCGGTGTGCCTGAGCCTCGAGGGGTCGCGGGGCGGGGCCGGGTCGCCGTGGTTGCCCTTACGATGCGGTTTGCGGATGCCTTTCTCTCTATCTCCACGTATTTAGCATGGAGTGGTAGGTCCGGCAGGGAAGGGAGCAGGCAGCAGGCAGGGCCAGCCGTGCTGCCGTGAGAGCCGGCTGGAAAAAGTGTAAGGGCATTCGGGTTCGTCACCGTCACGTTGTCCTTGAATGCTGCCCCTTAGGTATTGAATAGGGTTTCTATGCTTATGTTGTGCCGATGATTGTTTCACGGCACAGACCTTTCTCAAGCAAAGTGACAGAAGGTTATTGAAGTAGAACTTGTCTCTTCTTTGTTTTGTTTTGTTTTGTTTTGTTTTGTTTTGTTTGCTCTTTTAGGAAATACGGTCAGCATGTCCTCCGCGCTGTTGCCTAAGCCGCAGATGCGCCGCCTTTTGGCCAGGCGGATGAAGTTTCACTTGTTAGGGGCATTTGTTGTGTCTGTCGGATGTGCGGCATTGTACAAGGTGAGATCAGTCTGTACAAGGTGAGATCACAAGTCGGGCACTGGAATGGGCTGCCCAGGGAGGTGGTGGAGTTACCAACACTGGAGGTGTTCAAGAAATGTTTGGGCGTTGTGTTGAGGGACATGGGTTAGTGAGAACTATTTGGTGATGGGTGGATGGTTGGACTGAGTGATCCTGTGGGTCTTTTCCAACCTTGGTGGTTCTATGATTCTGTGATCATGATTAATTCGGTTATAAACTAGCCTCACCAGAGCATAAAATTTACGATGCTGCTTCACCAGAAAGCTTTCACAGAATCGCAGAATGGCCAGGGTTGGAGCTTTAGTAATGTATTTCTGTAAGCATGCTCCCAGAATACAAATAAGTCTTTGTAATCTTCATGTGAAGAAGTGATCTGAATAACCTGATGCCTTACGCTGTGTTCAAAATCATGCAGTTGGTGACAGTTTAACCTGAAGTCTCCTTGTCCTAGGCTGCTTGTGATGATTTCACAGAAGCGATGCTCCTCACGTTAACTTTAGATCGCTTGTGATTTTGTCATGGTATCAGAGATACTTGGGAGTTCTTACTTTATCTTTAGATTGACTTTAGAAACCATACTCGTAAACAAACCGCAAAGGCTGCCCATTATGCTGAGCTGTGGGAGGACTACTGTGGCCTGTTTTCTTTTGAAGCAGCATGTAGAAATGGAACTTTGTGCATCCAGAATAATCTTTTGCTTGGTACTTTGCCTTCTGACAAAGGAAAAAAATACTTCTGGGATCTTGCATGTTACATTTGTATCATAGGGAATTAGGAAACATAAATTCCGTGAATTTCATGGAAGAACCGGATCTTGTTTCACCTACTGAACGTATGCATGCACTATTAGCAGCATTTATATACTCCAGAGAAGGCTCCAGGTAGACCACACTGTGGCCTTCCAATACTTGAAGGGAGCATATAAACAGGACAGGGTATGATTGTTATGGGGGTGGATAGTGATAGGACAAGGGGGAATGGTTTTAAACTGAGACAGGGGAGGTTTAGGTCAGATATTAGGGGGAAGTTTTTCACACAGAGGGTGGTGACGCACTGGAACAGGTTGCCCAAGGAGGCTGTGGATGCCCCATCCCTGGAGGCATTCAAGGCCAGGCTGGATGTGGCTCTGGGCAGCCTGGTCTGCTGGTTGGCGACCCTGCACACAGCAGGGGGTTGAAACTGAATGATTGTTGTGGTCCTTTTCAACCCAGGCCATTCTGTGATTCTGTGATCCAAAATTAACTTAATGTCAGCTTATCACAAAATCAACACTGTCAGACTCTGTGGAAACCAACAAACACCCGTTAGAAACCATAAGCTTGCACAGTTAATGCTCAGCATCCACTTAACACATCTGATGAGAGGTAGGCAGGCTTGTTTGTGATGAAATTTGCAATGTCCTTCAACAGTCTGTGGTTTTATACTCATGTGGCAGCCTTACATTAACACTTTAGGAAGGCAGTGGACCATGTTTAGAACAAGTAACTGATGTCAGTAGTAATTTACTGTTACTTGTTCACTGCTGTTAGACAAACCCGCTTTGACCTTCATACTTTTTTTTGGCTTTTTGAGCATATCTTTGTGCCTCAATTGAGTGAGTACCCAAGGAGCATGTTACTAGACTTCCATAGTTTATCCTGCAGTGTAGCTGAACTGTAGTCAATTATTTTGGGATGCCATTTGACTTGGAGCTACTGTTGTGCAGCTGTCCACTGTATATCTGAGGCATACTCAGAACTTGCCATAACAGTTTGTGTTATGGGTACAACTGTCAGAGGCTGGCTATCAGTATGGCTGTCTCTTTAAGGTTTCACTGTAGATGTTATTTTCCAGACCAGCAGTTAGGAAGTCTGAACTGTGGATTTGAATGGGAACAAGGCAACTTTTACTACCTTCTATCATTGAACTTGAGGCTGTTTAGACTGATACCCACTGCTAAAATCACAGCAGTGGTAGCAAGAAAGCAAAGCCAACCAAGCAAACCCAGTGCCACCTGTAAAGCTTTGCAAGCTTTAATTTTCTGTGTGTTACTTTCCAGTTTGGAGTTGCTGAACCCAGAAAAAGAGCTTATGCAGAGTTCTATAAAAACTATGATCCCATGAAGGACTTTGAAGCCATGAGAGCAGCTGGTGTGTTTGAGTCTGCACCACCCAAATGACCATAATCTGCATTTTCAGGTAATAAGCTACTCTGTATCAGAAGAGAAGTTTGGATTGTTTTAGTGAAACATTGTGCTCCCTTTTGCGCTTCTTCCTTTTCTGTTAGAAAAGTGCTCTCAGAGAAAAGAAGATACAGTTGTACTCCTCACACAGAGGAGCTGTGGGTAATAAAATCATAAAGAAGCATAGGAACTGAGACGAGGGAGTAACAGCAGAATGGGAATCTCCTGAATATCTTTTGGGTGATAAAATGTGTCAGCTACAGCAGACCTGCAGAGTGGTGCCAGGCCTTCCCCTCCTCATGCAACAGTGTTCCAAACAGTTCTGTCCTTGCATGGAGAGGAAGCAGAGCTTTCATGTAAGACTTTCCTGATATCACGATTATATTGATGTGGTCACATCTTGAATTGCTTAACTCTGGGCTATCAAAACGCGTTACTTGTGGTACTTGTGGTACAGAAGAAGAAAATGGAAAGGCTGTTTCTCCCTCACTGCACTGATCACTATGTGAGAAGTAGAGACAGCTTCCACACATCCTTTTGTCTTTTGGGGCTGGTTAGAGGGGAAAGATAACTATTTATGAGGGGAAGCATGCATACGTACATACATGCATGTGTTAAATATCTATATTTAAATACATGTGAATAGGTGCATTTTAAAAAAATCACTCTAGCATGCAGTGTCTGTGTACTGAGATTCAGATTTTTGCCTTGCTGCATTCAGCAATAGAGCTTTGTTCAGGGTTCTCTTCTCACAGTGCTTACTGTGCTGCCTTTTGTATGAGCACTGCCAAACTCTGTTCTCCTTCCTTCTTATTGTAACACTGGGAAAAAGTCTTGATTTCAACCTTGTTACAGTTATTAATAAGCACGCAGCCAACTGCGCAGGCTTGTGATGTGACAACGAAAAATTCCTCCCCCCTTTTTCATTGGGATTTCTGACCCTGAGTTCTCTGCTTCTCTTAAAATGACTCCAGACTAATCTGGGATGATAGCTTTTTCATTCTTTTGGAATGTTTTCATATTGTGATCATTACGTGATAATCTGTGGCTCTAATTATCCTGTCCAGCTGGATTTTCTCAGCCTGTTTGCTTGAAGCAGCAAGATTGAATAAAACATTTGTACTTAACACTGTTAGCAAGAAACTTTGTCGTGTGACAATCTAGACCTATCTGTGTAACAGAAGCAGAGCTCCAGCTATCTAAGTCATTGTACAGATCTTTTTTTCTTCCTTTCCCCTTGAGGAAAGAGTGCTTGTGCTCTAGAGGTAATGACTCCAGAAAAGGTAAATAACAAAATGACAAATTTACTTGGTTTTAATCTCAGTAATTCTGCCTCTCGTTCGGTCCTTGCTAACAAATAAGGACTTTCTAACTTTCCTAGACACTGGATTGCATTCTTTAGTCAGGTGGCCTTCATCAGAGTGTTCGGAAAGGCCATCTGGTGGTAAAACCATTTGAAACAAACACTGTCAACAGTGATCCATGTTAAATATTTAATTGGAATCATGAACAGGATTTTTCTGTGCGAGTAGAACTCCCCTCTACTTATGTTCCCATTTGGGGCTTAAAAAAAATCAAGTTACACATTGTGTGCACCTGTTAAAATTAAATGTTTCCTAAACATTTCTTCCATTCCTTAATTGCACCGTCTCAAAAGAAAATGTGAAAGATAAATCTTTACATGTCATTTTGTTTGTTTTAATTGCTGGTGCTTTTTATTCCTTCTCCCGCTTACGTAAGAATTTGTATTTTTCTACAGAATAGTAGGAGGAAGGAGCAAACAAAGCCACTGTTTCAAATAGTCTAAAAAGTCTGTGAGAAGGACAAGTACACAAAACAGATGGAAGACATTTTCATTTCCCTCAGAAATTTAAATGTTATTTATGGAAGTTGGAGGTTGAATTTGATGGGTTTTTTTGTACGGTTATCTAAAGGGTACAGTGGTCATGCATATTCTACAGCTGCTCTCATTTAATTGGAATATATTCTGTATGGGGCAGTAAATACAGTGCTTTAACTTCATTTAGTACTCACTCTGGAATCAGTGCTTACCCCTGAAACTGAGCAGACGGTACATGGGGAGGGGGATTTGTTAGTAAAGGTGCTTGTTTGGAATGCTGCACCAACTTTGTTCCTGCTGGGATGTGAAGGACGTAGTGTTTGTGCATGGATTTACAGTTTCAGCTACTGGCACAGACTGTGTGAAGGTGCTGATAAAGGAAACTAAGTATGGGTCTGGGGAGTGTCCTACCTCTAGAGTGTGCTCTGCAATATAATAAAGGGGCAAGCTAAGAATTTGGTGCTAACCACTTGCATGACTCTTGTCCTGGAACACAGCTGGTGTTGGATTGTGTTCAATATAATGTGGAGAAGCAATTTGAATTTGGTTTTCTTCCTTCCTTGGTAGGTTGCCTACACCACTTGTTTCCTCTCTGGCTTCTCTCTGAAATTTGCATTCCTTTCTCTTTCAGGCCCTTAGCAAGATTGATTCAGTTATCAGTGCTGCATGTATAGTGAATCTGACGTGCTGTGCAGGATTGTTCCAGCTCTTGATTTGTTCCATGTTTCACTTCTGTTTGCCACATGAAGGGTGTGTGAATCTTAAACTGTCAGGAAATAACAGAGGGAATTCCTCTAGACTAAACTACCACATAAACATTTCTCTCTATTGCTTTGCTTTCCTACCTACTGATGTCTTTACTGGGAGTATGAAGTTTGTCCAGCATAACTTAATTTCTTTTTATCTTGCAGATCCACAGATCCCCTTCAGCCTAAGGAGACTTAAGGACTGAACCTTACGTGTTCTCTGAATTACAAAGTGTAATGTACTTCAGCATATGATGTGCTCTAATATATCTCAATAAATAAAATACGTACGTCAGCGATGCTTAATTGTCTTCATTAATGGTCAGAATGCTTACGTACCGGAAAGAGTGGTAGAAAGTCTTCATAAATTGTTCTAGAGCCCCAAGGCTGATTTTCTGTCTGCTGGGAGTTATTTGTATCTGTACTTTGGCCAAATTGCAAATTTGATCAAGTACGTTCTTAAACAATGGTGGCTGGGTTGTCTTTGCTGCTGATGGGAATGTGCAAGGTGATAGTTGTTACGGCAAGGGAGAGCCTGGATTTCTGGGTGGGTCTCTGCCTTCAGAAGTGAACTAACATTGAGATGAAAAAATTGTTGGGGATTCTGGAAATGTATCTGGCAACTTTCATAGCTTTGCTGCCATTGCTTTGTCTTCCTTCCAAAGTGTTACATCAAGACTTAGAAAGTATGCAAATGACCACTTTTGTACATGGTATGTAACTGCAGTTGGGAAATTAAGCTGCAAGTGTATTCACATGTATTTGATGTAAGGGGCTACAGTCCAAGACCTGATGCACTTACCTTCTGCTTTGTTATTGTCACAGGGAACGTGCTGTGTGCGTTGCCTGTAGCTGAGGTTGAAAGTATATATCTATGTATATATGTATGTATGTGTATATATATATATGTGTGTGTGTGTGGCTGAAGGCTCTTGATTGCTGAATGTGGGTACTATGAAAGGAGTCGAAGCTGATCACGTGAAAGAAGGGAAGGCTTTGTATGAAGAAGCATGACAAATTAAGCCATCTGTGTTGTATTTGAAGGTCTTCAGTTCAAATCCTGTTTGGAGTAAGTCTTATTCTAAATGGATCATTAACTACTTAACTTAATAGGTAACTGTGAGCAGCATTTGGACTAATGAAAGCATGTAAATAATGTATTTGATCCAGAACACTTATATGGAGCAACATGGGATTTTCTTTAAACTTTCAGTACGTGCAGTGTTTCTTTTGACCAAAGAAAGAATTTGACATTAGTGGTGGAAGGGGAAACCATCTAGTAATCAAAATACCCCCGCTCCTATAAATGTAAACCGAAGTTTAACAATTGCAAATGATACCAATTTATCTTCCAAATGTACAGTATAAACATGGTATGCCATTATATACTGACTAACATTTTCTCAGCCGTAGTCTGCAGGTTTAAATAGCCAGGGGTCTTCAGTCATAATGACAGCTGCAGAGGCAAGGCAACTTGCTACTGCCAGGTGTGCGAGTGGAAAGAACCCAACTTCCCTCCCAGCCCCAGCCCATGCAGTCTTCCCAGTTGTCAGGAATGAATTTGCTTTGAAATTCTAAGTTGTTTATTCTAAACTGTTAACTGCCAGCTAGAATTGTGTGTTCATTCTGCTACTGGCATTGATTGATCCAAAGGAGAATTCTGTGACAGAAGAGCTTTTAGTCTTTTCAGCAGAACTCCTCAGAGCTGTTCCTGTCTGAATGTGTTCAACAAGAAGGAAAGGTGAGCTCTGCTCTGTTTGCAGGAGTCATCAGTGCATAAGTTAAGTGTGTGTTGCTTTCTTTATAATGCTATTATGTTTTCACAAAAATGAGTACTTCCTTTCAGCCTGCAATGCCAGCCAAGCTATTCCTTTCCTCTTGACTGGGACAGGAGGGCAAGGCTGGGGCTCACTATTATGAGGTAGGCAGAAGGGCTAACCTGCGCTGCTATCAGCACTACGCCGTCCGTTTTTCATGTGGTTCTTCTCTAAAGTTAAGTTGCATCTTTCTTAACAAACAGTTGGAACCTAGTGTGATACAATGAAGGCCTGTGTGAGCAAGACCCTACTCAGCTGTCTGTGATGGTCTGGCACAGTGTTCACAGGAGATGTACAGCTGCTCTGCCCTAAGGCCACCTCCAACTGTCTGTAAAGGGTGTTTTGTTTTTTTTTTTTAAATATATATTTTTAAGTGAAACAATATATAAAAAGGGATTGTTTGATCTAAACTACTTTGGGAAAGATCTTACCATCTATAAGTGACTATGCCTCTGAGTTTTTGGCTGGCTTGCTTTTTTCTTGAGTGTTTGAGGAATGATTGATTGTTCTGGAAGCAAACTAAAAAAGATAGATTTGAAGTTGTGAGCTCTCCAGGTCTAAAGAGCATTATGAAAGTAGGTATGCTTTAAGGGTACACATTGGAGTGCTTTAGCAGCTAAGTACAGGCAGCTGCTCTTTGGACAACTTTGTTTTCATAGTTCACACAGCTCATATGTAGGAGAGGCTGATTTATATGCCATCTCCGCACATGTTTCCATACATGCGGTCAGAAGGGGGAGAAGGAACCTGCCTAATGCAGTAAAGATGCTGACTTACTTCACTGAAGAAGAGCATAATTTAAGCAAGCGTTTATTCCAAGACAGTATAATTCTGGAGAAAACACAAATAGAGCGTAAACAAGGGCTGCAATCTACGAAGTTTTAGGAATTGAGCTGCTGCCATCCCTCATCCTTCACAGGTGTGGTTGTGTCCTCTCGGCCGGGTTCTGTGCCACATGTAAGATGAACAGATTGCTCTAATTCAAATGGGGACTGCAATGCTGTTTTGATTCAGCCAGTCACAAAACTGTAAAACATTTCAGCACATGTTTTGGCAAGGTAATGAGCAGCTCTTTACTTCCAAAGCATTGTCAGGATCTATTGTGTTTTTTTGGTGTATGACAAAGGCCAGGGACCAACAGGAATCTAATGGGGTCTACGTGAAGCTTGTGTTTCTTTATCATTATTGTTCTACACAGTGACTATTCTTTCACTTGTAACGGAATGGCCAAGTAACTCACAGAAACAACTATTATAGGAAGAGCTTTATTTATCTTTAAACAATCTCTATATTACAATTTATGCATCAATATGCAAAATTAGAAGTATTAAACTATCTCCACAAAATATTCAGGAATGAAGTGTGTGTATATACATTCATTTTTTAAATAATGATATTAAAACAAAGACAAAATTATTAAAGCACTGTATGAAATGTTGATAAGGAATGGGCTTATTTCACATTCAGAAAGGACAACTCAGGCTTCCGTCTTTCAGTACACGAGAGACACGGCTTTTAGAAATCACATTTAACAAGACCTCATGAGAAAAACACTGCCAGTACTCCATTCGTAGGTACTGTGCATTTGGTCATATCCGGTATGCATAGAAAGTATTAAATAACAAACATGTATCTATTTGCTCTAACTATTGATCAGATTTTATTCCAGTTCTTGCCTCTAATTCTGGCCACGTTCAGGAATCCTGAGACAAAATGAATGTCTGTGAGTATGTAGAGAAGAGGTGAGAAGTCACAAGCACATTTGAAAGCCAAGTAAGATCTTTTCTTTAGAAAAATAAAGCTGCTCTAGACAGATTTGGTTTATAAAATAATTAACTGTGCCCAGAATGATTCCTTCTCTACTACAACTGTAAAACTTCAGCACTTACTTAGAAAGCTCATTTGTTTTCATGTGTTTAAAAGTGTACTGCAATGGCATCGTTAACTATTAATTACTGTAATTGGAACCTGTGGGTCCTTACTTTCGGACCAAAATGAAAAAAAAATAATCTCATTTTCCTCAGTACAGATAATGTCTGAAAGGTTGTTATTTTTAAGTATCCCTATTTTTATCACTTCAAAGGTGATAAAATAGGGGTTAAGTAAACTGGTACTATGTGTAGTGGTGTCAGATCAGCAGTAAGGAAGATCCACCAAGGCTGCATTTAGCACCTGCACGTCTATGTTAGGAGCTCATAGATTCTTAGCTGATTTCAAGGAGGCTAAGCTCTGGTTCATAAATTTTTGAACTGCATGTTACTGGCTTCCAGCTAATGACCAGACAACGCACAGTGTCATATATACATTGAAAGTTCTGAAAATCTGATGGTGGATGAAATAAAGTTTCTGTATACAGACGGTTTTAAAAATAAATTCATGCTGTAGTTCATGTTTTGTTCTCCAAACCACACAAAGGCACTAGTTTACATTAAGGACTAATGTCCTGCAAAACTTCAGTCAAATAAAGGAAGCTATTCTAAGGTTAAAGTGGTGCTAAAACCCAGCTGTCACTAAGTAACTTAAAACAGCCACGCTGGGTTTTTCAGATTTAGTGGGGGAAAATGTTTTGCCTTAGGATGTGCGTGCTGGGGGCAGTGCATGTGTGGGGGGAAAGGCTCAGCCTCGAGCAAGTTTTTACAGCTGAGTTATAAACCTGGTTTACAACAGAAACTGGCAGACCCTAAAATATGATATAGTATGTATTGATACATATGTTTTGTGTGGCAAAAATGTCTCCATGCATGCAATTTTTCCTTAGTCCCCGATTTGTGGTTATTGAAAGAAAAAGGATTTTGATCGAACTATATAGTCGAGGGCTTTTCCCTTTCACTTTATTTATTTGCTAGAACACCTTCCTTCCAGCACCAGCATCTTGGCTACAGTGCAGGAATGCTGTCACAATTAGAAAAGCTTAACCTGGTTATTATCTCCTACTTGCTCAAAAATTATATGCATCTTTCCTTGACACATTACAGCATAGGAAGTGTTATGTCAAAATGGTAAGATATTACTAGTATTTATTAATAAAATCCTTTCCTCAGGGCTTTATTTTTTACCATTATGAACTTGCTAATGAATACTTGGGCAAAATGGGGATCAACCACGTAGTTATATGTTTTGGTTACAGTTGGAAGGTGCTCGGCAGCCACGGCTTGCGGCGCTGGCAGTGTGGCGGTGCCGGGGGTGAGGTGGTACGATGTCTTTGTGACGTACTCCACGAGGCGGTTGTACTGCTGTTCTGACAGTCTCTCTCTAACTCCGTCTGCCTGAAATAAGATAACATAAAGGCATTACTGAGTAATTGACAGTGACTGAACTTAGTATTGCAGACAGTAACTTCCACATCATTTTCTCTAGTTAAAAATCTTCCCTAGGGTCTCTCTTACAGTAGTTTCATGGATGTTTTAATCAGCAGATTCCTCCTGTCCCTGGATGACTGGTGGCCTACTCTTTGCTATTCTGAGTAGTTCTGCCTGAAAAGCTCTAGCTCCACCATAGAAAAGTCTAAGCAGAATCTTTGGAGATTTTCAGGGATGGACCCAACACACGTAGCTCAAGAGAAGATCTTTACAATGGACCAGCTCTTTGCAGACAGGAAAAAATACCTGAAGCCCTATTAGAAAAACACCAGTAGCTCCCAGGAGTGTTTATCAGATAGACAGCAGTTCTGATTAGCAAAACTTTCACACTTTCTCACAAAGTACAATGTTTGAAAACCCACAGTCATTTCTGGGAAACTGAGTAAGTTAAAGTCTTTCACTCACTCGATTCAGAGTAAGATCTAGAAGCTGCCTCCCAGGTATGACCAGATACATCCACCAGCCTCTGGTAACCAAAGAAGCATCCACAGAATTACAGAATTTTTTGGAAAAGATTTTCACTAAAGGTGGTTTGGGCATGTTGTTTATGGAGAACTCCTCATGCAAAGTGTCTTCTCCTAGGTGATCTGGAGAGACTACTCTGAAGAAATCCCTTTTTGTAGGCTGAAATATGTTGAGGTTCAAGGTTCTAGTAAGAAGGTCACAATGATGCACCTCTAGCTAAAGCCAAGGCTATGAACAGAAAGGTGGCATCTACCACGTGGTTTCAGTCAGATTAGGTATTAGATGAAAAGCCATGGGCAAATCTGGCCCTGGAAGAATCTGCTGTGTCCTTTTTTTTCTCTGAAGAGAAAGAAATTGAAGATGACTGTGACTAGACTGAGAAGGGAGAACATGCAAGCAGGCACCAGCTAGCTGACTTAGTTGAAAAAAAAAAAAAAAGCATTTCAGAAATATTACCATGGATGCTACAGTGTTGTCATTATCAAAGTAATTCAGAATAGAACTTATTTCCAAAAAGTGAAAATAACAGAAAGGCAGACACTATCCTAGGGATAGGTTTTGATGCTTCCTTAATTACAGTTGGAGAACTGCTGACCATTTTCATTTCTACAGGGTTTAAAACGTCTTTCTTTGTTGGATTTCATGCTGAGGATTCAAAGACTACTGCCTTCAGCCTGTCTTTCAGGAAGTTTTACACATGCCTCAATGGTATTTTCAAGCAGTGCCATTGGGTTCTGTTTAACAGCCAGGATCAATATCTTGTCACATCTTTGGACTGCAGGGCTCATTTAAAACAAACCATTGCTTACTTGAAAAAATAATTAATATGATTCATAGATAGTGACAGCTGTCACATTCAAATCAAAACAGTCCCTTGCCTTTTTTAAAAAACAAAAACAAAAACAAAAAACAAAACTATGCCTTTGGAGAAGAATTTACTGCTCATCAAGCAGAAACGCTCCTGTTTTCAATCATCACCACAAAAATGCTAAAGGAAGCAGGCTCTCAAACAAACTCAGAAGCTCAAAGTTGGAGCCTGTGCATAGAAACAATGGAAATGAAGAAATGGGCAGAGGAAAGTGTGGTTTCCTCTACACTCTCCTTAAAGGGAGAGGGAAAAAAATCGTAAGGCAGACTGCTGCTGCAGCAGATAGATACATGGCAAACAATGGAGAATGTCTGAATGATGTCTTCAGTCTGTCGTTACAGAAAAAGCACCTCAGCAGTCCATCTGTTTTACCAGTTGAAAGGAGAGACATATGCTGAAGCAGCACCTATGCAGACTATAGTTCTGACTCCACATTGACCAAAAGACAAAAGTTGTCAAAGCAGGTGGAAATAGTGTTGGCATTCAACTCACCTAATTGGGTGAACCCATTATTCATAGGACCCTCAATGAATGTCAAAGGGTGCCATTTTTTCTGCATGAAGGGATTCAATTCTACACCTTTGCTCCATAGGCACTTCCAAGTCAGGCACCATTTTGTCAGACCACCCCTCTGCTGCCATACCACCAATATCTGCCCTGATGTCATGGCTGAATATAATAAAATAGGAGGCATTACTTTTGGAGCAAACCTCACAAAAGAAGCTAGATTTTCAATGAGATGTAAGGAAGAAATTCTTTGCAATGAGGGTGGTGAGGTGCTGGCACAGGCTGCCCAGAGAAGCTGTGGATGCCTGTCCCTGGAGGTGTCCTAGGCTGGGTTGGACAGGGCCCTGGACAGCCTGGTCTGGTGAGATGTATTTCTGTGCCCATGGCTGGGAACTAGCTCCCTTCCAACCCAAACTGGTCTGTGATTCTTTGATTCATTCAGACCTAGGCCACATCCCACAAATATAGCATAATTATTCAGGAGGAAATATTAACTGTACTTGGCCAGAGTATCTGGGATCCTACCTGCTTCCAGATGATCTCATCTGTAACTGTCTGCTTGCCCAGCCAGTTACCATTTAGCTTATATTGTCAAGACAACAAGAAAAACTTGGAATTGCTGCTATTCAACTTTTTTTTTCTCCCCTAAATGGGATCCAGCACTGTCACTAAGTTCCTTAACCAACTGTTTTGAGAATCTGCAATGTTAATAACCAAACCATTCAACCAATCAAAACTTGAACAGGGGTTGCTTAGTGCACCTGCTAGATGAATCTTAAACACCACACGACCTTTAAGGTTAGATGGTCACATTTTCTGAGTTAAGAACTTTAATTTTTTTCCTAAAATTCCTCCAACTATGATTTATAAAGAATAATCCTACAGCAGTTCTAAATCTACAGTAGCTACAGCATATTTGTTGTAGTGGTCCAGATGTGTGTGTAACAACTACGGTCTGCTTTGTGCACGCAGAGTGAGTAAAAAGGTCTGTTATTTCAGGGTTTTTTTTTCTTCTCACAACTTCTTTAACAATCCACGGAGTGTTTTTCAGCTCCAAGTATGATACAGGTAGCATATGTGAAAACCCTGTTGCAGAACATCAGAAAGAAATCCTGGAATATCTGAAATTCCAGTGCCCTTCGATTTTTGCTGCCTGCAATGAACTGTATCAAGAGCAGTTGGAATTGGAGGCTCTTAGAGAGTTTGATGCCTGTCTGGAAGCACGCAGTGTCTCAATTACTTTGGAAGACAATGCAAGCACAATTAATGCTTCCCTTTCAATAACAATGTTGTCAGTGCCAAAGTTTTCAAGATTCCATCCAGGTTATTCCTAGCCAGATGGATTAAGTTATATCTGTGGAGGCGAACAAGCCATCAGGCACACCGACTGCTGAAAGAGGCAAAATATGCTCTATAACATCTCTGGTGATTACAGCTGTAGAATAACTCATGTTTTGTTTCCTAATAGTTCCAAGAAGCTGAGGAGAGGCAAAGGGAGAAACTGTTTTGGGCAGAGCTGAAACAAAACTTCTGGCAATTATTTTGGGTGGACAATAAGATACACACACAAACCATAATATTTTGGAAGACCTAACTGGGCATTTTTCAGCAAAAAAAGTTGGTCTTCACCAAGTCGTCACGTAGAGAAGTGCCTGCACTTCAGCTGCAGCAAGACAGCCTACCACTAATAGCTGGGAGTCACGTCTATTCAGATGTCGCTCTGCAGCTATGAAGCTGCTTACCTGCAAGCTGTAGCGTGCATCTCCTAAGTTTGCTTTTCCTTATCATATTCACAGAGCCTTTTTACACACTCTTGTTGAGCAGCTGAAGGGGAAGCCTTGGCTCCCATAAGCACCAGTGCTCTACAGAATTGACTTTGCTCCACTTCTGGGGCACACGCACTCTTCACTGCTTTTATCATGCCGTACATTTTCATTGCCCTTCACTGCACTCTCAGTCTGTGTCAGCAGAAGACACTGCGTACACAGAGGCTGGGTGGCTCATGGCTTACAGCTCCTGGCATTGCTATGCCACTGGAGTAGGAGGTCCCGTATTTTTATCCACAGCTAAAGAAAGAAACATGTACTTGGTCCAGTACCTCTCCGAGGCAGGTCACTCAATGGTGTGTAATAGCATGTGTACGTAGGAATGTTGGATTCTGTGCACGTCATGTAGAGCGGAGCATTTACATGAGCCTCTTGGCTTAGCAGTCCTACATAGTGCCAGCTGCAGCAGCTATGGGGACTAGAATTACTCCCAATCCTTTGCCTTTCCTCCTCCTAGGC
This sequence comes from Lagopus muta, assembly GCF_023343835.1. Classification (NCBI taxonomy): domain Eukaryota; kingdom Metazoa; phylum Chordata; class Aves; order Galliformes; family Phasianidae; genus Lagopus; species Lagopus muta. The sequence goes on from NC_064435.1 coordinate 21,270,096, forward strand.
AGGCATCACCATCTTGTAGCAATCTTTGGACAATCCCCCCAACAGAGCAGCAGCCTACTCCTCACCCCATGAATAACCAAATATAAAGACAAGAGCCGCCACGGCTACTACAACCCAATTAAAACAATACAGCCTGTTGCTAAAGTTAGGATTAGGTTAAATTGAGTGCATCAATAATCTGAGGGGGAACAAATCAACTTCCCTCCAGGACAGTAGTTCTGGACTGAGAAGGATGGTCTGGATTCAGTAGAATGGGTGCCTCCAGCAACCACACAGTGTTCAGGGACAGAAAAGTGGAGCTCTGGCCACTTGCATCAAATTTAAGTAATGCCTCAAGGAACACTGTGATGCAAAAGGGCAAGTTCAGTCAACAGCACTCTGTGAGACTGACATTACTGGAAAGACAATAAACATAAATAGAGAATTCAGCATTTCAAAAGCCTTTCATAAGAATTCCAAGTATTGTCATGACACAGATGAAGTCCTTGTTCTGCTGGAATCAATGGCAAAATTCTTTGTTGACCAGCAAAGTTTGGATTTCGCTGAGCACACTGAAGCCTCTCTTACTTTTGGCACACCTCATACTAACTGTTATTTTACGTATATTCTTTTTGCATCTTTGAAACAGAAATTCCTGGAATGGCAGTGTATTAACTACCTGACATACTTTTATAAAAAACAAGAATCAGGACATATATGTTTGCTTTTGAAATCATAGAATCATGTGATTCCACTTGAGAATTTAATACAATAAACATTGTTTCCCGAAAGTGTAAAAATATACCATTCTTCTACCATTAAAATATGATAATTCATCCAAAACCTCAGTATTCAAATGGCCTAGAGATCTTTCAATAGGAAGATGAAGAATTTATGCTCTTTCTGGCAAACACTTGGTGCCTCCAATCTCAGCAAGAGAACTGGTCTTTTTTAAAGATAGCATTCGCAGAAGAAGGAATATCTAAAGAACTGAACACAGCTAGCAGCCAAGAAAAAGCACTTTCCTGAAAGTGGGAAGATAAGAAACACACTGAAAGGAGGATGCATCAAGCATTACTGAACTGTTAAAACAGAATTCACAGAATGACGAAAGGAGCTGTTCTCGCTGTGACTTTGTAGGCACAACTAACTGGCAAACAAGCACCTCACATACCTGCAGCTAGGCATGAGAACTTCTTCAGAAACCAGGTGGTGCTTGCCAATAACCTACACTTCCTCTTATTTTTCCCTCAGGAAATCGCTGTCACAGATACTAAATCAGACAGAAGAGCCAAGTCCATTTTATCCAAAGGGCAACAGTCAGTGATGAGGTGTGTGAAAACAACGGGTGCCCTGGTTTGGCACTTAAACCTCTGGTCTCTCAACCCAAAGCTGAGTGTGCCCGCTGCCAAAAGCATCACCACCACTGTGACTTTATCTTTGACTGAAAACATCACTCAGCCTTTACCTCCAAATCGCACGGCACTCTCTGTTGTTTCAGCTGCACCTTCAGCAGGTCTTTTTGCTGATCGTCCTCCAGACAATCGATTTCGGTCACGGGGAAGGCCTGCTGCTGCGTGTCTTCGCTGATACTGACCACAAAGAGCACCTCGGAGGTGAGCAGCAAGCAGCCGTCATGCTGCTGGCCTGACCCACTCACAATCATGACATCTAAGGCCATATGGACCTCTGGTTTCCCTAGAGATTGCAGCATTTTCCTGTGTTATCAAAGAAAAAAAAAAGAAGTAGTCAGTGTTAGGCACTGGACCCTCAAGGACTTCTTTTGATCACTAACGCTCTTAAGCCTGTAGCTATCATCTACAAATAGAAAATAAGCCACGGAATACGTTCCAAATCTCCATTACTGAACAATGTAAGACTCAAGATTTAGTGGATAAATGTGAAAATGTTATTTATCAAAACTCCCTAATCATTCAATACAAAGTTGGCCTAATAACCATGCTAGGTCAGCCTATTTCCCATCCTAATAGAAAAATTACCCTGAGAAGCGGCTTACAAATTCAGCATAGAAAATAAAGCTATCTTCACTAACAGCTGTTTCTGGAGATGTGCAGTATTTTTCTTGGGCTCAGCGCAATGATAAATAAGAGCTCACTGAATGCCATTAAATAAAGATCAGCTCTGTAGTTCCAAAGCTGGAAGCAGATCAGCAGCCCATCATTTGCAGATTGGGTTTCTATGCACTACCTTTGTGTTTAATGTTCCTAAACAAACTGCCATAACTCAGCCTTTCCTAGGGAAGCAGCCTGTTGACTTGACCACAGGCCAGAGCCTATTAATAAACAACGTGGATGTAAAAATGAGAAAGTGTCTAAATAATTTTACCAGACATATTTGACGTGGCTATTTGGAGCCCGCTCAACTTGTTGATCATTTGGATGAGAGCGCTGCTTGGGAAGCTGAGAAAGTCCAGCTCCATGCAAAATACCTGTGGTAAGAGAATTTAAGGTTTTTAGTAGTTGTTTGCTACAGAACAGTTACATGTTGTAGTGATGTCATCTGTTAAAAGCAGTTCATAAAGCAGTGCAGATCCAAAGTGATGTCACATCTCTGGAAGATAATTCATTAAATACTACAATGCAAGAGTTGTGCACTTAACCCCAGTGATCTTGCATTAGCAAGATTCAAAGAAAAAACAACAAACCAAAACACCGCATGTTCTAAAAATTTGCCATACATTTGCAATTAAGAGAAACGTAATGCTCCTGAGAGCCACCATTCCAGAGAAGGATCTGACATACCTCTTATAGTTTATGTATAAAAAATAAAGACTGTTGTTAATTTTCTTCGTTAATATTAAAATACTTCCACGTACGTGCCACAATCGGTACAAATTTGAAGGAAAGCTTGCCTAGGTCCTGTATGTTCAGTCACTTAATCTTAGTCTGTTAAGCGTAGATCCATATACATTTATGAAATCTCCCAGTGCATCTGGTTTATTGTGAATGCTTTTTAATCTCACACAGAATGGAGACTAGAAGAAGCAGTTTAAGAGGGTTCTACATAGGCTATCCAAAGCTGAAGATGATACAGTATGTATGCTTTCAGAGGGCTTGTGGTCTTTTAAAAATGAGGTACAGCCACCAGAAAGAGAATTAGAGGGTTGCCAAACATTCACAAATTAACTAGTTCTAAAAATTTTAGTAAGAAAGACAGGAAGTAGGCTAAGCAGTAAGCAGTAGTCATAAGTTTTAAAGCAAAGTTACTCTTTGAGTAAACAAAGTTGGGGTTTTTTTGGGGGCTAATTAAGCATTCTATTGAAGCAAAAAGCATTTTTTGCATAAGGGTGTCAATAACTTAGAGATTCCTTTTTACACAATGGATAATAATTTAAACAAAACATCAGCACTGAGAAAACCCTTTAATTTTTAACACACATGTTGATGGTAATACTTAAAAGCAGCATCCCAGTTGTAACAGTTGGCTTACCGAGGTTCTCAGCATTATGTGAGTGAAAATGTTATTTACAGATGGAGAAAGAGAGAACATGTGTTTATTTCTGTGTGGTCCCCCACCCCTTGGTCCCCCCCAAGAGGCACGGTCCCACTTCCAATCCAGTTGTGGGTAAGAGTTACTTGAACTCTTGTGTTTTCCTCTCACGCACTGTCAGCTATTATTGATACAGTTTTGATGTTTTTTCCTGGCTAACTCCTTCTGTCACATGCTCATGGAAAACATGATGTGTTGTGTACCATATCTGCAATGAGAAGTGTCCTTCCACTGTTACAAGTTTCTTGATAAAGACTGTTCTGAATCTAGAAAGAATAATTCCACAGTCAACAAAAAGGACACAGTGTGAGATGATAACAGACACGAGTTTTGATTTTACTGATGTGGGCTTTACAGTTATTGGATGTGCATTTCAGGGCAATGGGTATTATTAATACTCCTACAAGGCAGATAAAGTTAAGGCAATTATTTTAAAGAATTACAGTAATTAGATATTGAATTATTCCTTTCAATAGATTAACTCAAGGAATGAGTTCTAAATGTAATAGCAAGTGTGGAAACAATGTCCTGAACTTGAGCTCTAGGAGAATTACATGCATTCTAAGTAACACATCACAAATAAAAATGTGGCTAGTGGCTAAAAGCTAAATCTTCAAGATTTATCCCATATAGTGAAGCAATATTAATGACACATTTCCTTGTATCAACAGATCTCCCTGCCTTTCTTCCCCAATTGCCCCCCACAATCCACCTCTTTTCAAACATCCAGACCAGCAGCTTTCATTTCATGATACCGGAAGCAAAGAACTCAGTGCGTTTTGGTGTTTTCTTCTTTGACAGTTCTTGGTGGTCCAGAAACATCTACCATTCAATGTGAGAGCATTCAACGTGACTGCTGCTAAGTCTTGCCTAACAGCCCACCTCTGGCAGTTAAAGGTTACCCGCGTGCCTAAAAACAGGGCTGTCTTCTCACAGTTCTCCAAAATAAAAGGGAAATTCTTCCAAGAACATAACTCTCTCTGTATAGAGATAACCCAACTCTTGCCTTGCTGTATCAAAGCAATCGCAAAATAAAGCTGTAATTGGACATAGTGTTGCTCGATTACATTTACGTAAATAACTCTTTTGTAAGCACATATGTTTCTGTAACTAATCCCAGTGTATTCCAACAATTACTTCATGCTTTCTGCATTCTGTGTTTCTGTGGCCTTACAGGACTGATCGGCAATACAAGAGAGAAGCACAACTTGATTTTTTAAGGAAATGAGTACAACTTTTGTAACTATACAGATGTGGCACTTCTAACTCCTTCTCTAAGCTTCCAAGCTGAGTAATTAGATGTAGCCAGTTGTATCTGAAGAGCATTTCAAAGATCTGTTCATGAAAATTGAAAGGGAGACGGTGGAAACAGAGAAACTCACCATATCCTGTTTGGGAGACAAGTTCAGCTGCACCTCCAATTGGCTTTGTAAAGACACCCATAATGCCTTTTCCCACACCAGAGATAACACCTTTGGCTTTATGCCCTGCTGATGCTTGGCTCTCAGACTCTCTCTGAAAATTCTGCATTGGCTGATCTACAATGCCAGCAATTGCACCTGAAAAAACAAGAGTCCCCAGAAGTTAGTGGAGATTAATATCCCAGAAGAAGCAATCGTGTCACTGCAACTGAACGCTGTTTGGATTTCAGATGGTACTCCACCCACCTTACACAGCTATTTAGCATGCAACCAATTAACTGAAAAATACTTCAGCTTCAGTTTAAGTTAAATATTCTCTTAATGTTTTGAGGTATTTTACTTTTTCAAACGTTCAGATCACTTAACTATCACTATCATCCCACTACTTTCTCTAAAGGTTTCCGCTGAGTTGGTACAATTTAGCTCATTCTGTGTAGCAATTCTGAAAATGCTGGGCTTGGAATAAAATCCACCCATTTTTTGAAGACTTTAGTTCTTATGGAAATGAGATTTTCACATAAGCCTGAGATAGACTTCATGAGAATAAAAACTGCCTGTATTCAATAGATCATTTTTATATCCTCTTCCACTGCCAGAAATGTTCATAAGCTAATGCAACTTGTGATATATTACTAAGATTAGCAGAATTAGACTTTGAGACTTTTTGTTACTTTTTTGTGAAAACGATCATATTTTACTTTAATGTGCATGGGTCAAACTTTTACAAGTGACACAGTGACCTTCCCAGCTTTTAGTATCAACAGAGAACTCCAACTTAAATCTTCCTAAATGTAAACAGGTATGCGAGGTGGTACATTTCTTTGATCTTTAGTTTACTTGAGCCACTTAACTACAGACATGTCTCTAGTTATTGTAATTTTGATAGATAAGCTATTTGGAAATCACTAAGAATACGATTGGACAAAGTGACATCAGTTGAATGATGGTTTGCCTGATCCAATGTTCTTTGCTCAGTGAAAAGCAAGTTTGTGGGCTCCTTGGGTAGCTCTTAGTATCAAACCAAATATCAAAGGACAGGACGGCATCTCACCTTGGGAACTGGGCATTACTACTGCGACAAAGCACCTCTGAAGATATTGCTTTGTATGTGGAAGCAAATGCAGACATGATTCCGCAGATTCTGACAAGCACAGCAGAGGTATTTGGCCCCATATGTTTACCAGCATGACACACGCTAGTCAGCTAGCCGCTAACCAGTGTTCAGATGGTTTCAGTTACTGTTACTGGATAAACGAAGAAGTTGCTGACTTTGAACAACATGAACTAATATCTGTACACTGGTGTTCTGCCCAAATAAAGATGAGGAGGAGAAGCAGCACACATTTTCCCAGATCCCTGCCCCTGGAATACTATCCATCGGCAATTCATGCAACTTGCATCCCCCGTAAAAGCTTCCCTTTCTTCTTAGAGGTATCACTTCCAATTTCTGTATGTGCATCATTTGCTGATCAATGTATACTATTTCCCCAGAAAACACCGCTCTACTTTTAATACAATATTCTGTTATTATTGAGATCACTTGCCGAAGCTCAGTGTTCAGCTGATTTACTCTTCTTCATTTACAAAGGTCATGAAAGCTCCTTAATTTTAAGTCATGGAAGTGATAACAATTTTCAATTCAATTCAGTTTCACTTACCAGCTGCTCCTGCTGTTTGCCTAAAATAATATCCAACACCGCATTGCACAATTGGGATTGTTTGTCCAGTCTTTTCTTTTGTATAAGTGGGTTGCATTGGAAGAGATGAAACAATACTTGGTGTTCTGCTAAGTTGCAGTATTACATTACCCTGTGACCTCCTTCACCCCATCTATCGAGGTCACCCACAGCAACAGAACAGAAGTTATTGCCTTATTAAACGTAATCCACCTAAGTCCTAGCACTAGTAAATTATTTACTGCAATACACTTGAGCAATGTTATAAGGTAATAATAAATAAGAGCCTACTCCAAAGGACCTGTGGTATGCTCCAGGCACTTCTCAGCTGGAATTAGGCCCAGAGGACAAGGAAACAGAATGGAAACTGCTGTGACTGTGTTATATAAGATTATTTATACAGTACCCGAAATAATATACAGCTTAATTAGCCTGTTGTTTAGTACTTCCACACCTTCTGCTATTCAGCCATTTACATACATTCTGAGCTCAAACCCTTTTGCAAGCTGTGTCTTCCTACCTGCAAGAAGTACAGCCAACAGTATTCTCCTCCTTCTCTGCTTACCCTTTGTAGTCTCTTACCTCAAACCACAACACACTGACAACTCATTCATGTGCTGTGGTCACTTCCACAAATCACGTAACAAACTACAACTGTGTTCCTTTAATATAAAGAGTGGCCAGTTCCACCATTTGTGTGTGGGGAAGTCAGGTCTGTGCAGCAACTTTCCTGCACACATCTTGTGTGAGAAAAGGAAAAAAAATATATAAATTGAAGGCTGAACAACCTCAAACCCCAACAGCAGTGAGACAGCAGTAATACACACATGAGGTTCAGTGCCTTTCCTTGCTCCAGAAATGGTGAAGCAGATGTCCTGTGGTATCCATGGGGCTTCTCCTTTTCTGATGTGAAGTCAGTGGAAGAAGCATTGTGCTGGACAGACTTAGATCAGACTGTCTCTCCCCATTTGCTGCTGTTGGGTGCGAGGGAGGCAGAGCATGAGGTACATGCCATGTTTCCTCCTTTCCCAGTCTCACCCTCACAGTCTGAAGGCAGTTCTAATGTCCTCCTGTTGTCCCTGCCCTTTCTCTGTAATGTTTCTCACTCATTCTTTCTTTTTTTCCAATTCTTATTTTTTATTTTTATTGTTATCTTTTATGAAACAGTTCCCCATTCTTCTTCCCTTCCTTACCCTAGGCATTCAATTTTATATGCATGTCCACATATGTACACACACATTATGCCTGTATAAAGAAAACCTCAATAAAATTAAACACCAAAGCAACAAAACAAAAACATATTCTTCCATTACTGGACCAAAGAAGTTCCAGCAGCACCGTAACATCTGCTAAGCATCAGCTGGGGTGCACTCTAGTTAATACATGTTGCTCAGTAAGCATAAAAGAGATACTTCGATAACTACAAAATTTCAGAGTATATCACTGCACTACTTCAAGACGAATTTGATTACTGACAGTAACTGGTTCCTGCCCAGATTGACAAACATTATTTGGTAAATGTAGCAAAAACATGGCTCACAGAATTCACAGAATTTAGCAAAGCTCAGTTTCCTTGCAACAAACTCAGACCAAGGAATAATTGGAAATATTCCCAGTCCCTCACCAGGAGAAACTGGCCGTGCCCTGCCACGAGGCTGGAAGCTACCAAAACTGAAAGTGTTTCTGCTTCTTTTCTTTTTTGCTATTGTCCTTCTGGGTTCCGCAAGTCTGTTATACTGAAAATAACATCACATGGAAATACAGCTAAAATAAAGTGCACCTCACGTTGGCTCACGTTCATGTATATGTACAACTGGTGTGTGGAATAGCAAGACTTGCAGGGTTAGTGGCTCTCACAATTCAGTTTGTAGGTAGGCAGATGTCAAGCAGCCTCGATTCGGTGATCGTGGCACTGTAAGAGCATCAACATCCCTTCATAACAGAAACCTGAATTTACTTCCCTAAAAAGTGAATAGCATTCAATAGCACTTTTGAAATTGTGAATAATGTTTTTCTTTTCTAATATTTATCACCTTTTCAGTTATTCAGAAATGACTGACTTTCTTATGGCGCCACTTCACCACGTTACTTTCACTAGGACCAGTAGCTGAAAATAAGGCCCATCGTTTCAACATTCTCTTTTACACTTGGCTTATTATTTTAAGCTTGACCCTGTCAAGCAAAATACAAAAGATAATTCCTTGGTGGGGAGTGCCTGTCATCTAAACATTTTATGTACGATTTCACTGTATTTTTGTCTGATCGTATAGTAGGAAAAAACCCAACACGTGTCAGGAGCTTTTGCTTCTTTTAATGTACGAATGTGACTAAAATGACCCAGCAGTCTCCCCCAAACTAGCGAAGAAGACAGCCAGCCAAAGATAACAATCAAATCAAACAACACCCTGACAGTGCTTGAGTCATTTAAAACGAGACAGGACAAAGCACTTAAGAATGTACCACTGGGAACAACTTGCACTGAGGAGGAGACAAGAGTACATAATTTTGGCCCCGATTCAGCAAAGCTCTTAAGCACATGCTTAAGAGCTTTGCAGAATTGGGGTCACCATGAGCCAGACTTTTGGAAAAATCAGAAAAGCAGCTCTTCGTTCTGTGTGGATACCACAATGTATCAGTGAGCCGAGTGCTCTTACATGTCAGTGCCTAGGCATGAAATTTGCATTTGCAGTTCTTTAAGCTGCTCGCATGAGTCAGATGGTTTTTGCAAACGCAACAGCACTCTGACTGTCTTATAAATCTTTTTTACACTTCTCCATGTTACAATTATAATGTCATAGAAATTACAGTTCAGGGGGTCTTGCTCTCTGCATTCCTGTACTGATCTGAACTCTTCATGCTTGCGAAGGAATATAACAGAGCAGCTCCAATTTGTTTCCTTATGCACGAAGAACCTGGTTGTCTTTTTGCAGTGAGCATTTTCATGTTTACTCGGAACATGGTGAAAGGAAGCAGCACAGCAGCAGCTCCCTTTGCCTACAACTGTTTTTGGAGGGAAGGCATAGCATTCATTAAACAAAATGGTCAGAAACAGCTTTCTAATGCATTCATAAAAACTGAAACGTAGGTCTAAGTATAACTGAGGTCTCGATGCCATTTAGAGGAGTGCTGCTGTGTACAGAGAGAATACAGTCTTTTAAAAAATCAAGTTTAAATTACAAATTCATTCAAATATTTCTGACTCCTCCCTCAGCGACAGGTCCCATAATTGCCATTCTGTAGTTATGCAGTAACCCTTGTTATTTTTTTGAATGCTTAGTTGCTTGCATTGCTAAAAGAAAACGTATTTAGCAGTGAGGACTTTCTAAATAGGAACAGTGGGAGTAGGAGCAGGGTCCTGGCTTAAAAAGGAGCTCTCTTAAAATGCTGACATGCAGTTCTAAGTTTCTAATAAGAAGTTTGATTTCTTAGGAAAATTAGGGACACTGGAATTGTAAATCTTGATTTCCTAAACTCAGATGTCCTCCTGCAAACAACCAAAGCCTTGTGCACAGGAACGCGTTATACCAGAATAGCACATTTGTGAATGTGTTTTCACAGCCTCCTGGCTTTCCTGAACAGCAGAAACTTTTACATTAATATAGCCAAACTTATAGGTTGTGCTCTGCAGTTTGGGCTTACACTTTTAGCTCTGAAGAGCTCTGGTGTGTTGGCGAAGGGGACAGCCACCACATTATCTTCCTGCCTTATTAATAACTGAGCCACGATCACCAAACCATTTCACCAGCTCACATACACCAGGCTGTCATGGTGCTTCTGAAAGTATAATCTTTCATCCACCTTCTCAACCTGACTGCCCTTAGCCCAATAAAACAAGAAGGAAAAATAAAATCTCCTCTGAACTGCCTTTGATTTGCAACACCAGTAACAGCTTACTATTGGGGAAGTAGCCACTAATATACAAAATTTCTCCTTCATGCACAGTTCTCCCAGGACACTCGCTTTCCAGTTTACAGGCATTATCAAATGACAGTGCTTCACATCATCTAACCTTATTGCTTAAAATAATTTCCAGTAACTTAACCCAAACTTGTAACATTTTTACCACTTCCTCTTTGGGGCTTTCAGGGTTGCGGTTGCAAATTTAGAAGTTGTGTACACTACTGAAGATTAGGAAAGAGGACAAATCCCTTCAAGCTTCAGCTCTTCTAACCTTTTGCACTGGACTGCTTTTGGTCACTTTGATCTCTAAGGGATTCATACTCCTTAAGACGCACTGAGGAAGTCTGCCAAACAATACAACACTGCATTCCTCTGCTGTGTGACAAATAGAAGGAACACAGAAAATCCAGCCCCGTACTGCAAAACCCCTGTCAGAGGCTTTTCTAATACGGGTTAGTCTTCAAATTTTTAGGCACTATTTTGAAAAGGCTGGGGCAATCTTCACTTCTAATCAAACCACTTGGCTGCTTGATCAACACAGTTACACTGAATCGGGATGATCTGGGTCTCTCCGTAAAAGCAGATTTCCTCACCAAAGCTTACTTCACATCTGTGCTCAGTTCAAGTCGTTTTCAAACAAGTCTGAGAATTCCCGATATCTACAGTGCATCAAAAACAATCAGCTTCGGAAGGCATTCCTATAACTCACTGAAAAGTAAACACCAGCGTGATGACGTCTTTGTGCTGACTTAGTTACAAGTCACCCTGCCCAAGGCAGAATATTATTTTTTTCTGAGATTTACATCAGGTTCTGATGCAAATATTTCACAAAGAAAGCGAGTCCAAATTTGTTTGGTATCTGCAATTATTTTATCAGCAAAAATCACACACCAAAGTCACTAAACCTTGATAAAAACAAATGATATCTCATACACACGCAGTGTGACTATTTCACAGAATAACAGCAGACGTTGCAATTATAACACACCCGTAGAAAAGGCTTATGAGCAAATCAGAAAACAGTATTATCACTCAACTTGATATTTAGTGGTACGTTACCTAGAAGGCTAATGCCTAAACGAGAGAGCCCTTGTCTCAGTCCTTCTCCCAGATTCTCTGGAAGCTGCCTTCTCCATTCTTCTTGTCTGTTGTAATGTTCCTCATCCAGCGACAGCCTATCCATATTCCGAGCAAGACTTGTTGCCAGATTGGTAATTGACGTCAGTGTACCTAAATACATGGAGATATACATTTGGGTCTGGATCAAAATGCTTTAATTTAAAACACGGAGTTGTTCACTGCCTCGCTGAAATACTGTGCTTACGAGCAGAACAGCAAAGTCAATTGAAAAGTTGCCCATGTGTAACATTCTTTACTATTTGTGAAGCATCACCACGCTGCTTCTACGGTCCACATCACGCCTTTTACATTAGCCTTCACCAGGTTTGCCCAGCCAGTGGGAAAAGCAACTCATCCGAACATCCCTCCCTAGGTCCCACACTTCTATAAGTCTAACCTAAATAGAGTGGGGGCGATGGGAAGGCAAACAAATACGTACAGAATGAGCCCGCAAGGACGTCTCCTGAGCGAGCCTGACTCACCAGCAAGCAGCTGCAGCCATCTCTGCCGGCTGCCCAAAGCCACGCGATGGCACTGTTTAGACAGACTTTGCAAAACAAAAGCTGCTTGTGTTTTAAATCCAGCTCTGCCCTTCTGTCAAAACCCATCCGCATACTTACACAGTTATGACAACTGTATCTACTTTTTTTTTTTTTTTCTTTCTTTCTTTTAAAGAAATAATAAATACGATGAGGCAACACAGTGTAGGATTTCTGATGGTTAGCAGAAGTGCAGAACACCTTCGATATTTCTGAAGTTATCACATGAAATACTGGCTGAGCCAAGCTGGGTTTCCCAGTGGGAGGTTTAAAATTCTGAAGTTTCTGAAACATTCTTACGCACCGTAGTTAAGCAGTGATCTGTTTAATACATAAGATGTTATATATGAGCTTTGCTACCCTCCCAGCATTTCGCTGCAGCCTAGCAAGCCAAATAAAGCTGCAAGCAATATTGTTTAAAATTTTAACACATTCTTTAACAGTGCATGACAACAAAGCAGCAGTAGGAGAGTCAGAGTAGAAGAATTACCTTTGGAAATGTGTTTTACAAATGATGTTGTTCCTCTGGAAACACCACTGACAAATGCTCCCGGGCCTCTGGTCAGCCCTTCGTATGGGAGCCTAAAGAAATCAGCTATGCCGTTCCCTATGCTTCTCACCAGACTAGCTGGGCTCCCAAGGATTTCCAGAGATCCAACAACCCAGCCTGTGTGGAGAAACAAGACAAATGTTATGCCTGCAGAAACTGCAGAAGCAGCAGTTGTGAAAAGGTTATTCCTTAATTCTCTTTTTCACACTAGAATTCATCGCATTATGAACTTCCTTTGAGCAAAACACGGGAAATAACTCATCCACTACGAATTCAAAAATGGCAATCTTTCATACTTCGTAAATCAAAGAAATCCTTTTGGCAAACTTGCAAATAGCTTTAGAATGACTTCCTTCCAGGAGCTTCCCGTATTTCTGCTAAAAGTGTGTTAGGGAGGTGGATGCTGGATTCTCACAGCTACAGAGGGACGGCACTGAAAGTTCAGATTGCTCGGTCAGTTCCATACGCTGTAAAGGCAGTGTCGTGATTTCACATCCTCATGTGATAGAATTGTGACAGCGAGTTTACACTGATTCAGTGTTCTGCGTTACAGGAGTGTGGAGGTCAATTGCTTGATGGAGTGTTAGGAAAGGGGATGCAGATTTTTGACAAGTGCTTAAGAAGTTATTTTAAATCCACCCCAACTTTTCTAAGCTGATCAGTTTCTTTCAAAGCATCGTGAAAGCCAGAGAAATGTCTTTTTCTCAGTACAGTTGTGTAAACAGCAATGACATCTACATGCTGATTAGGTTACTCATAGGGGAGTATTCCCTACACATATCCCATGAGAGGTATCTGCGGATCTGGTTTCCTATATAAATGCAAGGTTGCCAGCAGCTTGCTGAATGGCCAAGCATGCAGCAATCTGTGCGAGCCTTGCTGGAAAGCTGCTTGCAGGTCCTGTCTTTCTCAGGCTGGCTGGCAGCGAATTTGTTAGGGAAATAGTGCTACAAAACTTTTTTTTTGGTGGTCCAGAGAGAGTGATTCAAAGACGGCAATAAACATGAAACGGGAACTGCCCGCTCTTTGAGCCTCAGCATCAAGAATTTCAAGCTAGCACTGTCAGAGCCACATGAGGCACGATGGGGACAGACTGATGGACAGACAGAGTCGCCTCCTGCTCTCCCGCCGAGGGCCCTTGATCTGCACTGCCCTCCTCATTCCCATCCCGTCACCGCACACTCCTGCTATCCAGATGCTTTCCTTGTTTGCTAGTAACCCCTCCCAGTCACTCCTGTGGAAGGCTGAATCATGAAACTCAACAGAAGAGAAAATGTTACTCATATGAAATGAATTAATCTCATACTATCATTCTAAGCTCCCGGAAAATCTATTATTCTTGTTGAATCTGTCCCACATTTCAGCCCTGGCAGGTTGAGAGCTCCAGTACAAGCAGCATAAAAAGTGGGAATCGCATTGGACATAAGGGAGTGGGTGGGATGTGCTATGAAAACAAAAAACAAGAACTGCTGGCAGCCGGACGAGTGGAGTGGCCCCGAGCGCTCAGGCCCGCCGGCCCAGCAGCATCCCGTCCCACTGGCAGCCCACGCCGCTGGGGACGCAGAGGAAGCCAGCGCTGCAGGCCGGGCCTGCTACTCCCTCCGTGTCATATTTTTAACAAATTATGCTTGCCACTGTGTGAAGTGATGAAAAGCTGGAGGGGCGGGGAGGCATGTACGGATGGAAAAGATGCTCTTTCTGCTTTTTCTGATCAATAATGTTGCAATAATCCCTTACAGCCAGATGCATCTCATTATTTTTAAATGCTTTTGGCATTCCTGAAGCAGTTGCTTCATACTCCAAGGTGACACTGTTGCAGCTTGATCCCTCCGGCTGAGGCAGGCTTGACAGGACAGCAGTGCCTGCCTCCTCACCTGTCACTCAAAGCAGTGATGGGATGGTGCGAAGTGATGGGAGGGAGCTGCAGGACACAGTGAGGTAATGCCTGCAACAGCTGAGCAGCAGTCCCATGCCAGTTCCACACACCTGCTTGGCCAGCCAGAATTCCAGGAAAGCCATAATAAAACCAGGAGTGAAACTGCTTGATTGCAAAGCTGAGGGGCTGCCTGGTGTTGCGGGGATGGGTTGTTATACCTGGTCCCGGCCTGCGGGCTGTCAGTTTCGGGAAGCAGCGAAAGCAGTGCCCTGGGAGAGCAGTGTAGTTTGCAGTGGCCCTCCTTGGTCAGCAGTGAGAGCAAAAGTCATGGCTATCCATTGTAAGCATGCACAACACAACCCAGGGAAGAGGAGTGGAGTAAGTTGGGAACAAAAAATGATGAATTGGGACTAATTGCTCAATTCACAAGTTTTGTGTTGCTCTGCAAACATACAGTGTCATGTTAGGCTACCAATTCCCAACGTAATATCCACTAATATGGAAGGATTTATGACTGCATTAGGAAAAAGTCACTGCATTTCCTTTGTAGGCAATTATAGGGCTAGATGTGGTTGATAGCAGTAATATTTTCAAACAGATTTTTAATAACTTTTAAATATAAGCTAACTTAATTAGAATAGATGGGAGATTTCCATTGCAAATTGCACTAAATTAAGACAAGCAATGCTTGTCAGTGGGGCAGGTGGGTTGGAACTAGATGATCTTTGAGATCCCTTCCAACCTAAGCCATTCCATGATTCTGTGATTCTAATCAGCATGTTTGAGTAGAGCTCTTCAGTCCCTTTCATTGCCTACCAGACCCTGAACCTGACTGCTCCTTTGTAGCACACAGTGCGGCCTGATACATTCCCATTAAGAGACTGTGGGGCCAATCGTGCCCCACAGTGGCAATGGTCTTGCACACACATGGAGGTAAAACAGGACTGTATCTCATAGGGAGTAGAGGCACACATCTTTGTGAGAATGCTGTTTGTGCAGATGCTACAACAATTTATGCATGGGACAGTGGTAAGCAGAAGGGTGCCAAACATCCCCTCATCCCCTCATTTAAATGTAGCAGAGCAAGCCCTCTTCCACAAGAATCCAATCCAAGACCTGTAATTCACCTGAGAGCGAGGAAAGGATTCAGTCTGCAGACTATATAGTGCTTTCTACTGGAATTTTTCTTTCTTTTTAATTTTGTTGACACAGTCAGCCTTATGACAAGCTTGACAAACCCTTTGCAATAAAGCAGTTGCTTTGTCTCATCGAGCAGACACTTACACACAAAAGCCACCATTCTAATCATGGTAACTCCTTTCAAAATACACATTAGTTTTAATGCTGAGAGGGATTTAATTAATAACTAAATATAAGCTTACGTGCTTTCCTGAACAGGCATTACCCTGAAGCAAACCTTATTTCTTAGTATTTAAATCTCTTCGATTTCAGGCTGTCATGAGCCCAAAGCAAGGGGTGGCCTGTGCACTGCTGCACTCTGCAAGAGTTGTGCAGGAGGAAACACCAAGACCAGGCTCAGGAATCTGTAACTAGCACATGTGCCTCACCTGGGATGTTGCAGATGAAAAGCCAGTATAACCCCAATTTCCTGCTGCAGTCTATCACCACTGGTAGCACCACTCCCATCCACTTGTGGGCAGACATTCACACTGGGGACTACTACCGGCCACAGTTTCACTCCTAATTAGCAAGAAACTAGATCTCCCCTTTTGTACTACGGGATTTGACTGTAAAACAAATCCAAACAAGTAGCAAAAAGCAAAACCTGCAAATTTTGCAAGCAACTGTGTATGGAAATACTGAATCCACACATGACGTTATGGTGTGCAACTGTACAAGCAGTTGTCATAATCAGCTGTACAAATTGGGTACAAACAAAGTGAAATACCAGATCAGCAGTTCACTATTTCTGCTTATAGATGCTTGAAATGCATACATACATTTCTGGTAACTGTGCACAGAGATCAGGTCACAGCTATTCCTGCAAGTACAGATGTATACCTCAGATTTTCAGAAAATCAATACGCAGGGAAATAAACCCAGACTTTCAGTATGGAATATGTGACTTGTGTGTGATCATGGAGGTCATGAAGAGGTTCTTCATCTTTAAGGTACAAAATCTGCTGCACACCAGGAGAATTTACATACCAAATAACTTCATTTATAGATTTATATTTATAAACTAATATTTACAGGAAACAGAATGTACCTGCTAACCTCCCAGATTAATTGCTCACTATTGATCCTATCTGGGAAAAAGTTAGTAACAGCAAACTTCATAGTTCTTGGATCAAAGGACAGCAAACATCTGTGTGCCAGTTTAGCATGAAGGCTGTATGAAGAAAGACAGATTCCTAATCATAAACTGCAGCCAAAAGGAGTTTTAACAACAAAACAACATTCAGGGCTATAATTTACTCCTGAATGCAGAGCAACATGCTGAATAATTTGATTAAATGTAGTTTTGGGGAGTTTATGTGAGGAATGTGAGTCGATTCTGTCTAGCACTGTAACATAAAATGACAAAACCTAAGCCAGCTAGAATACATTTTTATGCTGTGTTCAGGGTTTAGTAAAGCCTTCAGGCGGCTGGCTAATGTTTAGCACAGCTTTACAAATCTTCACTGGTGTCTGCTCGGCCATTTTATTTCCCTTCTGTCACATGGTGGGATGTGAAATACGTCTCAAAATATTGTATCATTACCAAACAGTAATTGCATGGCTAACATTTAGATTACTCAGCCTGAGAGACAATTACAGAATCCTGGCACCTCATAAAAATATTACAGGTTATGAAAAAGTACTGACCTGCTCTGAAAAGTGCTCCAGCAGCATAATGCATGGCCAAGGCATGGACAAGCTGCCTGGCAGTGGTGAAGATGGGTCCTCGCTCAAACACGGAGAAGGAGAGAGGGGTGTGATCTGAAGCTATGTACAGTTTTAATGAAGCATGAATGCTGACAAGCAGATTAACAGGCTGTATTGTTAATTTTCTTAACTTCACTGGCTTGACTAAAGCTCTTGCATGCTCTCTCACTTGTTTGGGTAGTATCTGGGTAGTACCAGAAGTATTCACAGACTGTGAAGCGCCTCTGTTTTCTGGAAGGTATGTATCAAATAGAGTCTTAATGTAGTAAACAAAGGTGTCTTCCACATAGAGCCTAGCTGGTTTCAGTTCAAAGCTGAGGTCATTCACATGAAACATGAAATTCTCTTCTTCAGAAAAAGCAATGCAAAGCTTTATAAAGCAGTTTTCCTTATAGTTTTCCAAATCTTTGTTGGAAACACTGAGGTTGTTCGCTCTCGACCACTGCATGGTCTCATTTTTCTCTCCTTGGCACAGCAAGACTGCAAAATGGAAACTGGATTTGCTGTACAACTGATTGTCCACTTGCAAGTCCTCACAATACACTTGCAGACTATAAAATGGTGGGAGGCCTTCCCCGGTGTCCTGTTGGAACTCTTGCGACAGGGGCCTCAGGTAGCTGGTTGTTGGAGCCATGTGGAGGAAAACGTTGTCTGCTGTGAGCCGCAGGAGTTCAGATGACACTTTGTGATTTGTGATATCATCAAACACGGCAAGGCTTAGCTGACTGATAAACACTTTCAAAAACAGGCTCTGCTCCTGACTTCTGGATGTGAGAGAAAAAAAAGTTTGTTACTTTATACGTATATTGAGTTTAGCTAGCATCTTTCTTAAAAAAGCCATTAGGGAGACCTGCACTTAATAACACAGGAAACTCCTCATGCAAGTCCTATTAATGGGATCTGACAGCCTTGATCACCACCGTGGGTATCACCCAGATAGAAGGAGATAGAAAGATAGAAGGAGACCTCCTAAGAAGCAGAATATTACAGATCTACACGACTTTTCTCTCTTTCTTACCAATCAACAGGATAGATTGGACAGGAATTCCCTATATACAGAGTACTGCCCTATCAAATTTTCAATATAGCCGCATATTAAAGTAGACAAATAAAATTTTCTAATAATTCAAGTACAGCCTCAGCTGTTTCAGGATTTTCTTGGAGCCACCACTGAAGGCTACTATTATGGATAATCCATTTCACATTATCAAAGCAGAATGCACTCCAACTAAACCACCACGACATTTTTATAGTGATGGCATTGAGGGCTTCCCCCCCCTCCAGTGTTAAGCGCTCTTTGCCAAGTTTAACTAGCAAGTGAACTATTATGTACTGCTGATGACCAATTTCTGAGGGATTAATACTTAATTATAGCTCAAATAAAAACAGTACAAGACATTCCACTCCAATTGTAGCAGCACTGCCGGAGGCCAGGCGTGGTGCATGTTAGAAATAGGTAGTGTTGTAATCACACTGAGCTGAGCACCAGGCTGTGGTCTGTTATGAAAGTGAGGGAAGCATTCTAAGAAAAAGCATTATAATCAGGTGCAGTTAATTATCGGGTGTAAAAGTATTTCTACAGCCCTTTCATATCAAGCTTCCCATCAGTTTAGCAGGAGCTCATATGATTAAGGATAACAGGATCTGGTTAAATGCATTTTAAATCTATGAACGCACTCAAAATTAATTATGATTGGAAATGCTTTTTTTTTTTTTTTTTAAAATGAACAACTCAGGACTTCTTTTTTGTATCAGACATGTAATGTTTACCCTAAAGCAACTTGCCTTTTGATGTTAGATTGTCTTTTTTTAACCGTGATATACAAAACATAACATGTGGTCTAAACATACCCCGCGGAGAATGTAGCAATATTAAATAAAACAAACAGTAAAGCTGAAGTCCATAAGTCAGTTAACACTTAGAAAGCTGACTGTCTTTCTTGGGGCTATCTGGCTATGCTTCTACTATCTTTTATTTGCTTTGTGTACCTGTTGAGGTTGATCTCGATGGGTCCTGCTCTTCCCTCTGGGGCCAATGTTATAATGATTGTTCCACACTGATGGATGATGTCCACATAAACATAGCCAAAACCAGTCAAGAACACAACCTAGTGGAAGGAGTTAAAACACAGACTGAATGCTACTAAAATTCCTGTTTTTAATCTGTCACAATGTCAATAAATCCTATTAATGAATTCTAATTGAGATCTTTTACTCAACTCATAATACTGTTTAGGAAAAAAAAGAAACAGTTTTCAATAGTTCAGAAAATAACAGCTCTGAAACTAAGTATTTCGACTGTATAGCTAGACAAAATTTGCACATCATCCTTTCATCGAATACATTTAAATAGGAATATTCTTCTACAGGAATAAGCAAGACATGCTTGCAGGGAGGAAGTTATATTAATAAAGAATAAACAGAAAATTTTAATTTGAGATTTTGGACCTATGATGAAGCCGTATTTATGAAGCTCCACAAAATCCCACCTTCTCCTCCAGAAAACAAACGCTAAGTTAACATTATCTTGCAATGCTGTAGCTCAGAGCTGGTAATACAAGTAGATAACATGATGCAAAACGCATGACAGCAATGTTTTAAGAAATAAAACTGAAAAAGTAATGTGGATTCATGACAACTTGCTTAATAACTTGTTTTTAAGCCTGGTTTTGTGAGAACACCTTCACATGCAAAGTGCTGTCACCAAGAAATGGTAAAAGTCTACTGGAAAATGTTAAAGGTCTAAAAAGAAAGGAAAATGGGAACTTGACAGCAGGTGTGTGTCTTGTTTATGCATGTGCCAATTTTCATTCTGAACCTATTGTCCTTAGGAATGAATACTCTTCACAAGGGCAGATAACAGCAGGACAAAGGGAAAGGGCTTTAAGTTGAAGGAAGGAAGATTTAGGTTGGATGTCAGGAGTAAGTTCTTTACAGAGAGAGTGATGAGGCTGCCCAGAGAGGCTGTGGATGCCCTGTCCCTGGAGGTGTTCAAGGCTGGGTTGGATGGGGCCCTGGGCAGCCTGGTCTAGTATTAAATCTGGAGGTTAGCAGCCCTGTCTGCGGCTGGAGGGTTGGAGCTTGATGATCCTTGAGGTCCCTTCCAACCCAAGGCATTCTATAATTCTATGATTCTATGATACATAGTCTAGTTAAAAAAAAAAAAAAAAGACATTTTTTTGGAGCCTAATTATGCAGTATTTACATGCAAATTTTGTATTTTTCCAGAATATAAGGAAGTCCTTTCAAGTCTGGAAAACTTGCAGCAGTCCTTGTTAACACAAGCTTGCTTCTGATTTCTTCTAGTCCTACAATCAACACAATTATTTACAAGAATGTAATGACAGGAGCTATCATTTAAAGGAAAGCAAACTAAGGGAACAGCACAAAGATGATGGGCTAATACAAGTGAAATAAGCAGCTGCTTGTCTTGAACAGTCTTTACTGTTGTTAACAAGTCAACAAAACAAAAAGCTCTCAGAAGTTCATTAGGATCAGCACTTAAACTGATTCTAGCTTTGTTATTTATTGTACAGATTATTAAGTTTCATTCATCAAATTACATCCGATTCTTCTGAGAATTACATATAAAATAATTTATTTTATATATATCAAGCTTAATCCTTTGCTTATCTGGAAGTTATTCTCCATCCTGCATTGGTGGAAAAAAGGACATTTACTGACTTACTAGTACAACCTTGCTATTCTATAAATCCTCATGGATCTTAAAGTCTGGCCATTTTAATTCTGATTTCAGATAATTCTGATAATGGATAGCAGAGATATTTACCTTAAGTTTTAGTAAATTAATTATTTTTTCTTCCTGAGGGGATCAAGATTAACAAGTATCTATCTGAGACAGAAAGAGTACAAATTGCTTGAGATCCTCTAAAGTACCAGTTATTTCAGTCTTAACTAAGTTGTATGTGAAGTAAAATCTAAGGCTATTAGCAGATTCATTATCTATATATATTTACAGTTTCCTAAGGGAAAGACTGATTGAGAAATCCTGGGAGACTCCCTACACGTATACCCTAAAACTTCAATAACAGAAGGCTACAATTTTTATTTGGAGAGTTCTTCAAGTAGACAATGATCCCCAAATGTTGTCTTAGCATCTAATTCCTCCTAGGAGCCAGATACTTATAAAGAACCCTGGTCTGGCATAACATTAATGACTGAAATTTGAAACCTTGCATTGCTTGAGTGGCTTGCTGAATGAAACCGAACTACTTGCTATATAACATAACACTCAATAATCAAGAGCATTTTGCGATTGGTCCCCGGGGAAAACATCTGAAACTAGTATTTCTTTCAAAGAGCCAAGCAGTTTATGTTGATTCCATGTAAACTAATGACTTCAAAGATGGAAAAAATTCCCATCAAAAAGAATTACTTCAGTCAAGGAAGTTTTCGTTTACCTCAAAACAGGAGAAAAATAACAGAAGAAAAGAATTTTTTTGGTTTTTGTTTTATAAAGACATGGTTAGCTTCTGTGAAGACACCAAGGGAGAACAACAGCGATGACTCCTACACAATGTAATGAAGTTACCAAATGGAAGAATTTTCCTGGACCTTCTGGGATTCTTTGCTTCCAGGGGCCAGAAATTTTCAGGACTTATTTTTCCAGAGAATGCCGTGGACTTGCCAGGTTGATCAAAAATAAGTGAAAAAGTTCAGCACTACCAAGTTGGAATTTTTGATCTAACTATTTTTAAAATCAGTCACTGCCAAGTACGTATCTGTATTCTAAAAATTCCACAGGAAGAGGCTTAGGAAGGAGAGGTCTCGAGGGTTTAAAAAAAAAAAAAAAAAGCAAACAACAAAGCCAATAAAGGATACACCAATTTTAGAGGAACACTGTACAATGTAGGTCAAAAAGACAGAGATTTATGCTGTGAATTAGGAAATACTTTGTAGTGATTTACTTGTGTTCCTTGATTGTTGATGTCCACAAAATCACTCCATTCATTTACTAAATCATCAGATGACATCACTTTCAGAAGAATGCTGGGTAACAAATCTCTTGTTTTGCAGTCTGGGTAGCTGGAGACTTGATGGTAAAGTTCATGATGAATTGAACATTCAGCTGGAATCTTTCTAAAGTAAACTTCAAACTTTGGTGTATCTGAAATATTTATATATAAAATATATAAGATTAGGGCTTTCTAAAATCCACATTAAATGAAAACAAACCTATATATACACAAACTAAGAAGTTTCTAAAATACTCTGCCTGAAATATTACTAAGAAATGAAAACATCACTTTCCTATTTGTTGGAGTTGTCTGTGTGTTTCTTTTTTTCTCTTTTCTTTCTCTTATTAAGATTTATATAAGTGGTTTTTCCACTGATTGTTACATTCACATATTGTAGCTAGTGGGTTTTTTTTGTAGTTGCATTTGCCAATCTGAGGAAATTTAAGCGTTCCATGGGACTGAACTGATGTCAACAAAATTTCACTGTCTCCTAGCTTCCTACACCCAGTTCACTTCGGTAGCTGGAACCACAGAGGCCCAAAAGCCTGCAGCCTCATTACCTACTGGTTAATTTCATTAGCTTCCAGGTTTCAGTGTGCTCCAGAATCACTAGATTTGAGATTCACTTTCATGCAAGCATAAAGTTCTTGTTTTAACCAAAACACATACTGAATTCATCTTTGCACTGGAGATAAAGTGAAATCATTTATACTACAAAAGTACACTTTTTAATTCCTGCAAACAACATACCTTTGAAGTTTTCTTTTAGAAGCAATGAAATTGAGCACCTGTTGTGGATAATTATACGGGGACTTGGATCTTCTGTAAGTGTTAGGTATGTCACGCCAAGATGCTCTTGGTAAGTCAGTGTTATAGCTCTAAAACAGAAGAAAACACATTTTAATGTGTAAGCTTTGGATGAAACTTGTATGTG
The DNA here is from genome assembly GCF_023343835.1 of Lagopus muta. NCBI lineage: Eukaryota > Metazoa > Chordata > Aves > Galliformes > Phasianidae > Lagopus > Lagopus muta. The sequence continues at coordinate 21,293,468 of NC_064435.1, forward strand.
TTATTATCCTGGACATACAAATACATTCAAAATGACCATCTAGAATCTTCTCTGTGATCAAGTTATGCCTCCACCAATACTTACATATATAGGCTATTACCTGTCTTCACAAAGCATTACACTGAAACAGAAGAGCACGTGGAAATACCATGAAACACAACATCAGAGGAAAAAATCACCTCATGGAGACTACTTGTGAGTGAAACTGTACATGTGTGTTTGCAAGATGAGAGCCCTAGCCAGCACACATTTATATAAAATTAAAAACATGAGATTGTAAGCCCAAATTTTTAACATAAATCTTAAAAATTTTCCAGAGGAATTTGCATGCATACTTCTCTGACACACGTGAAAGATATTTTAAACAATTGCATAAATCTGTGACTGTTAGCTCCCCTGGAATGATCGACAGTGCTATTGGCCCTTCAAACGTTGATGTTATGGATCATCACTACATCAATTTTCAAAATGACAAATCAGTTACCTTGTTCTACTCTTAGCTACTTATACATAATATATTATATTATATTATATATATACATATATTAGCTACTTATACATAAAATATCTTTAAGCAAATTCTCTTTTGCATGTGTCATTTCAACTATTTCTAAAAAAAACAACTTCACCTTGTAGAGATTTTCAAAATTCAAATACCCTCAAAATTTGCTCCAGATCCTCTATGGCTGTCTCAGAATTATAAGGAATTCTTTCTATGTTCTTCACATTTTGGTGATTTTTTTTTTTTTAAGCTGAAGTCTGTGTGGGAACTTCAGTACTCATAATGATACCGAGTACTTTAGGCAAGAGAAAGATCATACAGCTAATAATTTATACTGATACAATCTTCTCTTTCAGCAGATTATTTCTTGTTTATATCAGCAAGAGAATGAATAGATTTATATATCAGGACTGAGAATTAAATCTGGGCTTCTGACAAGCCATTGGACTTTTATTTTTAGTTAACTGGATGCATTTGTTTGGAAGCAGAATGCACATTCGAATATTTCAAGCTTTCAAAACTTGGAAGTATTTTCTTGCTTATAGTCTTAAAATAGTTTCTCACTTGTATCACTTATCCTGTTTTTCTCTTACTGAAATATATTTTTACCTCCCATGCATTTTTGTATGGTATTACTTTACATTGTCCTTCAAAACTTGTCACAAAAAAATTAAAACAGACCATAACCACAAATGAAAGCTTTTCATTCTCTTCTTGTGTATGCATGTATAAATAGAAGCCCATACCTTATAAAAATCGTACAACTTGTACAAGATCATAACATTAAACCATTTACAATAAAACCATCAAAACCATCAAAAGATAACAATTTTTAAATTAAAGTAAGGCTTCCCTTTACATATGGGGGGCATGTGTTACTCTGACTTCCGCATTAATCTCTTGCGATTTGTTACTAGCTGAGGCTTTATAGCAACAAGGAACATTCATCACTCATGACCGTTCAGCATTTAGTACCTGGTATAAAATCCACTTTCCCTACTGGCCCCGATAGGCACTGCCACACTCTGTCTGGGAAACTCCTGTTTAATCACAGCTGGTAGGCTCCACAACTCAGTGCTGCCACCTGGACTGAAACTCAGCAGCACGCGCTTTTGAGTAGGAGGTGTCCCTGAAGTTATGGGGCCACTATCCGCCAGCAGGTCCCAGCATGGCACGGAAGTCAATGTTTCAGTGCTCTTCGTCCTGGCTGGCCCGACACTGAACACGGTGCTGTCTGCTGAGTGAAACTCCTGGAGAGAAAACAGAGGGACAAGCTGGCTCATAAGAGGATTTTATTCATGCTGATCTTGCATAGAACGGTTTTAAGTAGCCACTGGGCCACAGCTAACAGTTATATTGAGTCTCATGCTTTCAGAGCTACTTGGCCAAATTCTGTCTTCGGTTATAAGCAGTTTAACTGAGCACAGTTATCTATAGTCCATTCTCAGCTGCACAAAAGAACTCAGCCAAAAGCAACAGTTACATCGCTGTAAAACAAGTGTGAGAAGAAAATCCATTGATAGACTTAAAGCTAGTGGTGTAGTCCAGCCTTAGCATTCTTCCAGTTCCCCTTAAATTACCCGTAAGACTGTCACCAAATGCACAATGCATAAACATAGACACTAATGTAAAGAAAAATAAGGCAGAAATAAAACAGCACATAAATAGGGCACTTTAAAAATATGTTGATCTGCCAACTCCTTTACTGTTTGACTCTGAGAATTCTTTCCATATATTCTGTTATGAATATAATCTTCAGTAAATTTATATAAATTGTTGACCGTGCATATGTTTTGGTTCCTGTGAGCTAGTTCTTAAATCTACTGAGCAATTATTAGAAAGCTGATATTCACAATTTGATGCAGTTTGCTGAAATACATAAACCTTGGGCACGTCCCGAGGTCTGCAGCCCCGTTGGAATCTTCCCAAAACTTTTCAGCCTGCCAGGCCAATGTAACTCTTTTACATGCAAATTCAGTAAAAATTCATAGAGCAGTTTCAACAGCTACTACGGATTACGCTGCTTATTTCGCAGAAATGGCCATTAGTGCCTGAACAGATGGAGGACAGGCAGAACTAATTGTGTAATGTGCAAGAATCTCCTGCTTTGCACAAAGTTTGATCACAGTTAATTACTGTGGTTATATTTGCCCAGGATTCTCTATTTTAAACTGAAGTGATATACCATAATCTATAATTATTACATCTAATGACTTCTGTTCAAGTTATTCTGTACGCAGTTACGACTATACAAACCTAAAGACGCCTGTAAAATAGGTGACGAACAAAAATGGCACTTTACCTCTTCTCCTGAGTACGGTTTGGACGTACAAAGCTGTGGTCTGTAATAGATTTGATATGATGTATCATTGATTACTGTTGTCTTATCTTCAATTTGTAGAATTTGTATACCTTGTCGAACCATAGAAGAAATGCAGAACTGGCACAACTGTAAGATAATGATGATGATGATGTTGATGAAGTCATAAATAAGAGCAGGAAACACTGAAATATAGTGTCTGAACTGCCATTTTCTTAACTATGGAAATCCTTTCTACATTCACGTACTTTGTAAATGGAGCCATATCACATGCTTCTAAGTTGCATGTTCAAACAAGAATGATAATTAATTATTTCCAGATAGTCTTGTATCACCTTGATGAGCTGGGCAGATTATTTCTTACTAACGCTTTAAATTATACTTCTTACGTTATTTACATTCTCATTATGTTCTACATGTATTAACATAATTGGGGACAAGCTTTAGTGCTGCATACATTTGATGATTTTTTAAATTAAATGATAAAGCTATAAATCATTATAATTTTCTCCTAACCTTTTGATGACCTGGAAAAGCACCAAGTTTTATTTCAGCTTCAACAAAACCTTCTTCATCCAATGTTACCACTTCCCCATTCTCAGCATCCTTCCATTTTGGGGAGGTCACATCATGAACCAGTTTGATTGCCACTGATTTGTGCACGGTATTAGTGTTTGCCCAGTAGATTCCAACCTGGAAAGCTTCCTGTAAGTAAAAAAAGACCAGCTATCACTGGTTGGTAATTCCATGCATTTCTTCTGCACTTAAACATTGTTTTCAGTATGCAGTTCACTGTCATTCCCTGCCTTTTTCCAATTCTTTCTAAGCAGCAGAAGGATAATGAAACCACAATGTGGATATGAAACTGACCCACCCAGTGAAATTGAGACTGTAGGGTCCACTGAGATGTGTTAATCAGCAGACCTTTTGTTTCTTAACAGACATTCATGGGGAAAAAAAGAATGGCAAAATAAGCAGGAAGTATCAAATTGTCCTGCTGGAACTGACAAATTGATCTGTTGAATTATCTTAATTCTTTCAAAAATAAACAATATTAGGACTGTGGTAAAAAAGCAAATGCATGATGAAGCTAAGGTATATGAGAAGATCCATTAGATAAATCCCTAAATTCAAGAAGGAAGATGTTCTGAAGAACTGTCCTCATTTGTCATTCACCCTGTCTTGTTACCAAACCTCTCCTGGTACTACATGAGCTATGAAACACCTCAGCCTAAACCACTCAACGATGAAATATCCCTTAGAGGCTGTCAGCTGTGCTACCGTGGTCAACACATCCCCTAAGAGATAAGCTAATAATGCAGGATGCAGTTAGACCTGCAGAGCAGTGCCCGAAGTCTTTACTTGAGCTGTGGAGTAATTTATTTGGGCTGCTACATGGAGAACTACTATGTCTTCTGACTCAAATGGCAGTTACCTCGAAGTTGGGGGGAATCATTACTTTCCCAGTAGGCACTTGAAGCACTATCTTCTCTCCTTCAAAGAGCCAGAGGTCCCACTTGGACTGATTGATAAGCAAAGCCCAGGGCAGGAGTTCTATCAGCAGAGTTTTAACACATGGTTTCCACACTGACAGCTTTACTCGCATTGGACTGTCCCACTGGGAGAGCTGCTCACTGCTGTTTGGAAGCAAATAAACAAAATGATAAAGACAAAGAAACAAATAATGGCTTTAAAATATGCAATCATTTTCATTTCATTTTCAAGATCTTGCCTTTTTGAAATAAAGAAACAGTCTCCTCTTACCTAATCACTCTGGAACATAGAGTTATGCTGTCAGAGTGAGCCTCTTGTAGGCTATAAAGACATACTAATAACAGCATAAGCTCAAACTAAATTTTGTCAATTAAACGAATGCCCTAGAATTGCTGTTATTTTTTATAGCTAAACCTGTGACTTCTGCTGGCATAAAATCAAATTTATCTACTTATTTATTTTCCCTTCAACTCTTTTTTCTGCTGTTTCTGAGCTGAAACACAGATCCTGCATAAACAACCTCTATAGCTGCAGCAAAAAAAAAGGTTGCATTCACACACACACACACAAAAAGTTTCATTTATTTAGTCCTTGAACGGATGCAGTCTTTTCAATGTAATCAAGGGCAGCCCCCAGGCTAACTGAAAGTTCTTCCTGCCTGCAACTACTTCTGCAGCTTAAAAATAGGAATCTTGTAATTACTGAAAACATACTCAACATTGATCACATGCAGTCTTCTTGAAGTTGATTTCACAAGGCTGACTAAGCAAACAAGCACCATGCAAAGCTATTGATAACAAAGAAAATGTTATATGTAAATATATTTCTGGGGCTTTCTTTAGGTTGGGGTGCTACCACAAAACTTTTCAAAACTGATAAAATCTATAGTTAGTTCAGAAAATTCTGTTGCCTAAAAATGCATTTGGAATAATCTAATGAAGGATAAAACACAGTAAGTTTGAACTTTTAAGAAACTTATGCTACAGAGTGAAAAAACAAAGTGTACAAGCTTTCAATAACTGCAGTATGCAGCTAGACCACATAATACACATCAAATTTTGATCACTGAGATTATTTTTAATTAATGAGGAATCCAGGACAAGCTATGATATTTTCACAGCTGACCTAACTCTGAAAGGACACAGGTTGATCTATTAATGTGAGTAGAAAGTTCCTTAAGGGTCTTGGTGATCCTTATTTTGATTAAGTAGTTGAGCTCTACAGAGTTTATGCTTGGTCAAGACTCAAAACACTGACTGAGTTCCACTGTTAGGTTTAGTTGTTTTAAATTTCTTTAGCAAAGTTTTATGGTAAAAACAGATGAAAAGAATAACCTATTTAGATAAAGATCAAAGATCTTCCAGCCTAGTATTCTGACTCTTGTACTGGTTAGTAACAGACGTATACAAAACCCTGAGAAGACAGCTGGCAGATACCAATGCACTGCTAGTACATTTTCTCAGCCTCCAACAATCTGTGAATAAGGGAGATATTTAGCAGTAAGTGATACCTTTGTATTTAATGATGTGGATGGTAAAGTTTTAGTTAGCTTCCTAGACGCTTTATTTCAATTAACCATTTTATCTTGTAAAAGATCTCTTTATTTGAAAAGTCAATGCAATGACCATGAAGTACGTTTAGCAAAAAACTACCTGTCTGAATCCTTCTTGTTATATGGCCAAGCAGGCTGACGAGGATTAGCAGTGCCATAAAACTCGGACAGGATCTGGTTGACATTGCCACCTGGATGGGATTTAGTTGCTATCTGTTTAATAAGCGTACTTGAGATAGGGACTGCACACTCTGAAGGATCATCTTCCTCCCTGTCATTGAAAACAGATTTGGTCATTCACAGAACAAGATCAAGTATTAACAGCATTAACATTTTCTTTCATGAAGCTTTCCAAGTGGATTCTGCAGGAGGAACACTCTCAAAGTAATTGTGGATAAATTAAGCAACAATGTCCAACAAGTTGCTGAGCATACACAGATATGCATGAATTTGTTATTACACTTTAATAACATTTCTGTCTAAGACCCCAGGAATTGAAGAGTATTCTCAACAAATAGTCCAAGAGAATTTAGGATTTTTTTATTTCCCCAAAACACAAAAATGTGGATAGTTTAAGCAAACAAATGCCAGCACATACAGTACAGTGATATTAAATGTATTACTTCTTATTATATTACTCCAGGTCACACACACTTGTTCTCTTGTATCTCCTTTGCATACTCTGTACTCTTTAAAATACTGCACTAGAAGTTAAAGAGTAAATGGTTTCTTCTTTTCAATACAAATGAATCATTTTCAAGGAAAGTGCATATTTTACCTGGCTTGAAATGTCAGGTGATGTGTAAGATCAGGTTCTATATTTTGCAGTGCTTTCTCCTGTCCTTTCCCTGGAACCACTTGTATTTCATTCAATCCTAGACTCCTTTTCTCTAAATGTATGATAATTGGGTCTGGAAGATGGCTCCTTACAATGAAAAGAGGGCTGAAAACAATCTACAAAAAGGAAAAAAAAAACCCAATACTTTTATTCTTACCTTATTTCAGAATTACATCTGTTGAAACAAGCTATTAATAAGTCTTTCCAGTGGGTCATTCTGCCCTTAATTAATCATATGACGTGTAAGTTGTCAACACTGAGATTAAAGAGGCATTACTTACTATTCGCTGCTGCACTTGAGAGCTGGGCTCTAAAGTCAGAATTGTGCACCACACATACGTAATCAAACTCTTTGAGGATGGTACCTGCATGCAGATATATCAGCAGTATTTCATTAAAATTATTCTAAGCTGATCATTGCGAACATTTCATCAAAAGTCAAGTTTAAAGTTCTCAGTTCTCACAGACATTTTTAAAGTTTAATTAAGCATTTAATGCCAGACATACCTGAATGACGGTGCTGTGTTCTGTATGTTCAGAACTCAGACATACATCCTGGGACCAGTCTTCATCTCCTGTGGCCTTCACACTGAGTTCAGTGAGCTCATCATCTTCTAGGACATAGGAAGGCAGCTTCTGCTTGGCTGCAAGGCAGTTGATGTGCTCTTTAACAACCGCCTGTCCATCCTGACTAATGTAATGCTGAACCACCTTCAGTTCGATACTTTCTGAAAGGTAACTACAGACTGTCTGTCTTCCACAGATTAGGATCTAAAACACACAAAAATATTCAGCCCGTATATAAACAATTGGAAATAAGAAAGGTCAAGATTGAATTACAGATGGAAAACGTGTACAAAAACAATCTCTATTTTAGCATTTTCATTCTGTTACATTTTCCCAAGCACTATTGAAGACAGTGAATGGTAAATGTTATTTTTATTGGCCAAATATATGTGCAATTTCATAGAAATCAGGCATTAAGAATCTCAACTCAGCAGTACTGACCATGGCTGACATAATTCTGGCTTTGATTTTAAGGGCAGTGTGATGGTCTCTGAACTACATGCCTTCTAAATAGAACAGTGATATATATATATAGTTCAGACATAAGGTTTCCACTGACACAGGACAGTGGGACATGCAGAGATCCAGATCATTAATGGTTGCTGTCTCAAAGCTTATAATTGTTTCTGTCTATAACACATGAATTATTTCTCACAGAACATACACCTGTCTTTTTCTAAGCTGTACAAAGGAAAAGCAGTCCATGTGTACCTCTATTACAACCATCATTTGCTTTTCATTGACAAGGCCGTGCACCACAACTACAAACAAGCAAACTCTCAGCACAGCTCTTGACTGATCAGCTGTATTTCTGTTGCGCAACATGAGGCATTCTGCCATATTCATGTTGTGCCCCTCCCATGCTCTCTCTCCTGTCTCAATGCAGACAGAATGACTGCAGCCCTATTACAAATCTCTATATAAAGATATGATGTGAAAAGTTACTGTGCAGCAACTCATTTTCAAATTTAGTTCTTACTTCATTCTCTTTTAATAAAACGAAGGCCTGAATTACATTCTAGAATAAAAGAACAAGTTTCTTAACAAAGTGAATTACTTCAACTCAAGACCTTAACAAATCCAAGAAATTGTGGAAGTTACCAATGTCAGAATTTTCAAAAGGAAGTTTACTGAAATGTGAAATATGTGGTGCTAAGAGTTTTTATATGCCAACATCCATACGACAATGAGTTCTTACAGAAGAGTTGTAAAAATTCCTTAAGTGTACCCAGAATACTGTTATACTTGCTTTTTTGCAGGTCTCGTTAGGAAGGGAATAATAAGGTTTATTCATGAATAAACAATGGTTTAAGTTATTCAGATTATTTTTTTCCAAACAGGATCAAGTACTCACTTGTTTTTGTACTCCACTGAGCTGCTGAACCTTGATAATAAGTGAAGCTGTGCGGCCCTTGTACTGAATGGTACGGATAAAGGTCCCTGCATTGTCCACACTGAATGGCTCAGACCACCGCCAGTTTCCCCAGCCTTCAATACAGATGTGCAACAGCTGGAAAGAAAACAATTGGTACTTCAACACTAGCCAGCCTTGCAGTAAGATAGGAATTCCCATGACAGGGAAATATCCTTGTTTTTAAAACTCAGCCATACTAAGCACACCAGTTCACTGAATCGTTTGCACATTCTAGGACTTTAGATAGGAACAGAAGAATGGACAACACAGTAAGATGGTTCTGCATCATGCATTTCTGTATATTACCTGCTTTACCTCTGTGTTTGCAGATGGAAAACATCAAGCACACAACAGTTCAACATATATTAGGCAGACTACAGAGGATAAAACAGGAAATAAGAGAATTTCTTTACTGTATTTGAAATTATCCTAGAAATCCTATCTCCACATTAGCAGCAAGGCAATATGGAGCGCAGGTTCATTTTTTTTGGCCTTTTGGGCAAGAGAGAATATTGCAAGCACCGTTCACCTCAGTAGAAGAATACAAATCTTTTTGTATGTACACATGTAGAGCTCAGACCTACATATGTGTTAAACATATAAGAATGTAGCATATCACTGAGAGATGGGAAACATTTCATTTCTTATACAAATGTGGTGGCAAGTTCAAGCTTGACTGCATGAGAAGAAATTTTACTGCGTAATTATACTCCCTGTGTGATTTATTCCGGAAAAGGAGTGGCTTTTTTCCAGTTTAACTAAATCACTTCCAGAGCAATATAGTCTTTCATCATTTGAAGAGCCTTTCATCCACTTACCCACCATACGCACTTACCTCTATCCCATGGAGATTCTTTAAGCCAGAGTAGTGAAAATTGGTACTGTTCCATGTAGGTCAATGAAGTTACATAAATTTACGCCAGCTGAAGATCTGGCTATTTAGCTCTGCATAGATCTTTTGTGGCTGTGCAAACTTAAGAATGTGAGCTATATATAAGCGATCAAAGCAATAGGAATTCTGGGTAAAATTTAGTCTTTGTAGAGGGCCAGCATAGAGTCTAAGCATCACTTAAGTCCTTGGAAACGGTTACATAAAGGCCTTGTGGGAGTTCTTCCTTGAGGGTTGAATTTCAGACTGATTTTGGCCATCTGTCATTAATTAATTTAAGTAATTGGGAACAGGATCCGGCCCAGGTTTGATTATTTACACTAGCAAAAAATGAGACTTGTAAATATTATGTTCTCCCATGATTTGTTTCCAAAGACAGATAGCACTGTCCGTAGATCTGGCCAGTCGGACTTTGTAAATGTCTGGATGTTGTTCTTTTCATTGTTTTAAGAAACAACCACAGCAACAACTTTCAAAGATATTACAACTCAGTAGCCTGTTTGCAATTTGCGGTATCCCCTGCACAAGTTACATACAGAACAAAAACATCCATTCAGTGGGTGGCTTTTGAATTTGTTAGAGTGATGACTGTTGCATTTAGATTCAAATTAGCTTTATGCTGGAAGCACAAAAGCTTGTGTGTGCCAGTGTGTGTGCATGGGCACGTGCTTGGGTATGCTCCTGCGTGGGCACTTCCTTATATTCAAGAAGACCTTGAGGGAATTGTGCACTAGGACACTCCAAGTCGTAAACAAGCACATTGCTTTGATACTTAAGTATTAGTTACAGAAAAGGAAAAACAAAAACAAAGAAGTCCAACTGCAATGGCTGGAATCAGTTCAGTTTCTTACAGAGGCAGCTGGGAATAAATCTCATCACATCTGAACACTAAGAGAAACAAGGGAACTGTTTGCTTTGGAGAGACTGGTAGCGGGAAATGACAGCCAAGTAATGAGAAGAGGTACTAAGAAGGCACGCAAAATATAGAATGCTCCAAAGATAGATGTCACACGAATGCCATAATTGATGCTTAGTAATTGCATGTAGCTCTAACATTAGGACGTCTCCCACCCTGCATAAACAGCTTTGCTCATGAGCTGAACGTTCCCAAGAAACACCCTGTCAGCTTTCACTGAGTGCTCATTAGCTCACAGATGATGCCTTTACTCTTTTTCTTCGTAGCACAACGATTAGTGTGCATTTAACGTCATGGTTCAGAAGGAAAAATAAAAAAGAGGTATTACTTTATGTTGAGAATTCCATATTTTCTAAATATTGTGTACTAGTAAGTACTACACACAACAGGGAACAACCTCTGTAAGCTATTTAATGACATAATAATATAAGAATTGCGTAAGTTTCCTATCGAGCAAAGAAACTGCATTCCAGGAAAACACAAAGGAGATCTTCTGGTGCACCAGTTACTCAAATGAGAGATTTCTGGAAAGCATGGCTAGAAGTGATTAGCAAATGACACTAAGTGATAGAGAGATATATGGCAGGAAGCAAAAATCGAAGTAATTTTAGAAAATTAAGTAATCAAGTGCGAACATTATGTTAGCAGACGTCATATTAGATGGTATTAGATGGAGTTCTAATGTTATAAACCTGACCTAATATACAGATTGAAGGCAATTGCCATATAATCCCTTTCATTTATCAAGCTTTAAATGCTAAGTATTTCTTAGAAACTGTGCTTATAAAGAAGTTTAACAACTAAAACTAAGTATGGTATATACATTAGGAGAAAAGAGAACTCATTGCAAAAAGGTACAGAAAATATTCAGCAAACTTCAACAACATTCTAACAAACATAATCCAGTGACAAATAGCAATCTGAAGTTTAGAGAGAATTTAAAGCAGACTATTGTTTTTACTCATATTCATTTGCACCCCCATTTGCTGTTGGGAAACATACCTGCAGAGCTTTTTGTTTTGACTAGACTTTGCTGTTTTGGAAGATTTCTTTTAAAATCTGAGCCATTATGGATCTCTGTCTTGAAAGGGAAAGAAATTGCCTTCAGGGAGGTAGACTAAGATGAAGCTATTCCTACTGGAATGGTTTGAAAAGCTGCATTTTTTATCACAGTTCCTCAAAGAATGTTTCTATGTACCTCTCAAAATTTGCTTAGGTTTTCAGCTAGATGTGTGGGTGAAGGATACGATCTGAGTAAATAAAGCTAAGTGTCATATGACAGGGCATGGAGACTAAAATGGGGGTTAAAAATGAGACGAAGAATGGGCCCTGTCCAGAAAAGGCAGCATTTTCCAGCTGTATAGGTAATCCAAATCTCAAAATGCCTTCAAAATGCTTAGGTACAAATTTATTTCTATTTTGCTTGTAATTTGGGTTCGCTTCAGTTAAATGGTATTTTCTTTCCAGGTGAAACTAGTAAATGACTTCTGGAGAGAAAAAGAGACATTGATGTAAACTCTGAGGGGCTTGAAGGAATCAGGTGAGGACCTGGTTGGTGGCATGGAAGCAAGCGGTCATTTTAAGAGAAGTGAGACAGTAAAATGGGATGATGCAGGAGCAAGGAGGAAAACGGAGACCTAGAAATGGGAGCTGAATGGTAAGATTTGAAGCTAAAGTGATTTTTAATTGAAAAACTAAGACTGAAGGATGACTGGCATTTTTTACTTATTTTTAGGACACTCAGCACAATGTGGCACTTGACAAGAATTAGCAATAGTACTAACAAATAATATTTGGGAAAACAGCAAATGCAATGTTCATTCTGCATATTGTTAACTGCAGCAGTCACTAAATTTCATTTTGGCTTGATTTTCTCATGGAACATGGAAGATCTGACCTTCTCCACACCACCAGGCCTTGAAAGACAAAAGGACAAAACAGGAGATGGAGGAAAGCAATTTCCATCACCCCTGTCCGGGCCAGCAGATACAAGGTCACACTCAGCAGATAAACTCTGACCCTCAGGGTTTCCCAAAGAGACTGTGAATCTCAGCAACCTGCAAAGAAGTTCTGAACCCCACAGAAACCAACTGGCTCTAACCACTATGGAACTGTCTTTTGGTTAAGGAACAGTAACCAAATTATGAGGATTCATGGGTCTCATGGACAACATTAATCTCGATCTGCCCCAGATATCATCTAGAAAGTAGGTTATACATAATATAGTCTAACCACTGATTTCAAATGCAAAATCCCAAAGGAAAGTGACAACACATTTCTCACTCCTGAAATAGTGTAAAATAACATAAAACTTCTTTCTTTCTTTTCTTTTTTTTTTTTTTTTTTTTTTTGCCTGATGTTGTTCTGCAAATAACCTGGGGAGGATTATGTTAAGTACAAAAGGTTGTGCACAGCATCTGTAACATCCCTAAACAATAAAACAGGAAAAAATCCTCATAATAACCGATGTGTAAGTCACAGCTTCTAAGCTGAAACCACAGAGTACTGTATATCATCTTACACTTTACAGGATATAGCCCAATACCTGGAAAAATGGTCACTTGGAAATAAATAACGATGAATTATTATCTTGCTGGAGATGCAACAAATGAAAATTTGGCTTCATGGTTTTTTTTTTTTCATAGGAGAAAGAGGAGGAGGTTCTTAAAGCTATTTCCCAATCTACAACTGCCTTTAAGACTGCTCAGAACATTCCAGCAGAAGTCATGCTTTGCAGGCCAGCTATTTAAAACAAGGGAAGAAACATTTTAAATGGATTTTAGTGTTCCAGTGAAGGCATTACTGAAGTAACAACTCCTAATACCTTTTCAAGAGTTTCTAGGTGTACCTTCAGAAATTGCAAAGCAAATTACAGAGATCTATTCTCCTAAATTCTACCTTAGCAGCAATTAAAGTGGCACGGATTTCTTCCAGGAATACTTACCGAAGCTTGATAAGAAATAAATGTGTGTAGCTTATAATCAATAACGTGGTCACATTCTCACTGAAGCCACTGCTCACATCAAAATACGAAGTGACTTTTACCCGCAGCACCTGCTGCTTCAAATTAAGGACAGTGTAAAGGGAAAACAGGCTGTTGTTACAATGCTGCGAGTGAGAAAGTGAACAACAGAGCAAAATCAGCATTGCAGAGATTCTTGCTGTTTATTTGCAAGCAAACAACCTCTGCAGAATACATTTGGGGGACTCTCGTAAGAATGGTTGGTTTTTACATTTGCTGCGATCCCTGGTGGGACTCTGGGACTGCCTACTGTCTTGCAAGACAGAGTTCCTTAACCCTGAGTAAATTGCTAGGAAGATCTGATCTCTTCTAACTTCAGAGTTTCTCCCTATGTATCATGTGCTCCAGTTCTCCTAAAAAACACAGCTGTCTTGGAGACAAACATGACTTTTGACACAACTGGGGCCCATCCCACAAAGCAACTTGAAGATCAAGATAAGGAGCACAGACTGGATCCAATAATAACGGAGAGGCCAGCGGTGTCTGTGGAGCACAGGAGTGATGCAGTTTCTCTTCCTTTTTAATGATATCTCACAGACCTCTAACTTTCATTAAAATCTGCAACAGGAACTCACGAGGTCTGGCAACTTGTGCTGGAATTGCCTAAAGCTTCAAATATCATCAGTTTTGGACTTACCCCAGCTCTGAAAAGGACTATATACTGGGGGTGTCTTCTCCCCGAGGAGGGTCAAAAACTCATGAAATCTGAGGAAAACATGGGAGATGGAACAGAGCAAAAGAAAGAGCACAGGCCCTCAGACTTATTACTGAAATATTAGCCAAACTAGTGAGACTTGCAGGAATTGGAGTGAAAGTTAAAAGGGAAAGGTTAGGTTTGCTGAAATTCAGACAAACCGGGCTGGGAAAAACCAAATAAAAGAAGGAGCTTAAGCATAAGCCAGACAATTAGAGGGACAGCACCAATAACCGATCAAACAAAATCCTTGCTGTGCTATAATTGTTTTCTGAATGTCAGAAAATTGTAAAGTATAGCCTATTGTAACTTCACTAATATTGATTTCAAATACAAGTGAAGCACTATAAAATTATCAGCTACTACAAAAATAATGTATTGCAGGTAACACATCATTATGTTAAATAATTCAAGTGGGTAATTACTGCATCTCTCACTATGCTTAATTAGCAAAAGAAAAATTGAGAATTTTATTGATGTGAATGTAAAAGAAATACAATCCTTTTAAAACTATTTATTTTCATCTAACTAAACTGCCTTGCCATACTAAAAAAACATTTTGCAGAGGTTAAATAAAGTATTTCATGGCAACCGCTGCTTCTTAGTGCCTGTGTAACAAGAAACATGAGCCAGCCAAAGTTGTGCAAGTTGGTTTTCTTTCCCAGTAAGAGAATGTGGTATCTAAGACCTTGTCCTAACTCATTTTATCCCCAAGTGTAAGTCAAGTAAGTCAAGTATGAACTAATGCCTGGAGGGAAGTCCCTGACTCCAGAAGTATGGATTATTTCACATTTATCTTACAATCTGCTCTCAGAGTTCTTAAAATTCACTAACTTGGCAAGTTGGGAATTATCATGAGAAATGAAATAATTTCATAACTATGAAGTCATCTAGCATTCCACGAATATGACACTGGTAGGGTTTGTCCATGCTTGGGCATTATTCTGACCTTTGGGTAATAACACTGATAGATGGAAACAATTAGAAAAGTGCCACAGCATAATGGGTACAATCTGAAGTCTTAATTGAGGAGTTGTTTTCATTTCAAGGATTTGTATTAATCATTAAGAAATTTGCACATGACAACATTCGTAATAGTCTTTAAACAAACCTATTTTGTATGACCTAAAATGATTGTGCTGTTTAGGCTGTTTAGATGAACTGCCCCTTGGAAGCATGCTATATTTACAGCAATTCAGATTTAACATTAACCAAATGAACAAAGCTTACAGATGGACGCCAAGATTCTCTAACCTTTGTAAAGAAAACTTGCTTCTATCTCACAGCGTGTGGAAAGCATATGCTTCCATATATTTTCAGTGGGATTACCTCAGTGCTATTTTTTAGTCTCTAAATTTCCCAGCAAGTGATGGCCGTTGAAAAACGTTAAAAGAGCAGTAATACTCTTGAAACTATTCCAAGGGCTGGGACAAGCGGGGCAGAGCCCCCCTACTGGAAGAGAGTGCTGGCCAGCAACGTGGTTAAGTCAGGAGTAGGCTGTTAGCCTCACCATCTCCTGGGACATGAGAATCCAACATGACACTCATGATTGTTTATCAGCCCAGTTCTTCAGTGAATCTGAATCTGATCAGAGCAAAAGGGAACGGGAAAGCCCTTTGGCATCACTGCGTTTCAAAAGGAAGAGTGAATATTTGAAAAATGAGTCTTAGGTTCTTACTGTCACTTTATCCATGTCCTAGTGTGCAACTTGGTTTTCTTCTAGACATTTTCACCTTTCATTTTGTTTAATACGAAACTTACATAATAGTCGTGAAAAGTCGATGTTTCACACAGCTCAAGTCTGTGCCCCAAAGGATAAGCTGAACATCAGGGTTTTATTGGATGGCTAAAAAATATGCAGTGCTGTGGTCATTGGCAGCTGGGCTGCAAGTGACATAAAGCATTAATAGCATGCTACAGTTTTACTCTTCTACTTTTCACTTTCAGATAATCAACTTTTCCAGAATTCTCCAAGTTGCACTATTATAACAAACTACATCATTACTAGAATCCACTATCATCAGAAGCACACCACTAGCAGAATGAGAATGATGATCAAAATAAGATTCCCTCAGCCTGGACAATCTTAATTAGGAAACGGATAAGAAAAATTAAGTGGAAAGTCTTACTGAGTTCCATTTTTATTTATAATTGCTTTAAGCATTTTCTTCTCTTTCCACGTGCTTATTAAAAGTTTAACTTTTTTTTTGCTACAAGAGCAATTGATGATTGGTTATAAAAAACGGGTCACATTTTGCTGGCTTTCTAAGATGAGCCCTGTTGTTCCTTCTCCTCTGCATGACTGGAAGCAGCCCTGTCAGTTGTAACCCAAATGCCAGTGAGTACTATCACTGAGTACTGGTAAAGGGGGATCCTGCCTCTGCCTCTGACCCACGCCATAGCACAGTCACCTATTTGGGTTGACAAGAAATGAACAAGCTCCAGTTTCCCTACAAATCTCTGAAGGCACACTGAGTTAATAGGAAATCCCCTGTCAGTGGGGTTGAAATGGCCCATTATTAGCCTGCCTTCAATTCTATGTATGCCTTAAGTGTTAACTGCAACTGTTTACTCTGGCTGAGTTTCCTTTGCATGGATTACAGCATTCATGTAAAATTCAGTAGTTCTGCATATCCACTGACATATGAACGAAAACCACAGTAAGTTTGTCATCTCTGTTTCCCAATGAAACTTGAAACTCGTCGACAGTGGAAGTGGGCACAACTCCTGTTTAGAATTAACATCCAAACTGCACCTTCTTTTTGATGTGTTAGGGCTGCTACTTCCCTAGCTCTACTGGAGCTGGGAACCCAGAGCCACTACACTTCTCCTAGATTCTGTAGAAGGATCAGTAACTCTTCAGTGCAGCACTGCTGCTCAGCAGGAAGAAGAGGCACAGGTCTCTTGTCTGCCACTCAGCAGTACGTGGGTAAAGTAAAAAGAGAGAAGAAATGGTTTTGCTGCCCCATAAATATCTTCTTTCAGATTTAAATTCTTGCCCTAGCCTGAATAAAGAAGAAAGGTCCACTCTTCACCACCAATGAAGAAAACCAAGTCAGTTTCATCAAAATACTGATAATTTAAAATTATTTTGTTTCAGTTTCAGTGTTTATCCTAAAAAAACCACCAAAAAACAAAGCAGATACTGCTTTATTTAAACTACGTAAGTGGGACATTTCTGATGATTTCAAATCTTCTCTAATGCAAACACATGCTGAGCTGGGAGATCTGTCCAGTTTGACCCTGTTCTGCAAACAATTTCAGTGAACAGATGCTTCTGGTAAAAACAATTCATTAAAAAAATTCCCCAAATCTCTAATGTACATCACAGAAAACAGACACTGATCACTTTAGTTATAAAAACCTGGCAAGCAATCTTCTTTTGCTTTTTTTCAGAAGCTCCAGCTTCCACAAACGCTCAGTGCTGCAGAAGGCTGTTGTGCACATGCAGACCCATCCCTGAGTAACTTCTAAATACTTCTGGCTTTCCTCACTCTTTGTTTACCTTTTCCTTCTGATGCAGCCACAGTGTGTGGCTCCTGGAGGAACTGGAGCATTACGGATAGTTGAGACCATGCAGAAAACCAATGCCTAAAGCCAGCGGTCAGCTTTAGCTGCATTTGCAGGGCTGTTCGTGACATACCTGTGGGGACTTGTGAGAGCGCCAGCTGTACTGGTGACTGTGGAGACTAGCCAGCAAAATATTTTCATCGGTATCCACCTGGCCAAATCGCAGTGTCTCCTGTGTGTCATTACAGATCACAAAATGGCTGAAGACCAACTCCTCTGCCTCAGGGCATTGGTTCTGAAAGGAAAAGAATTTGAAAGCCAATAAGCATCAGGTATATAGCAAGACATTTGGCAGCTGTCTGCCCAGTGGTGACTGCTACAACACAGAAATACTTCACGATCTCTCGCCATTAGCTTTGGTCTCACAGTATTCTACCCTCAGCTAATCCAGCGCTCGGTTTGACAAAATATATGAAAGAACACGTTTAGCTTCATCTGTCTGTAATACAAACCTTTAACATTTAAAAGTAAAATTTCCAAACATGATCAAGATTTCTACGAAATAAATCTTGATGGGAAGTGGTGTGTCACAGAGGGCAGAGAGACACTAGAGGCTGATGTGGAGACTATAGATGGACTTTAAGAGGTTTCTCTATGTTTGGCAGTTCCTCTCTCAGACCAGGAGCTGCACTGCCTCTGCCCCAGCTGCCTTCTTTCCTTGAGATGTTGCTGTGGGTCATGAGAAGACTCTCCCTCCACAGATACTGCAGTGCTTCGAAAAATAAGCAGATAGCAGGATCTACGGGGAGAGTATTTTCACAGCTTCACAAAGTTAGTTTGAAGATACATTCATAGTCCAATGTATTTGATTGTCTAATGTGAAAAAGCAAAATGTATCCTAAAAATATCTTAGGTTTTACAACAATCTTTCTCCTATCTACTGCATCCTTCCATCCCTCTCTTTCCACTTCTCATCTGGATGCTCGTCAATCTGTTGAGACAATCCATGCGGTAGTCATAATGTGATCTCATTTGGAGATCATCTCTTGCGTACTTCTGACCTGGTCACTACTGTGCTGGCACCTTGCACTTACAAGCAACTATCTAACAACCTTAACAACTGCTGTAAGAAAGCAAT
The DNA here is from genome assembly GCF_023343835.1 of Lagopus muta. Lineage (NCBI taxonomy): Eukaryota > Metazoa > Chordata > Aves > Galliformes > Phasianidae > Lagopus > Lagopus muta. Next base: position 21,312,324 of record NC_064435.1, read on the forward strand.
TTTTGGACACTCTTCATGCAATCTAATGGATATAGCATAAAGAATTCATTTTCTTGTGCTTTTCATTACCTCTCCTTGACCCATCTCTCCTTGCACACTTTTGACAATGCTTTATTATTGGTTGGTTACCTTCTCCCCACAATACAGCCCAGCTGCTCTCTTCTCATCCTTTCTTCCTGTGACGTTTTCCCTAACTTACAGGATCTCTGCGGTCATTGAGAGCTGATTCTATTTCCCCCCCCTTGCTCTCTCAGCGGACCTTTTAAAAAGACGTAATGAAGCTAGCACCTCCTCTGTCTACGATCATGTGGGTCTCTGGTTCTTTGATAACAATGTGGCTGAAAGCCTGCAGAAATTCAGAGATCAAAATAGAAAGAGGAAAATATTTCCTGATAGATCCCCATGGATCCATAGTTATTCATGAAAAACAGTTTGATACGTTGCTCACAGCACACTGCTGGGTGATATACATTGAAGAGTTTTTCCAAAAAGTGAATGAGCAAAGTATGTTTTTACATACAATTTAACATCCTTGAATGCACACTCAGTGCTGTTACTAACGTCAGAAAAATCTAAGGTGTAGTGATTTCTTTTGTGACCAAATATCAAAACAGTCAGCTGTGAACATTTGTGCTGAAAAATATTCACTCTGGAGTATCTGAGCATTAGAGTATTTAGATTAAAGCTTTTCTCCTAACCTCGAGAATTCTGCATAAGATCAGCTATCTCCTGTGGAGAGAACAATTAGCAGAGCATATTCAAAATCCCACTTTTTCAAAGCAGTAAAACTCATTACAGAGCTTACGTCTGTATCATATGCAGTAGCAGAGTGAAGTATGCTAAAGGCTGACATTTACAGTGCCACTTCAGAATGCACAGTTTATTTTGGCATTTTCTAGTGGTGGATCTATGTCTTTTTACTGTCAAGCTGCCATACCCACATACCCATAAGTCTACCACAAATATATTTTCCTGTTACAGCTTTGCAAAATGTTCTTTTAAAAAGGGAGGATTTACTATCCATAGGGCTCAGCATGTTGTTATAGTCAAACCTAGATGCAACCCTAGGGAATTTAAGAAAATTGCTTTACTCTAATAGATTTTTCTCATTGATTATGCACAGAAAAAAAAATAAGATGACGAACTTTTCTTTTACCTGAATGTAACTGTGAAACCAAGTTAACACATACTGTAGGTTCTCGCAGTTTTTAAAGAGGGAATATATAGTAAGCTTAATTTTCTGTCTTGAGCTTTTGGCACGCATAGAACTCCTCACTTGTACTGGGGGAATACGGTCACACCAGGGATTATTAGTAGATTTGTGTACTTTTTGGTGCTGATGAATGACTTCATCATTAGCCTTAAATGTGATACTTGCCGCTAGAATCCATGGCTTTTAACAGCAACATGTCTCAGAATCAGTAACAGAGATATTTTAAGCTCCATTTTGTAACAGTCCCAGAGTTTTAAACAAGGAAACACCGAAGTCTGCAAAACAGGGAGTTGCTCTGTGGTGCAAGGCTTAAGAGGCAGCTGATGATGTTTCAAGTCTTGATGATAGACGGCTGACTAAAGGATTAGCAAGGAAACTTGGGGATCTCTTAGCTCAGTGCAACAGCAATGTGTTATGCAGGCTGGGCTCTAGGTAACTCTTGTTTTCCTTGCAGTAAGCAAGGCAGATTTTCCTCTGGCAAAGTACCACCCATGCTTTTCAGTCCCTGATGCATCTGTAATAGGAAACTGCATCCCGAAGTTGCTGCTGAAGTCTGGCTGTAGAAACTTCTAGGGTGGGCAGAAAAGAATAACAACAACAAAAAAAAATCATAAGAAGAATGGAGTGAAGGAATATTGACTGATAAAAGGGAATGTAAAGAAACCAGATGTAATAAAAATAAACAGAACGGAGTAATTTTTGTGGCAGTGATGATGAAAGGTGGAATGATGACTCCAGGAGCTGAAAACACCTAAGTCTGAATTAAGGAAAAAAAAAAGCCCTCCCTGAATTAAAACTGCAAATCAAAAGAATCAGCAGATCTACAGCTTGAATCAGATAGAGATTAGGGTCGCTTCCTAGGGGATAATTTCCTGCCCCTCTTTAGATCATTTTTCAGCTGTTCTTTTCTCTCTGAGAGGCCTGGAAAGTGTCTCTCATTTATTGGGCTTTCAAATATTTTGTGAATTCTACTTGGTGAGAGGAAAAACACCCCCCATAACACTAGTCACCAGGCTTTGCCTGTCTCGGGGCTTTCTGCTCACGTCTCAGCTCACAGCTATTTCAAAGCGTTTCTGTATCTGGAAACAAACCATAAAAGCGTAGGCCTCTTTATGTGCACGAAGTTATTTTCTCTGTGTGCTTCACAAGCTACCGAAGACTTGCACAAGCACACACGCTCTCTCTCTCCTGTACTTCCTACTGTTTTTTAAAGGACACAAGGCTTCCAGCAATTTCTTATTCCCAAGTTCCTCTGAGAGAAAAAAACATTTTTCTTCCTATTGTTTAAACTTCAGTGTAACTTCATTCTCAGCTGGAACTGCACACTGAAGCTACGTGCAAGTTTTCTCTACCGGTTTCCTTTGCTCTTTGTGCTTGTGGTGGAAAGACAGGGAAACTCCTGTGATCACAGGTGTCATTTTGATGGATCCCAGCTCGTTAAGAAAACTTATGCAACTGCTAACAGAAAGGTTAAGGACCACGCAGATCTCAAGGAAAAGAAGTCCTAGTGGTTGAAAGCAGCAGGTTTAAAACAGGAGCTTTTACAACTTCGGAGGGGTTTAGGAAAACATTTACACTGGGAGACCACAAAGGAATAGTTTTTCTCAGGAATACTCGCTTTGTGCCATACCTGGGGAGCTGTTTTCTCAGCTGACCCCGTGTCTCCAGATATCACGAAGCACTAATGCTGTAAAACCATTTGTGAAGGCTTGAAGTCCCAAACAAGGGGAGCGAATAAAAACAAACAAACAAACCCCACATTGTATGTTGATAGAGACATGCATTTTCTATTTCACTTGGCTATTAAAACAATAAAACCAATCAGTAACAACCTTTAACTTCTCCACCCAATTACTTGATTGATACAACTCTTACGTGGCTATTGCCTTCGGCATGCATTAGGTTGGTATGGCTCGTATTTAAACAGAGATTCAAGATTAGACAGTGAAATATGTCAAAAAGGGAAACGGTTTTTAAAAAGCACTAATCCTCTCAGATTTTCAGCATGTGACTTAGAAGTATAGGCGAGTTTTATGTCTGGTGTTTTTCAGGCTTAATCTACTTTCAAAATATTCATTACTTAAAGGAAAATTAGTCCATATCTAGGAAACAAAGACATTGACAGAGGCTTCTGTTAATCTCGAACTCTTGACCTTAAGGTGCAGGGCCAAATTGTTTCATGCTTCATCTGCCTGTCCACTGAGTACAGCATCACTTGTTTCTGATATTAATCCAGTAAAAAATATGTGGAGAATTCAAATAACCCTTCCTGCTGATTAAATTCCTGTTTCTAGTTGGCAGCATTTGTATCGTATTTTGTGTGAACAGCAGACATGAAACTATGCTTATCGTTGCAAAATTCATTCCTTCCCTGCGCAGAGCTCCCCAATGCACCGACCTGGAGGCAGAGCCACATACAAAATGTCTTGGTAACAATTAATTTAATAGCCATTTTGAACCCACTTGTGTGTTAACTGCTCCCTAATTTCAAAGCGGTGCGAGTTTTTAATCTCAAATACTCAGGGCTCGATACCCACCACATCAGAACATGGTGGCAAGTACCCTTGACGTGAGAGGAAACGAGAAAATTACAGCAACAATTACAGAAGTATATCCTCCTGTGGCTCATGTTAACATTGCCAAATCCGTGTATAAATCAGTACCAACTATTCATAGAATGTACCTGTCAGCAATATACTATGCGACATATGGCTTTACTTAATCAAATATACAATGCCATTTTTTTCAACTCCGAATATTCCTTCAAGGCACAGAGTAGTCAGTCGCTCATTCACACTGTGATGTGGTTTAAAACATTTATATATATAATATTTATGCGCCATATTTTATTTATATGTATAACTATGTCTGAGAGACCTTTTTTTCCCATCCAAAGAGGAAACTGACCTTTCTGAAGGCCATTTTGCAGTAGTTGCCACACATGTCTTAGATGAGGGACTGGTTCTAAGTCAGTTGTATTTTGGCTTTAAATAGCCTACCAAGGACCCTTTTCTACTTTCTATGTTTGTTTTTTATTAAAAGCATTGTTCAAAATATGACAAAAAGCAGAAATTGGAGCTACAAAGATTTTTGTTCACATTGATATTTGAGCCAGCTGTAAAGATTTAAATCACACTAGATCTTGTTTTATGAATGTCCTTTTGCAACAAGAAAACCATGGAATGCCCTTAAAAAAGAATTTTTTGATATAAAACAGATGTTTTATCCTTTTTTGGGGGCTTTGTTATTGTAGTGCCATGATAGGTAATTAATTCCCAGGCTCCACATAGGTCTTCAAGCAGGATGAAGAGAATGATTTGATTTCAAGGCTATAGTGGAATAAGGGAATTACAGGCCTTCGAGGGGTCATTGCAGAAGCAAGGTGCTTTATGCTGGGACTGGCTTCAGCCATTAATGCTGCTTGTGGAGAATGTAACGTGAAACTAGTGCTGAGCTTCAATACGGATAGAAGGAGTAGCTGGAAACAATATTCTCTACCACTTAAAAGTGAGCTGTGCTTGCTTGCACCACTCACCTTTTCATATATTAACAGAATGTTACACATTTCAAGACCAAGATTCTGATTAGTTAGATGCAAATCCATGTAATTTCACCAAAACTCAAGCTGTCTGGGCTATGTTTAGCAATCAATGCCTACTAATTTTCACTGCTACCATGAAACACTTTGAGTATAAATTAAGTACTTTATATCTTGGACTCCTTAAAATGAATTCAGTTGGTATCCTTCCTCATTTGCAATTAAATTAATCACATTAGCTAATATATATCTATATATATTTTTGCGCTACTGGATTTGCGTACCTGCTGCCAAGCTTGAATTGCTGTATTTAGAGAATGAACTGCATATTGGCCAAAAAGGATCAAAATGGGGTCCACCATTATTGTGCAGTCCAACAGTCTTCCTCCTGCGCCACCAGAAATGGCAATCTGCCCCCAGAATTTGAAGGGCTTCACAACACTCTGCATAGTCACATTTCGGCACTCCAGAAGTTTACAGTCAGCTTGTGTGGAAAACTGGAGCTCCTGGAACACTGACTCATCACTCCACTGACGTAGATAAACATGGGGCTCATCAAAGGAAATTATCATGTATTCTAGCTCAGATGGCATGTTCTTATCAGATAAAAATGGCTGAAGAAACTTTGGTGGTGCTGAAAGGCAAAAGAACAAACAAGACGTTAGTAGAACATCCCTACTGCCACATCATGTATGGTTTTGCAAATTACTTTTAATGGCATATAACGGTATACATGATGAAAACAAGAGTGCAGGCATTTCTGAAATCCGAAAAGAATCCCGTTCATACCATTTTTTAGACTTAAAATAGTGCTACAATTAATAATTGCTGTGAAAAAAAGGAATTGTAAATTAAAATTGTCTCATGCTAGAGATCCACCAGCCAAACTCTTTTATCTGCAAATCACACAATCCATCGAATTGTCACCTCTTTGGAGCAAAGACAATATTAGCTATGGCAGATGCACATGAAGTTCCATACATAGCTCATTATGAACACAATAAAAATCAGCAATATAACATTTGTTGCACTGTGATTGTGCAGGCTAACAGGTTCCACAATGAAAAATGTCTTTGCAGCAGCTATAGAGTAATTAAGAGCACAAACATACTGAGATGCAGCATATTATCCCATAATACTGAAAGTTAAACAAAACAGCATCCTGAGACTGAAGTATGAGAAATGTATCATTAAAAGGATTTCACTGTGTTCACTGCAGTCTCAATCTGGCGAATGACAGCGAAGTGCTGAGGGCTGTGGCAGCAGACACTGCAAAGCACGTACACTGCTTTGTAACATTAAGTATGCGAGTATTTCCATTGATGCTATTATTTATATTGCTAGAACAACTCATATGCTTAAAATTAGCATATGCTCAAATGCTCTACAGATTTGGAACCAAAACACTCATCACTTTCCAGGATCAAGCCCAATTATACTATAAAAGTGTAATGGATACAATAAGCGTTGTGCTCCCTTCGTGTATAACACAGCATAGCAGAGCCTCAAATCTCAAGGTCTTTAGGTGCTATAACAACAGCAACAGCAGCATCAGCATAAATTCAGTTGCTGCTGGGAAAAAAAAAAAAGAAAAAGAAAAAGAAACAGCTGGGTTTGATTTTAATCCGTTTTTTTTGCTTTTTCCAGCATATGCAATTTTAAAGAACGGACATCTGGAAACAGAGTGCAATAGCAAGGAAGATTATGTACTGATAGAGGTAGCCGATAGACAAGTAATTACTTGCTAGATGTTGAGTGTCAGGCTCAGTATGATTTGATAATAGTAGTTTCAAAAAAACCAAAAATGATTCCTAAACAAAGCTGGTCCTGTCAAAAGTATCTAAGATATTTGCTCATCTTCCATGGAAAGCATTCCTGGCATTTGAAAATCGGACAATAATCTAAAGATCTCTTGGAATGTATTTGCCATTAACGCAATGACAGAGTGCACTGAACAAAAACAGATGTAGCTCCAAAAGTGATCATAATTGAAATAACAGTTAAATCTGCAGTTCTCAGAGCTCTTCCAAGGAATTCTTACTAAGGGGGTTGCAAAGTCTTCAGTTATTTTAATAGTACTGTTAATATACTGGAAAATTTAGAAGATCAAATTCATCCAGTAAGATGGCTCAAAAATGAAGTGGCACCTGCTGCTACTAATCAGACTAAGAAAACTGGACTGCTTCTACAGTTACCCATTCCTGAGGGAGGAAGGGGGCTGATCAGCCAGCCGCGCAGCTTATGAAATGTATTTGCTCAATGCACAGAACAGAAATCATGAGTTTTACCCTGAAGTCTGGTAGCTCTTGGTGATAATTTATTTCAAAAATGGGAAATGCAGACTACAGAAAGCAAAGTGACGATTAACCACTGCATATGAACTATATGCTTTAATTATTCTGCATGAAGGAGTACATACCTGTGCCTAGTTGATCAAGATGATGGCAGAGGTGGACTTCCAAGAAAGAAAATTGCACCAACACACTAAGTGATGGCACAAACCACGGGGTAAAACAGGAGTCAACTCTGGTACAGGCTGCTAATGCTGTAGGAGTTACAAGCTGATCGCATGCACTTTGTGAGCCAGATTCACTTTCTGAGCTGTGGAAGGCAGATAACAAAGAGGTGGTTCAGCAGATGCAGGATTTTATCACTTTACAGTAGGACTTGAACATGTGCCATGCTGGTTTTCTGACATAGCCAATGTCATCATTCTGTTTCATAATTAACTGCTAATGTCAGTTTATGTATTTTTTTTCCCCAGCAGATTATGGTAGGCAGGACTGCAATCCAACAGTGCTTCTTGCATCACACAGTGAACTTCCAATTTACTGACTCAACATATGGCTCACTGAAATGAAGCATATTTACAGAAAATAAAAATGAAAGAAGTTTAACAAAGTATATAACCATTATTAGTGCTATGAAAATGATCTGAAAGTTAATCTGGCCAAGATAAGGTTTTTTTACATTTGATTTTAAGGAAACCTACTCACAGCCACATAACTATCTTTATGCTTAAGCCCTGCCCCTGTAAACTTTTTTTCCATTCCCCTTCTCATTCTACAGTCATCATTTAAAAAGAATCTCTGACTGTTACACGTTCATCCCAGAGCCTTTTACTAACACCTATTACTACATATTTACTATACATTTAAATGCCATCTCACTGATTTTTTTTTCCTTGTAGTGTTCCTGACCCCATGAATATTTCCAAGCATTATCTTTCATCCCCTTGAGAGAAACTAAAACTACATTACAATTCTATAGGTTGCTAAGACACCACCGAAGTACAAATAAACTTTCTAATTTAAGCCAAATCCATCCTTAATGTTTCTCATTCTCATTCCCTATGCAGTTTAGCACTACAGTTTTCATTTAAAAGCACAGACTTGATTTAAGACTTGAAAATAAAATAAACTGAACAAAGGATTAACTAAGGCCTGTTTATTATTTTTCCAGAAAATAATTAGCTTTTATAAAGCACCATGAATAGACTACCATTAACATTTTAAAGATATTTTAAATTCAGAGAGCTGTTTCCAAATCAACACGTGTTATGATTTTAGGACCAAATTCTTCATAATTCCTGTGTCTGCAACATTATACATAAATATGTAGGTACTCAAAATGCTCATCTGTAAATGGGTGGAAGCCCATGGGTACATTTATCAGTACTTATTTTGTGTTACAATAATTAGCTTGGATGGTTTTTAATATCATAAACGAGATTAAATACAGCATTAGATTTGTGTACGTAACATATGAAACAGTAAACTCAAATAAAGATAAGCTAGTTATCAAAGCATCATGACAGGACATAAAGAATGGACAAAATCACAGTATGCTTTGGGTTAGAAGGGACATAAAAGACCACCTCGATCCAAATCTCCTGCCCAAAGCCCCATCCAGCCTGGTCTAAAGATGGGGCACCCACAGCTTCTCTGGTGTGGATGTACTATAGTAGGAGCACTAATATCGTAGAGGTAAATCTGCTTGTGCAATCAAAATTTGTGCTTCAAATGATATAACAACAAAGAAAATCACACATTCTCATGGCTGTCCTAGAGTTATAAAATGCACTTTGGACAGCCCACCACTGTTCAGTTGGGGAACAAAGGAAATGTGTTGCATTTGACACAGCATAGTGTAGGAGGGGTGCAGCAAAAGTAGAGGAAATTCTAAATAAAACTGACCGGACTTTAATAACATCATTTTATTTTTATTATCTTTAAGTATCACAATTTTAAAAATGGAAAATAGCTCTGTTTGAAGTCATTAGATATTAAAAAGTATGATAATTTTACATCATGCAAAGCAGTTCAAAGTAACTATATGGCTACTGAGAACAATGACCTGCTATATTCCTGCTATTTTAAGAGTGGAATTTTAAAACCCAAACTGCCATTTGTGATGAAACCACAACATGGGAAAACATCCACTATGAAGAAGAAGAGGAGATTACACAAATGTATTAAACATTTTGTAGCATAATCCATTTAAACAGAGAACGATAAACTATTCTCAACCAAACTGGGAAGTGGCTTTAGTGTCTCATCAACCAAACAGAGCCCTAAATATAAGCCATTATGATTACAATTTGCTAGCTCTGCAAAATGGCAATACAATCTATAAAAACAATTCATTCCAGGATAATTTCCTTTTAATTCTCTATTTTAAGGATTTCCATGAATCATCATTTATGCCATAATCGATTCTTTCCATAGACACTATACTAAATCCCAAAGGGGATGGTAAATTATTTCACTTACGTTTTCAAACGTATTCATTCACTGAATAAACGTTCATGAATGTATATTTAACTCCATTCATTGAACAGTGAGTGGTCTACCATATTCTTAAAAATAAACATACACATATGTATTATGTCCTTAGTCACATAGCCCCTTGATTTTTATACTTCTAATTACTTCCTGATCAATCTCAGAAAGAGCTTGCATACCACAGTGTTTGCATCATGACATTGTTGCACATTCCCATATTCATTGTGGTGGATATTTCTTAGCCTGTCAGCTACTACTCAACTTTTCGGTTGGATTCACATCTTCTCACAAACCTTGTTTTCCTGTCACATGAGCCACATAAATTTCATATTTTATGACCGATGTTAGGAATCAGTAACGAAGTACTTAAAACACAAGGATCTGCTCTCTAGTATTAATAATTAGAATATCATAAAGATTAGAACAAAAAAGCCCTGCAGAATTTGAGGGAAAAATATTGTCATTGTGCAGCAGCTGTGTGCATATGGCAGCTGTTAGAGTCTGACCCAAAATTGAGGCTCAAACTAAAAAAATAAACTTCAGTGACGACTAAGCATTTTTATACTTCACCATTAATAGCAATTAAATTTGCTAATCAGTCATACCGCTATAGCACGTAATTAACATCAAATGTCCTTCTTTGCAAGTCTCTGATATCTATCACCATCTCCTAAACCATATTTCTCTTTACTGGACTTGGTCCTTTGAGGCTTAACTCTTCCATAAATTTATTCATTTGTTTAGATGTAACTTCATGTATTTCAGTGGTTGTGAATTCATGTCAGTGATGTGAAACTGGCATTATTGGCTCTACCTCCAAGAAAAAGATAGTGTGCCTCTAACACCACAGGTCAAAGTTTCATCTCTGAGAAACAACTGCTCTTTTCCTCACCCATAAAGTTACTCTGAGAAGGCTCACACAGACTTATCAAGATTACTTCTTACACATCAGTCCATCCTTAAGGAAGCTTGCAGCGCAGCCTTGTTTGAAGTTCATATATTGAGAGATTGAATTTCTGTCCGAAGCTGCTGCTGAAGCTGTGAATACAACCTTTTCATTTCTCTGACTGAAACTGAAGGCTTGCTTCACGCTTCCCTCAGGTTCCTGGCTTCCTAAAGCAGTTCATCCTGATCCATACGAATCCTTAGATTCCTAGTCAACTATTAGCATATATAGGTATTTATAATTATAATATGATTATAAATTCATCAGGCCACCAAAAGTACCCAAGCTAGTGACTCTGCTGTCTCTGTACATGTGCCTAAGGAGCTGGTAGTTCAAGGCACCTTCCCACAAGTTCTCTCTTCTGTTTATTGATGCCCAAATGCTTCAGTGGTACGCTGCATGCTTTTTGCTGCCTTCTTTCTTTCCTGCTTTCCCTATTCAGTGAGCTTCAGTGTTTGCTTCAGTTTAAATCCTGTTCTGTCAGATGTGGCTTCTGCTTTTGTTCTTTGTGTACACACGGAGTCTGGAGAACACAGAGCTTCTAGTGTCATTGCTGTGGACACAGAAATTGTCCTCCTGGGAGCCTTCTAGTACTTCAGGGTCATTCAGTATTTTTACCCCATTTTATCTCGAAACTCAAACAGCACTGAAGATATTCACTATCCTACAGTAGGCCTGCAGCCTCCCTGCTGAAAACTCCCCACTGAGTTTAGCCCTTATGGGCAGGTGAATTCATATTGTGCTCTAAAATGTTTCTGATGTTAATTACAGTCCAAACTGCTGTTGTAATTAAAAAAAAAATTAAAAAAATTGTATTTCATTTGAACCCAAGAACCTTTCTTAATAATTACTACTCATTAGCTTATCAGAGCTTCCTGAATGGAACATCACATAGGTGATAGCATGACGAACCCTATCTGAGCAGAAAACAATAAGCGTGATTACAGTGCCAAATGCCTTGGTGAAAAAAATCTTCTAAATTTCACTACTTAATTTTCAGTTCCCACTGAGTTCAAATTTCTGTGGTGTTAAGCTGACCAGGAAGGCAATTCTGCCAAGGTCCCACATTCAGAGGAATTAACCTTGTCTAAAACACTTAACTTCTCAATGATGAAAATGCATTCTTTCACAATTAACATCAAGAAATCATTTCCAACCTGATACTATTAATGGAAACCAGATGTTTTATTTTCTTCATCGATTCTGTTAGCCGTATTTGTATTTCTTGATTTCTCTGCATTCTGTAGCTTTACATACAGGTACATGAACACAACACATGCACTCAAGCACGTGTCCATACACAGACAACAGCAACTGGCAAATACAAATGATTCAGCAGGGTTTTCCACTCTAACTACCCACGTTAAGAAGGTCTTTGACAGCAATTCCACTGCCTTTTATGAAGGACCTTATACTCATTTCTTCTAAGTTTACTTATTAATCAAAACGGAATGAATGCAAACAGTGAATTTCTGTCACTGTATGTCTACAAAACCACCAGCTGTAAACATAATGAAATATTGATCCTCAAAGTTTTAGAACTCGGATTAAAATTTTTTTCTGTTGGCACAGCAAGCAAGCTGTGTAAATATAAATGTGCTACTCTTGAAGTACCATAATTTTGTTTCAAAAATATATTTAATAGAAACGTGACTTGTCTCAGTCATTGGTCTGCACTGAGGACATTAACATTTACATACTGTGGTGTGCATAAGATTTCTTCCCACATACGGTGGGAAGAAGAATGATCACTACTGTGTTACACAGTGGACTGTGGCTCAGTCTCCTTCTGTTAATTACCCAATTTAATGAACCTGTGCAGCTAAGGGGTTTCAGGACACAGCCTGTTTTTTTTTTCTTCCCTTTTCAGTAACAATGGCATTCAGAAAATTGTAGTACTTTCATACTGTTAATAAATCTAAGAGAGAGTTCTTTTAGCACATACTCCTCACCTTGTGTGAAGGCAAACTACGGTTTGAAACTCCTTTAAGACTCGCTCCTCTTACCATATATGAAAACAGTATCTTATTTCCTAAGCCTCTTTAAAAAGATCTCCTAAGAATGCAGCATTAGATTTCTGTTTTTCTTTTAAATTTGCCTCCTTTAAAATTACCTTTGGTCATCTGCCACGTTCTGATTGCTGTTCAGGACGATCCTCCAAAGATCGGAGGCTACGAGCTCCTTCTGGTCGTTCACAAGGCTGATGTTGGGCAGCTGCAGTTCACAGACTTTGCTTTCCGATAGACTGAATTCCCGGAATGCAACAAATGATTTCTGAAGCTCATCCCAGTACTCCAAGCTGCAGGGAATCTGTGATAAAAAGGAGATGTGGTAATTACTTTATACTTCATCGCAAATATAATAATGGGAGTTACAATTCACACCACAAATGGAAAGCTAACTAAAAAAAATAGGAATTCCACATGGGAAACCAGAATTGTAGCTGATACTCGGATTCTGTGCTGCATTGACTAAAAATGATTTTCAAATTTAATTGCAGTAAAACAGGTCAATCTTTCTCTTACACAAATAGCTATTTGCTCCATACTATCCAAGAACAACAAAGATAATGCAGTAAATCATTATTTGTATTAGGCAATCAAAAAATCAATCAGATATCACGACAGTGCACTACCCAAGCTCACTTTAATTATCATTAAAGATCACTTTTTGTTTTAATTACCTCTTTTGTTTTATTGCATTAAAAATACTAACTTGTTAATTACTCATTTAATCACTGATATATTAAAATGACTAACGAGGCAGAGGAAAAATAACGATGGGCAGTGTGATGCCATGTGGAAGGTCAGCACATGAATAAAAATCCTGTGACAAATCACAGTGTATTTGTAATCCCATCACCTTCTCTGTCATGGAATATGGAATTTAGCTGACTCTTGAAAAGTCAAGCCCAGCAAATACACAGCAGATTTAATTTAATCACATTCCTTATTTTAAGTCTGTAAATAACCCAGACTTGATTACTCCTGGATGCTTCACCGAACAGGAGGGAATGTCACTAGAGACATTTCTAAGCATAATAGGACAAAAAGATAATAAAAACACAGATTTTAAAGGTGTCTTACACATTTTTTTTCCTTCCCTTTGGTAATATAATGAAAATGAATAAGAACATGAGTTTAAAATAAGAGCGAACTCAGTGCAACAGGAAGACTTTACAATTAAGATACAAAAACCGAGTTACAACTAAGAAATAAGGGTCAAGTTGTCTGAAAACAAATAGTAAAAAAAAAAAAAAAGAAAAAGCATATGTATTCATATGTATATGCTCTAATGTTTTCTTTTAATATCTTTGTATGTGTTTATATAGATGCACAAAAGTAACCTGGAAAACAGTAGGAATGCGTCAGAGATTTCAGTAAATCTAAACACAGCCACAAAATAAGCCTCCATGAATTTTTTTTCTTGTTACTCAGTAAGGACTATAATGCATAAAGAGGTGACAGCAGGCTGATTAATTAATGGCAATGAAGGTTAAGGAGGAAAATTCAGGGAGCTCAGTGGTTCAAGCTGGAGAGGGCAAAGGAACATAAATAATCTCCTTCAAAGAGTCTTGCAAGAATTAACGTGTGGAACCACAAAGCTTGAAACATGGATTTTTACTGCATCTGTCAAGTCACAGCGATACCTGATGATGGAAAAAAGCAACCGCAGTCACTGGTGGTTTTTTTAGGTCAGGAATAAAAAAAATAAATCTGGTAACTGCTACAAAGCTCTGATGCCACTATGTAAATAGGGTACTGTAGCAATGTCCAATAGGAATGCTGACATGATTTCAAAGACCAGAGTCTGAGAAAAGGGGATTGATTATGCATATGACAGCAACATTTCCTTTATAAGCTGCACCTCCAGCTGAAAATCATGAATAGCAGGAAATAGTGTCAGTGGGAAATTATGAGGCAGCAGGACAATAAAGCAAATGCCACCCTGAGAAATATCAGGTGAGATATTTCCAAAAGAGTGGGACAAATGTCAATATGACACCTGTGGGGTCTCATCTGGACTAGGGAATGCATTCCAAACTATTCATGTTAAAAGTGTTAATACATTGGCACCTGTGCAGAATCAGCCATCAATTCAAATGGTGCAGTCACCATCCCCAGAGGTGTTAAAGAAATGTGTAGATGTGGCACTGAGAGGCATGTCTTAGTGGGCATAGGTTGATGGTTGGAATAGGTGATCTTAGTTGTTTTTTCCAACCTTAATGATTCTATGAAGGGAAATACCATTGCTCTCCAGACACTTCAGGAGCTAAACACTTCATAGAGGAACAAGTCTAGAGAAACTGGGGGTCAAAACAGTTGCCCTACCAATAAAGAATAAGACTAGGAATGGAGCAGAAGAGAAAAAAAAGAGGTCTGAGGACAGCCTTTTTGTTCATCACAGCTGCTTTTAAAGACTTGATTTCCTAATAAGACGGAAGCAGCGACCAGCACTATCTGCACTGGGACAGGACTGAGCTTGATGATCCAGAAAACATCTTTATTGGTTCTATGCTGCCAACTCTGCAATCATACTGTGCACAGTAAGTGTTATCAAACATTAAATTATTATGTTTGTAGCCATATTTCAAAGTCACGTTACATTTATTCTTCTTACACTTAAATTCTCTATAGAGTTTAATTGTTGTCTTAATTTAGCACATTTCAAAACTTCTGGGTGTTGAATGTTTTTTAGGCTTTAATGCCTGTGGACAAATGAAAAAACCTGCAACACCACAGTAATATTCCTATCCTTCAGTGAGGTCTTGGAATTGTATGATTATGAAAGGATCTGTATAATTTCTAACAAAAGGTTGGAGCCTTTCATGGTAGCACAGTGCTTCGGAAAATACAACATCGATTCAAGCAGCAGTATTTATTTCTGTTTAGTTTTAAATGTCCATCTTTAAAATGACCTTGCGTGGTCATTTGAATACTTGGTTTGGCCTTGTGCTTTCTGTTGCCTATCAACACCTAAGCTGTCTTGTCAAGGCTATTAAGTAACACGCGCAACAAAAGTCTTGAAAAGCCATCCTATTATTTACAATATTTCTTTCTTTCAGATCACATCTCACAACAAAGTATTTCTTCCAACGTGCAAGGAAAATAACCTCTCTCTAATGACAACCTCAGAAAACTGGAACAGGATGGCAAGTAGTAGGCATTTTAAAAGAGGCTAAGCAAGGCGATAAATTCTGCTCCCGCTACGATTAATGAGCTGGAAGAAGTTGTTAAAAAGCACAATAAAGGAATTTCACAAGTTGCACTACAGTATGAAAAACTGTTAGTAGGGTGAGAGGAAAGTAAAATAGAGATTGAAAATAAAGGCAGAATGGAAGCTGGAAAAAAGCCCAACCAAACAGATTTCGTATATGATGCTTTAAAAAAAAAAATGCTGTTACTCAGTAGGTGGTGGAAATAGAGAACCTTATCTTGAGGAAAAGATGGCAAAGTAAAATGATGAAAATAACTATTATGGCATAAAGAAGTAACAACTCATCTTCAGGCTCCAGTATAAGCTACCACAGTGCATTTGTTTTCAGGAACTTCATGGTAACCGCCTAAGTGAATTCTGAAGAATTTGGAATGGCACATTAATTACCATGGGACTCAGCTGTATGAGCAGCCAGATAGAACAATGTATCATCTACCAATTAAAGCAGGCTGGTAGGCATGCAGAAAAGATTATTCCTGTTTACTTTTGCTCAGGAAAATTTTCTTAACTGTTTCAACACGTCAAAAAAATCTAACAGACAAGATATAGTGCATTTCTAGATATCATCTATACAGTGGAAGTAAAAAGTCAAAGGACTCTTTAAGAGATTACCTATACAAAATACGGCTCATGCTTTGGTACTATCCAAACTGTAAATTTTCTAGTTTTAAGCTTTCAAAAGACTTTGTTGACTTAGAATCTTTGATTCCTACATATCTAGCTTTATTTGTGCTAGGGGTTCATTCCTAATGCCTGATCTGGATAAATTTAAGGAAAGATGGTAGCTCTGAGCAATCTTAGTTGCCAAAAATAATAGTTGTGAAAGCCTGGAAATGGGCTACAACTCCAAAACTGAGTCATAGGCAGTGGGAATAAATGAATTAGCTACAACAAAAAATTCCCATACGTAGAATTAAATACCGTACTTCTACCTTACAGTATTTGAATAAAACCCAAGCTATAATTTGGATAATTATTACCTCTCAGCAAATGAGACCACTTGTGCTACCTCTCCAAAATGAAACACTGAAGAAACACATCCAACAACAAAAACTTAGCAAAACAAGAAGCACTTCAAGAGACAGTACACCATAGCTTTTTGTATTCTTCCTTAGCTCTCAAAAAAATTTCATTACAATGGCTCCATTCACAGGTAAAATGCAAAAAGAGCAATTAATGAACAGCATATATCACATATATGCATATAGAACTATTTAACTCTGGTCTGGGGTTTAACCAGAAATCTTCAAGATGAGTTTTGAAAGAAAAGCAAATACTACTTCACACTCATTTAAAGGAGTGTGGAGGGTACAATATCAGTTAAATGCTTTTTTCAGTAGCATTAGTAACAGTGAACAGAAGCAGAAGTGAAAAAGGTACATGAATCAGCCTCAACTCTATAGTTGAGAGAAAGAGATTTAAAACAAAACACTTAGAAAATTTGAAGGTTTCTCCCTTTTCTTGTTACCTGTGGGCTACAGACAGGGGAGATTGTGGGACACTGTCTGGATTAAAAATGAAAATGGTTTATTAATAATTGTGATAGGAAGGAAAGCAGCTGTGTTTGAATGACAGTTCCAGTTCTGTCCCCTGCAAGGACAGAACACAAAGAAACAGTTTTGCTGAAATAGTTGCCTTGGAGCAGAAATCTTTAGGCTTAATGTCATTTCCTACTCTCTGTGAATCTCTCATTTCAATTTATTTTAAGAAAAAGTCTTCATTCTTATTACGCCAGCACAAACATTACTAATATCACCACTGTGAACATGTATGAGTTCTCTGCTTGATTTGAAGTTTTGATCACATACATTTTGCAAACAAACAAACAAACAAACAAAAAAAAAAACAATAGAAAAAGTAACCCAACCCCAATTCCCCCCTCTGAAAAAGAAAATCAAAAAACAAGAAAACACCATAAAATCAAGCAAGAAAAAGAAAAAGAAACTTGAAAACCCCTTTTAAAACCCGCATCATTCAACTCATTTCCTGAATGCCTGTTAATCTATCAGCAAGACATTATTGATAACCAACATAAATATTCCAACTTATGCACTACAATGTGACAGACCATGTTTTTTTTATTTCATCATGCATTATATCACACATTATGTGTTCCAGAATAATTTAATTCCTATCTCAAAAGTGAAGGTTGGAAACTGCTGCAGAATCTGTTAACACCATGTTACTTATTAATCTTTTCATCCATGTGTTGTACACCCCATTGACCACATGGGTATTCTGTATCTCTACATAAAATTTTGTGCAAAAAGAAGATAGAATGGAAAAGAAAGGATTGTTGATCCATATGTGCTTTTAAGAGGCTTTTATGATGACAACACAATTCTAGACCTCCCTGTGACCTGATGTTATCCTTCCAGTTTTAGACTGTGTAGCTAATTTGGACTTTAAAAGCTTTGGGTGAACACTACTTTCTACTGGATTATTTCTATAGCTGAACTCTGCAGCTGAGCAAAGGGCCACTGCCACACTTGTATAAGCTTCCAGGTTACCATAAATGACCACATCTATTACTCACCGTACATATTGCCCCGATACTGACAGATCTCAGAGACAAGCATCATTGCTGTTTAGGACAGAAGTAATTTAAATATCTAAATTGCTTAGCAAATCACATCTTTTTCACAAATTTTGTTTGTTTGTTTGTTTGTCTAGGAAAAACCTACAGCCTTCTGCATAGTTCTGTGAGGTTAATGAATTAAGAGGATATAAAAGTTTTGTTGTGTTATTACTTAAATACTAAACAATATAATCCTTTAAATCAGTATTAAAATACATCAGAAAAAACGAAATCAATATTAAATTTTTAAATATATACTTGCAGATCTCTAAAGAGAAAGGTATCAGTGGTTTGATTACAAGAGAATTTGCTCAAGGCAATTTTTGGTGATGTGTCCTTTTTGTTTTTGTTTTGTTTTAGTTTTTGCTAGAAAATAAGAGATCTGCAGAATAAATGCTTATTTCTTGACTTTCAGTCCCTCAGATGGTGGGTGTTTCCTCTAGGAAATGAAGTTATTCTTGTTCCAGAAACAACTACTGTACAAGAAAACTGAAGACAGGAAGCATGTGTGTGTTTTATCTTCTCAGAGTAGGGCCACCTAAGTGAACAAGAGGCAGAATACAATACAAACTTGTACTTTGTGTCAGACGCCAACCCATGCTGAGATTATAACTTGAGCTTCCTGAGTAGGAATAAACTGATTGCGCTGTAAAAAAGCTATCCTGTTTTTAGGATATTTTCCTGTTCCAAGGCAAACTGCCCTAAAAACACAGTTCAGCCTTCAGGTGAACAGAAGCAGCAGCAGTAGAAAATAAAAGGCTTTATCCAGAGTTTTACACAGGGAAAATTCTTGGTTATGACCACATAGAACTTAACTATTAAGTTTGATTTCAAATTACAAGTTACATAAATACAGAAAAAAAAAAAAACAAAAACAAAAACCAACACCTGCAGAAAAATATATAATGTATAAAACATGCTCAAAAGAGATTATACTAAATAGAAAAAAGTAACAATATTTATTTCTACAATATTAAACATTAAATGTTATTCTGCACGATATTAAATAGAACAACAGCTCCTTAATATGCCCATTTGCACTACACACCCAATCCAATCTGAGCACCTTGCTCTGCTGTGGGATCCTTCAACATTCACAAGGCCCTTTATCTTCTCCTGTGACTGACTGAGAAATCACACTCCCAGATGCAGAACACTTCTGTAGCCTTAGGGCTGTCACTGTCTCCTGTCAGTGTAGAAAACCTCTCCTGGCACAGCCAGAAACTACCACTTTTCCCTTCCCATGAAAACCCAAATTAAAAAAAACAATGTGGTTTACAGTGAGGTAACTGGTACTACTACTAGTTTTGGTACTAGCAGTAAACACATTTTAACAACACAAAATATTTTCTGTCCCCCCCGCCACAATCCCTTCCTTTTGGTTAGGATTTTCTACTACTTTAACATTGCTTTTTCCCTTTAAACACCCCCTATCTTTTGGGCTGCAACAGTTATTCCACCGTGGAACAATCTCAATTTTCAGCAGTCAGTAATAATCAGATTCCACAAATGACAACATTTAAAAACAAAACTAGCAATGTAACATTTCTTCACGGAGTTTGCTTTATTTCTTTTTGAGGTGTTGCAGCTTTAGGACTGATTTTGTTAAACTACACTCCATTTTAAATATTTGCTACAAAAAGGAATATCTGCCCAATTTCATTTTTTTTTCCTGTGCATGTCGAGGCTTTGGCAGAATAATGAAAATAACCACTTATTTTGTTTACTGAGTAATGACGTACACCTCAGCTCTTTCAGCTTCATTTAACAAATTTATCAATGGCACTATTTAATTTTAACGTACTTATTTAATTTTGCTTACATTTATATTTGTACTGCAGCTTATGAAGTAAATTAAATACTGAACTAGAATAAAGAGATGTGAAAGCAAAGTCATATCTTCCAAGAGAAATTGCTCTTTAGAAACACATAGCTGCCTTTTAGCTGACTTTGGAAAAAAAAGCTTCTATACATCTTCAACTAATAGAAGCTATAAAAAACCCTTTGTAATATTGGAACCAGTTGAGAAACCACAAGCATTCAAATGCAGGAAATCATGATTTTATAACATTTTAATGTGATCTACTCTTGGGAAACAAAGTTAACCAAGCCCTATTTCTGTACAGGAAATATTCCACTGTACAGTTGTAATACATTGTGGTGAGGGGTACAGCTGCAAATTTTTCACCTGTAATGCCCCACTGGTATTGTGGCTTACTGAATTGCATCAAGATTGCCTTCCTGTCCGGAAAGCCCTCTAAGTACAAACAAGACTCTAAGCCCAGGTTTTATTTTCCCTTGGTATCAGAATATGGTAATTTAAGAGCCCTGAGAAATGCTTTTTAACCTTTTAGAAGAAATATGTAGCATTCTTTTATTAGGAACTCTGTTCTTTGCCTTTTTAAAACAACATGTGACCAACTTATCTTATCAATTTATCAGGCTAGCAGGTTCAGAACGAATGCAGGTGTGTATAGTAATGTAATCTGTCACAGATACTGACTTTTTCATTACAGAAAAATTACTCTAAACACACTAACGGCTTTTGTTAAGAGAGTGGAGAGCAGTGCTACGCTATAATTGAGAAGAGTTTCACAGGATTTTTTTAAACAAGAAAATGTACGTACTCTTATAAGTTTCAAATCCCTTTTTTTCTAGTAGGTGTCATTCATCTCAACACTGAGTTCATACAAAGATCGCTCACTTTTCCAAAAGCAAAAGCAACAGCATTTCACTTAATCTCCTGAGACCTTGGTTATTTTCTTAATTTATTGTTGCAAATATTGATAAACAAGTTTATACTGATAGGAGATCTTACATCAAAGACTTAGCTACTTCTTGCACTGTTTTTTATTCTCTTTCCCTGACATAAGAACAATCCTTCACATTTTATTTAAGGCTTTCATTTTCTGGGTTTCAGTATTTGTTAACAATGTAAGCACTATACTGTTGAAATGCAGTCACTTCTGGGACTGAGGGTAGCAACCTATTAATACATGAAGCACTGTGTAATTTTAAGTAAATGGGATATTTTGACCACATATTCTCACCACAGTGAAGCCTGACTCCTACAAAAAGTGCCACAAAATCACCGTACAGCAGAAAGGACGTCGGTTTGCAAAATTTCATAAATCAGACTTACAAACTCTGAAAAGTACAAAACACAATGAGAGTGTAAATCTGTCATTAGGATAATCTGATGGTTTCGTCAGTCTTCTGGCACCCAACAGAATTTTCACTAGCTCAATAACCCCAAAGGGTAAATTTCAGTGTGATGCACAAGCAAATTATGCACAACTTCCATTAACATTCCCAACAAGTTACGCTTAACTCCCTGCAGACTGCGCCGAAACCACAGTCCAAGCAATACAGTCCCATCTTGATGCAGCGAACACTAAGATCACACAGCAAAATAATTAAGATTATACACACAGAATACAGTAACAAAATAGTAAAGTCTGAGCTAATCCTACTCCCAGGCAAGGAAATTCACAAATAATGTTTAAAGCTGGAATTCCTAAAGAGAACAGGCTCTGTTTCAACATCTGCTTAAGACTCAATGTACAACACTGCAACTTCTTTAGCCCCTACTTCCTCCCTGGAAAGAAAATGAAGACAATGTATATCATTAATAGCCAGAGTCTTATTGTTCAAAAACATCCAAAAATGTGCAGAATTTTGCCAGTATCACAATACTTACACGCAGATCGTCTGAAGGGCAATTGGTTCAGGCTAAAAGCCAGTCTTCAGCCCTCTTAAATAAAGTGGATGTTTACATAATGACCTGCATTCATTTTGGTACGCGTGTATGTGTATAAACATCGAGTTAAGTGATGGGAAAAGAATTTCCTACATTATAATGAAAGGCAAGTTCTACTTCATGGTCAGATATGCTCAATAATTCTACTGCATTATTTTGTTTGCTGCAATTCTTCACATAGTAGCGATATCAGAAAAACACTCTACGCTAATACAGTCATTTCAAATAATACCGAAATGCAGAATTAATGTGGAATGTTTTAAAAAGCAGAATCTCAGATGAAGTACTGCAGTGACTTCCAAGCAGCTCCCAACAGTCAGACAAACTATTTCACCACTCATTTTAAGAGTTGATTGTTTAAAGATGATACAACTGCATGACAGTAGATACAAAAATTTGCAACCATGTACATCGATAAGCACGGCTGAACTTTACAACTTCTGCAGTAACAGTGCGAACTTCAGTCACTAATCTGTCACACACAAATTATCTGGATTTCTAAAATAGACGCTGCTTTGGAAATGTAAGAAATGGATCAAAGATAAATAAAAGTTGTGGTTTTCCAAAAAGCTCCTTTCCCAGATACTCAAATGCCCAGCTGAATATTGTAGCCCCAACAGGGAATGTAATGCAAAAGGAAGCAGAGCCAGCCAAAAATGAGGTATTCTCTGTCAAAAGGGAAAATGAATGTCTTTGACGTTGATCATAATTCTTTTCCTGTTGACTGTCATGTCAAATCTTTCCTGGAATAATGACTTACAGTAGGTCTAATGTCAGTCATTCTTAAGCCCTTGCTTCCTTAAGCCACTGTTTAAACAACCACGAGGTGTTAGAAAATGACTGTTTATTGGCTGACAATGCTGAAAAAATCAGGCTCCAGACCATAGAGTTTGCAAATGTTTTACTTACATACCGTAAGTGTGTAATGCAGAGCAACAGGCAATTTTTTGAATCCTCACCATTCAAAGGTGGAAATATTTTATGTTCTCTTCACTATCCTAGCAAAAACTCCAAGTGAATTGTACCAGAGACGGTTTATTTATCTGGTCCTCCTTTATTAAATTTCAGTTAAGCCCTCTCAACAATACTCACTTCCCTACTTTCCTCCTGTAGGCCATTAGATCCCGTTAATGCAATCACCGTTTTACTAAATCAGGAGTAAATGCTCTGTTTATTAGGACACTATATAAAGAAGAAAGGCCAAATAAGGAACCTTTTTACCTGCTTTTATAAGGCTGATTATAGCACTGCATGCACTTGCATGCAACAGGAATCCTGGTAGGTACAAATATAAAAGCCTGGCATATTTATAGCTCGGTTGATATTTTGACTTCATGTGGAGAAAAGAACAAACACCATAGATTATCTTCCTTTTATTTTGTGATTCAGCAATTGAGGAAAAGCAATTCAGGAGAAAGAATTTTAAGTCAGTACTGGTGATGCAGCTTAAATAAATCAGAGAGCTCAGAATTCAGAATATTACACATGATGTGATCGCTTCCATGAGATGAATCTATTCTTCTCCACGTGGCCACTTGTGTAAATGCTACTGTCACAATACAGAGCTTTGTTTGAGCTATGGGACAGTGTCAGCAATATTGTTTACTGGGAAGATAACTCTACTACAACGAAATGAAAAATACTGAACATCTCTGTAAAACTTCACTAGCTAGAAGAGTCCCCCAGCTGTAGAGGAAATAATTTGTGTGTCTTGTTCACCTGCTTGCAAAGAAAAGCCAAATACTGCCTTGTTAGCAGACAAATTGCTTTCTTATCTTGGTGAACCCAACCAACTTCAATTTTTGCTCCCTCTCCTGTTAACGCAAACTTGTCAAGGGTGTTTCTGGTAGAGACAAATGATAGAAAAAAATTGCTTAGTGGAAATCAGAGTAGATTATTATTAATGTATTGTACAGTAAGAACTCCTCTTCAGCTTTCTGAGTAAACGTAACCTACTTGAAGGCAAAGACAAAACTAAATCTGAGATTCTCAGTAGGTAGATTCTCTGTGGGTAGATACTGGAAGACTTTGGAAAACCAGAAGCACAGTGGAAGCATATGAGCCTCAAAGAACAAACATCCATCACCACTTTCTTTGAGCATAAAGCCCTAACAGTAGCTAACTCCATATTCTATCTCTACAATTCAAAAATCACTACTGAAACACTAGCAGAATTTTGTCCCGGAACTCCCTCCTTCAAATAGTAAAAAAAAAAAACAAACCCTAAACGCAAAGAAATGAAGAAGGTAACTTTCCTCAGCTGTTGCAACCTAGTGGATTCAAGGAACTGTACAGGTGTGGTTGAATTTAGCACTAAATCACATCCCGGAAATGCACATTAGAATTCCTTGGTATGATGAAGAATACAGTCCTCTTTCATTATCCTTTATGTTCTGTGACTGTGGTATTACCTGCATGATAGGTATAACCCTAAACTATCCTCTGGAACTAGAAATGTTCATTTCTTCTGCACTTCAAATTTATTTCTAAAGGGTATTCTGCCTGGTAGCTATTACTGTGTCCAGTCTTCAGTGAAAAACATTTTATGGACTAGATGAGCAAGACTGAAAATAATCACCATCAGTAGATTCCAACTTTCAGTGCTACAGAAGAAAGTGACAGTGCAAATAAAAGAACTGCTGCCCTATAACAGTGAGCTGGTTGCCTTACAAATAATTCAAATATTTTGAATTAAAGTGGGAAACTGAAGTACACTGTAATTAAGCCTTCACATATGAATAACTTGCTGAGCCAGATGTATAAATATATGCATAATTCCAAAGAATATTTTACTAGAGAAATTCTACACAGGCTAATATCCTAAAAAATATCCACTTTTAAAGTGATTTATCTTCAATTGATTTATCTTCAATCATCAGACTTCCTCCAACCATCAATCTATTTGAAGGTTTTAAAAATCTCTTCTGTTACAACTGAGAATATCTCAGAGGTCATTCCTTTTGACATAGAATCATAGAATCATAGAATTGCTCAGATTGGAAAAGACCTTAAAGATCATCCAGTCCAACCAGGAACAATCTTCAATATTTTAAAGTACTGGTATTTCGACGACTTCCCTTCATTGTGCTTATTACCTTGTGAATTCATCCTGTGAAATTTTTCCAAATTGGTCTTTGCTGCTGATCTGTGAATATGATTCCCACATCAACACTATTGTATCCCTTGCCCTTTCTGATTTGTGCAATAAAGGATTACCCTGGCTCAAGTAACGTTAGATGGAGTCAGCATGAGGATTAACTTCACTCCTAACAAATTTGTGCTGTCCTAAGTGAAATTACCAGTGCAAAATGCTTTTTCTTCTCCATAGCTTTAAAAATATTCTTAGCAATGGTCAAGATCAAAATGGTATGCCTCTACCAATATCTAAGAGTCCTGCTGCTTGACAGCCTTTTCTGTAGATCTCCATTACACAAATAGTACATTAGTGGTGGTTTAGAGATAGTATGTATCACATTAATTGCATAAGACACAGCCTATTTGTTTTTTCTTCTTATGAGAACATGAAACTGCTTCTCTTGTGTATACTTCTTTGTCCCACATTGACCTTTACTTAGATGTTTAGCTATTTCTAGAGCTTTCTGAGCACAAATAAAAAAATTCTCAAATATTGGATAATGAGCAACTATCAGCAGAATTAAAACAGAAGCTGATGTAACAGTCAAGAGTTAATAGTTTTAATCAAAGAACTAGACAGACTAAAATAATAAAATAATATTTCTTTTTCAGAGAGAAAGAATACTCTGCATCCATCTTTCACACCTCTTTCTTGATACAGAGCTCAATATTAACTTCTTTCAGTTAGCTATACAAGCAACCAAACACTTGTAAGCCCAGCAGTAAACTGAATTTTGCTTCACTTCATTGATTTATTTTCTTCTTTAGTAAGAAGTTAGAAATTGATGCGTTGTTTAATCTGACTCTCATTTACTACCTAAGCATAGTCTTGAGAAGTTATATCCAGAAAATACCTTGGCAAAGGGAGTAGGAAGAAATACAATAAGGATACGTCAAATCAAACTTCTGCTCCTGCAAAGATTCCTCTAAAAACAGCATGTGACATTTCTTCATACTGATTTAGATACTTCTACCTTATTTATTATTTTTAATTACTACCCATTCAGTGATAGTTTTTGTCATAATGTTTTATAAGATACTAAACTGCAAAACTAGAATGGTTCTTGTATGCCTTCTCTGGTACAGACTATATCTTCAATCTGAAATCATCATAACTTAGTAATCACTTTATTTTGGTAGGATGCTTAAAGAGTTTCTTCTGTTTCTTCTTTTGGAATTGCGTTGACCCACTCTACCAAAGAATAACCAAGTACAAGAGAAACTCCTGCTCTCCAGATATAAAAGCATTAGAAGTGATGCCAGATAACGGTTGAACTATCTGAGAATTAGGCTAAAACCATTAAAAAAGGTTCAGCAGGGAAACTTAAAGGGCTTCATTAAATAGTAGCTATCTGAAAGAATGGTACATCACACAGAGCCAAAGAACATTTGTAGCACATGAAAACAGGACAGTGAGGGATTAGAAATTAAATGGAAAGGGGTTGCAATGTCTGGTAAACAGGAAGAAGTTCAAATCCTCTCAATCTCAGAAAATAAATACAATCCTGATGCAGTTTCTTGCAAGTGCATCTGGGATTCCTTCTCTCTGCCTTCACATGAAAAGATCCAACTATTTGAAATCTCTAAAGAGAATGCAACATGCTACTCTGTGGCAGAAACACACATTCTTTCTCTTCCTTCTACAAACAAAAGCAACAAAGTTGGGATTGTAAGCAATAATAGAAATTTGGTGAGTGAAACTGCTTACTCTTGCAACAACATGAGTAAAAGCATAAGAAAATAAGCTCACGGGGCAATCTAGAAGTTGCAGTAAGGTACAGTTTTATAGAAACAATATTGTTCGTTCCAACTCCTATAATCTGAAGCTGGTGGCTTATCCCTTTCTTCACAGCAGATGACATGCAGCTTCAACATTAAAAAAAATTCTCTTTATGATGAAGTTTTTTAAGTTCCAAGAATTGAAAGAATAGTTACAGAGACAGAGAGACTTCTAAAATCTATTCATGACTTAAAAGCCTTGCCAAAAGAAGTACAGCAAAGACAGAAAGCTAGAGACAACACGCCTACAAAAATGCACCTTTGCCAGGATTTATGTGAAGCAAAGGATTTAGGGAGACTGGAAACACACCTGGTGACATTATGGGTCCTTGCAGCATTTGAACATAAACACAATCTTGGGGAAGTTTTTAAAATATATTTTTAATATACTTTGATATCATTATTGTTTTTAAATTTAGTTTCTTTATCAAAAAAGCTGAAGTATTTGGTTTGCAGATGTTCCACTACTGTTTCATGTCAAGAGGTATATGAAAGCATATATTTTTCCTGTTTATATTTTGTGAATTTTCCACACACAATAAATATGCTGTATATATATATAAAAAAAGAGATATATTCATCCAGGGAAAAAAGAGCTGATGAAAAACCTCCTGATTCATTTAAATCATCACCATAAGTTTGAGATGTGTATTCAGTAGATGGAGTTTACTTACGGAATTCGAAAATTCATTCTATTACTTATTTCCCCATCTATTCTTTTTTAATAAAAAGTGTATCCTGTACATGTTTTAAGAGGCCGTTTATTGACCTTGTGCAGAGCTGTTCTATGTGTGTTTGCCATTTCTGAAAATGTGATAAATCACCAAGCAACAGTTACTGCCATCATTAATAGCCCACCACCAAAATGTAGGCATTGCTACACTCCATCTACGCAGGAGCACTGTTTTTGAGTAGACGTGTTAGTCAAGATCACAGACGTGACACTGTGCTGTAACTTGGCTGATACCTTTAATCGCTTTCCTTGTAATTGAAAACCCAAGGCGTTCAGACTCCATTATATTTAATTCATCATAAAATGGACAGATCTTAAGAATAGAGTCTGCCCAGTAAAAAGCACAATGGAGGGAAGCTACATAGGGATGCTTGACAAAAAACTTAAAATAGTGGTGGAAACAGTTCACTGTAGTTCATGTACAGGATTAAATGCAACGTTGAAAAATTATGTGAAGACCAGTAGAAGTTTATTCAATCCAAATTGGCAGCAGAGCACTGTGTGAGACAATTATAGAAGAAAGGACAGAAGACTGCAACTATGTTCTTTTCACTCAGCACAAAGAGGCTAAATGTGACTGCTACTCTTAAGTCTACTCATATGTATAGTGGAATCCCCATCGATGCCCATTTGAAGATCTGATACTTTCCTTGTACAGGGACACATTACAAATCACATACACTATGCTTATGATATCTGTAATCTATAACAGGAGCATAAAGCAATTACACCAAAAACTTGGTGTGCTACACTGAAAATACCATCCTGAAATAAGGTAAATTGCTGGCTTTCATAGCAATGTAATAGGGTCACCAAGAAAGCATACAATAACAATTTTGATCTTTGATTCAAACCTCATGCCAAGTAGAGCTGATCTTTACTTCCATTGAGTTTTAATTTCCATATAACTGAAAGGACATACGGCTGTCTAGAGGGCAAAGAAATTGGCAGGACACATACATGATCTCACTAGCACTGTGTGCACTGTAACAACATAATACCATTTATCTGAGGAAGATAATACTTCTTATCCATAACTCAAAGCATATTGGTGCATAATTCAATTTTAAATGCAATTTTGGAAGTCATAGCAACAATAAAATATAATTCAACATTTCTGAACAAATAGGAGGAATTGGGAGATACTGAATTTCCTCGACTCACAACACCATTCTGACCAACAAGCAGATTCAATTGAAAAAAATAAAAAAAAGATATCCAATTTGGAATACAAGACAACAGACAGTGTAATAACTATTTTGGAAAGCAAAAATTCTCAGAGCTAAGGATGAGGCCTATCTTTGAGTCACAGAATTGGCAGTTTGCAGTACTCATCTCTCCTTTGTAGGGTATTTCCATGATCTCACAAGTCAAATGGGTCTGCCCAATTCAACCCTCTCAAAGCAAAACATGAGTAATTAGATCCTTTCTCTGACTTTTGAGTATCTTCTTAGAAGAAGTACAGCCACCCACGATCAGAGAAAGAAGAGAATGGCAGTACTAGAGATCTTAGGTCAATGATTCCATGCATCTTGGCAATTTCAGACGAAGCCTGCCTTTGCATATGTTTCACTTTCAAATTAAACAAGGTCTTTAAATAAAGACTGACGGATGAAAGCATATGAAGCTACAATAAAAACTTGGTATTCTTGGCAAAACAGACTGATAAAGCTTGATAGGTCATGAAAATGCAGATTAGTGGTTAAAATGTTTGCATGAGTAGTTTTAAAAGTAAAGATGTGCACAAGCTGTAGAATTTACCTCCTATTGATTTTATAGAGCTTCTGACATTTGTTTTGTGCTCATTTTTAATAAACACAAGCTTGAAAACATTCACTTTACAGCAGTTATGTTTTCTGTTGTTAACAAAAGAAGAAAAGTTTCATTACCCACCTGAAGAACATCTCCAAGGTCAGCAGTGCTGATATCAGGGTCTTCGGTGGTATTAAAAGGAACAGGATTAATTCTTACGAGAGTGAGCACTCTGGGTTCTGGATATCTCCATAACATCATTCCTGGACTATCCTCAGTTTCATTGTAAAACACAACTTCATAGGCACCAGGCAGTTTTTGTGCTTCTGTCAAACGAAATAAAGGTATAATCTGTCATATAATTTCTAAAAAAAACCATGTTCTTTTATGAGACCAAAGCAGTTAAAAATAAACTCCTCAGGATCAAAAGGAGAGAATATAAAAATGCAATTTCCCTGACTTTTAAAAGATTACAGCTTAAATGGAAAGGAATTTAAAAAAACTGTTTTTTTTTTTTTTTTTTATTCTAGCAGATGGCTTTTCAACTGCTTAAAAAAAAAATAATTCATTGTAAGAGGCAAGTTTTCTTTAATAGGATACTAGTATATTTATTATATAATTAAAAAATGGAGAGTAACAATATTCTTCTTACCTGCATCTTGTATATACTGGAACAGGCCTGTTCTCAGATCATCTGAGGAATGCTCTGTTTTTGAGGCCTGATTTCTTTCCATAGGGAAAGAAGAGCGATACCTCCGTTCGGACATGAATGCCTCTGCACTGCCAGTTTTAGTAAGGTATTCCCAAACAAGCTCCTGGAGAAGAACTAAACAGTTCAAATGCTCCTGACCCCAGAAAACCTTTACAGAAAAACAAAAAACAAAGACAAAAAAAAAAAAAACAAAACCAGAAAATGATTACCTACAGTTGTTTCTGAAGGAAAAAAAGAAAAGAAAAAGAGAAAAGAGCATTATATTGCTTTCAGCCTACTCTAGTCTTAATTGCTTGCACATATCCTAAATGTGAAAGCAAAGAAGAGGAACGACAAGAAACCTGTACAAAATCACTGTGGCTGATTTCTTCTTCTCATCATTCTGAAAGAAGTGTTAATTCTTGACGCTTACAACTGAGACAGTTGCTGGAGAGGAGCACAGAGCTGCCGAGCGATACGCAAACACACAGCCGAGTGCAGTGCGGTACTGCGAGGACTACTCACCACTCTTCCAATTTAAAATAGGACCAAAAAAAGTTAAAGATTCAGAGTTTAAATTGTTCAAAGAGCTGATTGGAACTCTGGAACACATTAGAAACTGAAGAAGCGACACAGCAAAAAGACCAGAAAGACACACCCGAGATCATCTCAAGCAAACACTGACTACATGCAGAATGCGAATGGGATGTGCTGCAAGTTCTGACAGCACGGCCTGAAGTTTAATAAAACCCACAGAAATTAAACAAAAAATACATCTATGCAAAGCCAAAATTCAAAATGCAGAAGATTCATATACTGTGCAGCAAAAGGCAAGCAGACATTCCTTTCCCAGCACTGAAAAGCAGTGTTGCTTTTCTTAAATCCACCTCCAGTTTGAAAGGATCACGTTATGTCCTTTAGTCCTTGTGCAGAAGCAGGCCCAGGAGAAACAGAGAAACAGGGGAGCAACTTTAAATGGAAATTAATCAAGACATTTAGAACCAAAGTGGGACCACCAGACAGCAACTTAGAAGTTCATAGTAAGGACGGGAGGAGAGCAAACAAGTCAAGTCTGCACATAAAGAGCAGTGCAAATTTTGTCAGTGGGAAACAGCCATTTTCAAATACAAAAAAAAAACAAAACAAAACGAGAAGACTCTTTAAGTGACTGCAATACAGCTGTCAAGAAGGGCGCTTTTTCTTCCTCTGTGTTGGTGTGTAAGCCCATGGAACAAACCAAGGCCACCTGCAAACAGCTGCAGCCAAGGGAGAGCTGAACAGGCAGAGCCCCACGGATATCCCTGAGCCCAGTGCACCTCTGCTGCAATGTCCAGAGCTGCTCCGAGCTCAGCTCCTCCACCTCAGGGGAGCTTCATCACCCCCTGGGGGAGCCCAGAGGCCTCAGGTCTCTGCAGATGGAGAAGAGAGGAATGTTTTTTCCCATTCAGATTTATTCATGTTATTTTTAAGGGAGCTGGAAATCCAGAGCAGGAAACTCCTAATACAGGAATAATAATACCGATTACTAATACCCCTGATTCACTACTAAGGCATCAAATTCACATCAGTTCTCTTTGTTCTGTTGTAATACAAATTAACAGGAGCAGAATATATCTAGATTAGGTAAAATTCATTTGAAACAGAGCAGCTGATGCTTTTGTCAGCAATCTCCAATCTGTTCTGCTGCAGTAAATATTTTTTTTTCTAGAAAAGCTAATTACTACAGAACATAGTCTAATAATAAATGGCTTTTTCAGATTTATAGATATTTTTGAGGTGTTTGTAAAAAAAAAACAAAACCAAAAATAATTTATAAAAACAAAACAAAAACCCACAAACACCATAACATCCTTCTAGTAATAACACACAGAGGTGGTCAGCCAACCTGTGAATAACAAATCGAAAAGAAGCAGAAAAACAAACTCACTTTATTCATTATACTATATATACTAAATTTGTATTACTCAATTATCCCTATTCATGGGCTGTGGTTTTACAAATTTCTGATGTTGATTCTGGGAAAAACTCTAATTATACAACTAAATGTCAAGATTTCCTTTTTGTGTTTTATATGCTTGATTTATACATTTATTTTAAAACATTTGGTGTGTATAGATACTACAATAAAAATAATTAAAACAAGACACGTCTTAAAGCCCACTTGTTTAAGTCCCACAGAATCTATGTTTCCTTTCAAGAACTCCCATGCTTCTTGGACTGGTTTCAAGTTATGGGCACTTCCAAAAAAGAGAGGACAGCACGGAAAACTGAGTCTTAATTACTACAAACAACGGTTTATAATTGCTCCCCTGAGAAATTTGTGTAAGTTTAAAAAGAAAGGATATGCATTTCACAAGATTACCCTGAGGCATTACAGACACATAGCTCACGGATGGACAAACACATACATCAGAACAGGGTCCTTAATATTAAGTGTTAGTAATCTGATCCAGTACTTTAGAGGAACACACACATACAGCTACAATGCATAGCTTAAGCAGTATTGAAAACAAAGAAAAAAAAGTGAAAAACAAAACATTATACACAATTTTTCAATCCTCAGTTTTACATGAAAGAAGACTTACTTTAAAGGGTAAAAATAAAAAAATCAAAAACTCAAACTAGCCAACCAGAAACCCCCAGCCAAACGAGCTCTTGTTATATGCAAAGCTTTACGGGCTTCTGTGCAATTTATCTGTGAAATCTCTATCACTCAAAGCCAGTTAAAGTTTGATATCAGATCCATAAGCATCTCATACAGACCTGCAGCAGTCCTCCTCTCAAATCAATGTACATTTTTGGAATAGATTGCTCTGGGCCAGGATCACCGCTGTGCTTACACCACTTGGCTTCCACTGTAACCGAGCAGCAAAAAGGGCCGATCAAAGACCTGGTTCTTTCTTTGAGACTTGTTTTAAGCAGGAAATCTTTTATGTCCAGGACAAAACATGATCCATGGATTCCTGAAAAGAGAGACAGAGACTTTATCCTGCTGGTAGTCAGTCTCCCCAAATTTTTGTCATTGCTGTCTGGATTCGCTTTAGGTTGAGATTGTGAATGTGTACCAGTAAGAAGTTTCTCACATAAGCAGCCCCACAGCATCCATGGAATTATTTGTGTGGACAACTGCTCTCCAGTCCAAGGAAGAGATTCACAGTTGGACAAGAGAACGTGAGACTTTTTTTTCAGCTTGCTCTTACAGCATTACTGCATATACTTTATGCACTGTTGCAGTTATGGAGCAGGTATGTTTCAAGCACATTCCTTACAAAGAACTATTTGCCAAAACATTATGACTTTTTACATGTGTGAGTATTTTAAGGTTTATGAGAAGAGACATTTTTTTCATTAAACTGTGACATTTTTTCAAAAGAGTGTCCTAAGAACAAGAACAGCTGCTTCACTTGATTATATTTTAACCTGATAGGAAATACTTATTTTGAATGATTCTCTTTGCTTTAGTTCAGGTTACTTATAAAGTACTGCTTTGCTAGACTTCGGAGTGCTTAGCGGGAGAATAAAGGTAATGTTTGAATTCAAATAATTCAAAGCCATTACTGTAACTCAAAATATATAACATATGTTTACCTAAAAACAATCTAAACTTTTCACATTATAACCATCTGCAGTTCACAGAGCTTTATAAAACATAAAAAAGACAATGGCAGGTTAGATTTATGATAGACCTTATGTTCTCACATTAAAGAAAAAACATTTTCAGGAAAGAAACACCTAGAATTTTCACATCTCTTGTGAATTTAAATTACTGCAATCACAATTTAATAAAACAAACCACACTTACTGTCTTTTTAATACTTAAATATATTTGCATGAGAAGTACTATAACTGAGGCTGGGTTAATTTTTTTGTTCTGGTGCTTATAGATGAATATTGAATATGGCCATACTTCATAATGCCTGTGGGTTACTTCTCTAAAGAAACTCAGTACTTACTTACAGAAGATGAATGATTAAGAAACACATGAAGTTTACACACAGTTTCATTTAATATTTTCATACCTTTGCTGGTAGAAAAGACCCCCAAAATAATTCAAAACGCTGTTTTGAATACATACAATAAAACTTCTCCAATGAATCTTTGAGAATCCAGAGGAAAATATCTGCATCCTGGCAGATATGATTCCATAACACCAAGACATATTTCATACAATGGAAGGAAATATACTGTGTTTCTTTTTTTTCCTATTACTCCTGCATCCACTAAGAACGTGGTTCACATTCTCAATAGCTGCAATGGCACTGAATTGTACTTGAGTAGGAATCACAAATGAGAAGAATAAGTGTTGGGTTGTCTGAGGTTTAGTAAGGCTGACACGGCCTTGATTGAACACTTGCCTCATGCCAATCTAAGAAGGCTGTTGTCACGAACTGTAAAGGGGTGACAGCCCTGGGTTCTTCAGGCAGGCTTCTGAGTGCCTGTGCCTGGTCTTATCTGTAACGAGCTCACATGTCAGAAACTGTTCCGAGGATATTTTTTTTAACATCAATCTCCAGTGATAATCAAGAACACAAACATCAGCACTCCATGATGCCTCTCCTTTTGGTCTGAGTTTGGACTTTATTCGGCAAAACTGGTGAACATTATCAGCCTCACATACAGTCTTACGCCAGGAAAAAGGCGTTTTTCTGAAAATGCTATGCTCAGACTGGTTATTTTTAGAGGCATTACAGTATTTGGAAATTCATTTTTTTATAAAGTCTACATGAAACTTTTGTTTTAAAGAGGAGAAATTCTAAGCAACTATTGCACAATTCTGCAATATATAGAAATGTTCTATAGTTTTACTGGAGCATATGCCAAGTTGCAGAAATAACAAAAGGGAAAAAAGGAATGCCAGAATACAAGTGGTTTTATTTATGTTTTCTTTCACTGGGATTAC
Organism: Lagopus muta; assembly: GCF_023343835.1. Classification (NCBI taxonomy): domain Eukaryota; kingdom Metazoa; phylum Chordata; class Aves; order Galliformes; family Phasianidae; genus Lagopus; species Lagopus muta. The sequence goes on from NC_064435.1 coordinate 21,347,350, forward strand.
ACTTGGAAGGATTATGTTTTGCAGTCTTCTGCAGTCATCTCCACGAAGTACAAAGAAAACACAATATCCAACAGCTTAACTACAAAACTGAGCATTCAGCACATAATCCTGCTATTTGAAAATCAGCAGCACATTTCTCAAACACCGTGTAAACAACTGAGAAATGAAGACACAATTAAGACGAAGTCAGTAAATTCTAAACTAACACACAATACAAACACCTCCACAGCCTGAGTTCTACAAATTTCAGGTAAAGCTCACAGACCCAGTGAGAGATTTCTCACTGGGACAAGACTGTTCTTCATAGCAGTACTACCTATTTGTACTTTGGAGAACAAAGTGAATCTTAGTATAAAATTTTCCGCGCTCTTAATGGAAAAAAAATTAAAATAGAATCATAGAATCACCAAGGTTGAAACAGACCTCCAAGATCATCCAGGCCAACTGTCCAGCAACCACCAATATTTCCCCACTAAACTATGTCCCTTAGTACAACATCTAAATAGTTCTTGAGCACCTCCAGGGATGCTGACTCAAGCACCACCCTGGGCAGCCTGTTCCAGTGCTTGACCACTCTTTCAGAGAAGAACATTTATTTTCCTAATAAATAAAATAAATAAATGAGTGCAAAGAGCATTGAGATGAGTTTGCACAAACTGATGTGAATGCACAGCCCTTAAAAAGCAATAGGAAACAAAGAAATCTTTGGGTATAGGGAAAGCTTCAACGGGGTACCACAAACCAGGACAGAAATCCAAGAAGGATGACATGAGAAAAGAAATAATCTCACATCCTAGGGGAAGGGGGTGAAGAAATATCAGTATGTGCTGGAAAGGAGCTTATTTTAGCATTGTTAATGTCATCCTGAAATTCCAAGTATAGGCTCAGTGAGTGAAGTTGCTTTCCTAAGACTGAAAGGCATCTCAGAAAGGCAAAGATGCAAAATATTTCTCCTGCTTTTTCCCTCCAAAGCACTATTTGCAGTCAATCCTTCCATGTGTCTCTCACAAACTTCTATTGTAGAACTGTAACTTAAGTTTAAACAGATTAAATCAAAGTCTCCATCTGAAGTGAACTTGAGATGGCATCACACAGAAGTCATATATCTTCATAAACGATTGTTGTGATATGTAGAAGTTAACTTGTTCTGTTTGGATTATTGCTCATGAACACCAACATACTTTTCAGTACGTGCAATAATTTACTTCTAGAAACAAATGGTTTCATGACTCTTAATATACTCCTCCAAGAGACTAATAAATATGAAGCACTTGCTTTAGACACTGTTTAAAGAATGCTGCAAACCCTCCATTGTCAGACCCCACCCTGACCCACAGCAGCACCTCAAGATGCTGCCATTCTAACTGAGCAAATCACAGCATCTGTCAGGCTTCTTTCCGTCTCAGTACAGCTTTCCTTACAATGACATACACTCAAAAGGTATATCCAGATATTTTTATACAGCTGGGAATAATGTAGGAGGGTTTGAGAAACACCGGGGTTAGAAATCACCTTGCACAGAAATTACACATAGAGGTCAACAGAGGAGAATAATGAAGAAAATTTACTAAAAGACAACATTTGGTTTGCCATTATGACAGCCTTCTTTGTCAGTCAGTAAAGACTTAATTTATGCTAATATAAAGATGTTTCATAGAATTTGAGTGCTGCACATAAACACATTGGAGGTACCATCAGTAAGAGGCACCACGTTAAACTGCCCCCTGTGTAAATCTCTGCATGCGTGCACAGAAACCCAGAGCAGCCCGCTGAAAAGGATGCAGCGAACACACTGCTTACAGCAACAATCAGCACTGAGGCAAAAAAGGTGTTTAGAATGAACTCTGTTATTTTTCCTGGTTCACAAAGACAAAGGCAGAGATGATGTTTAGATATTAACTACGGGCATTTTATTTTACATTTTGAATTGCTGATATTTGAATTGACTCCAAATAAAACAAGTAGAAATGCAGCAGGAATTTTTTTTTCTTTTGTAATGCACCGCACTGCTCTTCCTTGGGTAGCTGTAAATCCTGTTTGGTTCTCTGCACTGCACCTAATACAACACAGAGCATTATTTTAATTGGAAATTTCTACATGGGAAAAGAGTTTTAAGAAAACAGAACCACGCGTAATAAATAGAACAAATTGCACTGGGCTATGGACAAGGTATATTTTGAAAAGCCTTTTGGAAAACAGTCACAGCTTTGCTACAAATCCTATCTCTGGGAAAAAAATTGCTTTTCCCAGTTTGAGTCAGCTCAGGAGCAACAGTGACCCAGAGTCCGAACCTGTGGTGTGGGCTCAGACCAGGAGAGATGCATGTGTGCCGTGGGGTCAGCACCACCACAGCACTCTGGTATACTCCATGGTTGGACAGCACAGACAGTATCTGGCTGCTGACGGGTAATGGGCAAGCAGCTCTCCCTTAGTACCTTCTACTTTAATGTCACACACTACAAGGGTAATGATCTATGATATTTGCTTTGGAACATTCATTCTTCACATTTGCATTTAGTATCTATTTTACAATTGCTGCAGATACTGCAGATATGCAGATAGGTATAATTATTCATGTGAATTATTTTCCTCTTTAGAAAACTTGAGATACCTCACCTATTGAAAGCAGCTGTGCTACAGTTGCAATGCTTTGCTGATAGGTATCCTCTTAGAAGTGGCTTCTGACAGAAAATGGGGCTACAAAGCTATGAAAATAATTACAAGGGGAATACTGTCGTTTATTTAAGAAACAGCCAATTTAGTTAATCCTGGAAACAGTAGTAGCAAACAAACAGTGAGATGTAGTGAAGGACAATTTTCCAGGAGAGATTTAGTTAATAATCCACTGACCGCACTGGATTTCTCATTAGTGTCGAGTTGAATCTTATGATAGTTCATTCTCCCCATGAGAACAGTATTTACACATTACCAATTAACTATTCTTTAGTGAAAAAGAGTTGTTCAGCATTACATATGGACACATGTGGGCTCTGTAAAAACACGAGATGTGTAACACACGGTAAACAGAAAGTAATGATCTTAAACAGGCCAAACCCTTGAATTCGTCACTAATAAATGTCCCCCTGCATTCAGCAGTCCTGGCTGCTGGGAGCCTGTTTTCTTCAAATACTTCAAACACTAAAATCCAGGAACATTTATTATTTTAATCCATTACAGGCAGTGCTTGATTTAACTTTATTGGTTGTGGTGGTGGTGGTGGTTATAGTGGGGGTAAAGCTATGTTCTTTTACACATCATTTCAAAAGGGCTTAATTATATTTTATAGCTCAAGCCAGGAATCCTGCTTGTTTTGTGTCTAACAAGGTTCAAATGGAGTTCAGGTCAGTGATGAATCAGAAGAGAAGTCAAAGATGGTTATCTATCTGAAATGAGCTCATCTCCCTTAAAGAATAACTGGGCAGGTACATCATGTTCATTACACTACTGAATACTAAATAGCTGAAAAATCTCAATTCACTTGTTGATCTGGTAGTTTTGGATTATGTGATATGTCTGGTCAGAAAGGATGTACTAATCTAAAGGGACTTTCAGTTTTGTTCCAGGCTGTTTTTGGTATACAATAATTTTAATATATGTGTAAGCCACTGTACTGTCCTACCCTATTTCAATTAAGTGGAGAAAAATGAAGAGTAGTGAACAACGAAAATGGTGCTCATTTCACCTTTGTCAAGCCAGCTTTCAGAACTGAGAGTTAACTTAGTTCTTGTCTCATAAATATTTTATCTTTAGATATAATTAGTTTTTAGAAAAGTGACTAAACATTCTTGCTACTGCTTTACAGGTGGGCATAGAGAGGTTCTTTAATTAAAAATGTGCTAGCACAGCCATTAAAATAACTTCCCCATTGTGTCAGATGAAGGTGATCTTGCTGGACACTCCTTTCCTGTTGCATCGGTTTTCAAACACATCAGTGCCTTGATACAACTCCTAACAGCTGCAGGAATAACAGAGCTAGCAAGAGGCCAAGTGTGGAAATGCACGGCCACAGTCACCTGGAGTTCCTATGGAATTGCTCCCTTTCTGTGGGTAAGAAGCTGGTGATCTCATTCCATTAAAAATACTCTTGTCACAGAAAAAGAAGAAACGTGCTGCCAGCATGCCTGCAATTTGAACAACCTTGTGAACTGGCCCCTAAGACCAAACAGTAACAACTGATTGTTGCTTTCTGTACCGCACACTGCAAAATATCCTAAAAAAGTCCTCTGGGTTGAGCTGAAGTAATGGCGCAAAGTATCAAAAGTAAAAATAAAAACCTTGGCATTCATGATCTATATTCTAATTCTTAGAGAATTCTGCAGAACCAAGTACTGTGAAAATAACATACAACTGCTACGTAAAGCACTGGGATCCACGTAACAGAAGAAATCCTGGTCTTAAAAATATGCAAACACTTTCACAATAAAAGCAGAAGAGAATACAGAATCAATCATATATGTTCCGAATTGAATTTCACTTGGAGTTTACCATTTGAAGATATTTCAACCGTAAATGCAGTTCCACAGCAGCAGCGCTTCAGTCAACGACCTACAACTAATTTTCTTTTTTTTTCCTTCTTCTTTTCCCCAAGTGAACATGCTGGCTCCTCAGTAGCAATTCTGAACCCTGTTACGAAGTACCAGTAGGGAATCTGACCAGGATTAATAGTGGTACTCAGTACTGGGATTAGGTGGTGTCTTGTTTCATGGATTTTAGGCCATCTGTTCTTCCCTCCTACATTATACTTCTGCAGAACTATAAACGCACCTCCACCTCAGGGACTATAGAAGGGAATTAGAATTCTTCTGCTTTTCATTATCACAAGATTCAGTAACTCATTTCATTGTCAAGATAATCCCCTTTTACTCTTTCTTTTGCGCTTGCAGGGTATGCCAAAATGACAAATAAAATCCCAGATGTTAGAGACCTGATGAGGTCTCCACCTTTTCTTGAGTGTTGGGTTTAAGCTACTTGGGACACGGTGTCAAATCTGACAGGACCCCGATGCCCACACCCAATATTCATTAAGGTTTGTTAGTGATTTGTATAGCTGTCTACAAGCTGCACTTCCACCTCAATCCTCAGTGGCCATTTAAATATTTAGTTTGTCCTCTGACTTTTACTGACAAAGAATTAATTTCCTATTGTTCAAGTGTTGGAAAGAGTTTATATTTCTTTCTAAAAGTAACAAAGGCCTTCTGGGTGTTGTAAATGGCTTGTTACTGCTGCATATTATTTTAGGTAGTCATATCTAATTTAATGTTTTATTTCCCCATGGGCTAACTTGCATATCTGCAGCATCCAAAGGCTATGACAACGCCTTAGCAGAGTTTTCTCAGGAGAGCCAGTTAACCCCAAAATGAAGTCTGGTCTTTGTTCTCCACCAATTAATAGCACCATTTATTTTTTAATATTTCAGAAAAATATCTTAAGTATGTAATTTCTTCTATGTTTAGTAAAAAGTACTTGTAATTATCATATGTACAACTAGCATTTACTTTTTCCCCTTCTTAATATGCTAAAGTAAATATATCCGCATATGGGACAAAGGGCTGGGGAACTCTATGATCTTTGGAGCACTTACTGTACACAGCTCCCTAACTTCAGGCAGTGCACAGCAAGGCTTCCCTCTGTGTCCAGCCAGAGGATATTTAGGCTCCTCTGATAGCTGCGGCTTTTTGCTGTCTGGGGAGAGCGCAGTTCTCCAGTTCTCTCATTTATCTGCTCTGCTGGCAAGTAGATAGTGCTAATTTCAACACCAAACATAAATTAACAGGAAGTCATATGTACAGAATCACATCGTTTCCTAGTATTTATTACTAGAAGTGATTTGGACTTAAACAGCATGCAACTTTCTATAGTGAGCTACAGATCACAAGCAATTGCAAAGCTGCAACCCTTGAGTGCTACAGCCACTTTGCAGAAGATGTCACATACCTCAGAGGACAAAAATCACTGAACCAGGTCTAACAACAGTTTTCAAACTTCAGGTTTTCATCAGCAGTACAAACAAGTTGTCAAAAGTGAACTAAATGTTTGTTACTTGCTTCTATGAAACGGGCACAAGTTTTAACTTGTAACTCTAAGCTACAAAACCTAAACTGACTACAAGTAATTATGTTATTTAACACCAATATGACTTAAGCTCTTGCCCTTAATGGTACCAGAAAAACTTATATCTTCAGGCTTTTCTAAAGCAAAATTAATAACATTTTGGGGGGAAAGGAATTTTTTTTTCCCCCAGTACACTGCATGACATTGTACAATAGTAATACTTTGCTAAAACCAAACTATTCAGGGTAAGTACAGAGGAGAGCTTAAGTGTTCTAGCAGAAATACTTACTGCATTGTTATAAGTAACTGCTGCACTGAAACATGAAATAGTCCAAAAAAATGAAGTCCCTTGAAACGCTAAAGGTTTGGGGTTGTAATAACAGTGCAGCAGGATAAGTAGAACTGAAGGTGTTTCAATTTGATCCAACTGTAACGTGAGGGTTCAATAATTACATTTGTTAGAAGTGAAAGAAATAATTCAACTAATTAGCCACTGCTTTTCAGAAAGTACAACTTTTTAACATTCATTAAAAAAAAGAATAATTAAAAGACAGAGGCTTTATCTTCTGTGAGTAAGCCATGAAAGTCTAGAGGGAAAACTGATAATTAAAAAAATCCCTATATAGCAGGCTTTTTTTTTTTTTAATTTCAGCTGAAGAATCAAAGCATTAAATGGGGTCACGCACTTTTGTTTTCCTCCTATAACGGAGGAGAAATGCCGACGATACAGTCATATGAGGTTGGTTTTTTTCCCCCTAAATAATTCCTAGCAAATAGGATTCCTTACAAAACAACTTCAACTCCTGCATTAAAGCTCATCTGGAAAAGGGGTCGTTCACACTGTTTATAAAACTCCGCCACATAAAACGTGTAAAAAAACATATTTCACTAAAAATAGCTTGCGTAAGTAAGGGATTAGAGTAGTTTCTACTGCTGTAATTGTTCCTTTGTAGTTTTTTCCATGATGTTTTTGAACAGTGTTTTTAACTATGTTTATTAAAGTCAGCACATCAAAAAGGATCAAAGAGAAAGCTAGTGAGAACCAAAGAAACCCCAAGCGTATTGTGTTGTCTCACTGGGGAGTTATGCAGATTCAAGTAAACAAGTGCAAATTGTTGAGGTTTTAATGAAAATTTTCTACAATTATTGTATCTGAAGTCATTCTATATAATAACATCTGTACAGCAGATGGCCATACTGTACAAAAGGCAAGCAACGCTCCTTTTTCTTTCTCTGTTTTAACAGTACATCTGAGATGACTACTTTTGTCATTGCGCTTAGTTTGGTTCAGCAAGTAATTCGTAAAACGCAGCTGCTGCAGATGGTCACAATAGTTATTTGACTGTAAAATCAAAGACACAGTGAAGTATTTGTGTATTAGTTTCATTCTGTAAAAAAGTCTGACATGAAGCCCATTCAGCTCAAAAGGTGCATCTATAAAATGTTCTGCAAGAGGAAAAGTAGTGAAGAACTGACATATTTAAATGCTCCTTGCTCCCAAGACACAGCTACCACACTTTTTTTTTTTTTTAAATTGAGTTAACTTGCATAATTTTTTTGCAATAATAAAGCAAATCCAGTTAGTAACTGCGGCATTCTCTAAAGCTATTCAACACAAGATCATAACAATGCTTCCCCCACGCAGGATAATTTAATTCGTTTCCTGAAATTACATTTTTCACTTCGGTTTCTATCAGAACGTTAGTTGCAAACTGACAATTTTATACAAATATCCAAACAATTTATTATTAAAAGGTTTTGGATGGTTTCGATCAGCTTTGCCAAAGTGTATCTTTCGTACTACTTGTAACAGAACTATTTCTAGCACAGCCACACCTGTATGCAAAATGTCATGCACATGCATTTATCTTTTCGTAAAGCACAGGTACGTCAACTTTAGTTGCATAAAATGTTAAGAGTCTTTTAAGGTCCATTTACTGTCTGGTTATAGATGTTTTTTACATAGAAAACCTAGTTTCCATTTTCATTCATTCAGTATCAGTACTGCTGTATTTAAGACTGCATGTTACACTACAAACATGCTGAGGACTGTGACATGAAAGATGAAGATTTATTTACTCAGGCTATCAGCAAAACTGAGGCAGAGAGCTTCGCAGCAGAGTGTTTCTGAGGCCTCAACACACACGGCAAGGTAAGTCCTCTTCTGGGAGGATGAAGAATTCCAGGGTAAGCGACATACTCTGCTGAGTCTGCTGAATTGCTTTACAGTGCAGTGACTGAACAGACTCGGCTTTGATACATCGAAGCTTGCTGTGGACACCATAATGTATGGGATGGATAATGTATAAATGAGGGGAAGTGATGGAAAGAAAGAGGATTATAACACACAAAGAAAACGATAACTATTTAAAGGATATTAAAAAGACCCCTTATTCTGTTGCTGTGCTTTCTATGCCAGGATTGCGATATGATTGGAAAAGCGTGGGAATGCAGTCACTGCTCCTGCCTGCACTGCTGTTTATTTATGGATAAATCAGGAGTTTCAGGCTCCAGCACTTTCACAGGCTTTCAAGTCCTCTGAACCTTAAATTTTTCATTTTTAACTTTTAAAACAATAAAGAAGCACTGAAACTTGCTGGCCCTAGGAGAAATATTTCTGATGAAAAAGAAATAAATCACCACCTAGCTTGGCCTAGAACTCACTGCTCTCAGCTATGGACCGTTTTATCGCTTGAGCAGCTCTGCCAAATACCAACACCTGGCTCACCTCCAGATCATGCAAATGTACCATCTTGTTAATTATTCTAAAAGACTAATAAAACAATTTATGCAGATATTCAAAATGTCTTCATTTTAAACGAGTATCTGGCATTCCCATTATTGGAACAATGAAAGCAGCCATTGGGACAGGCACCTTCATTTTCTCTGTAAGCCTCTCAGTTGCGCAGAGGAAATATGTAACAATATAAAACTTTATAAGCCTGGAACAGAATAATTGTAGGACCAAGTATTTACATAGTAGCATATGTCAGGACTCTGAACTATTGGGTCCTAACAAGAAAAAGTAGTTATTGAGTGAAAACTGTCAAAATGTTCTTTGAAGTGTGTGTTGCATTATTAGAATCCCAGAATCTTGCAACTGTTATTCCATCCAGAATTCTGTCAATAAATTAGTTATTACAATCGAGGGGGTACTGACTACAGAATTATGCACTCCTGGGTGCTACCTCACTGCAAGGAGAACTCTGGCAAACAGACCCTATTATGGGTTTGCTATTTTCTGCCATGGATTCACTAGGCTAGCTGTAGGAGTTCCACTAACAAATGGGTACTGGACCATCACTCGAGCAAATCAGCAACACTTCTAATTATCAGAAACTCTTACCTGCAGTTTTATGGCCACCTTTAATATTCAGGCTTCCACTGAGGTTTGACAAAGAAGCTAACAAACAAGGTTTACTTGGATGTGGGACGGTTTCCATAGAAATGACCATTTGGACAGTGTGAATGGAAATTTTCTGGAAGCACGAAAGAGCTTGCCACAGGTTTTCTTGTACTGAAACTTCCTGTGCAGCACTGGTGTTCGCTGCAGGTAACAAACCCTTTGCACTGGAGTGTTTGGCTCCTGAAGCAACAGCCTCATCTGGATGAGTACCAGTTGATGGAGCAGTTTCCTTCCCAGTCTTGTTGTCATTTGTGCTCATAATTTTCTTCAAAAACTCTTTTAGTTGATCAAGTTTGACAAAACTCAGATTTGCTTTCAAAGGTTTGGATATATCCACATTGATGTCAGCTGTAGGACAGAATTGGGGATAGAAACATCAGAAATTACAATGCAATTATTCAAGCAATGGAAAAAAGTAAGCATTTACTGGAGATATTCATAGAATCACAGAATTACTCAGGTTGGAAAAGACCTAAAAAATCATCAAGTCCAAACACGACCTAACCATACTAGCCTAACTAACAACCCTCCATTAAATCACGTCCCTGAGCACCACATCCACTTGGTTTTTAAACACATCCAGGGATGGTGACTCAACCACCTCCCTGAGGAGCCTATTCCACTGCTTAACAACTCTTTCTGTAAAGAGGTGTTTCCTGATATCCAACCTAAACTTACCCTGGCACAACTTGAGGCCATTTCCGCTTGCCCTGTCACCTGTCACCAGTGAGAGATTATTCCTATTATGGTTCATTAAAGGAACTAAATCACTGATAAAACATGAAGAGGCAATACTTTCATGAATAAATCTGAATTGAAATATGAGCAGAAGGACTACAAGCAATCTTCACTATTTACAGTTCTAAAGGAAGAATCATGTCTCAATCTAAATCTTACTTTCTTGTTTCTTTCCAGGGACCACCACAACTATCTGAAAGGCAAACACTTCATTTGAGTTTGTAGGAAGGTAAATATGTAGCCCTTTTGTGTCAAAACATAAATATACTCCACATTCTCTTGAGTTTTTCATACAGTAGAAATATTTGACTAAATTCCAAAGGCAACAGTGAACATTTTCAACACATTTAAATGACTGAAAAACATGTATATTCTTTCCTACATGGCTTATAAGTGGTCTTCTTCAATGTATTTCTATGCTGAATTGAAAAACTAAGCCAAATATAAAACTGAGTTATTTTTTGATTTGTTTTTCAGAGAAATTGAAATACATGATATTTCAAAAATATCATAAAGTCACAATTTTTCATCTCTTTAGTAAAGGATTTTGCTACCTCCCAGACTGCTATAATATGCACTGAAATTTTAGAAACCAATAACAACATGAACACCATTGATAACAGTTGTATTTCTCATAGTTGAGACGTTGCAGTTACCAAGATTATTTCACAGATGGAAAGCAGGATTTTACTAAGTTGAAATTTACTCCTGTGCTGCTGTCTGCCCCCTTATCAGTACATTATACTTTGTTACAGGAATCCAAGTTTTACTTAGTTTTTAAAATGTTTCATTTCAAATTAAACTTTCACTCGGTACTTTGGCAACCACCTGGTCAGTGGTAAAAGCATGCTTTCACCTTGCTGTTTCATTCCTGCCCCCCTTCCCTTCAAGAGCAAAAAAGGATTAAAATTCTCTTCAGATGCCTAAGCTATATTAAATGTTCAGAGAAAACAGTGCTACTTAGTTCCAAGTTATACTATCAACACATAATGGAAACCCTGTTTTTTGAAGGTTTTACACAGATTAAGGAACATTTAACCCAAATTAGGACTTATATTAAAAGTTGTCCAGGATCACATTCTACTCTTAGCGCAGATGCAAACTGATAAACTTGATTCTCCCTCTCTAGTAAATCAGAAACTTGTAGCACAAGGGTAAAGTGAGCAGGAGCAGAGATTTGGATCTGTTCTCAAGCTCATGCTCGTAACTAAGAGTCCCAGGCACATGGCAAAGCCATGCTCTGACTCCCCAGAATATCTGTATGTGCAGTTAGAGGATTTGGCATCTCAAGAGTTTGTGAATTTTAAACTGGCACTTTTTCTACAAAGATGTGATAAACTTGCCATGAAAGATTTGTTACATCTGAATGAAAGCACGAAAATAATCATCTTAGAAAAACATCAACAGTACTTCACAAACCAAAGCTAACTATAATCTAAGATTAAAAATCTATTTTAATTGTTCCTCTCAATTTTAATCATTAGTTTTCTGAAAATGCGTTCTTTTATGTCAAAATCTTCCACACTGAGCCAAAGCCCATAGTAAACACTAGCAAACACATGAGCCTAATAGAAGGGCAAGTATCAAAGCTAGGGAAACTGGACATTAGAAAAGGGAAAGATTTTTAGGCATCCAAAGCCATATACAATTAACTTGGAAGATTTTTCAGAATATTTATGTACCACTCTTTTTTAAAAATTAAAACCAAGGGAAGAGACGTTGTAACACTTGAAAATCCTTCTACCTTGGCACTAAAAATACCCTGCCTCTGCACAAAGCATTGGTCCTCTCTTCCCTTTGAATGGGGAAAGGAGTGCTATGAAAAAAAGCACAGACATGTGGCACATTATGATGTTCACTTATCTATGACACTCAGGTGGAAAGGAGAACAGCATTTTTAAAAATGACCCAAGTTTGAAATCTGACTCACACCAGGATTTGGGGCCCTGAGTTTCTTCAAAAAAAGCCTCTTGTGAACTTAATTTTCTTTGTTATATAAATAGTAGCAGGATACTGAAATAAAACAGAATTTTTGGCATTGCTACACAATTAAGTACATCAGATAGTACATAAAAGGAAAGCATCCTTCTGTCCTGGTGTGAGGGCTTTCACCCTGCACTTCTTTGTCAATGGTATGTTTTAGTGCTAACGTTTTCCTATGGTAGTGGAACCTGAAAGACAAAAAAAACCCCTAACTCTGAAAACTACTTAGACCTAAGTTGGGAGGACAGGTGTCAAACTAATGCTTGAGAATAAAATGACTGAAAAAGACTTGAAGAGGAGCTGAATTTGAGAGCTTCAGTTCCCTATGGGTTTTGTTAGGGCAGGGCAGAGAAGCCGTGGGGCTGATGGAGCTCTGTGCTGGGATGTACCTAGGTTTAATCAGAGCTGTTACTCATTTTTATAAACAAAGCACTCCTTCAAAAAAGCAGTAAAAAAATTGATACCAGAACACCAGAAATGCAAATGGCTTTCCTGCTTTCTGCTTGGAAACCACACATGTCACGCAGCAAAAATGCTGTCGTGACCGATAACTTGACAAGGGTTTGTATTAAGTTATTATTTTACAGTGAATCAGCCCCGACAGAAAGGGGTGGCAGCCAAGGAGCGTAACTGCAGAAAATGTAACTTTGGAACCTTCACTGCAAATATTTTAACTATCTCATAATGACATAGGTTATTTTTACAACTGGGGGAAGATTATGTAAGGAGATTCTTTGGCATTTTAAATAAAACATTAAAAAAATAGAACTCCAATTGTGTAATCTACATGTTTTTAGTCTTTGTCCTGTTCTACAATTTATACTTAGTACTTTAAAAGAAACTTTAACATTCCCTCTAAGAAAAACATATCTAAGTGATGGACAGCAACAGTGAAAACTGGTGAAATATGAAGAGTTATTTATAGCAGTTGATGAAGATGGATGTTCAGCAGTTTCTCCAGCCATCCAAAACGGGCTAAAAAGAGATGTTACAATGTAAAAGGTCACCTTCCATGCAGCTGGAAAAAAAATCCCAGGGTGTAAAACGCAGCGATAAGAGTATTTTTAGATGATGTTAAACACCTTGGGAAGCACGCCGCACATTCCATACCAGTAGGAAAACATGGGTTCTCATAATTCAAACAACACTTTGAATCGCCCCAAAATTATATCAGCATCTGAACAGAGCATGAAGTAACTGAAAGCCTCCTTTAACTCCTCAGTTACATTGCTACAGTTCTCTGCCTACCAGTGACTATCTACCACAATTACAGACTGATGCTTCAGATTTAAGGCATAGTAGTAAGATGGCTGTCACCTATTTCCAGCAAATAAAGAATAAGAGAATTACTGGATTTGTAAAGATGTGGTGTTCAAGTGAGTTATTTCTGACTACATTTTAACAACGCTGAGCTACATGATATTAAAGCAAAGTATTTACTAGAGTGCAGCATTTGAGGGTAGAATTTGAATTTTTCTTCCTTGCTTGCAATTTCTTCACTACATCTCTTTAGATTATTAAGTAAATCCATGTCTGTCAATTATTAGTTTCTAATTACCCTTCACAACTTTCTGAACAGCTACTAGGAAACAGAATGATGAAATAACTAGTGAGTTAAAAGGAGATTAGATAAATATAAATAAATTACACTTATTATATGCTCCCACCACACCAGGAGATGACTTAACAGCAAAAGGAAAAGAATCACATTGCAATAATGAAATCAGAGAGGGAATTGAGGTCCCAGAGGCGATTCTACGGAGTTTATGTTAATGTACACCTTGTGGGGGACCAAAAATCAACTGGAATAGTTTCCTGAAAACGGTTTCCAGCTATTTTCTCATTTAAAAAGTTCCAACTTCACTTGACCCATTAGTCATCATATTACTTACATTTATTATGTATTTTGAAATCTATTACAAAAAACCCAATGGATTCAATATGGCCAGTTTGAACAAAATCATAACATCTATAAAAGAAAACTTATAAGCAGTGCACAGAAATTCCTGTCTGAAACAATTTCTTTCTTTGTCATTTTATTACTTATAGCTTCAGATAAAAAAATATCTGGGTTATGAGTATTTTACCCTTGTTCTCTGTAACAATCAGATTTGTACTGTGAAGATAAAATTTTATTCTGTGAACTTGGGATAATGATATTACTCAAAAGGACTTTTCATTTGGTGAGCTAAAGATGAATAAGCAATACAAAAATAACAGAGCTCCCAGGTCAGTAACAGCTCTTATTGAACTCAGCAGGCTTATTCTAATATATACCACAACCTAATGTTCACCAGGCTAATATTTCTATGACTAATAAACTACTATAGGATTTTCTTAGTCTGAAAAATCAGAAAGTAAACTTCATGAAAATTATTTATAAGTTCTATTTATAACAGTAGTATCTATTCACAGACTATGAGAAATGTTGAACTATGAAAGAAAAATAAGGCATTTCTCAGGAATTTGTGACTTCTTGTACACCACATTCTGCAATGGATCTTTCATTTCCCATAGCTAATATGCAAAGGACCAGATCTTTCCCTCTCTGGATGGACACATTTCTCTCTGTCTTTTAACCCACGAAGGCTGTAAAACACAAAAGAATATAAAACATAGAAGAAACTATTTGCCCTAAACTCAGGACAATTGAATTCCTAGTTCCAAACAGGACAGGAGCAGACATCAGGCATGAAACATTTTACCATCCATAATATCCTTTTCTCTGGGAGGCACCAATCCTGATGTAAGAAGTCTAATAGAAGAAATCTGAGGAAGGTAAAGGTAGTCTTGAGTCCTGATTCTGATTTGGAGTCAGGGTGGCCCTTCAATAACAGGGAAATGGATGAATTGCAAGAATTAAATTTATTTAAAAGAAAAATGGAAAACGAGAGACTTGTAAAGAGAAGACTAGTTGTATTATTCTCAATTGTCCCTGGTTAGGCATCAAAAGAGAGACAAATTAAAAGAAATTGAAAAGCAAGAAGAATCCAAAAGAATTGTTTTTATCTTTTAATGCATTACTCCCAGTTTGGATCAAGGAAAATGAAAAAAGAAACTTGAGACAAGGCTTCAGAGGCCATCTGCAGTCCATCTTGTGTTCTGCTTCTGTGAGACAGATGCCAATTAGTCTGGAAGAATTGGTAGTCATTCCTTAGTACTCATATCTACCGTAGTTTTCATGCTGCAGCCCTGCAAAAGAAGCTCTCTAAGGCCAATACAGCAAACAGAAACCATCAGGGAGCTTAATAAACTCAATCCAAGTGTTTGCCTGTGGCAACAACTCCGGCTTCCATGAGGGCACCTCTGACATTATGCAAAGGTGACATTAACAGCTTTAACCATTGCCTGGGTTTGAGATCTCCGACAAGGCTCAGAATGCTATAATATTATTATTTTTAAAAACTGTCACAATTAAACCAAAATCAATTGTTGTAGGTCTTGAAGACCAAACACAACACTAACAAAGGGGGAAATGTACTATTTTTTACAGGACATTGACTGAAATGAAGTGACCATGCAACAACGAAATACATCACAGAAGCATGTCAGGGGTTGTGTGGTGAGGCCAACACATACAGTGGGCACTACCATGAAAAGAAAACCCTAGCTAAGAGAAACATTAACTTTCTCAGCAGAGAGTCAGAGAAGCTGAAGCACAGAAAGAAGAAATACGTTGTTCAAGGCCACGGACCACGTTTGCGAAAAATAACCCATAAATACTGAATATTATCTGATTTAGCTGCTGAACAATACATTTGTATTACGATCTATGTAAAGAAAAAACAAAAGGGCAAGTTTTAAAAGAGTGCCAGTATACTGTAAAAGCTACCAAGAAAATATTTTCAAACTTATCCATGTGGCTTTGGTGCGTAGTTTCCATTTCAGTACTTAGAAATTTAACAAACTAAACTTTATTGAAAATAAATGTTGCAGCCACTACTGTTAGAAGGTAATTTAACGCATTATTACACTGATATTACAGTCAATAGATGTGTTACAAACAAGGCGATACCTACAGGCCGGTACACCTGTTTGGAATATTTCTGCTTGCCCCCTTAATCAAATAAATATCATTTCATGGCTACAGTGTCAGTGCTTTAAAAACTTGTTTGTAAAAGAGAAAAGGCAAAAAAAAATCTACTAGAAACTCGAAAGTTTTGCAAATGACCCAGAGTTAATTAGAAAAGTCTGCACCCTGGCCAGTTCCCCTTCTCATGTGTCAGCTCTCATTAAATCAAAAAATTCTCATTTCAAAGTTAACAAACACCATGGTTAACAAAACTGTTAAACTGGGATCAAGTGGGCACATTCCTAGGTTTATATATGATGTCATGCTAAGCAGCCCACAGCTGAACTTGCAAGCAGTATGAATGATTTTTCAATATATTAAGTATCTGATCTAATGCTAATTTTCTCTCTATAGGCTAACTGTGCTGGGAACAGGTGGCCCTGCTTTCAATTACGGAGGGCTAACATGCCAGTGTGAGGCCTGGATTAGTTCACCTTCTCACAGGGAATTTGCCTCGGTTGGGAATGGATTTATTATGGCTTCACACATGGAACGGGGCTCATGTCAGCTGAGGGTAGTGATACATCATATGATTCAAATTAACCTGCTGTGGACTGCTCCGCAGGGCTGATATTGTGTATTAAAATGACGACATTTTTAAAACAGCTTGAAAGAAACCAGGATTGCTGAAGTGCAATGGTTCCAATTTGTTCCAACTAATCTATCACCTGCTGCAGATATTGTTCTAGCGGGTTTCTAGTAGCTGCTATTTTCCAGGTTTCTCCAAACCACTGACCTTGCTAATGGATACAACTGTTGCCTTTGGAAGGCAGGGAAAAGCTGGAGAGAGTGGGACACCCAGTTTGTTTGGTGCTGTCACACCTAAGGCAAGGCCTGGTGCTCGCCACAGCGCAGTGCTGGGAGACGGGCAGGGACAACCCCCACCCTGATCGTATTTTATCACTGAATAGGAAATTGCTTAATTTCACCAGACAGTTTGTTCTGTAGAAATGATTTCCAAAGGCAAAATATCAAGGATCTTTCTTATTTCACGTTTGCCTTAGCCTCATCCCAATAAAATACTGGGGGAAGAAGAGTATGCCATAAAACTTGCATTTTGCATGTGTTTTAAGGCACTTTATATGAAGCTGCACTTCACAAACTACTGAGATGCTTTCTATCCTTTACATGCAGGAAGAATACATCAAAAAGATGGCTTTTGCAGCTAAGAAAGCATAGTTCATTGAAAAAAAATCTACAGAAAGGATTAGCGGGTAAAGATAATAAATTTTAAAAAACTATTAAAACAAGATGGTTGTATGTGTTCCCCACCTAATGACTAATACCTAATGCTAAAGCAACAAATCGTTCATTTACATGTATTAGACAAGAATTAAATGTACAATCCGGTAACAGATTGAATACAAAAGAGAGAAGGTCATGTAAACCGATGTAGACGGAATTTTAAAAATTCTAAATAATTAGTTACTGTAGAAAGAGAAAGAATAGTCCTTTAATGCATCGTGGGGTTAGGGTTGAGGTCTGTTCCCACAGGTCTGATGATGAATGCTTATTTCTCCTAGGATCCTATTACCTTAGATCTGGAAGAAATATCATTTTTCTTTAGTTGCCAAAAATGTACAAAATAATCAACTCATGTGGCAAGAAGTGCATTAACGTATCCTGTTATTCTCATTTAATTAGTGGTTTCCAAGTTTAGCTACTTGTAGTTTTTTGATCTCCAACTTAATACAGGCTGACAACCTGGTTTCCTGTGTGGTGAAAGTATACAATTTTTCTGGGGAACACTATCTATTTATCTACTTCAGCTGACAAACTATTCACAAGAAGAACAATTTTTACCTAGGACAGCAAACAACTGGGAGCCAGTTGCCTTTTTTTTTCTTTTTCTTTTAACTGCTTGTGTGCTAGGTTCTTGCCATCATTAAACACTGCCGTGTTTTGCTGCTCTATCTTCAAATACAACTTCAGCATGCCAACAAAGTACTTCTTAAGAAATATGGCACTGCAATTGAGCAGCGGAACTCCGAACACATAAAAGCTATACCAAAAAGTGCCACATCTAGACTTCTGGCTGCATAGACACAGATATCAAGAACACGCTCAAAAGCATATCAGTGGTGCCTAACTGCTAGTCACTGCTAGCACATATTGCCTCCAGTGCATTTTAAAAATTTCCTTACTGGATTTATGAAATGCACATACGTAAACAAACATGAAAATACACAATCTGTCCTTAAAATATAAACTCATTAGTACCATTATCTGCCAAATGTTAAAAAAAAAAACAAAACAAACCAATTCCCCAAGCATTTTAGGCTTGAGAGTATTTGTGCACCTAAAAATTGGAGAAACAAGGAGGATAAAAGAAAATGAATCTGGCAGCAGTGACCAACATAAGCATACTTCAGTAGTGTATTAATTTAATCAATCTAGCTATTTGTGACATATAGGAGACATCATAACAGATCTGTTTTGCTGTGGCTCCTGTCCTTAACAAACAACTACAGGCTTAGTTAGGACTTGGTGATATAGACGCCTTCTCCAGATTCATGCTTTTGCTTGGTAGGCCAAGCTTTCTCATCCTAGAAGAAGTTGTGGTTAGAGTACTTGTTCCCACACCAGAATTCACAACTTGTCTTCCAGTAGTCTGCTGAGGAGCTGTCAAGCTTTCCCAACTACTTTTCACTTGCTACTCTGATGCAATCACATGAGGAAAGTGTCCTTCACTACTAATAATGGAACAGTTCTTGGTAAAGGTTACCTTATTTGAAGAGCTGTGGCAACAAGAGAGAAAGAAAAATCTGCAGATGAATGCAGAGCTGTTTTGCTACATTACACGGATAAAGCACTTTATTAAAATTCAGCGTAATTGCTGTTGAGTCACGCTTAATGATAGTTCCAATTAGTAGGAAACAGATGATAGAAACAGTGTCTTTTGGCTAAGAAGAGATCCTGGATAAAAGCTCTGAGGTTTTATTTGCTTTGCAAGAATAAATAGTCTGGATTTTATGATGCATTAATTTATGCTTTTTTTTTTTTTCTTTCACTTCCCTGCTTAGCCAAATACTATGGAAGGGAGAGATTTAATGCTGATTCAGGATCTGGCTGAATTATTGAGAATGGGGTATGAACTGAGACCACTCGTGAATGCATAATTTGCAAGCTGGTACCAACTTCCTGACTTTCCAACTTAGCTGTCCTACTGACAGAAGTGTGGCAGGGAAAAAACTTCAGGTGTATAATAAATTAAATATAAACTTGAGCCAAGCAGCTAAAATGAGAACCTAAAGAAAAAGTGTAGTGGAAAGACAAGGGATCTGGGAATATAGGAATTTGCTGGAGATGAGGAGAAAGACGAGTAGTACACACACACACAAAAAAACCAAAGGAATATCAAGGAGAATACAGGAAAACCCACCTGGCAACAGTGACCAAAAGATTGTAGTGTCAAGAGAGAATATATTTTCCTTTTGGCCTGCCAGTGGAGCTCAGAAAATCTGATTTCCAACATTCCTCTGATCTCAACAGAGTTCTATAAAGCTCCCTGACAGTAGGCATTTCTTCCCTTCTTATGCTGGTCATAAAACCTACTACTATTATCATTAGTCCCTTAGTTCATCTGGCAGAAAAACATTCAGCAGTCCTGAAGGTTCAAAATCCTATTAATGAACCACAAAACGGATTCACGTATCAACAGGTACTTTTAAAATGTAGTCTTAAAGGAATGCTTTAAAGACATTACAGAAAATGAGAGAAGTGGTAACGGTGAGGTTGTTCACAAACTTTACTCTTCCATTGAGACTTCTACCTGTATGCATACAAAAAATAGATTTTCACATTACTTAACAACAGTATTCATAATCACCTGGTAAATGTGAATCATCTCTCACTCTCTGGTTGCTCACTTTGATATCGTGGGGTCTGATATGCAGAAATGATTACTATTCCACCCAATGACAAAAGGAACTGTAGTTCCGAGACCTAAATTCCTGTATTTTTTAGGTACATTGGAAATACAAAATTCTCCATGTTAAACTGCTAACTTTAGTGTGCAATGAAAAAAGCTTGAATTTCACTGCACTTATGCAGTATTCTGCAGAATTTCTTCTTCTGCAGAATTTCACTGCACCTTCTGTAAAATGGTGAGGGCATATTGCTCCATCACTCATAGGAGAGATGTGCAGCTAAATGAACGTTTCGTTAGCGCTCAGATCCTAAAGCAGTAAGCAACAAAGAGGTAATCCTGATGCAGAGTTAAATTCAAATAGTGTAGATAATGTGGTAGACTGTATGAGCATAGTCCAAATGAAGAGAAAAACCCCTTGCTTATAGGTTGTTCACTAAATCACTCATAAAAGCTCATTGTGAGGGCTGAGTAAACTGAGCAGAGTTAGAAAAAAAGTTACACGATTCAGTAAATAATAGTAAGTATGCAAAAAAGAGGTTAATTATGATTGTACAGGTAAATGTAAGTATATTTTCTAACATTTAATATAATCTTAATTGTATTCTATGTAATAATGTAGTTATAAATATAATTCACGGAGTAGATAGTGCATAAAATACTTGAATTTGCAGGAATTTGTGATTCCTCAGGAGAGAGTCTACATGTTATGCTTTTTAAAGTAAATTCTAGTAAACTGTAATACTACACCAATTATATTCTGTATTAAATAAACATAATTTTTTTTTTCAACTTTACAGTGTTAACACTGTAGATGATATGAATTTGTAATGCCAGATATATATCCAGATTCCAAAGAACACCCAAGAGGAGGCGGATCTTAAAAATCTCCAGAAACAATTTAAAAGTCAGCTTTTATAAACACACTTCAAATAAATTTTAGAAACTCAGCTTTTCTAGGTTTAGAAGCAGGTTGCTTTCAATTAATTGGAAATATGCCAAACTCAGGCTTCTAGAGGAGTAAAATTTCTGCAGTTACCTTGGAAAGAAAATAATCAGGCCTTAAATCTACAACTGGCTCAGGACTGACTATTCCTCAACTTTAGCTTCAGGGTGATTGCTGACAGAAAATTCCATATTCATCAACAAGAAATACAACATTTATCCGATCTAATCTGTATCTACATGTGCATATCTATGGGGATATATAAGGGATTATATTAGAAAATAAAGATTAAAATGCAATGCTTACCTGGCCCATTAAGGAAGTCTTTAATTTGTACTGTGATAAGAGAAGGTGGAATACCACTTTTAGCATCAACCTCTCCTGCTACTGTCTGCAACCAGATCTTGCAATAATCCAGAGCTTCTGGTAGAGTCTTTCCAGGATCTACGGGTGATAATGATCATACTCATTAATGACACTCCAGGAATATGACACATAAGAAAATGCTACACACAAAATCAAGTAAAACTAAAAAGTTTAAAGTATATATACAGTAGATAAAATACCTAATACTACAACACAAAGTATTTGTGCCTATAGATAGCTAGCGCATGTATTTAACGTGTGCAAGAAAGCAAATTCAATATAACACAAAATATAGAAAATCTGAAAAAACAAAGAGTAAAAGATATCACTCATCCCAAGACATCTTTTAAAAATACTCAGTTATAGTTTTTGTTAGCAGTAGTACTTGGAAGAGAATTGATAATCAAAAATCGCTATTTCTGGATTGTATTACAGTTATCTCAAAGAGAATACAGTAACAGAAAGATAAATTATAAAGGTCAAAAGACCAGAAAGCTACTAGATGTCTAGGACAGAGCACAACAAAGCAGTTACACCATTCTCTTCCAAGATTCACTGACGCAGTAGGTCTAGCTTTTAAAATCAGCAGCTATTCCTGCATACCACCTTGAATGGAAGTCCTATGATCAGCTTATAATGTCACAAAAGTATGTGAAAATTAATTCCCTCCCAGTACTATTCCTTCACTTCCTGCATATAACATATGGCAAAAACAGTGCTGTAGGTAGCCTTTTTCATCTTCAGCAATTTGCGACCTTTGTTCGTATAGTCTCGAATTCTGACACTACATGTTCTAAATACTCAATTCCTCTTTAGTTTCAAGACTGCTACTTAAATTGTCAAATGTCTCTTCCACTCATAAAGATTTAAGAGGCATCTTGATGAAAATTCATCTCTCCGATTTTCAGACAATTAAAAACTGTTAGAATTGTTTTATTTAACTGAGTTTTACCTTTTAAGAACGGTGTTTACATACCCACTACTAGAGTCAACACATGGTATGGTGGTATCACAGTCATATGTGGACTGGGTATATAAAGTCAGCTTTGGAATTTGTATTTCTTGACCTTATCATGTGATTTATATAAAACTTGGCACATATCAACCCTTATGTGATTTCAAAGAACCTACTGAAACCAATTGATCATGACTTCAGATCTATATGGAAAAGATCAAAAGTTAGCACATTCTTCTGTTTTTATTTGATCAATTTTCAGGCAATGACTTCACAGCAGTATTTGTACTGCATGGCATATACATTACAGCCTTTCACTTCCCTCTATTCCCACTATACATTTATGAAGTCAGCTCTCAACAGTTATTTAAGAGCTGTCACTGCATACAACAGAATTGTATATTTTCCATGTGCATTTCTACATTTTTATGATTCTTAGTCCATTTCTTTAATTACACCAACCAAAATGGTAAGGCACACTACGTTTTCTATAGCAATTGCTTTAGGGAATATCTTTTTTCCTGTCTAGTGTTTGCCTAGAATACTGAAAATCGTAATAAAAGGAATCTTTACCACCGAAATAGACTTTTAAAATATTTTTCCTGAGATATGTTGTAAAGCATTGCAAAAATTACACTGTGAAATGCCCATCAATCACTAAATCATTTTAATTGTTCCTTCAGAAATATCTGTATAGACCTTTAGGTATACTAATACGGGGAAAATATTAAAATACACCATTTCTTTCTCTTATACTGTGCCATACTTCCTACAGCAACCTGGATCAACCACTGACTTTTAAGAAATTCCAGCAAATTTAGTCAAACATTGCTTTTACTGAATACGCTTATAGGTATTCCTATTATCCTAAGGCATGTTATAGAATAGCTAATAATCATTTCACAGTTCTAGCTGTTTAAAGACGAAAATATTTCTAATGAAAAAAACTTACATAGCAGAAAATCCTTGTATGACATAATACATTAGATATACAAACACAACCCTCAGGGTGCTGGGAATTGCATCAAGTAAGCATAGAATGAAAAATTAAAGGAGCCTTGGGTCTCTCCAAAGATTACTTTCCTCTGTCATGTCCCAAGGAGTGCAGCACTATTACCTCTTCAGTACCTGGGGTACTGCAGGCCCGGGGCATACAAATAGTCAAAATAGACCCACAGAACTTACACAGCACAAAGACACCTCAACATGCAAAATTAGTCTAAGTTCAATTTTGCTTAGTTCAAGTGGAACCATCTTATGCTGACATTGAGATAATTATGGAAGCAGGATAATTGAATGGTTGGACTAGGTGATCTTAGCAGTCTCTTCCAATCCTAATGATTCTACAGATTTATGGTTTGGCATCTGTGCCAAACTGATGATCCTGAGGGGCCAGTCAAAAAGCTGGTTTGAGTGTTTCCAAACACATGACATGGTTAATTTGGACCTTGGTCCAGACTTGACTACACATCCAGATATATCAGAAATGAATTAATAAATAAGTTCTTATAGCACGAGAAGAAAGCTAAATTCCAGAGGTTTCAAAACCAACTATGTAAGCGCTTATCTCAAAAACATGAAGGAAGTTATGCATATGAGCTCTCCAATGTATCTGGGCAGGAAAATCCATTTATGCTGGAGGCCAAAAGAATAAAACACATATACATTGATAAAAAAAGATCTAAGAAAACAGCATATAATTTTTCACAGGATTAAGAATCAAGAAAAGAATAAAACAATATAAATAAATAAATTCCCATGTCACAGGTGAGAGGAATTGCCAGAAGGACAATAGAATGAAAAAAAGGAGAAAATTAAGGCTGAAAAGTAAGGCATTCCTGTTCTGAGAGAAAAAGGACTCTTCTCCCTCAAGGAAATGATGGAAATGTTGAAAATGTTTAAAAATACACTTGACAGAACACTATGAAATATACAATAGGGAACAATTATGCATCAGCAGGGAACTGGTCTGAATAATGTATTACAATAGGTCATTTCCATTTCCATTTTCTATGATTCTCCCAAAAATCAACACTTAAATTTGCAGTTATTTGTACGAACAAAATGCTGGAGAAAACCCAAGGGATGCATATATAAGCAGAAGGAGAGTCTAGAATTACTCCACAGCAAGCCAAGGGAGAGAAAAGAAAGGCTTGAAATGTGAAGAGTGGTGAAGACGGCCAGAAATTCTATCCTCTAGGCAATGTGAAAAATTTGTCTATAGCAGCAAAAGAAAAATGGTGAGACAACAATCACAGATTGACAACCAAGTTTGTAATTTAAAATCTCTAAGACCGAGAAGCTGTGAGGCCTTGAATATTTCCACATTGTTATCTGTTTTTTTTAAAATTATTATTATTAGAAATAAAGAAAAATCTCTGTTTATTTTTTAATCCACCAAATATTCCAAGCCACTTTTAGTCCTGTTAAGTTCCAGGTCTCACCTCTGAAATTAACAGTTTATGAAGTACGTGAACTTGCTTTGAATTTACAACTTTTGATACTTCCTCCTCATGTTAATAGCAGACAACAAAACCCCAACTTCTGAAGAATCAAGGAGATCAAGGAGGAAAGAAGGGAGACAGGAGAAATGTCAGATCTTGAAGATTTTCATGTTACAAAATGTGGTTCTTGGCAGCTAGGACATCATGGGGGCAAAGCCTGGAGCAGACCTTAAAACTGGGCCTCAGGAATTCCCAGCAGGGGACTGGGCTACCGAGCCGTGCACCGAATGGCTACTTGGCCCCTCCAGCTGGAACCTCACCCAGGCCAAAGGAGGTCTGCAATGGGTTTTTATTTCAATGGATGAATCATAGTTTGGTCTGCAGTCAATTTTGCAAGCCAGTATGATGCTGCAATCTCCTCTGTATTTCCAACTCCAGACTGGGATGCTTGGTCTTATTTTTAAAATGGTTTCCATTGGAATTTAGAAAACATAATGGGAAAACATTTCTGTTAGCACACTCACAAATGCTGTGTCAGGGAGTTAAAAAATTAGCATTTACAGTATTACAAGGAACGTACGCTCCTAAGTCAGCTCATCTTTACTGCTAGGGCTGCACTCCCGTACAGCCATGGATGCAGATGTACTGGTCACTAAATATACTCGGGGGGGAACAGGTGACATTCCAGCAGAACTCCCTCAGTGCTGGGCTAGGGAACAGTCTTATATCCTTGTCTCCTCGTAGGAAGCACAAGCTGACAGAGAGGTGGTGAATCAGACTTCCTGCCAGATCCAACCCGCACTTCTCTCCATTCTGCCTAAGCTTCAGCTACTGCATCTGCTCTTCATGGACCCCCTGCCATCAAAGGCGTGGGTGCTAAAAAAAATAATAAAAAAAGAATATTTTTGGATGGCCTCACAATGGCTATTTCTTTGCAAATGCTTCACTGGAGGAAGTTGAAGAAATTCCATGCATAACACATCTATTTGGAAATTTCCCTCCTTTAAAATGAGTAAGAAGCACAATCTCCTCTTTGAAAATAAACAAACAAACAAATAGAAAAAAGATTTTTCAAGAATGCCCAGAGCACAATGCTCAGGAAATGAGGCAATTTTGTATCTGGATTACATTACCTGAAACAAAGCAAATAAAAGTTTAAGAAAATATTTGTAAAAGCAGCTTATGAGGTTACATTAAAAACAATTGCACCCATTTTTATTTAAGTAGAAATGGCCAACTCTCTGTAAGCAAAAACTAACAGTTAGCAGATGCCAGTTTTTAAACGTAGGATGAGCAATGAATAAAAAATGTTGTTTTATAGCATCTTTTAGGCTACTTCTATAGGATCTTAGAAGCCACCTCAGGGAACAACTGGTCATTTTAGTAACATTTATTAAGGGTTTAATATTTATCCCATTAGTTTACTTACTTTGATTTTTAGTTCCTATACTGGGCACTAAGCCGGTATATAATACTATATATACTATATAATTGCAATCAAGCTGTGCAAGTACAGAAATAATTTAAAACACAAATGAAGCAGCTTAGCACATCCATACTCAAATTGAACTAACATAATAACCTAATAAGTTTTCCCCTTCTACAAACTGCCTTGCAAGTGGACATGGTTTGAGGGAAATACTGAGGAAATTGAAAGCACAGCCACTAGTCTCTAGCTTCAAGGCAGGCAAACTCCCACAAATTCAGACACTGGCCTGCTGGAAATGTGTAACTGCTAATTGGCACTCTAACAGTACTTAACTTTTAAATATTCTATTTTCTCCTGCTTTCTTAATACATTCTTATTTCTTTCATCTTTCAGGACACGCAAAAAAAAAATCACCACAGCTAGCAAACAGAGGAGCCAAGCTCTTTGGATGCAGCTTGGTATTACAGCCACTGTGCAATACTCTCTCATACCTAACAGTGACAACAGTGTAAAAGTCCTCAAGTTCAAGCTTTATTAACTTGAATTCTTCCTAAAACATGAACAAAACCCTTATCCCAGGTAAAACTTATGAGGCCCTGTAACAGTATTAAAAACTTAATTTCTGCACATGTTCAAAGTAGTAAATTATCGCAAAATTCATTTTGTCGTTAGCCCAGGATTAATTATTATTCACCGCAGAATTCATGCTGGTGCAGTTTTACAGGATAATTTCCCTATTTTATTCAAAAAACTCATAAGATAGACTTTCATAAGAAATATATTCTCTGTTGACTTACAAGTGAACAATGAATTTTTAAACATACATTAATGTAAAGGATAAGAACCATAACAAGGTCTAAACTGTGATTAGCTTATCTTTAACCCAAAGTTACCTTCGGAGCCATCAAAAAGCAACACCTTCCCTATTTCACAACACTATCTTGTATGAGGATTGCTCTGAAAGTAATTTCTCCTATTTCGTTATTTGGCCCACGCTGTCAGAAGCGGATGTTGGTATGGCAGTAGAGGCTGAACTTCCCCAATATTATGTTACGTGTTGTGCCGTGGCAGCAGAGGGGCAGTCTGACAAAATGGCGTCTGATGTGGACGTGTGTATCGGAGCAAAGGTGCATCATTGAATTCCTCCATGCAGAAGAATGGCACCCATTGACATTCGCTGATGAATGTCTATGGAGACCAACAATGAATCTGAGCTCAGGGAGGTGGTGGGTGGTGCACTTCAGCAGCAGTGACAGCGAGTCACCTCTCTATGTGCAGAGTTTTACGAGCGTGGCATGCAGCCTCTTCAGTGCTAGCAAAAATGCACAGCTGGTGATGGTGACTATGTTGAAAAATCATGTTTTGTGGCTGAGAACTTGTTCTATCAAACAGTGTTGTTATGCTCTTTGTATCTGTTGTAGTTCCCATAAAAATAAATATTTTCAGAGCAACCTACATATTTGTTTCTGCCATGCAAGATTTGAGAGGATTGTTTTAGAAATGTAGATTTTTTTCCTAAAAAGCCTGAGAAATTACAGCACAGTATTTCCTCAGACCTGAATCCAGTGCAGATGAACTGAAATATTCTTATGCAGCATATATGGTGTTTACATATGCAGATAATATGATTTGAAATGTCACAGTTTTTATTAGCATATTTTGGATATAATCTACATAGGTCTACTACTGTTCAACTATGTAAGTTAAACTGCATTAGTATAAGTAATGAGAAACCACCCCCACTGAATTTCCAATAAAACTTCATAACAAACAACATATATTATACTTAAACCCCAGAGTCATCTTAATTTATAAAATATACTTCATCACAATGATACATCTCTTTCAGATACAACAGTCAGCAACAGTCACAACGCCATGAAAAATTTGAGTGATTGATGAAATTGACTACAGCAACTTCGAAAATGCAGTAAAAGGCTCCTGATGTTGCATTGTATGCTACGTAATATATATGGTACATCAATGTACATACATACACACACACATATAAAGATATAGCTAAGTGCCATTTTCCCTCTAATATGAACGCTAGAAAGTAAAAATAGAAAATTCCAAAAATTCATGTTACAACAATGCAACGACAACATTAAATGCTGAATGATGCAACCACAAACACAGCAGGTCTTCCTAAACCTGAGACAATAAAAATTTTATACTACCTGTTTAGTTGTGTTTAAGTGTGGATTAGTTTTATTCACTTATTAATAAATTTAGGATGGTGTTTTTAGGCACTGGAACTTTGGCATCCACCTTCTCAAACTCTTTTGAAAAAAACCATAATGCCTTGGCAGAAAGCACAGGATTCTATCTGGCACACGAGTAAGATATTTATTACTGCCCACAAAAGCAGCAGGATGAGAACAGAACTTCTGTCTCCACATAATGCCTGACTCCCACCTCCACACCATTTTACCTTTGCCTGACAGACAAAAAGCTAAAGAAAAGAGTAAAAACCATGCAGGGCTATTTCTTGGCTGCCCAGGAAAACCTCTTCAGATCTAACTGGTAAGTTGAGTGCTCTCAAGCTGCCGTCTTTACAACATGCTTCTGTCCTCTCTGACTCACTTTCAATTTCTAGGAAGGCATTATTTTAACTTGAGACCAGAGCCTATTTTTTTTTTAAATACATAAATGTTCCCCTACATACAAAGGTATTAAAAACAACACACTGAAAGCTAATTGTAGGAGCAGAATAGACAGAACTTTGGCCATTTTATTTGTAATAAGCCATATTTCTCTGGCTGCCTTCTCACATCAGGTCCCTGCATCCTCAAGAATAGTTTTTATTTACTTATTTATTTGACAACAGTCTGCAAAGTAACCATACATCTCATTAAATTCTTACTCTCTGTTCCAGCAGTCAGGCAAATGAACTGCAATGATTTCATTTCTCTCTTCAGGAATACGCACGAGAGTGAAAACAATTTTTATCAGGTACTTCTCTAATGCTTTTCTTTAAATGTTATCAGTATATTTATATGGGCAAATATTGGGATATTCAGCCATAAGAAATGCTTTTCATGAAATCTCCTTCGTTTACAACTCTTCTGTCATTAGAATAAAACAAGGAGTTAGAGTAATGTGACAATCCCTATGACAATCCGGTGCTGAGAAAGTAATACTGAGGGGCAGGAAGAGCTGGTTGCTAAAAGGTCAGATCTTAATTAATTTCACATGTTTCACACACTTAATGTGATTCAGCTACGCTACAGATTATACGCTGTACAATCCTTAAAACACAACTATGTACTGATTAATTTGTAAAGATGTCCTAGAAGTCTGTCAGTTGTTTTCCTTTGCGCCACTCCAGTAATGTGGAGTGCCACCTCTTTGACATTTATAGCCAGGAATGACTGTTCAATGACCTTACCTGTACACTTGTAGTCTGAAGCTACTCCCTTAAGCCCAGCATCAAACACCGACACTTCTATCTTCTGCTTTCGGTGGTGGCAGCTGAGGAGCATGGAGGGCTGTGATACAACCAGGTAAAGAAATGGCTGTAGCTCTATGTCACCCGTGCCCCTGCGACCAGGTTGCCGAACAATAGTTATACCAAGGGCTTGTCGAGCAGAGGACCTTGTGGAAGCATGCAGGGTTTCCAGTGACAAAAGACCTGTTTTTCTTCCAGAAGTCAGGGGAACATTGCTGTTCAAAAGGTCGTCTGCTGTGACGGATGAAATAGACGGCTGACTGGGCCTCTTTGCATCGTGGCTGCTACCTGAGCCTGCTTCTGGAAGGTTCAAGGAGCTTTTGCTTATTTTCTCACCATCTTTCTGATCTTGTGCCGATTTCGACTTAGGTAAAGCAGTGCATGAGTAAGTCATCAAGGAGATCCGACTTGCTGTAACAAAAATGTCGAAAGGGATGAAATTGAGGTTCTTCACAATGGACGACTGGCGGGAGGGCTGGGCAATGCGGTGCTGGCTGGTGCCACTATGCTGCTCAATCTGAACAATCCTGATCTTAACGCTGTCGCTGCCAATTCCACTGTCCTGTGCCCCACTGTACCGGGAAGAAGTCTCAACAGTTCCTCCATCTGATACATCCATTTTTTTTTGCTCTTGTTTGGAAACCTTCAAAAGAAAATATTATATTAGCTGATGATATTCGTATCCCAGCTGTTTCCATTTCAGTGGCAGCAAACAATCACTATATAAACACGATGTCAAAAAAGAGAATTATAAAAAATATCTGCCAAGTTAACTTAAACACAGTAATCACTCAAGAAAACACAGCAGGTGTCTGTTCCAGTGAGATGATGACTCTCAACAGATGAAGTGCCAAAACAATACGTGAAAGAAAAATAAAAGGAATAATGATTTCTAGGTTTAAACTTCATTCTTCAAAAAACTCATTTGTTATACTTGAAAGATTCTACAAGAAATTTATGGCTTAATCCATATCTCTGTAAAAGAATACATTGTAAATAAAAAGCTCCATCATAAGTATTTTCTAGTTTTGAGTAAAAACATTTTTCTGTGATTGTAAGAAACAGAATGCAATATAAATCTAATACAAAATCACAGAATGACAAAACGGAAATTGTAAGATGAAAAGAGTAAATATTATGTTGTAGAAAGAATATTTTTCTTAGAGAAATGGAAATGGCAGCTGCCTTATATAAAATTTCAAAGTTGAAGTGTCTATAGACTGCCTCTGTGACAGTGTGATTCTTAGCTTAGCAGGGCCCACCCAGTGTACATTATCTCATCTGTGACATCCACAGGGTTTCAGATAAGAAATCATTGCATATCGACATACTTCAAAAAGAAAACATACATCACTGAAGAGACAGTAAAAAAAACCTGTTGTAGGAAATACTACAGTGAAACAAAACAAATCTGCAGGGTTTACTATCCAGGGACAGAGTAGTATAGCAAGAAAGAGAGACGCAAGACAGGGAGGTGCTTCAAGTTACAAACATTTCACTCCAAATTCTGCTACTGAAACAAACAGAAATCCTACAAGAACTTGAAGAGAAGGTAGGAATTCTATACGCAAAACTATTTGGAAAAAAAAGACCGCATAAATTCAATAATAGTAATAACAACAATGATGTAAATCAACCCCTGTGATTCATTCGGAGTTTGCAGATGTGTATCACCCATCATAGCTTCCACAGCATAACCAGCACTTCCATCTGTGCTGCCCAGAAGAAACATTTCTGCTCTATATAGTACAAGTTAACATAAGAAATGCCCTAATCAATCAGATTCACAATTCATCCAAAGCAGTACAGTGTTTTTGACAGCAACAGGAGGACACAATACTGGGAGAGAATGTGGACCCTGGCACTTCCTGCAATTTGCTCCCTCTGTAGAAATAAGGTGGTTGGAGACATTAAAGAAATGCCGCTTTTTTAAAAGGTTTCTTTATATTGTTCTTTCTGAAAGAAAGGCAAAAAAAAACCCTCCCCCTTTTTCTTTAAAGGCATGACCATACTGGAGAAAAGTATTACAGAGGAAATCCTAAAACAGAACCCTTAACTAGCCGAGATTTTCTTTGAAAAGGTTTTTGCCAGCTCTGGTTACAATCTTTTCAGATTCACTCATGTACATATTTTTCAAATAACCAATAAACTTCCTTGCGGCTGATTTGTATGACAGACTTGTATCACTGACTTGTAAAAGTGATATCACTTTTAATGCAGCCTCTGTAAAAATATCTGGAGACCATTCTAACAAATTACTTGCATTATAAGCAAAGGAACCATGACTCCTCCTGATAAGCTAGCAAAGTTATACTATTTATGTCTCAGCCCCTCAGTCTGGTAAACTATAAAGCGTTTTGCCCATATCCTGTACTGATGGTACTTTCAAAATGACATAAATGGTTTCATTGCTCATGCATTCAGGGCCAGCAAAAGACAGAAGGGATGGAGCTATGGAACGATGTTCCTATGTCATTCCATGGAAAAATTGACCAAAAAGAAGTAGAAGGCATGTGCTGCTACGCCCAGCAATTAATTGATGCACAGCCTTTAGTTCAAAATTATAAAAAATCTTCTTAGAGCACAGAGTTCTGAGGAGAATTGCGTCCTGTTTTCTGAATGCATTTTCTCACTTCTTTAGGTCAAATGTATTTGACTAAAAACCTAGTTCCTTTTTTCTGTGTTGTTTTATAAGTCAATATGTATTAAATACACTCTTCTGTGTGAAGCACCTCAAGGAAGGTAGAAAAGCAGCTCTGCCTCCATCCCCATTCAGATCTTAGCATCTCTGCTAAGACTACTGCAAGGGTGTTAATTGGTCCCAACTGCTGCGTTTCCTGCTATGTGGACACTCAACTGAAAGAATTACTGAGGCCCCTGAGTCAATTCATGCAGGTCACTGAACAGCAGTCAGATGGCAACTTCTGCTAAGTATTAAGCGGCTTGAGACATGAACCACCGCCCAAAATGCAAAA
The DNA here is from genome assembly GCF_023343835.1 of Lagopus muta. Taxonomy (NCBI): domain Eukaryota; kingdom Metazoa; phylum Chordata; class Aves; order Galliformes; family Phasianidae; genus Lagopus; species Lagopus muta. The sequence goes on from NC_064435.1 coordinate 21,380,034, forward strand.
AAGCATCACATACTACTGCAATTTTCCATGCCACCCAGTTCCACAATTAAACTTTGACTTATTTATTCTCTTACCATATGTATTACAAAGGTTGGAACAAGTGAGGAATGATTTGCAAGACAGCCTTTAATAACATTACTGTTTACACAATAAAGGTGCAGAAGTACCACTGGAACTTTTTGCATCTATTTCTGCTCAGTAAGCATCAAGTCCTCTTCCAAGTCACACAGTTAACCCAAAAATATGCCTAGTAATGAACCTGGGCATCATTTAGCTATTCCTCTAATGGGATAGCACATGAGAGGCAAGGACCCTCAGGATAACTCCTCCGAAAAGATTTTTGCTTTACTGTAGAATAAATAGGCCAATACTTTAAAGACGTCACGAACAGCGATATCAGCTTGTTGCTAGCAAATGCAATGGTAACATTTATCATTGGGCTGTATTATATCAATTCTCTTACTCTTTACATAACCCATTTAAAATGAACAATAAAAGTTTTCTTTAATTAGCTACTGGTGTGCATTAACATGATTATGATTAAACCATAAAAACCAACTGTACATTACTCTGGTCCCCTATCCCATGTGTTTTAAATTATTTTAGTTGAAAATGTACTTTGAGTCCCTTTTAAAAGTTCGACCTTCTGCTTTCAGAGAATTAAATGCATATTACTGTAGTGGAGAAGATAATGTTTCAGACCTCCAGGCATATATTAAACACACTGGCAGCACATTAGACAAAATGCTTTACTTATTAGATACTTCCTATTCTAAACAGTGTCATCAAAGGCTAAAAACAAAATCCATATAAAAGCTGCACAATGCTTCCACACAGAACCTGTGCCAAAATCCCTGTACTTTCCAACTAATGAGGAAAGGATGTGTACTCTTAACATATGAATGTAAGATTTTCCAAGCATTCACTTTAGGAAACAGGACTATTGATTCCACATGGCTTATGTTAAATGAAACTGTATTGGTAAAATAACCTTTAAGATATTTGGCATGATAACTGTAATTAAACAATATTCAAAGGAGTAAAACAAAAGGGAATTTGGTTCCACAATGGCTAATTAAAATAAAATGAAAAAACACAGCATGTCATCTATCAAGATAAATTGTTATTGTTTAAGAACTATTTAAATACTGTTAAAATATACTTTTAGATAAAATCTGAAAGGACTGGAAAAATATTTGTGGCTTAAAAATGGATAGTTTGGCGAAGAAAAAAGTATAGGATGCTGAAATTTTATGCTGAGATAATAGCTTTAAAGCTTTGAGCATAACCAGATGGTACTTAAATCAGAGGAATTCTACAGTTTCACTGTCAGAATGAGTTGCAATATGGAAAGGTTTTCAATAGCTAGAAAAAACATGTCAAGATGATAGTTTACTTAGATCACTTCAGTGCATTTTCTCATCTTTTCACAGTTATATATCCTATCAATACTAGACACCATAGGAAAGGTGTTGAAAGCTACACGAGTAGCTAGGGAACAACGGCTAATTCTTCCTTTTCATGTGTTGAGATAGGTAACTTTTCTAGCTTAACCCCTTGAGTTCAATAGGGCATATGACATATATATCCATCTAGTGAAAGGGCATGGAAATAGCATGTCCTGCACACTGAGTACACACTGAGAAGTACATCATAAAATCCAAGTAAATAAATAGATTTGCTTTACAGAATTGGCAAGTACTCCCACCTGAAGCCAGTGCAACCGTAGCCAGGTAACTCATTTATTTTCTATTTCTGATAAAAGCTTTCAGATGGTAGAGTCTTATCTTCAAAGTTTTCACATCATAAAGGGACGCAATAAAACTATCAAGGTAAACACACAAATAGACTTTAGACTATTAACATGTTTTCCAAATCAGAGAATGGTGTTGTACAACTGACAACAGTTTTCATTACATCTTCACTTTCTTAGTCTCTCAAGAGTTTTCAACAATAATAAATGTAAACATGTGTGAAATTCCACTATAAACCTTTCCATCAGTTTTGTTTTCTTATACTGGCACTTTACAGACTAATTATCTAATTAATAGATCCACGGTAAGCAATATAATCTTTGGAAGTGCAACTGCTCAAGATCAAAAACATCTACATCTGCATAATTTTTCCAGCTTCTCAGATTAATTATGGTTATATAATGGCTCTATTGAAGTAAAATTTCCAGCCTCCAGCACAGCCATTCCTTGACTCTGATCAAAAACCTTCAGCCAATCATGAGATCATTCTTCACATTACATAAATTATGGAAAGAGTCACAAGTGTGAAACCACAGAATCAAAGTGCCAATCACATCTGGTACATCACTGTGACATGTGACCTAGTTCTATTTCTTTTCCTAAAGCAGTAGTATTTTCATGGAAATAAAAACTGCTTACCACAGAAAGTGAGCTACAAAAAAGGAATGTCTTTCATTTTCTTCCCCATGTTGTGCTTAAACTGGAATCAAGAAGAAAACATCATGTATTTTCTTTCTGGATTTATTCTAGATACTTGATCTATTTCATCAAAGATTCTCTAACTGTCTTTGATGCACCACTGTTTTCCAAAGATTTATTTTTTTGTAAAGCTGTTTACTACATTGTTCTACAAAACAGTTTTATTTTGATTTGTACATAAGTTATATAAATGAATAAAATTCTGGTAATCATTTTTTACACTGGCTCATTAATCTGACATGGAAGATATAATGAAACACACACATAAACATTTCATGGTACTAAATTACTTCTTCCGGTCTAATACAATTACCCTTAAGTTTTAAATTAAAATTTCAGTCCTGCAGCTTACTATAGACAACTTGTTGGCATTTGTACTGATGTAACAATGCAGAAAGAGTTCTATATCCAAAGCTTCCTACAAAAAGGGAACTATTTTAAATTAAGTAAAACCAAGGAATATCAGAAATTTCTGAAACAGTTTATTTCATATAAAAGTCAAATGTATTTTTCCATTAACAGATTTTCTTTTTAATCAGAATTTGCTGTAAAACTACATGATTGTGGTGTATATAGTCTCACAGACCTCCAGGATTCAATTTGAGTTTTCACAGTACTGCAGGAATTATGTGAAAGATGGGATGGAGAGGAGCAGTACAAACTCAGCTTTTTTTCTGTAATGTTCTTCCAGCTCCTCAAATCTGGGTTAAGAGGCCACATTTTATTAAACATTGATCCAAATATGCATAAATCAAAGCCATGCTAAATGTCCCAATTGTAACATGGTTATATGCAAATGCTAAATCCTAACTCCAGCACAATTATTGTTGTTTAATCTTAATATAAGCAGTATTTTTGTTATGCTATACGACTAAAGGCCAGTAAGGCTCTACGTTCTTTTTTTTTTTAAATTATTATTATTTTTAAGGATGTATTTACAAGTTGAAAGAAAAACAGGTTAAAATCTGGCAGAATTCTTTGTCCAACAGCAATTATAACAGCAGAATTTTTTTTAAAATGTATTAGCTTTTTGCACTACTTTTTCAAATTTAATTTCAGATATTTTAAGTTTGCATCTTTTTTTACATTAAAAAAAAATCTGTATTAAAATAAATATATATTTTTACTTTAAACACGATGAGGATTTGTTCATTTTAGCACATTCTTTTTCAGGTTTGGGCCAAGAAACAATCATTTCCCATGAGAGACTTACTTGTATACTTCACTTGGACCTGCTGAAAAAATATTTCATCTTGATTTTGCATGATATTCTCTAGCATTTCAGCATTAAAATTTCAATATTAGGCTGCTGTTGTACTAGTCTCAGATTTAAATCCCATTTCCATGCAGAAAGATTACTCAACCAAACTGTGATCTAGCATTGATCTGATCTTACAGAAAGAACTTTGTCTCACCAAGTTAACTGAACGTATCATGAGGCTGAGTTAACTCAAATACACTGATGTGCTGAAAAAAAAACCACAACAAAACAAGCAACAACAATCATGTAAATACTTGCAAGTTTAAATACTTAAGGCTGTAGTTTCACAACAGAAAGACTGCACTCAAACAGTAGAGGAAGACCAATGGTCATATTTCAGAGCCCAGTATGGCAACATAAATAGGTTGGCCATTGAATAGCCTGCAGTGGGATTACTTGAAGGGGTATTGCCACTGACCAGCCCTAGGAAATCACAGTGCTACTGGGTGGCACTTCCTCCTCTACTGGGATTAGGTGCAAAAAAATCTGGGTGCAACACACTCTGTTTTCTTGACCTGGTGATCAATTATGGATCAGAAACTCTCTTAAGTGATGAGGATTTTTAAAGTGAGAACTCAACAATTTTTAGATCAGTTAAGAATAATAAATACAGAAATATCAGATGATTCAGTGTTATGACATACAGAAATGAGAAGTTTAACAAAGTTGTTTACTCCCATTGGAGTAAGTTGGAATATTCTGCCATTAACTAATATTCAATATTCTGTAAAATAACTGAAAAGGTGCAGAACCAGATGCCAAATACCATGGCGGTGATTCAAAGCCAGTTTCAGCAAAGCCTTGGAATGATAATTTAGACATTGTTTTCAAGGAAAGGATGAATGAATGTATGAACAACAAAATTAGTCATTATTCTAACACAGTAAATTGTTAGCTGACTATGAGAACGTAGAATCTACCTGCAGCCTCTTAATCAAACAAGTGTGGAGTGAAGTGAACCACGTACCAAATGAAATGCTCATTTTCCTTCAGATATATTAGAGCCTTGCATGTTTTCAGCATCTTAAAGACAATTAAAATAACTAAAACCACAATAGATAAGGAGATATTACACACAAACATTGCTCAAGTCAACAAACTTCCTTCTACACTATTTCCAGTAATGTCAGACTGAGTCAGACTACATGCCAGAAAAATCCACAGTGCAGCAATCTCCAGTGAGAAATATCCAACTGCTGGCATACAATTGCTCACTGAAATATATGCTGGGATGTTGAGTGCCTAAGGTTTTAAAGCTTCCAGATGTCTGGAAAATTATCTTCTCTGCCTTAATTTTTTTTTTTTTTAAGTTGTTACATTTCATGTGTATCAAGCCAGATACACTTCTACCTTGTTCAGTTTTTGACTAAATCATCTTTCAATTTCTGTAGAGCACCTTACAAAAAGACATCATGGGGAAATAAAGCACATGAAGCACCATAAGAACTAAAGACCTGTAAATTAAGAGTTTCAGAATACAGTTAGTTTGGTGTAGGCCATCACAAAATACTCACATTTCATCTACAGCAAAATAAGAGTTAAAGAAAAGTAAAAAATTAATGAATGGAGAAAAAAAGCCAACAGCATATAAGCGACCAATGTTCTGCTTGAATTACTACACAAATACTAACAAATTTTAAATGCTTACAGAGATAATCTTTACCATGTACTTATATTGATATCATGTATACAAAATGCATATCACAAAAACGTACATCTTTTATTTAAAAAACAGATTTCAATATCATTTTACATAATGGAAAATTCTCTATCAGTCTGCAGCACAGGCTGCAACACCCCTGAAACGCCTGCAATTGAGTTCAGGTTCTGCTTGCTTAGAAATACATGAACACTGGCTATTCACCCAGACTAACCTCCTGACATTTATTAATCTGGTAGCTGGGCACAACTGATCTTTGGCATAAATACACTTGCTAGGCTTCAAAGCAGACAAATCTGGACAAATACCCAGTGAAGCACCCAGCCTATTGAGAATGAACACCAAGGAGCTAACAAACACAGAAATCCCAGATGCTCATTATCTAATAAACACTTATCTGGAGAAAATGCCTTTTTGCCAGTTGGAATGAATTTTATGAAACAGCGGGAGATTTTAAAAAACACGTTGATTAGTTTGGTGTCCATCTCCTACTGAAAGACAATGACAGTTTCATGAAAAATTATTTGTGATTCTGAATCTTTGTTACTTTCTCCTCTCTGCATTTTGGGAGCGTAGGAATCACCACAAATGACTGATCATTATCAACCTAATTTTGGAGACCAGATTACACATCCCAGTAAGAAACCAAAGATGATGCATGCAAGATTACAGATGAACTAGTCCAAACACACACACCTAATTACTCCTGAAGTTATAAGAAGAAAAGATTTCCTGACTTCCCAAAATACTACCTTAATTCACTGTTCTTCAGATGACCTGAATGAAATTCGTGGGCGGGATCCCTATTCAGTAAAGTTAACAAATTTTACAACCAAAGAATCACCTATCACACAGAATCACAGAATCACCCGGGTTGGAAGGGACCCCAAGGATCATGTAGTTCCAACCCCCCTGCCTAGCAGGGCCACCAAACATACACATTCAGATTCAGACCTATGTTGGCAAAGACGTTCAACATCAACAAGTACAACCACCAACCTGACCTAACAAGTCTCATCACTAAACCAGGTCCCTCAGTACCATGTCCAAATGTCTCTTATATCTCCAGGGATGGTGCCACTCTTCCCTGGACAACTTGTTTCAAGGCTTGCTCACCCTCTCCATGAAGTAACTCCTCCTTACGTCCAATCTAACCTCCTCTGGAGCAACTTCACACTGTTTCCTCAAGTCCTATCACTTGTCACTTGAGAAAAGAGACCAATACCCTCCTTGCTGCAATCTTCTTTCAGGTAATTGGAGAGAGTGATGAGGTCTCCCCTCAACTTTCTCTTCTCCAGATTAAACAATCCCAGTTCCTCCAGTCACTCCCTGAAAGTCCTGTTTTCTAATCCTTTCACCAGTTTTGTTATTCTTTGCACATGCTCAAGCAACTCTATGTCATTATAGCAAAGGGTCCAAAACTGAACACAGTGTTTGAGTTGTGGTATCACCAGTGCTGAGAACAGAGGCACGGTCACTTCCCTAATCCTGCTGGCCACACTATGTCTGATAGTGGTCAGGATGCCATTTGCTTTCTTGGTCATCTGGACACACTGCTGGCACATGCTAAGCCAGCTGTCAGCCAGCACTCCTGGGCCCTTTTTGCTGCACAAGCTCAGTTTTATGCATTCTTGACTTTATCCGGCCTCCCAATAATATGAAATAGTTGCCAGTGTTCATTTCTGATAGTATTCTACCAAATTGCAAAGTATATTCCTCTATTTTGATGGAGAGAGCTAAAATTAGTGGAAATGTTAGGAGTAGTCCAGACTGAAGCTTTCAGTCCTGATTCATGCAGTGAGTCACAGGTAGTTTGTGCAGAAGGTACAGAGCTAATGAAATAAGTTGGAAACACCTAGAAACACATACTGAGGAAAAAAATTCTAACATGAAATGATACTAAGCAAAAGCATTGACTAGCATAGCAGAAACATCAGTCACATAGTACATGCAAAAATCTAATAGCTCTAGAATCTTGTCTCTGTATAGATACTGGTGGCCAGCTAACTACAGAAATTAGTTCAGGGTAATTTGAGATGGCTGGAAATCTGAGTTTGATTCAGTAGAAGTTATTAGCATGATGTGCATGACTCATATCAGCGTCTATCACAACCACAATCCATGATTTCACTGATACAGCAGCTGGTATCTCAATCAGAGTGAAGCTAGCTGTAAAAATGTACAAATGGAAATATTTGTAATATTAGAAATATGCTGCTTTTCAATTTTCTCCGTACTCACCAAAAACATTCTGCAGTGCATGTCAGTGGGACAACTATAACTGTATAGATAATAGACTATCTAAATAAGAATACAAATAGGACTGGATTTTATCATATTAATCAAAGCCACAGGGCCTACAGCAGTCCTTTGTGGGCCTTGTAACTGGAGGCAGAAAGGGGAAAGCCTAGTCCCTGTACTGAAGGTTAATTGCTCTCAATCTTAAAAAGTAGTTTACTGCAATTTTACAATATTGGCTTTTCTGGTAGATGGCAGAATACATCAATCACACACAAATAGCTAAACTGTTAATTATACTTCCAGTCTGAACTACATGTCTGTATCTGGGAAGGAACAATATTACATTCTCAGCCTTGTTCAACAAATACCTAGTACAACATTCAAATATTCAAGACTATTGGGAATTATTGCTGCTGAGATAAATTAAGTTTCCTGCAAGAGAGCATAGCACAAAAACAAATTGTTGGGTTTCAGATGAATTCAGAAACAGTAACAAAAAAAATCTTTGCTAGCATCAGAATTGCTCATTTTGCCAGAACTCCTCCTTTGAATCCTGTAAGACAGTTAACCAACACAACTGTCTTTTCCCACTGAGTTAAGTACGAAGGAAGAGGCAGCAAAAAATTTCATGAAAACTGAATTATCTCTTCTGCACCAAAGGAGTGCTATGACAGATGAATTTTAAAGTTATGAACTAAATAGATGCCTCGTTGACTATGGAAACAATATGTGTGCGTATATATGAAAAAAAAAAAAGGTGATGGTAATTGATTAGGATGTGTAGAAATTGTGGGACCTGTAAATGGTATGGAATAACGGGTGAATATTGTCTTAGTTTCAGCTGGAATTGACTTATCTTCAGTGTCTGGTATAATGCTGTTTTGCTTCTAGGAGGAAAACAGTGCTGATAACATACCACTGTTTACAGTTGCTGCTAAGCAATGTTGTACAGAGCCAAGGCCGTTCTCAGTGAAGGCTGCAAGGAGCTGGGAGGGAACAGAATGAGGAGAGGTGACTTAAACTGGCCAAAGGAATATTCCATGCCATATGAGATCAATTTTGGAGGGGATGGGAGTTCATGTCACTCGCTTCTGCTGCTTGTGGGCTAACTGGGCATGGGTTGGGGGATGGTGAGCAATTGCTTGTGCATCACCTGTTATACATTCATATATATATACAGTCATAACTATTATACTTTTCCTTTTCTCTATCTTAGTAAATAGTTTTATCTCAACCCATGGGTTCTACCTTTTTTTTCCAATTCTCTCCTCCATCCCACTGGGAAGTGGCGAGTGAACAAATGAGTGTATGGTGCACAGCCACCTGCTGGGCTACACCACAAAACCTTCGTCAATCGGCTTCATGGTTTTTTCTCTAAAGCTGGCACAGTAGATAAGCTACAATAAACAAATTTTCAGCTAGTTGGAATACATTTTAATTACGTAAAAAATTAAAATTAATAATTGAAATTAATAAAGTTAATTATAATTAATAAAGCTTATTCCAGAGATATGGAAGAGTAGCACATCCCAGATCTCTTTTGTTCTAAGAGTCTCAGAAACAAAAGTTAACAATTAGGGTAAGGATCAAACTATATTCTTCCATTTAAAATACCTACTTTGAATACAGTCATCTCAAAATTTCCATAGTGTGACTGTAAATGCAATTTGGACAGCATTGCAGGGGCACAAATGAAACTCTAGGGTAATTTCAAATATGTTGAAAAAAATCTGCTTAGATTTGAAGTATAAGCCTAAGTTATGCATGCTTGCACATTCCAGGCTAACATGCAACTCAAAACATTTGTTCATGAGACATTTTCAAATATTCACTGTGTATGTATGCATCTCCATATCCACAAGCATGCATACATTCTTCTGAGTCATCCTGATGTGCTTTGCAAAATGGACCCTTTCTCTTAAACCTTACTCTTTAGGATGAGTTCACTTTAGTTCCTCACCTTTTTATTTATCTTTTCAGAAAAGAAGCATTGAAGAGTCTTAGTAACAAAGTAAATTTACAGCCATGTTCCCAGTACATGAATTGCATCTAGGTTTCTACTGGAATAAAAGTGTCTGCTTATAGGAAGTATCAAAAAAGTACTGCATGGCCCTTCAAAAAGATCTTTTTGCTGTTTTTGGCAATAAAATCAAATGATGAGACAAAGCTTCCTATCAGTGGAAACAGGGTATGGTGATGACTCAAGATACTGGCAAGGATTTTATTTTGATAGTATCCTTGAACAAACCAAAGGCCACTTTATTTTCAGGAAAACATCCGACAAGTGGCTTTGTGGGATTCCAAGTACTGGTAGCGCTACCAGGAAAATGATGCAAGTATTATTCAGCTATTCCAACTAAGGGTTTTTATTGGCACTCTCAGGAAGTAACATTTTTAGTGCTCCCTCTGACACTGTCAAGTTGCAAGTTTACTTTTAAAGCTTTATGAACAGAACAGCCCACTGACAAAAAAAAAGATCAGAAGATGACTACCTGCCATATATCTTTCAAAACATTTAGCCATTCCAAATTTTTAAATGCTGCACTAAAAGAAAGACGGCATAAACAATACAACAACCATATATACAAATAATAATATATAATAAAATATAAATAAAATAAAAATAAAAAAATATACCATATATACAAAAAGTTTGTCTTCATCTGAACTCCTTACAAGTCATTCTACCAAAGAAGATAACTTTGTTCAACAGAAATTGTAAAGCAAGACTTAATGCAAAAACTTCCATTTGACTTTAACAAAGATGAGGAAATACTTTTTTAGTTTAAAACACTATAAAAATTCTTAGAGGAATACAACTAGCTAATCCTGCTCAGCGTAAAACTGTTGCAAATGGCACAAGGAGATTACTGCAGGTCAGACTCATGCAAATTCAATGAGAGGAACCTGTAAATATCACTTTATTCTGAAGAGTGAAATAATTTGGACCTGTTGAATATCTTTGCACCCACTACATCTTTTACAAACAAACGGCTATCCTCCTCCATGTTTAAACTCACCATTGCTAAAGAAGAAATTTTATTTATACAAGTATTTTTGTCACTCTTTAACTGATATGAAATTCTTTTGAACTCCTACTAGAACAGGTATATAAGTTTTTGAAAAAAATACCCACATTTGTTTTTCCTGCCAAAATCTCTGGCATGAGTTACAAAATGTCACATTCTGTTAGGCAGTTTCTGATGTTGCAGCATTAACTGAGTATGAAAGCCGACTACCACTGGCCACAAAAACTGAAGAAGTAGGAAGGCAGCTATTAGCAGCACTATATTCTGAAAGATTATGCCTACTTGAAGACATTCATAATCATGATAAAATATTCCTTAAGGAACAGGACAGTGCTGAAGTGAAATTCTGGACTTACGAAAAACCACATGAGATCAAGCAGCATATTTTAACCCAAATTAACCAACCAGATCACAAGTGGATAAACAGCGTCTCCTGCCAACTACTGAACAACGGCTTTCCCTCGGTGGTAATACCTGGTTTGGTTTCTCTCCATCCATTTCCTGATTTTCACAAGCAAGAAAAATTACCATCAAGACTTCCAGTCTGCTTTCAAATTTGGCTGGGAACACAAAGTAGTATATACTATTTGGGAAGACTGGCATACAGAGGGATCATATTAGCTTTATTTACCTCTGAAAGCTTGTTAAAATGAATGAAAAAGACTGTTTCTCATGAAGGAAAGTCAGAGGAAAGTGAGGATTCTTCTTGCAAAGAAAACACAGTATTTCAGAAGTTAAGATTGCTCACTATCTACTGACAATGACTTCAGTTATGTTTCACTGGCTTCCACTGTCCTTTCTGTTCTTATTCCTCAGCTTTCTCTTTAAGAAATAAAACAACATTTCACTTGCAAATCGAGGGAATTAGATCATCCATGTGTTCATTAGCGTCAAGAATAAAGTTTTTCGCAGTAACAAGCAGGTGATGTTCTATATAGCGAAGAAACTGTAACCATTGGTGTCTCAAGGTAAAGTTGCCTCAGAACCAAACTCTAACATGTGCCAGCATTAGATGACTCGAAGGAGAAGATTAGTAAGGATCAAAGAATGCAAAGCCCTCAATCATTCTTCGTGTGACCTACCACTCAAACTTTCGTCTCCTCATCAGATGATTAAGCAAATCATCACCATGACACATTCAATATCCATAGTGTGAGAAACTCCAAGCACATGCTCTCTCACACTTCTGCATATGACGGTTTTGAGCCTCTATGCTGTCCAGTCTTTTTAGAGATTCTGAAAATCAATTCCCTCAACCTATTATTTTTTTCAACTATATTCATGATTTAGGGAAAACTATCATGATTCTCATACAGTTTCTAGTTTTCCTTACTATTGTTATTATTTACAAAGTTAAACAATTTGAGATTTTTCTACATGTTCTGTGATTTAAGGAACCGTTTGAATTTTAGACCTATTTTATATGAATATTTTTATAATCCCTGTAAGAAAGAACTTCTTTTGATTATTATATTAAATGATCTGGAAATCCAAAGTTTTAAATCAACTTCACATACTGTTATTAGAAAACATCTTTATTTTAAAATATGATAACATTTAAGTTCCCGATAATGTAATAATATCCACAACTTACATTCAAAATATTGCCAGGCAGGGTATTTAATAAAGAGACTGGTCAAAATATTTCTCTCTTTTACTCTATCCCATTAAGGCTAGCGTCAGACAAAAGTAGTGTAATCCACATAGCAGACAAGGGTCTGGTTCACATAATCAAGTAACACAGACTAAGAAAATAAAAGGCACATGAAACCCAGTCAGCACAGGCCATGGTTGAAAGTCTCTCCCCATCTTTCTTTCAAGCCCCCTCCACGCACCAAAAGGCTGCAGTGTGGTCTCCCCACAGCCCTTTCTTCTTTGGGGTGAACAAGACCAGTTCTCTGAGCCTCTCTTCATAGGGGAGGTTCTCCAGCCCTCTGATCACCTTTGTGGCCATTTCTAGATCAACTCCAACAGCTCCACACCCTTCCCTTACAGGGGGTCCTAGGCCTGAATGCGATACTCCAGGTGGGGCCTCACGAGGGCATAGCAGAGGGGGACAATCACCTCTGTCACTCTGCTGTCTACCCCTCTTTTAATGCAGCCCAAGTACAGTTGGCTTTCCAGGATGCACATGCATGCTGTCAGCACATACTCAACTTTTCATCCATCAGTACCCCCAAGTCTCTTAAGGGCTCCTCTCAGTCAATTCACCACCCAGTCTGGCACTGGGGACTGTCTCAGCACATACTCAACTTTTCATCCATCAGTATCCCCAAGTCTCTTAAGGGCTCCTCTCAGTCAGTTCACCACCCAGTCTGGCACTGGGGACTGTCTCAGCACATCAGCAATATAGGAATATATGCTGCACTATCCCCCTTTCCCTGAAATGAAAATTCACAGCTTAAAAACTGAACCAAAATTGAGCAGATATGCAAGATCTGACAAAAAATGTGCACAGTGTGAAAGATAATTTTATGAGAAGTTTTTTACGGACTAATATGTCAATATCTATTGTTTCTGGGATGTTCTTGTTAAACATTCACCAAGTTTGCTCTGCTTCTAGTTACTGCAACAATTTTCAAATGTATAATGAAAAAAGTCTATAACCCCTCAGGAAGCTACCTTCATACTACATTACCTTTTTTATGTGCAAACACACTTCTGAACATCAAGACATACCTAAATTTGTGTGACCCATACAATATACAGAAACTGAGACTGTTTTGGCTCTCTAACACTGATTACCTTAAACTTCAGGAATCAAAAGGGAAAAGATAAACAGATTCTTCAAAAGAAACTTGTAAATGAGGATGCCAACTTCTCAAAGTTTCAGCATACTAAAAATACTTCCAATTACACAAGCTTTCCATACGGATACTAACCAGTCGACATAACATCTGTGCAACATGTGCCTCTGCCACTTCACACTTTGGCTGTCTGACTTCTTAAGTAGTATTATCTGGAACTTGTTTTACCAGTTTTCTGATTTTTATTATTTTTAAACAAAATACAAATGGAAAACAAAGTGGCGTTTGTCTTCAATTAAAAAAAAGAGATTTTTTTTATGTGATTTGATTTTTTGTCTCATTTTCCATAGTGGTAATAATTGATAAGCTCACATGAAGTTTCATTTAATTGCTCTTTGCTCAAGAGAGCCTGCTCTCTTAGTGTATCATTGATAAACAAGACTGCTATGAACTCCATTAGCTATCTCTCCTTCAAATTTTATGTGAGGTGCAATTGCAATGGCACTTTTGCACGTCTGCCAATGATCATGCTCTTTACCATACCATGAATCAACAACAGGCGATTGATGAGAGTACCATAAACTGAAATTATTTGCTAGAAGAGGACACATAAATGGCTGCACTGGTCAAACCAAGGGACCTTTCAGACTCCTGTTCTCTGATAGCAGACATATGCATAGGAAAAAGAAGTGTAAGTAAAAAAGCATAGAGGAGTACTCTTCCAAACTTCCAGAGCCAGTATTTTGCAGCATATCACAACTTATCAGAAATGTTTTCTTAATATGTAATGACAGAGAATGACATATCTTCTGCAGGTACTCCTGTATAGTCTCTAATATGATGAATCAGTAGAGATTGATTCAGCCGGCCTATAAAGAAATTGGCTGCTATATATTATAGCTGCCTGCCTTTCCCATCTTGGACATCTCAGTCAACAGCTAATTTGCTGCAGTTAGTGTGTTGCCTATCACTCGCTGAGGTGTTTGGTAGTACTGTTTGGGTTCTGAGCAGATAAGCGCTGTACCTCCCCCAGCCTTTCCTATTATTGTGAGGATTACAGGTAACATCCTGACTGCTAAAAAATGTACAATCTTTATATTAGCTAGACTCCAAAAATTTGCATCGTAAAAGAACGAAAACCGAAAGTTGAAAAAACTTTTGCTTTTTTTCCCCCATATTAATATCATTTATTCAGGAAGCTGGTGGGTTGTCTTTGCAATTTATCCGAGTGTGGGCTAAGCCTTATGGAACATGTCACATCTGCTGGTGGAGTTCACTCAAAGTGATTGGCCAAATGCCAGGTCTAGAAGCAAAACATCATCTGGCAGGCTGATGAACGCTGCTGAGGCCTGTGCTTGGAAAGCCTAGACACAGCCCTCAGAAGTCAAATGCCTAGAAGCAGATACTATAAAAGCAGAAAACATCAACAGGTCATGCCCTGAATTTCTGTAAGAAAACAAAGACCTTCTGACACCAGCTTTCCATTCTTTTTGCTCAACACTGCTCGCAGATGAATGACAATTTGTGTCCACTGGTATTGGCAATTAATGCAAATTATGCTTGAGATATATACCTGTTACAATTTAAAATTCCAGCCAGACATTTCAGTTCCAGATTACTCTGTGTGTGACCATTTCAACAGAAGGGTCTACCCTTCACCACCTCAACTTCAGGAGAAACTTTCTTTCTCTTTAAGTTGAACAGGAATACTTCACATTTGTGCAGGATCTGCTGTATTCTAATCACTAACAACACGTAAGTATGGTAACAGCAAGTAAGCTGAAGAATTCTGGAAGCTTTTTTCACTGTTCAGATGGCAGAAATAACAGAATGTCAGACAGATCTTAGAGGGATCCAAAACAGCTTCTAGTTCTACTGTGTGCAAATACTTCCATACTTGCAACAGTTGAACGTTGAATATTACATTCATCACTGCAGTTAAAAATTCCTGAATGTGAAAATAATGACGGATGGAAAAGATGACATGTATGGGTGTGATTGTTTCAAAAAACACATTATACTTGTTTTCATTACTGTGTTACTGTATCAGCTACCTGTGTGACATTCAAATTATGTAGAATAGGTACGAACTTAAAGCCTACTGAAGCAAGCAAGCAGAACATAAACAAGACTATATGACAAGTAGGGATGGAGGGGTTAGGAGGAAATACACTGCCAGAAGACAAAGAGTGAGTGAAAACTTCAGATGACATCTTCTGCAAAAGATTTCAGATCCTTAACTTCCATTTAATAACCAAGCATCTTGTACTCACTAGTGCAGCTGTTTTCTCACCTGAAGCCATAATCCTCATAAAAACATTGTGAAGACAAAGTAAGGATTTGAAAATATCTTTTAAGTTCTTCAGAGAAGATAGAAAATAACTGCATTTTCTGTATATAACTATATTAATCCTTACTTCTAAAGTAGATAGTAATTAAACAGGAACACTCTTTTGGTTGAGTTTAACCAAAATTAATAATTGTGTAGAAATAATATTTTTCAACAAGTCTAGCCTTACTTTGAGGCTTACAGAGAAGTAATTCATACAAAAAAACAAAAACAAAAACAAAAAACAACTAAACTAAAAACAGATTAATGATCTCAGTGACCATATTTACATTCAGGAGTAGAAGATATATTGGCTTGCAGTAAGATATGTTATCCATGCATGTTTATATTAAAAGGAGCAGACCACGAAAAGTGTTGTTTTGTATTTCATTTCTTTTCAAAGAGGACTTCTTATATTTTCCACTTCTAAATGCTTGTATGACAAGTAGATGCTCTCTTGCAAAAAATCTCCGGATATTCAGTGACGGACATCAGGAAATGGATTTGCCAGACTAAGCAACTCCTTGGG
Organism: Lagopus muta; assembly: GCF_023343835.1. Lineage (NCBI taxonomy): Eukaryota > Metazoa > Chordata > Aves > Galliformes > Phasianidae > Lagopus > Lagopus muta. The sequence continues at coordinate 21,396,283 of NC_064435.1, forward strand.
AACTCACCCGTTCTATCACTAATCAGCATTAAAACCAATAATCATTTATATTGAGAGAGTTCTACCAGTACATTAAATTTCCACGGCTATTTAAGAAACTTTTAGAGGAAGCTTTTTTCTTCAAGAAAATAGCCCTGTTATTAAAATTTCACCTATAATCTTAGGTGCATCACTGAAGAAATATACTATACTAAATACGCTTCACTCCCATATTTCTTTTCCTAGCACTTCTGTTTCTGCTCTCCATGTGCAAGTATTATATCTTCTTCTTGTAAGATTTTGGCATATATTAATTCCAAAATAGTGAATAATTATGAAAAGGCAGCAACATTCTTTATCCCTCAAGTAATTCATCATACACCACATATGCGCCCATACTTTAAAACTGCCAAGCAGATCAAAGCAATATTCTTTGCAACAATAGACCATACTCTATGAAGAAGTCAGTATAATAGGTATATTGTACATCAAAGATGAATTTATAAGAGAGTGTAAAATTAGGGCTTACTGTAAGTGAAAACACCACAGTGCAGACCTGGCATGAAATTCTTCACAGAATATTAAAGCACTTAAAAGAAAGATTTACACATAAATCATCACTTCTTTATTATTTTTGTCTACACTATTCCTTACACCGTTGGTGTATAAACCACCAAATGCAGTCCATTTGGAAATCACACTTTTAAAGATTAAGCCCAGAGTTCCAATTTGATAACTAAATATATATATGTCACCAAAATAGAGCAACACGGTGCATAGTATTTTTGAGGCAAGAGACAATTACTTAATCCTTCTATTTACCAAGAACTTCAAGTTAAATCAAGTTTCGTAACTAAGATTAATGATGTTTATATTTGCTCAACAATCCTCAGGATTTGATCTAGTAATATATTTGGGAAAATGTAAGGGTTTTCACAGCTTTAGTGCTGCTCCCCTCTCCCAAACACACACACAATTTTTTTTTCCCTATTTTTCTCCTTCAATACAGATGAGAAAATTTTTTCCAATGTTAATCAAAGCCAGTATGTATCCAGTGTATTTTCTCTTTATTCTCCCAACTTCCACAGTTAGCTACTTCAAATGTTGTTTCCAGTTACCACTTTTATCTTCATTCTGGAAATCTACAAGATTTCATTAAAGTTTGCTAAACCTCCTAATTTACTTAGGTTCATAAATCACTAAGAATTTCAGCTAGTTCTGCTTAAATAGTGACTAAAATGCAAAAAGTCCAGTATCAATGTCAATCCATCAAAGCACAGCTAATGCCTCCAACAAAACTGTATTGATAAACCATTAATAAAATCACATTTTTGGATTCTGAAATGAAATACTGAGAGGTGATGGTTAATACCTTTATTAAGCAAAATAGATATAGAGATTTGCCAGAGTGAGAGTTAATCACAGAAAAGTTACCCAAAGAGGTAATGCAACCTCTGACCTGGGAAATATAGAAAGAATTGCTGGAAGGTGCACTGGAAAGCCTGACTTTAGTAGTCGTGCTTCAAGCAAAAGAATGGTGTCCAGAGATGCCTTTCAACCTAAGCTATGTTTTGATTCTTGCAAAGAAATAATAAGCAGGTGTGAAGTATGAATAATTCTATTTGGGCTCCTTACTTGGTTCACTGAAATGAACAGCATACAGTGTATTATGTTTCACTCTGCTGACTAAAGGAACGATATGAAGATAATAAAATGGGGTGCCTTCAGATAGGCACATTTAATTGAAGGATGGTGAAGAGATGAGTAAACAAGCAGAACGTTGCATTTAAAATTATCAGCGCAGTGAGTCAAGGTACAGTTTTAAACTTATTAATGAGAAAGCAAGCAGCACCTTGAAACAGAAATATTCTGTTACTCATTACAAGGACCTAAAAAATGCAAGGAAGATAATAATAAAGAACAAATAAATATCTTGGGATGTAGTCAACCAAAAGCTTACAGGAATGGCTTAGTAAACTGCTTATAAATTTATATGGTCCACATCAGTTGCACAGCACTTCTGAACAGCGCCAACTCAAAATTAAAGTTCTTGGCACCTATACAAATGTAGGGTTAATCTGATTCTATCCATTCTGCTGACAATGGGAAAACATTGCTTCACAAATTATTAAAGATATTCCCATACATACTTATTTATAATGTTCATATCCAAAAGAGGCCCTGTGTCTGCAAAGTATCCAAGGAAGACAAAGACAGATTGCATTTCATTGCTATAACTTTCATATTTCAACAACTGTGAAAAAAACAACCTTTATTTACTCCATGATTTGGAAGGGATAAAGGAGAAGGAGTATGATGTGATACATAGATTAGCAGGCTACAAACAACTTCTGGGATTTGACAGGATGAGGAGAGTGAAATATAAGCAGTTTGGCTCCTCTAAATTATTTCCCACTTCCATCCAGACATACAGTGATGCAGAATCTGTGTGGGCAGGAAAAAGGAAAAGTTTCTTCAGCTTCTCATTAGCTAGATTTTTGGAAAGGAAGAGTTGTGTCTTGCCTTACAAATTCAGAAGATGCTGAACACTACGAGATTCCAGGAGAAATAAATAAATAAAAAGGAAATATTAATTATTCTGAAGATAAAGTATCCCTCGTGTACCATTATCTCACTCACTGAATAAGTACAAGAAGATTCAGAGAATGATTGAATTCTATGAACTGGAGAGAAAAAAAATATATATATAAGTAGTGGTTATGAGGCACAGGGAATATTTTATATTATGCTGGTTTTAATGAAGCATATAATTAGTATATACATATGTGAACACTTAGCTAATGAGAAAATGCCAAAGTTTCAGTAAAATGACACATTGTCAAAAACTTGCTTTAAAATTTCTTCTTCTATCATTTACATGAGATAACCATTCTTGCACAAAAGCTGTTGCAAATTAACCTAATATACTGAATGACATTCTTACTAGTGTAACACTCTATTGTTAGAACATTAGAATGTAATTTAAGACTGACCAAAAAAAACAGCAATAAAACATGTATTTCACTTACTGGCATGATTTTTGTCACTGGAGGTGATGTGAACATCTGCTGCAATATTGTAAAGAGAAATTACCTGCAACTAGGGAAGAACCTACCTCATTAATGGTACTGGAAGGTTCCAGTCCAATCATGTTGGCTTCCACCAGCTGCTGAAGAAGCTGTACTTGAGCCACATTGAGGAAGAAATCCAGATTTGTTGTCACATTGACCTCCAAAGAATGACCACATACCAAAATTTCCTATGGAGGAATGAAGGGAAAATATTAGATAACAGCTACAGAGCAAATAATTTTCAGCTTCTGTGTAACTGTATTATGCTCCACTGCTGTAGTCTATGTTTCAGCACTGATATAAAGTATTGATGTTTAGTAGATTGTGGTATTTCAGCATTCTAAACAAGGATGTGGAATATTCTTTGCTTTGCTTTCCACAGTGTATGTAACTATTATATTTTGCAAGGAAAGCATCTCGTGTGAGGTCTTGTTTCCATTTATTGGTAATATCAAATAGTGGGCTATCACATTTTGGTTTTTATTTCTTTGGCAATGGATACATGCAGAAACATCTTACTTTTGATGGGACATAAACTCTACTTGTTTTACAATGAAATCATGTAAATCAGGAACTGGAACTCAGTGATAACCAACCTGGTTTCTCTGTGACTGTAAACCAGACAAACCTTGGCAAAGTTAGCTGTATGGTCTCTATTCTATTGATGTTATCTAGCACAAGAAAACCTATTTCCTATTGCTGGCAAGAAAGAGAAGAAAAACAGGATCAGTCCAGAAGGGTTGTTTCCCATACTTCCTATTACTTCCCATGAGAAGTAAGTGCACAGTGTTCAAGCTCTGAGTAATCTAAAATAGACCTCTCCATCAGAGAATGTCATCCAGTGAACAGATAATAAGACAAATTTAAGTAGCAAACACATTGGAATTCATGAATATTAGGATTAGTAAAGCTTAGAGATTTTTTCTTTATTTTTGTTTTATATTTTTCATCTGCATTTGTGACAACCCTTTACATAAAACATTAAGTTGCGAATTTTTTCTTTCCATATGCATTATCTGTTTTCCAACTGTACACATCTACTAGTGTTGTAATGCAAACTTAATACCCTTTATATTTCTGCACTAGGTCTGTCTATTCTTTCCAGGAGCTAGCTATCATGAGAAATATTCCTTGTGAACAGACAAAAACTTACTGGCACGTCCCTTACATAAAATGTTTTAGATTTTTGAGCTCTAAACTATACCAAAAAGAGAGCCAATACTTTATTTGTGCAACATGCTTCACAGACTACTCATGAGCACGTTGACCCATAGACTGGTAAAAGTGATTGTTAAATCTGGAATAATTTGAAGTTCTCACACTAATGATTGGGGAGTAAATGATTTGTGGAAATCTGTGGGCTTGAAAGCCAGCTAAAAAGAACACAGATCAAATTGTGTCTTACAGACAGTACATAGATTGTATTTTCAGGTTTTTTTTATGAGAAGACTGCAAATACAATGTTTGATAATGCACCTCTTCTCAACATCTTTCCATCAAAACTCTTTTAAGGATACCCATTTTCTGTATTGCAAACAGGCTTATCTGGACAGGCTGTCTTTAATATCAAATTCCTTTCTCAAATTTTTTATCCAGCAGAGAAGAGACACCACAATTAATAATTATGACTTTTTTCCTTGCAGCTTGTGATATCTGTATTTGAAAACTTACCACACCTAGACGATTAAAATAGCAAAACAGTAAAATTTTAAGATTCTCCAAATTTTATACTAACCTCTGGGTGTAAATTCTCTGGAGCATCAATTTTTGTAAAAATAATTGCAGGAGCAGCAGTTATTCGAACTGTGAAATCTGTTAAAATTGGAGTTAAAATGGCTCTCCTTTCCTGATGCCGTCTTATGCTAAAAAGAGGGGGGAAATAAGATAAGATTAAATCATGTTATGAATTTTGAGAGGCAAAAACTTCCTGTATTTATCTTTACATCCAGCATGTAGTGCAAAACTGCTTCACCACTGGTCTGGTTTTTTTGATAGCTACCTCGGTGAGCATTAAATATCGTCATTATAAATCATTCGAAACACAAATCTGAATGCAGGCTTCCATTTCCTGAAAGAAGTATGTTTAAACACTAATACTCTTCAATCTATCTCCAGTTAGACAACTGATGCATTTGACGCTGATTTTTCTATTGCTTACCTGAATTTTAAAAAATTATTTGAACAAAAACATAAGCTTTATTAGCAGCATTTTTCAAACATTCCTGTTTCATTTTATGAAAAAACATCCTCAATCATATTTGAATTCATAAATTCTTTAACCAAAAAACTAAGCCTAGAAGCACAAGCCCATCATGTACAGACCACTAATAGCTTACGACAACACATGCCAAATGGCCAGAATCTTCTGGGTCAGGTCAAAATCTATTGCCATAACGTGCCAAGTGAGAGCCTCTGATCAAGAAAAAAAAAAAAAGATGTAATGAGATCAAGATGGTGCTCAGACCTTAAAAGAAGACACAGTTCAAACTGGCAGAATCCCTTCCATCAACATAGATTTTTAGTAATTTTTTCTAACTATCATAACTTATAGATAACTGCCAGATACCCCAAGGAGAACTCTAGAAATTATCAAGAAGCTACTGTTCAGTCTCAGCTATATGTTCTGGAAACGATTCTGTCGAAATGCATGCAATCTCAAATGCTGATTGTTTGTAGGCTTAGAGTTAAGCAAAAACAAAATAAAATAGCTATGACAGTGTGACTGAAAGTCAGGCTTAGATATATTTCCAGCAACATGACCATAGATGACAGTTTACTGCCTTTATTTTGATACTTCAAATTTCACTGACAGTTTACTTAAGTATCCTTATAAAATGCAGTAGGCTTTGAAATTTACTCAGGATAACAGTATATAGAAGTGAACTGGCAGATGCTACAGAGTGTGTAACAAACTTTTGCTTCAATGACTTTCCCTGTCAAGTTCCCCGCCTACTCCTTACGGCAATATGCTTAGAAGTCACCTGATTGTAACTGGGAAAATTACCATCCACCAGTAAAATCTTTAATGTTTTGGGTCACCTGTTACTCTGCCAGTCTGCAGAGATAGTTTCTGAAGCCAAACTGGTCTTAATTAGATCCTCAAATTAGAAAGCAGACCAGTTGTTGGTTAGTAAACATATTTAACTGAGAGACCGGTCTTAGATTTTGCCAGGGCAACAAATGCTTTTCTCCCTGCCATCACCTTCCTTCTAAATTTAAACCAGATGGCTTTCTTCCCAGTTCCTATTTCCCCTTCATAGAAAGATGAGAAAGAAATGCCTTTGTTTCTGAGAAAAATGAAAGAGCTAAGGAGTAGATCTATTCTATGAAAAACTTCCACGTGATGGCACAAAAAACTGCTACTACGTATGATTCATAAGTATGAAACACAGCTATAACAACATGTTATGTTTTTTACGCCCAAAGCTACAACTGGCTCTTTCCAGTCATTGTTCAAATTACTTTTCAAGCTTACAGATACACCCATTTCTTAATTTTCAAACATTACCCAAGCAATGCACTGCATCTTAAAGAACTCTTTTGGTAATACAGACTGACTGCTGATTTTTATATCATTATTTTAAATAACTCTTATGTGGTATTTCTGTCCTGCTCTACTTACTTGTTTCTACATTTCTAAATGGTGAATTTGAAGCTCAGGCAAGCATTAGCAAAATAATTGTAAGTACAAACAGAAGGCAAACTGAGCACACTAAATAACGAGGGGAAAGGATATGAGAAAGTGCACAAAAGGAACAAAGAAACAAATTCCACTTTGAATTATTAAGTCTTCCACACTGCACCTAAGTGCACCGTTAACTTAACACAGGTGTACGCCACATGAGCTTATGAAAAAACTTGATTGTGAAGAGTGTAATGATGGCTCTGTGTCTGCAGCACATTCATTCCGTGGTTCATTTGTGCATCTGTTATATATTTGTCTTGGAGAGGAGGGGGAAAAAAAAGGGAAAAGCTAGTACTTTTAGAGATGTTAAAGCAGTTGATCTTCTACACTTAGAAGTCCTGCACATTTCAAAGTCCATATGTTAACACAGAACAACAAGGCAGCAAAAAGATTTGGAGGTGCCTTATGTTTAGTTCTAAATTTAGGCTATATCAGAATAATTACATGGACACTGAATACCAACCACAGGTCCACACTGTGAAAACACAGGACAAAAATGTCCTCAAAGGCTTACAGTTCAGATTGGGAAGGAAAAAGGAACAGCTAACAGCACTGTACATAAAAGTACCAGCACAGTGGCAAACTAATCGCTATTTTATGATTTTTTCTATTATACTGTAATACAGCTGGTTTACTTGTTTTTTAAGCATGTGAAAGAAAACACTGCAGTACTTTTGTGAGTGTTTACAGGAAATTAAACCTGTAAGATAACCCAGGAATGAGCAAGGAAGTGCTCAAAAATTCAATGTGGTGGCCCTGGTAACTGGTGTGATGAGGTTTAATGAGCAGTGAGTGTAGATGAGTTAAAGCAAATGAAGGAAGATGTGAAAGGGGAAATTCGTAGACACAGAAATCTGGAAGTATCTTGAAAGCAAAGATATATCTAATGATTAATATGACAGAAAACATTGTGAAGATGAGAAAAAGAAATGTGAAGAACAGAATTTCATAATCAAAGCAAGAACATTAGACTACGTCAGATCCAGTCATCAGCATCTGATTACATCCACTCAGGAGCACTTTGAATTTATACAAGGAGGAAGGACTGCCAAAGAGATGACATGGCAGTAATCAAAGAGGTACAATGGTGCCATGGAAATGCACAGTAAGTAATATAACTTGGTCTTTTCATGTGGAAAAGAAATAATCCTAACAAGCAGCAAACACAAGCCAGTAAGAAATAAACATGGCCTAGATATGAAACTTGGAAATGCATGCCTTATCCTTAAATGTCTTTTATTTTTAATGATACTTCACTTAAACTAGAGTTTGAGTGCTTATATACTTAAAAAGCACATCACCTAGGAACTAACCAACAGAATCATTTAAGTTGGGAGGGATCTCTAAAAGTCATCTAGTCCAACTCCCCTGCAATGAACAGAGACATCTACAACAGATACACAAATTATATCAAAGACCTTTTTTATGCCATGTAACTGTCTACAGAAAGATGAATTCTCACACAGAGTTCCATAACTTGAAAACCAAAATTAACGTAGTAATGTGTAATATCCCACACAATCAGATAGCCTTCCTTAGCAGCATGAGGCATGCAAACTGAAAACGTCATAATTAGCATGCTAACTTAGAATTTTAGAAGAGTTTTCTCTTGTAGACTTCTATTACAGATGCATAAATCAGTTAATTCCTGATCCACAAATGCATTGGGATATCTAACAACTAATGAAATCTCTGAAAATGAGCAGCATCCTGCCTCCAAACTCCATCTCACAATAGGTACAACAATTCACATCCTTACATCTCTGTGATGTGTTGCAAAGACTCATCACAAGGCAGAGAAGTAGCATTACAACACTTTGAGGAATACCCACTGACCAAAATTAGACAGTGCACAAACAAGCATCCTCCAGCCGTTCAGAATAACTATTGTTAAATAATTATATCTCAGTAAAACTAATTTTCATCTCATTAAGTATGATGCGCAACATTTCTATGCTGTGGATTAATAAAGGAAATAATGTACTCTGTTACTGGCTTACACTTTGTACAGAACGAATACAAACATTACTTCAGATACAGTAAAAACAGCAACTGAGATACAAGCCTGAATGCAAACGTATTTTATTCCCAAAGAAATATTTTATTCACAGGGAAATATCCCTATTTCTCCACACATAGATCTACTGACGATCGCTTTCTTGGTCTTCTTTATTAGAATTTGGAAAGCTGCACTTCAACTTTCCAAAAAAGCATGAAAATGAGAACTATTCAAGGAAAAATCTGCAGGAAACATTTTGAGGATCCTTGCAAAGCAAGAGTGGTATTTTGTTCAGTTTCATACAACAGATCATTGGCTTCCTGACATACTCAATGAGAGCTGCAGAGAGCTGTTCCAGATGGTCAAATGCCAAGGACAGAACTGTAATGCAGTATATTGCCACACTCAATTCATTACCACACAGAGAAGTAATGCTTTTAAGCTCAATTAATTCTCCTTTTTTTTTTTTTTTTTCTAACAGAGTTTATTCAGGCTGCAGGAAGCAGAAGTTGCTGCTGGGAGCTGTGGAAGGATTGCACAGGGATGGGGGCGAGGCCTCAGGAGAGGATGTATTTCTTTATTTCCTTTAGGGCTGTTGTTTTTTCCATTGAGAGGAGGGAGAGGGAGGAGGAGATCTGCAAGCTGAAAAAGCAGTTTTCAATCAAGAAAACTTCTTTTGGTTAAGTATTCCCAGTTCCCCACATGCTGTTTGGTAAAGGGAATAAACGTGGACAGGTTTCATTTGTACATAACCTTATTAGAACTGTCTGACTGTTTCTAGTGTTCTTTTTATATATTGCACCATTAGGGAGCTTTTTATAACATCTACAGTGAAGGATAAACATGTCATAATGGGAAGAGTTACGGTTGCTGATCCTTCATACTGCATGGTATTTGGACAGGTTTTTCTGAGCAAAGACACCCCCCAACTCCTCTCCCCAGAGCTCCAGGTTCCCCCTTTACTTCTGCAGTGTCCTTCAGAGGCACCAGAGGCAGCACCTTAGCACTCCAGAATAGCTCTTCTTGAACACTCTACACTCATCTCCATGAACCATTTAACACCTAGTCTCAAAGCAACATTACTTTCTTTCCAGATTACATTATATAAGTTAAAAATTAATCATCATAATAATTCAAAAGCATGAGATATTACTAGAAATGTTCAACTCCAGAAGAAGTGGTGGGAAAATCTGAAGGATTTACTTTCTGTGTAAACATTGCTAAAGCATTTAAATGATAAATTATGTCAAAACCTTTCAAATATTTGTTTGTATTATGCGCATACATTTTATATTTTGAATAATTCAGTTTTCTTTTAACTTTTTAAAAATAAGATCAGATTTCAACCCAGAAAACTGAATTACAAAATAATATAATTTAGTTTTTTATATATATTTATTTTTTTAAACAAATATACAGTGGTACCTCTAGAAATGGGAATGCAAATAAAAGGCTATTGCCTATGCTGGAGCTTTCAGTGAAGTAATCAATTCCACGTCAAGTGCTTGGATACAGATTGGATTCTATACTGCACCACATATCATCTAAGCACTAACAAATTAGCTAAGTAAGAGAGAAACAGATCTCAAAAAATAATTTTAAACCCAGTTAAGCTAATGAATCATAATATTGGATCTAAATGATAAGTAAAAACAAGGAGTAGTACATTTAATGATATTATGAAACTAACACTAAAATAACTCAGTAAAAATCATTATGTTCCAGGTTAAACATGTTAATGAAAATAAAGAATTAAAATAAAGCAGTACTGCAAGTAGGTCAAAGAATAAAACTCCCATAATAATTACAGTAAATCTTGAGATAAATGTCACCCTGAAAACACTAAGCACCATGTAAAACACCACGCAGCCACCCTCTTGGTTCATGCTGGAAACATCTCAAAGGATGGCAAAGTTCAATATGGGTTCTTCCAGTTCTCAGCACAACATTTCCACAGATCATAAAATAGACCCAGATGCAGCAAAGCTGACTGCCAACTAAAAAGCAAAAATGTGAACATTCTGAAAAAGGACTGTAGTAAATGTGTAAAAAATTTAAGCCAAAAGGACAAGACAACACTCATACCAGCTTTTTCTTTAAATAAATTCAAGAATTAAAATACAGTACTGTATGCCAGAAAGAAAAAGCTAATGTATTTAATTACAACTGATTTACATTAAAAGAAGTAGAAAATTCATTTAAAAGCAATTTCAAAAACTTACTTACTTGTCAAATATATTGTAATAAAATTTTATTTAAGACGTCTGCTGAGAAAAAGAATATCCAAGCAGCTATACAAAAAAGGTGAACTCTGACTGTTTGTAACAGCTGCTTCCCATATTCTTATCTCTATAACTTTTTAGCAATCCCACTAAATTTCCTATCAAAATCCTATAACCATAAAGCTCAGACCAAAGACTTCTGGCAATGTGATTCCAGTCACCAATGGAAAGGGAAAGAACAGTCAGTACCAAGCTGGTTTACTAATGTTAGCTCAACTCAGATTGGACAGAAGGCTCTGGAAATTAATGCCATCTTTTGAAAGTGCCAGTAGCCCTACTTCGTCTAGTGAGAAGGAAACTTGATGGGCAACTTGCCAAACATCTAGGGATCATGCATACATTTTGAAAAATTTAAATGCAAAGTTGTCTATGCAATTGCTTTAGTAATAAATATAGAAATAAATCATTGGATGTCAGGAAAGAACCAGGTGATCATATAAACGAAGAGCCAATAATAGCACCGTGTTTAAATTGTTATCTGTATTCAGTCACTTCCTTGTGGTTTATATCGTTGCTTTCGTTAGATTTACTTGTACTGCCCCTGTATTTTAGTGATAAACTAGAATTTATTATTGGTCACATCCTCTTCCTGTGCATACTCCTCCAGAGGGGCCTTATGTGCTCTTTCAGTCTTTCATCAAGTCATCACTTAGAAACCTTAGGCTGCATGCCATCCTCATGGAGCTTCTTCTGCTACAGCTTGCCTCACTTTCAGGAAAACCTCTCAGATTCCTGTCATCTCCCCTTTTCTTGAAAATTAAACCAGCAATAACTCAATTTTTTTCCTTCCTAATGATTCCCCCCACTTTTCTACATTACTTTCAGGAACATACCCCCTAATTCACTGTATCTTGGGAGCCACAAAGTTGTGCATACATTTCATAAAGGGTGGGTTGTTTTTCAGGACAAAGGACTTCTAAATCAAGGGAAAAAAAGTGTATGCCAACAGACTTCTTCTGGCAGAACTCAAAATGACCTCTGAAAACTTGCTTTTTGCTATCAAACCTTATTCCTGTCTGTCTGAAAAGACAACTCTCTGACTGCTACATAACCTACAAACATTCAGTTTTAAATACATATGAACTTATAGAGTATAAAAAGCATATTAAAGCTAGAATCAAAAATTCAGAAAAGTTAGAAAAAATAAACTACCTTTTAACAATTTCAAATTTAAAAACTTAAAATACCAAGTAGGCTTTATATTTTATATATTTTTATATATTCACCAGTACAGGCTGGGGGATGAGCTGCTGGAGGGGAGCTCTGCGGAGAGGGACCTGGGTGTCCTGGTGGACAACAGGTCGGCCATGAGCCAGCAGTGTGCCCTTGTGACCAAGAGGGCCAATGGCTTACTGGGGTGCATTAAAAAGAGTGTGTACAACAGAGAGGGGGAGGATCACCTCCCTCCACACTCTGCCCTGGGAAGGCCTCATCTGGAGCACTGCGTCCAGTTCTGGGCTCCCCAGTACAAAAAAGACAGGGATCTCTTGGAAAGAGTCCAGCGGAGGGCCACGAAGATGGTGAAGGGCCTGGAGCATCTCCCCTATGAGGAAAGGCTGAGTGAACTGGGTCTGTTCAGCCTTGAGAAAAGGAGACTGAGAGGGGACCTGATCCAGGTCTATAAATATCTAAGGTGTGGGGGGCAGAATGGCGAGGCCGGACTCTTTTCAGTGGTGAGTGGAGACAGGACAAGGGGAAACGGCCGGAAACTGCAGCATAGGAAGTTCCGCACAAACATGCGCAAGAACTTCTTTACAGTGAGGGTGACGGAGCACTGGAACAGGCTGCCCAGGGAGGTGGTGGAGTCTCCTTCTCTGGAGATGTTCAAGACCTGCCTGGATGCCTACCTGTGCGACCTGCTGTAGGGAACCTGCTTTGGCAGGGGGTTGGACTCGATGATCTCTGGAGGTCCCTTCCAACCCCTACAATTCTGTGATTCTGTGATATTTCAGTCTTAGTTTAACTAGAGGGCAGCACTTCACTTGTGTATCGCACAAAATACAACAACAAAGATTCACTTGAAGTATCTCCTAAAAATTTGTCTGGTTTTAGTTACAGAAGTGCAAAAAAAAAAAAAGCCAGTTCAGAACCAATAGGAAATGTTCTACTTCATCCTCCTCTAACTTAAAAATGTCTAAGCTGGTTTTACTCAAGTTTTGTAAAAATACAAACAAAAGAAGTTAAAAAACAAAAACAAAACCTCCTGTTGCTTGTAGACCAAGATGCTGAATGCCAAGTCTCAGCCCTGGAGTTATTTTTATGGACATAACAGTAAGCCACTAAGAAATGAGCTTATAATAGAAAAAAAAAAAAGACACAATAACTAGACAGCAATTACAGCATAACAATAATGGCAATATTCACTTTAAATGCATAATCCAAAACTCCATGCAAATGTGCTTGCAGAGCAAAAGACAATATAGAATTAGCTGATTCAGACTGTAAATGGTATCTGCAACATTTGTGCTGTGTAACTGTAGTAGAGAGTAAGTTTTAAAAAAAAAAGTTCTCACCTACTGGCCATGTTCCATTCAAGTGCTGGATTTTGAGAATTCCTTTCACTCTCTGGCAAAATCCCTCCTTTTCCATTTTCTTTCTCTGGTTTCAGCTGATTCCAGTGAGCAGTACCGATGTTTATAGACTGAAGGTCTATCTGATATTGTCTGTCTTCAACCTCGGATCCAGGGTCTCGAAGTATTCCAAGAGTCAGTGCCCTCCTGCAATGCCAACACAAAAAAGTGGCACTTCAGAACAAGCTGCAACATATAGAGCAGTGAGGTTTTAAGGTCAAAATTGGATTAAAAAATGTTATGAACAAATTTTGCTTAAAAAGAAAATTAAGAAAAGACACAAAAATATGAAAAGTTAGGTGTCAGTTTTGGCACTCCCAGTTACATCTAAGCATTAGTTTAAGTCTTTAAAAGTATTCAGCTGCATTTACACAATGGATTTGAATGAGAGATATACAAATAAATACATTTCAAAGTTTAGCTAGGTCCACCAAAGTCAATATGTGAGATCAATCCATTAACTTCAGTGGACTTTCAATCAGGTCCATACAAACAGCCTTATGGGAAAGCAAGTACTTCTACTGAATAGATAAAGGATGTCTTATTCAAGTCTTCAAAAAGAATAGCTGCATAACAGTATAAAACAATTTTACTGAAAGATCAAACTTATCTGAAAGAATAAAAATTAAAAACATTTCAAGACAATGGAAAATACCCTCTTAACATAGAATTTCAGCAAAGTGTTGTGTCACAAAAATTCTTCTCAGAAGGAAAAAAAAAGCATTTTTGAGTGAACTACATTACCTGTAGATTATGCAAAACTCTACTCCATTAGATTTAACAGAATATTTTTATTTCCAGCCGAGCCTGGGGAACAGTCACACCAGTTTTCAGCAGAACACTCAAGACAGCTTTTGTTCTAACCAGTACTAGAAGAGAGATCTGGAATGGCCTACTATTTCAATTTGCCTTCTCCTAACACAAGTAAGCCTTCAGTAAATGATCATGCTTCTTCTTCATTGGCAACAAGAGAATTTTATCTACAATACTCACTTTATAACGTAATAAAAAAGCAAAACTGGACTTTTTTTTTTTTTTTTTTAAACAAGCTAGGACACAATGATACCTAATTATTTTTGTTTTGAATTCATGATCCAGTCACAGTGTAGTCTATTTTTAATGAGTTGAAGTTTCAGCTTTTAGCTTGCAAATGCCATCCAATGTACTATTCCATTCTCAGTCATTGTCTTATACCAGAATTGTCATTTTGTAAATAAATGCTGTCTCCACAGAGAACTTAATAGTTTTGCTATTCATATAACCATTGAGATTAACAATCTAAAAATAAATAAGGATTAAAGCAGCACATCACAAACTGTGATGCATACACTGATGCAAGCTATAGGTATTAGTATGCAATCCAGAGATGTGTGATCAAATTCAAAATTAAGTCCCATTGCTGTCCAAACCCAAACACAGTTGAAACTGCTGATAGAATATGGTAGCGATTAAGATAATTTATTATTTAATATGGTGGATATTAATAGAGGCATCCAAATTGCAGGAAAGCCAACAGTTCTGCCAAGTTGCTCTTTTCGAGGATGTGTGATCATACTGTTCTGTAACCCTAATCCTGTCTAAAATGCTCAGCTGAAATACACTGAAAACATTTTATGTCAGTAGTGGCAGTTCAAAATTAAATGTGTTTTCTCAAAACTTAGGAATGTGTTTGTCAGCTTTTCACACAGAGAGATCTAACCACAACAACAACTGCATATTTTATTATTCTTTCAAGGAATTATTCCATTAATTTGTATGTAGTTTTGTTTTGTAGATTATTGTATGGTACAGCATCTTTTTGCGTGCTTTCTTAATGCAAACAAATACGGGAACATATGTTTTGTGAAACATTACTGAAAGTAAAGCACCAAGTTGCATATTTTATTAAAAATGCATAAGTATACAAAATACAGAACATGATAATTTCATCTGCATAATGAATCATTCTCTCCTGTACTTAACAGTAAAGAGTATTTTCCATTCACTCTTTTATGAGGAGTTTGAGAACTTGCATTAAGCCGCACAGAGAACTGCATTCCTTAGCCTTGTTCAGCACAACCATGACCTGGTGTACTGAATTCCTAGAATGAAATTTGGCTGCATGCATCAATTTGAAACTCCACATTGTGACAACAGCTTTCTTCCCCTCATAAATTACTTATTTAAATATAAAAAACAATGAAATCACTCTTTGGCAAACAAACTTAGCTACAGCAAAATACATAGCGCTACCATTCAGACACAGGATACTGGTGCATTGCAAGGCTAGTATAAGGTATGTTTATTGGTTCTTTTCTTTTACTTCATCCAAATAGTGCTGTAAGATCTCAAGGACTGGATAACGCTGTCTGTAATGCTTTGGTATATCACAGCCTAACACCTTCATGCTCATATAAAAACTGCATTCTGCTCCTCTATTAACAACGTCTATATAATACAACCCTTTTCTTCTGCTCCTTTTGATGCACCTTTGAAATTTTCTACAGGTCACCCATTTAAAGATATACGTATGATACAAATATGGAATCAACAAGGAGTAGTTATCAATGCACTGACATTTTGATTAAAATCATTATTGCTCTCAGAAAGTACATGCTGCCAAATTCATACAAGATTCAAAATACTGCTTTCCCCCCCCCCCTAAATACACACAGAGACATCCACATGACCACACACTTGTGGCTTTCTTTACCAACTGTCTTTGTAAGTACACCCCCAGTTTAATTAAAGGTATTCCTTTTTAGAAGGATGAAAGTTAAAATAAAGCACAGTTGGCCTAATCACAGACACTGTGAATGAGCGCTGCAGTCTTTCTCATTCTGTAGCTTTCAAAATCCCTACAGCAAATAAATCAGAGAAAAGAGTAAACAGATTAATGACTTCTCTTCCTCTAGAATAAAAGCAATATTACCAGCTGAAATGTGCTGGAGGAGTTATGATTTTAATTGCTTCTCTCTTCTGAATACAATCTTACTATCCCATCTAAACCTTTCAGCAGGTGGTATAGAGCACAACAGTTGATCAATAATAGTAAGATCATAAGCAAAGAAGAACATAAGCATGCAACAGGAAAAGAAAAGAAATGCTTTTCTTTTTAAATTGATTAAGGCTGGGTTTGGCTTTTTGCATGTTTATAAAAGAAACAGCCCATGTTGAACCAGTTACTACACACTGCTGAACAGGCAAAATTCTGGGACTCACTGTAAAAAAGTTAAATCTCTTCACTTATAACTCATCTGAGATCTACAGAATAAGTAAATAAGCCAGGAAAATGGCATTTAAAGTCTGAGTATTATGTCACAATTAAGAAATATTCACAGAGTTCACACATAACAGGTAATTTCTGTCAGCATTCAATAGATCTCTGTGTGCTTATTTCCCTTTCCAGGTGAAGAGATGACAAACAAATCTACACAACCAAATGAAAGGTTCTGCCCTGATGGTAAAATATGTTTCCTACTCTAATAGCAAAGGAAACAGACAGTAAGCTTGGATCAAAAAATATCTTCAACTTTACTGGGGCAAAACCAGTGGCATCTTGTCCTGTGCTATGGTGACTGAACTGGTGGTGTTGAAATCACTGACATTGTGCTCCTTAACTGCCTTTTTCTCATCCCATTCAATACAATTTCTTAACATATTCTCCCCAACAAGGCCACTGAACATGTAACAATAGGGGAAATGTGAAACAACTGTTTTTTAGGGAAGCAATGGGATGCTCCATTTAAAGTGAGATGCCACGAGGCATGATCTTAAGGGCAGAGAGAAATACATAAACCCAGGGCATCTCAACACCAGGCATTCAAAGTGCTGAGCTTTCATCAGTAAAACCACTGACAGAAATCAGCTTTCTGATAAGCTGCAACATTTCTTTTATTTTTTTTTTCCCCTTCACTCTAAGAGCAAGTAGATGACATTGCCACAAAGAATCTAAAGCTTGAGCTGCTGGGAGAAAAACTGAACTTCCCCCAGAATCACTGAACAGGTGCTACATAGGCCAATTCTTAAAACATGAATAAAATAAACTCTGAACCATGGCAGTTCATGATAGACATCTTGGATTTGTCTGAGTTTGGAGAAATTAAAAATGTGTTTGTGAGAACGAGAAGGAAAATAAAAAAAGAGCACAGAACAAGGCAGTTCGGAGGAGGAAGATGCTATCAGGGCACTAAAACTGAAGAAAAGCTGTAGCTAATAAAACTTTTTTTATTGCAAGAAAGAAAAAGAATGTATCCTCAGGCCAGAAGGGAAGGTCCTGGTAAATTTCTAAAATTTTGTACATAATTCTGCTGCAGAGCCTGACTTCCATATCTTTCATAAAAGTAACTTTGGCTTTGCTTTCCCACCCTGCCATCTGTCCCTACAGAGACTCATCTGTAGCTTAACACAGTGTTTTATGATTTCTGGGATGATGGAAACAGTTTAATCTGGGTCAGCAGAACAGGCTCTCAAACACTCTTCTAACTGTCTCTGCTTTTTCCCCTCGGAACTATGCCACATGTGGCTGGCTAAGCTGCAGAAGAACTCCGTACACTTGCTGGCAGCATAACCTGGATTGGATGCCATCAATTTCTGTCTAGATAATTATTCTATCAAGTGAATCTGTCTTATATATAATTCTCATCTCAGCAATACCATGATCAAATGCAAATATAAGCTCAGTACATTATAACTCCTGTTTCATGCCTTGCTGATTAGCAAGTGATGCTATCTTGTTCACTTTTATTTTAATATTACAGTCAATCTTCAAAAGCATCTGTTTCATAAGAATGAAACTTATGTTCTCCCTTATTAATTTCCCTTATTAGCTCATTAATATCATGCTCTATACAGACAGATGCACCAGCCTTCCCTACAGAATTCCCTACATAGTGGGTGAATTCTGTAGGGAATTCTGTGGGTGTCCTCTAAGTTGAAGTGGTTAAAATATTTAGCTTCAGTTTTGGAGGACCCCTGTAAGTGAAAACATTAGTCCTAGTTCCATGAGCAAAGTAAAAATGACTGAACACTTCTAGACATCTACACAGTTGACAAATGCATCACATCATACTAAATTTAAGGAAGAAGCTGGAATTAATTGAATTCCAATGGAATACTTACTCTAATCACCAACAGCCATACTTAGAACTACAAAACATACATATGCTTACAACTTTCCTAACTAGACATAAATCACCTTAAGAAGTGGATTACTTGTGAAATAACCATGCTGAAAAAAAGAAGACAAGTAGTGACTGAAACATAAAGAAAAACTTCTTGTGATTGTGCTAGGCAGTTTCAAACAATTGATACAGTTAAGCAATGGTCAAAGGAACAATTTGGATAATTATCCTGTCTTAATCTAATGCTGGTTAAATGCCTGACTTGTGTCTCTTACGCACTTCGGTTTCTTTTGCTTTCTTTGTAACTACGGTTGAATATCTTTGCTAAGAGAGAAATGGTACAAGTGTTAAAATGCTAAAGATGTCTAGGTAACTTAAAAACAAGCAAAAATTGGAGAAACTATGGAACTGAGGGCTTTCAAATAAAAACAAATAAATAAATAAACAAAGAAAGATTCTACTATGTATTTATATGTACACTAAGACATAATTCAAAACATGAATGTCAGAGTGCCTGGGGAAAAACCGAAAGACAACAGAATCTGCCTGTCTACAGACAGTCCAGACCCACAACCATCCAGAACAGACAGTCCAATAGAAGAGCACCAAGGTTCAGATGAGTGCCATTGTGCGACATTCTCCCTAGAGTCCCAAACATATATTGACATGTCAGATATATGTTTAGAAAATAATGTTTTGAAAACAAGTTTGATTTACAGCTTTTTCAAGATACCTGACTTCAAGACATTTGAACCACAGTGCAGAATTCTACTAATACATCAACTCCCTGAAGACAGTCACACTAAGGGAAGGTAGTCATGCTACAGCTGTTTCTTGTAAATACCTCCAAGCCAGGTATTAAACAGTCACATATGAAACAAACAGGATCGGCAGAAACACGAACCGCCCAGTTGTTTATCAATAACTCTGTCTTCCAAAGAATGTAACAACAGTAAAAATAAACTATCTAATTTCGTTCAGAAATCTTATCAGAATATGCTATTTCCTTTTTACTAGAACTTTTCAGCACAGCTGTTTCTTGCCAAGCTGTAGCAGACACGTCTTCCCTTACAATTACTTTGTAAGCTGTTCAGGCTTTTTGTAAACACAGCAATACAGACAAAATCCCAGTTCTTAATGAAATTGCTCAGAGATGAAAACTGGAAAAATTTCAATTAATCACTTTTCTTTTGGCTATATATTTTGTGTCCTTAACTTGATCAGTTTCACTAGCTACTACTACTGAATTGCACAGATATTTATTTTCACCCTAAACCATTTTAAAGGACTGGTTTCCGTTGAGCTACAATAATATGGAAGAGAAAAGAGATTTTGCTTTGAACATACAGAAGAATAAATCTGGAAAAATGAATTTAATATTTTGCACAGGTGCCTGACATCCTGCCGCACAGCCCACCTCACCCCCTCCCCCTCCTCTCTCAAAAAAAAAAAAGAGGGAGGAAGCTGTGGGCCCATGAAAACCTAGTGAGGTTCAATAAGGCCAAGTACAGGGTGCTGCACTTGGGTCAGAGCAATCCCAGGTATTTATACAAGCTGGGGGAAGATCTCCTTGAGAGCAGCCCTGTGAAGGGACTTGGGGATTCTGGTAGATGAGAAGCTGGACATGAGCCAAGTGAGCACTTGCAGCCCAGAAGGCAAACTGTGTTCTGAGCTGCACTAAAAGAGGGGTGGCCAGCAGGGAGAGGGAGGTGATTGTCCCCCTCTACTCAGCTCTTGTGAGGCCCCATCTGGAATATTGCATCCAAGTGTGGAGCCACCAGTACAAAAAACGACAGGGAGCTGTTGGAGAGGGTCCAGAGGAGAGCCACTAAGATGATCAGAGGGCTGGAGCACCTCTCTGTGAGGAAAGGTTGAGGGAACTGGGATTGTTCAGCTTGTAGAAGAGAAGGCTCAATAGAGACCTCCTTGTGGCCTTCCAATACTTGAAGAGAGCATATGAACAGGAGGGAGAATGGCTGTTCACAATGGAGGATAGTGATAGGATACTTTTTAACAAGATTTATGTAACTACTTAAACATTCATATTTTGAAATCCAGTGGGTACATATTCAGTGTTCAAAATAACAGCATTCCTCCACATCCACTAAGCACTGTGGTGGTTCCAGGTGAGTTCTACTCTAATCCTCCTTCCTAACCATTTAGGGAGGTCAAATTTTAGTGAAATGGAACACTACAAGGTTAGGATTGGTAGCGGCGTATTCATCATAAGAAGCCACAGAACATCTAAGAGGAATTACAGTAGATCACACATCAAACGCTTTGGCCTGGTGCCTCCTTCCTCTAGTCCTATAGGCAAGAGATGTTCTACATCTACAGCGAGGCGACCAGATATTTAAAAGTAGCCCCATGCACCAAGGGCTCTGATACTGTTATTTCCTGCAAATAAATCAAAGAACTTGCGCAGTGCAGTTCTTTTCGAGCACTGTATGTGGAACAGAATGATCCTGTGATGATAAGGTATAGAATGATAAAGTAATTTTAACCTGTCAAAAAAAGCATAAAACGAAACAAAGCTGAAATTTGCAGCTGTGCATTTAGATGCCATCTGGTTTAATGACTTTTGTAACTTTATTGTTTAAATTCCACAGCAAAAATAACAGCCTGAGCAAGCCTAAACTTAAAAGATCAGTTTTTCATTTTTATACTGTTTAATGTTTAGACACTTTGAGGAATCTCATTATATTTTTTAAGCATTCACTCAAATTCAGGGAGCGTAGTATAAATATACAGTTGACAGACTGTATAAATGATAAGTATGCACAATTCCAAGGGAAGGTCTGCAGGATATTTTTGGATACCAAGTGTTTCTAGGAAAAACAAGTGGAAAAGAGTTTCTCTAAATAAGAGCCAGCAAGAACAGAGCTTGAAGAGTTTAACTGGGTGGGGTGGAAGTCTGAGTGGGGGTGGAGGGTTTAGCAAAAAGAAGTCAAAATACAACAGAACCCAAACACTTCTATGCTTTTTTGATTCATGGTAGACATAATTTTATCTCAAAACTTAAGGCTGTTTGGCTGTAAGAGCATCTTTAATTTTGAATTCTTAAATATTTCATGTGCGCTTGATTTACCACACAACTGAGTGAACAAGCTTGTGCTTTCACCATTGCTTTTATCCTGCACTGTACTGTGTTTTAGTTGGTTGTTCCACCTCGTTTAGTGATACAACAACTCACTATTTTCTGTTAGACTAGAAATTCACCTGGAAATACCAAGGTTGAGTTGCACTGAACACAGACTTTAATTTCTTTCTGCAATTTCTTTAAGTTATACAGGACTGGTACAAAGGTTAAATCTACAAGACATACCGACTGTAGTTTGACAAACAGACTTGAGGTGGGATATTTTTGGATTGTTGTGTCAGTATATCAAAATCATACCTAAAATTCAGTCAATTTCTGTAAGAAATATTATAGAACATTAGGAACAAATAAATACTGATTTCCTTTATATTAAACAGTACCTATTATGCATATTTTCAGCACGTGTATATTATAATAGATGTTTGCAGCACAAGGGGAAAGAACTCTAAATCATGAATGTTTAACTGTTTAGCTTTCCAAATCACGATTCATGTTAACTTTGGCATAGATCAACCTTGCAAGATGCCACTTGTATTTCTTTTTTTTTTTGCAGAACAAATGCATTAATAATGCTGATTTTAAAAAAATATTGAATTTGAAAATGTAAGATATGCCAATACTAGTGGCATACCAGTAACAGCTTAACGGGTTTTCAGCATAAAATTACTTAAACAATATGATGTACTTGTCATTCTTCAAAAATTATCACCTTTCCTTCTATTTTCCTCTAGTCCCTGCAGTGCTTTTATTTCTTATTTATAATATCATTGGGAAACTGTCTTGGTAGAAATTTATGAAACATATTACCTTTCACGTTCAAAAACACTATTTTGTCTTCCTTAAAACATCATTAAACTATTGTTAATAGCACTTTCAAATTCAGTGTGAACTCAGGATATATTGAAGGGGAGTTTAATCCTAAAAATGCTTTCAGAGGGGAAGAAAAAGACAGACGATATACATTTTCTTCATTCATTATCAGGGATTCTTAGAGTGTAAAAGACAGCACTAATTCATAAACTACTTTTGGACAACAAAAATACCTCAGTAAATATTTAGGTTCAACCAGACGTTCTCCAGTTCATAGGTTATGAAGCCGGAGCTGGCTGTTATTAAAACTAGATGTTTACATGGTTCTGAACTGCTCTTTTCCATTCTGAAATGCAATAAATATATATTATGATCCTAGTATTTAGATTTATATGGATTTACTAACATTGTAAGTAAGATTTGAGCTGCCTCAGGTGTGTACCAAGACTAAGGCAGGATGGAAAATGACCCATTTAACCATGAACATAAAGGCAAGCTCAGAGCCCTGACATGATCTTCTACAGAGTAATATGGGAAATTGAGAGATGTTGAGACAACTTTAGAGATGGAAGTAAAATCATCTACAAAGCAAAACAGGTAAGTTACTCATTGATAATCCAGTTGAAAAACTTAAAAATTTCCTATTGAAATCAGAATTAGCTTACTTGTGAAAATCACATTTGCTTGAACTCTGAATTTTTTTTACAGGAAAGGTTTGTTTGCTTGTTTATTTAAACAGCCATTTACTCTCTTCCTGCACATAATTTAGGCTGCAAATTGTCATGATATTGGTAAATATGTTAATGTCAATTCTCTTTGTGAACCCTGACAGTCCCTCATCAGACATGATGCATCTCTGTGTAAAAATTGCATCTACTGTATTGTTCTCATGCAAGGAATTTGGTGTACTCTTAACTCTTCCCAGTCCTTTCTCTTCCTCAAGGATATTACACCTTAAATTTACACCCTGAGTATTTCTACCCTTCTCCTTTGTCAATTAAATTCACCTTATTCAGTTATGCCCTATGTAATGAATAAATCTTGAGTTCAGAGAGGTAAATGCAAATTCATATGTGCTTGTAAAATACTAAGGTTCTAGCACTCTCAGTTCCCTGAGAAAATTACAACTTGGAGTTCACATGCCTGTGGGCAGAAATTTTTACAACACAGTCAGAAGTTGCAGGCAAGACCTTTACTTTAAAACAACTAATTCTTTCAATTCTGCATGTAGCTCCTTCTAGGGCAAATTTAGTATCAACCGATTGCTAATAAACACTCAGTTTGCTTAGTATAAATGGAAGCAGGATCATTATAATTCTTAAAGGAATTAAGAGTCTGAAAGGCAATTGTTTGAATGAGTGTTTCTTCTATCTTCTTTTCCTAAAATATTAGGACTTGAACAATCAAGACAGTGTTATCAAAACACAGGAAAAAACACAATCTACTAGATAAGTTTTCTCCATTCTTTGCTTAGAGAATTCTCCTTGAACATCAAGTAGAGTGCACTAGGACTCCCAACTTTTGTATAATAATATTGGGTATTTACTGGTTTCTTGTCAAATACTTGAACCTAGAAAACTAATTCCCAAAACATTTAGCTTTGCTAAAGCATTGAAGTGGGTACTTTTCTGTTAGGAAACAATTTCTCCACCAGCATTTTCCAGTTTTTTTTTCTGGTTTTGAGGGAGGGCTGAAACAGAGGAATGGTGTGCTCAACTACAGCATATTTTGGTTTTGGAAATTATGATATACCTCTTGAAGGTTTTACACCAGTTCTTTCAGGAACTTAAGGTAAAACTTTTAGGTACGTAACTACTTGAACCACTCCTAAAAATCAAGCATATTCTCCTTGACTAACTTAATCTAGATCACAGTTGTCAAGAATTTTGACAAGGAGTATAAAATTCTATAAGGAGATCTAAGGAGGCTTTCTAAAAAAAAAATTAAAAAAAAAAAAAAAAGAAAAGCATAAATGATGGTGATTATGAGAACATTTGGTGTTTTCAGTGTTTTACTTTCTGTCTGGAGCAAAAAAAAACCCAAAACATAATTAAAAGAAGTACAAATACCCAGGTTCACTACAGGGCCCATTTGGGAAACAGCAAATTATGTCATCTGTATTTAGGTTGAATCTAGTTTAGTAAATACTTCTTAGTTGCCTTTTTTATAAGCTGCAATGCAAGAAAAATGCAAGATTTGTTAAAATTATTTTTAGAAAGCAACTTTTACAACTGTCTCAGTTGCATAATACAGTGGGCTTTTTTCTCTAATTATGCCAAGAAAACCATTACAAGCTGTCTGAAGAATAAAGTGTACAGAGAGATGTTTTGAACCAATACATAGCAAACAATTGTTTTCCTCTCAATTTCTGTTGAATATGTATGTGCACATGCACATCCTGCCATACACTGGGAAACAGAGCTTTCAGATTTGCTTTGCAGCTAGACTGGCTAGTCTGCAAGTTTCTTCTTGTTCTTTGAAAAATGATCTCACAAAGATCAAATAGTACTATTCAATAACCTTTGATTATCAGGAAGAGTTCAAATATGTTCTGCTCCAATTCTGCAAAGAAAGGATATATCTCTATACATTCCTATGTTCTATTAATATCACCTCTAAACTGGTTTGTATTTTATTGCTGGGGAATACAGACTAAATGAAGTACTTGTGATTTATGTCAATCACTGACATTGTACTCAACAGAGATGGCTAATACTATCTCTGTATTTTATTACTTGCACTTGTGTTAGCCATTAACATACCAGTGTTAGCCATTGCCTTCTCACAGGAAAAAAACAACCAACCACCAAAAGCATCAGAGGGCATGAAAAATGTTTTGAGAGGCTAAAGAATGTTACATTTATCTTTGTGTCCCACAGCTAATAAACCCCATAAGAATGCATGAACCAGTCCTTAATAAATAAATAAAAGCTTCTGACACGCAACAAAAGCCCTGTATCTTACTGTTTATTCTACTGTACTCTACTGTTATATCTTACTGTATTCTACTGCACCATAATCAGGCTTAATAGCAATAGAGGTAAAGTATTAGTACTGCATAGAATAAGCTTAAGCATCGGAAGAGACATTAAGCATGACTTTTGTCTGCCCTTAACGCATATGAGCACTTAGCTCACTTGGAAAACCAGCAAGGGCTGGGAACTACGCTCACTTAAACAATACTGTTTGAGTTATTTAGGATAATTGCAGTTAGAATTTAATTTTGCCATGAGAGTTTGGAATTGTATCCCTCCAAGTAACATGTTCAAAGTTCCTTCCTAAACTGAAGTAATATGTCATTAGTCTGTATATTTCTGATAATCCTTTTTGGAAAGTAATACAAAACCTTACCAGGAAAACTTGAAAACATTAAATAGAAATTACTTTGGCAAACTGCTTTGAAAAAGAAAAAAATCTTCTATCCCAAAAGCAGTTCAAGAACTGTGGTATGAATTTGTCATAGATAAAACCCTGTGAGGGACATCAGAGAACCCACAAGTATCTATGGAATGAACCACAATCTGTATACAGAAGTTAACAAATGTCTCATTACAAATGGGATATGGTTTTCCCAGTACCAGAAGCACAGAACTTGCATTATATTTAACTTGAGATCCTGTTATAATTAAAAATACTACAAAGAATAAGAGTCTGCTTAATATATTACTGGAAAATACTTTTCAGCAAACAAAACATTTGTTGAACCAAATGTGATGGAAGTTATATTTACTCACAGACAGTTGGGAAGAAAACTGCAATAGAAAAACAAAATTTTTAAAGCTTTCTGGATTTATTTTAGAATAGATTATTTACCACAGCCAAGTCCTCTTAATGTTAATTTTCGCTGTAAAGAACAGAAAAGTGACCTAGAAATGGTTATTCAATACAGGATATATTTTTAAGAATCAGCAAAGGAAACCCAAGGAAGAAACTAAGGCGTTTGAGTAAAGTAAATGAACTTTACTGTATTTAAGTAAACTGCATACGAGGGCCACTCCATCTCTTAAAATGACATTAATTTCCAAGGACGGAGTTATTGTTTCTTCCTACACTAATAGAAAACCAGACACCTCCTTCTCTTCCTTCCCAGCATTTCGCAGTAACTGGCAAAATACTAAAGCTACTTGGTTAGAGAAAAAAATTAAAGGGAGGTAACTTGAAAGAGGGAAAGAAATGTGAAAACTGCAATAATGTTGCCTTCTAACACAAACCATACAGCCCAACTCACATAAATAACCCGTTTTCAGGTCTTTTTATTTTCTACTTTTACAGTTTATCTGCAAAAATTTTCATTGCATTCAAGTTGCTGAGTATCTAAAATGTGAAAGGTACCCTGGGATTTTTAAATGATATTTAATGTCGCTTTTCTTTGCCTCTGTGCCTTTTTTGTTTACCTCTTAAAATTGTTACAGAATGTTTAATAATGCCAATGCTGAATCTGAGAATTTTATTAAAATTTCTAGTTCAGTGTCAGAATCTGTGCTCTGTTTCAAAAGGCACGGTAGTGGATTAAGCTGCTGCAAGTCCAGGCTGCTGCAATCCTACTCTTTTACCAGGGCTAATCCTTGCGCAACTGTGATAAATAGGTTCAGAGCAATGACCTGACAGGAAAAAAACTGCCCGATGCTCCAAAACATTCTGAGCTCCTTTAGCTATCCCAGTCAGCTCACTACACACAAGTATAACCAGCAGCATCATGGATCTGTAAAGAGGAACATATCTTATAAGAGGAGCTTGAGTTCAGGTCTGCAGCCTCGGTGGGCTTAAAACTCATTGTCCAGAGTCTATGGATAAAGTAATGTTAAAAGTCAAACCTGCTCTGCATCTCTAAAGAAACTCAGACAATATCCAGTCTCCCCAGGAAAGCCCAGGGCTGTGTTTTCATTCCTTTTGCAACTTCACTTGGCAAAGCCAGCCTGTGTGCTGCTCTGTTGGGAAGGTGAGATCTCCCTAGTCAAAGAGCTATTCAAATATCAGCAGGCTTTTTCAAAGCATTTTCTTTCCACTGGGTTGAATCAAGAATTCATATGGGGGAAGAACTAAGAGTTTGAAAAATACTTTCAAATGGATGGAAAGGCCATTGGAGGGTGTTAAGAGAAGGAAATTATTATACAACCCGATCTCAACAAAGCAGGTGTCTTTCAGTGCATGTTAAGGAGAAACAGGCATGATACTTCCAAGGGGTTCATTAAAAATGTTTAAAAACATGAAAACGAAAAGAAATGTCTGGAAGAAAATAATAAGTGAGAGAAAAAGTTCTCAATAAAAAACAAAACAAAACAAAAAACTATCCATGACAATATTTATAATAGTCATTTAAAGATTATGAAGTATCAAGGTAAGCAGTTCAAATCAATGAGTAATTAGTTATGTGTAACAGTAACAGAGCATAATGATAAGTTTAAACAGATACAAATCAACTATAATTCAAACAACTGTTTGAATTTATTTTGATCGCTTTCACTATATTGGGCTTCATCGCAGCAGAATTTAAACTTTTGGAGCAGGAAATAGAAAAAAAAAACAACATTAAGCACACCTCAAACCTGTGCATGTGAAGGAAATTATAATCTATCCACCACTTAATCACCCTACATATATTACACATTTTTAAACTGAAGTTATATAAATTTCATGTGGCAACCTTCATATGTGCTGCACAGCAAATACTAAATTACTGTGTTAAAATAGTATTTGAGACAGCAAGAAACATCAGAACACAAAGGAAGCTTTTGCGTATCTTTAGTTTCAACTTTCCAGTAGTTACAATCACCCACAACTGAGACCCCTTGCTACAGAAGAAAGTGCTGTTCCCTGGCACAACAGAGAAAGCAATGTGCACTTGAAAGTCCTGCTGTACAGCTGCTATTTACTTCTGATCTTCAAATGTCAAGCAATAGCAACGTTAGTAGTCACAGAAATCGAATAAACTCTACAAAAGCCACACAAAATGTGATGCTGAACACTTTGCAGACTCCTGTATTTTGAAGAGATTCTTCTTCTGTGCCTGCCTCCCTGGATGATCTGGTAATTTCACAACACAAACTCGCAGGTCAGTTTAAAGGCAGTCTGAAACAGCTGTTAGTGAGAACGAGCTATACCTGAAGCAATCATAACCACACTGAAAATTCAAAAGCTTAACCAGAAAAACAAAATGCAATTGCCCTAAGCACTGAGATCTTCACTCTACTGCAACTTCTTCACCACAGTGAATAAACTGGTGTGAGGCAACCAGCCAAAACAAATCTGCATGGACTATGAGGTTATTATCATCTTATGAACTGGTTGATGAGGCCACTGCACTGCTGTGCACTGCCACGATTAATGGATGCCTAAATGGTGTAGTAACAGCCATGCTCTCTTACAGCAATGATTCTATAAAATGTGCTTCAATTTGACTTCCATGAAGAACCACACAAAGAAATTTAAAATCACTGTAAGAATCAGAGGAAAAACTCCAGTGCCACTCAAGTGAAAGAGGAAATAGAAAGTGAGCATCTCCCTTCAACACATGGTAATTAATCTGATGAATTTTAAGAGAAAAATAAAGTTATTGGAATGATTTTCTGATTCTGAAATTTATTTTATTTTGAGCATCACAGTATAAGGGAAAAAACGTATTTTAAAATATGTATGTTTTGCCAGATTAGGTATGTATTATTGCAGTTTCCAGTAAAACTCTAAACTGAGGAAATTTCAAGTAAAAATAAGATTGATAGTTCAAGCTGAACATTTTGAAATCTGAATTCCAAATATAAATTAAGCATTGAATAGCTCTTGGTATTAGATAATTAACAAGCTACATTTCTGAAATTAAATGGGCAGTTCCAGCTGTTATTTTACAATTAGTTTCCACTGAGGTTTTTAAATTAATAACTGCTGTAATAGCCTCAAACATGCCAATGTTAATTAGGAATGATGTTTCCATGTAATGCTATCCATATATGTGAATATTTTACTGGGGGAAAGGTCTAGGTAGAATTTTTTTCCCCCCTTCTACTAAAAATAGATGAAGAAAGAAATGTAAAGCAGGAAAAGACTTTACGCCCAAGCCCACTTCCACAAAAATGTTTGAGTTGTATTTGGAGAATAAGGAACACGTTTCCAAGCTCCTTAACGCTAAAGAGCCCTAAGGTTCAGCTACAATGGCAAAAGGCAACATTCAGAACCTGATATTTAAAGGGAACAATTTAATTTAAAAGCCAAGTCAATAATTAATCAAGCTACGATTATTAAAAAGAGAGAAGTAAAAAAACAAAAACAAAACAGAACAAAAAAAACTACTACTGTGTATCCAAATTAAATGTAGAGACAAACCTTGAAAAAATAAACAGAACCAAAACATGAGTACTTTGTTGAATAAAAACATCCTGGTCTGAATTTCAAAGAATTAAAAAAATAAATTACAGGCATAATTTTAGAACGTTAACTGTTACAATATTTTTTTTGCCTTAATACAGGACGAGAAGAACTGAAAATGACACCACCGTAACACTGTGTTAAAGTTGCTATGCAGTAAATGAAATACCTCTCCTTGAAACACTGAGAATCTTTTCCTGGAAGCTTTTAACATAACATTACCTCTGTAGTCTGAAGTATTTAGAAATAAAAGAAAAAGTGCAAAACAGAGTTCATGATGCTTTATAACTTCTACTTCTTGTAGGTGTACCATAATCCCTTATGGTACACATGCAAATTTTAATAAGCTGCTCGCATTTCCATCAAAATATGTGTGTGCAGACATTATTCTTTTAACTGATTGTCTCTGTTGTCTTCATGCAAAGAAAAATAAAGAAACTCAAGCCAGTATTAGCTACTGCCCTGTTTGCCTACTGCATAAGCTTCAATGCTGTACTAACAAAATATAAAAGTATAACGGAAAATAAGTTTTGTTAGAGTCTTTATTAAATAATTAACTGTTAAAAGGTAATGATTTCCTTCAGGCACATATTCTCAGAACCACCATTAGTTATCTGAATATGAAGTTTCTATGCAAAAATAGAAGATTTTTTAAAATTAAATTGGTTTGAAAAATAAAGCAAAGAATTGACTTTATTAGTCATACTACAGTTGTAGAAAATCCAAGCTTTATAAAAATAATAATTTAAAGGTACAGTTTCACAAATATAAATATGGCTCATGGTAATTTAATACTGAACAAAAAATGTTTCTGAAGAGAAGATGCTTATAGATGTGGGTGCTGCTGAAAAGTTTTGAAAAACATTTGATTTTCCAAACCACATTTGAAAGAAAAAACAGATTTCCACACAGATTGCGGGCTATGTATGCATTTCTTGCATAATCTCCTTCCATCATTCTTTCCTTCCTCCCACTCCAGCACCATTAGCACAAACACTCAAAATTGTTTATTAGTCCTATTCTCACTGAAGGACTTTTGTTAACCAACTGTGTGTATTACAACAATACTAGAGGTATGTTCTAGATACAGCTCTGTGAAATAAAGACAGATAGCAGATATAGGAGAAACAACTGCTACTTATTTGCAAACGTTTCAGACTTATAAAGCAGTGGAAGATGGTGAAGTACAAAAATGAAAAACAGTAGATGAGATATATTTACAACAGAAAAATACTTCCACTAATGAAAAGTTTCAAGAAAACAATTCTAAGTAATTTACAGCTGTATTTTCAAGATTATACTCTTCACATGTAATTTTACGGGTGGTGGGGCACTAAAGAATTTCCATTTTCCACTCACAAATTGAAAACAGTCTAAGTACAGCATTATGCTTTGATCTATGAAAGATCTACACATGAAAATGACCATGGAACATTCAAACCTGGACTATTCAGCTTTGATGTACGACATGAATGAAATCCTTGGATCTCTAAAATGATGAATCCGGAGAGTGGACAACAATTAGATTCTTCATTGCTCAAGCTGAGTAACAGCTGTAATTCTGTCAATCTCCCAAACTTGATAGGTAATACTTATTCAGCAACTTATAAGTGAGACTTTCAACATGTTCAGTCTGTATTATCTATACTCTGTTATCCATTTTTTTTTTTCCTTAAAAACCTCAATTAATAGAACTTTATGTAATACAGAGTGAAATTTATTTCAATCATTTTGTCTATTATTATCTAATATTATCATATTCTCTAAAACTCTATTATTTAATATTTCATGTCAGTTTGCAAAAGCCAATCATTCAGGGGATGACTGTACTAACCTATACTGAGCAGATAATTTGCACAGCAATAGTTTCAAAAGAGGCTTTTATTCTGACACAGAATTAGATGTTATCACAATTTCAGCTCCAAACTCCCTCATTTTTAAGCAAACTATGACTGTATTTCCTCTTCTTTTTAGTCAGAGTAACAAAATTACTGAGTCCTTCCTGTTAAGGAGTTTTTTTCATCCTTTCTCCTACTGTTTTGTAAATGACGTGGATTTGGGACTTAAAGGTGTAATTTAGCGAGTTTGTGGATGACACTAACTTGGGAGGAGCTGATGGCTCCCTCCAGGGCAGAGAGGCATTGCAGAGGGATCTTGAAAGATTAGAGGGCTGGGCAACCACCAATTGCATGCAATTTAAGAAGAGCAAGTTACTAATTCTGCACTTAGGACTGGACAACCTTGGATATATGTACAGACTGGGGGATAAGAGGCTGCAGGACAGGTTCTGCACCAGAGGGCGGCGGGCACGGAACGGGCTGCCTGGGGCAGTGGGCACGGCCCCAGTGCAGGAGTTCAGGGAGCGTTTGGGCAGATCTCAGATGCTGGGTTTTGATTTGGGGTGGTCCTGTGTGGAGCTGGGAGTTGGACTCAGTGGCCTCTGTGGGTCTCTTCCAACTCATGATATCCTGTAAGTCTATGACATTCCTATTTATACTGTCCAATCCTGCTGCTATTATAGCAGGAAGTGTTATTCCCTGTTAAAAATCCCAACATGTGTGAATTTTTAAAATATTCAGTCCTGTTTATGTTATTTTTCCACTGATTACACTAAGCCCTGCTTCTATATACAGAAAAATACTGTTGTAATCTAAAAAGGTGACAAAAGACAGAATGTGAGATAATTGAGCAGAAAACTAGCTAAGATGACTACAGACACATTTGATTAGTTCCCCTTCTTTAAAGCATTATAATTTATTCACGCTGATAGTGCACATTAGTCACTTTTATTAAAGGAGAAAGAACTGAGGAAATGACAAAGGGAAAACACACGAAGACACACAAAGACGGAAACGTGGCTCCTTGGAGCTACCCCAGGAGATGCTGCTTTGTTTTCTGCAACCATCTCCACACACAGAGAAGGGATCTTCTGACCCGAATTGCTTTGGATTCATCAAAAGCCTGTTATTTTCCTTTTTTTGGAGGGGGGGAAGGGGAGAGGACAGACAAGTGATTAGCAAACAGGTCTGCTAAGCATGTTATCTGGATAAAGGCGTGAGCTTCCCTTTCATTTTACTTCAGCAGACTCAGACACACAGCTCCTTTCATACCCTTCCTGCATAAATACGTAAATACATGAGTTTTAAAAGAAATCCTTACAGCTACTAAGAAACTTTCTCTGTTCTATCAAATCTCTTAAAAACTGGCCATTTCCCCCAGTTCCAAATTTAACATGGTCAGGTCTGGCCAGCTGAAACTGGCAAAAAATATGTTTGCCTCCTTCACTGGCTCAGAAGGAATTCCATTTACTCTGACTTCTCCACAGTTCCAATTCTGCTCTCTCTTTGGCCAGGCTAGGCAACTGCCTCATCTGCATGCTCATCCAAAATCTCCTTTACTCTGCTCCGCCATCCCTGTCCCAAGACCTCCTGATTCTGCTCCAGAAAACTGGCAAACTCTTGACAAGAATATTCAATTCCAGTCGTGATTGTTGAAGACAAACGCACCTTAGTTGGGGATTAAGAATCATAAATTCAGGATGAATCACTGAAAACCCACAAGCTTCCAGGATTTAGGAGGAAAAAAAAAAAAAAGATGAAAAAGAGCAATACAGTGTAGCTGTTTTTCCTTTGTGAGTCCTCTATCTACTGTTACGGTACATGTATCTTTGTTTACTATGTCTACTAGCAGGTCTAAAAAATTAGATAATTTTCTGATAGTGGAAATAGTTATTTTAAAACTAATTTTTACAGAGTGAAAGAAATCTGAATTTACTATGTTAATAAATTTCTAACTTGCAATAATCACCTGAAAAAATATTTGTGCCCAAACTTACAGGACACATGATTTTTCCAACATTCCATTTTCTATTTAGTTCCCTCTCCAAGTCAAGCAAGTGGGCTATTTTTTCTAAGACACAGATGGAGACATTCAGTTCACAAGACCTAGTTTCGTTTAATATGACTGTATTAGATTTACCTTTCATGCGCTGATACTCTGCTAACGCTGAATGAGTACTTTCAGTTTTTCATGTACGAATTTATGGGACAGCTTCAAAATATATTTGTAAGCTCTATCCAGTCTTTATCCATTAAGAAATTTCCTAGCCTTTCCTAAGAAAATAGTTCCTAAGTGAGACATAAAATTTCTTCTTTCTCATGAAACACTACTGAAGTGACATTAATTGCATGTGGTTGTAGTTCAGACCTAAACAGAAGACTGTTTAAACCAAAGGGACAATGCAAATTAAGTTTGTATCCCAACTCCAGAAACACTGTAAAGACAGTGGTTCAGAAAACAATTTATTTTCTTTTCTTCTTTTATAAGCAGCAGTAGTAAATTAGAGGAGAAAAGAGGTTGGAAAAAGAGAGAAGATGACATGTTGGGCTTATTAGACTGCTGTAGCAGCTAATTCTTGAGTAATCATCAGGCTGCTGTAAGGGGTTTTTAAGAGCCTCTCTAAAGCTGAGTACTGCACCTCTGTTGATATTTACTATGAAATATTTCACTAAAATTTAGGAGTTACACATTGTTTCGGTTTCTTTCTTTAACTATGTGATTTTTAAGTATCTATTTATACAACAAGTTTCCAGTTACGCATTTCTGCTGTCCAGTGTTATGTACTGTGAGCAGGTTGAAAACATAACATAGAAAATGTAGTATTTGGAGAACAGAATACTAACACATGGCTCATGTGATAAAAATATCCCACTTCTTTTTTTTCCCCCTCTCTTGGATATAGATTGTATGGCCTGCCCTAACAGCAGAAAAATCTTTGCATTACCTAGTACTCCAAAGAAAAAATGTCAAAGTGTTAAATGAACTCCACTCAACACCACCACTCAAGAAGCAGTGATTATCACAGAAGAAAATGAAAGGGCATCTTCAACAATGCTTCTGTAAATACCATGTGCTCTGGATCAAAGAATATGCAATTATAGAAACTTTTTTTCAACAATGAATTGGAATCTCATTATTTCATAATACAAAATATTCGCTGATATTGCTAAAAAGCCCTGAATCTCACTTAAATCAAAATATTAACCCTCTCCCCAAAACAAAAGACCACCCACTACCAACTTCAACACTGTCTCATAAAATCCTGCAAAGTAACTTGACACTCTTCACCAGTGTATACTAAAAACACCAAAGCTAGTATAATTGGATAATTAAAGGAACAAAGATAAGACTTAGTCATTTGACAGCTGCTCAGAACAGAGAAGAACACTCACTGAACAGCTACAGGAAATTTCTGAAACTGGTAGACATTTCTCAGAAAAAGACACAAGAAGCATGACAGGAGGTTGGTCATGAAGAAAACAGTAACCATTATATGAGGGATGTCTGTGGCCAAGTATTTCAGCTTTACCAATTCAGTTCTTTAGTTTCTGACTGCAACGCAATTGTAAAAGACTAAATATTGTAATTGTGTAAAACTATGAAAAGCAAATATACACTGCACAAATCTAATCCAGAACATTTATAGATATGTAAGACCCCAAGACCCAGAATGCAAAAGGGGAGCAGAACCTTTAAGCAGTTGTGAGGTTTCTAGTTTGATAAGCACAGAATGTCAGCACTTCAGGTAAAGCCAGAGCAGCAAAGGTATCAGAGTCAAAAACATTAACTGACAGACAACTCCATTGATGTTGATGTAAATGGCATCCCTCCTGTAGCTTTCTCATTGACTAGTAATACCTACACAGAAGGATCAGTAGCTTCCCTAGATGACAGAAATTACTTTAGTATAGATGGAGCTCGCAGATTCCACTTTATGACAAGAGATTTTGCCGGCAAATTTTTAGTTGTAATGAGAAGAGCGGAACCTACATTTAGTTTTGCAACTCTCAAAGCAGAAATCAGATGTGAGTATATTCACAGAGGAGCAGGGCAAAAGCAAGGAGAGCCTGCACAAATGTTAGGAAGATCTGATATCTATGGGCATACTGATGGTTGGATTTGGATCGGGCTTTACCACCCAGAACCCACTGTTGGTGCCATTCTCTAAGATTTTTTTCATGAAAATCATAGATATAAGGTTAATTAAAAAAAAAGAAAAAAAAAGTATGCTACTAAGCTACTATAAGTAAACATACAAGCAAATACAACATTTTAAACATTTCCAAATGGAAATATGAAGAAAATGACTACTTTACAACTTCTAAGGAATCTGAAAAGAAACTGGAAACACTTCATGGTCTCCTAAAAAATCCTGCTCTTGACAAAAGTAAAACTCGCTGTCATTTTCAAGGCAGTAAATGTTTTATTGCTGGGAAATAATTTTGATGTTTGTAATTTCCATTGAAGAGCACTATGAAGTAGTTAAAAATATTGCCACATCTGAAAAACAGACCAACGGGAAGTATAAGACACTTGTTCATCTGTATTTCTGTGACTTTTCTCACTTGGTATTATTTGCAACCATACTTTCATGTCTGGCAACAGTGCCAATTCTACTGAGGATCATATATTACTTTTATCATGTTGATTACATATGTTCACCAGTTTTGCTGCCTATATATGATTAGTGTGGTTTGCACATACTTAGTGACACAATCCAGAGCATGACATTTTCACAGAAAGTATGTTTACTGGGAAAGAGCTCCTTAGAAGTTTGCTTTCCTTTACAGCTTTGATCTACATGGCGTTAAGAATCTAACAGTTTGAATGTATGTTTACCATTTATATTATTAAGATCTATCTCCTTCAAACTCTACAGCTACTGAGATTTTTGGTAGTCACAAAAAGTCCTTTTCTCTTAGGTGAACTTGGTAGCTGATGAGAAGAAAGCCTCTGAAAATGTTCTCATCTGTGAGCATAAGCTTCGTAACGACTTGACATTTAAATTCTGTTATTCATCAGCACTTCACAGAAGAACTCGATTTGTCTAAATGGATTTGAAAGCCCACAAGTGAAGAAAATCAGAAAAACCTGGTTTTGAATATCAAAAGATTGTATGTGAAAAGTATTTTTACAAGCTGCACGTACCCTTTTTATTGATCAATTAACTTCTTTCAAAATGATTTTTTTTGAGACTATGAAAAACCAAACCCTTCCCCCAACACTTACTGATAAATGTCCTTTCTGAGCACAGCTCTACTGAGAGGGTTGTCAGCCTGGGGAGCCATAGACACAGATCCAATCTTGAGAACCAAAGTGTCTTCTTTAGTTGCTGAATTAGCTGTAGTAAGGAGAAGAGAAAATATGTGTTTGATTCAAAGTCAAGTGCACACAGCAAGGAAAAATTATTAAAAAACAATTATTAGAAAACACCTATACAGGAATGTATGCTAAAGATTCAGTTCTGCTTGAAAGCAATAACAAATGCAAAAAATAAATGAAAGACCAACAAAAAAAACCAAGCAAATAAACAACTGAAAACAACTCCACCCCCAGAAAACACCCACCTGTAAAATCAATAGTGTTGATGTGATACATAAACAACAGAAGTACTGTCATTTAAACAAAATGTTATCACACTAAATCCTGGTCTGTGATTTTCTTTTTTCTCTAATAGCTTTATTTTTTGTTTCTTTTTTAATATATTTTTTCCAAAATATAATTGATCCCAGAGACTTCCATGTGATCTGTTTCTCTTTAGATATCATAGAATCATAGAATCACAAGGTTGGAAACGACCTATAAGATCATCCAGTCCAACCGTCTCCTCATCACCACAGCTACCACAAGCACTAAACCATATCTCATAGCTCCTCATCCAGACGCCTTTTGAACACTGCCAGGGATGATGACTCCACCACCTCCCTGTGCAGCCATTCCAGTGCCTGAGCACTCTTTAGAGAGAAAAAATTCTTCCTTATGTCTAATCAAAACCTCCTCTGATACAACTTGTGGCCGTTTCCTCTGGTCCAGTTTGTTCCCTGGAAGAAGAGGCCAAACCCCTCTTCACCACAACCTCCCTTCAGGAAGCTGTAGAGTGCAATGAGGTCTCCCCTGAGCCTCCTCTTCTGCAGGCTGAACAATCCCAGCTCCCTCAGCCATCCCTCATAAGACTTGTGCTCCACACCCCTCTAATAATTACCTGCTGATTTAAAGTGCTTACCATGCACTTTAAATCATCCACCATTTTTTTAAATGGGCCTAGGTCCTTTACAGGTTAAAAAAAATCATCCTGCAGGATATTATAGTGTAATCATCCCAGTAGCATTTGGTATGAGTTGCAACACAGAAGCTCTGAAACAACAGAATCTGAAAAAGGCCACTAGATTTTAGAACACAACAGTAAATTCCATGTCCATAACCAATCTACTTCAAGAAGAAAGGTCTCTGCATTCCACTTCTTCATATTCAAATTTCAGCTATGTGTACAAATTGATCACTGGTAATATTATATAGAAATTAAATTTTCAACTGGTATTTAATGTGTGGTGATCTAAGCCATTGAATCATAAAATCACCAATGTTGGAAAAGACCTCTAAGATCATCCAGTCTGACCATCCACCTACCACCAATACTGCCCACTAAAACGTGTCCATCGGTACAACTTCTACATGTCTCATGAACACCTTTGGGGACTGTGACTCCACCACCTCCCTGGGAATGTGTTGAATCCATATCTCCATTCATTAATTCATGTGTTCTCCCATTAGATTTTCAAAACATGGGAATGATGTAGATTATTTCTGTACATATTTATGTATTTATTTATGTACATATTTTCTTTTCTCCTTAATACAGCTAATAATCTCAGTCATTATGAATATTTAAAACTTCGAGGGGAAAAAAGCCCACACTGCCCAGTAGAAATACAATCTAGGAAAACCTTACAGACCCAAGTATGTCTGTTACAATCTCACTTGGTTTTACACACTCATCCCAGTCTTATGTTGGCTAAGCTAAAATATGTTCTTTTAACCCCCCATTGTAGG
This sequence comes from Lagopus muta, assembly GCF_023343835.1. Lineage (NCBI taxonomy): Eukaryota > Metazoa > Chordata > Aves > Galliformes > Phasianidae > Lagopus > Lagopus muta. Next base: position 21,435,129 of record NC_064435.1, read on the forward strand.
GCTTCTTTCAATACTTGACTAATTGTTTCGGATCTTCTCAGCAACTTCTCCACTTCTACTAATACTCATTTTTATTACAGAAAGCAAATTGGATATATTCCATCATCTGCCACATGCGGAAATACAACCATCTCCCTTATTTTGTTTCAGTAAGTTCACTGTGCCCCTTTAACTGTGCAGCCACCACTTTTCAGGAGTTCCTATCTCGAAGATGCAGTCTGCATAACCTTTTACATAACTTACGTATTTGAAGATTTAGCATATTTTCTACAAATGCTGTAAGTTCAATTATCCAGATACATGGCCTATTGAGTCATTAGCATTATATCTCCAGGGAAATTCTTACAGCTATGACTTAATATTTACTTTCATATTAAATATATCTTTCACTTACTCATTCCAACTGATATTTTTATTAAGATCTTTAACTATTTTTAACGCATTTAATATTTCCACAGACGTTGTACGGGGATATAGAGAATACCATCAGACAATATTAAACTCCTTAGGAAAGTCTAAGCGTATCAAACCTTTGTGAACACTTTACCGACTAGAATAGTAACCATCATAAAATGGAAATCAGATGTGTTTAACAAGACTAATTTTCCATAAAACTGTATTTATTATCATGTAATAAATATAATCTAATTCTTTATTAACTGAACGTGTGATAGATTTTCCTTTATGTTCTCCAAGGAGAGCAATAAAACTACCTTATTTTTATTTGGACATCACACATCTCATTTTAATAGGTAACCTTTGGCTGTCTAAAACCTGCTATGCCAACGCATGTTAAAAATTAACCTCTGAAGACCAAGATCCTTGTGCACAAGTTATTCAGTCTGACCAATTTGAAACTATTTAATAGTAAGCAAGGAGGATGTTACACACCACATGTTATGACAGACTTCAAAGCAGACGGTCATGCTCATGTGACAAGGATATATCACTTCTACAAATGCATGACATACGTTTATTTGGTATGCCATCTTTTCTTTATCACTATCAACAAATTTATCACGTCCTTTCTAGTGATTTCTGATATTTTACTCCTAGTACATGTTGGAAAAAAGTTCTTATTCTCCCTAAACCAGCCAGATGCGGGCTTTCCCTGCCTTTACTGCTTCTCATCAGTTTTTTGCAGTTTACTTTTTTTTTTTATTTATAGCTGCTGCCATGCAGTATTTCTTATTTCTTATTGAAACACCACTTGCTGTATTAAATCAAGCTGATGGAAAGCAGCATTGCGTATTGCTGAGGACATACTGTTGCCCTCAAGTCTACCACAAAAAGAAGATAAGCTGGTGCTGCTGCAAAAAGCACAGATCTAAAGTGTTATAAAATTGTGTGGATGCAATCATGCATGTTTGTGTGTATACTGCTGAGGAAAAAAATAAATGTACAATTTTTATTTCATTTGGGGTCATTGTGCAAGGTGGGATTTGAACTACACAAATAAAGAAGTTTTCTATTCTCATACATAAATCACAATTATTTGTGTTTTTTTTTATTATCCTTTTTGAGGGGCAGGGGATAGTTTTCTTAACTATGGCTAACTAGGTATAAGGTATGAACAGCAGGGAAAGGAATTAAAAGACAAACTGAGGTCAGTGCTTCCCTACTTATAAATCAGCAATCACACTTTGGATTGGGCAACTTTTCTTGGATTAAAAAACTCTCTTAATCAATAGATGATGAACGAGATCTTACTGCAGCATATATCCATGGTGCGTAACACAGTCAAACCTTATGTCTCGTTATGGTTCCTAAAGACATACCTGTAGGATGTAGGCGATATTTTTAGAATTTGTTTTTAAAATCTCTAGAAGAATCGTTGCTAATGGAAGTTTACATCCCTCTAGCTGTTACTGAGTGTACTTTTAGCCTCAGCAACTGTTTATTCATACACAAAGTCTGTAACAGTAATGCAAATACATTTTATGTATGATGGGTAAATACTTTTTTTGAAAGAATAAATGTATTATTCATGGATCAAAAGATTAACTCATCTTTTGTTTGATTAACAACTAATTAATGTTGTTTAAAAGAACAGTTTACACAATTTTGTCCACAATTTTGTAAATAACTGAAAGCTTCTTACATACAGGAATCTCAGAACCTTCAACTCAAACTTCCTAGGCAAATGATAAACTGCATCACCTGTTGGTCAAAATCATGTAAATTCATTTTGGAGAAAATTAATAAAATGAAATAGAATATCAAACCTGCTTCACTATTTGATGTTTTTCAAGGTGCCAGCTTACATGAGACTTAAGGTTTTCTGCTTGAAATCTACTGGAACAAGAGATCTATAGAAGACTGCACTTGCACCAGAATAATAAAAACTGACAAAAGAATCACGGCAGCAGAACTGCATTTTCTCCTTCTCTTTTCACAACTTACTTTTTTTTCTCCTTAATAATCACATTTGAAATTCAAATGATCAAACTACGTACTACTGGGAAAGCAAAGGTCACATAAATACATAAATGCTTTTCAGCAGCTCAGCACAAAGCTAGGATGAATGACTATTTTCCTACCTCTACCCCTTAAGATTCTGAAGACCCAAGAAAGCACGCTAAATGTCAACATAGTAAGGTAGCAAGGTAACTAAGGTAATGTTTTTCCCTACAAGACTGAGAACAAAACTACCTAACACAAAATACTGTACCTTCTGCATTATGATGATCTTCCTCATTTTTGGGAAAGAAGACTCTTATAACACCAGTGTTGATATAGATCAGAGGCAAGTTGCGCGAAGTTAGAGTATGAGTCCTCATAGGCTGGCCTGGTGATTTTCTTTTCTCCTTTTGACTCCTTGGCAGCCTGGCTTGAAAAATGCTTGCAATTGCATTAAGCAAATGAAAACAGAGGACCACATCAAAAGCCTGAGCAGACAGAAGGATCTCGTGAAGAAAGTGAGGAGAACCATCAGTGTGACCTTCAGATAGCTTATGGAATGTTCTTCGTTCATTCCTTGAGATCAGTTTGTGCCGCACATTTTTTGTGACAGCTTTTGTATAAGTTAGAGAAAGAAATCCATGTTGTTGGTGTGAGCCATCTAAAAGTTTTGCAGTGGCCTGTTTCAAAGGAAAAAAATAAAATAAAATTCCAACCTGCTGCAAAAACAAACACAACATCAATTAATTCTCTGTTAGTTACAATGTTGAAGGTTCCATATTTTCTACTTTCCACTCTCTCTGAATCCCAAAAGAAAGTTCTTTTTTAAATGGATATTTCATCCCACAGTATGTCCATAGTTCACAACACTGTCAGCTAAAAGTATAAGTAATTATATTTTTATTTCCTGACAATTTATGTTGCGTGCAATTCAAATCCAGTCAGGCAAAAAAGCCCACAGTCGTTAGTCATGACAGTCTAAATTTATCAACCATTTTCTAATAATTATTCAGAATTATATTTTCTTTTTTCCTCTTTTTTTTTTTTTTTTTTTCCCACTTTAAACATTTTAGAAGCAAATCTTACTTCCTTTCATCATCCTTTCTAGATATGCCAACACCATAGGTGCTAAGGCAACCTTCTGATGTTGAGATAACTTCATCAACATAGAAGACATCCATAGTCAACTACTCTATAAATTCAGCTGGTTATTATTCAGCTTGTTATTATTTCTGAAAGTCTTTTGAATATCAATTATACATGTCTAGTGAGTGCAAAGTAAAATAACAATTAAAAATAAACTAGGAAAAGTATTACTTCAAGAACATAAAAAATACTTGATAGAACTCTTTGCAATTGTTCAAATCTCAGCCACAATCACATGAGCACAAATACAAGCAACTACATTTTGCAAGCAGTTGGTTTTTTCAGCATCTTCATATTTGATTAAAAATAATTTAATGTAATTTAAGCCTCATTAATAGAACACTTCTTTTAAATAAATAGAATCCATAGCTTAAATGCTGAAAAACTGATTTTTTTTATTAAGTCCATTAGAACAAATTATTAAGTTAGACTTCCTATAAGGTCTGAAACAAATAGACTAAGAAAATATTGCCAATCAGTATTTATGAAGAAAATAAATCAGACCACACAGAACTTCCACTAACATAAAAAAAAATTCCCAGCAGTCACTTATCTGTCAACTTAAATGGGCCAATTCCAATACATACCAAAGTCTTTCAAGGATGAACCAACAAGAAAAACAGATTTTTAATATCTCACACTGACATATTCATAACTGCCACAGTGTTTGAAATATTCAAAAGAAAGACACAAATATGCAACTGTTGATGCTGCATTATCATAATTATATACAGTAATTGTAAAAGGTTGCACAAAAGTATATAGCAGTAATACGAACTACTTAAAGACCAAAACATATATCAGAATTACATGAACAAAATGCAGTGTTCATTACTGGTTGTTAAGTATGAACACACAGTACTGCATGTGCTTACTTTTAATATCAAGGAATCCCACTGACTTCAGTGGACTGCAGTTACACACTGCATTGTGAACCATCAACCCTCATTTCCACATCTGACTCATTTCCAAAACTGACTAATAATTGTAACAAAATATGAAGGTTAAGAGGGAAATAATACAACTCATATAATCAGTACATTCAATAATTACAGTGAGTACAAAAACAATTTAGATTACACTGAGACTTTTATTTATCTTTAACCCAACTACCACTTATTAGTGGAAGTCCTGTAGAAAGAAAAAAAAAGATTCTTACAGAAGGAAAGAAGCCAGAGAAATTGCTGAAAGGGTCCTGCTTGCTGATGGGTCGAACCAACAAGGTACGTCTGTTCAGCTTGTCAGTACAGGAAAGGAATATACCTCCATATTGCCCCAGAGACCAGGAATCTTTCCCAAGGCTTAAGGAACGAGGCATGGAAGAGTGGAAGACAAAAATATATATATTTTTTAATTTGCTATAAGCAAAAAAAAGTTTATGTTATCCTTGCACAGTTGTATGTAACGGCAAGACAAAGTCTATTCCATACCTTTTCCTAAAATGCCCAAATTCAATCGGATGACAGAAAACTGATATGAAAAGAAACTTTGGAAAATGTTATGTGAAAAGACAAGATATTGCAGGATGCGAAGACACAGAAAATATAACAGAATCCTGCAAAAAAGAAAATGGACTGACCCATCCACATTCAATAGACAATCTGATTAGAATCGGTATAAGAATGATTACAAGAATCAAACTGTGTAAGAAAAACTCTATTCAAATACATTATAAATTCGCAGTATTGTTTAGAAAAAAATAATTACTAAGAATTAAAATGTTGCTTTGTACAATATTTCTTGTAATCACTCTTTTTGACACATAAAAGAATAAAGAAAACTATGTCGCTTCAGAAGAATTTTTCAGGTAAGCACCTTAGTCTACTAAAGAAATCTCACCAAAATCTTTTCTCTGCACTGTAGAAAGATCCCTTCAAAATCTGCTGATTGCCAGCCCTCCCCTGGCCTGGAAGACAGAACATTAACCTTATCTGTTCTCTGCTTTTGGCTTTAGTCCAAAGAAATTGAATGATGGGAAAGGGTATTCTGAAGAGATTATGAAATGTAACTGAAAACAGTAACAACTTTTGTAAAGCAAAAAACAAAACAAAAAACAAACAAACAAAAAAAAACAAACAGACAACAAAAAAAAAAAACCCTGCAAGATAACTTTAATGAACAAGGACACCACTAAGCTGAAATGTTTTCCTAGGGAGCATTAGGCAATGAAGTATCCTCTCCCAAGGCTATCCACAGAGCATGTGCAAAAAGCAGCTTGCTTAATTTTTCTCTCTCATAGCATAATCAATTAAGTTTTAAAATGGCAAACAATAAAACAGCTAAAGAAAGATTACATTGGTATCTCTTAGGTTGCATGCTCATAGTCATATGCACTACAAGGTGGAATGTGTAGTACCTCTGCCAAACTGCATTTGAATGCTCATTGAAAACACTTATATTGGTGCTGCAAAAAAGAAAACTTGCTGAGTGGCAAGACATTCAGAAGTTCTAGCTACCTAGCCTAGACATACATTCATGACGTATTCGTTAACGTTGGTGACATACAGACAACCAGCTTAGTTGCCTGCACTATAGTGTTGCTGAACCACAGTCAAAGTAGCTTCATTTGTATAAAATGCTTTTCAATATCCAAAAATGCAGCATCATAAAACACTCACCACTGGCAATTTGCTAAAACTAATGTGCCATCAACAGTATTTAAGGAATTCTGATTCAGAAGTTTAGTAAAATTAATATTTTTGTCATAAGAATCAATAGAGTAACAAATGTGTACACTAACACGTAACGATTTACAAGTACTTCTTTGGAACTGGCTGTAATTTTAAGAAAATGCATTTTAGATTTAAACATTTCACGCAATCAAAATCAATCTCATTTAAAAGAAATTCAACAATAACCTTAAATTCAAGTTAACAATCAAGAGGAAAAAACACAACTGCCTTCATCTTTCAGCCTGAATTCATAATCATACAACTACCAGAAATTACCTGTTTTTGTAATGGTCAACATTGAAGCTCTCTATTTTACATTTGATTTTGGTATATACATCCTGCATATCCACCGAAGCGCTGAGATCTTCTAACTCACTGACAACACAAACCTCTGCAATGGCCAAAGGAAATTAAAACCATCAATACTTAATAATTAATACCATCAATACAAGTTCATAAGCAAGGTATAAGCGTGGAACACCAAAGTTTATATATAGGATAATGCTCTCTCCACTCAGAGATTTGTCATAAAGAATGGTTTCATTCACTGCCATGCTGAGAAGAATCAGAAAAAAAAACTGTAATCAAAAACTTTCTTTTAAAAAATGTGTGGAGACTCATCTATAGAATTTTTTGTTCAGATTTCTGTAACTCTTGTAAAAAATACAAAGATATGTAACACTTGAGATTTCTTTCTCTCATGTAATTATTTTTTATCTAGTGTATATGCACATCTCTTTGAAAATTAACTTAATCACTAGTCTTCTCAATATCAATTTGAAAATATCCGTGTAAATCTACGTCTATAGATGGACACACACAAAATATACCACTAAACAACATAAAAATGGAGTATAATTACTACTGAGACAATAAATGCAGACTTCTATTAAGTAAAATAACTGAATCATTACCAATTTAATACTGTCTAGTATTACCAATAAATGTACTGAATATCTAATACCGTGTCGTGAAATACTGTACAAAATTTAAAATAATAAATAAGGGAAAAAATGTTGAATACCTGTGCCATTATTTCTAGGGTCAGGAGCAAACAATTTTATAGTAATTTTTGGCAACATCCACTGCATCCACAGGCTGACACGTCCACTTGAGACTCCAATGTTACTTGTTGTTTGTTCCAGTGTAATAGAGTCTGAGAAAGGAGAGTCATCACCACCCTGAAGAGAATCACCCTATAAAACAGAAGCAATGGCTGAGAAAAAAAAGTATTTGCTTTTCATCACTGCCTACTTTTCTTCCATCAAAATTGATATAGACTTGACAAACCATATAAATGTACACATAAATACAAGCAGACTCACTGATTGTGTATTGAAATTAAGCCATTTTTGAATGTCAGGGGAATTGTTGGAGTTGGAAACAGGAGGAGATAATGAATTTGGCCAAGATTATATAATAAAAATGTGACATTCCATGACTTTATTCCACTTGGTCTAGAAGAATTTCCTCATTAGTTTACACTAGTTACATACCAGAAACACTAATGACAATTAAGGTTGATAGGAATATTCTGAAATGCAACAGGAAAAGGAGATAAGCAGGCTTGTGCACATCTGGAGGACAAAAGATGAGGTTTTAGAGGTATCAAAAGAACAATATCTCAGAACGGCACTTGTATACTACATATGATTTTTTTCACCCTTTCTTCTACACGTTTTCTTGTAATTTCTTGGGAAAATGATCTTGCAAAACAATAGCCTCGTGTAAAAATTGGAAATGTTTTAATCACAACTTTTTAAATGTTTCTGTTGTTTAAAATTTTGATTGTCACTTGCAATATTCTTAAATAACAGATATCTTGACAAATGAGCTTGTAGAAGCTTCTGAGCCACCAATAATTTTTGCTCATTCCCTACAGTGCTAAAGGCTCAACAAACAAGAGCTTATATCTTCAGAAAAAGAGACATATGAAAGACATATGAGAGAAAGAGAGACATATGAAAGGTACACTGAAGAACTTGTTAGAAAGGCCTATCAGAGACCAGCACGTAACTTCTGATAATTCTTCATGGGACAATTGAAAAATTTACCAACAAGATGACTTCACCAGATCTTTCCTTTGACAGAAATTAATGCAACCAGAGAGAAAAAAAAAGATGCGAACATATAATTGCTCCTTAGTTCCTAGCATTTACAACTCTTCAGCTCAATGCAATGGGTGCATAGGTCACTAATGTCAACCAGAAGCCATTAAAAATCCATCTATGTCTGCTCTTCTAACCACACCAAGTGTTGCAAGTTTCCTTCATTATTCAAACACAAACGGGCAAGAGAAATGTATTGCCACCTTGATTCCTTGAGATCAAGTTGAAGTTGTTTCTAAGAACTACAGATCAATAAACACCCAAAATTTTAATGAAGGTTTTGAGGATTGTGAATTACAAAGAACTACATACTTGGGAATTTTGAGCTTTAACTAATGAATAACCGTGATGATTTATGTAGAAGACATCCTGCAATCAAGGCCTACACAGAAGGCACTGCACAGTTTGACAGAATCAACTTTAACCTGACAGGCAAAAAAAAAGCCAATAATGCGCTCACATCAGCACTTGAAAAAAAATCCCAACATATTTTTAGTAGCAAAATCTAAAATCTGACATTACTTGACTCATCCTGCAGTCTAAGACTGTGAGTATGGAAATTCTGTTAGCAATCTATTTTGTGGATGTATAGAACTCATCCCAAACCAAACAGCTCATACGGGAGCTTTTACATTGATGGATCCCATTTCCAAACAACTCAGGCCTACAGTTTAACTACAGGATTTCTATAATGTATATGTGTTTTCTTATCAAAATATTAACCATAAGACAGGACAAAAGCTAGGTCAAAATCCTAAAAACCATACAATATCCATTATGACTTTGGGCTGTTCGACAGACATCAAACATCCAAAAGTTTCCACACCTTTGTAACAAATCTTGAATAACATCCCTAAAAGATGATGAATCTGTTGTGGGAGTTTCACTGTGCCTGGAATCTGCAGTACTTTGGAATAGGTGATCCTATAAACAGGGCAGCTGTGGAGGCAGCAGCCAGTCAAAGAAAAGTTGCCGAGATTCTCAGATGGCTTTCACAGGGTGTCAAGCAATGAAGCACAATCAGAGGTCATAGAATGGTTGAAAAGAACCACAACGATCATCTAGTCTCAATCCTCCTGCTACACGCAGGGTCGCCAGCCACCAGACCAGGCTGCCCAGAGCCACATCCAGCCTGGCCTTGAATGCCTCCAGGGATGGGGCATCCACAGCCTCATTGGGCAACCTGTTCCAGTGTGTCACCATCCTCTGTGTGAAAAACTTCCTCCTAATATCTAACCTAAGCCTCCCCTGCCTCAGTTTAAAACCATTTCACTTTGTCCTGTCACTCTCCACCCTCGTAAACAGCCATTCCCCCTCCTGTTCATACGCACTCTTCAAGTATTGGAAGGCCACAAGGAGGTCTCCGTTGAGCCTTCTCTTCTTCAAGTTAAACAATTCCAGTTCCCTCAACCTTTCCTCACAGAGAGGTGCTCCAGCCCTCTGATCATCTTCATGGCCCTCCTCTGGACCCACTCCATGAGCTCCACGTCCTTCCTGTACTGGGGGCCCCAGGCCTGGACGCAGTACTGCAGATGGGGCCTCACAAGGGCCGAATAGAAGGGGACAATCACCTTCCCCTCCCTGCTGGCCACCCCTTTTTTGATGCAGCTAGGAACACAGTCGGCCTTCCAGGCAGCAAGTGCACATTGCTGCCTCGTGTCCAGCTTTCGTCTACCAGGACCCCCAAGTCTTTCTCCATAGTGCTGCTCTCAAGGAGATCTTCCCCCAGCTTGTATAAATACCTGGGATTGCTCTGACCCAAGTGCAGCACCCTGCACTTGGCCGTATTGAACCTCACTAGGTTTTCATGGGCCTGTTTCTCCAGCCTGTCCAGGTCCCTTGGGATGGCTTCCCTTCCTTCCCTTCCTTCCAACTCCTCAGCTTGGTGTCATCCGCAAACTTGCTCCAAGTGCATTCAATGCCATCGTCTGTGTCATTGATGAAAGGTCAAGGAAGGCAAGGAACAATACTATTTAAACCTTATTTAATATCTTTGTTTTCAGTCAAGTCAAAGATCAAGCCAGTGTTGCTTTGCTGTGTGTATTGCTGGCACACTTAATTCGCCACATTGTAACTTAGCAACTGTAATGGAGGGAGTAGGAGAGAGAGCTTCCTCTTCTCCCTGTACACACATTCTCTCACTGGACATGTTCCAAAAGGCTTGTTTTATGAAAATCAATTTAGCTCCCAAGATTTTGGCAGATCTGTACATTTCTGATAGTTAAAAAAGAAGAAAACAATAGTAAATTAAATTTAAAGTGGTGTGGTTAACAGCAAATACATACTGCTACCATGGAAAGTTTTACATTTTATAATTTTTTTCTTCTATTTGCACAATGTTATGTGCTAAGATGTTTCATGTATTTTGTTAACTTCTTTTTTTTTTCTCCACAAAGAGCTGTTTTTGTTTAGTGGTTTGACGATATAGATAACTGTTCTGTAGAAAACTGAAGCATTCATTTTCCCACACTTTCTTTAAGCTTCTTTTTCACTAGATATTAATCGATGTACTACAGTTCATGAAGTATCAGCCAGCTGATAATTTTGGCACAGTGTTACTTTTAACAGTATTTGTGGGATTCTTGAAGAACTGCATCTATATAGCATAAACCCAGACATGTATAAGAATCAAATTAACTCAGAAATGTTTAAAAGTAGCAAACACTGAGTTTTAGGGGACACGTTCCCTACTAACATCCAAATCCTTTACAACTGTGAAGTTTATTAAAAAAAAAAGCAACAAAAACAAAGCTACAGGCCCATCATTGAATACTGCTTCCTTCTTTTCTACATGCATAGTGATTTGGAACATGCCCTATATCTGACATCCTATCAACAAAAAATGCAGAGGTGAGGAGAAGAGACCAAGGTGTTTGCAGTTTCCATCAGTACTGCTGGAGCTGTGCTCATGCTGACATGAATCCAGTCATGTTTGTGCTTATGGCTGTCTGACTTGCAAATATTTCTGACATGAATTTCTGTAGCATGTGAGGCAGATGTATTAATAGTGATTCAAATGCTGCACATAGCTGTATAGATGTAGAACAAAATTTCCTCTACAAGCATGTATTTCTGAAACTGAACCTGAAAAAGTAAACCAGGTTTTCACGTCTAAGAGTAAAGTGGAGGCTGTTGTGGATGCCCTGTCCCTGCAGGTGTTAAAGGCCAGGCTGGGTGGGTCACTGGGCAGCCTGATCCAGCACTTGATGCAGCAGTTGGCAACCCTGCCACTGGCAGGGTGGTTGGAAACTAATGATCCTTGAGGTCCCTTCCAACCCAAGCCATTCTATGATTCTATAAAACACCAGCATGGAAAAAAATAAGCATCTTGATCTGCAAAGCAAGCATTGTCAGAAGTAAAATAACTGTGAACTTCTGGCCAGAATCAAAGCACCAGGGGACTGTTTTCACAGCAGAGCAAGTGGGAGGTCTGACACCTGGACTTTCAGTTGTTCGGTTTTACAGCTTGTTTGACCACAGGGCCTGCAGGTCCCAAACAGGGCCTCAATTCAATTGTACAGCTTTGTACCCCAATTCTGTACTTGGGTTACTGCATGCCCATCTGGCATTCCATGTCACTTGTGTGTTCTGTTGCTCGCACTAGCCAGCTTGATGACAGAGCTAAAACTGCATTAAGCTGAGGCCGGCAGAGATAACCTCTTCTGTTTGCAGCTGTGCCAGCTGAAGAGCTTATCGACAGACAGCCCCAGCTGCTCATCACCATGTCTCTGTCAAAGGTTACTGGCTCCTATCTCCTCCTTCAACAGTTCAATATCAATGTGTTATCCACATGTTTTTCTACCATTCAAACATACCAAGAGAGTTGAATTGGCCCATTCTCTCCGTCAGTAGCAAAAGCAATACAGATGGCTTCTCTGGAGGCAGAAGCTGCTACATGGTTATCCTTTGAGAAGTGGAAAAAGGATTCATTTCTTCTTAAATTTATGTTAATGGTACTGCATCCAAAACCATTGGGCAAAATCACAGGGAAAAAGCGACGAGCAGCACTAACTTGTTTTTGGTTTTTATTTATTTAATAAGCTCAAATTCTTAGAATTCTTTTTTGCACTGAAAACTAAAACAGAATTGAAAAAACAGTGATCTTGTTTCTCATGCAGTTTCAATTTTCTTTTTGGATTTTCAGCACCCAGCGTGGTATTGTTAAATATGTTTATGCATTAATTTTCTGCTCTGTTTCCAGATCTACAGAAAAATCAAGCCAGAGTCAGAAACACTGAGTTATTTTCCCACAACTTCTCATGCCAAGTCCTAAAATACACAATTTAATTCTTTCGCCAATTGTTGCAAATTGACCAATATACCAAGTTTATTTTCTTAGCAGAATTTATCTTTGTTCATCAGGAAGAACCAAACATGTGAGGCCTTCATCCTTGGCCTGCCTAAAGCTCAGGGATGATCACAGTTTGGCCACACTACTGCTATGCCTTATCAAAATAACTTCTGCGTTCTTGCTCAATCACCGAGTTTCCCCAAGGACTAAACACTTCTACCACTGTTTGTACTTAAGTAAACAGTAACAAGTGGCCTGTTGTAGTCTGTACTACCTTTGCTCTTGCTGTTCCAAAGGAGGGATGGTAAAAATGATTAACTGTTTCCATCCCTCCAGTACTTAAGCCTCGATGATGCGTCTCTTCCTACCACCACCCAGAGTAAAATTCAGTGAGTTACGTAGCTTTATCCATGTAGGAGCATGGTATTCACTATCAACCTGTCAGCATGGAAAAAATTACACACAGCTTGAGATATAAATCATCCGCAGACCATATAAACAAATTACTTCTTTTGCTGTTTAATACAAATAGTAGTGAGAGTTAATTTTCTTCTTATTCATCTATAGCAAATCTGTTGCAGTTGAAAGAAATTTAAAAAAAAAAGTGTTTCCCAAAGAACAAAGTAACATTAATCATAAAACCTCCAATGTTCAAAAAACATAACACTTATCGTAGCAAAGTGTTTTTGTTAGTCAGATACCAAGGTTTCAAAATAAAAAAGTGTAGGAGTATAAAAACAAAGTGCAAACTGATAAATAAAACATGAAAAAGATTTCCCCGACTCTTGGAGAATGTCCCTAAGTCAGACCTGTAAAATACATATTAATTATGCCATATGCTTCATCGCTGTTATGTGGCTATAAAGTAACGTAGCTGCAAGCTGCAGCTTTGAGTGATGTACTCCATTTTTATATTTTACTCCCTCCATTCTCTCTATGGAAAATATTTTTGTTACAGTAGTCTGAAAACAAGTTATAATTTACAAATACAGGGTTGTATCTATTAATTGAAACAACACAGACCTAACTTCCTTTCCACACTACTAATAAGTACAAGCCAAAATAAAGTGCCTTTAAATTTCTAACAACCAAAATACGCCTCTATCAGTAAGGAATACTGGAATTTTAAAGAATACAAAGAGAACAGATCATATTTTCCATACTGGTCTGCATAGTACTTGAAGTACTGAAGAGGACTACGTACTCTCTATGATGCATATGGCAGACTGTGTACATTTGAAAATAAATTCACATATAAGTCCATTCATATTATGACTAAGGCTTACAGCAAAACAAAGCATTCCAGAGTACAGCTGAAGACAGCAGAAGTGACCAGGCTGTCATCTTTTTATTCTACCCTCACTGAAGAAAGAACTCAGATTTCCTGATTACACTACATAAAAGAAAGTATGGTGATTATAAGTAAGCTTGCATAAGGAAAGAAGGAAACTAAGTGACTAACAAACAAGCAAAAACAACAAGGGAAAACATTAGCTAAGTTTCAAATACACATATTTTTCACTTCTCAACAATCCTTATCTCAAGGAACCAAACACGAGCAATGGCACTAATTAAAATCTTAACGGTACTTTTATACTAGGAAACACGTAATAGGTTCAGAAACAGCCATCAGCCACAGAAGAAAATGTATTGTAGAAATACTGCCAATTACACTACCCATTATTTAATTTATATTGTCTAAAGGAGTGAGAACAGAACAGTGAGAAGACAGTGTGGTTCCTTTCATTACTTCTTGCCAGTTGCCCAAGTATGTTTCTCCTTCCTCTTTCTGGACTGCCTTCCTGCCCCAGCCACAGACAAAGCACCTTGGGCTGAGGGCTCTGAATGGAGATGATGGACATGAGCTCTATTCCTATGTCAGTCTTTCAGCCATATGAACAGTGTGGATTCAAGCAAAGTTTTTCTCCTGTTTGTATCTTTTTTTCTGCCATGTGTTTTAATCAAGTTCCCATTCTAAGAAGATGGAGATCGTAATCACAGCTTCAGAGTAGAAAAGACTGAAAACAAATCTTAGTTTGTTAGCTAATTCACAAACTTAATTCATATCAGGAGAAGATCTATTTAGCTAGAATATAATATTTGTTGAGAAAAGGAAGAAAATGAAATATGTGATGAACAATATTTTGCAAGTAGAAGAAAATGAATGCTGAACTAAAACTCATACTGTCAAAACAATCTTGGTAACATATGGGTTAAAACAACTACTGAATCAGTATCAACGAATGCTCTAAGTACAGCATGTCCTCTAAATGCCTCTGTCTATATAGAGTCAAAACCAAATCATTATTTATAAAGCTGGTGGTTTCTGATTTTAATGAGGAAGGAATTTTGGTGGGTAAAAAAAAATACTATCTTTGCAGCCATATTTTTTTCCTACTACTGCTGCTTACCTTCAATTTTTTTTTTATATGTGACAAGACTTTTTCACTATAGAGATCATAGGAATACACCAAAACATAGGCAAGCCAAATAATTCAGAAATGAGTATTTTAGTGAAATGTCATTAGAACTGAAGCTCTAGCTTTAACACCTTTTAGTGAATTACTTGTATGTGTGTGCACATCATGCTTATGTTAAAGTAAGCACTAGAAATCACCATTTCATTCTCTCCAAAACCTGGAATTACTACAAGCCACTCACAGTGTTAAAGAAATCTTGGCCAAATGTTGTTGAACTATAATTGCAGAGAGCATTCAAATTGCCAGGCATCTGCCTGTGTCCTGGAACTACAAGGAATTCCCAAATCACTGTGTTTATTCCTAAGAACGAAACTAGTCTCAGAAATCTACCCGCCTTCAGAAGTTTCCCAGCAATTCAAGGTCAGGTTGGAGGGGCTCTGAGCAACCTGATCTAGCTGTAGGTGTTCCTGTTCACTGCAGGGAGTCAAACCAGATGACCTTTAGGGGTCCCTTCCAACTCAAACAATTCTGATTCTTAGAGCTTTATGTTAAGAATTAAGCATTGCATACATTTAATAAACTATTGACATATCTTCAACTCATCTCATGAATTTACAGGTCTATGCCAGAGCCATTTAAGACTGACAGAAGGCACTAAGAAAATCACATATATTTGGCCTGCTCACTTACACAGCCTCCTGGGACCGCCCATCCTAATGCATCATCTAGCTGATGAGCTCATGATAGTCATGGATTAAGTTTAACATTGTATTAGCCTTCTTTCCTCCTTATGTGAAAGAAGCACAACTCCTCATAACTCAAAATAACATTTTACAGTCTTAGGCACACACAGATTTAGATCAGGTACCAGTTTGCTCCAGGCAGTTACGCAGTACTGCAAATTAAGGAAGCAGAAAGACATAAAAACGAACGGCCAATCTTTCTTATATTTGAAGCTGAATACCAGAATCCTCCTATAACAGAGTTCCAAATACACCCCTGAGACAAGGGAAACAGCAGAGCTCCAGAAGCAGCTCACATGTAGAAGATATCAATGCCTGGGTGAATCTGGTGTGAGTGGACTACTGGGTAACAAGCACTGCCAGCCCTGGGAATCTTCACATCCCCAGTGCCTCTCCTGGCTTGCCAACAACAGCTCTGCATCATCTCATGCTTTATCTCAACTGGCTTCAACACAACAGGCTGATTGTTACTGAGAATGAGACATGAGCAGTACACGTACCAAAGGTACTTCAAAAACACCAGTTACTGTTCTAAAAATTCTGGACTTCAAAAACACCCTATGCTTCTTGCCTGAAAACACAAACTGTAACTTTCTTCTAAGAGTTAATATTCCTTTTTTGCCAAGAGAAACAATTTAGACAAATAAAAAACATAGGTGTCTTAGTTTCAATTGGGATGGAATTGTTTTCTTTATAGTGGTATGATGATGTGTTTTGGTTGATAGCAATGTTGATAACATATCAATGTTTACAGTTGCTGCTAAGCAGTATTGTACAGAACCAATGCCATTCTCAGTGAGTCGCCCAAAGAACTGGGAGGGAATGGAAAAAGGACAGGAGCTGTGTGGTGCTCAGTCACCTGCCAGGTTAAAATACAATAGGAGAAACACTGGAATCATTCTTCTTCCACCAAATTGAGTTCACAAAGTGATTAGGGTAAAGCTATTTTCCATAAGGACACCGCTGCTCTATCTTGATGCTTTCCACTTGTACCTACTTCACATTTTGTAAATCACTATTCATGTGATGCATCTTTTTAAGAAAAGTTACCTCTGTAGTGGTGCCAATGTCAACTGATGGGCTGTATGTGCTGGTATCGGGTGGAACAGTACCAACACTACTTTTAACTGGAGAGCTAGGAGGTGCAGGTCCTGTCATGGTTTCAGTGTAAACAGAAGACTGGCAGAGAATTCCTCTCCTCTGAATTTTATTCCAAACTTTGCTTGTGATCTCAGCGAGTTCATAAAGAAGCTGCACCTGAAAGAAAAAAATAAAGGAAGCATTTCTTAATGAGCTAAAGAAAAATGATAGAAATCAAAGCCCTCTAACTGAGACTTAAAATGTAGTGGAATTTAAATGCTCAGAACTGCTCTAATAAGCATGTACATTACATATAAAATAATTAGCAGCATTTACAATATAGTGATTTTGATTTAAAAAAAAAAAAATCAGCTCTTTGTCTAATATTCCAGTCTGTAGTCCATAAAAACATAACCAATCTGGTCTTGTAAAACCTTTAGTAACAAATTTTAACAATTAAATATAAGCAATTTCTGGCATATTTCTTATGTGCAAAAAAGTATTCATTGAACTGGTATTAAAATGATGGTCCCATGCATCACATGAAACTGTTCTTTGTTTTAGGAAGAACATCCGCTATTAAACTTAATAGTCTCTTGGCGTATGTCCTTCCAATATTCAGAAAACATACTGTTTAACTTGCATACTGTTTGACTCTGTTCTAAGATATTTGTACAAGTTTTTGTAAATAAGAATTAATCGTGGAATTTCTATGACAACATACTGCAATATACTGTATAAAACAAGCTCAGGGAAAACTGCAGACAACATACAAGCAGATCCACAGCTGGATACCATACTCAACTTGCCATTATAAAAAATGGAAATTGTCATATTTTTAAGAACTTTAAGCCTCAGGACACATCTACTCTATGAAGCTGGCTTCTTATGTGGGCAGAACAGATGCAGAAAAACACTGCTGTCAATCTATATTTGATATAAAACAGCACTTGATTTTGTGCGTGAGAGTGTGTGATGAAGTCTCAGAGAACACGCTACAGTCCTTTCCTAGGAGGTTAAGTGCTGGCATTTTATAAAATCCTTTTTAGTTCATCTTGGATTTTCTTTTGAAGTTTCAAGGCTTACACTGAGCAGGTCATATACTCTTTTGACAGAATTTTTTCCCTAAAGGAGATAAACTTCTCAGTACTTATTTTGGTCTTCACACACGGTGCAATCTACAGACAATGAAGCTGCTGTTTCACTTACAACAGAAACTTCATTTAGCTTTTCTTTAAAAGGTTTAATGTCTCTAATGTTCTGATATGGCAATGGTAGCCATTAAATTATTAATTCAAATTTTCCAAGTTTTCTTGAGAGTCTTTTGTGTACCTCAGGAAGATCAACTAATAATGTCCATTTGATTGATTCAGTAATATAACATAAACTGGTGTTGACACTTCACTGGCAAAACAATCTCGAGAAAATTAATAGGATACAGACACAAATACAAATCATACATGTTTGCAGCCTCCTCTCCCTCACAATATTTATTGGTCAAGAGACCAAAGGATAACTTAAGCTGTGCTTCTCCAGTAGAAGCAGGGCTTTGAGAAATTTAATTATGCTACTGTTGCTAAAGTCCCAAAATAAAACAAAGGAAGAAATAATGCAACTTCTGTGTTTACATGCATGCTTGTTTACAGTCTGAAGAGGTTTGTCATCAGTTAATCCAACACTGAATAGTTTAGACCTTACTGGCATTGCAACAGCTACAATCATTAAAGCTAACAATTACTTAGGTTGTCAAAGAGATTTTTTTTTCTAATTTTTGAAGCCAGGATCCTTGCAGCCGTTCTAAAACAGCAGCTGTTTCAGACCCTGCCAGCAACCAATAAGCCTATTAATTAATATGAACCTAATGAACTTTATCACCTGAAATCAGATACAAAGTGACCAGTTCACAAAGAAGAAAAGCATACTTTAACAAAAAGCGGTGACTTTGATAGAGATATGTTAAAAAGAAAGAACTACAAAAACACCTCACTTCAAAACCTCCTTAAAATTAAAAAAATATATGAAATTTTTATGTAAATAATATTCAAAATCTTCAGATAAAGAGCTGAAGCTGTGTCTTTGATTAATTTTAATACACTTAGTTTTATCCAAGTGGCTGTTACTCATTGAAATGTATTTCTGCTAATCTTGTTGGTTACATTTACTCAAGTGAATTTTGATGTTTTGAAAATCCATTCATCATTGTATGAGATCTAATGTAAGTGTGAGGACTCTCTTCTTTAGAAGTATTTTGGAGCACAGCATTAAGTATATAAGTATGTTTAGAAATCCCTGTTCAGGAGAGGAAAAATTGTATCACAGACTCACAGAATCACAGAATCACAGAATTGTAGGGGTTGGAAGGGACCTCCAGAGATCATCGAGTCCAACCCCCCTGCCAAAGCAGGTTCCCTACAGCAGGTCGCACAGGTAGGCATCCAGGCAGGTCTTGAACATCTCCAGAGAAGGAGACTCCACCACCTCCCTGGGCAGCCTGTTCCAGTGCTCCGTCACCTCACTGTAAAGAAGTTCTTGTGCACATTTGTGCAGAACTTCCTATGCTGCAGTTTCTGGCCGTTTCCCCTTATCCTGTCTCCACTCACCACTGAAAAGAGTCCGGCCTCGCCATTCTGCCCCCCACACCTTAGATATTTATAGACCTGGATCATGTCCCCTCTCAGTCTCCTTTTCTCAAGGCTGAACAGACCCACTTCACTCAGCCTTTCCTCATAGGGGAGATGCTCCAGGCCCTTCACCATCTTCGTGGCCCTCTGCTGGACTCTTTCCAAGAGATCCCTGTCTTTTTTGTACTGGGGAGCCCAGAACTGGACGCAGTGCTCCAGATGATAGTATGATAAAAATAGGAATAACTCCGTCAATATTTGTTAAGAAAAGTTTCCCTCTCTCACTGCTTCCAACCCCTTTGCAGCAAAACCACACATAACTCAATAAGACCCCACTGGCTACTTGGCAAAATCTGTGAACTTCAGTATGTTACAGCATTTCATTCTTAAAACATGTTACTATAAAATTGAGAGCAGTACAGCAAAAGGCAACATCTTGACAATTTTGCACACTGAAAATGTTGACTTTGCAGCAATGTGACCATCAGAACACGGTCTGTTCACATTAAATCATAGTAGTTGTACAGTAAAGTACTTCACCTTTGCTACTGCTTAACAAATTCACCAAGTATCACCTAATTTAAAGCTGTCGTTTGCAGAGAAAATACAGCTTGACATTCTAAAGAATCAAATTTCATAGTTACTCTAAGGTGAATTTATAAATATAAAATGCTGTTTATGTGAATGTATTTTCCATTTTCTGTTCTTGGTTATCTGCTTAAAAAAGATTGACTTTCCTTCTCCTGATGCATAAGTAAAACAAGGATAGAAGGACCGCTCAAAGACCTTCACTAAACTCAATTTGCCCACACCTTTTTGGTCATTATAAAACTTCAGTTAATGAATAACATTCTAGTGTACAAAAACATCATTTAAGACAACAATATTTGGTCTATTTGGTCTGATACTCCGGTGTACAGCATTTTAACACGTCACTAAATGCATGATCTTATGATTTACATGAAACTTACAATTTATGTTCTTAGAGCAAAAGTTTTCCTAGAGTTTACAATACAAATTATTTGATCACACTATAGAATACTTGAAAATGTGTTTTCCTTATTCTGTTTTCCTTCTAATGAGCGATTCAAATTCAGATAAGGCTTCAATTTAGAACAACGCCATTCAACTCATAAATTTAATACAAATAATGTAATCTGCATATTCACTACAAGTAAGAATTTTAGAGAATTAAAAGAAATCAGGGCTGATCAGACAATTTGCTGGAATTCCACTGAGAGCACACCAATCAAACGCAGAAAATCACTTTGCTTTACAAACATCTCAAAATATTTACAAATCTGTATAGTTGCAATATCCCAATGAAAACTGCATAGTTTGGATAGTATAGAATGAGACAGATTTTCACAGTATATGAAATTCCTGCATGTTAATTCATTAAACATTATGAAAATACTACAAAGTTACAAAGTAAAGCTTCAAGAAGTCTTGCAATATAAGAAGTATAATTGTCAGCAAAACCATAATTCTGTCCTTTATTTCCACATTTGTAACATAGTGACAACCTTTAATATGTGCAAACACACCTGTCAAACATATTTACAAGCTTGAGTAGACCTTGTTTAGGCTGTTCAGTTTCAAAATTTAATTTGTCATGTCCAGCGAGCAATCTCACTCTATCCAACCCTTTTACTAGTGAATATGAACTCATCTATTAGAGAAGACAGTGGCATATAGCAAGTGAGTCAGAAGTAAGTTGGATGAAAGTCAGTGAATGCAGTAGGGGACCACACATTGAGGATAAAATTAATGTGTACTTTAAAACACTTGCTTCATTCATAGAACACAGAACGAAGAAAAGGAAAAATAGCATGTGACTGGGGAGCATATTGTAATAAGTACACCCAAGAGACGACATTAAAAATACACCAGCGATCACACTTTCAGCACTCTCATACTTAGGCCATAGGCCCACAAATCTTTATAAACACAATGTTCTGTGTATCAGATAAAAAATGATACTTTGTGTTCTTCTCCCTTCTTTCTATTAAATAAACTTACCATATTGTCCACGATGTCCTCTGAAAAATCTAACGGGTAACATTAAATCTAATGGACAGACAGCATGTGAATGTGGAGCTCTACTCAGACCTAAACATACTTGCCATTTCCATGAACAACAGAATTATTTGCAACACCACTGTTGTTCAAACTTTGCAACTGTCACAAAAGCATTATTCAATTTGCTGTAAAGAACACCCAAAATTTAGCATAATTTATTATTTGATTACAGTAAACTTGATCCAACTCAGTAAAGTACAGGGTGCACTTTCTGAAAGTACAACAATCTCTTCTAATAAGCATATCAGGTCTAAACTTATTTTCACACGTTCATATTTTTTCCATACCAAAGGAAAAAACTGCTTCCCTAAGAACATTTTATGTTCAAAGAAGTGCTCTCTCCATGAGAATATGACGAAAAAAATTACATTAAACCATTTCAATATAAGAATCCACAGTGACAGCAAAAAAGCACTGTAGCATTTAATGGTACATCTGCAATTCATTTAATTCCATCAGCCAAAAGATGCATTTATACTGTAGCTATTACATTTTGGGAAGAGTTTGAATTAAAACAAAACTTGAGAGAGCTTCAAAGCAAATCTTAATCTAAGCACCTTGATTTGATGGCACAGTTTAAAAAAAAAAAAAAAAAAAAAAAAAAAAAGAGAGGGAATCTCTTCCTGAAAGCGCAGAAGAATTGTACTTAAATCAAGTTATTTTAAATTTCTCTTCATAAATCAATTAAATGTACCAACCTGGGGGTTTGAGCATTTTATTTCAAGGGACTCCAGGTCAACGTGAAGGCAGACGACAAATGAGTGCCTGGATTCTGGCCCCGAAGCAAGCAGTTTCTGTGATGTAACAGCTAAAGTAGAAGTACAGCCCATTGGTTCCACTAAATTAAGAGTCATCTGTTGTCCAAGAAGAGTATACATACTGAAATGATGCAGACTTATGGTCCACGGAAAAGCATCACCTAATGATGACAAAGAAGGGAAAACAGTTAAAATTGTCATCATAAATAATAGAAAACTTTTCTTAAAACTCGGTAAAGGCCTTATCCTTAACCTACTTAGAAGTCAGCAATTGCTGTCAAAGAACATCAAATTAGCCCTGAACCATCAAAAGCACAATTCAACCACTAATTCTATTCCACACCTTAAAGTCTAACAGGAGCTATATAACTGTTTGAAAATTAAATAGTGTGGGTTTTAACTGCAACCTGTGAACAAGAATGTTCAGCAGTCCTTAAAGAATGTACACTGTTTTATTTTTCCTTAAACTCAGGAGCTTTCTGAAACCACTCTTCACTTATTTCAGTATATGGGGAAGCAGAAGCAGTTCCTTACATTATTCTTCAGCTTATATATGCTTTTCTTCTGAAAATTCACAGCTCGCATCTCAACAGAGAGGTGCCATAGGGTTGTGCTAACCAAAGAATATCCCAGTGCACAGCTCAGCACATGAGACTTGGATCACATCTGTCCAGCACTGACTAGATTAACCCAGTATGGCTGGAAAACAAAGCAGCAACAGATGAACCTAGTTGTTATAATCACTGCTGCTTTCAGCTTTCAGTAATACCTTTGGGGTGACAATTTCTAATTTGCATTAGATGCAAAGGAAATCAGGAGGACAGTGTCTGCATAGGCTTTAGTAAAGCCTTTGATGCTGTATCTTCTACAGCATTTAGGGTTAGGTTAGGGGTTGGACTCGATGATCTCTGGAGGTCCCTTCCAACCCCTACAATTCTGTGTGTGTGTGTGTGTGAGACTACCTAGGCCACGAGGCAACAAAAGATGTGGTTAATTCTCATTTCACGTGAAACCACAGATACAGGCTTTTGCTATTTAGAAATACGAGCATAACAATTATTTTAGATCTTTTTTTTCCTCTACATAAACTTTCCAGTCATCAGACTTTCTGCTGAGGAATTTGGGCTCTTTTGACCCCACTTGAATGAGAGTTGATACCCAGCTTGTGAACCTTCAATAGGAAGTCAGTTTTGAAAATCAGAACAAGAGATTGTATATAAATGCACATTTACACTGGTTGTCATAGAATAATAAATAAATTGGAATATCTAAGCATCTCATCTGTGTATCTCATCCTAAGAAAACTGAAAACTTCAGTAGTTTATTTTGAAGCTATGACATACTGAAGAATTCAGTTTAGCCAAAGGAACTTGAAAACATTTTGGAAATGTTTCAGATTATAAATTTAAAAGTAGCTAGTAATCTGTATTTTTTCCAAATTCCGTCAGCCAAGAATTACAAAATATTAATTGTAATAGAAAAAAATTCAAATGCAAAGGCAACTCTAATGACATGTTTCTGACTATGACACATAACCTTTGTATTTCTTTGTGACCATTACAGTGGTCACATCACATTGGCTATATCTCACGGATTAAAAAGGATCTCCAAAGAGGGATGTTAACTATTTCACACAGTATACAGTGTCTACCTTAAAAGAAAAACACAAAGCAAATTTTATCAGATGTACATAAAACACATTATGATGAACAAACACTATAGCAAATACAACATATTTACACCTATAAAATCCCCCCTTATTTTCATCAATTATCTTTCTCAGTTCCATACGCAGTGTGACATTCTATAATACTAGAGCTGTTCCTCTGACAAAATACTTGTTTTGTGGTTCTACTTGAGTTTGTTTATCTGTTAAAAAGAAATGATAGTTACTTACATGGATTCATTTTGTAGGTTGCTTTTATGAAACTACTTTAGCAATTTAAAGTGTTAAACGTTAAGAGCAACACTGTTTAGAGGTTTTACTTCAAAGCTCATTTCTTAGTAGGAATGAAGAGCCAGTGCTGCACTTCGTAGATGTTTTCTCTGCCTGTCTAATCTTCCTTTCCATGTAAACTACTGTTTTGCCATCTAATTGCTGTGATTCATTTAGGCTGAAAAATTGTAGGTAAAACTTACATTACCTTCAGTGGAGCCAGAGCTCACCCAGTTCTTAACAGTAAGAACATATACATGAAAGACTCCCAGCATAGTTCAAGGTTCTGGTTAGTTCTTCATCTACAGCTTGAATACATCCTTATTCTTAATTTCTCCAAAGACGACAACTGATTTGAAAAACTTGAAAAGGTGTTCACTAACATACTTCAACTGTTTTGATAACATATCAAATTTATAAATACTACTTTAAGACTCCTGTTCTACTAAGAGAACTACTTTTGCAATATATGTGATATAAAGTTTTTGCTATGTGCAAGGATTTTCACTGGCAACTATTTAATGTACTTACTTAGCTAGGTGTAATGCTCATTATGTCTTGTGATATGCATGAGATACAATATTCATAAATGTATGTAGGTTACTCTGAAAGTAATGCCTCCTATTTATTTCTATGGAAACTAAAATAGATCCAAAGGGCATAATAACACTGTTTGATAGAAAAAAATCTCAGCTACAAAACACTGTTTCAACACATTCAGCAGCATTAGCTGATAAGCTGATGGAGATGTTCTTCATTTTGTCATGTGACAGTTGTGCATGGCCATCCAGAACACAGCTTGTCTCTCATGTCACTGTCACCGCTGCTGAAATGCACCACCCACTGCCAACCTGTGCTCACATCCACTGTTTGGTAAACATTCCATAACATTCAGGAAGTGTCAATGAATGTCAGTGGGTGCAACTTTTTTCTGCATGGAGGAATTCAGCGGCACACCTTTGCTTCACATACGCCTTCATGTCAGGTACCATTTCGTCAGATTGCCCCTCTGTTGCCATCTGTCACACAGCAACAACACGTAACAGAATATCTGTGGGAAGGTTCAACTCTACTGCCATTCCACCAACATCTGCCTCTGACACCGTGGGCTGACATAACAAAGTAGGAGACATTACTTTCAGAGCAACCCTTGTACTCAACTACTAACGATTTTATTATATGTTTTCCCTCACTTTTATATGACACTTCTCTTTATTTTAAAAACCATATTGCAGAAGTGGCAATTGTACACAACACAGTGTATATAATGTTGACAGCTGTACAAAAGATAAATTGCTTGTTTAAAGTTAATAATGGTAGTAGAGAGACCACAAAAGTAAATATGTTCTGGGTCTATTCACATACTCGCTAAAGGTATCCTTTGGAATCTTTAGAAAGTATCTTCATTCCTCTCTCTCCAGCTCTCTTTCTTTATCCGCAATGAAGTATTCACAGGGATTTCTAATACACTTACGTTTGCAAGCAACATGCAATGTTTGAATAACAAAAGGATATAGCAATCATCACTTTTTAGTTTAGTATTGTATTTACTCTTCTTACTCCCGGCCATGCAATAAGAGAGCAGATTTATATGACTGCATATATTAGTTGCACACAGTTGAAAGCACTGAGAGCTTTGACCAAGCTCAGAGCTAACTTCAGCAGATGAAACTTAGTTCCACAGACTTCAAACGAAAGCACAAACACACACGCTTCACCAGCTTAAGTCCAGCTATTTGAGATCTCACACATATGAAGACAGTATTAACAAGTTGTTTAAGTAGAGCTTCACTGCTATCCAGATACTGAAGAACTCCACTAAAATGTGAAAGCTAATTTTAGAAAGTTATTACCCATAAGAGATAACTTGTTTGTTTGTTTGAGATGTTGACATTGAGTATAAACTGAAATAGCATTATTTGAATGTCAAAAAGTTTACTATTAAAAACAGGCCAAATATCTTTATTATATATTAATCTTATAACTTGCAGAAATTATTTTTCAGTTTTTACACTGAAGAACAGCATTATTTTAACCTACTGCAAGACAAGTTTTCTCAGAACAGCCAACATACTACTATTAACATTTACTTGCTTTTTTATTCATGTTGAAATCTTTATGCTTCTATTTTAGTGCGGTAGTTTATGACCAATAAACATCATTAAAATTAATTCACACACTGCTATTAGAAGTTCTAATTTTCTACTATGCTAAAAGATGCCGACATTCCGAGCTTAAACATATGCTAAAAACATCTGTGAAGTTATATAATTTGTATTTCAGAAACAAAAGCCATCTCTCAGGGACTGCCCTCATATTTAAATATTTGAAATACAGGGATTTCAACAACCATCAGTATGCTGCTATCCATATGACAATGTTAATGCAACACCTAGGAATTGCAGGATCAATTTTCAGGTATTTTGAACATCTTTTTTCTATATTTTATTTTACTGTATCTTACCTAAATTCAACTTTTTTTTTTTTTTTTTTTTTTAATAACAAAGACTGATTCAATAGATTCTACCAATCTGAATCTTGAAGGGAACATTTTACATGTGCCAGTTAAGGATTACAAAATAATAGGCTTTTTTTTTTTTTTTTTTTTTTTAATGAAGCACCATCAAAAATGAAACAGGCTGAAAAAAACAACAAACACTAACTGGTTTAAAAATCATGAGTAGAAGTCAGGAAAATATTCCAAATTAAAATAATTAAAATGAAAATTTCTACATGTAGGAAGACTTCATAGATGCAAAAAACGTACTCGTTATTACTCTGAAACTCAGTGCCATCAGCAAAGCTAACTTGATATTCCCTTCATGTATTCAATATCTTTTCTATCAGAACATTTTAAATATGATAGCAAAAAAATTCAGAAGACCACTTAGAGGCAACCTACAAAATACATAGAACTGTAAGTAGATGAAGTTAGATGCACACCAACATCCACAGAATGTTACAGCCCACTTCAATCACTTTCCTAAACACTTCAGTCTTGCTCTTAAATCTAAGTTTCTAACTACTCGATTTCTCCTTTCTAACTATCTTAATTTCTTCAGTGATACTACCTCACAGACAATAATTGGAACAAAAATTTTCTCATCACATTGACTTGAACTATAAAGGTATTACTTAATGTAAATTAAAATTTGTTGAACTTATAAAGTAACATTTATTCAGCAAAAATGCCACAGAAAATCTCATTCTTTGCATAGCTATATCCATTTCTAATCATATGCTACTTCGTATGACTGAGCTAAGCTAGGTTTCCAAATCAAAGTACTGCTATAATGTTCGTCTATTAAGTATCTTTACAAACTACAATTACTTGAGGACTGAAAACAAATGGAAAGACCCGGTTGTGGAACTTTTTTAAAGCTATTTTTACAATATGTTGACATCTCGAGGTCAGTAAGTCTTTGTGAGTAGGCTGTCATATCCCCACGACAGCATGACTATGCTCCCTTTTCCTCTTCTTTTAGTTTTTCATGTGAAAAGAAAAATGAATGAGTGAGTGCACTGCTTCCTTACAATTAACAATGCATCCTTGCAAACAAGTCTTTCGTATCTACTTTACAGAGGAATGATTCAAAAGTATCATTCAGGAAAAGCAAGGTTGAATAAATACCATTTCAGAGAAGTAGCGTTATTGCTAAAACATGTTACCACATCCCTTAAGTCCTGTTCAAAGACAGAATAGAAATTAAAGACTTTCCCAACGGAAGTCCATAAAGATTATTTTGCTCTGCATTGCAAGAAACAAAGAAAGTGGCTTATGAGATTTTTCAAATCTTTGCAACAGTCTCTTTAAGGGGGAGTTCTGGCACAGGAGAAGTCAACAGATCCATTAGAGAATCAAAAATATCAAGATTGTGAGAACTTCTGTTTGGCATTATTCCCAGAGCAGAAAGCCACACACAAATAAATTCCTTACCATAAGCTTTATCCCAACCAGGGAGATTCTTTTCTCTCACTAGGATCTTTCCCTTAAATCTGAGTTTGACAAAATTCAAGTGACTTCTTACTTTCATAAATGTTTTAAATTACATCATCAGCTTGAAACAAACAAAAGACTTTGGTTAAATTTATTTTTATCTTTTATCTGCCACTATTATCAGCAAATTAGATCATTTCTACTGAAAGTAAGTGATTAGGAAGAAAGACATATTACCCTTCTCTTTCTCTTTTTTTCCCCCGCTAGCAGCATTTTGCACACCTCTGATATGAATTTTGGAATTACAAAAGCTGAAGTTTTGTTTCTGTTGCTGAGTTCAGATAAAACATAGGAGGGAGGAAAAAAGTCCAGTGTAAGTGGAAGAACAAAAGGAAGAGGAAAATATATCCAAACAAATTTCAGATGCAGAAGTGGAGTAAACCTTGCATACGCTTCTGACTCAACTTTTTACAGCATATCCTTTATAACAATTTCTGTTTCTGCAACATGCAAGCACAAAACAGTAATTTTTACCAGAAAATGCTGTCACAAAAATGTAACTGCTGCATCTCCCTCTCTTCATCTTTTAACAAATACACAAGAGCAACTACTCTTTCAGAAAAATATATTACATAAATACAGTAATGAATTAACTGTGCAATGATACGTTCATGACTTTTTAAAACTTGGTTCTAAGGCTAGATATCATGGATGACATTAAAATATACCCAAATACCAAGACTCAAGACTGTCATGGATATTTGTTTTACCTATTTCCAATATACATTTTTTTATATGAATATAAGGAGAACAAGATTCAGATTAGTGTTCCTTCAGAATACTACTGCAAATCCATATGCCTTTACATCAATCTAAGCACTCAATTTCTTATACAACCACACTAAACATAACCATCTTCTTGTCACTTCCTAAGTCCTTTAAAGCTCATCCCACATATTTCTCTATCAATTGCACAATATTAGAAGTTGATTCAACCCTCACATAGGCACACAATGCGAACCTCTATCAAATACTAATTTTGCAAAAAAAGCATTATCAAACTTATTCTCATCTTCACACTATGCACAAGAGCAACCATCCATAAATATTCAAATAACCTTCTCAATTTTTTTCTTAACTCTACAAAAACCTTGCTACAGTGCATACAAACACAACTCACTACATGACAAGTTTATCACGATGACCAATAAAGTCTCATCAATCTGATAGACTACTTTAAGTATGAATTTCTTTTCTTGTCTCAGTTTGAATATTAGACTCAAGACACTTTTTTTCCCCGCAATAAAAGTGGTAGGAGATATTTTTCCCAACCTTCCTCCATTCTGTCCTGGAATTCACAATGCACTGCTCCAACATGTGAAAAACCAAGTGCTTCTGACTATGCAATAACCTGAATGGCAAAACCAACATAGGTAAAAATCGCTTTTCTAATATTTTTCTTGCTTCACCAAACACACAAAGCATATCACAGAACAACTGTCAACTCACCAATGAATTTCACTTTTTTTTTTTTATTTTAATCTTCATGAGGTGAAGACTGTCATTAGTATTCCTAGCCATCGATAATATATAACATACTGCTAAAAATCCACAACATTACAAGTTTTGAAAATAAATGAAGATAAAATTAACAAGTTTTTTTTTTTTTTTTTTTTTAATTTATTGCACTACCTTCTTCAAGGATGGGTCTCAGCACAACGAATGGGATCTCCTGCAGTGGTTCCATATGCTTGTGGCCAGCACTCATAATCTTTATCTGGGGCAAGCAGACCACAAGTGTGCCAGGCATAGTGGCCTGCCCATGGTACCAGCTTCGGACGGTCCCAGGAATGTCACCTGATACAATGGTACTTGGAGAAGGCAGGCTGTCATTTGGAAGGAATACACAACACGACTGCACTTCAAGCTGAAAAAACAAAGTCAAGAAAGATTTCTCAGAAATAGATTATCATTCATTTTGGTACAATATCTCAACCTACTCATCTATCACAAATAATTTTAAACGCTCTTTATTCTAAGTAGAATTAAGAGGAAAGATGACACAAAAGGTTTAAAAATACTATGTATTTGTAATAATGTTAAAACTAGCAATTACTCATTGGTTTATGGAATAAGTGGAAAGAAAAGAGTCAGCCTGGCCTGTAATTTCATCAAAAATGTGTTGCCATGCAAACTAAATTTACCTATCTTTCTTTTGACAGGAAGCATGACTGAACTAGAAAGTCCCGTTCTTCTGGCAGTACATCATCTTTTGTTAGCAAGAGTGGGTAATTCTGTTTCTAATTTGCAGTCAAGAATAAGGAGTAAGTACAAAAAGTTTAATTAGGCAAACTAGAAAATACATTAATGTTAGCATAAAACTAAGTTTAAAATAAATAGGTGTATAAAGAAAAAGATAAACGAATAAAGTTCAGCTTCTAAGTGCAATCAGAAGTAGCACACTTGATTTCATAAGAACTTACTGTTCTTTATTTACAAACAATGCTGTTACTCTGAAAAATTTGTGACCATTCTGTTATCTCTTTTTGATCTTCCAGCAACTAAACGAGTACAAATGTAGAACTGAGCTCATCACGATTTGTTAATTCTGAGGAAGTATAAGCTGCAGAGTGTTACAGTCTTGGCTTGTAGAAGCAGTATTCTGCACCTGGATATCAAATAGCCCAACAGCCTGCACACTTGAATGCTTTGTTAACCAAGCACAAACTACGATTCCTTCACTTCTTCACAATAGTTTGGAAAAGTGTAGCGTACAAAATATTGGATAGAAGATGTTATTTGTAATTGTGATAAAAGAACATTTGTTTGTGGTAAACTTATGTAACACCTCTCCAATTTGACATCATAGCTTAAAACTGATAACCAAGGTTTGTACGTCATTCCACCTTTCCTTATGGCTATTAATCCTTTGAGACTGCAATACTGATTTGTAATAGAACTGAAATTTTCAGCACCGTTAAGTACTTTGCCAGCCTTGTGAGAACACAGATATTCATCTTTATTTCAGCATATTTGTGCCCTTTTGCTTACACAAACTGACAAGAATTCACTGCAGAAAAATACAAGTAGAATTTTGCAAAAATAAATATATTGCTACATGAAGGCTGTGTTTGTTTCTCATTTTAGAACTGTTTGAGTTGTAAAATGAAGTTAATTACATCTTTGATAAGTAGTTTATTGATCCAAGGTTACAGAGCATACTTTATTTATACCAGATGAAAAGCAACAGTGTATTCTTACAGATGTAATAGATTTGGATTTTTTTTTTAATGGTAAATTAGTCGAGTCAATTTGCAAAGATTTTTACAGTGACACATCAGATCACTTTCTGGTCTATTAGTAATTTGTTGCAGGTCAAACCATTGTGGGATAATGATAAATAGATGACTAAATAAGTTATGATCAGTATAATTTTTGTTTTATCAGTCCACTTACTGAGAAAACAGTTTATAGTAGATCACCCATATATATATATATATATATATTTTTTTTTTTTCATGGTGACCAACATCAAATGCTGACTGCCTAAACAAACCATGCGGTTACATTAATTCAAAAATTCCATCAGCTTGGAGGGAAACAATACTTTATCACACTACTGGCAGCAGGATCTACAGTAGATGTTTTACAGAGTACTCTTGAGATCTAAGTACTCAGAGTTCTTACACTTATTTGCAGTTCAGTACAGCTTGGTTGACAAGTTCTTCAGACCATTTCTGTTTTATCGTACTTCACTACATCAAGAATACTGAAGTGAAATCACAATAGTTCCACCTGAAATCACAATAGTTCCACCCCTTTCAGATGCTTGAGGAAAATTTGCATATACACAGATGGATATTTTGGTATTCATTTTCAGATGACTGCACGGGAGTTGTAAACTATACCAAAATTCATGGCCTATGATGGCATTAAGCGCCAATCTGTAATATTACAGATTTACTTACAGACACAGTTTGCATATTTATGCTTCATTTTATATGAATAAATGTAATTTGCAAAACATTACTGCAGCATTTCAGAAGCCAGCACAATGAATATACGACAAAATGCCATATTTTAGGGCAAGTCATGCAATTATTGTAACTATATAAGAAATTATCAACTTGAACGCTCAAGGGCCTATTACGTGCAAATCTGAGCATTTGAATTGCACCTGCTGAACTTCTCAAAGGCAGGTTCTGC
Source organism: Lagopus muta (assembly GCF_023343835.1). Classification (NCBI taxonomy): domain Eukaryota; kingdom Metazoa; phylum Chordata; class Aves; order Galliformes; family Phasianidae; genus Lagopus; species Lagopus muta. The sequence goes on from NC_064435.1 coordinate 21,467,529, forward strand.
CTATACATCACTACCAACATCAGTGGTTTTTCTTTTTTGTCTGACAGAGTCTGGACACCTGATTAATAACAAGTTCCACTGTAGGAATGGAAGAGTGCACCTGAAAGGGTAGAATAAAACATCGGACAAAAAAACAGAACGTGTGCTACAGCTTGCTTCACCAATCAGAAAGTGCTTTAAAATATACGTTGCTTAAATATCTTAAAAGTAAACGACATCAATAGCATATATTTAAGCTATCATATAAATCTTTTTACACTTTTTAAATAACTGTTAAACTGTGTGTCTAAAATTGTGAATTTAATGTAAAATGTGACTGATTTATGTAGCGGAATATAAATCTGCAACAGTAAATCTTGCATTAATGTAAGGATCTGACAATCCAAGGGAAAGAAAATGAAGTAATCTGCCAGTAAGAAGTCCTGAAGCTGGGGGTCAGATCCTGTTCATGGAAACCATCTGGTTGGGACCCTCCAAGCCACACCAAACACAAATGATCTTTTAAAAAAATATCCTATTCATTAATGCTTCGCAGCTGTGCTGAGTGTTACTTCATTTTTCCATGGCAACATCCTTTCTGTTTCAAGGATCTTATTTCAGTTTTGGTAGCAACGTGTTCTTTTGCCAATACTGAACACATTCATGTGTTAAAGAGAAGGAATTATTACAAATTCTTGAAACAGTATCACCCTCTATTTTCATTTCTATTATGTCAAGGCCTACACACGCTAAGTAACGTACGCTAATGATAAACCTATGAAGCAGGCAGTATTTTCTCTTCTACTTTCAAAATGTTAACCAAAGCATATTGCTCTAAGCTTTTACTAATACATAAACCTCAAAAAGCATAATGACTTAAAGATCTCGGTTATATAAAAAGGAAAGTATTTAGTTACTGGAATAAATTGACTATTTTAGTTCATATTTTAAAAGAAGAAAGCATTGCTCTATAGAGAGAACTATGAAATACATACCCTGCAAAAGAATTAGGCTTTCATAACTGTGAAGTAGATGGAAGAGAGCAACCCGAACAAGTGACAGTCCACAGTTATGCAAAAGCACAACAAAGAGGGAAAGCTTACGCAAGAACCTCTGCAGCCTTTCACGATGGCGACACAACGAGATTAATTTCCCCAACCCATGTTTTATAGCCATTTAAACCAATTAGAGGTGTTGAAGATAACCTACTAGGTGACACTCATAAAGCTGTCTCCTCAAAAATGGCCCCTCTCCACACTAATCATCATCCATCATATTCTCTTGTCAGAAAGGCTGATGTCTTTTTCAGGGAGCTTCATAATTACTTCCAAAACTGTGAAGATCTACTGCTACATATCTCAGGTAGGTGTTATGCTTAGCCCCCAACATACAAATTTGTCCAACCCAACTTGACCATTTGGAGCTGAATCAGATAGCACTGTCCACTAGAATTTAAAAAGGTCAGAATTTCATGTTTTCAAATACAACAAAAAACAAAAGATGCAAAAGTAAAGTTGAGCACATAACTGTGAGAACTGAATGAGCAGGCTGCCTGTACACAGAAATGAATATAACAAGGATCCGCTACATTTTCTTAGACCTCTTGAAACACCGTCTTAGCACTATGAAGTATTCCTGCTTTTTCCCTAAGCAAGGTTCATTTAAATAAGCCTTTATTTAGTAATGAAGAATTTTATTTTTTTGACAGTTCTTTGTAAGTAACCATGTTAAGAAATCAACTCATCTCCTAACTGCTTAATATGAATAAAACTGGTCATAGCTGCCATTGTTATAAGTCACAAAGTCTCTACTGGACGCAAGAATAAAAAGAATGCTGTTCAAAGAGCTCTACTAAATCTCATCCTTAGAGTTATTACAGTCAATGTTTCACTTTGACTGAAATTTGTATAAGTTATGTGCCTCAAAGAAAATATTATTTTCAATAATTTCAGGAAACAGACTCATTTTTTCAAATAATTTCAGGGATATTTAAAGGCATGTGGAATAGCTGGCTACGTTTTATATGCAATAATTACACTCTTACTTAGCTGGCATTCATTACAAGATTAGTCATTAATTCATTTGCTTTTAATACAGATCCTTCATTTTTCTCACTGGAATCCAGTATTTGCAACCAATTAAAAATAATTGTGTTTATACGGCTTCACAATTCTAGCAACTATTAGTTTGAAGAACACGTGAAAAGTGAGTATTAATCTCCTACACGGTGTAACTGCCAAGAAGACTTCAAGGCTGCATATAAAATCCTACAACAACTAAATAATAAAAGCAACTTTCTACAGTAAAGTACGAAAGTCTTTTCACTCAAATACTAATAGCTTACCACAACTCCAATGCACAAAATCGTCATGCAATATTCTATCATTAGCAAGCCAGAGCTAGGGCTAAGCAAGTACCAGCTTTGGATCCAAAATAAACTTTCCAGTTATTACGGTTCCAAGCACTTTTACTTGCTCAAACTTCCACTAAAAGAATAATCCTTTGATGATTTTAAGTTATGAAGTTCTGCTTTATCTGATGACAACTGTAGACTTCGCTGTTCTACAAACATGTTAATAGAAGATCCAGGAACATGAAAATAGCTTCAGAAAAAGGTGCTCAAGTATTTAAACTAAAAAAAAATATTACAGAAATTTGACTTTTTCCTATCCACAAAAAAACTAAACACGTATTTTATTAAAGGTATAAATGTATTATACTATACTTAAACTGAAAAACGGTCAACTCTGATCTTGTTATCCACACATCGCTTTTCACAGATTCAGCTTTCCCACTGTGGTTAATATTGAAAGAAAGAACTGTGCATATGTATTTATGTCTTGAAAAACGTATCCAAAGAAAATGACTAGACAGACTGCTAAGCACTAACAAGGACAGTAAGCACATGTACCAATCAATGGCATTTCACTAAGAAAGGCTACCACACATCTGTGTGGAAACATTCTTGGCGACTGCACAATGCCTTGGAGTTTGCAGCTACTTCTTCTGGTAACTGTCCTCTGCCAAGAGACTGGCATCTGCTTTACCAAGTATGGCTGAAGCACTGGGATGAAACATATCAAAAGTGTGTAAACCGCTGTGTGATTTCACAGGAATTTCATCAATGATAAAAATTAAAAATATGGCTGCATACACATAATGCTGAAAATTGAAAGCATCCAAATACCATACCAAAAAACCCACAGCAAAATAAAACTCACCTGTATAAGCTAAATAAATCTAGAAGTATAGTACCTAAACTAAATAAATAATAAATAATCAATAATATAGAAAATTAGTACCTAATAGGAAAAATACAAAAAACAAAAGAAAAGAAAAAAAATTATACCACCAATAGCTCTAGATCACTTGTGTTATGTAATAGTAAAGATATATTTACAAATTACTCTTTGAGAAAACACACACCTAGCACTTTTCATCCACCAATTTTCATCCCCACAGAAAAACCCTAGTTTGAACACAAACTTATTTTTTCTTAGTAATACAAACTTATTGACTGTTGAGTAAGTGACCCATTCTTCAAACCAAATTCACTTTGTTAGTGACTCATGCAACAAAGCTAGCAATGAAAAATATGAGCAGAAGAAACATACAGTATCTTTGTCCTGATTCATCTTTTGCCGTTTCGAAAGGATTCAGTTCTTCACCATCATCCTAATTATTATTTTTATGACTTACACCATAGGTATGGTTTACATAATGAGTTTCATTGCGTTAGGTATCACACAGACATTACAAAAACACTCTGTTTCCTTCAAACAACTTAGAAACGATCTCCCCCAACTCTTCTTATTTAGTCATTCTCATCTGCAGCACGATGACATTAAGAAAGAATGGAAAACAAACAAAATACTCATGAAACAATGATGAAATAGCTATCTGAAAGCAAAGTTAAGTTGTCTCCTTAAGTGTCTCCTCAGCTTCACTATGCAGTTAAGTCACAAATCTGATGGTTTTGCTCAGGATATATTAAATTTCCGATCTTTCATATATTTTGATCCTCAATTATCTTCGGCAAGTGAAAGCACCAAAAGAGAACATTCTGGGAGCAGAAGGCTGTATATAACTATTTTTCTTGGTAGGGAAGAGGGAAAAAAAGCATTCATTTCTGCCAATAAATTTTATTTTATTTTACTTTAATATGGAAATAGTTCTGCTACTACATGTCGGTGTTCTAAAGGATGAAACATCATAGGTGGACCATAAAATACTACTCTCATTGAACATACTGTTCAAAAGGCACTGTTCATAATAATTCTAAATTAGTGTAATTTCCAAGCACACACTTGACATATGTGTGGAAGAACAGAGTCGTAATGATAGCACTTCTAAATCATCTAGCTTTAGATATGTAATCAAAATGATGGATTTCTAACATTGCCTTTTTTGTGCATAGCATGCATATGTTTGGATACATGAAATCCCTGCTTTTACTGATCTCAGATCACAATCTAAAACAGTGTAGGATTAAATATTTTAATCTGACTGATCATCTGATTGTTCTCGATAAAAAGGCACATGCGTAAGCATCTGACCCATCACAGCTGTTTCGTATCACACAACCACTCAAAAATTATGCATCATACACTTTTTGTTCAATTATGTTTAGCAAGGTTGACATTCAGCAAATCAATAAAAAGGTAGCTACTTTTATAATAGAGAAGTATGCCAAGCATTTTTCCCTTGATGTAACTCTTAAAACGATCTACCCCTTAAATATAGAAAAGAATTTTGAAAACTAATAATTGAAAATGAAAGAATTCTTAGCTTAATTTACCAAAACTCTCTACTTTATTTTTCAGCCTCTAGGACTTTGAAACTACTGAAATAAAACAATAAAACCTTAGAGCTCCTTTAAACACCCTTCATAAAAAGCACTAGGATACATAAAAAATATCATAAAGTTTGGAAAGACATAGTTTTTCTCACTTCCTTTTCATCTTACCTGAAGTGTAAGGCGCTTAACTGCATTCCATACTATTCCAATAAATTCTTTCATTCTTTCTTCAGGACTTCTGCAGCCTTCAGATGAGTTCAGCATGGTTTTCACAGGAAGTGATAGAGGGCGAGATTCTAATGCAAACAACAAAATTCAGCTGTATCAATAATATATAACGTAACATAGGGGCAGCACAGAAAAAGATTACTTATTTTAAATTCTAGAAGAGACCTCATCTCACTTCAAAACTCACTATCTCACCATCTCTGAGATAACAGAGTGCATAGCAGAAGTTTCTACTGCTAGTTTCAAACTTGGCAGTACAACTGCATCGGTTAAGCCTGTTGAGAAATGCAATGTGTCAAAAGCACTTGGAGAAATTCTTAATTTCTTAACACAAATTGTTAAGTAAATATTATGAAGAAAGCATAACCTAAGCAAATTAAGTCAGTTTCCAAAGTGCGATAACCTATTTGGCGACGGAATAGCAGCAAATATATGTTTTCACATACATTGCTGCCAGGGTAATCTGGAAAAGGTTTTAGCTTTTCAAAGTTGTAAGAAATGAAGTCCATATTACATTACAGCCATTAAGTAGTTTTCTATTTAAACAAACAAATAAATAAATAAATAAATCGCTTAGCATAAACTGCAAGTATGCATTAAAAAAAAACCTGAAAATGGAACAATTTTGTGAAATTTAAGAGGTACAGAAGTAACTGAAATATTTCAGGAAATATTTCAGCTAAATTCAATGATTTCTAGTAAAGCGGTAAGCTTCCTTAAATCTGTAGGCTTTCAGTAACATGAATATAAAAAGATTTTAGATAGTACTAGCATTAAATTGAATGTAAGCATAATAGCGACACAAAAAAGGAATGGATCAAGTAGTAATTTCAGAATCATTAAAAATGCTTAAGGAGTACACAGTTCCTCCCGTGATCTCTTACAGGATATGTTCGCCTCCTTGTAGGTTTTGGGATATGCATCAAATTATTGCCAGCCTCCTCAATATTTCCAGTATCAGTGTACATCTCGTTGAGCTGACAAAACTGCAAAATTAAAATCTCCGCAAGTGTGACTATGTTTCCAAATTATACAGACAGGAGAAATCTGCAGCACAACTACAGAAAAACTCTCAAAATGGAATTATGCTATCAGTACAACTTAGGTGGGCAAAATTCTGTGTGCCTTTATATGTGTCACTGGTCTTCATTCAGTTTTGAACATGCAAGTAAACATCCAAAGAATTAAAAATGAAATAGCTGAAAGGTGAATTTCTGCTAACAGTGTGCAATGTTTGTGCCACTTAAGGAATCATTTTGATATTTTTTAATCAAGGCTAAAAATGATCAGAGTTGATTAATATTCTAGACACAATCCTTCAACAATTAATATTTGAATGATCTGAAAGGAAAGAGAAACATGATATTAAATCAAGGAAGATTCAAACGATTCTAAGATGGTAAAAGAGTGAGAATCTGAGCCAGATCTTTCTGGCTGCAAAAATGGATCTGTTACAATTATAGACAGTTAAAACTGGATCATTAGAATGCAGAAAGCATGACATTTCAGGATTGTTTGCTGTCAGTTGTGCTGGAAAGACAAAAAGTAAAGTTTCCATATGGAAAAGCACCATGGAGTAACTATAATCTTTTCTTTTTTTGACTTTTACGCCATGTAGTGAGCATTCAATCCATACTACAAACATATCATGTTAAAATTAAGACATTTAGTGAGGAACAGGCACTGCCTTTTAAAATTCTTGGTATGGCAGAGCTGAATTCACAACACATTCTTTGTGTAGGCAGGCCCTATGCTGCACATAATACAAGGTAAGAATCAGGAACAGCTTGAGTAAGAAGAAAGATTAAAACAACAGAGTGGAACAGAGAACTCAAAACAGGGGTGGGTAAAGGGGAGGACATTATGTAAAGTCACTCTGAGTCTTTGAAAATATCAGAGGGAGGAATTCCTCAGGTTAGGATGAGAAGACAAATACAATATAAAACTATTCCTCAGCACAGTCAGCAAGGAATATTAACACCTTATGCCACTTGACAAGCGCATTTCTCATGAATGGGATCTAAGGCTAGGTTTTGCTCCAGTTTGTCATGTCTTCTTAACTGGGAAACACATCACTAAATCTCTCTCATTAAAGGGAACCAGGGAACCAACCATCTAATGCCAGAAATCAACGCCTATGAACTAAAAATAAAATTAGATAGCTGAAACTTCACTTGTTTTTCTCTATGTATGCGCAACTTAAATCTGCAAAGCTGTTCTGTTTCTAATTCCAGGAGTACCTACGATAGACAACAGCTTCACTCTAATACCCCATACTCAACAAAAGATGGAAAAAAAGAAAGCCTCTGGAATGCAAACAACATAAAGTCTCATTCAATCAGAAATCCTGAAAAATAGAGAAGTAATAAGAGGTGTCTGATAATAAGATATGCTTTAGGGTGGAAACAAACTAATTCAGAAATAACTGTTGTAACTTCTGAAAAAGTGAAGAAAGAAGTAATCTGTTCCGTTGTTTCCCTTTTTTCTTGTTGTCTTTTTTTTTTTTTTAACGCTGTACTGATAAGAACAACAGCTTTGTCTAGAGGGATACTGAGGCAGAACAATGTCAGCCTTGCCTGATGGGAAATTGTATCAGGAGATGACAGTTGCTAAGAGTCTGTAGTCTGGTATGGCTATTCAGTGTGTTTGGCTACTCCTCTATAGTAGATACTTAGACTGGATCAGCTCCATCTGTCTCAGTATGAAGGTTAATCTACTAAAATAATTATGCTACTCAGCTACTACTGAACTGAAAAATCCAGGAACATTTCCTGGCACAGTAATCAGTCCTGTGCTGAAGCCAGGAGCCAGTCAGCAATAGCTGGATAGAAAATAGGATTTGTCTGAAACATTTACAAAACTGTTGAGAAAGGAAAAAGGAGAGGGGGGTTGCCTTGGGTTGTACAAAGCTGAATTTTAAAGAAAACCAATGTATTGATTCCTACTTTGTTCTCAAGTCCCATAACGCCTAAGTGCTATTTTAGTACAAACATACACCGCATCTTTTTCAAAGCAGTCACTCAGTGGCTGCCACGCTCCCCAAATTCAGAGGACACACCGTAATGTCTGTACTGAACAGACTTTGAAAAGGACTGATCAGCTTCAACCAGGATTGAGCTATCAAGAGCAATAATTTCCGCAACTCATTTCACCATTTATTGTTAGAGTTGCAGTCTTTCCAAATTAATTGTGTCTTCTCTTTGTAGATGACACTATGCAAGACTTACAGGGATAAGTTCTAGATATAGATTGTGCTTGTTTTTTTTATAAAGACATAGGTCTCTTCTTTTCTGGCTTACCAGGAACTGTTTGCTTTAGAAATCTGATCAACAAAACAGATGTTCTAAAAATAAAAATAACTTTGGGAAAATTAGTGCTATATTTAGTGACTTTAGAACTCAAAAGAGAAAATAAACTCTTTGAAGTGACATGATTTGGGGGCAAATGGACATTTCCTTTAATAAATAAAAGCAAAGACCACAGATCAGAGGTTTTCTACTACTGGGCTGAGGACCACCAGTCATCTGTACTCATCAGCGGCCTCATGCTTTTGGTTCTGCCTTCCTTACAACTGGAAATTGACCTCAAAGCAGGTAAATTACAATGCCAATATCTTATTCCTATTTTGTAGGTGGTGCAGTTCTATCATGTCTCATTCTTCCGACACAAGACTCCTTTCTCCTGGCCCACTGTGTGCCCGGGTAGTTTATAAATATACAAAGGAGAGCAGCTCCTTTCTGGTCAGAAAAGGCCATCTTGCTGCAGGCCAACCCATACTGTCAGCGTTGTCCAAAAGCTTAGAAATGAAAGTCAAGGTTCATACACAGATACCCATGCCACAGTCATCAGCAGGATAGTCTCTCCCCAGTGCATGACTCTACTCAAAATGTACATCATATGACCTCAGCATGCTGGGCAAGCTTTCCTTCCCACCTCACATCATCTGTCTTATACTTCTCACACGCTAGAAATGAGCTAAGCTGAGAAAAACGCTACTGCAAGTTAACCATAGATACTAAGAGGCCATGGCAGCAGCAAAACACACGAACAGTAAATGAAGTTGAGGGAAAGCTCTTTCTGGAAAGATTTATCTAATAAAATTACAAATTGTCTCTGTAGTGTCAAAGTACTCATTATGGTTTCTTAATAAATATATGTATTTTCATGCATTAGATACAGGTTTTTTTTATCAGAAATAGAAGAAAAAAAAAAGTGTTTGCTACTAATGCAAGCCATTAAGGAACTGATCAAGGAGTCTGAGGGATTAGAAATGAGATTGAAAAGCAGTGGAGTAGAAAATTCAAACTTCAAAGAACTCTGGAAAAAAAGATGAAAATCTAAATGGACTAGAGATTTTTATTATTTTTTTAATTTTTTGTTCCAGAAGATTAACTAGTTTCTTCATATGCTATAGAAAAAACACAGCACACCCACCACCTACTTAAAATTCCTTTTTTTTTTTTCTTTTCTGTTAACCAGCAGTTTTCAGCTTCCATGTATAATACGAGCTAAAGCAAAAATCACTAAAACTCTTATATAAAAGCCTGTTTGACTTTTGGTTGGCATTTCAGTTTTCTTCCTACGTTTATATATTTTTGTATTTGTAGAACAACACACATGCCTATATACAGAGATACATGAAAGTGTTACAAATGAATCACGCTTTTATATATTATTATGCCAAAGGAACAAATTTTGTTCTCAGTACAATTCATTTCCATGCAGTAATTTTGCTCCGCGATTTAATATTAAGTGTTTATATATATAAAAGTATGTATACATATACATAAAAGAAATTGCAGAAACAGAAGATTAACTTGCTGAGAATGTTTTCTTACTTTGTGTGTTAATATTTCCTACAATCCAATTTAAAAATGAAGAGTTCATCTAAGTAGCATACTCATTAGGTGATAGATGTGTGTATCAGTATTTTCTGAACTACCAGTACACATCAAAGTGTTTTACAAGAATTCACAACTTAATTTTTGTGGTGGTGTGTCAAAAACATTAAAATATGGAATCTTTGGACTTCTTAGCAAATGTCTTTTTGTAGAGCAAATGTATGCCAGTAACTCAAATTGAATGTGATGTGGATGTGGTTATGCAAGCAAAAAAGCTGTCTGTGTGAAAGTGAGAGTAAGCTACAGAATGGGTATGGTTAGCTTTTTCTCCCATCAAATCCAATTATTGCATGATTTTTAGGGAAAAAAATCTACTTACTACAGGGAAAATAAATAAAGAAGGACTAACACATCAATACAAATCAATAATAGTTTTTCACAGGCAATATTGAACTTCTATACTAGTCACAGTTAAAACATGCTGTGTGTGAATTCAAAACTAAAGCCATGCCTGAATTTGTTTTAACATTGCTTTCAATTCCAAATAAGTAAGAATGTCAGCCTTCAGGTTTGCAAGAACTTTCCTGGTAAACACAGGAAGAATTCTGCTTGCTCGTCTACCTTACCTTTTAAAAATACACTGATTGTTCCTTAGTTTTTTAAGTAATATAAAACAAAAAGCCACATCTTTTAATTTTTCCATACAGAAAACATATTTGATGTACTACATTGGATTTGTGTTCCTAATGTTCTTAAACTCCACACATGGAACTGAAAATATCATGCCATCACACAACTGAAGTAAAACATTTTACTACCTAAGAAAAACCATAATATTTCTTGGTATGGGTATATGACTGTCTTGCCATTTAGAAGTTACTCTAAGTTATCTGAGCCCAGAGACCTTCTATTTAAGTAATCTTTCCAAGAACTACAATCCAGTTATAAAAATATAACAGGTTTTGTACTTTCAGGCACCTTAGGTAGATGTGTGTCAGATTTAAATTCCTACATTTTACTTAGCCTACTTAGCATCTGTTTAATTTCATTCATCTTCCCAAATAAATCATCAGTAATACATTCCAAGGCAAGCATGAATAAACGATAATCATTCAGTTCATTGAGCAGAAATAGCAATGTACTAATTCAAATGCTTCATATAATCCATTGATTTTTCAGCAACTAGATTTCTCTGACATTTGCCAAAGTTTCTTTTGCATTCCAACTCAATTTAGCAGGAACCTCGTACAGCATTCTAGTTATAATACTTATACACTTATATATCACATCCATCTTGCAAAATGTCCCAAACAACCTACTTCAATTTGTGGCTGTGTGGCTCATGTTTGGGCAATATCCAGTGTGGGCATCAACGTGCCCCCAGCTGAGCAGCGTCCCACAGGCACTGCCACATCTACTCAGCAACCCGTATTACCTGCCTGCACAGGCACACTGCACACATACTATGAATTTAAACACACATATTAAATGTTCTGCCACTGCCCACTCATTAGGGCTAGACTACAAGTCTGGAAATCACTAAATCACTTTTCACTGAACTAACAGAGAACCCCTGAATTGCTGAAAATGGGAGAAGTGGTAGATGAAGAAAATCAGGCAAATCCTTTTTTTTTTTTTTTTTTTTTTTTTTTTTAATATTCTTTCTTTATTATCTTGCTTGTTTATGGCCACATCATACAAAATGTAAACCATGTATTCTGCTATCTTACTCTGTTTTTGAGGCCTCTGTGGTTAAGGAGATTTATAAATAACTTCCATTTGAGACTTAAGAACAGAAAACTTGGATTTTCACAGACATACCATATAAATAGAAGTTTTGCTCTTTTCCCATGCTTCACTTCTGGCAATGTCTCAGCAACCATTAGCTAATAAACTGAACTCAAGATCAATGTTTTAAATCATTTTACAGCTGTGATTACAAACTGCTTTCATTCAATACATAGGGTTGGTTTCTAAATATTCTCGAGGGAGTCACTGCTAAGATTATGCTAGACATGAAAAGCATAAATTCCAACTCATCACCTGAATAGCATGATCTTAAGATACAACCTCTTTCAATCTCTGAAGACTACATACATGTGCTTGCATCCACATTCTCAGGTTTCTGATTCCTTAAAGCATCTGTAGCTACAGCTTTGATTATTAAGACATATGGGGGTTACAAGGATTGTTGTACCTCTTACCTAAAAAGCTATTAAATCATAGGTACCTGGACATGTAATCAGCGTGCTTTTTATGCTTCTTTTCAAAAAGACAAAGGAAACACAGACAGAAAGTAGGTGAAAATTAAAAGAAAGGAAATCAAGTTAAAAATAGAAGGGATCAATAAAAGGGATCCATTAAAAAAAAATCAGAACTCTATTTTCAGCTTAGTAAGTAATTCAATCACCATATTTCAGCACATCATGCATCTGTAAAGAAATGATCTACTGAAATTTCTCTCAGAAGGAGATCTCATCTTTTATACCTGTATTCATTCTACCTTTTCTAATTATTTACACTGGGAGCTTCATAACGAGAGAAACAATGCAACATGTGTGCTAGTTTTTACTGTCCCCCGAATCTTCCAGTCCAATTCCAACTGTGACAAAGAGACTGAAAAGCTTCTAACATCACCTGAAATGCCATGAGGGAATATGGAGAACAAGTCTGCATGGTGCTGCAGTACGATATGGCTCTACTTCCTTTAACTAGGGGAAATTTGAATGTTCTTTTGAAGGGGACAGAGCATCCCTGTAAATTATTTCTTCAGTAGACAATACTTTTGCTCTTTGGCATTCATTTTATTTTTGAACTCCCCTTTTTTGCAGGTAAATCTCAAAAACTTCAGGTGCTTTACACCTGGCATTTTATCTCCAGAGTGTAGCAAACAGATACACATTTGAAAACACTGGCTTGTCTTCAAACAAGCAACTATGTCACGCGTGGCACATTCTAAAAGCTAATAAAAGGTAATGTCCACCTTATTTCCAACCACACGCTATTTCCTGTTATCCAAGAAATGAGAAAAAGTCACTACTCTTACCGGCTGATTCCTATGGAGGTAGTAGTAGAAAAAGTATGTAAAAAAACTCAAAGGAAAATATATGGGTAACTTGATTTTATCAACTCTAGTTTTCCATAACCTCTTTTTATAAACTTCACTTTGTCAGTCCTACCTCTAATAGAGTCTTTGACACTTATTTAGATGAGTTAAAGAGCAAACTTCAATATAATAAATGAAAGCACCTTATATGTTATTAGAATGCTTACGTAACTCCAAAACACATGCAAGTCCCTGCTTCTTCGAGTCAAAGAACAACTCTGGTAACTGAACTTTTCAAAGCTTTGCCACAATTAGGTTTTGTTCAGACAAAAAGGGATGCTGAATTCATCATTCTTTCAAACTATGTCAGACACTAAACAAAACAATTCAGATTTCCTGATGAGTTTCCTTCGTGGGTTAAGTACGTCACCGCAAATAAAGGTTTTACAAAGGACATTTTAAATCCCATTTCTTCACATCAAACCTAAAAATCCCATGAGTTTCTCTTGTGAGCTACAGCTTTGTACAACAGGAAATGTTTGGACACAACACAGATCACTTATGACACTGGTATAGCAGAACTATAGATGGTACAGATAGTAAAATAAAGAATATACTTAATACAGTTGTTCTGTTACAAACAAAAACAAAGGATATTCGTTAAAGAATGGTAAAATAAAAACACTGATGCTAAAAAATAAAAATATGTATAAATGAAATCAATTAAATTTCAAGAGTTTTCTATCATTCTACCAATAACATAGCAACTTTTGTAATATTCAGCAAACAGATTTCCTGGTTTTAGTACTACTTTTTAGTCTACCACTAATGGACAAGATCATAACCTCATTTTCAGCAGACAACATCTTGAAGTACTTCATGATTATCTGGGAATAAACATCAATGCAAAAGAAAAGAGAATTTGTTCATTATATTTCAGAAGGATTATCAAAAGTCTCTGCTGGATAGTCACTTTTGTTGGATGATGTCCTATTTTACAACTTGCAGACAGTACTGTATGATTAAATAGCTTACAAAATCCCAGAATGCCATATCATCTTGATTAGCAATAACAAAATGTAACTTTAGCACTCCCAATGTGCCAAGGAAAATTCCTGAATTGAATAATTTCTTGCACACTGGAAACAGAAGTGGCAACAAATATATTTTCTGTGGGACAGTAATTTTAAAAACTGTGAATTTTACTGTGTTTATGCACAAATCTTAGTTCTGCTGAGACTTGCACACATGCCAGGTTGGAAACAATGCGAACAGTTTGACTGAAAATAAAGATTAATGTGAACGCATAAAGTCTGACAAAATTATGGACAGAAGTACTAAATATAAAGCCATATAGCTCTCTTCTATTGAAAGTTCACATCCTTTATCTTGTCTTAGTAAATAACAATTAGTATCACGACCCCAGACATGGTATCTGAAGTAAAAATGAGATATATATTACGTGTGTATCACAAAACCCCAAGTTTGACAATTTTTTATTAAGGAAGTTGTAATTTTCTGGGACAAAATTTCTTTAAATCTTAAAGTTGTTCCACAGTACTCCCACAGTTGATACTGCCGAATCGTGCACGCAATTTATTGAGTGAATCTTGAAGAGCTACTGGATAGTTTCAATCAAGATGTGATCGTACCTGTTATCGTTTTTGTTTTGACAGGACTGCTGGCATACTCAGAAGCTTGATTCGATTGCTGCCTTGCCAAAGGCGCGCTTCCAACTGATGCTTCATCCTCTTTTTTCCTAGTTACTGACACTCCAAGTGGAACAGCTCCTACAGACTGCTGGAAAAAAGAAATGCCTTGAGAACCACTCAAAACCAAAAACCATTAATCACAAATCATGACATTATCACAAGAAGCATGTCTTAAACGGTGTACTCTGATACTTACAGAAGACAAGTTGAGATAATGATTGTAGAAAATATCCTATGAAAACAAATATTTAGTTTCACTGAACAGCTGAAACATTACATTCAGGCTTGCACTTGCAATTCATTATTTTAGTGCTACTCTTCTGAAGACAAACAGAAAAGAATTTATTAACCTTAAATGCCATGTTGAAGGATTAAAGAAAAATCGTTATTTAGTAGAAACTGAATTTAGCTGGATATGAAAAGCCTTAAAGTTTTGCAAATAAATGTATTGGCCCTCATTAATTCACCTTCTAATGAAATGACACACAATTTAAAAGAAAAAGAAACACGTAGCCTGACTAATAATTACCAATATTGAATTTTGTTTTGTTTCTTAAGTGAATCAATAACATTATGAACTGCTCAAAACATGAATCTGATGAACAAAATTGAAGGCACTCAAATCTAAGTTAAAAGACCACATTCTTTTTTAAAGATGAAAAGACAACGAAGTATCATAACCCATATTAAGTAAAACCAATACTTCTGAACTGGAGGTCCATGAATTAATACAACCTACTATGTATGCTGTCAATATTTTTCCTCATGAGATTTTTTTTAGATTAATATGAACAAGAGAAGCAAAAATCAGTTAAAAACTGAATTTTCCAATTTGCACACAGTTGGCTGTTAGCATTTTGCTGCTAGGTAAATTGTAAGCACATCCAAGTTGAGAGTTGCAGTGTTTCTACTGTTCGTTTTGCAGAGTGTTATCATTTAAAGATGGCAAAAGTTTTTTTTCTAAAGATCAGACATTAGGATTACATGCATCTTAATCAATTTTTGTGTAATTTAATTTTGTTGGTATTGGAGTGAAAATGTAATCCATATAGCTGGGTAATGAGAAACCTCACACGTTGCATTAGGAATCTCTGTGGGAAACAAATTCGTGTGAGGCGGGCAATGTGCTTGTAAATTTTCTCCAATGGAAAACAGATCACTGAATCAAGCAGTGTGCAACACGTGCACACATACAAAACCCCAAAACAAACAGAAAAATCATTTAATTGAAGGAGAATGTCTTCCAAACGCCTTTACCAGTTTCCACTATAAAAGTAAATTAAAATAAGACAGACAATCAACTATTTAATCCTATTCCAGCAAAAACAATCAACTTACATATACATTGGTATGCAAAGTTAATAAGAAAATACTAATGCCAATGACAAACAGAACTCTCATCCCTCCTCCTCCCTCTGAATTTATCATCAGCTTTGTCACCAAAAGCACTAAAAAGCCATTCCAGGAGACAGTAACATAGCACTTTGGCTTTTGTTGTTGTTATGGCTAGAGGACACCAATGTGCTTTGAAAAGACGAGTTTTACACCACAGAAATACTTCCCACATGTCTGTGCATCTGTAGAGAGTGAAAGAGAGAGTCTCAAGTTTTATACACTTTGGTCAGACATATTACATCACTTATTTTCAAAATTCAGCACTTTATCTGATACAGTCTTGCAAATGGTAAAGCCACTTGCAGCTCAGCCAAGACAGTCACCACTGAGCCATGCTTTGCCATTTCTGGATGTAATATCTTAAGATTCCTGACTTGCCAAAGTGAAGCAAGAGCTCTGAAGAACAAATGCAGATAATAGAAGACAGTACAAAAGACAATAGGATGGAAAATGTTGTCTGAAGAAGCAGTATCTGTTTCTGAACAACTGAAGAAATGGATCACCAACACACAATAATAAGTTACACCACTAGTCATACAAGGAAAAACATCAAGGCTATCACAGCCAGGCAAAGCTGGAAAAAATTAAGACCTAATATTAAGTGTTTGAGTGCTGATCTGGACAATGAAACAGCTGTTTCATCTTTGCTCACTGAAATCAAGCCTGATGTTGCTGTTGATGATGCCCAGTACAATCTTGTCAGATTTTTGGCAGAAGATTTCTGGTTAAAAGAATGAAGAAGATGAAAGATCAGCACTGAACTAGATGGAAAAAGATCATCAAGATCTGGGTTTTTGCCACAGACTGATGAGGAAATTGTGGCTTGGGAAATAGCAGATGACAAGAGCACCACAGCTGTATGAGAAGATGAATCTAATGAGAAAGGAGACATTGCAGTCAAGTGTTTTCATAAGCATTTCGTCACAACAATCCAAAAAGCTGGCAGTAAAGTAGCTTGAGTAAAGGTGCATCTACTTGGGATGTAAGCATTATGGTTATTAATTGATAGTGTATATAGAAGATAAAGAACACAATAAAGTTATGGAACTACAGAAATATTTATTTGAAGATGTTTTACACTGTGGAATACTGTAGATAGAGCACGACTCAAGATAATCAAAAAGATGCTTTTTACTTTTACAAGAAAAAAAAAATGAATTTCCACACGAGCTGCCAGCAAATGAATAACTATCAGCTCTATCACGAATAACTAATTGATAACTATTCCAATTTATATCCCCCAAAATACTAATATTCCAAATTATGCAAGTTTAAACTTCTGTTTAAATAGAAATCTATTTTCATATATTATGTAACATGATTTATATTATGCAAGATGATTGTTTGCACTTAAAAAGTAAATTCAATTTCATGACCCATACAGGCACTGATTTAGGGTTACTGTTTTAAACCATTTTGTTTTCAGATTTAAAATCAAAATCATATTCCAGTATCAGTATGATTGTCCAAGTGATGGTCAAAAAAACTAAAGGAGGTTTTTTTCCAAATTTAAAATTTATTAACACAAATAATCTAACAAATTACACACAATGTTATGTATGTATATTCAAAATAAATGCTATACACCCATACAAAAGGATCAGACACATTTTATATTTTACTCTATCAATGTGCAGTCAGTATGGCTGTGCAATAGATAAAGATCTTCTAAAATTAAAGAAAGGCACAGAAAAGAGCACAAAAATAATGTGGCAAAAATACCAAGGCCCAATTGCTTCCTGGTTTAGGTGGTGATATGCCAAATAAAGCTAAAATATTCTGTAAAAAGGGCTATTGGAAATTTGCCCCAGGTAGAATTAATTATATATATATATATTTACTTTGGCTTTTCTGTCATTAAATATTTTCTTTCTGAATTATAATTTCATGAATGTAAGGTTATGAAGAGCACGAAGGGTACATCAGGGAACATGGGAGTGTTTTCTAAAGGAAACCCAACAAACTGAGCATCCCTTTGAGGGATGTCCACATAGTCACATCCCTGGTAACAAATCACAGGCAAAAGAACATTCAAAGATAGGAGCTAAAACATCGTAAGAATGCCGAAAATGAAGCACGAGTCCCTGAAATGTTGGGCTCAATTCAGAAGCCTTACCCCCAGACACAATTTGCCACCTGTGAAACCAAACCCAGCTATCACAGTAGGGGCTGCCATGGCCACACAGAGTGATCTGGATAAGCAAAATTGCTTGCAAGCGGAAAATAAAATCAATGAAGTAATCTGTCTAAAGATGCCTTTTGCAATATTGCAAAACACTGCGTCTTAAAGAGCCAAACACCTCTGATAATGAATGACAATGAATGAATGCCACAATAGAAGGGTGAGTATCAGTGTCCAAACTTAACCAGGTTCTTTCCCTGCTGTGGCACAATTGGCTGAGACAGATTACACCTGAGGAGTTACTTGTTCTGTGTGTCTTCTGACCAAGTCATGATGATGAAACTATTTCTTAGGCAAGCATCCCAGAGAGACCTCTGGTGTGTCAACTGCACCTGTCAGCTTGGTGTGATCTACAAACCTGCTAAGGTACACTCAGTCCCACTGTCTATGTTACTGACAAAGATGTTGAAGAGCACTGGGTCCCAAGATGGACCCCTGGGGGACACTCCATGACCAGCCTCCACCTGGACACAGAGCTGTTCACAACAACTCCTCTGGCTACAATCATCCAACCAATTCTTTATTCACCCAACAGTCCAGTCATCAAATCCATATCTCTCCAATTTAGAAATAATGATATGAGGCAAGACTGTGTCAAAAGCCCTTCTTTGGACCACTGATGCCATCATTCCATCATTGAATGCCAAGAGATTGAACAGGCAAGGCATGATCTGCCCTTGGTGAGTCTACGCTGGCTTCACTGATAAAATGATTAATTTTAGTGAAGTGATTAACAAAAGAGAAATAGGGGCAAACAGTGGAGGCTTTACAGCAGTGTGCATTTGAGAAAAACATGATTACATTTATATTTTCACTGCAGTGAGTATCATATAACCAACACGAAAGTGTAATTAATGCTTTCTTTGCCAAGGAAAACAAACTAAATATTTATCAGCATAAAGCTAAGTTAGGGATTTAGAAGAGTGTAAATATATAATAGGAATGCCACTGTTTACCAAAATAAAGAATGCCTAATTTAAAGAAAATATTCAAATAATAGTCAGAATTAAATATTGTGCCACTAGAAGGAAAGGCTCAAAACACAGCTCTGTTCTGTTTTTGAATAGAAAGGCAATGATAACACGCAGCAAGCAACATATGTACAAGTAACTCTATACAACTGCATCTTCACTGAAATCTGTAAAAATTAACCTTTCATAAATCATGAAGATCATATCTATTCAACAGTGCTTTCAAACTGAAGAAACATGAAGGTTTTAGCTAAACATATCATTGAGTAAGAACTGCTAAAAAGCAGTAAGCAAGCATGTGGTGCACATCCTACACAAACACATTTGCTGCTGCTACACATAAGCTCAACTTTACCAAAACAATCTATGCAGACAAAAATATTATTAAAAAAAAAACAACAAAACCAACCCATTTTGGCTGACACATACAAGAACATTTCGAAGAAAAATCACCTTCTGAAATTTCTGTGCCAATTTAAACCCTGTTTAAAACGTAGCATAGGTTCAGCAATCACCAAGCAGGGTATGGAAGACAGCTTTTGAATTTACTACTCCAGCTTCATGGATTATTACCAGTTACTGAAAAAAAAAGTGGTGGTAACAAAAACATATTTCAGAAAAGACTAACAAATTCAGGGAACCAGAAATGTGATTATTTTTAACACTCAAATAATGTAAAATATGTGTTTTTTATACAGAACATATGGGTGAACTGCAGTGCAATCTGGAATATACTAATTTTCCTTTGAGCAGTCATGCAGACTGTATAAAAAGCAGAATAATTGCCTTTTTATCAGATTTCTTCTTAATTCATTACTTCTGACAATGTGGATCTTAAGAGCACATTACTGAGTGTATTTCCAAAGCCAGTGGCTTTTCTGGTTAAAGTTGATGTGAATCATGCAGTAAAAAGATCAGAGGCTTTGGCTTTTTTTTTTTTAAATTTACCAATGTGTCCTTACCAATGTGTCCAATATAATATTCTTTAGAAGTCCTGATATCTTTAAATCTTTCTAAGTCCTTCCATATCACACAAACTGTGAAGTATGATATAATACACCAGATTTACTATTATATAAAGTTTATCAATAAATAAGTTTCTACAGAACGTTCTTTACTTGTTCTTCAGGTTTTGAACTTAAGGAGAGTGAAATCAAAAAGGCTATTTTTAAAATTTGTTACAATATTAATTACTAAAAATTTTAAAACTTCAGAAGTTGAGAATCAATTCATTAAGCATTAGAACAGTTGCATAATGGACTGCTATCATGACAGTAAGACAAATCCATTCTGAAAGTTGTGCTTAATGTGGTTTTTTTTTACTTTTTTTGTTTGTTTTTCTCTCAGGTGCTTCTAGCTAACAAGTCCAAAATTCAGAGTTCTGAAAATCAATTTTGAACAGTACTTTAGTACAGTTTCAGTACTTTAATCTATGAACTTTATTTCTTGCTCTGCATCAAAATTCAAATTGTTAATTCAGTATTATGAGAAATACATTAAAATAATGTAACTAAATCAATTCCAATAGTTGCTGCCACTTTAATCTATATTGTGTCTCAGGCATCCCCAGGGTTCTTATATTTTAGCATATCAGCCTGAAAAGTCTTCTGGGGTTGATTACCACACACTGTACAAACAGTATACTGCTCCAAACACGAGAGGTAATCTATCAATAGTGTCTTTTTCTAGACAAAGCAGCAAGTAATGCTTGCTACATTGAGTATCTGAAAGACCATCAGCAGACGATGAGGTGAAAAGACTTCTCTTTACTTCATCCTATCTCAGTTACCAATTTGTTCTTTTTTTTTTTTCCTCTGTCTCAAAATGATTTTCTTGTTTTTATATTAATCAATGTAAAACAGTTTTGAAAAATGCATATAAATATTATGCAATCTTACTAATATTAAATTCCTTTGTTGAATCAAGTTAAGGAGAGGAGTAGGAAGCTGAAAGTCCTATAGTACACTAAAATATTTTCTTGTCCATTAGAATATACATTGATACCGTGTTAAAAAGCCTATGAGCAAAAAAGGCTGAATTATGGAAAGTATTCTTCAGCTCAGCCTTTACTAGCAATAGCAACTTTCAGGAATCTCAGTTCCCAGGGAGAAACATTGGTGCAAGAAAGATGTACCATCCTTGGTGAAAGATGATCAAGTCACAGAATACTTAATCAAATTGGACACATGCAAGTCCATGGGCCCTGATGGATGGGATGCATCCAGGTGTACTGAGGAAGGTGGCAGAAGTCATTACAAGGCCATTCACAATATTTTTTGAACGATTATGGTGATTGGGAGAGCCACTCAAGGACTGGAAAAAAGCAAATGTCACTCATATATTTAAGAAGGGCATGAAGAAAGGACCAAGGGATCAACCAGGCCAGCCAGTCTCAACTTCATACCTTGGAAGGCAATGAACAGGCAATCCAGGCACTTGAGAAGAAAGTAATGAGCAGTAGTCAGCACTGATTCTCCAAAGGGAAATTATGTTTAACTAACTTGATAAGCTGCAATGAAATTACCAGACTGATGGACAAAGTGTGAGAAGTGAATATTATCACTGTGGACAAAACTAAGGCTTTTGTCAACACTTCTCATCAGCTCCTCACAAAGAAGCTGATAAAGTATGGGCTGGATGAATAGACAGTGAGGCGGACTGAAAACTGAATGACCAGGACCAGAAATTGGTGCGTGGTGGCACAAAATCTAGTTGGAGACCAGTAACTACTGACATAACCCCAAGGTCAATACTGGGTCCAGTCCTATTCAATACCTTTGTTAATGTTTGGGATGATGGGTCAGAGTATAACCACAGCAAGCTTGGCAGGAGTGGATGATTCACCCAAGGGTCATACTGAGGTCCACAGAGGAACCTTGACAGGCTGGAGAAATGGGCTGACAGGAACCTCAGTAAGTTCAACAAGGAGAAGTGCAGAGTCCTGCACCTGGGGAGGAACAGCTACAGGCACCAGCCCATGCTGGGGACAGCCAGCTGGAAAGCAGATCTGAGGAAAAGGACTTGGGGTCCTGGTGGACACCAAGATTTATATTAGTGACCAATGTGATCCTGCCACTAATAAGCCTAATGATATTCTTGGCTGCATTTGGCAAAGCATCATCAGCAGGTCAAGAGAGGAGATTTTTCCACTCCACTAAGCATTGGTGATGCTGCACCTGGAGAACTGGCTCTAGTTCTGGGCTTCCCAGTACTAGAGAAATCTAGACACACCAGAGAGAGTCCAGAGGAGGGCAAGGTTTAAGGACGTGGAACATTAGTCCTGTGAGGAGGGGCTGAGAGAGCTGGCAGTGCTCAGCTGGAAGACAAGGGGATTCAAGGGAAATCTTAACATTGTAGATAAGTATCTGAAGGGAGATTTGAAGAGAATGAAGCCAGGCTCTTTTCATTGGTTCCCAGCATCACAACTCGCAGTGGGCACAAAGTGGAACACAGGAGCTTTCCTTTGAATGTAAGGACGTACTTCCACTTTTTCTTTTTTTTTAATTGGAAGGGTGAGGAAGAATTGGAATAGGCTCTGCATTACAACAGGATCTTTTTATCAAGTAAGATTTTGCACAGCTTCAAACAACTTGCACAACTTACTGTGTTGTTAAGACTTCACAGACTTCACACATTGGAATTTGCCTCAAGTTCAGTTAAAGGAGATGTTAATTCTATTCTTGATTAAAATAAACTTAAGAGGCATTGGCTTTGCTGTACCATCTTCTAAAGAAAACATGCTGCATGTTATACTAGGCAATGTACAAATAGAGAGCTGAATATATTTCTATAAACTGTTTAGGCAGATATTGCATTACTGACTTACAGAAAAAAATACAAAAATCTAAGCTTGCGACAAATATTGAGCACATCAAAAGCAGGGAACAACTGTTTTGGGCTTGTTTTTTTTTTTTTAACATACAAACATTTCATTTCTTTCAAATTGAGTCTTAAAAGAAGCATTATTATTTGAGAATAAAAATCCAGTTATGCTCCTCTGCATTGCATTATGTTAACCATTTTCAATATTCTCAATAAGATGTGATAATGGACAAGTCTGTAATACAGAAGAGAAGAAACTTAGTTTACACAAGGCTTTAACTGCAGTAAAGAAACACATGGTATTGTTCTTATACTACTAGTCACCATGGGAGAAATTCAAAAGCGTTTCATTCAAGCTCTAAGAGTCTCACAGATTTTTACACTGCAATGTTCTCATTGTTTTTGTTCCTAAAGAGGGACAATGGAAAACTTATAGATGCATTCGAAATTCAGAATGAATATATAAAAATAAGTTACATTTACATCCTTTTACCCTAGAGCATTGACCATATAGTCACAACAGTAACCACACGGATTACTATTCAAATGCGTAACAGCAGCCACATTTTGGCATGCATAGTCACTTTATAACAAAAAGGTAATACACTACAGTGCAATTCATTGAAAGCATCTGGCTCCAAATATTCCATTGTATCTCAAAAAATATGCAGCAGCTTTAAAAAAGACTAGTTCTTTTCCAAATTTTCTTTTTACCAACTAAGTTTTAAATAAATATAATAACGATCTATGCAAATTGCACACCGTATGGAGAACTAATTTATGTAGAAGTGATGTACATTTGTCCCGGTTTCAGCTGTGACACAGCTGATTTTATTCACAGTGTCTGGTATGATGCCATGTTTCGATCTTAAGAGAAAAGCAATGTTGACAACGCACCAATGTTTCAGCTGTTGCTGACCAGTGCTGTACAGAGCCAAGGCTGTTTCCATTTCTCAGCTTTTTGTACTGTTCTGCCAGCAAGAGGGCTGGGGGGAAGGGCACAAGGAGCTGGTAGGAGACAGAACCAGAACAGCTGATCTAAACTGGCCAAAAGGATGTTCCATACCATATGCGATGTTAAGAAAAACCTATAAAACTGCAGGGAGTGGGGGCTGCTGCTGCTTGGGCATCAGTCAGTGGGACATAAACAACTGCTTTGTGCAACACGTGTTTTAGTGTGTGTATATATGTAATTATTCTTGTTATTTCTCTCTTCCTTTTCGTTCTTACTAAATAGTTTTTATCTCAACCTACAAGTTCTTCCCCACCCCCTATCACATTGGAAGGCAGGGAACTGAGCAAAAGGCTGTGTGGTGTTTAGCTACTTACCAGGTTAAACCACACCATACATTAAATCAATTTCCAAATTCTAACTTCCTTATTTAAACACTAAATTCAGTTTTCTTGTGCTATATGATATGTATTGTTCCTAAATAAAGAAAATAAAGAATACTGGAGCAAGAAAATAGAACATATCCTCTAACAAGACGAAAAGAATCAGAGAACTTTATAGCTGTCTTAAGCAATGACTTAAAAAGGTATTACTTGTAGCTTAAATATATTAAGAATATTTTCACTAATTACAGAATTAGAGAAACACATCATTGTACAAATTAACTTTTCTTTTAGATAGCTTCTCTTCCCTTCTGGTGTTTACCCTTAGCCAGACTTTAAAGAATTTATTATTAATCACATTTTTTCAGACACCATCCAAGAGTGCATGAGGATATGTGACCTATTGTAATAAATATTACATAAACAAAACTAAAGAGTTCATTACCTATTTGTATAAAATAGACTGGGTAAAGGAGGGAGACAAAGCATAAAGAAATAAATCCTATAGCTAACTGAACAATATAATGGTCACAGCTGTCACACTGGTTCTTCAATTACTAACTTCTAGGTAAGCAAGGTGCAAACAAGTAGGTTGAGTAAGAATCTGTCAACAAATAAAATAAAAATAATAATAAATAAATAAAAATAAATAATAAATAATAAATAAAAAGGGGTAGTCCCCACTGGGCTGAGTTTTCCCCACACATCATTCTTTCATTGCTCTGTTGCAGCTGAATAAAAGCACAGTTAGGCCAATAACAATTACATTTCTTTGTGATTTTGTTACATTACTCTTCAAGAAAATATGGCATGGCTTTATGGAAAAATCATAGAAAATTTTTGACCTCTGTAAAATGTATTTACTGTTATACTTCTACCCTAACCTATATCAGCCTAAATAAGTTATGTAAGTTCTGATATTTCTAACTTTTCGTGTTTCCAGACAAAACTATATCAACAGTGTTAGGTTACATGCAGTGAGTTTTTCGGTGTGATGCAAAGCAAACACACTGCCAAACTGCCATTATAGACATCATAAACACTTTAAAACTTTCAGTCACACAAGGAACCTCTAAAATGATCTTTCCTTTTGCAACTGTATAAGCTTAACTGTTGGAACAGAAGAAGAACTTCATCGATCGATAAGATTTTGACAATAATGCTTGAAAGTATCATGCCTTTCGTTAAATGTTCAAAAATTATGATGACTATAGGGAGCATTTTTGTGATACAAATCAGATTACAGTAACGAAACCTGTTCCAAACTTTCCTTATATTGATAATATTTTAATACATGGAAAGATTCTTTTCAAATGAAATTTCTTCATGACTGCCACAGACATCATCTTTTCTTATTTACATATGCAGTCTGTTCTTATATTAGTGCTGGAACTAGTATCACGCTGACAGTTCTAATCATTTGACAGAGAAAGGCGATTGAAAGAGAACACATCAATTAACTGCAGGTTCTATAAATTAATGCTAATGAAGGACTTTTATATGAACATTTGGAATGATAAGCTCAATTAAATTTTGAAAAGACTAATAACAGTAATGCAAAAATACATGAATGGTTTAAAAAGTGCAACAGAAAACATCTCCCTGCTCCAGTTATGATGCGAGAATGAAGAAAAACTCAACACAGTTAAAGACAGTGTGAAGTATTATAACAATGATAAAATAATAAGCAATTCACACACTGAGCATTTTCAGTTGCTGTTGGTGCTGAATGAATTTAAGGGACTCGAATATTTGACAATTACTATGTTAACAAGGTCACTGACATACAAGAAACAGAAATGTTTGCAGTCCATGTTAATCCTCCCACTTCAAATCTTTTTAATGTGCTCAGTGTGTGTATATATGTATAAATACACACACACCACGAGATCAGTATGAAAGTTTCTTATATTGGTCACACAGTTGGCGACTTATAACCAAGACAGAACGCAGAACATTAAGCTACACAGTCCACTCAGTTGATCAGCTATAAGCAATTCAACACTTACAGTACACTGTTAATCTCCCAAACAACAGAAAAGAGAAAAACCAAAACCAAAAACATTCCATGCTCTTTCTGGATAAAAAGTCCATGGCTTGGAAGTTACAGCTGAGTTTATCTCAAAGAAAATGCTGTGCCCACAGCCTTACCTACCTGCATCTCCTCCAGGCACGTTGTATGCATATAAGTATCTAGACACTATTTACAGAATCTATTACAGCATTCACTTATATTAAGTTATGAACTGTATGGTTCATCTCCTACTAAACTGAGTTTTAATAAGAGAACTGATTTCTTAAAAACAATGTAACTATCTGATAACCCATTCTAAGTGACTAAAATGTGATTGATCCTAAAGAGAGACGTCAGAAAACATACCCTCTTTTAATTTAAAAATGTAAATAAAAACACTATGAAATGAAAACTTCCATATGCAAAATATGACATTTTAAATAAATCAAAATCAGACCAAAGCACTATGAGCAGCAAACTAAAACGACAAAAAAACGCATGGAACAAAAATGCCCTACTGGTATATATGCAACAGAAAGAACCTGCTCTCCTTATTCCTTCCCCTCCAAGAATACATACCTGTTGAATATGTCTACTAGCACGTTTCTGAGGCTGGTAGGTAAGCCAAGTATACAGCACTGGATCAACATTAATCGCTAATCCTTGTATGCTGGACAAAAGTACTGCACCTGTATGCATAGAAGACAAAATAGTTACTGTCCATTTATATTCATTTTTCTTGCACACAGATCTTTGATGCAGATTTTCATTTGGATTGTATTTAAATATATTTTTCTTACAATTCTTATTAACAGTAATAATTACCACCTAAATTTCATTATCCTATTGAAAATTAAAAACTTGCCAGCCCTGTCAGTCTTAGGACATACACACACATACACACAAAAGAGACACAGAGAACTGCATTTTGATTTTCCTTGTTGCATCTTTTTGCCAAGAGAAATGGTTGCTTTCACAGAATTGAGCATGTAACTGAATACACACACCTTTCCTCAGATTCTAAGCCAACAACAACATTATGCAAGTCAAACAAGTCAAATGATCCTTGACACAAAAGAACATACTGCAGGACTCCCTGCACCTCTAATAAAGAGAAGCCCGGTTTGGGCAGTGGATTCTTTTTCATTTCTTTTAACAAAGACAGCTTTCCACTCAAGACAAACATTTTCAATGTAGACGTGGTTCCAAGTACTCTTTAGCAAACTTTCTGAGTAAAATAAAAGGCAATTTTTTCAACTCCACTTGTGTTGTACTCTGTGCTTTTCTTAAATTTTATGATTTCTCTTATTTTGTTTAAATTACATTTTAGGAGTTGAAGGACTGCAAGACAAGGTTATTGTAACCTTATTTCCTAAGAGAAAATTCAAAGTTTTCATACATGTGAAGAAAAACCTATATGGGAAGCACAGACTCAAAATAGGAGAAAAGCTGTTCTCAGTATCTAGAAATTTTAACATACTTCAAAACCAGGTACTCTAAAACCCAATGTACGAGTCATTATTTCTTTTCTACCTGCATTAAACATCTGACCATGAATTTGGTGAGGCTACTTTTTAAGTAGTACACATCAATTGTTAGTCAATGTAGTTTTTTACAGCATGGAGTTGCAAGATTCAGAAGCAAATGGATTAACATAATATAAAGTTATTATATTGAAAAAGTAGTGCAAGCAGTAATAAGCAGCTGCCTTTTTGTGCAGATTTTTCATTTTACAATGAATAAATGAAATAAGGAAGTAAATAACAAAATACATTCAAGAAAGAAATTCCGGTTACTGGGAGGTCCAATATAAAATTCTAGACAATTACAGTAGTTTTGTAATTCAAAGAATCATGAGTTATTTCCTAAAGAAATACCTAGCAACATATTTGCTCTGTAGTATACAAATGCTGCAATCGGAATTTAATAATAAATTTAAATTAATTCAAAATCACAAAATTCAATATACTTCACCAAAAAAATAAGCAATCACATGCCTGAAAAGACATAATACATCACAAAACTGTGAAAATAAAACTAAAGAAGTTCTACTCTTATTATATATAACAATTTTAAAACCTGTTGAATTCCAAGTAGCAGAAATACCATCAGAACAGGGCTATGCAAGTAAAGGCTGATGAATACAATGGGAAAAAGGCAGTCAAGAAATACACAAAGATAAATCATCAGCTCAGCACAGGCTGGAGTTGGAACACACACTGTGAGGAACTCCTATACATAGACTTGTCTTTGTGATCTGATGGTTTTAAATGTCAGTAATAAACCTTAGAAATAAATCTGCAACTTAAGGCAAAGCTGATGTGGAGCATACAGTAAAAGGGTAATGTGCAAGTAAGTAAGAACAGCGGTGAGTGCGTCTTGCAGCAGGATCTGGAGGAAACTAACAAATGGAAGCAGAAGGTAACGGAAGATTGACAAAGTAGACACTACAATCGTTTGCTGCTATAATATATCTGGATTTCAGAAAGAGAATTCTGCATCTTTAAGAGATAATGCCCCTTGTCAGCAATGCTTAATTGAAAGGTTTAATGCATAGGTGGTATGACAAGTGGGAGTCAGAGACCTCCCAAAGAGAGGGGAATAAAATCGGCCTACAGGCAAAATCAACAAATAACTCACATTTACAACAGACCTTGAAAAGAAAAAAATTGTTACTGTAGCACATGCTGCTAGTTACGCTGTTTAGTTTTGTGTTTACTGCAAAAAAATCAGCTAAAAGATGTTCAAAACAATTAAGCTGTGCTTTGAACTGAAACTACCTTAAAACTTCAATGAAATCACTGTCACAACCCAATAAAACTTTAAAGTAAGGTAGAGCAGAGAGCAAAATAGTTTATTTTTCCAGTTGTCTCTTACATTGATAGCTTGTGTCTGAGCAGGAAAAAAAAAACAAAACCAAAACAGTCTAACATACAAGTAGTCAGATAAGCAATTGCACTACCTGACTTTCAGTTGGAACGCCAGGTAATTTTGGCCTCCTACCCACTTCCATCACTTTGAATTACTGAAATTTACTGCTCTATTTGCAACTCAGCTGCTATATTCGCTGGGCAACATTATCACCTATGTAAAGCTGGTTTTTGTGTAACAGCTCTCCTCAAAATAACTAAATAATCAAAGAAAATGCTCTCAGATGCATTGTTTGTCCTTTGCCATCCCAAAACACTTAAACTTGAGCACTCATGCTAAGAAATAAGAAGTACCTTGGCTTTCAAGACAGACCTCTGTGGGAGAGCCAAGCCATAAGCTGGCAGCAGGCCCCTTATGTGCTTAAGAAAAAAAATAAATTTGTTATTTCTCTCTGTCAAGATGCAACACTCGATTTTCCTGGATTTCATTAAGACTGCGGTGAACTTTCTTTTCTTCCCTCCCCCTTTTCTCTCTTAATTAAATTTACATTTCAGGATTAAAAAAAAAGCAGACCTTAGATCCATACTGTACTGGGTTTCATTTTCAGATCCCAGCTCCTGCCTGCGTTTCTTACATCTGTCCAGAAAATGATTTAAAAATAAGATCGAACCCAACACCACGCAATCTTTGAAAATTTGAGAAGAACTTCCTCAAAGCTGTGGCAATTACATGCAAAGTGCAGTTAGGCAAATAATTTCTTTCCTCCCCAGCGTTCGGCTGTCTCTGGAGGCACAAAGCAGGGAGCAGCAAGCCGGAGCAGGAGGTGGCTCAGTGCAGCTGCACTCTTGCCCTGCAGTCAGCCTTACTGATGAGCTTCCCTAAAGGACAACAGCTGTGGTGGGAGCACTCAGTCCCCTGAAGGCCTGGGGGCCAAGGAGGTTAATGCAGGGCCTGCTGCTGCCTGGCGGGCTCTGCCACCAGCTCTTCCTGCCTTACATCAAAGAAGAGAGGGGCAGTTGGTCGGGGTTCTAAGCTCTCTTCTTCACGAGGAGAAACTGAAGCATATAGGAAGTGGGATACAGAGTGTGGCACACTTCTTGTGAAGCATGTGGGGCAGAGGAGGACAGCTGGAGGATGTGGCTGTGTAGTCAAGGAGCAGAGTTGCTGGTGCTGAGGGGAGCTCAGCATCAATGGAAGAATGGAAAAGGGCTGTAAAGATCACAGAGCCAGAAGAGAAAAATGACTGCAGTGGGATGGTGCTTTGGGATTAAAAAGGAGGTGGCAATGCCTGGAGAAAATAGCTGCTTGTTCTGTGGTCTAGAACCTCAAGAAAGAGTAAACCTTGCATTACTGAGTCACTCCCACCATTCTGGTGAAAAAAAAATTTACTAGGAATAGTAAAGGACCACCCTGGCAAAATTCTTTGTAAATTCCACTCTGTGTATGCAGTGTCCAAACATATCTATACACCATGCAGAGTAAAAACTTCCAGTAAAACATTTCAGGTATTCCCCTACAAAATGAACCTAAAATCTTAGCAGGAAACTAAAGTTTAAGTTAATGCACAATTTATATTGGGGAGGGATCACAAATATGAACAAAGGGAATGATCTACAATAAAAACTAATTCTGACAAGTTTTGTTTATTTTTGGTAACTAAGTAACTGAAGAAAACATTACACCATCTTGCTATATAAACTACACCATGAATTACTCTATCATTGAGCTCGTCACTCCTGTGTCTCAGGACATATGAACGATAAGCAGGTAGTGATACAGGTTAAATTAGCAGAATAACGTAATAAATAATCTCTTCCAGTTATGTATGTTTCAAATATAAGTGCTTTCAAGGGCATTTTCACTAAAGCATACTGTAAAAATAGTTATGTATCACAAAGAAATGAAGATTTTTGATGGTTTTTGTTTGTTAATAAAACTATATAGGTAATTAGTTCTTTCTGCTCGTTGAAGCAGAACAGATGAACAGTAAATCACTAAATGTAGAAATATCTTTTTAATTTTAGCCTAGAAGTCAACTAAGGCAAAAAGAGCACACTTCACTACTATGCTCGCTGCCAGAACGGCTCACTTATCCACATTCCAAACAGGCTTTACCAATTAGCTATCCCATGGCACCACAGTCATTTTCAGTTACATGCCAAGCTGAAGAATGAGAGCTGAAGAGGGAGTTAGAAATTGCAGTTACACAGCATAAAAAAGTAACTTGCAAACTCTGTCAGCTTTGTAGTATCTATGACCAACCAATGTAATTGTCTTGCAAAAGCCAATCTAATATTAGGTAAGAGATGGAGAAATGCATTTCATTTTTACTAGCTGATTCAGACAAAGAAAACATACATCAAACTTCATTATTTTGAAAAATATTTTTACATCAGACTAGCTACAGAAACTTGACAAATTTTGTCTATCTGATAAGATACACACCCATGTGGGTCTGTGTTCAAGGCTGACTTGAGTGATTATATATTGCCTTTTATTAAAATGTAATCCAAATTTTATTTCAGAGAAAAAGATCTCCTAGTCAACTTTACTTTCACAGAGTTTCATGGTCACTAAATACTTAAAATAACCTGAGGATCATTTAATTTAGTTGCCTAGACCAATATTTGAATATTTCATTAAAAAAGCAGTATTAGTACTTTCCCATGAACAAAGCACTTTGTTCTGTAATGTCAAATAGTTTCTTCACAGAACTGTTATACTCTGTTCAATCGTGTACATACCACAATATATTAATACTACGTATTTTTAAATATTAAATAATAGCTTTTTGATCTTGGGAAACATTTAATGAGATCATACTTCTACCACCACCTTGTAACTCTCCTACTATGGTTTATAGTTGAAAAGCTCTACGTGCTGAAAGAAGTCAGCATCATTACTTCTGCTTAAAAAACAGAGAAAGTAAAGCATAGAGGTGAAGTTACTAATACACTGCAGAGCAGCAGGACACTGGGATAGAATTCAGATGTTAAAGTTGTGTGCCACAGCTAAGTATTTACTGAAACTAGTAAGAAAAATAGAAAAATAAATGAGATGGGGTTTTGACCTTGTTAAAAATAGGTCTAAATCACACTGGCCTAATTTCAGCTGACTGTTCTGATTAGACATTGTAAGGGTTAAAGAAATTAAGTATCCTATCTTTCTCAGAAAGCACCCAAATACCCACAAATTCTGAATTATGCAATTAAAACAGATGGAATTATAACCAAAACATGGCGTAATGAGGCAAAACAGAGAACTGCTCAGTGCATGGGTTAACATGAAGCTCTGTATGTCAAGCATCACTCTTCTGAAGAACAAGCAGCCACATTTCTGTAAATCAATCTGGAATGACACATACCAAGTCAAACTATGGAGAACCTCCCTTAGGTATTTCATACAATTTGCCCTTTGATGTTAAGAATAGAAATGAATCCATTTAGTATTTTGCCTTTCTTTTTTCAAAAAAATTACTACGATGTGCTGAGATGCAAGTTTTCACAAAAATGCTGTATGATGTGCATTTAGCGTGGTCACTGTATGTTTTTGAAGAGCATCTTGAAAGGCTGCTTGTTTTCCAGAATTCACTGGAGCAAGACTTTAATTTCCTTCAGAGAATATGATGATGTGGGTTAAGGGATGCAGCTTAACAGGCAATAACGAGCCGGAAAAACGGGAAACGTGTAGGCAGCTATAGCATACGGAAACGTCAGCTTTATTTGAGTGATTACTGAATTGCCTCCATTCACTTAAAAATATATTGTGAGTGAGTGAATAAAATGGCAGCAACAGCATTAAAGCAATTCCTTTTTGTCACTCTTACAAAAAGGGGGAGAAATATGATGATCCTACTTGTATTTCCTACAGAAATAAGTGTTTAATCCAAGGCTTCTAACGTAATTATGCTACCTGTTACGGACAGGAGAAGAATTTCAATAGTTAAATAATTTCAGATTGGATAAATTATTTAAGAGAAGAGAAACAGTGATAAGAAAGCATTGTAATTTTCTCTCCAGAAGAAGGCAGAGTCCTGCAGGGATCTGCACGGCCCAAGACACTGCAGGAGACAAAGGTGGTGGAACAGATCTGAGTGGCCCACAGCAATCAGCAGCAGGGCTCGCTGCAGAACCGATGAAGCCATCTGACCTGATTCTACACAGGTAAAATATTTTTCCTACTCATATCACTGTAATATAACTTTACATGTAAAGTGATGACTGAGCTGATTGTTCTGACACAGAAAACAAAATCTCTATTATTAAAATAGATCTAGAAAAGTGTTAGCTCAATGTGCAGCAGTAGGGAATGAACAGGCAATAAAACAGAATATCATCTATACCACTGTATAAATCCATTGTGTACACAGATATTAAAAACACTGCATGCAGCTCTGGTCAGTTGAAAGGTCACTAGGCCAGTTTTAAGCATTCAAACCTGGAAACTTCTGTTTCACAATACCATTCATTCAGTATTTACACTCCCTAACTCACACTATGCTCCATGCCAAAAGCATTATGCATCGTCCAAATCCCAGCGCAGAGAGCACAGAAATAAAAATGCATACACACGTCTTGAACTTCACTTACTGGTTAAGTAATTTTCTTTTCTTCATTTTTAAATGATTGCCTATTTACTATAAAGCAAATGGGTTTTGAGCTACTCTAGGTCCAAGCCACCTGGATGTGGACCTCAGAGCCTTAGGCAAACTACAACTGCAAAAGCTCTTTTCCAAATGCAGTAATATTTACAGATTTTTATGGTTGCATTGTTCTTGGAAAGTATGAATACAAATCTATAAGTAAAACTAGTAGCTACACTTCACATGGTGTCTGGATGTTATTTAATGAAGACACCGAAGCCTCCAAATATGTAGAAGCTGTTGCCTTAACAATCCTGCAGCAGTTAGATTAAGGAAAAAAAAAAAAAAGACAGAAAATACCCAGTCCAAATTCTATACAGAAACTGTTGCACAGTTCAAGCTGCAGCTGAAGGGACAAAGGGCCATAGAGAAAGCATATGGCAGTGGACAAAGACTTCTCGCAAGTGAGCAAGGAAAATAATATTTTGACAGAGTGACTGCTGAGTAAAATACTGGGAGCTGCCTACGCAAGAATTTCATCCAAAAAAATTCTATCTACACGAGTGATCTCAACCCTTTTTGAGGAAATGATGGCTATCAAGTAAACTTCTTGGAATGGGAAGGCTCAAACAGGCAATTTTATTATATTTTCTTCCTCGTGGAATGACAGGACTGCAAGAACCGTGAGAACTGACTAGCTCTGCATCAGCCATTTAATGGACTGATACTGAAGATACAGAATCCTGACAGAAAAAGGACTCATCTTCGAGGTCTAAAAGGCATCCTGAATGCTCCAGGCGGAAGCTTGAACAACAACAAGTTGAGGACTGTAGCTGACTTGAATAAACAATCTCTTCTGTGATCTTTACTGCTGTTAACAAGGTTGTTCTCAACATACTTTCAACCTTGTTGATCTATTGTTGATGAGCTACTGCAAGGCTGATTGAACCTCCACATGAAGAGTTTACAAAGAATCAAGAAAATACTGGAGAAGCTGGCAGCAGAAGTCCCAAAAAGCTCTTAAATCTAGAACTGTTTCCAAACCTGCAGAACACCAGTAAAGTGAGAGATACGTAAGGAGAACATCAGACAAGAAGTCCAAATTTAACTTCTTCTTTATGTCCTAACAAAGAGATCTACACAGTGTGATGGGACATTACTATTACATATACTGGGACATGGTTTAGTGATGGGACTCAGTTGGTCTCTGTGACCTTAAAGGTATTTTCCAACTGAAATGACATTGTGATTCTATGATATTCCAGTCCAAAAACTAAGCCAGGAAGATGAAGTTAGATATATCAATATTTAATTTCACTTAGAAAATTAGAAAATGGCCAAGGTTTGCTCCAAGACTCTGAGATCATGGGAAACAGAAGACTGTTGCTGGAACACTTGATTCCACATATGTCTCAGCAGGGTAGAGAGGACCACGTGTCAACATCTCTCTTAATGAAGACAGTATCAGTCACAAGCCAAACATGTTATTTCTAAGCATTCTGTTAGCTCACTCAATAAGCTTTCTCAACTTTTCTATTAAAAAAAACTATCAAGACTAAAGCCCCTACTATCTGAAAATGTATGTAAGCACACTGATAACAGGATTGCTTTCTCCCTTTCCTTATGACTGGTTTTGGAAGAATGCTACCATACCATTCATTTCACAAAACTCTACAAGAAGATCAAGAACTACCGATATAGTTAAAATGAACAATGCTCATCATATTTCTAAATGATTTCAACACATTCTTTACTCCATTACTTCTCTACTATGGGTCCCAAAATGACACTAGCAAATATTTTGAAAACTGCTTGGAAGTTTCTTAAATACATTTCAGTTTCTGTATTTACAAACACCTCAGTATCATCTGCCAAAATGATCTTTTGCAATTTCTTGCAGCAGTACTCCTCTGTGAATTGCAACAGGATTCTTCCCTTATGGCAACAGGGCATCAAGGGAACTATTTCATTCCTTTTTCGGCAGTTGAACATTTGTAGCACTGTGACCATGGATACCAATTGGTCTTGCATTTGAAGTTGTAAAACTGAAATCTTTTTAGCAGTAGATGTTTCACGTACCTTTTCTTAAAAGTAATCTGAATAACGTACAGCTGTGATTACTTTTTCCTTTACAAATTACAGCTCCTCAGAAGCAATAGAAAACGCACAGAAGAGTTTGTACACTTGCTTAGGTGCTCAGTTGAATTAATAAACTCTAAAACTCTAAGCTTCATAAATAAGAAAATAAATTTACGAAGGCATATGATCTTTGCAGTAGGAATTGCATAGAAGTTTATGCTTTTCTATAAAAGATGTGCAAGTAGAGAAAGAACAGAAAACTACAGATATACTTAACAGAAAATTCTACTTAATTCACATATTCTTTTATGTTACTCAAGATGCTTTCATGGTCTGCACCGATTCAAGATTGCAAGAAGTACTGTATAAATGTAGTGCCAAACAATGAGCCAGAATAAAAATAGCCACAGTGCATTACAGTATATCACAGTTGTGACACCACAAGGTAGGTAAAATGACACGAGTAGCTCAACCACAAACTTTTTTTCTTCTCTGCAACGTGGATTTGATACACAAAGGGTTTAAAACATATGCTTTCTCTTTTTTTAAAAAAAAACTTTGAAAAATATTAACTTTTTAGTGTTTGCTTATTGAATAAGGAAAAAAACATCAGATTTTACACCTTCAGATACTACAAATATAAAATGGGCAGGTTTTCTAATGCACAGACAATCCTGATCATTTTGGTAGCTGATGTTTGCTTAGGCAATAATTTCAAAAGGGGCTTGTATTTGTGAGTGCCAGTACATGCATGCTTTATTAAAAAAATCTTTTAATTGAATTTGTGGTCAGTTTGCTTACAAGAGGAACATTGCATTTTAGACGTAAACTTCATTTGAATTAATTTGATGTTATAATTAACTGCAAACTTTGAATGAAATTCTACAAGTCCACCAAAGATAATTGGATTTTGAGATTTTCATTATCATTCTGACAGATATTCATATGTAACATAGAACTAAAAAGCCTTTCTTAACTTATTATGAAATGTGCAAGTAAGATAGGAAGGAGAACCAAAAAACAAAGGTAGCAGTCCTCTAAATTCCACTTACACTGGTTGTACCAAGACACAAACAGGCATGGAATTCAAGTGAGATTTCAAATGCGGAAGCATCTCTGCTCACAGCCACAAGAGGTGAACCAGCTTCAGAAAGCTGAGAAGGTGCTGTAGTGTCAAGAGATTCCAGGAAGAAGAATGAAAATTATCCAGCGTATATCCAGCATATTTCTAATTGAAAAATGTCTGTACTGCACAAACAGAGAAAAAAAGTCCTGTTGCAGTACACTGTGAAATGGTCTAGGCATCTAATATTCTAATTTACACATCAGCACATCGAATGCACAGACTGTAATCTGGATTCCTTGTCTGCAGCTTTGTGTTTTACTGCCATTTCATCTGGGATGCTAGTAAACTCAGAGTCAATATCTGTCTTTGTATATTCTTTTTATAAATAAACATTAAACCTATAAACAAACAATTACTGCATTCGTCATGGACAGATTCAGTTGTATAAAGTTGCATCTTTACTGGTATGAGTCTCATCCCCTTCAGGAATAGCTTCATATGCACTAGTTACAAAGAATAATTGATCTGACCTGTTCCCTAATTACTTGGTAGCTTTCTAAACCAGCACTTAAAATGCTAGAAACGAGCAGTAAACCAACTCTGTAGGCAATGGTGATGGTCTCACAGTTTAGATGAAACAGTAAGCTTAGATAAGCAAGGGAAAGCCAATCACAACTCTTTTACTGAGGTGGAGCAATTAACAATTAAACTGCCTGAAAAAGATCCAAAACAAAGCACCAACTTAAAGAATACTGGGGGAGACTGCTGATCATGTTGCCTTCATTACTGATGGCAATTATGAATATTTAAAAATACTTGTTAAGTGGGATAATCTTTAAAAGTTCCCAGATAAATTTAAAAAAAATCTGGAATAATTGAAATAATTTTCATTAATGTTATCAATGTTATTCTGATCATCAAACAATGGACAGATAGCACAGCATTATATAATAAATAATAAAGTTCTATTAAGAAAAAAAAAAAAAAACCAACAATAAAAGACAGACTTCTATAAACATAAATCTATATATATCTATATATATATATAGATATCTATAGATATATCTATATATCTATATATATAGATATCTATATATATCTATAAATCTATAAACATACCCAGATTGCAAAATTAATTTACTGTAAAAGTTGTTTCATTCTTATGCCTGAAATACAAAGCTGTGGGCTTCTAATGCTGTAGGCAGAAAATTGTTATCATTTTCAGGTCAGAAATGTGGAAGTTCGTGTTTTTCAATTAAGGTTAGCTGTTAAACTGAAGGGTTCATATGATTCAAACAAGCCAGACATGATGCATCCAAAAATCTGAAATACTCCAAACAGAAAATCCCTTTTCTTTTAGACAGATGCATGTGCCCTTGAATGGCATTGAGACTGATGATCACTGTCTCCTCACTCATAGTAATCCATCCAGGAGGACATCAGGGGCAACTTACAAAACTTCATAACTAATATAGTATAAAATAACAGTTCTAAGTTCCAGGAAATCTTCAGTATAACGCTAAGCTTTAATATATATTAAAGTGCAATTATAGTAGTATGTAATCACACACTTTTTCGTACACGGGTTGTTGATCTTCTGGGGTTGGCTTTCTTTGTGGTTTGCTTTTTTAACTTCTTCCATTGCTGCTAAATACTTTTAAGGCAAGGTAAAAATGCATCTACTTTGTTTATTAAATTCAAAATATTGCTTAGATCAGTCCGTATTCTAAATCACTTCCTAGCTAGAATGACAGGAGGAATTTTACTTTCATCTTTGAGCTTGAGAGACTGTTTCTTTTCATTAAAAATATCAACAATATAATCCAGAGAGCTATTATTTACACTGACAAAAGAGCACAAGAACTTCTCCAGTTTGGGGGACTGCAAAATCACAGGTAAGTTCAACCATTAAACTCCATCTCTGAACTCGTAACGCGGTAAGCTACATTTGGACCACATTGGGAGCGCTTAAATACACTGCATTGAAAAACTGATTTTTAAGTGAAACCAGCTTTCACGTTTTTACAGTGTCTTCTGAGACAAATGTTACAAATAAACAGAAACGTGTAACCTTTAGTATTATTTTGGCATTAAGCTGAACACTGCAGCCTTATGATTTTACAAACCTCATTAAGTTTTTTAGCAGAGAAGTGTTAAGTAAATTGTATAAAACATCTGCAAGAGCTCTATTAGAACACTGAGTTTATTTACAAAGCAAACATTCCTGCAGATGGCTAACAATATATCACGATGTCTGCAGAATACTAACTTTTCTGGGCAGATCTTTTGGGGATGTGCTCCACAAGAGCGCTATGTGTTCTTGCGTCATATTTTACAGATCAGCAAAAAACTGTACGTGCTACAAACCACTTGGATGAGGTTCGCTTGCACTGTTAGTGCTCACTTCAGGCCGCTAAAATTACAGCAATGAAAAGAAAAGGAAACGCAATCATGTAAAATTACTATGAAAATCTGAGTGGAATGTAAGCACTAAAATGTCTAAAGGAATGTTTATTTCCAACCATCCTTTTGATACTCAACGGAATTTAAAGTTTTCTGCCTGACAACCCATGTTGTGGGTCCTACGATGTAACCATAGCACTGACTAAACAATTTGTTTGTTTTCTAATCCAGATACCTCAGCGCTGTATTTTATATGCTGGGACTGGAAAACTTCCAGTTTTGAAACCAAGAGGTGAACAGAGCAGTAAGGATGCTGTGTAATTTTTGTACCCATATGAGGAAAAAGCTGGAAGATTTTTCCTCATCTTCCTTTTCTTGATATTAAGGACAAGGATTCTGACTAGATGCTTCTTGCTCAGCTTGTTAACCTCATAGCCTTTATTATGGCTACAACACTGTGCATAGAAAACATATCTGGAATACAATGCAGATGTTTATGAAGCTGTTTTTAGCTTTATGTTTTACGATACTAAGGAGATATTTGGCTTATGTGTGTGGTTTCTTTTTTTGTTTTTCTTTGATTGATTTGTTTTTTTATTGATAAGAACATTTAAAAGCTGCTTAAAAAGTGATGGCTGTAAGACACTTTCAAGCATACAGTTGTCATTCTAACAAAACTCCATCTAGGACCACAGACTGTCATCTTAAAGTTTCACTGAATCACAAATTTAAGATAAAACTGGTTCATATGTATTGTTAGCAAAAGCATTGTACAGGCTGTGCTTCAGGTTCCCTCTCCTTATCACATCGTGAAATTATACATGGAATAAGTTTCATCTGCTCTGTTACTATACTTCCGTAGCTGATTCCTCCTTTTATGCAAATTTATTCCAAGTCCAAAGTGTATTAAAATCGTATATTTCCTGTTCAAATATCCATCTGTGTTCAGATATCACTGCACAAGAGTGACAAATTAGACATTAAACAATATTCAATTGAAAAATACGACACTTCATAATAACTGTTTACTTAGCTGTTTTCAGTCCGAGACAAAAGCAGATGAATAGTGAATGTGACGGCCTTAGAAATTAATTTCACATTCTTATTTTACAGATTCATGTAAAGAAAAGATTGTGTTCACTTTAAATCTAGATAATTTGCCAGAAAATAATTCATGAATTTGATAGCTAGGAGTATCTAAGTTGTTTTTGCACATTAACTGATTTGAGTACCTCCTAATTTATGGAAAATAACTTCCCATCAAATCAAAGTGGTTGTGTCTGTGGTGTGCTTTGGTGAACGAAACAGTGCAGCTAACAAGAGCAGTCTGCTATTGCTACAGTCACATGAACATTATTTATTAGAATCTGCTGTAAATCCTTGCACCCTTATTATAAAGAAAAATTCTGACTTTTTTTTTTAATAAAAATAATAATGTACACAAAGCAAGAAACTCTCGGCAGAAGACCTGACAGAACCCTAAATATTCAATTATTTGCAAACTTCCCCAGCATAATTCTATGTTGGATTTTAATAAAACCCCCAGCCGCTATGAAAAAGATATTTCATATTTGTAATAATTTTAATAATGACTAGAAAAAATGCTATGATATCTGTACTCCAATCACAGTAGCACCGTAAAAATGAGGAGAAAGTATGAAAGAATATTTAAACGTAAGTGAAACGCAGTGGTGGCCAATACGATCAGCAAATGTATCCAACAACAAAAGATACTTCAAAAATATGAAGTAAACCTTGCTTCAACTTTGACTTTGACACGTGTATTAGTTTTTATAGCATTTTCATACATTCAGGTCACATGCTTTTTAAATAAATCGCAATAATTCTACTATCAATAGCATGGTATCACGATAAACATCACTTGTCTTAAAGTACAGATTTTCTGCAAGACCATTACTAGCGAATAGTAATTGTGCTTAAAAACAAAGCAAGAAAAAAAAAAAGGGGATTCTTGGGCATGAAAAATGCACGTGTTTAATATCAAAGAACCTACTGCATACTTCTTCATTAGACATGACTTTTTTCACTAAAGTGGAATAAAGCAAATTAATGAACAGATAATCTGTGGATATAAACTGAATTTTTGTTGTTGTGCTCATATCTTCTATTCACCAGCTGTAAGGTCAAGTGAAGTAGTTAAGGACATTGAAAATACATGAGGCTTTAAAAATCGTAACTGATGCAAAACATTTGCATCAGTTGTGAAGGCAGTTGTGAAGTTGCACGAAGGCTTGTGAAGGGCTTGGAGAATATGCCCTATAAGGAGCAACTGAAGGAACTGGGGCTGTTCAGTCTGGGGAAAAAGAGGCTGAGGGGAGACTTTGTTGCTCCCTTCCAAAACCTGAAAGGTGCTTACAGAGAGAGCGGGGTTGGTCTCTTCTCACTGGTGACAGGGCAAGCAGAAATGGCCTCAAGTTGTGCCAGGGTAAGTTTTGGTTGGATATCAGGAAAAATTTCTGTACAGAAAGGGTTGTTAAGCACTGGAATAGGCTCCCAAGGAAGGTGGTTGAGTCACCATCCCTGGATGCGTTTAAAAACTTTTTGGTGCTCAGGGACATGATTTAGTGGTGCGTTGTTACAGTTAGGGTAGTATGGTCAGGTTGTGGCTGGACTTGATGATCTTTAAGGTCTTTTCCAACCTGAGCAATTCTATGATTCTATGATTTTATAACAGATTTTGGACCATAAAGAGAATATGATGGGGGTAATCTAAGCAATATCTATAATTAAAATAAACCTTTCACTAATTAAAAAAATTACAAATTCAGTCTTAAAAAAAGTAACTTATTCTAACTACAAGCTTCATGGTGCTCACTCTTGAGCATGGTGTAAGTCAAATAATAAGCTCAAATGCAATATAAACCATTATTACATAAACGTTTATTTTCCTGCAACTACTGCCATAATCAAAGGCAACCTATGGGTCTGAATATATTTTAAGTGTTTCCTATTAGTATAAAATGTTTATAATTCTTCTTGAAGCTGAAGACTTAAGTAAACAGGTCTTCTGCAAAGAATTTTTCTCATTATTCTTTTTCTATGAAGTGAATGTAAACTGTACAATAGTACATAGGGAATGCAATTTTCACACTGTCCAATGGAAGCACTGGGTTGCATATCATTGCATATGCGCACAAGTGCATATCTGCATTTATTAAGAGGAAATCGTGGATCTTTAATGTCAGCCCATGAATCACGCTGCAGATGCCTGAGTCAGGCTTTCACAGAAAGATGGAGTGGTTGAACAGGGGAAGAAATGCAACTCCTACCATCCTCTTTCCAGATCTCTTATTGGATCAAGAACAACAACAAAAAAAAGCATTACCAGAGAATAAGTTCTGAAAAAAAATAGAACTACTTAGTCATTGACTATCTCCTAGTCATAGATTAAAAATATGGCTCCCTAAAAAGACCCAGCAGTGCCCTCTGGTGACCCAGGCCAAATTTAGCGGTTTTTATGGGATGGAAAATGGACCAATACCCCTATGAAATATCCAGATCAAGAAGGATGCTGTTACCTTCACCAGGAAACATTCACGGCACATCTAATTTACATACATTCGTACAAGCCTGTGTCATTTCTACTACAAAATTTAATTGTCTGAAAAGAATCACACAATCACAGAATGGCCAGGGTTGGAAGGGACCTCAACGATCATGAATCTCCAACTACCCTGCCACATGCAAGGCCACCAACCTCCACGTTTAATGCTAGACCAGGCTGCCCAGGGCCCCATCCAACCTGGCCTTGAACACCTCCAGGGACGGGGCATCCACAACCTCTCTGGGCATCCTGTTCCAGCACCTCACCACTCTCTAGGTAAAGAATTTCCCCCTGATGTCCGACCTAAATCTCCCCTTCCTCAACTTAAAACCATTTCCCCTCGTTTTACACGTATCAACCTTTTCAAAGAGTTGATTCCCCTCCCCTCTGTAGGCTCCCTTTAGGCACTGAAAGGCTGCCATGAGGTC
This sequence comes from Lagopus muta, assembly GCF_023343835.1. Lineage (NCBI taxonomy): Eukaryota > Metazoa > Chordata > Aves > Galliformes > Phasianidae > Lagopus > Lagopus muta. The sequence continues at coordinate 21,510,846 of NC_064435.1, forward strand.
ACCCCGCAGCCTTCTTTTCTCCAGGAAGAAGGAAAGAAAAATCACACCTACATTTGATGGCACATTCATTCCTTCTACTGCAAGTGGTCAAACATCTAGCAACACTGAAGACTGCCATGGCAGGTTTAGCAGTTTTAGAAGATGGAACAAGAAAAGAAGCATTTGTTTTCTTATTTGCTTGGGGATTTTTGCTATTGTTTGTTTTTGAATGTAAGAGATTCTGTTCAGGAATTTTGCTTTGTAGTAAAGCTCTTGTGAGAGTTTTATGTCTTATTCCTTCCTTCCTGCAAGAACATGGAAGGTTAATGAGATAAAAATCAAAGGAATGCAGCAAAACGGCGTTATCTTTTGGTCCTTCGACATTTTGCTGGGAAAATCTTACTGGTCTCAATGAAAATCCAGTAATCAAAGTTAACTCTATGACAAGATCTACCAGGCTGGATTCCCAAAAGAAAAGCGTGGAACAATTTAAATGATATAAGTAATCCAGGTTCTTAACATAAACATCATTAGTCATGTTTTGTACCTTAGTATCTTCAACTACAGTGACTTACATGTAGAGCTCTAATCTTCTGTCTGTTCTGAGAATCATCAGACAACTTCTTTCCACCTGTCATCTTCTTCTGTAATTATCACGTTCCATTGCTCTCAACATACCAAATATCTTTACTCTCATCCATCTCTTTCCTCATATTTTCAAATGTAGCCGCTCAGTTACATTAGCATTTTCAATTTCTATCCATCAGCTTATCCCTTACTGAAACACAGTGATATTGCCTGACATCTTCTCTTTTTGTTTTGTTTCTTTGCTGAATGTTCTGAATTTGAAGTATATTATTTAGTTCTACAGTGTGACAAATAATATACTGCAATCTGATGTGAAATTGAGTTTTGGTAACTAAAGTTTTATGGCAATCGTTACAAATAGGTCTCATAGAAAATCTCATCTGCAAGGCTTCTACTACACCTGTATTCTTTGTACTGGAAGTTAAAATAATCAAAAAGGTTGGTTTGCTGCCTTGCATAAAACTGAGATTGTAAGCTAAAACTGAAAACAATCTCTCAAATACATTCTTCACATAACAGGCTTAACTGAAACATAAACTAAAAGGAATACAAATTCAGAAATTAGAAAAGTCAGAATAGATATATTTTGTTTCCTTCTCCACCCCTAATATTTATAGTAATGGCACAAGAAGTTTCTATGTATTTTGAGGTCTCACTTGAGAGAGATTCACTAGATCTGGTGCTGAAGAAGGATCAGTTAACTTGGAGCATGTGGATCTCAGTTTTTCCTCCTCAGGAGAAAGAGGCACTAGACAAGTGGTGTGTCACCCAACTCTTCATCAGCTGTTCTTTAACTCATCCTACATCAGCTAATTTTTCTCTGAAATTATTTTACTTCTATCTCCTGTGCAACTGGCTTTTGTGTCTGCCAAAGAAAATGGCACAGAAGAGCAGCAGATTCATTACCACTCAGCATTACTTTAGTTCTTAGTTGGCTAAGAGTTAGGTTTACAAATAAGCGTTCTTCTGGCAGAATTTATTTCCCAAAATACCATTACATTACCCCTTCCAAACCATACAGTATCTCAACTCTTAATAGCTAAGCAGGGAAATGAATAATACATTGCAGAGCTACTGCTCCACTTGCCATAGCTCAAAAACTTGCTCAAATCCTTTTGCTCATGGCAGCAAAAAAGCATACGTTATTAGACACACCATTTGCTGATCTGTGCCACTGCACAAATTGCTTAGAAGGAAAACCTGCAGTGCAAAGCACTGCAACACAACAAACACTTCTGTGGTTAATAGATAATCATGAAAAGCTTTCCATCCCTAAAATAAAGGTACATTTGAAATTTTTTTTTTTTTTGTCTTTATGGGGTTCTTTTTGTTTTTAATTTCATTATGCATTTGAAAGCCTCAATCCTGAGATAAATCAGAAAAATATATTCGAGATAGTAAAATGGTAACTTACAGGTATTTAGAAAGATTTACTGTAGATGCTGTAAATGTCACCATGCCTTTCCCTATAGACAGTAAGCACTTCTGCCTATTTTCCAAAATAAATACACATTTTAGAGGCAAGATAATATGTTTTAATTGTAAGATGTATTTCATCAAAGTATACAGCAGATGAGCACAAAATAAAAGTTTTCGACAGAACTGGAGAATGAAAAATTTCCTTGATATCACAGAGAAAAAAAAAATGGTTGCATGTAGGAAAAACAAACTGCTTGGTAGCGTTGTAACAGTATTAAAATGTGGGGACACTGCCAGCAAAAAAAAGGTTTCTGAAGCTTTTTCATCTTGCCCAACTTATTGACTGCATTTAATAGCTAAATATCATTGTCATTCTAGACAGAAAAAAAAGAGTTGCAAGATGTAACAGCGTGTTTTAAACAAACTGGAGTTAAGCGAGCACATAGTGTAAGTATAACACTGACTTTGTACTTGTAAACATCCTTTCCACACAGAGCCCTTTGGGACGCTCAAAGAATTTACTGAATGAGCTACTTGGAATAAGTAAAGAACACTCAGCTTGGCCTGTAAGAACGTTCAACTTGGCCTGTAACACTTTAACTGATTTTTAGAAAGTTTTAACTGCTCCCCTAGTTGCCAGGAAATGGCCATTTAAAAAATGCTGCTGTGGCAATAATAAATCTTTATTAATTCCTCATTTTTGGATTTTGCTCCGTGAAGCCTGTTAAAAATAATCTTTCAATCCAACCAGCTCAGGACTTAAAATTAAGTACTATATAGAGCACCACACAAAGTACTGAAAAAATTGTTTGTTTCTTTTTGTTGTTGTTTATAAACTTCTTCACAGAAACCAGTTAACTCTGGCAGAAGGGTTAGCTGAAGCGACCACTGCTTATTCTCAATGAGAAGACGTGGCACTTCAGCCTCACTTTAAAGAAGTCTCCATTAATTCAGCTACATGCACCAGCTATAGGACTGTTCAAAAGACGTTAGAGACGACCTTTCAAGTTTTACTTAAAAACCTTGAATTATTTTCTTCCTTCTGACTGTACATATGCAACATTCATCTAGAAATAAAGTTTTTAGGTGACTGAATCTCTATTTGGTAGCCAGTTGCTTTTCAGAAAAACAACTGTTGGGCTACAGGTGCACTGGCAAATACTGCTATATTACTAGCACTTTACTTTAAATGCACATTTCTTTTTCAATTATCTGTTAGAGAACATCGGCACCCACCTTACCATATATTTATTTTGATTACCAAGCAAATAAAAGCAAGCTGAAAGCTAAGAGCTCAGATTTGACAAAAAACTGCTTTTTGTAATGACTGCATACACAAAATGCCTTCCCTCCAGGCACGGTATGTCCTGAGTATATCCATATGGGGGCAGTAACGTTAAAGAAAATAATAGCCAACAGCCATCACCTTGATTAGTTCATAGACACTGTTATTATACTCCAGGTTCTCGATACAGTACTCAAAAGGAATTTAAAATACACCAAAGCGGGAAGGCTACTGCTTGTCAGAACTCTGCTGAGAGTGCTACCACAGAATAAGCACTTGTCATCACTCAGAGCCCAGACCTACTTCTCAGTGTATTTAATTGTCCCGATGAAGAATTTGTTATTATTTTTGCATTGTACTTAATAAATCTACAGCAGTACCCACAATGCAGCCTCTGTCCTAACACAGGAAAGGCTGATGCAAAACAGCAGATGGGAAGGAACTGGTTTCTCCACAGTGCCCTCTGAAGTAACAAGGTGCTGAAACACAGTTGTTATGGATTGTCACCAAAGTAACACCTCCTCGATTAGAAGGATTTTATCTCAATTTACATGATTCTATCAGGTCTTCTGCTTTTTCTCCTCCATCCCTCCCTCCATGGAGTAGCTGGAATCCTGGTGGGACAGTCTCCACCTGGGCATTCAGAGCTGCTGCTTCTCCCTTCAGCTGAAGCTGCCCTGCACCAACAGACCTGTCAGACTCATTAAGGAATTTTTTTTTAAACCTTCACACTGCATCTCTCACACAGACTTTCTCAAATTAGCTGCAAAACCACCATCATATCCTCAGTTGCATCTCCATGGAAAAAACCACAGCTCTTCCACAACCTTCACCTAGAACTAGATCAAGTCACCACGTGCCATTCAGTGACTTCCTGAACGGAGCGGTTACATACAGGGAAGCAGACATTTCTTAGTAGGTGAAAGGCTGGAGGAACACAGCAACCAGTGCTACAATTTATCAGAAGAGGTAGACCAGGATTACGAGCTATGGAAACATAAATGCTAGCAACATTCCACAGAAAATCCCCCAACAAAAATCAAAGCCAGAAAGTACGCAAAACAGCGATCGTTAACTGATCTCTTCACTAAAATTCACTACTGCATTCTCCAAAACTGCCTTCCAAGTTTCCTAAAATGACAGTTTTTAATGGGTTGGTGGTGGTGGTTTTGTGTTTTTGTGTTTTTTTGTTTTGTTTTGTTTTTTTGGCAAAAGGGCTGGGGTCAGGGAGTGGCTGTGGGAAAACAGAACCCCTAACATGCAGTCTTCATAAAATTCAGCAGCTTGAAAAAATACTAGTTTAATATAAATTGCAAACTACTGCAATGCAATAAGCAAATGAATTTAAAACATTTTTGTGCTAAAGATTCAATTAAAACTACTTAATTTACGAAGGAAAACATCATTCTAGATAGAGCTGAAGTCCTGAGCACCATTGTAGTTGTGCTTCTTAGACAGAAATCATCTAATGAGGTAATCTAAATTGATAGTAAGATAAGCATGCTCTAAATACCATCAGTTTAGGTGGTAAAAGATCTTGAGTCTGTTCAGTATGAAACACATGATTACACTTAAGAATTCAAATATCCAAAAACCTACATCAGCTAATGTGTAAAGGGAACTGCACTTGCAAGCAATTTTGAAAAACAGAGTTGGAAACCTCCTTCCCTCCACCTGCATATAAACATTTTGGAAAGAAAAAACAGGAACTGCCATTATCCCTTAACGAAGGGTTAGCCTGTTTCTCCCTCACTCTGTATTTCCCAGCTCAACTCTTCACCTCATGGTGTCCTTCAGCTCCTTCTGCTGCACATCGTGCTGATATTCATAACATTCATAAACATCATGCAAGCGCTCCTTCAATTATTCACAGGTTTTTCTTTCTTTATCACAGAATTACAGAACCGAAGGAAACAGGAAAACAAGTGGAAATCAGACTACTTTGAACTGTGGAAAAAGTCAGACTTCTTGAACGATACTTTAAATAAAATCATAGCTACCTGTAAATACTTATTTCATCTCAGGACTCAAATCCCAAACACTTCTTAAGTGCCACTATGCTAGGAAATATGCAGATACATTCTACAAAGCAATATAGTAGTTGATACAAATCTGGAACAATTTCACAAAACCTTTTAATGTCAACAAGATGTGCTGAACTCCCAGACACTTTGAAAGAAAGAAAAAAAAACACAGCTACACAGGCTGAAGTTTAAGACTCGGATTTGAAAAATTCTAATAACGTCTCCAAAATGCAATGAAGTGCCACAATTTATTTATCAAATGTAATTCAGTCCCTATATAAAGTAAATTCGTGTTTGATGAGAATAGCTTGCATATCTTTACTTTTATTTTTTGCTAATAAGCTATCAGAGCAAGGAAAATGAATAGAGGAATTCCCAATTTCTTCACGTACTGCACAAATAACTATGACAAGCAAATGTTATTCAAAGACTGTGATGTATAACAGTTATGGGAGTTAGAACAAATGAAAATGGATTATAGGATGGGAAAAGACTTTGAACACATTTTAAATTAATGGGAACCATCTAATCTTTTTGAAGATGCAACAGCCTGATGTCACTTCTGAAGTAACTCATGGATCTCAAAGCCTGACTTGTAATTTTCAAAGGAGCAGTGGTGAGCTCTGTTACTTCTGAGGCAAGCAGGGAATGCATTATGACTAAACTGCAACCTTACTTAGAAGAGAATGACAAGTTTGAAGTAGATATCCGGGGCAAGGGAAGGAAAGCCTTATTATCTGTGTCTGATCATTAGCTCACAAACAGACACTTTCCTATACAAAGGGCAGAAAAGGGTCAAAGCCACAGAGCATGTCTAGCGATTATGTTGATAGCTATCATGCCAGCCGACAGCTGGGGGAATTGTGGGGTGCATTACACATGAAGTTGACTTTATGGCTGCAAAGATATCAGCTTTCTTCATAATTTGGAACTAACAGGGAGTTTCCTCTTAAGGCAGATGGATTTTCTCTGGCCATTTGAGAAGGATCTTGGTGGTTAATGCTAAGAACCTGTACAAAGAGAGAAAATGCTAACAACTGTCTTTATTGCACTTCTGACCAGAATACCCACAGAGATCTACACCAGGAGAGCTACTGTATCAGATAAAAGTCCTTCCCAAGACATTTGTTTGTCCTATTCAATCAGGATTTCCCAGATAAACACTTTGGATTTGGCACTAGCAGATTCTAACTTTGTGAAGGACGTGCTGAAAGACTGTAGATTGGAAAAGTAAACATGAAACATACCTGGTGCACAAGTTCATAGTGAATGAAAGAAATCTTGCTATACGTGAATCATGGTGCATTTACAGCATTCCTGCTAGAAAGTCAGAAGGGCACTAACATGCTCACCTTCAGAGCTCTAAATCTCAAGACACGACTGTTCTCCCTGAGTAACATAAAAATCTGACAACAGGTTCCACTTGAGTTCTGTAAGTTTGTTATTAACCATTGATTTAAAAAATAATTATAATAATAATATTTTAGCACATGTGCTTTTTAAGTCTTTGACTCCAGTTCCCTTATCACAAGGATCCAAAAATACAGCATCCAGTTTTACCTACTGAGTTGAAAAGCTTTCTGCTACCTAAAAGCATATTCACAATTTAAAAATTGTTACATGCACTGCAGTAAATAAACAAATCCTGAAAACCAGCAGCTGTGTAAGTCAGGCTTTTATAAAATCTACTGCCCAAATTGAATGGAATGTGCAGTGATTTTTTTTTCCTCTGATCTTTGTCAGACATTCCCATTTATTTCAGAAGACATGAAGGTTTTCCCTCTCTCAAAGTGATAGGATCAAAATATCAGGTATCCTTAATTTCAGTTCATTATCCAATGAGATCATATAAGCATTTAAGCCAACCTATGACTTTTCTGACACCAACAGTAGGACATAACCAACCTCCGTGCTCCTAACACAGCACCTGCAATATTTAAGGAGTAATTAATGCACCAGTCCTTACACTGGCAGCTAACAATTACAACAGCCCAACAACAAAACCATGGGTTAAGATACTAACCAACCTGCCTGTTCAGTTAGAATGAGATGTCCATTAAAGTTAGGGACAGAGACAAGAGTGAATGTGTAAACATACACGTATCTTTCTTTATACACACATGTGCATACACATAAGAGCACCCGGTAAAATGTTTTGTTTTCCCTAGTAAATATAGCATTATTAGAAACCATTTCCTCATCATTCCCCTTTCTATCAATCTAGTATCCACCTGGTTTTTATTACACAGCTCAATAATTACATACATTAAAAAAAAAACAGACATGAAAATACTTCTCTTGCATCAATCAATTACCAGTTCAGACTGTATTACCTTTGTCTGTAGTGCTGTGTCTTTAAAGGGTGATGAAATGATGAAATTCATGATTCTTGCAACTTAGTTGTGTACTGTGTCAGTTATATATTTCAAGCTTGCTTTTTTTCATTATTATTATTATTTTATTTTATTTTTTAATCTCAGGTCACATTTTTGCAATCAAAGTGGCTACCACTGTAAGTCTCAAGCAGCTTAAAGACATTCTCCCATGCTCTTCAGGATACCACGTATGAATGAGAAGCTTTCCCCTTTTACAAAAGGGGAAATTTGTAGGGGTCTTTAAACACTGTATATACGTGCATCTGCACTCTCCACATGCAAACACTTGATTCTTAGTGTCAGGGTTTCATTTCTTTAATTGCTCTTGGATTCAGTATTAAAAACCCAAGCTTTACCCATGTGCCTGGAATATACACTATGGTTACATGTACCAGGTTCATTAGTACTCAGCAGAAAACACAGATATCCAAAGGGAAGGCCAGAAGTTACACCAGTGCTTGAAAACACCTCAGAGGAAGCTCGAAAATATTCCTCCTCTTTGCTGACCTCCTCTCACTCCACAGAATCACAGAATCACCAATGTTGGAAAAGACTTCAAGATCACCCAGTCCAACCATCCACCCATCACCAACAGTTCTCACTAAAACATGTCCCTCAAAACAAAATCCTTGAACACCTCCAGTGTTGGTGACTCCCCCACCTCCCTGGGCAGCCCATTCCAGTGCCTGACCACTCTTTCAGAAAAGCAGTATTTCCTAACGACCAGCCTGAATCTCCCCTGGTGCAGCTTGAAGCCATTCCCTCTGGTCCTATCACCAGTTACACGAGAGAAGAGGCCGACCCCCAGCTCACTACAACCTCCCTTCAGGTAGTTACAGAGCAGTGAGGTCTCCCCTCAGCCTCCTGTGCTCCAGACTGAACATTCCCAGCTCCTTCAGCCGCTCCTCACAAGCCCTGTGCTCCAGACCCCTCACCAGCTTTGTCGCCCTTCTCTGAACCCACCCCAGGCCTCAATGTCTTTCTTGCAGTGAGGGGCCAAAACTGGACACAGCACTCGAAGTGCAGCCTCATCAGAGCTGAGTACAGGGGGACAATTGCTTCCCTGTTCCTGCTGGCAACACCATTCCTGATGCAAGCCAAGATGCCATTGGCCCTCTTGGCCACCCAAGAGCAAGGCTGGTAAGGTAACCTAAAATGTCTTTACTATCTTCTATGCTGAGAAGCTCACAGAAGTACAGTTTTCGAGGATGAATTTCAACACGGATGGGAAAGTGCAATGCACAAAGACATTGCAAGAAAAGTAAAGAAATGAGTGAAAACAAAAATACTTGAGATTCTGGCCAATTTTTACCACTTCAAAGTAAACTGACTCTTGTCATTTGAGCATCTCATCAGCAACCAACAAAACTCACTCACTTTCACCTTACGTATTTTCCAATTTTCCATACTACAAAAGAAATATTCACTGTTTGCAATCTCATAAAACATTTATTGACTGAAAGACACATATGAGTTTACAAATACATGCTAAATTAACAATAATTGAGATTTCTATCACAGTAAATTAACTTTCAGAACAATAAAATACAGCCAGGGGTCTATTCTACAAAATTATAGATGGCAAGAGAGAAATCACTTTACAGAGTTTAGTCGTGCTTTCAACCAATACTATTATAGTTAAGAATCTGTCATCATTGCTACTTAAGACGAAGCACCGTGTGGGTTTATACTTAGCCATAAAATCAAAGCTATTTTCCCAGAAGTACGCTGTGTTCAGCATCCCTGTTCTTTTCCAATAAAAACTGTGGTCAGCAGAAGTAGCCTATTGCAATCCTGTAGTCAGCTTTTGTATCTCTTCTTGTAATCAGGAGGATATAAACAATCGTGCTAGTACTGTTATTTCCTGGTATTGCAGGAACTTTAACTGTATACAGCAGGGCATGCTACTCAGTAGTACCGAGCAGCTTCACTACTGGATTCACAAGAAGATTTTTCAAAAATTTAAAATATTTCTCATTAGTACAGGAAAACTACTACAAAAGATCCTTCCTTGTTTTCAGACTACTCCCTTTTTCAAAGTGTCTCTCTCTTCTCCATTTGTGCTTAGGAATCTCTCCAGCAGAGTCCTTTAAGAGCACAAGCATTTTAAACAATTGCACAAATAAATACATTCAAAATTCCTAAGCAGACCTGTTAAGACAATAATGTTGAGTGTTCTGCTTGCAAGAGCACAACTGTTACCCATTTTTAGCCAGGTATGGAAAACGTCTCACTATCATGACAAAAGCACACTCATGTGACAGTAATTTAAAGCTCTAATCATCCTAATGCTATCACTACAGCTACTGGTTACACTTCTCAACACTGCAAAAGTCTATCACTTCCTCTTTGCAGACCTCACAAATAGAGGAAACCAAAAAATAGGCAGCAAAGGAAAAGAAAAATGGGCTAAAAAGGTGTTAACAGTGGAATCTGCTGTCACCAAAGAGTTGCTCTTCAGACAAATCTACAAATTAGCAGCATAATCCGATGAGACTACAGCGGCAGCTTCAATGTCCAAGTGCCTGCTCTTTATCAGGCGAAGACAGATCTGGGTCTTTGACGTTTTAATGAAGTAGAGTTATCACTAATTTAGGTTATCAAATGAATAAGCCAGAAAGAAGGAGACAACCAACAGTGAGCTGATCTTTTGAGTATCAGTCACTTACTATTAAGAGATAAAGGCTTTATAGAATCCAACTATTTCTACTTGAATTATGATATTATGGTAGGAAAGTGCTCTTTATCTTAAGAGACGCTTAGGCTCCTTCCAATAAATACAAGATAAAACAGAACATACAAATTGTTCCATGGTATAATTGAAATTTCATCAAACCTGAAATATCTTAGAAGTGTCCCTGAGTTCTGAAAACCTAAAACAAAAAAATTTTATAGTTCAGTTTCCTAAATCCTTCCTTTTGCAGTGAGTGAAAAAAAAGTAAAGCAAAGAAACAAAATAAATTTTATGGGCTCTCAGCTTCCACAAAAAGGATAAAATGTAGTTAACCGAGCAATTTTAATCCACATTCTAAGATTAAGTACTTATGGTAGAATTATAACTTTGCTCCTATAATGTAATGTGATTAAGCATCAAACGATCTCCAGAAATTCATGCTCCTAAATAAAACTCTGGACCAGAACTATGTAAACTACTCAGTTTTTTAAACGTCAATCAGAAGAAAAAACATTCGTCACAACCATTCTAACCTTCAAAGCCTAAGGAATCAAGTGATTGATTTCTAGTGCTTGCTTTTTGCATTTAAGAAGCAACACAACTTCAGAATTTCTGCAAGTTCCTTACTAGCTCCCAACTTCTTTTTTTAAGATTTCCTAATGCATTTATTTTCATTTTAAAAGGTATGTGATGCTCATGAGGTAAAAATATTGCAATCACTGAGCTGAAAGGAGCAGGAGGAGACAGAGTGGAGTGGTAGAAGAAAAGTACTGGAAATATACTTTTTATGAGGGTTTTTTTTTGCATTACATGCAGACTAATCCGGCTTTTGTTGGGCTAGCTTTCCAACCCCCACTATCATTAGGAGACTTCCTATAGTCTCTTCTGGCCTCAAATCTTACTAAGTTCATAACCTTTTCAGCAAACAAATATAAGCTTTACTAGTATTGGCATAAAACAAGCCTGTTGAAAAGTTAAAAAGGATTAAAGAAATGCTCTTGGTATGAACAGCTGAAGAATCATCTTTAGTTTCTCAGGAAATAACTCATTTCTAAGCCTTCAGAGTACGTATGTAGGGACCCTCTGCTTATTCCCCAAATTTGCTAGTGCTCAGAAGAGTGATGAGCTGTGAGACTTCCAAAATCTCCTCAAGGTTTTGGTGTGGGCCAAATACATTCAGAGATGCCAATGGGGATTATGAATTTAAGAACCCTACATTTGCTGGATGGAGCAGAGGCATTAAGAATTATGAATACTTTTTTTTTTTTCCAGTGCAACAGATGTACACAATGCTTTTTCACAAGTGATGCAATACTGGGGTATTCAGATCACCTATAAAATTCCATGTGTGGGAAAACTTTTCCATAAGTCATTGAAGATTTGCCAACAAAGTGTTTTTAATAGTTAATATCACACACTCTCAAGTGACTTAAATGTGGCTACTGATTGAGCATTTATCACTGACTTCTGTTTTCAGGCTTCTACCTAACAATAAGCTCCAGCTCTTAGTTTTAAACCAGATGACAAAAACACCAATCCTGGACAGTCTCTAAAAAGTCATATTAGCTGAAGCTTTATGTGTTTTACCAGAACAAAACAAAACTGCTTTCATTTTAGTGAAATGGCAGTAAAGCTGTTCATTTGCATCTTATCCACGTGGGATCTTACATCCTAAGCTTCTGTCTTGAAATAACAAGTTTATAAACCAAAATAATGCTTTTTTTTGTTAAAAAAAATAAAATTAACATATTCAACTTCAGTTTTATGTTTTCTGATCACCCAAGCAACAGACATACCTTTCTAAAATAAATTTGAAACAGCCCCTCTAACATTTTCAGATGTAATCATGATTATTTGCTTCTCCTGAAGAGTCAAACATAATAACTGTATCAAAATCTGACAAAACACATTGTTTAAAATTTTCCTAATGCATTCTTAGTTGTCATTTAAGAGCAACTAGCTACCATTTTACTCTTCAAAGCACATTAAAAGCAAGTTATACAAGCAAGTTGTGCTTTGACAATAAAAAGCAGGAAGATCTTGCAAATTAAGACTCTCAAAAAAACTTGACCAGAAGTTAAAGAGTACAGTGTACCAAATTTCATAATCATGACATACGACTGAATGCTTGATGAAAGATCCATTCCCAAGTTTAAATGTTGGAGAATTCATGCTTATATTTGCAATTTATTTACAAACATCAGTAGTAAACAAACAAAAAATCTGAAAATCTACAAAAAAAAGAACACTATGATTTTTACCTTATGAGCCTGTACCTAATTGTACAGCACTTGGAGCTGCCATCACACACACATCGGACTTTCTGTGCCTATACTGCTCTGTTAGATTACCAAGTGCCATCAGAAATTCCCGTTTAGCTCTTCAGCTTCTTTTGGAAAAGGAAAAGCAAGACTAACCAAATTAGACTTAATGAGAACCTAGTCAGTACACTTTTTGTGCTCTAAGAATTAACACTGGATTAATTTTCCAAAGAATAACATGACCTTTAAAAGGGTTCCTCCAGCTGCTTCTCTCAAACCACTGCCATCACCTCATCTTTATCTGGCTTTCAGACAGCTTGCTCTCATCCAGATTCTGTGTTTTCATTCAATACCAACAAAGGCACTATCCAAAACAGACCCATACAGCTGGGTGTCATCAGTGCTACGCGATACATGTTCCACTCTACAACATATGTAACAGTTTCTTAAAAAAGAAATACATAAGCTTGTATTTTAAGCCCAGCTTCTAAGTTTTTTGCTGTCAAATAGGAAAAAGAAAGGCAGTTTTTGAAGTAATCTGACAGAAACTAAGGACAAGAGGGTTGAGACACTGTTTTACTGAGGACACACTTTAATGCCTACAAGACAGTCACCTATTACATGTCTTCCTTGTATTAAATGTCAAACACCATGTCCAAGAACATTCTTAGCATTAAGTTGCGCATTACTTTCATTGAGCTTTTTCATCATGTATTTTTTATTTCTAAATTTTAAGAGGAAGAGCAAAAAGTGCATAATTCCACACTTTAATAGTTCTTAAAATAAGTTCCAGGAAAGAAGCAATGGCTCTACATTTATTAACTTACTAGACACTCCGTATTACAGAAATCTTATTACCATTTATAAAGTAAGAGATGGTGCTCAACCCAGATCCACTCATATTATCACTTACTTCCACTACAAAGGAGGCAATAGAACTTCCTTAAGGTAGTCCCAATTGAATTAGCCTCCAACCATACACACATGTACTTCAACGTATTTTCAGAAAAAGTCCACAACTGATTTTAACATTTATAGCAATAGAGAACATACCAACTGCCCTCCATAAACTCTTACCATTACTATCACTAAAAATACTAACCTCTGAGTTTAAACAGTTATAGAATCACAACTCAATTTTCTTAGCTTCTGAAAAGCTTCAAAATTCTGCGTCCTTATCAAAGTTTTCAGATTATTAAGCTATCTATTATCTACCTTAGCTAAGCTATCTATCTTAATTGAGACAACTTAGAATTTAACACAAGCAATTTCCATGAACCCATTTACCACGTAGTCACAGCACCCTTAGAATTGGAAGGGACCTCTGAAGGTGATCTAGTCTGACTCCTCTGCAATGAACAGGGACACCACAGCTAGATCAGGTTGCCCAGCCTTACCTATAAAGTCTCCAGGGATGGGGCATCAACCACATCTTCAGGCAACCTGTTCCAGAGCCTCCATCCTTGCTATAAAATATTTTTTTCTTTTATCTAACCTACATCTACCCTCTTTGAGCTTGAAGCCATTTCCCCTCCTTCTATCACCACAGACTCTGCTGAAGAGTCTGTCTCCTTCTTTCCTGAATCTCCCCTTTGGAGCTTGTCCAAGTCTGCTCCTTGCCTCCATTTGTTATCAGACAGCTAAGTTTATCTACTTTTTAATTATCTAATAGACAATATTCCAAAATTTTAGTCTATTACAGTCCCACTGTTCAATGCTACCTCTTTTTTTCTTTAATCTGAATTAGTAATTTTTCCAAAAATAAAATTTCTCTGTAGTGTTAGCACTTCTCATGGTATATAAGAAACCTTATTGTAATGCAATTGCTTAGCTGTGTTTCTGACAAACAAAATCACAATACTGATCCATTCTCACCATCTTGTATCAAATACTGCCACAAGAAGAGCACAAAGCTCTCCAAGCGAGCCACTGTTGTGCTGGAACAGCACTGAGCAGTGAGCAGATGAAGTCAGAGTCATTAAGGAGGGAATCTGACCAAAATCCTCCATCCCATAGTTACAGGTGTTTTTTATCCTAAGATAGGATGCATCCCATCCTTACAGTTCTTCTTCATGCCTAACTCAAGATCAGGTCATGCCAATTCACTGCTCACTTCCCTGGGAACCACAAAGGAAAGTATTGAATGTATTTTCCCACAAAAGCAGTTATGAATTTCAGGGGTTTGAATTAGTTTAGTTGAATGTTCCCCAAAGTAGTAGGAAAAAGGTAAAGGTATGGTGTAAGCAACCTTCTACATCTTAATAGAAGAAGTCACTTTAACGCATAACTATGCATCTAAAAAAGAACATCACCTATAAGAACACGTTGAGATAGGAACAGTTTTAAGATCTGTGTTAAAATTAGGGGAGAAAGAATGACTCTCAACTACTCTTTTCAATAAGATCAAATAAGAAGAAACGCATGTATGTAGTTTCATTTTTAATTACTTTTTACATTTGAACCATCACTAAACTTCAAAGCCCATTTTCCAGCAAAGAGATCCAGCCATTAATTTGAAAAAAAAAAATCCCACTGCTTTTATCTCTTAGCTACTGTCTGCAAGGATCTCCTGCAAAAGCCCCAAGTAAGGACTTCATGCATGCTCAAATCTTACATCCCATCCTGCATTCATTACTTCACCCCATTAACATTCCATGCAGAGAGCCCTTTGCTAGTTTTATGAGGCGAAACCACATAATGTCAGGTTAACAAAGCCCTATCGAGAAACTTCCCCTTAGTAAAACAGTTCGTCAGAAGTCTGTTTACATGGATTTGAAGTGAATTACTGGAATTATGGAACAGGAGGAAAATTATAAAGGTCGGTAATAAAATAAATACACAACATATCTTTATACCTACAAATAATGCTGACCAATTCCATCATTGACACTATCTATCATATCATTCCTTATACAAGAAGTTAATATAATTAGTACAGCTCTACTATCTCACATCAAGAACTTTTTTGAGGGTTTTTTTTAACCTAAGTTTTTAGGTAAAAAGGAAAGGCTTAATGCCATTTAGGACATTTGAACTGGCCGTTTTGTGAACATTTCTGAATTAAAATTATTTATTGCATTGGTAACTTCAAGGCATTTGATGATGCAGACAATTCAACCATGCATTTTTATATTCCACAAACATATACAATAAAACGAACAAACACAACAACAAAAAACAGTCTGTCTGCGTGATGCTGGGCTGTGCCTCACAAGTCCTGAACGTTAAATTGATGAAGTAGTATTGTAAAAATTATGTAGAATATTAATTCTAATTAAGTTAAACTAGTACTAATGTTCAGATCAAAATTAGTATATACACCTATACCCACAATATTCAGGCTTTTACACAGTTTCCCTTCACACCACCACCATCATCTGACCTGCTATGCCGGTATCATGTTGCTCCAGAAGCCCATCTGGTGCTTTTATGTCTTTTATGAAGTTCTCTCAACCCTTCCCTTTTACACTGAGAAGAAATTATTTGTATCCTTCAACAAGGAACGTAGGAATACTTGTAGACATTTCAGACTGAATGTAACACCATGTACTACACAACCACTTTCACTTCTCTAGAGATGACAAACTAATTAATTAGCCAGCGCATTATCCAGCATGCAAAATAAGAGAAAATATTAGATGCCACATTTCCTTTTCTTTTTAAAGGATTGCAAATAAAATCAGAAAATGAGATATTAAATAAAAGACGTAAGGGTAAAGAAAAAGCAATAGGATTTCATGATGTTTTACATAATATGCCATCGTTTATTTTTAAATATTTTCTCTAGCTAGCCTAAATAAAAGATTATAGAAATATAAGATTTAACTGGAACATGATGGAGAAATTCCAACACCCCCCCCCCCAAAATACCTAAAGATATTTTAAGTTTTAAATTTATGTTACTTCCATATCACAATTGCTACCAAAACACTGTAGGTGCCTTTCAAGGTATTAAATTGCATGTCTTACAGGCCATCTAACAAATAAAAAAAAGAACTAAATGGCAAAGCACTTCGGAATGACAGCTGCCAGAGGAAACACTTCAATTCAAGGCAATTTCCCAGCATTATCTATTTTTAATTATGGAAAATATTTTCATTCTTCATAGAATTTTGCTGTGACTTTAAGGACAATAGCTGTGACTTTCAATAATTTCCAAATAAAGAATTTTGTAACTTTTTTTGTTAACATTTTCCAAATACTAGTTAACTTTGGGGGCTCAGCAATTCTAGTGTTGAATTAGCTAGTTTCACATTGCACACTTCCTACAGCTAGAAGCACACGTAAGGCAGTTCAAGTAAGAATTATTTATGACAGCTTCCGATCTGATTTCTTACTGCAAATCCTAAAAGTGGCCTTGATCAAATATCTCCCATTCACACATGGCACTAGACAGACTCTGTAACACTTTAATATCTCTGCACAACAGCAGTTCATTGCTAATCTACTAATTTTACTTGTGACCTAAAAAAGAACCAACTGTAAGGCTAAGGTCATAAGGAAATTAGGAGAACCACTTCCGCAGGGACACTGCTAGTGCAGTGGGAACTTACAGTAAGGATCGCCTTCAGTAGGCAGCCAACTACTTTCAGGAATCATTACAGAATATTTCCAAGATGTGTGATACAACTTGTTTGACCTCTGGTGAAAGGCCACCTCTTCAGGCAACTGCTTGTTGTTGGTCCCTTGGGTGGTCTGGGACCTGGGTGGTCCAGTGATCGTAGCTTGGACAGTTTTCACCATATTTAACTCTCTTACATGACATTTCATTTTTCTGGAGAAACAATTCAAAGACTAAAACAAGAAATAGTTTTTTCTTTAAATCTCACTGCCTGAACACTATTGAGCCATATGAGAAAACTGTATCACAAAAACAAACAAAATCTATATCACGCTAAAAGGAGACAGCGGCAAAGACTCAAAACGATCATGAACATATAAGGCATCTGCACAATAGTTTGACACCATTAATTGTGAGGGTGCTATTAATATTCTCCTAGAAGATTTTCCAGAAGATCCACCTGACAGATCTGTTTTGAGCATTACTAGTTTTTTATTAATGTGGGATGCAAGAAGGAAGAGTCCATCAGTTTGAGGGAGGTTTCTACTCCCATAGATGGCTGCAGTGCTTCTGGCACCTGTTTTCTGCTTTGATTTCCAGCAAATACCCTTAACACACAATCTGCTGTGGAGTTGTTTAAACAATGATGACACGGGGAACTGCTCCTTGTAAAACCGATTTTAAGGATGCGTTACTAACCAACAAAACAGTGTCAGAAACAAATTACTGACTAAGAAATGAAGAGTGATAACACTGTGTATGGATGGAGGTCATCGCACCACGGCCTTTCAGTACCTGTTGAGAAATATTATCCAATACCTGTCCAATACCTGTTGCTGGGCCATATTGCAAATTCCAGTTTATCCTTTAAGTTTACATTCATACGGTGTTATAGTCGCTTGCTATGTCCTTGTTCATTAAATATATTGGGCATGAAAAACTAAAGATAATGAAATTGTCTTAGTTATATATATATGCATAAAACTCTGCAGCACACAGCTGTTGCCATGCAGTGAGGTAAAAGTTCATTTAATAGTCCAGGCAGATTAAAATGCAAAAAAAAATTCCAGTAAGATAAGTTTTACAGACACTGGAAAACACTACATGGTAATAGTAGAAGACAAAAAAAAAAACAAACCAAAAACAACAATAACAACAAAAACCACCCCACCAAAGAACAGATACTCAGAATAACAGATAAAGAATTCTGGTCAGATCAAATTGGAAAAAAACAATTCAAGATTTTGAAAAAAAAAAAAACCAAAACCATTCTACATCTTACTAAAAACAGAACTGTGTACTGATTTTTCTAATCTACTTCTCCCTTACATTTCTTCTGTAAACAGATGATCATACGAACAAGAGATTCCTCTCTCAATGGAGAAAATTTATTATTAACTAAGGTCACAGCATTTGGAGAAAAAAAAGCTTATAACTCTCTCTCTCTCTTTATATGTATATAAACATGTACTATCATTAGTAATGTTTAGTAATTAAATACATTTCTAATACTTCTTAAAATATTTTAAATTAATCAACTTATTAAGTAAAATTAGGATTCAATAAACTTTTGAATTCTTCCCTAACAGCAATAATGCTGGTAAATGAAAAAGTTAACACACCAGCAGCCAGGCATGGCCAGCCAGCATTCCCCACTCTTTGGAGGTTCATTTTCTTCCCTAGATCAGATATTCTTTGGCATATGGGGAGGGAAATAATCCTAGAAACAAGCCCGCATTTGCTTTGTTTAAATTCACATGACTAGGCAAAAACAACCTACATGCTGAAAAGCAAAGTAGCAGCAGACAGACAAAAATCCTTCTATGACTGAAGGACAAGCTCTAAATACCTCAGGTATGAGATCTTACTGTGGGAGAGAAGTAGTATATGAAACACCATGAAAAAATATCATCACGTATACCTATGCACTATGCAATAAACACTTTTAAATACTTGCACTCACAGGATTCTGCAACGTTATCAGTTTTCATATGGAAAGTGTGTGAGCAGCATATGTAAAACTGCTCAAATCACTTTGCTGTTAAGCAAACAAGCAAGTGCCTGGAGGGGTCAGAATAAAGTAACTGGTCTCATTATGATGAATAGCATTAACTTGTTCTGTCTTGCCAAGTCAGTAAGTGGTGTGAATTTAATGGCAATTAGCTGAGATCAAAGTTGAAATGTCATGAACAAAGTAGGTAAAACTGACCATATCAAAGAAGGAAAGCGTATCATGGGTGACTGAGAAAAAATTACTTAGATTTATTCAGAATGTTTTGAGTTGTTAATAGAAAAGGACAGATCCTTATACAATGTTTATTTTCAAAACAGTATTACTGATTAAGCAGATTTCTAGGAGACTGCTTTCACGGGTAAATTGACCAAAAAAACTGATATTGAAGTAAACTTTTCTGTAATAGCTCCCATTGTGGACACACGGTTCTGAATATTTTCCCAAGAAATTCAATTCTCAGTTAAAGTCATGCACTTTCCCTCCTACCTGGCAGACATGGGAATAGTAATTTAGCAGCCATTCAAAGCATCAGAAAAAGTCCACAGGCATCAGAAAACGGCAGAAGGGGAAAGAGTTCATGTGTAGACTTCAGGAATTGTAATAGGAAAAATATTCGTCTCACTAAATCTACATATCTTAATCAAGACTGACACAAAAATAACTAAGTTTAAATTATATGAGATTAATTTGGGAAAATGAGCTTTGGATTTTTTGTTGTTTTATTGTTATTGTTGTTGTTTCGGACTTTTTTAGTGCTTTAGAAGATCTCCTATTCCGTATAATATTAACAGCAATGAAATGCCTCTCTCTTAAAAAACCTACAGTATGCTCTGAATTTTTTTAGATATTCTCAACTACTATCAATATAAAATTCCATGCCTCATGCACTGATTTCCAAGTGAGAGTCTGAAAATAGTCTGTGATAATTTCTATTGCATTTTGCATGGATAGTAGTATATATTTTACTGACGAGCTGAAACACAGAGAAGTTAAATAATTAGACATGACCAGCAAGTGGAAGGAAGAATAAAAGAATTTTTTGGCTGTAATCCTTAGCTTAGACATTCAATGTAGGTAAAATAATAAACAATGAAAACAAGTTGCAATCCTGTTTGAATTAAAACCATTAAACCTGGACACAAGAAATTGTCCAGTATAATAAATGGCAGTATATTTTTGACCTTAACCTGAAGGGTAAAGACCCAGAAGTTCTTAGGCAATTAGTCAGCAAGGTCAATGAGAGATTTGCTTGAGCAAGAACTACGTTTCTCAGATCAAAGATAACCAGCATTACACTCTGCCCTAACCAGTCCCAGATTCACACTTTCCCTTACTTATTTACATTGATCTTATGACTATTTTTATAGATCCATCAGAATAAATGTGCTTTTACTCTTTTACTAATATTTGTTTAATTAAGTTAATTAATTACAGCTTAACTGAAATATCGTACAGAAGACCTCACGCAGCTTTCAAAGTGTAGGCTGAATGCTAATCCCCCTTTTTTTCCTCTTTTAACTAGCAGTAGGGATGAAGTCAATAAATTGTCAATAACATACTTGCTTTGATGGATCTTCAGTAATTTACTTTCATACCACTTCATAAATTTCTTAGGAAAACTTCTGGGATCACTGATACAGTACCTCTACCATGGGAAAATTTGGTTTAAATCTGCTCTGCTGCCAATAAACCAATAAGAGTAACTGGCTGATAATCCTCCCACACTACACTGTTTAGGTATATGCATTCAACCAGCGAAAGTTTAATTTGTTCCGCTAATGGCACAGAAAACTACTCAAACTTATTCACCATATAAATTTGAACTTCAGTCTGCTATTTTTTGTTATTCCTTTGGCAGAAAATTCAAGCCATTGAATGCTTTGTAATTCAAACTATTTTATCTTCTCTTTGATCTAAAGCATAACAATAACACTGGACACTATCAGTAACTAAATATTAAACTGCACTTTGCAGAGGAAGCACATTAAAAAGCCTTCAAAAAATCTGAACATTATTTGTATTGGCACACTGACATGCAAGGCACTTTCTACTGTTCTAGTGTGTGTAACATTACTCCTGAAGTAATGCACTAACACTAGTGATGTCAGCTACCTTCAACATAATTTAAGCTCCAGTGCTTTCCTTTAGGGTTTCTAGTGGGATGACACGTCTTAATTAGGAATGGCCTATTTGGTTGAAAGAGAATTTAATTTATAACGACACACCAAGAATGTAATATAGAAGCCACAGGAACTCAAAACAGTGGCATAGAAGCTCCTTTTAAAAGTGCTGCAGGAGTTGTAGGTTCGTAATGGTTTGAGGACAGATGGAGTTGAGTAAAAACTCTTGAAATCTATGAAGAAAATATCATGTTATAAAGCATTTTAGTACTATCCCATCTCAGGAAGAAAAATTACCAGAGAACATTAAAAAAAACCTCAATCAACTACTCTTCTAGATATGAGATTGCATTTAGGAAGGACTTTGTCTAAGCTTCCTTAAAGATGTCAATAACACTGCACAGTTACTGACAAACTAGCTAGAATTTCTAAACAAACAAAAAAACCTCCAAGTGTTCTGCTGGCACTCTTCCTGGGTGTGAAGGAACAAGTGGAGACTTGCTAAAGGAACAGGGTTTTCCTCATTTTCCACCACCAATCCTCTGGGAAGCAAAAGTACCTAGAGTTAAAAAGATTTGTATGTTCTCTCCATGTGTAACACTGATACATTGATACGAACAGATCAAACAACATGCTGTGGATTAGAACAATTTTTTTAGAGCTTTCAAATCTCAGAAGATTTGTTTTCAGAACATCCTATTCAGATATAACGAGAATAGTTATCTTCTCACCTTACACTAATACACATACATAGACACAGATACAGTAAAACACGAAAATATTTAGGAAAATTATGAGCTACTCTGTAATTTGGTAACCCTAGTTTTTTGAGCTCTCATTAAGAAATGAACTCTTGCCACTGTAAATTCTTAATTCAGTGTTTCATTTGAAGAACAGAACGGTAAAGTTGGAAGATTTTTCCACTCTTTTAGGAAAATATTCAAAAATTCTCAGGGGAAAAAAAAAAAAAAAAGAACAGTAGTGAAAGCTGGATTAGATTCACATTTTTATTCTTTAAACATAATATTTTATCTCGTTACACTAGTTTCCCTTCCTGCAGAATTTGAAGCAGGAAGGCTTCAGTGACGTAGGGAATCATGGCCCTGTGAGGTGTGAACCCCAGATGACTGCCCACAAAGAACAAGTTATGTTTGGCAGTCACGAGCCTGTAAGTTCTACATGCTGGGTGCTATACAGTAAGGCAGTGGCCACCCCTAGAAAAAGCTTTAAGGTAAGAGAACATAAGGAGAAATCTGTGTTAGACAGAAATGGCAGAACTTAACTCATCCCATACCCGAACGCATGGTGGGAATGCAGAAATTGCTCTATTTTCCCAAAGCCAGAACTTAAATGCTGCTGATTCCCATCCTTGACTTCAAGTGGTTCTCAGTATAACAGCATTCACTGGCAACTGTTTTGCTGTAGGACCTCACAGAAAATGATGGAAGAACATTTTGTTCCCTTAATATTACCTCATGCTATTTTTGTACTAATGTGCCTTAATTTGTAATTTCTCTGCTCTTAAAATGTTCTGGAGTCACTTGCTCAAGTCCACTCACACCTCAATTCACAGAAATCATGTCAGAGCAGCTGAGCTGCTGCAATTAGAGCAGAGGTGACCAACTGTTGCAGTTAAAAGCAGAGCCAAGCTGCAGGCAAGGCCATAAGACCCAGTAAATCCATTCTGCAAATACTCTCCCTCAGTGGGGAGGAGCAATGCAAAGTGTTTTACTATGCACAGCAGCAATGCTGCCTTCCTCAAATACCTCCAGTACCTTTAACTTTCTAATTCTTGTGGAGATTTTAACCACCATATTTCTACCTTGCAGGTGGATTGTTCTTGCCTTGTGGTTTCTGCATTAACAGGAAGGCACAGTCTTCAAATCTGGGGCCTAATCTGCTGCCATCACATAACAAGCACCCATTCATTCCACCATGATTTTGACAGAGAATTTTCCAGAGAAAAAAAATACAAGTTTTCTTGTTAGAGGCACCCTGTTCCAGGAAAAAAGACTGAAAAAAAAGCCATAAAGATACACATACTATTTGTAACAAAGATCATTTGACAATTTCTTGAATGGTCTTTAAATAAGCACTTCTACAATCTTACTGGCTGAGGTAAGTGGTCAGTATTATCTTAACGAGTATCCTGGGATAGATACAACATGGACATAACTGTCAGCCACACAAAGAAGGTTCACCCTGGCCTTACAAGCACACAACAAGCAGAAGTGGGCATTCCTGCTCTCACTCCTCCCATGCCACAGCAGCTCCTACAATTCCTGCAGTGAAAGAAATTCCTGGTTGCTTCTGTTTACTTGGGAAGTATGAGGATATTTGAGACACAACATCTGGCACTTCTGATCAAAAATCTCTCATTCAAGTGTAATGGGATGCATACTCTTTGGTACTGTGCAAGCATTTGAAGAAAAATTAAAGTTGAACAGTTAATTTCCTACACGTCTATTTTTTCAAAGGAAACATGGCATCAAGCTGTGAAGACAAGGAACCCGGCAATGGAAATTCAGTGTAGTCATCTGCAAAAGATTGTGCAAGCTGCGACATCACAACAGTGCAAGGAGACAGACTGACTTTTAATGCACATATTTTACCAGCTATTACACTCTGACTTCCTTAGTGAGCATGCAGGTAGCATTCTTTGAAATTGCTACTGATATACTTGCTTTATTTTGATATTTTACAAACCCATCCCCCATCACAAGCTTAACAGAAGCTAGAGCAAAGTCTTTACCAAATACCATAACGGAACAAATAAGATTGTAACACTGAGTTGGAAAATTTTGTGCCTTAAGTATGCGCAAAAAGAAAAATACTCTGAATCCTAGCTCCTAAACGTTCAAGCAGTTCAATAAAATGGAAAGACTTCAACTGAGAATGCAGTGAATAAAATACTGATTTTGACTAGCAATTAAATATGGAATCTCCCTTCAGACTAAAAGCAGAGACTACAGCTAGTAGCCGACGTCTCACTTCAACATTGTACAGCTGCTCCACAGCAAAGACTTCAGACATTTGAATGCATGCATGCATCTTATTTTCCCAGGATTTCAAAGTCCACATCCAGGCTGCTGCTCAGCCATTATAAATGAGTAATTCAAGTAGGGCATGACTGCTTCTTGTATTAACTTGATAAAGATGTTTCACTCAAAGTACCTCAACAGTTGTGTTAAGTCATCCCTTTCACAGGCTCATTCTGTGCTATGTTAAGAGTAAAAAACAAACAAACAAAACAAACAACACGGAACATAGTAATATTATGAAGATTACTGTGTTATTACCACACTTGTTCTCTAAACTGTGAAATACAAATATACCCAGTTTCCTGATTTTAAAATTAAAAAATTTAATCAAGTAATTGCACTCTGCACTGAAGTCTTATTTAATTTAAACATGCAATTACTTAAAAGACTGATACGCACATTTCCAACTACACAAATCTGTTTTTACTAAGTTCAGTTACAATGATGATCATTTCTCGTCTGACAAGTTTTCCAAAAGTTGGTTTCAAAACACTACTTTAATCCAATAGATTAATTTTAAGCTTATTTTTTATTAATGAGTCTATTATCAAATATATACTTAAATTAATTTGATATAATTTTAATGACTGAACAGGGCTTGGGCTAAAATACATTTTGAATAATGACATATTAAACATCTTACATTTTCTTCTATGAATTTTTAGTTCACAACCTTGAGAGAAGGTTTGCTCAGTAGAGGATTTCCTTTCTTCTTAACGCAAAGGGAACAAAATTATAAAGCTCAAAATATGAAGGAGAATTCATAGTCTCGTTTCATGAATTTATTCCCATTGAATGGACAACAATGGCAGGCTGGCCCCTCGCAAGGGTTTGGAACTGGATGATCTTTAAAGTCCCTTGCAATCCAAAACATCCTGTGATTCTATAATATCAAAAATACTGCATATATAATTATTGCAAATGCCAACGAGGACAAAAGGTCTAGTTTATTTAAAAGATTAAATAAATAACTAGATTCAAAAGATCTAGTTTATTTAAAAGATATGGCTGAACAGAATTACTCTCTACACCATGGGCAAACACAGAACAGAAAAATATCATCCAGAGGTGATCCAGAGGCAACACTTGCACTCCACTAATGCTAAGCCAGACACTTGAATGTTTCATCAGACTTCATATCTTCTCCATTCTTCCAGTGAAAGTGTTCTTATTTACTGAATCTTTATTGTTTTCCCAATTTGAAAAACAAAAACCACAAAAAAACAAAACAAAACAAAAAAAAAAACAGAACAAAAACTCTTCTATAAAAGCCAATTTTAGAGATTTACACTTTTCACTGTACTGAAGCTACGTCTCTTTACCATTTAAGAGCTTCATCTCATCAAAAAGAAACAAACAATCATAGGCACTGGTGAGGCACCAGGAGATGGCAAGAGCCAGTCAGCCTCTGATGCATTCTCTGATGATTATTAACCTAACACGAACATTCAGGATTACTCCTTATTTTCATCTGGGGTTGGAGTTATATCACTGGAACACTGTCACTTTTTCCCCTCCGGTGCAACAGTTCTCAGCGCTGACATTCAAAAAGCTGCAGCTCACACCGATCGGTGCCTTCCTGCCCACCCTCCCACATGCAGCAGGCTGCTATTCCAGCGCTCCTGGACATAAAGCAGCACAGTCCCAGCTACCTCTCCAGCTTGGCATCCGTCCCAGGCAAATGGCCCCAGAAGCTGTACAATGACAGATGATGTACAGAGGCTAAAAGTGGAAGAACTGACAGATGTAGGCAGACGCTTACAGCATTGACAAAGAGCTGACACATTTGTTCGGGACTTCCCGACCTTTCCATTCCCATTGATGGGGCACCCATTCCTCTGGCAATGCTTTGTGGTGCATAACCGTGCAATAATCTCATTCAGTTAAGATACTGCAACCCCAAAATGATTTCCTATTCTGTTTGTAGATAGATAGAAGCAATTTTCTAAATCTCTAGGGGAAAAATCACCTTTTCTTTTTTGAGATCTGTCACGTATTGAAAATACATCAGCAATTAAGAAAACACTTAGGAAAAGCAGGCTTTGCATTAATTTGCTGTGCTGTAAGTGGAGCTCGATACCAACAATTAGTAGCGGAAGGGTGAATAGGAACACAGAACTCAGCAAATTACTTTTCTCCAGCAAATGTTTTTGCCATAACCAAACCAGCTGCAAGATTAGGGCAACACCTAGGATTTTCTCATTCAGACATGGTTGCAGGAAAACAAATTGTTCTCCTTTTCACGATGTCTTTTCCTCTGCTGAAAAATGTGAGTCGGACAATAACTAATTTAAACATTTGCCTTCTAATTGAATTATATATCCAAAATAATGCTAGATTTCTCAAAAGGATGTAGTACAAAAGGACTTAAAACAAAAAAAAAAAAGTCAAGATAACCCAGAGGGAAATATTTTTTTATTAGATGTACTTGTAAATTTAGTAGTTAGATAAACAGCATTTGTACTACAGTTGCTGTACTTAGAAATCTGTTA
Organism: Lagopus muta; assembly: GCF_023343835.1. Taxonomy (NCBI): domain Eukaryota; kingdom Metazoa; phylum Chordata; class Aves; order Galliformes; family Phasianidae; genus Lagopus; species Lagopus muta. The sequence continues at coordinate 21,537,679 of NC_064435.1, forward strand.
CATAGAGATCCATAGTTAAATGCTCTCATTACCCAGACAGAGGGTAAATTGAGGTCTTAAACAGAGATGAAAAGTTGCACAATGCGCTATTTTCCCTTTACACCAATTTTAAGTATTTCTGTCACCTTAGACGGCAAGAACATACACATACCTCATGCATATTAGTTTGATTTCAGTGCTTCCAGAGGTGATGGGAAAACGAAATCAGTTCACACAGCCCAAGTGATTAAATGGTATAAAGGTTAGAAGTAACTAATGGCTTCTGCAGCATTCATTTCTATATGGTCTGCAGGTTTTTGATAAAAATAGATGGTGATTTTCAGAAGCCTCATTGCACTTGAAGGAAACTAAGCCTATTTAGCATTTCTCAAATTGAATACCTTTAAGCTAATCTATTCAAAATCAATTGCAATTTGGTAAACTACAGGAAGATGTCTTAGTTGAGGGCTCATCACTGGGGTTACTCAGTTTAATTTAAAAACAGTCAATTTTACGCTGGTTCATCAGCTCCTAGGGATGCAAACTGCTTCTTTTTATGAGGGCTGGTCTGAAAGAAACGTCTCCTATTTTATTATGTCAGCTCATGACATCAGAGGTGAATGTTGGTGGTGTGACAGCAGAGCAAGAAACTTCCCACCAACATTCCTTCACATGTCATTGCTGTATGACAGATGGCAGCAGATGGGCAGGCTGACAAAATGGCACCCGATGTGGTAGAGTGTATGAAGGAAAGGCGTCGAACAGAATTCCCCCATGTGGAAAAATGCACCCATTTACAACATCTATTGAGCATTTTTGGAGGCAAAACAGTGGATGTGAGCACAGTGAGGTGGTGGGTGGTGCATTTCAGCAGTAGTGATAGTGGTCACCTCCAGTGGTGCAGATTGTTACAAGTGCGACTACTCTGAGACTGCAAATGTCTGTTTGTAGCATCACGGAAATGAATTTTTGCAGGACAACAATGTGTGGAAGAATATATGGCTGAATACTTCAGACTGTATCCCAAATCATGCAAGTGAGACTGCTAGTACATTTGTGTGTATTATAACTGGAATATCTGAATGTCTTGAGTGAGCGATCTGTAGCTTTGAGGTTTTTAGTTTTGTTTGTTTGCCTCATCTACTACACAGTTGAAAAACGCTGGCAGAAAAAAAAAATAATAATGGCCACACAGAAATCATAATCAGAGTTTAACGGTACCTAAAGAATCATCACAATTTCTGCAGTTTAAATAATGGGAATACTTAATGCTGTTTTTCATAAATGGTGCTAAGTTTCTTTTCAGTAATATGGTATTTAATGCACTGTTATTAAAATCTGAAAAACAGGAGTTGACCTGGTCAAAATGCATTTATACTTCATCTACTGCTTTTCAGTTATATCTATTTAGCATTTCATTACAAAAAATTGCCATGTTACATGAACCACTTACATCACAAAAGTGGTAGTGAGAGCAATATAATTCAATTATAAAAGCTGGAAACGGTTTAAACACCGTTTGAAAGTAAACAGTTACAGTCCCTTATGCCCATATCTGGGAAACATCCAAATGGAAGTTAAAGATCCCATGGCATTTTTTCAGAATGAGTAGGAGCTATCCTGATATGTTGGCCAACATATATTTTCTCAATTAAAAACAGATTTCAGTGTCCAAAGCTATGTGTCAGCAATTGCTGAGAGCATATGCCTGTCACATTTCCAGAAATCTCTGCACCATCAGTAAGTGTCTGGTCGCCTTGCTGAATAATGCTTTTCCAGATGCCACAAGTAGAAAATGTGAATGTATTTTCATAAATATATGAAGCTCAGGAACATTATCCTTTATTGTTCTGAAAATAGAATTTATCATTTGAACCCCCATTCTCGAGTGTTTTTTTCCATAAATGAAGCATTAGATATGACTGTGGTGGTCTATGAAACACTTTGACACCCTATGTAAATAGATTATGTCAAGACCGTGAAAAGAAATCCTATGAAACACACATACATAGAAACAAATAAAGGCTGCAGGAATAGCCTTGCATCTGCCATTCCTAACTTTTAGAAATGTAATGATTTACAAGGTTAAAATGCTTAACACTCAGTTTTTGTCTTAGTTTCACAGTACTTTCTACATTACTTTCTGTTTAAAGAGTAGGTAGAAAGATTTCCCTTATGCACTTCAAGTGTGCAGACCTCACACTGCACTCCCAGCTAAGGTGATTGAATCATCAGTTGCCAGTATTGAAGCATGAACTCCCATCCCAGGAGCTACAAGATGATCTATGTTATCTACAGGCAGAGACAAAACAAAAACTCAAGCAATGTATTCCTAAAGAAAAAGACCTAAGTATGGAAAAGAATCCCTTGCTCAACAGATTTCCTCACATGTCTCAAACTCCTGCTATTTGGAGTTGAGTACACACCTTCATTGTTCACATTTAATTTTTTTTAAATATTTTAATTTTTTGCCATATTGCAAAAAATATTTGGCTGGTGCTATTAAGAAAATTGGACAAAAGCACATCTTTGGCTCAAGATTTTACTCTGTTGACTGTCAGCATAACAAAATAGCACACTTGAAGTCAGTCACTCATGCTTGGAAATAAAATAGACATTTTCAAGGAACCAAACTAGGCAGATTTGCTTCCTAACAACGGACAGGACAGAGTGCAGTTTGTTTTTGTTGTTGTTGGATGTTTGTTTTTTAAAAAGGATCGTTTTTCCACTCTCGTTTTGCAGATTTCTGAATCTTATTCACTCACAATTTCAGAATTCTCGTGTGTCTGTATTGCTGAGGGATTTATGGTAGACATAGAAAGAGAGATGAAAACAGCACTTAGATCATGAGGAATTGCAGAATTCCTTGAAGGAAAGGTAAATGAGCTGCTTTACTTCTGCAGTGAACAACTACCTTTCTATAACCAAGATTTACTACCAGTTGCAAAAAGCAATGCAACCCACTGGAAATGATGTTAATCTAGTTAATAAGGAATAGTACGTCCTGCCCTGATACTACCTACTCTCATGGACATGACATTTTTAACCGAAGCCACAAGAGTGACAGACCGTGCTTCAGGACAAGTTTACTTCTCCCTTAGACATCGTAAGTAGTAAGCATTAGATTTTCATAAGACAGTAGTTACAGAGGGAATTTATGTCTAGAAAATATTTGATACTTAACCTGCACCGTAGTGCAAAACATACTGGGTTTCAAAGGAAAAGAATGAGGACAAAGCATAAACGAAGTGGCAAACGTATGAAAGCACATGAATTCTAAAAGATAATTTTACAGATGATAGGTTTTAACTCAAGTTTACATTTAACACTGCTATTGACTTGCTGTTCCCAACATGATCCTCCTATCCCGAACCACCACCTACTGCCCCCACTTGAACTTGTGACAAAATTAACGTTTGATCTGTAACAACTATGAGTTTCCATAGTAGAAACTTGAAGATCACAAGTAATTGTTGTCGTGCCTTCAGCAGAGCAGCTTGTGAAAGGAGAAACTGATTCACATGGGAGAAACCAGTTTCTCTTTTCATGAATACCCATCCCATTAAACAGAAAACTAACATGAACTACATCTTGGTTTGAGATGAGCATCTTCTTTAACCCCTCCTCTAAAAAAATTCTACTACCACCTTTAAATTGTATCGATCTCCAAAACAAAATCCATCCTTCCTAATTGAAAAGAACACAGAAAATCTTGCTCTTCATCAACAAACCATCGGACGTTTTGTTTTCTATGATCAGCTAATCTCAACATCTAGAGGGAGAAATTGCACTGCCACAAAATTTTTCTGCCCACAAGTTTTGCAACTCAGAAACATTCCAAATTTAGCCTCTCGCTTCAGACAGTTGAACACCTATTCTTAATTCAATTTGGAAAACTCCATGACATTAACAACCAAGTTCTTCTCAAAATGTACACTTACCTAAATTTAAATTCACCTTATTCCAACACGAGTAAGACACAAATAGCGCTTTCAGTATCATAAACTATTAGCATTTTTCCAATGCAAAGTATGAGAGCAAGCCAGATTTTTCAAGTAATTAAGAGGATATAAATGTTGTTTGCTGCAAGAGCGCTGTTCTCGAAAGAGCAGAGTCCTGGCAACTATCATAATCCTTTTGAAATTGCTCATATTAAGATTAAAGATCACTTTGTTCCTCTATTCCCACAACTACTTGGTATGGTAAAAACATCAGTCCCCTAGTTTTATATGTAACATCTTTAACATTTGCTCTCCTTTCTGTGCATGTGATTAAATGTAACATTTTGAAATCCCAAAGTTCTGAGAAAAACATAAATCCTTGTCCACAGCTGCTGTTTGACTCTGGAAACACATGCATTTTCTTTTCAAGCATCTACCATCAAAAAATCCCAAAGGATTTGAACTGGAGAACACCTGCATCTCTTCATTTAGTTCCAATAACAGAGTCTAAACTTCAAAATTACAAAAATAGATGCTATGTTCAGCTGCAGTTACATTCTGCCCCTAATTCCCGTGAACAAAAATGCTAAGAGCATGAAATCATTCAGGCAAGCTCTGTCATCGAGAGGATAAGATTTTTTGCACCAGAAGCCCAGTGGGAACTTGATAGAAAACTGGCAACAATTACAGATAAAGTACATAGTGAAATCCTCAGGGAGAGAAAAGGAAATGTAACAAGATAGATGGGTATAATTTTTACACATTTATGCCCAAACCACAAATGTGAATTGTCTTTAATTACTGCAATATATTCAGCATTTCTACTCATTCATTGTGTCAAATTGTTCCAAAATACTTCCAATTACTTTAGGAATTCTCTTTTACAAGTTTGCTTTATTTACAAGTTCAGGCATTCCTTTAAAGTAGAACTGAAAACTTTAAAATTCGAATAGCTCTAGCTTTAAAATCCAGACTTTGTGTTGTCCCCCATCTAAGATGTCAAAATTAATAAACAGAAAAATGCCACTATTAGTTTTGTTTTAAGTCTGAGAAATGGGAAGTTGGGGAGCATTCATAGTACTTTATGCAGAAAAAGAAATGCATATAGAATCTATTCCCTCCTTTCAGATACATTCAAACAGATCAGCAGGTTTTTGAGGGGAAAAGCATATAATATTCCCAGTACAACATTTACAACATTTTTTTAAATTTATGTTTGTATCTATGATATCTTTAAACATTTAATCGTATTTTCCCTTCATAAATCCATTTTTCCTTTGTTTAGAGGGGAGAGATCTTCTCTAAACTGAGAAAAATTTACAGTAGAGAAAAAAAATCCAAAAATGCTTGGAAACTTACTATATCACTTAAATGAGCAGTTATCAACTTCTCCAAGGTTCAGTATTCACTCTTCACTCTTTGTGCAGCATTCACACAAACCACACAGCAGATTCTTTAGACTCTTATTTTGATCAACAGGGTCTACCAATTTAGCATACGTGAGCATGACATTCATACAGGTATTTGTGTTCACTTGATAATTTCACTGCTGCGTTGCTGAGCATTTGAGTGGATCTCAAGGCACATTTGATTCTTTTAGTTTTAATTTTTATTTCCTCTCGATTTATACGTTATAGAATTCTCCATACACCGGCTATGCATGCACTCCCATTTATTCAATATGGCAAACCAAACAGAGCTTAATCAGCTCACCTCATCTATTCAACAGCTGCCCATAATTAAATACTAACACCCACATTCATTTTGAAATCTCCCTATTTCTCTCAAAAGCCAGGTGAAACAAACACAGTCTGCTGCTTGCTCCGAGCGTTAATAAATCCAGGGTTAGTTCAGAGAAGCCATTAAGACGCCCCCCAGCCTCTCTCTCCTATATTGTATATGCTGCAGTTTAAATAAAGACAGTTGTAAAAATCAGGGGATGTGCTGCCCTATGCACAGACATTCTTGAAGAATTTTTTATACAACTAAGGTACCCAAAATTAAAAGCGCCAGCATGCAGATGTATAATTAAGGATTAAACAAAATCCCTAAATACTTCTAGCATTGTGCTAACGATACAAAACAATAAAACACCATTCCTAAATTATCACCAGCACATGAACTTGTTACATGTGATTCTTACTTTGCTGCAGGTACTCCACACAGTGCACTTCAATGTTGCCCTTTTTGGAATAATGTTTCATAAAAATACTTTCCCTCTTTGCTGCTCAATGCAGCACGTCACTGCTAGAAGCAATCTTTTTCTCCTCCTCTCAGTAGCAAATAAGAAATAAAATACTTGTGCAAAATACTTTATATCATTCCAATTGTAAATACACAGTCAACCTTTGCAGGGCCACCTGCAGCTGAGCAACAAAAGGAAGCTGCACAGCAGCCTGGGTCACCATGGATCACAGGATTTCAGTGGCACAATGCAGCAGCTGACACAACAAGGGGAGAAAAGGGCTCCTACCTGTTCTCCAGCTGAACTCACCCGAATTATTCAAGAAATGCATGCCATTGGCACAAACTCCCCCCTGGCACTTCATACCCAAATAACTGCTTCCATTTTGGACCCAGTTGTTTTCCATTCGACCTCACAGATGCATAAGGAATTCATAAGCTACACCTCCTTCATGTTTATATAAGCAAAGTTTAAAAGAGACCACTCAGCCATTGTATTGTATTCCAAGATTCTTCCACAAACTCTTTTAGGATGTGGTCCCATTGTTTGTTAGAGTACCAGAAACTCTCCTCCAGAGAAGCAATTTCTCTGGGTTTTAACCACAAAATCACTCCCACCAAACTGGAACTGCAGTTCCCCTTAACTCTTTCAGAAACTACATCTATGTCTCAACAGCATCAGCTACATGGCTATTTTTACAAGGCTTGCTCTAGTCTTATTTCTAGCCATCTGATAGTACAGAACAACACTAGATATTTTTTTCTCATCCCTCATGGACAGATTGATTCTTTCAACAAGCAAGCTGCACTATTCCTTCTTCTTTCTTGCAGTATTAATTCCTATTGCAGACCATCACATCTAATATTATTAGGAGAAATGACTCCAATAGCACAACTTCAGTACTGCCAAATCATCTCTAGTAATAAAGCTTTAAACAGCACTTTTATTCCCCCGTGGCATAAGCTGAATTTGCTGTCAAATTATCCAGTAGAGCTTTAATTCCCAGAAGTGACTGCAACTGACAGCAAAAGCATTTTTATGCTTTCAAATCACTTCATGTAGTTTCCACATTCGTGATGAAAAGGCTAATCGTATCTCCTGTATTACACTGCCTCACTTCCTTCAGCACGTATTTGAACGTGAAGGCTTTAATTCCCTCATCGTTTGGATAGAAACTGAGATAGCTTAAACGCTGCTCCCTCACTTCATGTACAAAACAAAACTAACAAAAGAAAATCCACACTCTCATTTGTAGTACACTACTCTGCACGCTTAACGGGATCAAAGCTTCAACAAATCTGTCAGCTTTTCCCTCTGATTTCTGCCCTATCTGCCGCCCTACAGACAGACCTAGAGCTGTAGGACAGGGTGCACAGATCAGCAAACCATCACGGACCACATAAAATCAACACTGCTTTCCTGAGGAATGGGGCAGGTGGCCCAGGAAATTCCCAAGTCTGAACATTTTAAATGCATCTCCGTTCATCCACAAGACAGTTATCAAGGATACTTATCTGCTATGAATCAATTTTTTGCAATACTATTAATCAACCTCCAAGTCCCTGCATACCTCTGAACCACACTTCATTTGTTCATCTCTTAATTCTCTAAGGCATCATCTGTCACAAGCTACCAAATACAGATTGCTATCTACCTGGATTATCCATTTTACTTATGGGACAAACTATATGTGACTACTGTGACCAGTGACAACTACAATTACTCTGTAACATAGTTTTGGTTTTTGGCTTTTTCCTTTTTTTTTCTTTTTTTTTTTAATATTCTATGTATGCACAGCTCCCTTAAGGGTTAAAAAATATTCTGGGCCAAATCAGAAAGTTAAATTTCAAAAAAGGCAGAAAAAGCAATAATCAATAATAGTAATTAATATTGTTAGCATTATGAACATTTAAAGTCACTTAAGTAGTCACTTAAGTGAGACAGCAGGTCCAACAGTTTATGCCACTTCTTTCTTTTAAAAAGGGATCTGAATCATGAACTGGTATGAGGCAATGTTTTAGTGGCAGGAACTTGAGCTAACTGTTATAAAAACAGCATCAAACATTTCAGTATGATACTCTCCAAGAAACGTACAAGTACCAATGCTGAGATAATAATCTAAAAACTGATGGAGTGGCTACTGCTTACAAATAATCTGCTTTGCACAAAAGAGAAAAGATTTTGCTTATACACACATTTGCAAAGACAACAGTAAATTTGCCTCTGCTTAACAGATCAATGATATCTAACAACCATTAAAAATTCACTTGTCATTAAAAATGAAAAATGGATAAAACACTTTCAAACACTTCCTGTATTTGACAGCACTGTGGCCATTTTTTTGCTTTCTTTAATCTACTTTTTTTTTTTCCATTTTATCTCCTTACAGCATTCTTTGAATGGAGCAACTGTTTAATGTCACTTGTAAAATGCAACAACAGCAAAACCTAAATATCTGCATTTCTCAAACTGTATTCGTTTTAAGTCAGATTCAGTGATGCTTAAAACAGACCAATGTTATGTTTAAAGCCCAAAGAAATCGTATGAATGTTAGAGTATTAGTGTCCACAAGTCAATATCTTTAAATTTACCTGAGCAAATCTCTGAGAAATATTAACTTGTTTCTCATTTAAATCAATCACATCAATTCAAGAAAGACAAATGTATACTCTTCAAGAAAGAAAAATGCACACTCGAAGACAAATGTACACTCACGCACCTTAAAAATAATCTTTTTAATTATTAAGAATTTAGAAAATGTATTAATTGAATTACAAACTATCCTGCAAATTTATGTGAACCGCTTCAAACATAATATGTCAACTTCTGCATGAGAAGCTCAAGTTATTAGAGGAAAGAAAGAACAAAAGTAACATTTCCAATAAGAACCCTAGCAAAAAATAAAAATGTTTACCAAATATATTTTGTATAATTTATTTATAAGGCAACCAAAGTCAATGAAGCATTGCTTCCTGAAGAGGACATATTTCAAAATACCGCTTTGAGTTTTTGTGTGTCACAGTGAGCTGCAGCCATTACATGTGCAGCATGTGAAAAAGATACCTTGGCATTTGGCACATTTTATATCAAGCCCCTCTTTTGAAAATTACATTGGATAGGAAAATGTAACGCGATACCAGCTTAACAAGAGTTTTGCACTTACCAGAATTATGGCAGTAGTCCATACACTGTGGAATTTGGATTGTAAAGGCTACCAAATCTGGAGCTAAGAGAGATTCTGGCTTTCTGCTCTCATTGAGCCATTTACTGCTGTGTAAGTCTCTGGTGTCAGAAGGCCCTTGAATTAAAGGAATCAGCTTCTCTTTTCCACCATCACCTAAGATAAAGATTAGACTTCTTAGATCTCCTATTGTAACAAGATCATTTTTCAACTTATAAACATTCACTACTCCACCTATTAACACTGTAAGTACAGAATTAAAATAGGAAATAGAAAGAGCAACTACTTATAAACTATTAAGCCACTTCCTTAATACCATCTTGTAAATGTCTTGACCTCTAGGAAGATTTCAAATGAAGTAACTGAGTCTCTTTATAATTGTAATTTCCATCCTGAATTTATAAAATAATTTCTTAAAATATCACCCTGAACTCAATTTAGAGTTAAATACACTCAGTTTTAGTGTTCTTAACACTAGCTACCATGTAGCAATAAAAAGATGGTAGATAATCAGAATGTTACTGTAATCTCTTCCAAAAAAAAAGCACGTTAAACAAAATTTAAAATTATTTATCATCAAGTCCTCAAGTCCTTCTCAAGTGGGATGTGAAACACTTGCACCACTGATGGAAAATAAGACAGGAAAAAATAAACAGAATAAAATATAATACTACAAAAAGAGCAAAATGCAAATACGTTGTGTAATATTAAAATGTAGTTTATTCCAGTTTCCTTAGTGCTTTTAGCTCCATTTTTATCTCAGAAGACATAAACTAAATATTGTGTTCTTTTTCAGTGTCAAAATTGACTAAACTAGGGCCAGGTTGGATCATCCTGGCACACAATAACAACAAAACAAAAACAGAATACAAAAAAATCTTTTTTGATTCATAGGAACAATGAGTAAATTCTTGTTTCAGTAACTCTCCTTGTAAAAAGCAAGGCCAATTCTCCTACACAGGCAATAAAGTTTTACATGGTCCAGCTGCACATACCTGGGGCTTTGGCACAAATTTTTATTGATCCCACGGTCCCAGAGGCACATTTGACCAATGATGTGCTGCAGTACTTCAATTCAACATTCTGGATTGAGCCCTCAAGAGTTGGCAGGGGATTCTTAGATTTCACACCTAATAAAAGAAAACTGCAAATGTACTAGCCTGTTGAATTTAAATATTTTTATATTCCTTTACCAAGGCATTTAAACTTAATTATACTTTAATTATCTACCTTAGATGTTCTTATAGCATTTTTGTTGTGATTCACAGTTTTTAACGGGAAGTGGGAGCACATTCTGTAGACTTTGTAATACAGTTACACATAAATATAGGCAGAAATGAGAGAAAAATACACAAGGCCACTTAGATACTGCAATAATAAATATGTATATATACACACATACATACACTTTTGTTTTCAGTTTGTAAGTGCCACCCCAACTACTTTCTTTCATATTGTTATTGTGACCCTTTCATTTCAGGATATTAAAATGACTCAGTGTTCTGAGCCCACGCTTAGGCAACAGCACTTGCCTCAGTAGCAATGTAAAGGCACTAAACCCACGTGGCTGAAGAGCACAGAGGGCCAGCTCACTTGCTTTTGTTCAATGGAACCTAGAGTTCAAACCTTGCCTTAGGTCACGAGTAGAACCAAGTTCTGGTGGTCTTTTCTCAACCCTATTTGTGCACCCAGCAAAGCACGCAGTGCTCAGAACAACACGGGGCACTGGCACTCCTGAGCCACAGGCCTGAGCTCCACAGGCTGCACAGGGCAGAGCCAAGCAGCCCACAGAGCCTCACAGCATGGGCAGGGGCAGCCAGCCCTCCAGTGCTGTGCACAGCTACCTATTGGAGAACAAGCACATAAATTCAGTCACAAATGAGAAAGAAACCGTTTCAGCACCTGTAAGTAGCATGAAAGGAAAAACTAACAGAAGTTACCATTTTTAAAGTTTTTTCCCCCTTGACGCAACAGTGACTCTGAATTTGTCAGTAAGTTGGCAAGCACCTTCTTAATTATGCAAGCATTAGTATAATTATGGAACCATTTCCTTACATACGTAACGTAGAATTTGTTCCAAAATCTATAATTATGCAAGAAAAGTATTATGGAATAGCAGATATAAAAAATGAAAAAGCATTTTGATTTGTGCTTGAAGATAGTTACACATATTAAATTAACTTAATATATTCTCCAAAGAATTAATTTTTTGCACGATCTCTCAATGAGTCTCTAAAGAGTGATTCCAACCTTTCCTAGTGAGGAAAAATGGCTTGAGGAAAAATGGTTATTTCTAATTGATAGGAAAGAGAAATTTCACAACCTGGTAACTGGGCTTAGTTCACTGTGCCCATTTCAGTTCCTAAGCATTAACAAGCATTTGGTAATCCACACAAAATCATTTGGTAAGCAGACTTCTTGCTCTGGAAAGATACTACAATAGTTTTTGAATAAAAAGCACAGTAGGAAGAGAAGCAGCGCAGAAAGGGATACATAGCATGAAGCAAACCAGGAAATGGGTTCTACATTCTACACATACTGTCTTATCATATTTTAACCTGCCTGCTGGGGTTAAGGCAAATCCAGCCTTCCCCTGAGTCGGGATTCAGGAAGGCCTCAGGCTCAGGGAATGCTCACTCTGCAACCTGTCTGCATGTCTGGCACTACAAGACCTCCTTGGCTTCCAGTCTACAGGATCAGCTACTGGTGTTAGCCTCACCCTCATACACAACCTTGCCTGGGGCGAGACTCTTAAAGCTGAAAATCCCCTTTCACCTACGGTTTTATATCAGAAATGATGCATAAATTTGCCAAAAGCAGATAGGGTTTCTCTAGGCATTTCCTTATCTTGGCTCTATGTCTTATATTTCTACACTTCTGCAAACACAGTCCACTGTGTTGCAAAAATCAAGGATTTGTTTTCTGTTTTTTTACCCCTTTTCCAAAACAGACGATAAAGTAGTTAATAGCATCCAAAATTACACCTAAAGCATAACAATGTTGTTATATCCACCTCCCAGCAGCACTTTTATGGCTCAAAGCATACAAGCTGTAATGCCTCATACATTTCTCTCACTTCCCTATGGAAAATACAGTAACTAATTCACTAATACTTAGAAAACTAAGTATTTTCCATCATTAAGTCCATTTCTTGACCTAGGTGTTGAGGCATTTCTGTTTTAGTATCACATCTGATAACACAGAAACAAGTTGCATGTGATTGCAACTATTTGTCTCTGCTCTCTGACCTGTTCCCTCACCAAACAAATTCTGGACTCACTGAATTTTAGCAAGATAAAGCAGAGTAAGCATAGATATCTTCTGGGATCTTCATGAAAATCTGGGTATAGTTGCCCTGTAACTCAAACCATCAGCTTATGCACAACAGTCAGCAAAGCACAGCTCAAAGCAGCCAGAGCATTTACATCCAACCAGCAGGTGAGGACCAGAAGAAGGACATTAAGAAGCTGAATGACTTGGCCTTGAAGGAATACACAAACTCTCAATATGTACTCATAATTAATATTACATAATTAACAGCTGTATTCTAATGCATATGATGAAGAAGTTTCTTTTTGGAAGACCTATTAGTGGATGAATACTTCCACAGAGGATTATTTGAAAAGGACATCAGAAACTATTGGAAAAATGCAGTGCTGTCTTGCCTTTTATGCATTCTTTTGACACGAAATGGCATTATCATTCTGAATACCTGATAACCACAGCACAATACACTGCAGTAATCAAAGAAAAGTTGAAGCAAAAATCAATTTCACAGCTCTGGACTGAAGGATACTTGGAAAACCCACTTGCTGAACATTAAAACCCTGTGTAAAGCATACAGTAAGAGATACGGAACTTAGGATGGCTACCTAGAACTTTTATCATAAAGACAAAAATCCACATGACCCTAAGGTGACACCCCTTGTCAAGTTTCAAGTTTCTTTTTCAAAATAGAGATAAATTAGTTATTTCAGTGAACCATTTATAATGAATAAGTTTAATATGGGAAACACCACACTTTTCTCCACCTCCAAATTTTTTGGAAGGGATGAACCATGCCTCACCCAACTCATCAAATTGGCAAACTGTCCTCTAGAGAAGCAGCCCTGTTTACTATCTATGCCTCTGCCCATCTGTAGTTTTTAACCCTATATATTCCTGAATACCCTCCCTTTTCTCTTCCATAACAACATCATTTTAAAATCAAGGTCTCTATGGTCATACACACAGCTAAAATGTTCCTTAAATACCTATTTCAGAACATTTGTAAATTCTCCGGCAGCTCTGTCTTCTCAGACAATCATTTCAGCAGGAAAATATTAACACTCATAGATAAGAAATGCTCCATGTATCCAACTACAGGCTCAAATTTGGTATGTGAATAAACATTAAAGAAGATTTTTTTTTTCAGCAAAGACATGAAGCATGAACTCAAAATGGAACAAGGTGAACCAAATCTCCCATTGCAAGCAAGCAAGCAACACTTTCCAAATTTCAACTTCTGCAAAGTCACTGAAAATGAAGCATGAAAAAAGCTTATATTTGAGGTTTAAAAATAACCATGCAAGTGGAATTTGTGCTGTACTTATTCTTCTGGAATCATACTTTAGAAAGTATCACCATTATTTACTTGACTTTTCTACTCTATGTAGCCAAAAAACAGAGAACAGGTTCTTTCTCAGTACACCTCGCATTTTCCTTAGCTCATTTATTTTCATCAGGATCATGATAAACAAAATGAAGACAGAAAGATCTGTGTACCTGTCTCTATCAAATACAATCTAACTTTGCTTCCAAAGAACATCTTCCCCACTGTAAATCTACTTGAAATAAAAATCACGTCTCCTTCCCAATATGTAATAATATTGACACCCGTGATCAAACCAGCTTTAGACAAATTTGAATATTAAACACAGAATATAACACACAAAAGATTCTCCCCTTGGAAAATTGTTTTTTTGGTAATAGATTTGTTCCTCACTTCCCCAAATCGACATGTGCTAAGTCAATGATGTGTGCAAGTGGGAGTGAACAAAAGCACAGGTCACAGTTGCAACTCCTTTATAGATCAGCCCAGGATTTATGTTGACAAATTTATCAATGCTGAGCAATAACTTAAGGCCCATTAGAAAGAGTTTACAAATTAGTGATTTTATCAGTGGCCTATATGTCTTAGAATCATAGAACTGTTAGAGTTGGAAGGGACCTTCAAAGGTCATGTAGTCCAACTCCCCTGCAATGAGCAGGAACACCTACAGCTAGATCAAGCTGCTCAGAGCCCTTCCTGCCCAACCTTAAATGTCTCCAGGGATGGGACTTTGACCACCTCTCTGGACAACCTGTTCCAGAGCCTCACCACTCTTAGTGTATAAAATCCCTTCCTTACATCGAATTTAAATCTCCCCTCCTTTAGTTTGAAGCAATTTCCCCTTGTCCTATCACAGCAGACTCTGCTAAGAGCCTGCCCCTCCCTCTCTAAGAAGAGGCTACAAGTCCCCCTCCCTCTTTAAATACTGACAAGTCACTCTCAGGTCTCCCCGGAGCCTTCTTCAGGCTAAACAGGCGCAGTTCTCAGCCTGTCCTTGTGGTAGAGGTGTTCCATCCCCCGGGTCATTTTTGTGGCCCTCCTCTGCATGCACTCCACACCTCTTCTGTACCGAGGACTCCACATCTGGACACAGTACTCCAGATGAGGTCTCACAGTGCAGAATAAAGGAGCAGGATCACCTCCCCTGCCCTGCTGACCATAGTTCTTTTCATGCAGCCCAGGGTATTGTTGGCTTTGTGGGCTGCAAATTCTTTTACCAATCCATTTGTAATAAGAGGAATTTGCAATGATCAAAGGGAAACCAAGAGAAAAAATCTGAATTGATCAACAGAAAAGACAGGAAACCAGCAGAATAGGTGCATTATTGATTCTTAGGACAAAAGTCTTTATGCCAACAAATTCTTAATATACAATAATTCCTTAGAAAGGCAGTAAAGAACTAAAAAATATGAAATAGGAAATGAATAAGGCACAACTAAAACTTCTAGAAGCAGCTCCAAATGAATTCTCTCCTTATTTAAGTTATGACCTCAGAAGGAAAGAATTCAATATTTAAAGCATTAAGTATCAATAAACTATGGTTTGGCAATATGACAGTTAAACAGTGTCACTTACATGTCACAACGATTTCAAACTCAGCAAAAATAGAGCAATCTATGAATAAAAGCAAGAAATTATTAACCGAATTAAACTCAATTTTAGGCCTAGGGTCTTTCTGGAAACAAAAAAAAAATCCAATTGTTTTCACAGAATCATATACAGTTTTACATGACTATCACAAAAACGCTAGTAAATAACTAAAACATACAAGAAATCTCATTTCCTTAACAGAAGACATTCACTTGTCTTCAGTCTCTGCTTAAACCGTCCCCCTTTCTGAGGACTTTACAAATCTGCACTGATCTGAACTAGAAAGTGCTTTCAGCATCAAATTCCTCAGAGAAGTCATCTCGGTTCTACCAGGAACTCAACAGGCACCACAGAGATGAGCTCCAGTTGGTGTCAGTGCTGCTTGTCACGCTCAGGGCATTGTGGGACCATGGGCTTCCAGGGTCGTCAACGCAGCAAGACAGCAGCAGCACGGGATTTTAAACACTGTTTGTAACTATGCTTCCTCACGCAGAATACCAGAAAACACTGAGTGTGGAGTTTCTTCCGTTGTTTTTGTTTTCAATTGCAAAAGCAGAGATTTTCTAAAATGCAGAAGTCACGTTATTAATACTTTCTCATTATCTTCTGTAGCATAACGATAATTTGTGATGTAGTTTCCCAAACGGCAATACTCACAATTCTATTTTTTTAATTTGTCACCGTAATCTCCTCATTACGTTTTACAGCCCCAATGTAGACACTCATAAAACTATTTTCTCTCTTCAAAACACAGCAATTAAAGCCGTTCATTCTAAGGAAGTGCCAATGTGCAGATCTATTTTGCACTCATTCCACTTAGAATTATTAGCGCTATTATGATTCTGATTATCTTGATAATTTATATTCTCGTAATATTCACTACAACAGGTGTCAATTAGTTTTCAATATACATACCACTATTCTTAGACATTTCTCTTCTCTCCACTCTCTCCTTAGATCTAACAGGACAACAACAAAAGGAGTTGATAGACATGTCTCACTTCTTGTGTATGATGATCAGGACAGCTTTTCTACTGTGTGAACTGCTTGCCCCATAGTTCCACATCAGAAAGAAACAGAAACAGAGACCTTAGATATCTGCCACGTATTTTCCTTACCAGATAACCTAGACACAGGCCCAAGCAAGCAAGAGACCACATTCTTAAGCAAAATATTCATTAAGAAAAAAGTCTACTATTCTTTTCATACAAACATAAGCTGCACAGACCACATGCACGTGCACACAACATAAAAACCATCTACTCAGTGTTTTCACAAACAAGTTTCAGAGACAAGCCCACACTCACACAATGGTTCACAGCTTAGAGGCCAATATCAAAACCTGTGTAACTAACAATTTTCCTCAAGACATCTGTAAACTAATTAAAATTTCTCTATTTTCTAAACAGATTTATATAATTCAATTAATAATGGAGATCACTAAATTTAAATATATACTATGGGAAGCAACTCTAAAACCCCGCTGTGAAAAAATTTATTTTGGGCAAATATCCCCTTAACCTTCTTATTCCTAACATTCAGACAATTCAGGCATTGACAATTATAAGCATATCTAATTGAAACTAAGATTTTAAATTTGGCAACACAACACTGGGCAGGACACCGGATTAATGTGGTTTTAGTAGCACTGCTATTGTAAGAAGAGGTTCAAAAAGAAGAGGTTTTCCTTTCTGCAGGATTCAACAGCTGCACTTCAGATATCAACACATCATATGATACAAATAGTAGGAGCACAATTTAACCACATTAAAATAACATTTTTCTGCCAAGAAAACAGAAAAACTATTCAGAATCTGAATATCTAACCCTCAAAAAGCATGTTCTATCGACAAATTTACATAATTACATACATCAAATTTACATACAGTCAGTAAACAAATGCTGAAATCACACACACAGTCACAACGGTTGGAAGGGACCTCAAGAGATCATCCAGTCCAACCCTCTGCTAAGGCAGGTACTTTACAATAGGTTACACAGGAAGGCATCCAAATGGGTGATCAATATTTCCACAGAAGTAAACTCCAGAACCTCTCTAGGCAACTTGTTCCAATGACAAATAACACTGACTAAAATTCTGCCAGGATGCAATAAGAACTTGAGGAACTTTGATCACAAAGTACTTGAAGATCCCAAAGAGAACAAAGGCAGTTTGCTAGAGAACTCACAGATTCCATCCATGGCGACACATCCTTTGGTTGGAAGCATTCACCATCAATTGCTTCCATTTTGGTCGTATGTACCTTCTATTCCTTTCCAAGAGGATAGTTTTATTCTATCTTTGGTCAAGTCCAGCAGGTCATGCAAAACATCTAAACATGTTTGCATGAAATGCACATTGTCATTAATACATGTTCATTCGATCATACAAAACCTGAACTGCATTTTCTATTCTAATTTTGCATTAAGATCAGATGAGTATGAATGCAGTACCAGTTCAAATGCTGTATCTTCAAATACACTGAGTCTAAGCTGTCGTTTATCTTTGGCACTGGAACAAAGCCTGCATTTTATTCTCTAATTACAACAGACCTTTTGACTAAAAAAATTACATCTATGGTTTTCAAGGACAACATTTAGAGTAAAGAACAGTGTCTTAGAAGAACCACGGATCATGTTAGGTCTCTGCAACTTTCATTTTAACTGTAGAGCTCATTTCTGTAACACACATCTTTAAATAAGCTATTTGGCAACTACAAAACTCATAAAGCCTGGTTTCTTGTGAGTTTGTACTTTCTTGTCTTCTACAAGCCTCATTCACCAGAGCAGGTCTGACCCTCCAAGTGCTACGTAACATACCTAGTATGCAGGAGACAAGAAATGCTAAATCCCACCTCAACCTACACATAGCTGTGAGATTACCACTAATCAAACATGACATCTGGTCACCCGCTCTTCGTCAGACAGAATATTTAACGTCTGAAATCTGCCCCAAGCTCCATCTGAAATAATTGCACACTGCACAGAACAGTTATGAAGCAGCAGAAAGACAAAAAACATTTAGCACCCTGAGGATGAATACAGTAATTTTTCAAGAAAAGAAAGAACACAAGTTTCTAAAAATTCAAATGAATATAAGTATTCAGTGATGGTATCAAAATTTTTTTTATATCTGACATCTAACGTATAATCATTAACTGATTTCTTGGGTTGCTGGGGGTACAGGAAGAAATCAAAGGGATGTGTTTCAGTCAGATAAAAGTGGCTGAGGAGGAAAGCTGGCACTGACATGGTTAGAAGATGGGCAACATCTCCTGGGGACACTGACTGTACAAAGAGTAGAAAAGGTCAGGAACAAAGTAATTCAGACAGGATAAGAAAGTAGAACAAGATGAAGAATACATGCAAAAATACTGAAATTGTTACTAACTACAGCAGCATCCCCATTCTTCTTAGACAGAGCGTGCTACTTTAAAGAACAAAAAGACTGCCCCTTTACACGTAGTTTTCCGCTTTATTTAAAGTGGAGTTTTGTTCCTAAGTAGAACATCCCTCTTATTCAAGTTTCTGCATTTCGCTGCATTTCTTCATGATACCACTGCGGTCCTCCCAGCAATTTAAATACATATTATTTCTACAGGATAAAAACTCAAAAAGCACAATGTTCTACGTTTAGCAGAAGTGTTTATATTTTCTTTTAAATATTCTATACACTATTGAGGACTTAAAAAGAAACAGTACATTTAGTGTCTGGAATGGCAGTTTCTTACACTAGGAGGATATTAACCTTTAATCCTTGAAATCATTAAAGAAATGTTTGTAGAAATATTTTTAGCCTCTTTATCTGGTCAAAGTACTGGAAGTTAAGTCGTGTCTGTACAAACCAATCATTTCACCAGCAGTTTTATATTTCTTTAAAGCCTCATATAAAAAGCACCTGCTTAAAGTGAGTAATGGAGTTTTATATTCATTGCACTTAGGAACAGCGTATGTAACCTATTCCGTTTTCCTCCCTTGTGGAATATATTTCAGCTTATATTGCACAGCACATTACCGATGTGTATAAAGACTCTCTGATCAGCAATTTGGACTGCAGACAGCAACCTGCATGAGTACACTTTTTTCCCTTCCTTAAATACTGTATCCACTTGATTCAGCAACACAAATTAAAACCATCCTTTAAAGATGATCTCACCTTCACAGCAAATGCATGAAACACATGATGCTAACACTGCAACAACGTCAGGCTACAGTCTGTGGCATACACCCTGCACAGCCAACAATTGGCGTTCTGTCAGTATTACAGAAAGAACTCCATGCATGAACTTCCCTGTCCAAAGAACAGAAAATCTCCACTAGTGTTCTTAATTTATGAGAAGTTAAAAATCTTGCTGCCTATTCAGCCATATACTTTGAAAAACCCAAACTCAAGGAAAGTCTGTAATAGGATATATTTTAAGGATGCAATTTAATCTTGGAGTTACCTCTTAGTCAACATAAAGCATTAAGAGTCCATTTTCACAGTACAGAATATTCAAGCACATGCTGTGACATACTCTTTGTAGTTGAGAAATTTAAGGAATTCTTCACTGCAACCTCAGCTAAGTTGCACCTGAAGAATTGCTCAGTACCTCCTTTTGATAAAAGTGCAAGCTTGCAATAGACTACAAATGGTGTTCTTCAATTATGAGAATAATACTAGACTCAAGAAGGTAATATAGGCATGACCACGAAATAAAAAGGAGACAGTTTTTTTGGTGTTTTTTTTTTTGTTTGTTTTTTCCAATCAGCTTTTCTTTCATTTGAAAGACAACAGTGAACTCTGAGAGAATAATCTAAACAATTTATGTTTGAACACTCGGTGTAAGATTAACTGGAATCATACAATTGTACTCCTGAATTTACTGTAGTTAAGTATTGCTGTATTACATATAGAAAACACATTGATTTCAAGTCATTTCAAAGAGTGTGCTTAGGAGACCGATTTATTCTCTGTGCACAGAATCATATCTTCACAAAACCAGACGTTGGTTCAAAGCCGACAGTCACCCTTTGCATCTTCTGCCATCCACCTACCTCTATGGTGGTAAGTTTTAAACAACGTGGAAAATAAATTTGCCAGAACAACTTAAACCAAGCATAGAATTACCCGTCAATATTATGGCCCGTAAGTACTTACTCACTGATCTAAACAGGAAGAAGGACTATATTACATTAGGCTTGATTAGTACCTCATGGAACACTGCTGAAGAAGTTTTGGGGTCAAAGCAAGTTTACATAGCCCATGAGAAGTAGAAGGATTAGCTATTCTATATCCAAACATATGAAGAAGTAATATCTGTGATTTGGGACTTGCATGTTTTCTAACTTACTGTAATTAAGTTAGCACTACAGTTAGCTTATTTGTAAGACATTTTAATTCTGAAATACTTACTAGAATATAACTTGATACATCTACATTATAATATTGAGGGAAATAGAGGACATAAAATGAAATCCTGATAAATCTTCACAGTATCTTAGAATGAGATCCAAATCTAGTTTGAATTTTTTTACACAAGCAAAAACAAACAACTGAAAAAGCAAGCAACTGAGAAGCTTATGATTTTATCTTTTTTACCACTGGAAAAAAAAGTCAGCTTTTTAAAACAGAGGAATGTTACTCCAAACTTGCTTCCCCCACCCCCTGCTCACCCCCCCTTTTTTTTTAAACATCACTGTTGCCAATTAGTTGTCTTTAACATAATTTCAAATACATACTGAATGTCTATATGGGTATTATGGCTTTACTTAGTTTACAAAGATGAGTGAGGCCTCTAAGAATGCCAGTTGCATGCTTTTCAACAGAAGGATGTAAACTTATTTAGCAATCTCTTTTTCTCTTTCATCTTATCTCTAGTTTCTGTGTAGATTTATAATGCTCATTGTTTCCAATTTTAACAAATCACCTAATGGCAGAAAGGAAAATATGTTAACCTTGGAATTATTTGCAGTTGTAGAAATCCCTTTTGTCTGGCTCATGCAAGGCCTGCAATCTGTTTTAAACACAGATTGTCTGTCTTTTGTCTGACAGCCACCAAGCTGCACAAATTACTTTCTGCCTGTTCACCTGTTTGCAGCTGTGTCTGTAAGCTAAGGATTCTGTAGTTTGACTTGAGCAACCACTGAGGATTGATGACATGTGCTGCTGATAAAGTGAGCAATTTGAAGAAATTACTGGCTAAACTTATTGAAAGACATCTGTGCATGAGCTGAGAACTAGAAGCCTTCAATTGCGTGTTTGCAACCTGCAGTGGCGGCAGTCTGTTTGAAGTGATATCCTACAAGAGAGCTGGCTCTGACACAAAATAACTACACCATCTTTGCAACATATTTCCTCACGACCAACAGGATTGTGTTCTTTTGGTCTTAAATATACTTCCTAACTAGAGGATATAACAACAATTAAGAGTTCCTATACTCATCTAGCAGAAGTGACTTCTTTTAAAGCCTGCTTTTTGCTCAGGTTAGGCGCTCTGAACTATTTCTCAGCCCTCACTATGGTGTGGGTGAGTTCTCAGCAGTTACAATTTTGTGCTTATTTTCCCTTAGCTAACAAGACACACCCCGGCAATATTATGGGGTACATCTCAACTCTTCCTATATCTCAACTAACTGTAACACCTGAAACATCTGCTTCATATTAAGCAGTCCAGTCATTTTATTTCTGATCTTTGTCTGGATAACATTTGAACTTTGCGTATGTTTGCAGATATTAATTCTAAGCTCAGGGAGACAAAAAAAAAAAAAAAAACTTATCTTAGGGTGTGAGTGTGCATGTGCAAATGCATGAAGCTTTTGGTTTAAATATGTGATGCTTAGCCAATTCTGAGGTGTACATAGGAATTTCTTTTTGTGTAACTCTAAGTCCCTGGAGACACATTCTATAGTGATATGCTTCAACTTTGCTACCTTTATATTTGCCCTTAAGCATTTAGCATAAATATGTTTCAAGTACAGACTGTGGTAGAATGCGTCTAAGCAGAAAACTGCATCCACAAGTGTCTGAGGAGCCCAAAACTACAAATCCAAAAACAAACTAAAACAGTTCTAACAATCATGACATATATATGTGCCACATTTGGTTTTGCAAGTGAAATTAGTTCCGCTGTTTGCATTTCCTAAGTATTTGACGGAAAATACTACCTCAAAATTATACCTCACGAACAAAGTCAGCTAACAACAATAACAATTTTCAAAATCCTTGTTGTATTTGCTGAAAAATTGCCACTGTGTTATAAATTAAGCACATTTGAAAATAGGAAAGCAAAGCTTTCAAGTTAAGTAGCTATATAAATTGGGCTTTCACATTTCAGAACCCATAAACCAGATTCAATGCAGAGCTGAATTGACCTCCTGGAAAAAAAAAAAAAGGATATATAGTATGGTGTATAGGCATACAATAAATCAAGTCCTGATTATGTGCAGTTAATAACGATACATCACTAAAAATAAAACCCTTAAGATACTCTAGTACAGCAGATATCTAAATAAATACAGTACATTTTTATCTTTAACCTCTATGCATATTGCAAGTTCAAGCATTTCTAGTGTCAGCTTTTATTTTAAAAGACCTAAGTCGTGAGAACATTCTTACGTACCACTTCATAACTCTGACACCAAGTATGTATAAAAAGATTAGCCTTTATTTGGTATAAAATCAGTTGGCAGTTTTACATCTGTGCAATGCAACATAAATACCCCAGCTGGCATCTCAAGCTCACACACATATGGACTTCAAAACAGAAACTTCCTTATTTGCAGCACTGCCAGGGTAATTTTGTATACTCTGCATACTACAGCTATTTGTCAGGCCTCTGCAGGTGTGCAGCGCACATAAACACACAGCTGTAGCCTAGCAAGCCAAGTGTTCCATCAAACACATAAAGGGAGACCTCAGCAGCTGGATTAGTCATCCCTGCAACAGGTCCAGGGAGAACAATATGGGTTAGTATTTTTGGAAAAGCATGGATGGTAAATTTATGATTATGCTGGCCTTACCAAATAACTGCTGGATTGTGTCATTTTTATGCAATGACTACTTATTAAAGTTTTTGTTAGAATGGCTGGAACAGACTGAATATTTTTTAGTTTTTAATATAAACAATAAGGTAGTTTATGTATAAAATAGTTTATTAAGTGCAAAATGTTAAAAGGTTTTCATGCTAGTGGTTGGTTCTGACAGATGTTACAATTATTTGCATTGGCTTTAACAGACAAATCACTGGAATCAATTATAGTTAGTATATCATAAAACTTCTTACTAGTTATATATTATCCTTTGTCACATTTACTATAACTACAGAGCATTTTTCTTTGTATTTCACTCTAATTGCTCAATTCACAGATGAAAATGTAAAAACACTCGATAAAAGTGCAGAACAGTTTTCTGTAATTAGCTTGCTTGTTTGTTTAAATCACAATTTAATGGAAACAAGAAAACCTGATTTTTTCTCAGAAATGTCTGGAAGACACCAGCATTCATACAATTTCATGGTGGTCATAGATGTTAAAAACATTTTAATGAACCAGAAAGAACAGTAAGCCTAATATGAAGCAACTTTTGTTTAAGAAACTTTCCGTATGTCAAAAGCAAGAATAAAATGAATGAAATTAAGACAATTAATCCATAGCAACTGCCCCTTCTCATTACGGTAACTGCAAGATTTCCAGAAGGAAGAGCAGGAGGTCCCCAAAGGCCACTTTCCTAAACTTGACCTAATGACATTTCAAGACCATCCACCATCAATACGGCTGTTGTTGGCTCAGTAACATACATAAGGGTGACAGTAATGCTGTGGTATCAAAATCTATTTGCTAGAATCACTGATGGGTAATGAAAATCACGTAGTGATTTCTTCACGGGGCATAAAGGTAGCTGTTCTTTTAAGCTCAACAGGTTGCAGTAAATACTGAAAAGGTACCAGAGGTGGAAAGAGATGAATAATACTCAGACATATTCAGGCTGAGAATTATTTAAACATACGCTAAAAATGAAAAGGCGCTTCAAAACAAAAATAATCGTTTAGAAAACAGGAAAAACAGCAACGACAAAGTTAATCATTCCTTTTATGCAAACATATCTATCCCTCAGAATCAAAACAGAAAAACGATTTCAGAGATACAACATGCTTCTTGAATCTACAGTCTATAAAAAATAAAAACCACAGAAATGACTAATTGCTCCTTTCTGGTAAGCGAAAGGCAGAGTCCATATCATAGATAGAAGAAGCAATGGAATAAAGTAGAATTGAGTGATGGCTTGACAGCAAAGTTATCAAGATTTAATGGCATGTTATACTATTGATGAACCAGTCACAATTTAAAAAAAATGGATTATCTTATTAAAATATGACAAATCTTCCTTCAGAAGAAAAACTGAAATATGCCTCTTGAAAAAGCAAATTTAAATGATCATGAAATTATACGGCAAAATAATAAGATATCTGTAAATTTAACCTATGCTTTTCCAAACAATAGCTACCTTGGCAAAAATCTGAATTGTCTGCAAAACTTTAAAAAAGCATTTTAAAAGTTTAAGTGATAAAAGGTCATAAATGTTAATCACCACTTCATAATGGACCACAAAAATAGAAATCTGAGGGAGAAGACAAAATCAATGGGACTGCTTCATCCCCTGCATATCCCACACAACAAATTATACAAATCTACCAGTCAGGAACTTTATTCTGCTACATTTCTTGCTTTGATTTACTCCAGAGGGGAATGAAACACTCTTGGGCAGGATTGGATTAAGACATAGACACTACAAACAAGCTGGCTAAGGTGGGCAAATAGCTGAATTTGAGTTTTCATATAAAAGAAAGCAAATGTGTAGAATACTAGATAAGGAAGAAGAAAAAAAAAGAAAAAAACCCCAAAACCTGGTGCTGGTAGGTATTTCCTGTTTGAACTCAAGAAAAGCATCCAATTACATTGCATGAGCTTCTCTAGAGAAATCCACAGTCTTAAAGGGACATTGATTCATTAGGTAAGATAGGATTCCAGCTTTGTAATAACGTTGTTATTACACAAATTAATCGCTGTGAAAATTCATAGTACAACTGCCATGTTCATATTGCATAAAGAAATCCTGTACACAAATAAAATTCTTAACCTTGATGCCACAAAATTCTAGATTGAATGCATGTGCCAACGGTTGCCACGCTATGTACCAGACCTACTTTAGTCAAGTCACTCAAATTCAGACTTTCAAAAGTACAGTTTCCATATGCCCTGTCAACATGAAGTCTCAGTCACTCCTGGAAGTTCTGCACATTCTACTGAGAGCATTTTTATATAACAAATGCATAGCACTTAAGGGGAAGGGGTGTCCAAAAAAGACACAAAATACTAGGAAGGAAAGCCCTGAACACTGCTGTAATAGTACAGCCCCCCCCCCCCCCCCCCCCCCCCTAGGGAAAGTCCTAATGAAGAGACCAGAATATCAGCATGTACTTCCCAGACCTGTCTAAATACACAGCTTGGCTCATCCTTGTTGTAGGTGTAGATCTGAGTCTGGCCCAAGCTCTCTGAGACAACCCTTTGCAGTGTAATCACAATCTAGGTACATCATGACAACAGTTTCCCTTAGCTCCTTCCCATATCTTGTGGAACTGCATTCCAGCACAAATAAATCAAGATGACACAGGAACATCAATGAACAGGAGCAGTGCTAAATAGGAGTATTTCATGCCCCCAAATTTTTTTAATTATTCATTAAGGCCTAATACCTTCGGCATTCCTGCAAAACATAAAATCAGTATACCTTGATAACTTAGTGGAAAAAAAGAAATTATATCTATCTATCTATATAATCTTGCCTAATACAGGAACTGTAAGTTTTCTTGCTGAAAATGTAAAACAGGTTAAGTTAAACCACTGAGACAAAATACTGAAGAGAACCCATACAAGATTACTGGAAGCGTGCAGTGGTTTTCTAAGTTGATGCTGGAGTTTCAGCCAGCACCTTTACACTTCAAAACATACAACTGCTACTATATCCAACATTGTATAAGAACAAAATAAACTGCCCCTGCAGTTGAGCTTGCAAACTGAAAAAGTGACAAAAGCAAGATAGGATATCTATCTATGCACTCCTACACAATACAAATGCAGATATAGTAAGAATAAGATTTTGCAGTATACAGAGAAGGGCAGGGAAGAAATGTCAAGTATTCTTTGATTATGGGCTTTGTTTTACTTAAATCTTAATCTGGTAAACATTACAATTAAACCCCAACATCACAAAATGCTTCAGAAATGCATACTGACAGCATCTCCACAGTATTTTTAAAAGCTGATAAAACCTAAATTGATAAAGAACTCCTTATATTGAAATCCATACTGTTACCAAAGCAGCTGAAGCAATACTATCAAACAGTAACCTATTCCAGATCCCCTTGGGCATCACATAGACCATGCTTACTTCTCTCCATTCCTACCCCCCCTTTTTTCCCCATTTTTCTTAAAATACAAGCTATTTTATAGGGTGATTGTAATATGATACTATGATCATTGCTGATTGCAGTTAGAAACAGACCCTTCTAATCCAGCTGCTCTCCACTTCAACAAATGCCATTTAAAAGCTACTTCATAAAAACATTATTGCTTCATACTTAAAAGACATTAAGTCAAGATTTTGGAAATTCCATTCACTTGATTATATCAGCAAGTGCACTATACATTAGATTTATCATTAAAGCAAAATCCATGAGAACTGTTTTCCAGACTTTAGTTAATGCTCTTATGACACATTTGGCCAATGAAAAAGGATGAAAAACAGTAGTGCTTTGAAGCAATAGCCAGTAAATGCCATTGTGGTTTACCAAGAGTGGGATGCACAACATATTAGACCACAGTTAATGAAATTAAACCATTTCTTATGTTTCTGAAATGTGTCCTGTATTACTTGCTTGGAAACTACACAACTGATTCATCTTTGTGATTCTACTTCTTTCTGTAGTAAATTGTATCTCTTACATCTACTGGTAATTAAATCAGTAAGCGACAACCACGGTTATGTATTTTATAATACTATTTAAGGCAAAATAACTCAATAAATAAATGCACGTTCTTTTTTTTGTTTCCACATAAAAATGAAATTGTAAATTTACTCCCTTATTCAAAGATCTGGAGAAAAGATTACTGGGAGAAAAACAGAATAAAGCACATGCATACTACCTACTTGTGGAAGATGTGAACTGATAAGTAGTTTCCTTTCATAATATGCCCATGAAATGTGGATTTAATGTAATGCTTTCTTTACACTATATTATGGGGGGAAAAAAAAATCTTCTGGCAAATCTTCTAGTGATTTTAAAGCTTTACCTACTACCTCCATGCACAGTTTATCCAACAAAGCAATGAGGTGCATTATTTACCAAACTAAAATGCTGTTGTTCCTCTACTCTTCTTAAGCCTTGGAAAAGCAAACATAACTGATCTTCAAAATCTATTTATTTCTCTACTATTTTTAATTATTTACTTATTAATTATAAAACTGGAGTTACAGCTCAGCTAAATCAAATCCTTAAAAAGAAGACTTCATGTCTCCTCACTTACATCAAAGAAGCTATGAAAACATATTCTTACTTCAGAATTTAAAGCAGAAAGCTCAAAGGTTAAAATAAATTGCTTTCTGGCAGTCCAACCAGCTGCTGTCTCAGGCTAAGAACTCAATTCTCACAAGCCCTTCAAGCTTTCCAACTGAAGACCCTCACACACTGTATTTGAACAAGTTAATTTGTAACTAAGCAATGTTAACTAATAAACTTTTCCAATTATCTCAATTAGTTAACAGTAAAACTGAGGGATAGTCAACAGTTCAGGTCATTTCTATGCAGTGTCACTGTAAGAAGTCAGCAGGATTCCTCTCCAGGGATTATCAAGCCACAGTTTTACCACAGAGTCAGCAGCAGCAAGAAGGTGACGGACCAGTCATGCAAGAGCATCAAATACATGCAAAGAGAGAGAAGGTAAACAGCAATGGTCCTTTTACTGCCTAAACTAGAAGAGATGACAGTTTGTACTGGTTTTGCCAGCTACCTTCTAGTCTGCACCTTAAACACATCTTTCAAGTATATGGACAGCAATTCATAAGAACCAAAGCTCTTCTCCATTGATAAGGGGAATGAAGATATGGATCTTTCCAATTAAGAGAGCAAAATGCTTTCAAATGAATCATTTTTACAAGACAAACAAAAATGTAAAGGCAACAAAAATAATCAACAGTGGAGCTCTCAGTGCAACTTCCACTATTGAGAATGTAATTCCTGCATGTATTAAAACCAAAGTCTTCCTTAAGAAAAATGAGGCAATTATTGTGCTTAACAGCAAACTGACCTTATTAGCAGAAGTGATGAATAATATGGTCTTTAACACAAGTTAGACTGCACACCAAAGTGGCAGAGAAGCTCAGATCACATCACCTCATTTCCATAATCACTTTCACATGTGTACAATGCATTAAACACAGTACCATCTCAAAAATGAAAAGCAGACATTCCTTTGGAAATTAATCCAATATTTATCGTGTCGCATTCAAAAAAAAGAGACCTTTTATACTGTAAAAAAATTGGAATACAATAAATAACTACAGTATGCTTATTATTTCATTTGCCTTATTTTTGTCACATATACACAAGCATATTGTACAGTTGTGGGAAGATGACACATGTCTAGAACACTATATTCTAAAGATGTAAGCAATAAGTCTTTCTCTGAAAATAGATACATAAACAGAACCTAAAAAAATCAATATGGAACCTTCTTTACCATGCATTTCCACATACTTCACATTAACTACTCCTGCTGACAGACTTTGATCTCAACAGTCTCCATTCACTTCTCACAAAGAAACATACACACATCATAGAACATCACTTCCTACCAGATTCTTCCCCCACAAGCAAAAATTCCGGCCTACATTTAATATATACATGCATCTTGAATGCGAATATGGTAGAATTGCAGAGGTTGCAGCTAAACTTCCATGTGAGAATGCTACTTAGGAATCAGTGAACACTGCTTCTCTATACACTGATTTTTGAAGATAAGCAAATTCTTCACTAGCATCTGTACTTGGGTTATTCATATTCAAGCTAATTTTCGTGTTAAGGTCCACTCAGAGAACAGTATCTTATGGAACAAAACTGAAATCACTGCATCTGTACCAGTGGCACTGTCACTAGTAATTATTTCTACAGGCAAGCCCGTGATTCTCACCACAGCAAACTAAGCACAGCTATTAGACCTTTCACTGTGAAGAATGATTACCTCTTGTGGATACAGGGCATAAATTGTGAGAATTCACTGAAGAATCAGTAACATGTTAGTAGAAAGTAACATTCTTCCTGAAAATCACTCAATGAGGTATGCTACAGAAAGCTCTCATGACTTTTTACTGCACTACCAAAACAAATTCAGCACCTCTGTGTATGTGAATGGATTAATTAATTTTGAGAGAAGTAGTCATAACCAAGCAAATGCATTAAAGAACAATAATATAACTTTCCAAATTACATCTGCACTTTGAAGAACTTGTATGTAAACAGCAAAGTAAGCTTAATCCTTTAAGTTTGATTACAGGATATCATTAAATAAAAAAAAATCAATATACTCTAACGCCAAGCTTCTTCATTTACACCTCAATACATTAGCTACTTCTTGAGGTGGTTACACAGCATACTTACATGCAGCTCTCAAGTCTTCAGACAATACCATTAAATATAGGGAAAAAAAACATTTCAACACATCAACCAGATCGCTTAACTAACAATCGAGACATTTCAAATTAATTCATAGAGGAGATGGGAAACAAATATCCTTCTCATGGAGTATACGAAAGCGGTATTTTGAATAACTATAGGAAATAGCAGCGTATGTTTAAACTTATCAACTTTAAATAGGCTTCATCTGATCATGAGAAACCATACAGATGTCTACACATCCACAGGCAAAAAGGTCTGTGTTATTATCTTGCCAACCCAAGGGATACAATTGCAACAGGAGACAATAAACCAAAGACAGATCATAAATGAACTAATTAATGAGAAAAATCAAGGAAAGAAAACAGAATCATAGAATCACCAATCTAGAAAAGACCTCCAAGATCATCCAGTCCATCTGTCCACCTCTCACAAATATTTCCTCTCTAAACAATGTCCCTTAGTACAACCTCTAAACATTTCTTGAGTGCCTCCATGGACAGTGACTCAGCCATCTCCATGGGCAGTCTGTTCCAGTGCCAAGATGTTAATACAATTAAAAAAAAAAAAAAAAAAAAAGATTTTTAACGCTGGTGGTGGAGTTATAACAGACATACTACTTGAATAACATGATTCAAATGCCTTTTCAAAAAGAAAGTAAGTTCATAGTAGTATGGATATATATGCAATTTGTAAAATAAAGAAACAAGTCAGGGATATCTTTCTTTTTAAAGCAAGAAATGCGTTTTTTTCATTTCTTCTTCTAGTCGTCACTGTATGACAGGGCCAAAAGTTTTAATAGGACAGATGTTTTCATAAGAAGAACAAAGATAATCTTGTTGATTATCATATTTTTTCTTGAAGGCAGTTAAAAATGGACGCTGCTGCCAGTTTTAGAATTACCCCAACAACTTTCTCACAGATAATTAATTTGATATATATAAAAAAGGAACACAAAAGCTTTCCAGTTCATTAAGCTGCTTTTCAAATGCATAAAAGCCTCTCAGTTCTCAGTTATGTTCCCCAAAGATTCTCAATCTAAGTATCCTCAGTCTAAAGTATTTTGTTGCTATTAAACCAAGTAGTTTGAAGACAAAAAGTTATGACAAGTACCTTAGAAAAATGCCACCTACAGAAATGTCATTGGTGTTGCAGCTCTGATAACAATATAAAGAAAAGCACACCTATACAAACACATGACATTAAAGGAAAGTATAAAGTGGAGATTGAAAAAAAAGAAAAACACTTTTTCTTGGTTCTGCTGCACCCAAACATCACACCATAGTAGACCATTCAAATGCTAAAGCAATCTAAGGAAAGGTTAAACTTCCATAGGAAATGAAAGTCCCAAAGGAAATGAAAGTGGAAGTGAAACCAAGGGGAAAAGGTATTTGGCTCTACACCCGAAGAACTGCCTACAGCAGCATGCCACAGCCATCCCTGGGGACTGGCTGAGCTTCCCCGGGAGCAGCATTACCCGCTAAGTACTGGGTCATCAGTGGCACAGTTGGCTGATTAAGAGATGAGGTCACATATTTACTTATTTTAGCAAGAAACCACATAAAATACAGCCCGATATACAGAGTTTTTGTACAGATATCAAACATTCCAGAACACTGAAATCATTTATTTAATTAGAAGGAAATAGCAAACTGGGAGACTTCAAGGAGATTGTATCTCACCTATTTACATAGAGGACAGAGCAAAACAAACAATCCTCTCTCCCTGTCCAGAAAAACAAATGGCAAAATGAATACATTCATATTTAATACAACAGTACCACATGTGAAAGATTTCTTAATAGAGAACTATCTACAGACCAGGTGTGGTTGCTTCTGAAAAAAAACATTCTAATACTAACGTTTAGAACAGTTCTGGATACAAGTAGTTTTCTTTGCACAGTATATATACAGCTTGAATGAAATTTGCTTCACAACTCTTAACAACTGCAAGATCCCTCAACGAGTACAAGCTTCATGTGTGCCTTCCTATAATTTCTATTCTCTTGGCTCCTACACATAATTTTTCAGGGCAGTATACGTACAGAAAGCCCATCACAGGAGACTAGCAAGGAGTGACAATACCTGAAAGGACCACCCACTAGCAGTGGTATATAAAGGAAACAAAAGCTCTGTTTTACAGAAAGTTGCCTTCCTTTTTGAGGGACTACACACCAACTACAGAAATATTCTCCATAAATCTTCCATGGAGGGACGTTACTACAAGAAGTTTCAGCCGTTTTACTTCTCACAAGTAATGTACAAAGCATTTTTGCACCATGCTACAAATACCTTACAACACAGTAGAATGTAGAATTTAATCAATTCTGACATCCTTTAGACTGAGGTAGCAACAACTCCTACATTAGTGCAGAAGGCGCAGATAATCCTGTGCAATTTTCATTAATCCAGTGTAAGCAATCAGTATCTATGATTATTTTAAACACACAAACAGACAGTTTTAACCTGAAAGATCATGCATCTTTCAGAAAGTGAGAGACAAAAGAAGCCAATGCATTAAAATAAGAGCCTGAGATCCCTCCTGCAGTGTGGTACCAAGCCCACCAGCTGAACTCACTGCTCACATGTCTGCTTGATCACTAGGAGGTGCAGGAAAGCTGCTCTTAGGAGCAGAAGGTGGGACCACTCCTTCTCACAGCAGCATGATCCTAAATCAGCTGAAATGTGCAATGCGCAATGTGCACTTGCAGCCCAGAAGACCAACTGTGTTCTGGGTTGCATTAAAAAGATAATAGTGTTGTATATGTGCTTCAGGAAAGGATCCCAGAGTGGAAGTGAAGAACCATGCGTGTGAACCTAATGAGGTTCAACACAGCGAAGTGCAATGTTTTGCACTTGGGCCGGAGGAACCCCAGGCATCCATACAGACTGGAAGGAGCAATCCTTGAGAACAGCCCTGTGGAGAGGAACCTGGGGGTTTGGATAGATGAAAAACTTAACACGAGCCAGCAGTGTGCCCTTGCAGCTCAGAAGGCCAACGGTATCCTGGGCTCCATCAAAAGAGGGGTGGCCAGCAGGGACAGGGAGGTGATTGTCCCCTTCTACTCTGCTCTTGTGAGGCCCTATCTGCAGTACTGTGTCCAGGTCTGGAGTCTCCAGTATGAGAAAGACAGGGAGATGTTGGAGCAGGTCCAAAGGAGGGCCATGAAGATGATCAGAGGGCTGAAGCACCTCTGCTATGAGGAAAGGTTGAGGGAACTGGGATTGTTTAACTTGTAGAAGAGAAGGCTCAACGGAGACCTCCTTGTGGCCTTCCAATACTTGAAGGGAGCGTACGAACAGGAGGGGGAATGGTTGTTTACAAGGGTGGAGAGTGACAGGACAAAGTGAAATGGTTTTAAACTGAGACAGGGGAGGTTTAGGTTAGATATTAGGAGGAAGTTTTTCACTCAGAGGGTGGTGACACACTGGAACAGGTTGCCCAAGGAGGCTGTGGATGCCCCATCCCTGGAGGCATTCAAGGCCAGGCTGGATGTGGCTCTGGGCAGCCTGGTCTGGTGGTTGGTGATCCAGCACATAGCAGGGGGTTGAAACTAGATGATCTTTGTGGTCCTTTTCAACCCAGGCCATTCTATGATTCTGTGATTCTATGAAAATAAAAGGAAGCCACTTCACAAAAGGAAGACAATGCAACAGGTGCCAAAAGTTTCAAGAAGTGTCATGGAGTTGACTAGATCAATCTGTGTCTGTGATAGGGGGTCAACAGGCCTCTGCCCTTCCCCCCCACACCAGTCCCACAGAATGGGAAGGAAGGAAGGGAGGAAAAGAACAGTGGCAACAATCTATGGAGGAAAACTTATTTTACTATGATACCGGAATACAAGATAACACAATATAATACAATTTAATTGAAGTTAAGATTAATAAATCAGACGAGATGAGAGAGAGAGTTCCCAGGACCGATTCAAACCTGAAAAGCTTGGAACGGCTAGGAAAGCACCTCCAGCACCCACTGCAAGGCAGCAAGAGAGTGCCCCCCCACCCGGAAGGGTCAGATCTTGTGACTTCTGTAATGTACAGGGATAGGTACTTGGAATTGGGGCAGTGACACTTTAATGCCCCGTACACTACATGATGTTTTGATGTGGAATACTGAAACCCGAAAGAAAAAAAAAAAACATGAAACCATGACATTACACCCCTTATTCTACATCGCTACATCATGCTTAATATAAATATACATATATACAAACAAAAAAATGATTAAAATGCATTACACATGGCTATATACATATACATAGAATTAGTAACTGCAGTCCCCCAGCATCAAGTTTCATTGTGGTACACACTGAACATCCCATTTTTCTGCATTACCCACCAAGTGGATCCTGGTCCCTGGGCAAAAACAGTACCACGGAGCGGTTTGCCCTTTCCAGAGACTGGAAAAAGCCAAACTGCCTTTCCCAACATGCTCTTTACATGTACAGCAGGGACTTTATCTCCCTCTACGGTATGTAGGGAACTGGACTGGGTAGGACCATCACAATTGATAGCTCCTCTGGTATTGACTAACCAGGTGGCTTCTGCCAAATACTTCTCCCAGTGCTTAAATGTTCCGCCATCCAGTGCTTTCAGCATAGTTTTTAACGACGCATTGTATCATTCAATTTTACCAGAGGCTGGTGCATGATAGGGAATATGGTAAATCCACTCAATGCCATGATCTTTGGCCCAAGTATTTACAAGAGAATTTTTGAAATGAGTCCCACATTTACCTGACTCAATTCTCTCTGGGGTGCCATGTCGCCACTTGTTTCTCAAGACCTAATATGGTGTTTCAGGCAGTAGCATGGGGTACTGCATATGTTTCAAGCGACCCAGTTGTTGCCACCACCATAGTAAGCATATAACATTACCATTGAGAGATCGTGGCAAGGTGATATAATCAACCTGCCATGCTTCCCTATGTTTATACTTCTGCCATCACTGTAAAAAAAGAATGCTTAAAAGAACTAGATTCAAATTTTGTGTTTATTCCTTAAAGCCTTCCATTAGGAATACAGAGATAAGATTGAAACACTTGAAATAAAATCTGGCTCAAATACACTCTAGTCATGGGACTGAGGGGAAACAAGCAGAACTTTGAATCCATTATTATTAAGATTATTACAGAGAAAGAACATGAAACATTTCTTTGTTTCTGTCTAATGCGCTCAAGATCTCTCTTTGCAAAGATAAGCATTATTTGTTTTGAGCTACTTCCTACAGACCTCAAGCACCAGGGCCCATCATCGAGCTAGATGTAGCTTGAGTAGCTATGAATGCCACCACCACATCAATTTCCTAATTTTAAGTGTTAAAACTCATGACAGATTTGCCACCATAGTAATTTTTTTTTTTTTTTTGCTCTAAGCTACTATAAACATACTACTAAAGAACATCCTGTTTTCAAGCATTTGAGCCTAACTATGGATCTGGAATCATGAAAATAAGCAAACAGACATGCAAAGGACTGACAGACTCAGGATTTACTCTTCCCCCCTCAAATCCTTGCAAATAAATTCAGAAAAAAATCACCAGTCTGTGCAAAAAAAAGGCGGATACAGTTTGATACTGATTTTTTCTATAAAATGAATAACGTGCACTTCTTCCAAAACTTCATGGCAGATTACTTACAGATCACATACATTCAGATGCTTTGGATTCTTAATGGTAGCAACAAAGAAAAGAATGGGCTGTCAAACATTAACGAAGAGAAGGATAAGATGGAAGTTTAAGACAACCTAAAACAAGTCCCTGCAGGCTGAGTAAAGGCAGAAGACAACAGCGAAGATAAGGGAATTGCATACACACAAAGAAAAAAATGAGCTAATATCATCAGTAACAGAGCCTTCTGAAAAATTATACAAACAGTGTTTGAATATGCTCTTCATCTTCCCAGGACAAATCCAAAAATCTCAACCAGTGCTGGTAAAGTAAATCATTTCATTTATATATATATATAGCATGCGTGCAAGATAGGCAGCAAGAGATCACTTCTTCCTATAACATGATCCTGCAGAACTATCTGCAGCATCGAGTAACTCAGCCCAGTCACCTGCCCCAGTGGTGAGTTACATGAGACAACAAGAAGTGCAATACTTAACTACTGAAAATAACAACTTCCTGTGAAGAACCACTACAGTGCCCAAAGTTACTCCTAATTTTCTTAGAACTTTGTTAAGCTTTAGGAAGGAACCAAAATGCACATTAAGAAAGAAATGAGAGTTCTTTGTATAGAGTAACTTCAGTTTGCACTGAAGTGATTACACAACATATATTCATAAGAGTTCTTACTCAAAACACTGATTAAGAACTAGAATTTAAATGAAAATTCTACCTAAGCTAACATCCCACGTGGAGCCAATGCTGGGTCCTTAGGGAAAAGAACAACATGGGAAACCTGCATGACATTTCAGCGGGTACACTCCAAGCATCAAGAACAACTTCTGAACCAGAAAGGCTGTCTTTACTTTAAAAGATCATCTCCTATTTTATATTCTCCATATTTATTTTTCAAAAAAAGAACTTGCAGCAACCACAGTATCACGTAACAGGCAATTTTACATTGTGACTGCTTCCCGTGTAGAAATGTCTCCTTTGTGGAGTCCTTTGGAACCTGTTTATCTACTGAGTTGGTCTTCTAACACCTAACTCAAGAAATGACTGCTTCTTCCAGTATAAATCAGAAAATTTCAGAAGCTTTTACACTTCTAAAGATTGACTGACCCAAAAGTTAACATTCTTACTATTGGAAACATGTCCTTTATTTTAAATATATCCATTTCTGTAGGTTTATTTGGAGGCTTTTGTCAAAGAAAAAGGAAAATAAGATGAATCCTTTGCTACCAAATTAATATTCCTTCAAAGTACATAGATTTGGAAGATTATTCCAATTCAATAAAGAAAGAGATGCAATTTTTCCTGTCTCAGTAAAAAGTCTCTTTCTTCAATTCTCATATGAGCTTCACACACATTTTCTTTGTACTCCCTGGTAATCCATGTTCTTTTTAGGCTACAAAAACTGGACATTTACATCATCTTCAGCCTCATAAAGACAATATTTTAAATATAGGCTTATAAATTCATTTTTTTACTCACCATTGCATAATATCACGCACACACTCATCATTAGCACCTATTTATACAGCAACACATAGGAACTCCCTGCTGAGCTGTGGGTCTCTATGATCCCTGCACATTTTCAACATCCATCCATTTGAAGAGTGAGATACTCTTCATAAGCATTTGGCATAAATTTCTTCTTTAACTGTACTTAATCCCATATTTCATTTCAATGGACCTCAAAAACCATGTAAGTCAAATCATGCACAGCAACTGCCTTATTACTATCATTTGACGTTCCTCCTAAATCATAAATTGTATATTTTGCAATGCATAATGGTGAGGGTGAGGGTCTTTTTTTAAATGCTTCTGTACACATGAATATTTTATCTTTGAAAGACTGGAAGACTGGAATAACAAGATAGAAAAGTACATTTTATGCATTTTTTAAATAAAATCTCCATAACATTATACAAATGTCACTTAACTATACAAATGCATAGGGAACTCTGATTCAGGTAAATGACACATTAGCATGAACTATCACTAAAAGTGCTTAAGGAGTAAGAAATAAATTCTGTTTAATGAAAAAACATAGAAATGTTTCCATATGTTTTTATGAAGTATTCTTTACCCTTTAAATGAACACATTCAGATTTAGTCTCTGGCTTTGTTTCAGAGAAACCCCATCTGTACACTGCATCGCTTACAGGCACATCTCAGTCATGCTATAGCTATGTCACAGCTCATATATCAAATAAAAATCACATTCAAGGCCACACAACCTTATATACCCAAAGTCTTCCATTCTATTTAAAGTAATCCTAAGAGAGCTCTTATTGCACCTCACTGCTGACGTCACGTGACTTTTGTTGGGAAACAGAGTACTACAACTTAAATATCAAACAGTTCTTAACACAGATGAGAATGATCTAAAGGACAATTCTGTTGTACTTATGTACTCTGTAAAGTTTTTGTTGTTCTTTTTTTTTCTTTTTTTTCTTTTTTTTCTAAACAAAGAAACAGTCACAGAACTAAGTACAGTAGCACTGCAGTTTATGTTGCAGAGTGAAAAGCTGGATAAAATACAGGCAACTCATAGTAGGCTTGAGGAATTCATCTGATGAATTTAGATTCCAAGGCCAACAAAGTTAACTGCAAATCCTAAGGACAGGAAGTTAGAAAAATTATTTTATCTTTCTGAGAACAAACGGGTCAGTGACAGAAACTCAAGTTCAAACAGGACGACAAATATAACTGTATGAGTCAAAACGCTCCTATTACATGACAATTCACCAACACTTTAGCTTTCATAATGAGGAAACAATATGAAGTCATATCAGAAATCTTTGAAAACATACAAATCCAAGCTATCTCCTTTCCAGAACACCTCGTGCACACCTTGAGAGAACACTACTGAGACAATGTTCTATTCTTTACTTCCCCGATTATCAAGAAGTTTCCTCTGTTAATGAGACATCAAAGCAAAATCTATGTTAATCAGAGATATATATATACATATATATATATATATATATATATATATATATAAACACCTAGCAATAAACACCTAGATATAAACACCTAGCAATGAAAAATGGAAATCACCATTTTCAAAGGGAGGTTTATTATTACCAGTGTCTAAAATTAAAATCTGTTGCACTTTCAATACATACAGAGATGATTATTAGCTGTTTTTTGACAGTTTCCTAAAAACATAAAGAATGTTTTCAGTAGCATATGAAATAGCAGAGTAACTACAAAGCAGAGTGTTTGTTGCTTTCTTTTCTTTTTTTAAATAACTTGAAATAGACAGCTTAATAGAGTTTACCTGGACATAATTTAATAGTTTGTATTTAGAACAATTAGTAAAGAAGAAAGATGGTTCACCTTTTATAACATGTCACAGTCAACATGTTTTGTAAACTTCTCTTATGATTTGTTATTCCAGTCCCATACTCTTCTCATACAGATGAAACATCTCATTTTTCAATTAACACTGAGGAATAATTGATGAATAAACTAGCTAGGATAATATGCAACAGAAGCCTCATAATAAGGAAAAAATAAACATAGTAAGATGCAAATTACATATAAAAACAGTAAAACAGCAAAATATGCAACTTCAGCTAGCACGAGTCAACTGCATTAAACAGGCTCAGTCTGATCAAGAGAACACTTCAGAAATGAGCTAGCTCCAGTTAGAGATGCGGGTGAAATAGCATTTCAAACAAAATAATGCATGAAGTAACATGAAAACGAAAAGAGGGAAGCTCTGTGATCATTTAGCCCAAACTCTTATAAAATAAAGGCCACAGGATTACTCTTTTGTACTTAAACAGCAGCATGAGTTTATCAATCAATCAATCAAACCCTGCAGACTCGATAAATTGTTTCAGTCATTGACAACTGTAAACATAAGAAAGTGTTTTCTAACTGGAATTTGTTTTGGCTACTGGAACTTCTTACACCTTAATTTCCTAGACAAGAGAACTTCACTTCCAATACACAGTGCAGTTGCCCTGAATACCAGTAGATTTGCCTCATAGAAAATATCCCTTCCTTTCTTTAAAATAATTCCTATTAAGAGTTCCATCTTTCACTCCAAATTCCACATCAGCCTTAAGATCAGTGGCTTTCAGAATGTCAAAATAATTACCTGAATTGCACTTGCATGTCAAGTTGTTTTTCAAGGTTTCTGGGGTCACCAGACAATGTACAGAGCTAACCTGACATGGGATAATTTGTCAGTGGAGACTTTTCTTAGCATCACACTTATTGGTTTGTAAGCTTAAAATAGTGAAAGTAAAGACAAAAAAAGGCAAGGAATGGAAAGAACTCCTCACCTGAATGCAAGGATTTAGCCAAAAGGGTACATACATATTCAATGTTTTTAAAAGAAAAAGTGAATCATAGAAGTTAAAAGGTATTTTCATTAAATAACACTTAACATTCTCTATGAAAAGGAAAAAGTGCCCTGATGCTATGGCCAACAAGCTTTTGAGGATTACTCAGTAAGCTCTGTCCAGAGCAGTCTTTATGCATCCATAAGCTTAACATGGTTCTGAACTGTGATTTGCAATTGCGTTAAGAAGTCTTCTAATGAACTAGGGCAAAGAAAGCTCAGCACTGCTTCAGTGAAGTAGAATATGATTCTGAAGTGCAGAAGAAAACTGGAACGGGTTTTACAGAAACTGAGGGATGTATCTGTTTCATTTAGAGGAATTGCTGGAAAGACTGAGATTTACTACGATTAACAACATATTAATTAAAAAAGTTTCAAAGGAAGTACAATGCAAAATCAGAGCTTGTTAAAAAAAATACACAGTAGTTGAAGGCCATACTATTCTCAAATTTTCTCACCATCCTTTTAGGCAGCAATTTTAAATCACACTGCAGGAGAAAAAAGGAGATAAGCAAGCCTTAGAAAAGAGTTGCTTGAAGGATTACTTCCCAAAATTCAAAACGCTGGAAGAAAAAAAATGCAAATCTGACCTTTTTTGATACAACATACCAAATCACATTGTGAAGTCATCTGACAGTATCGCTCTTTCATTATAGCTTCAAAGAGGACTTCATCTTGGGAAAACCAGTCACCAGACACCCCAAATTCATTTCTTAGCTCGTTATCTCCTACAATAATCAAATTCAAGATTAATTGCTCTAAGAAGCATAGGAGCCTACCACAAATATAGTCCTGCTCACTGATACAGAGAACATTCATGTATCAGAGCATCCCTTGTTTTTCCTTCTCTGTATTTTATGCTAAAAACCATAACATGGTCTCCTCTCATCACTGGGGTCCTTTCAAAACCCTGCCACCAAGTTTTTTTGTTGTGCCTTTTTTTTTGTTTTGCCATTCTTTGTACAATTTTCAAACTGACTTCTGCAATATTTTTGTGCTGTCATAAAGCTAATGTTCTCAAAAATTACATGCAGACTCAAGTTCCAAAGAGACAGCATTCAGGATGTTATATTAAAGCTTCAGGTCACACAGATCTTTAGGGCAGAAGCTCCTATAAACACTTTAAATGCCCAAAAACCAAACACATTATCAGCTCTTTACTAACATAATAAGAAATTCCCTTGAAAGTTTATATTCAAACTCAGACAAATGATATTCAAATTGAATTGGCAAAGGAATTGGAAGGGCATGAGACGAGGAAAAAGTGAAAGCATCATTTCCTTTTCCAGCTATTTATTTTTCCTTCCTGTATTTAGGTAATATTTAGGAATTTTGGAGTTTCTGAAATCCTTGTTGAAATTTAAAGACAAAATTTATGAATTACAAAAAAGTAGTTTTCCTAACACTGAATAAGGTAGAGGTACTACCTTGGTGATAAGCACAAATCTGCTGGCAAGCTGTGCTTCATTGATAACATATGGGATACAGCAACATATGAATGGATTGCAGCATGAAAGCGATCCCACTGGGAAAGTAGCCTGGACAAGAAGTACACATCAAAGTAAGTTTTATAAAAAAACTCTCTTGAAAGACAGAAGATCAAGTGCTTAGCACTTTGCTGATCACAGTCACCTAATCTAAGTCCCCCGAACGGAATACAAAGTTACCTGGTGAAACCAGGAGCGACGAGAGCTGTACCAAGAAGCAATCATGAGCTTTCAACAAAAGTGCAAATGCTGCCACATCAGTGCCGCAAAGGTTTATTTTAAAGCTTAGTCAATCTAAAAAGAAAAGACAAATACCTGTAGATTCCTACTGTCTCTGAAGTGATCTGGGTTTGCTGGTGCACACACTGTATTTTTAGATGCAATTTCTTAAGACTATGTCTGGAATAGCACAGATCCCCCCTGCAAACTACACATTACGACAATTTCACAGTGTTTATAAAGCTGTTGAATATATGTAAAAGCTTGACTTCTTTAGAAGTGGGACTAAAAGAATTTTGAAAAAATATTGAGTACAATAGATACATAGCAGGTGTTTTACACTGTATTCCCTACAGTTCTAAACCTACCAGTCAAATGCTTACTGCCAACAATGCACTAATTATAAGCAAAATACAATTGGACATAACTACTTTCAATAGCAAATACTCACTGTCAAGCCCTCCCCAAAAGTTCCGGGAAGCATGAAAGAGCACAACTGGTCTAAGAAAAAAAAAAATCTCTATTCCTGATTGTTTGATTTGTAACAAATCATAACAAAGAACTTATTTTCCTTTGTTATACTCAGGTTGGAGGGAAATGAGAAGATTTTGCTCCGTCCTGGCGAGCAGGACTGCTATTCATCACCATTCAAGTGGACAAAAAAGGACTGAGATCAAATCACAGTAGGTTCATGTGATCTCCAAAGGTATCTGAGAAATATTTATTTTATTCCTAACTTCAGTCATCCTTTCAAAATCACTTTCCCACCAAGCAAAGAATATAATCAGGTTCTTTCAATTTAACTCCTCCTGTCATTGATGCCTGCTGCAGATGGATGGATGACCAGTGATTTTCTTACCAATAAGAAATCTAAGTATATAAAAAAAGAGCGCAATCCTGTATAACAAAATTTATCTGAGATATGTTGATGCACGTAACCCACTCTGAAAGTAATTCTATAGAAACTACAGCAGAGAAAACAGTAACACTATTTGATTGAGCAAATTCTCAGCTACAAAACACTAATTTTCAATACAGACACCACCATTAGCTATATATTTTCACCAGCAATGAGCAAAAGACTACATGCTGTACTCATAACAATCCGCACCAGTGGAGGTGACCCACTGCCACCGTTGTCAATGCTGAAACGCACCACACTTTGCCTAACTATATCCACCGTCTGGTCTCCATAAATGTTCAGCAAGCATCAGTGAATGTCAATGGGTGTAATGGCTATGAGTTGTGCCAGGATAGGTTCAAGTTGGATATTAGGAAAAATTTCTTCTCAGAAAGAATGGTGAGGTATTGGAACAGGCTGCTCAGGAAGGCTGTGCAGTCATCATCCCTGGAGGTTTTCAAGAAAGGCGTAGATAGTGCACTAAGTGACACTGCCTGGAGCAGTCACAGGCGTGGGTTGATGGCTGGACTAGATGATCTGAGTAATCTTCCCAATCTTAATAATTCTATGATTTTTTCCCCATATGGAGGAATTCAATTCCACTC
Organism: Lagopus muta; assembly: GCF_023343835.1. Classification (NCBI taxonomy): domain Eukaryota; kingdom Metazoa; phylum Chordata; class Aves; order Galliformes; family Phasianidae; genus Lagopus; species Lagopus muta. Next base: position 21,581,035 of record NC_064435.1, read on the forward strand.
CCTTTGCTTCATATATCCTTCTGTCAGATGCCATTTTGACAGACTACCCTCTTGCTGACATCTGTCACACAGCAACAGAATTGGAATATTTGTGGGAAGGTTCAACTTTTAACTGCCATACCACCACCATCCACCTCTCATGCCATGGGTCAACATAAAACACATAGAACAGGAGGCATTACTTTTGGAGTAGCCCTCATACATAAGGAGGGAATCAGAATTCATTATATTCTTTCTATAGACAAAATATCAGAGACTATAAATTCAGAAAGCTGAGTGATATGACAATCACCTTTATTTGGAGCACAATTTTTTGCCACAAACTGAAATCAAAAGACACCAGATAGCTTATGAGTAAAATCCACTGAGCTCAACCAAATTGGTTGAAACAGTACAAGGTATTTTTCAGGAAGCATTATCTTGAAGACGGATATGAAAAGTCCTCCGGAAGATGGATAGTACTGGAAACCTTAAGTATTCCTTGACTTCTCCCCCCACCCCCCCAAAAAAATCCTCAACTCAGCAGAGAAGTCAAAGTTGCTCTAGTATAAGAGCTGATGGTCATAACATCTGCTGTTTTTCAGGGTGGCACTTCCAGTTGGACTCCTCTCGCCACATACATTGCTACTGCTGGACAAACAACTACCTTACTTTTGACTTGGGATAAGACTTCATCACCTTAAACTAGATAATCATTGAAGGATTCTTCCAACTGAACTATTCTAAGATTTCTACATAAGCTATTTTCTGAGAGAAGAATTGGGAACAGAGGTGTGAAGAGTATAAGGTGCAGAAGAAAGAGGTATTAGTTTTATTTTTAATATACCAAATATAGCCAATGAGGATTCTTAGTTCCAGTTGTTCTATTGCTGCACATAGTTCTACACCATTTCTCCCCACCTTTCTACTTCTCAGACAGAACTGGAGGTTTTTAGAAGACCACTATTTGAAAACTGACTGTTATACAACATTGTCTTGAGGTTAATAAAAACATACTAACAATAAATTCAACTTTTCAGTCCAATCTGTATTGCTTTGAGATACATGACTATGCTTCTTAATTCAGTTCTTTCCCTCAGTAAATGGCAAATTAAATTTGCTACAAGAAATCAAGAAAGATCAAATGAACTGTAAACAAGTTTGCTGTTGTTAATCAGGAAAAGAGGCAACGCAAAAGAGAAAAGGAAGATGAGAACAAAAATGTCCCATAAAGAAGAAAAGGGTTGAATGGGATCAGACGTAAAAGAAGGAAAAGATAAAGAATGAGGTGCAGCAACAAATTTGGGTGTAAAAGATAGGAGAAACGAGTATAAGGAGGTGCAATATCTGGACTTGTTTAATATGTTACTCTCAAACCAAACAAAAATTGCCAGAAGATGATGGTGAAAAAGTTAAAAAAGAAAGTGAAAAATAAAACACATTTGTTTGATCTTTATCGATACCAGCCTTATGATGTAATCTCAACAGAAAGAAACTAAGCTCAGGATGGGGACCATGCTTATTTAGATGATCTCCAACTAAAACAAAGGTGTTTCTGGAAATAGCTCTGATTACTTTCTCTGAGTGAATGTCTGCCTTGGTTCCAAAGTATGCTTTGGAGGATGGTAAGCAGATGTAGGAGCTCTTACTTTGCATAAGTCAAAGCTCCAAAACCTCAGAAGCTGAAACTGTGGTCATTCACAGAATTCTGACACTTTCTCAGAATCTGTGCTTTTAATTATCATATCACATTCAGTATGATATGCATCTTTATTCATGAGAAAAAAAGTACAACAGTAAAAAAAAAAAAAAAAAAAAAAAAAAAAACAAGGAATGTTCTCCTGTGCTTCTATAATACTTCAAAGTGGGATCAAAGTAGTTACATCTGCTGTGCCATATTTAATTTTGCTATAATTCTTCACTCAGATTTTCACATTACAAACTAAGAAGGTGCTTTCACTGTATACTGTTCAATGGGACAGTAATAGAACATCCTCCTTTCTTTATTCCTCTCTAATTTCCCTCCAAATACAAATCAAAACCAATGTTTGATTAAATGTTCATCTTAAAATTCTTTTACTTGCAGTGGTTTCTTATGAACCTATGCTTCCCTAATTTTTTCTGCCTAATTTTATCTGTTTTTTTTATGCTACCAAGCATTTGCATTACTGGTAAACTACAGTGTGCTTTTGGTTTTTTGGGTTTTTTTTTTGTTTGTTTGTTTGTTTTGTTGGGTTTTTTTGGTTGTTCTTGTTGTCTTTTTGTTTTTGCACAACAGAAATAGAACTTTTACCGGAAGGAATCACCCACCTTTGCAGACATAACAGTATAACCTAAATAATTCACAGTCAAAGCACCGCTCTAATTGTAGATTGCTACCTTCCGTAAAAATGTGTTTTCTGTCCTCCATTAGAGAGCCAGAGAACATTCTAGTTCACATTGCTTGCAACCTTATTTCCTTTTCTTGACAGTCCTTAAAAATGGCTTATCACATTATGGCAACATTTGCTGAAAATTCCTCTCAGAGTAGGAACACTTCTAATAGCTAATAGACACTTCTAATAGCTCAGAAGAAAACTCCTGGGAACAGAAGACACTATTATAAATACCTGTGTTATTTAACTGCTTAATTTTCTTCATCGTTAACTAATTACACATACCTTGCAATTGATTTTATTCTATAAGTATGAAGTAGACTAGACATGCAGAAACAAATTCCTTATTGCAAGGGACACAATAACCACTTCATAGTCTGCAATTCAACTCTTTAACAATTCTCCTAAAAATAGCCTACTACAAAGAGTATCATCTTGAACATCTACACAACTAAAAAGCTAGGATTTGCTTCTTTAATCTCTAGGTTTAAAAACAATCACTAATCACACACGGCTTTTAAAAAAGCCTGATGTAATGCAATACATCATCTGAGGGTTCAGACCAACAACAAATACTGCAATATGTAATACTCTGGTATCTCATTATGGAGACAAGAGCACCACTTTCCTTGCCATCTCAGTTCATCAGAAACTAAGAAGAGAAAAAAAAAAACTAAGAAAGAAAAAAAAAAAAACATTCCCACAACGAGGTCACATAATATTGGAAATCATTTTCAATGTCAATTAACTAGAGCTCATTACATGAAAGTAATTCTACAGTACTCTTCTTTAGTTTCTTCAGTTCTGTACTTTCTGGTTTTTTTAAATTTTTCCCCCTTTCACATTCTGTAGTAATCCAGTCCACTCAAAATCATCTTTGCTGACAGTTGGGTTTGTTCAGGTTTTTGGGCCTGTTTAGCTTGGAGAAGAGAAGGCTCCAGGGAGTCTTCACTGCAGCCTTCAAGAGCTTGAAGGGAGCTTACAACCAGGAGGGGGACTGACTTTTTACATGGTCTGATAGTGATAGGACAAGGGGGAATGGCTTTCAACTGAGAGCGCGGTGATTCAGATCAAATGTCAGGAAGAGTTTTTACTCAGAGGGTGGTGAGGTGCTGGAACGGGTTGTCCAGAAAAATAGTAGATGCCCCATCTCTGGAGGTGTTTAAGGGCGGGTTGACGAGGCCCTGGGCAGTGTAATCTGTTGAGTAGTAATCCTGGCCACTGGGAGAAGGAGGGGGTTGGAACTAGATATCTTTAAGTTCCCCTCCAAACTAAGACATTCTCTGACTGTATGATATTTCTTCCATCAACAAGGTCAAAACCCCAATCAGTCATTACTGCCTAAACTGCAAAATTTCTCTATGATAATAAAGAAGATTATTACAAGATGTTCAAACTTCTTTTAATGCTATGTAAGAATCAAAGTATTTTTTATTAAATGTAGTGCTTTAACGGTAAAAAAAAAAATCTGTTCTTATGCAAACAACTTTATAATGTCCCTTATGACCTCAGTTTTCTGATGTACATTTGTCTTTTTTTTTTTTTTCCCCAGGGGAAAAGAAATTTCCTTTTGTTTTTCAGAAAAGCAGCGCTCATTATAGCAGCCATATATGAGTCAGGTCAACCTCTTTTTAAAAGGTGGGCACCAAAAAATACTACTGCACCATTCTCCTTCATTCAGTAACAGTCACTGATGGCTTCCTAGCTGACCCTAAATTTGGCACCAGCTTCTTTGGTCTTCCTTCAAAAAAAGAATCCTTCCTCCTGTTAACTCTGAAACTTTGGCACACATTTGCTCTGCGCTCAGCTCAGAAATCTTCCAGTTCCTATTATGCAGGAGATTCACAAACCATTATGCTGTCCTCATTCTTCTTCTAACAAGCTGTGTTGTGGGATCTTCCTCAGCATGTTAAATTGCTCTTATAAAAGAAACTACTTCACACTCCTTGTAGGGAGAGTTATTCACCTGACATACACAGCAGCTAGAGCAAGGCAAAAAAGCAGCCTTACTTCCCTGCTGTCCAAACACACCTTTCTTAATAAAACATGAAATAACAAAGTTAACAGCTGAGCAAACAAAACAGGTGCTCTCCATTACAGCTTCAATTACTATTTGTGCAAACAAACTACAGACTCTAGTGGAAGGGCACTATTTATAGCTCTAGACTTAGGTGTCTTGTTTTTGGTAGCCCACCAACACACCAAGCAAGAATTTGCTGCTAATTCCAAAAAAACACAATGCTCTACTGCAATTCAGAAACATAATTCAACTTAGAAAGTTTATATATGTTTACATGCACATAGATTTCATGCATGTATTCCTTTCACAACTTACTGATTTTTTTTCCTCGACTGTGCTATTGACATTCTGCATATGTTCACTTTAACTGTAACAGACATTTTAAACGTCTCAAGTAATTTTTATTGTTGGATTCTTTAGCATGACATTACAGATAAAAGTTAGGCACGAATGCCTTGATTATTCATATCAATATGCAATATCAAATCAGAACGCTGTGAATTTTTATCTTCGTAGCAAAGAAGTGCACACAAATTATATAAGAGAAACACAAGTAGTAATTATAATTCTACATTTTTGTGCTTGCTTCATGTGTTAGTTCTCAGGCCACACAGAACCTATTTCAAGCAGATTTTTAATAAGAAGAATAAGAAGAATTAAGAATTCTTATTAAGAAGATACTAATGCTAAAGACTACTGATTACAAACTGAAGTGATGCCATGTCCCATCTACCCCATTTTCAGGTTAAGTCAGTTCAAGACTTAAGAATATTACTGAAAATGTCTACTGTAAGAGGGAAGAAGAGTGTGTACAATTGTACCACCGCTCTATGTGTTAAAATAAAGAATTGTGCTTGGTTTGGTTATCGACACTGTATATATATCTGAAATCAGTGCTAATCTCCAGACTCTCATAGCAATATGTAAAATTGTATAAAAATATACATTTTATACACTTACACAACTTATACACCTACACAATTACATAAGTACTAACATACTGCAGGCATAAGACTACATGAAGGATAAGGACAGGCAAATACAGTCACCCATACAAGACAGCAAACAGTTTATACTGTGCAACTTTCATACACTTGTGTCCTGCCACATTCAAGCTATTACTTAAGAGAAGGCACTCTTTCATTTTAAACAGAAAGTTGAAGACATGCAGTTCACAAAATGAGTCCCCAAATGTGGAACAAACAAAGATTAAATGCCATTACGAGGAAGCAATTAGAGCTTAACAGCCTACATTAGGTTTTTATTCTAGGCTTTCGTTGGGTTTTGGGGTTTGGTGGTGAGGGAGGGGGGTAAGAGGAAAAATGCAGTTTTAAAATCAAGGGGTATTAGAAAAGCAAGTCACTTATTTGAGTCTTTTTCCTAAGTGGTTAAAAGAACTATGCAGCAGCTCCACAACCCCTTTTTATATGTACACCTGGGAAGAATACTGAATCCTGTTACTTTCCTCAGTGTTACCCTGATGTGGTTTAGACCAGATGTTTAAATGTTACAGTATGTACATTTTCTTCTCTTCTTCCAAGGCAAAAGCAAAATAAGAGGAATATTTGACTTCACTCCACAAGAGACCTATTTAATAGTTTGGCGGTTATGTAAGTAAAGGTAGCTTGGCTAAGTCAATGTTGACGACATACAGAACGACATGATCCTAATGAGTTGGAAAATATTGGCTCTCATGAGATTCAACCAGATGCTACTGCGCTGAGAAAGCTACTGTATTATTGAATTTCATTTTTATGAGGTAAAATTTATTATTCAACCATTAAGGTATCCCACATGAAATCTTGCATAAAATAGTTTTACAGTTACTTTCTGGAAAGTAGATTTTATTTTAACTTTAAGACATCATTTACATGAGGGATTCAAATGCCTATTTGATCACCTTCAATAGAGAAATGTAAGGTCTGCAAGCAATTTTCCCAAAAATACCAGATTAATAGAACCGAACTGTCAACAAAATAATGAACTACCTGAACAGGACAAGGAAAAAGTGGTAGCAAGTTCCAGTTTTCCAGAGTAAACTAAAGCCATGTGTGACTGTGTGTATGTTTTTTTGGCAGGCTGAAATGGTTAGAAACTGAGTGCTTCGGGTACACCAACTAACAAATGAGAAAATGCATGATGAAATTACTCCAAAGGATTAATTATGCTCAACTTCTAAAAGAGTGTGATAATATTTACCAAAGTTGTAGTATTTTGCATAATCATTCTTGAAAAATATAAAATAGTAAAAAAACTTATTAGCATCATTAATAAATCCACTTGTAGAAAACACAGAAAGCACAATGTATTTTGTATTTGTGTTTCTTTTTACATGCAGAGCAGACAAAATGGAAAATAGGGATGTTTCTCAAGCATGAGCAAGTATAATAAGTAACATACTATTTAACTACAACATCAACATTCTATTGTGCTTATATAGGGAAAGAATTATAAAAATAGCTTGGGTAAACAAAATAAACTAATCCTCAATGAGTTATGTCCAAATTGAAGACAAAAAAATTCATTGCTTTCAAAATTCCACTAAATAGCTAGGGATATCCATACATTCCAAGTCTGTTGTAATGATAAATCTGCCTAATGCAGAACTATATTGTTTCAAGGTAGGTATGGCACAACGCTTATGCACAACACTTATGCACAGGGTAGCATTACAACAATTACTAACATAAAAAACACACACCTTTCTTTAAGTACTCGCATTAATTTATGCTCCACACATTCTGACAGTCTACAGCCTGTGTCGTTTTAGTGGTAGCTTTAAGATAACAAGCCTTATTAATGTAAGAAACCAAAAAATACACACATTTGCTTTTAAGATTTCAAAACTCATTTTTTTCAGCCTCCTTTCTTTTTTACAAGTTAATCAAAAGAAACTGATGAACTCTAAATTCAAGAGTCTACCTGATGAAGGCATAGTATCTAACAACCAACAACTCCAAAATACTTGAAGAAAGTGATTTTCTCCTGACTGATGAAGGTTTCTGGAAAACAGAGCAAACAATTTTATCTTATTATATTCCTTGAATCTACTTGCATGAAGAACTACATACTGAAGTGTTGGAGAGTTTTTTCTGAATCGCATGACCTTCATCCTAAGCTAGTTTGGAGGAAGTTGTGAAGCCAAAAAATATTACTGAAGTAACCACATCACCAAACATCACATACCAGCTTTAACTTCTATCTTCTATGCTTCTGGGATACACAGTGCAGACGTACCTTTTGAAGTTGCATCCAGAGTATCTTTCAGCAGTTATCCCAGCAGACAGATTCCCACAGCATGCCTCCAAAGCATGCCTGAGACTCTCAGAAGCATGTCAAAAGGCCAACAGACACATGCTCTTCTTTGATATATTTGCCTCCTCCTACAATTCATGCATCTATACTTGTCTAATTTTTGAACTCTTTGACTTTTACTGGTTTTCTACTTTAACTGTTCATTCAACACAAGTAGTAAACACAGATATAGGCAGTTGCAAAAAAAAAAAAAGTAAAAAAATGGCAAGCATTTGAGACTAGCTATGTGACAGAAACAAAGAAAATATAAAAGAAAAAAAGATTAAATCTCATATCTTCAAAACTGGTAGATCAGATTGGAAGGATAAAACACACCTTGTCTTGGCACAGTCTGCTCATAAGGATAAAAAAAGCAAGGTGGTGTACTGCAAAATCAAAGAGTAAAATCTGGTTGCCCAAATGATAAGGCAGGCTTGCTGGCAGTCTCCTGATCATTCAAAATAAGACGACAAACTAAATACGTCCCTTCTTTTTCAGAGTAAAGTCATGTCTGGTTGCTTTTTATTTATTTTTAACAGGGGAATAAGAACCTCAAGATAGACAAAGCTGTTTGCCCTACTACTTATGACTGAAACTAACAGATGGCTTTCTGAAGTTGGAAAATGTAAAAGATAGCATATAATTTGGGCAACACTAATCATGAAACACAGATTATGATCCCCAAATAATCCACTGCCCAGCTACTCCTAGATCCACCACAGGAGCCATCAGTCCATTAAATGCCTATCTGCACAAGCCTAGAAGAGCCCATTGGTGCTGTCTACGAGTGTTCCAAGTGCCCATGATCTGTACAGGTAGCCATACACACATGCAAGTGTACTCTATCACCTGGCATTATCAATAATAATTTGTATACATCATCTTTGAAACTGTCCATCAAACATTTGCATGCAGCTGTGAAATTCTGCCTTAGCCTCCTCTCCAGTGCGCTATCCAAACTTTGCTCCTTCAACCACTTCCAATGGAAACACATGTAAAGACCCAGTAGGTCTCAACAGCCCTCCAAACCTCTCCATTTTCTTTATAGCCCCTCTAAAACAGGGAGCCACCAAACCAGGTGCTCACTGCAGGTTCAGCCTCACCACAAAAGGAAGTATCAGCAATCCTTGAGATGGATTTCTGATCACCAAAAATGAGGCAAAGCCTAAATCTTGCCTCTGAAAGGAAGACATAGAGAAATAAAAATCAGTCAGATATTTAACATCAATTTAAGACTACAATGCTGAGAAAAATAATAAATCACTATAAGGTTACAGATGTTAGGTATATAAAGATGAGGAGTAACTGTGATGAGTAACTGGATACTATGGAAACACTGAGTACCTAGTCAAAGGCTTTAACTACAGTACAAATAGGAAATAAGTTCAAAATTCACTCAACTGCAGTTTTGTGTTGGGGAAGCTAAGATGAATGTTAGTATATCAGTATCAGTGATTAATAGCTGTGCCTTTTTAAATATTTTTTTTAAATCCCAATAATATGTTCTTTCTTGCTATGCTACTTTCATAGTTATTAAAAAACTCAGCCAAAAAAAAAAATTCAAGTTCCCCACATAATTACAGACACCCACACATACATAGATGCTACCATTAAAGTATATGCAATCCATCTCTAAGTATAAGCACTATTTACAAAGCATGATCTTAATTTTTTTCCAAATGTATTCCAACATAATGTTGTAGACTTACAGAATGAAACAAGCTGAAGGTTACAGCAAATTGGCAGACAGAAATCATTTCACTGCTTTGAGTTCAAAACTCTTTTCATCTATTTAATGTGAATTAGAACTACAGGAACATATAATTTATTAGGACAAGCACTAAGCCACAATAAGAGAAGATCAAAACAAGTATGACAACAAGCATGCTGTTCGTTCACTTTAAGTACTTAAAATTTGTGCTCCAGATTTCTAATAAATGAATTTGCAGAATAGGGTAGTTGTATTACAGTTCTCCAGACTGGAGGACAGAAACCATACTAAATGATAGAACAAGTTACTTCAAAACTGCAAACCCTAAGGCCACCTAATTGATCATATGATGCATTTTCACATCCGTCTGGAGAGTAGATTTTAAACCTACTACCTTCAGAAGTAATGGTACTTGAAAGTAAAACCCCACAATCTCATCCTTTTGTGACTACACGTAAACAAGGAATGAAAAGAATCAATGAGACTTTTCAGAAATTAGAAAAAACTAAACATTTCTTAATAAAAGTCATTATTCACAATTATTCCAAGAGTTGTACAAAAATGTGGGCAATGTCATATCAGTAATGACATCTAAATACAAGAGCCTGTCCCAGTTTTCAAAGATGAAACTTAATCTCTTTATTAGCACCCTCCTGGCTCTGTTTTTAAATCCTTTACTTCTAGTACCAGCAGATAATCTTGGATAAAGTCTTAAAAAACAGTATTTAAATTAATACACCAACATTAATGAAATAGTTTTGTACACAGGACAAGAGAAAGAAGGACAGGAAAAGTAAATCTTTTGTTTTCCTAACTTTAGCCGTAACAAATAAATTCATTCAGGGAAACAAGCGAGAAGTATATGCCAATATTTAACACACTGAGAAAATACCAATACTACAGTGACCACAATTAGCAAAATACCAAATGCAGTCAATCTGAAGAAGCCCCAATTTATTTACGAGCTAGATAATGCAGACCTAGATTCATTAAAACTGTTACACACAGACAGTGAATGCAGGTGATAGTCTCGGCATTTTATCAGTAAGGACAATTTCTTCCTGAAATCCCTGGATATTTTCCAAAGGAATGACAGGTAGCAAATTTCATTATTTATCATCATCACCTCTGAGACTCATATGTCTTTAGCTGTTTCACAACAGAAACGTTTATTTGTGGAACTAAATGAAAAACATATGCAGATCTTTAAAAAAAATCAACTTCTATTCACCACTGATTAATAAAGCCTTTAATAATCCAGTATTTCTTATTTTATCCAACAGCTTCACCTCAAAATGATCTTAAGTTACAACATTATACCATATAAGGTAGAAAGGGTGGATGTTTTAGATGAGGGAATTATGGAAAAATTATCGTATATGGGAAAATTAAATGTATCCAGAATTTGGTGCCAAGGAGTGAAGCTCAGAGGCTTAGCTTACATCCTGGATTCCAAGCATTAGCTATAAATACTCACATACACACAAAAAACATTCTGTATGTTAACTACTTTATGTAAAAACCTGGATTTAAAGGATATAGTTGCATACACATTTGCTAACAGTTCTCCATACCATAATCAAGATATTAATCTGACATACTTGACCAAAAGCATCACATATTTACCTGAAGACTGGAAAACTTCATTCAGTAAAGCTTCATTGATGGCCACAGAACTGACATTTCCAGCAGGATGACACCAGCTCTGATAAATAGTTTGGAGGAGAAGGGTTTGAGCTCTAGTTGCTTGAATTGTCAAATTTGGAAGTTCAAATATGCATTCTGTTAGTGGGACATGAGCTCTCTTGGTCCTGTTTAAAATATTGAGAGAAAAAAAAATCCTTAGTTTGATGCAGAAGAATAACAATTCAAAAGCTGAATTATAAAATAGCAGACTATGAGCAATTAAATCTATAGAGACAATAATGTGACTATTAAAATTTCATCTCAAAAGAGCTTATTCTACTTATACTGAAATTCACTCAAGATAGGAGTTCTGTTAAATACTTTAACTTTACATCATCCTATAAAACATGAGATAAAATAACTATTTTTATTTAATTAACTCCTTGTTTTAAAATACTGAAATAAAAGCACATCAGCAAAATAAAAGGTACTCAAAATCATGCAAATTACTAAAAATATCTGTTCAAAGCTTTATAGGAAATAAGTTTATTTCAAAGCTTACTGTGAATCAGTAAACAAAATATTTCTAGTGATACAAAAACCTATATAGACAATAATCAACCTATATAGACAAAAATTATACAATTAAGTACAAAACAAAAATCCACGATTACCTCCATATTCCATAGTTAGCTGACATACAAGATTCACTAGAAGTTTCCATATAGGTTCTAATATTTTTCAATCCTTTTAAATTTATAACCTAGTAGGAAGCTTCAGGGCACTAGGAGAGCAGGTCAAGCTAAAGGACATTCTTTCTGGAAATAAATTCTTCTGTGACATCATAGCCCAGTACCAACAGGAGGGCTGGTACTTAATAACTACATAACTACATAGAAGTAACTTACATTTTCTTCCTCATACTTACATTATTACCCTTATTATTTATGCAATTATCCTACATTCGAAAACTACAAGGGTTCATAGAATCACAGAACGGCCAGGGTTGGAAGAGATCTCAAGATCATGCATTTCCAACCCCTGTCACATGCAGGGCCGCCAACTTCCACGTTTAATACTAAACCAGGTTGCCCAGGGCCCCATCCAATCTGGCCTTGAACACCTCCAGGGATGGGGCATCCACAACCTCTCCGGGCAGCCGGTTCCAGCACATCACCACTCATAGTAAAGAACTTCCCCCTGACATTCGACCTAAATCCTCCCTCCTTCAACTTAAAACCATTTCCCCTTATCCTGCTGTTATCTACCCTTTCAAAGAATTGATTCTTCTCCTGTTTACAGGCTCCCTTTAGGTATTGAAAGGCTGCAATGAGGTCACCCTGCAGCTTGCTTTCTTCCAGGCTGAACAAACGAAGCTCCCTCAGTCTGTCTTCATAGGGGAGACGCTCTAGTCCCCTGATCATCTTTGGACCCTCTCCAACATCTCCCTGTCTTTCTCATACTGGAGACTCCAGACCTGGACACAGTACTCCAGTTGAGGCCTCAGAAGAGCGAGTAGAAGGGGACAATCACCTCCCTGTCCCTGCTGGCCACCCCTCTTTTGATGGAGCCCAGGATACCATTGGCCTTCTGAGCTGCAAGGGCACACTGCTGGCTCGTGTTAAGTTTTTCATCTATCCAAACCCCCAGGTTCCTCTCCACAGGGCTGTTCTCAAGGACTGCTCCTTCCAGTCTGTATGGATGCCTGGGATTCCTCCGGCCCAAGTGCAAAACCTTGCACTTTGCTGTGTTGAACTTCATTAGGTTCACACACATGGTTCTTCACTTCCACTCTGGGATCCTTTCCTGAAGCACATTTACAACGCTATTATCTTTGTTCTAATAACCTCCTGCTCCAACACTGAGATCTACTCTTTCAATTTGAGCATTACTTTCTCTAGTGTCCCCAAAATATAATATACAACATACAGATGAGCTTATCTGTATTATAGGAGTCTCCTTTTAAATATTCTGGGTGTACTTTTTAGAGTTCTTCAAAGTATATTAGATACAACTTAAGGTACTGGAACATCTCATAAGAGAAAAGGCCAAGAGAGCTGGGCTAGCTCAGCATTGGAGAAGAGGGAGTTCAGGGAGACCTCATCAGTGTCCATAAACACCTGAAGGGAAATTCCAAGAGGGCATGCGAGGGCTCCTTCCAGTGGTGCCCAGTGCCAGGAAAAGGGGCAGTGTGCACCAACTGTAGCACAGGGACTCCCTCTGAGCACCAGGCAGCACTGCTGTGCTGTGCTGGCACAGGTTGCCCAGAGGCTGTGGGGTCTCTTCCTTGGAGATGTTCAGAAGCCACCTGGCCATGGGCCTGGGCCCCCTGCTCTGGGTGTCCCTGCTGGAGCAGGGGTGGGCCTGATGGCACAGAGGGCTCTGCCAGCCTCAGCCATCCTGGGGTTCTGTGTTTATCTCCACCATCAAGTAATTTAGACATTGAAAGCAGGAAAAACATGCCAGGAGAACAGTGATGACGCAATTGTGATCTGTTTGGTTTTGGTGTTTTTGTTCACATTAGTCTTAATATTCCTTATGAACTCACATTTGCCATCTACTCTTTCAGCCCTTCAAAAGAAGTTCTCAATGCATCAAATGCATAATTACACATTTTAAGCCCGTGCTAATCAGACAGACGATGCAACCCACAGACATCAATGTAAAACACTTTAAGAACTGGGAAATGTGTAAAATTGGGGTGTTTGGGTTTTTTTGTTTGTTTTGGTTTGGTTTTTTTTTTGGCAGATAAGACCCGCTTATAAGCAGATCAACCATAAGACCCAGAATTTGTCCAGGTCTCATACCTAACAAGATGGTTATTAATATCAGAATATATGGCTTTTTTTTGGCCTTTTTTTTTTTTTCCTTCGATGGCAAAGTTTGTTAAAACTGTTTGAAATGAACTATCAGTCTTTGAAATTCAGAACTCCCATATTTTGTATCTGCCTTTTAATTTGACAGCCATAAGGATTTTCCTAGAGAACCCAAGCAGATGACACACTGTCTGTGATTACTGCTCACAGTACATGAAAGGAGTACACAATATCCACAGCACACTAGTTAGAAAACAAGAACTACTCAACGAGACTTAATAGGAGACAAAAGCTGAAACGTAAAGTCAAGTAAGTATGTAAAGATGCTGCCCAGTTTAAAAAATAATTTTAAAAAAACTAAAAAGAATCACTTTGATCCAGACAACAGAAGGAAACTTACAACATAATGTACTCTGAAACACTGAGACTGCCCCAGTATAAATGCACTACAGCTTTTTAGTCGCTGAAAGAAAAACTCTGGGCAGCATGAAGAACACAGACAAGTATTACTAAACTCACGGGCTTCAGAGAGCTATGACAATAGCAGCATACAATGCAACAGCAGAACAGATTTCACTTTAAGAGTCTGACTATTAATTTCATAGCTACTGTACTGAGCTATATGAAATATAGAAGTTTCACATAAAATATTCCCTACGGATAACTAGAGTGTAGGAAATTTCTTTTAAACAATATGCAAAATTCTAAGCTTTTTGTACTTTAACAATCCCAGAGGAATGAAGTGCACTGTTCCTTTTCAGATAACTTGGGAGAAATAGGAAGCTGAAGAAAATAAATCCTTTTTTATAGAAAAAAATAAAGGCCATAAAGGTGTGGGGAGGGGAAATGTATTGTACCATGTGTGCAGCAAATGTTACTTAAAGGAAATTTTAACTAGACCTGGCTAGTGATGAAAGTACATGTATAATTCAGGATTTATTATGATAGTTTTGAAACACAAATAATGCATTTAAAAGAACTTAACATACAAGTCTGCTACCAGACTGCACCTGTTAATACAGAAAATCCATCATTAATAAGGTACTGAACTAAATTTAACCATAGTTTATGACTCAAGAGATATATTCAAGCAACGAGTGAAAATACAACTATATATTTTTTTCTCCAGTAAACTAAACCAGCATTTCAATACTCTATCATTAAATTTGTATTAAGCAACTGAGCACAATTTCTTATCAAAACTCGTTGCCATATTAAAACAGTTATGACACATAGTTGGATTCTAAAGCCACTACTTAAAGTGCAGGGTAAAATTGTAACAATAGAAATAACTATTTCTCAAATCTTTACACTCAAGAGTTAAGATGCAGTTCTGAACTTACGTTCATTTAACTGAACAGGTTAAAAAACTAGCAATTCTAACACCCTTCTCCAGGGGAAAATAAATCCTAATGTAACTAGCAGGATAGACTACTCATTAAAGCTAAACTTGGACAAAGTCCAGAATAAATTTAAGGAAATATGAACAAGCAAGTCTTGCTATATAGTGGCATGGAGTGAAAATGAATCTGTCCTAATTAAATGATTTTTAAATACACTTTGGTTGTACTCAGTTTGCTGACAAACTGTAATAAAGACTTGCTGAAATATCTGGATGAATCTGGAATACCATTAAAGAAAATAGTTTTCTTCACTGTTTTTGAACGAAACCATGAATTGGTCCTTATCTGCCATGCACAGACACCAATGTTACCAACGCATGTTAAGTTCACAGGTCTGCTATGAAATATTTTCAGTTTGTAGACTTCAGGAACAGCAACTCATTCCTTTAAAATCAACACCTCCAAATGACTGAAAGAATATAGCGGTGAACAGCTGGCTCCAAAGGTTTATATAAAGTCCCCAATTGCAGAGCTGGAACCTGCAAAATGTTTCCAAAAATTTAATTTTTCTTATTACTCATATCCTGTACGGTAAAAAACTATTAGTTCATTTTTTCCAAAATAACAAAGCCAGTAACCTGCTACTAGAACCCAGCAACTGGGCCTCAAAAGAGCTTGAATGTAATTTAAGCACCTTAAGAATTTCAGTCAGCATTTGTACACCTTTTCTCCTAGGCAAACAGAAAATGGATGTTAGCTTTATATTCAACAGAAACAAAGCTTCACCTACACACGTGTATTAAATCCATGTTTCTACCTATTCTGATCCTTCATATCAAGAAAATGACAATTTTGATCCTTTTACTTAACATCACTGAAGCAACTCCTATTGAAGAAAGCGAACACCACCAAAACTTTGAAGACAGCACTCAGGTAGAAGAAAGGGAAAGGAATTTAACCACTACTGTTTTGAACTACTTATTTTTTAAATGCAAAACTACTATCACTGTTACAAAAAAAAAAAAAAAGCACAAAAAACAGCAATATGATAAAACCACATACACTACCAATACTTTTAATCTTATATTAACCATATATAGTTAATTGTGCAAGAGAACCACATATAATCACCAAATAATTAAACCTACTTTTAAAGACAATTTCAAAAACATCTCCAGAATTCATTCCTTCTAAACTTCTCAGGCTCTACAGGCATCACTAAGGAAGTCAGACCTCTTAGGTCACCTCGTAAGCAGGTGAGACAGCTGCTGTTGCCTTTTGTATCTTATTTGTAGAAAGTACAGCTAGTAGTACAATTCATTACAAGGAAGAAAACAACTACATTGGAAATTTAACTTTTTTAAATGAATAAGCACATTTCTGCAAACTTCAAATACAGCAGTGGAAGGGAACAATACACTTCAAAGCTGACTGTTGTCTATATTTTCTTTGGGGGGGAGGGGCGCTTAGCATCACTTTTGGAATTGAAATTGACAGTGATAAAAAAAACTTTGCCAGTGTTAATTCATATATGAACTTCAGAAAGACAGAGATTTCCTTGAAACAATTATGAAAATAAAAAAAAGCAGGCCAAGTGCAAACTCTTTATCTTCGAAAGTGATCAGAGAATTTGCATTCTCAGTTCTCATTACAGCAAGAATATGAACAGAACAATAAAATTCAGCCCTGTACAGCAAAGCAAAAACAAATAGACTATTACAAGAACAACAACAAAAAAAAATATATTTATTTGATATCAGTAATCATAAGAAGGAAGAAATCTTGCAAAAAAAAAAAAATCATTTTGAAGCAAAGCAGCAAGAATCTGGACATGCATATTAGGAACTCGAAACTTTGGTTATTTTTACTCCATTTTTACATTTTTCTGTTACAGGTGGACATTAAAAGTGATAAGAATAATATTACTTGCTTGTGAAGCAATAAGGAATTGAGTAGCAGTGACCTCAGTGGGATGGTTATTTTGTGATCTGTGAGACACCAGGAGAAAACACTGAAGGCTGCAAGAAAGAACAAAGACCCCTAAAAAAGCTAGGACAGGGTACTTTTAATTTAGCTAGGCTCAAATACAGCTACGTTAAGCATCAGATGAATACTCAAACCTACTGGATTAAACGTTTAAGAGAGAAGGCAAGAAAGCAGTTTACCTCCACTACAAGTTCAGTCATTGGCTAACTACAGGCCTCAAAATGCACAAGATTTTATCTAACTTCATTGACACCACCAAGAAGGGGCTGGGTGTTCAGTCTTATCTATGGACTAAACATGAAGCTTCAACTTTGACAAAGAGCATTTTCTGAATTCCCTAGGATGTCTGAAGGAAAAACAGAAAACAAGGGATAAGAAACTCTCCTCACAGAAAGTGATCAATGACTATTAGGAATTTTTTTTTTTTTTTTTACATTTTATGTATCTATTCTTCCTTTACTTCTCCAAGAAGTCTGCCACTTCTCACTTGAATCAAGGAATTCTATAGTCATTTATGGAAATCAAAGGGATTTTAAAAAGGAGAGGGGATGGAATGAATATGGCATGGTTTAGCTACATTATGTCTAAAGAGATCCAAATATGAAAAATTTGGTACTCATAACTGAGACTGAAAAACCCACATGGAAAAAAAAATAAATGGAAAGACCACCACTTCCTATACGAAACAAGTGGCTTTATGAAGGTGGTACAGAGAGGGTTGTATTAGAGCAGGGCACTTTTACATCAACTACTTGAGCTACACCTGGCCTCTTCTCAGGAAAACTACTCGCCGGTAAAATATTGAAAATATGGACATGGAAATCTGCTAGAACTTAGAGATGCTTTAGCTGGAGATGCAAATAATCAAGACCACCAGATCCACCAAACGAAATCACATAAAGTTTAAAACTATTATCAATAAACCTCTGAACAACAAAGTTACCTAACTGCTAAGAGAAAGAACAAAGTGTTACTTTTTTTGCAGCTTCTGTAAAGCAAGCATCATTGCTTAGATCCTACAATGTAACCAAATCTCAGAACCCGCAGGGGTGGAACAGAGTTTTGGAAACTGCTTTCCCATAAAGTGGTGCACTGTCCAGACACACCACCTCTCCCCCTTCCTCTCCCCTCTTCCTCCCATTTCCCCCTCCACACGCTCCCAGAAACAGCAGCAACAGCCATTAAATCAATCCTCTAAATCTGCCACATAGAGCCATTTGGTTGTCATTAGCAGGTAAAACAGGGAGCCAGGAGGGCTCAGAAACACGTTGGGTGCTCAGTGAGGAAAGCTGCCACAACAGTCGCTTGCAGGACACGATGGCATAAACCAAGAGCTGGACACGAAAACTGCTGCCATATGACAAGGAGACATGCCTAAACTGCTGTTATCAGGAAAGCAAGAACCACAATGGGCAGCCCTGAGAACAGCAAAGACTTCCATCTTCCTTTCATGCTGCCAAAAGTAAAAGCAGTTACTCTCAAAAGAACTGCTCCAATCTGAGGGAAATTCACTCAACCACTCACCTAATAACATAGGCACTTACAGGTATTTTTGTAGTACTGAATTACCAGGAGCACAAATAAGAATATATATATATATTTTTTTTTTAATAGAGATTTCTATTCAATATGATCATTTAAAACTGCATTCATTTATTATTTTTTTTTCCTGAAGTTACTGTCATGTTATCCTCCCTGTTTGCAGGGAAGCTGCAAGAGAAGGGAGCTCAAATACAAATCAGTTATCCCTAATAAATTAATTTCATAATGTACAGGTATTTCATCTTAGTCCATTCCAGCCAGGTAACAATTTTCAAATTTCAACTCAAATCAGTATACAACTGTTGTCTTACTCTTTAGAAATTACAGTACATTTGAACATTACAGATATGTTATTTAATAGAAACAGTTCCAAATACTCCCCAGTTCATGGGCCCTATGTATGGTGAGGACCACCCTATCTGCCAGAGCACAGCTATTCAGAGACGACCCTACCCCACAGAATGAAAGCATCCAAAAAAAAGATTTGAGTCCAAAGCTCTATTTTATGAGGAAGAAGAGTTGCTGCCCCATAAATTTGATTCCTCTCCAAAGCATGCAGATGAGAAGATGTCTCAAAAATGCAGTCACGGAGAACAGAGGCTTTTTCTTTCCATCTGAATACATCTCCTTTGGTTAACCAGTCTTGTAAGCTAGGAACAGTGGCTTGTAAGAGATAACAGAGAAGGAGGAACATAAGGAGAAAGAAGGATTGAAAAGAAAATAGACTCCTTTTGCAGAGCCAGGAAGAGGAAAAACTTTGAGCAGGAGCAGATCTAAAGACTTCTCCGTCTCATGAAAAATTCTATGCAACTCAGCATTCTTGTAATCCTTTCATAAACACTAAGAGAAAATCCCAGAAGACCACAGAGTTATACAAGGAAAGACACAATGCCCATGGATTTATCTTCCCCTCCCACATATCACACTACAAAAGTTTCAGTACTTCACTATTCCTGTAAAAATCTTTTTTCCTTATATCCAGTCTGAATCTGCCCTCGTTTAGTTTGAAACTGTTTCCCCTCATCCCACCACAACAGACTCTACTAAAGAGTCTGTCCCCTTTCTTCTTACAGCCCCCCTTTTAGATACTGTGAAAAGCTGCTAGCAGGTCTCCCCAGGGCCTTCTCTTCTCAATGCAGCCCCAGCTGCCTCAACCTGTTCTTGCAGGGGAAGCCTGACTTCAGTTCTTCTTTGGTTCTTCCTTTTTTGCCCAAAATGCCCTCCAAAATTCTCAAAAAAAAAAAAAAAAAGCCTCAAAAATCAGAAGCTCATGATGCTTGTAATATCAAAAGCTAATGAAAATCAGAAAATGCGTACCAAACATACAGATCAAGTTGAGATACAAACATTAGCATGTGTTCAACACAGTACCTATTCCTCAGTATGTACAGAAAGATTACTTCAGCATACTTTCAAAGGTTTTACTGAACATGCACATAAATAAGCCTTATTGCTTTGACTGAAGATAAATACAGGTTTGTTTTTTTTTTTTAATAATATTTTCGAGTCCACAGTTACTTGGTCACCACTTGTGATGGTTATCAAATTCATTTGAGCTTGTCACATTAACATGCTTACAAAAATAGGTGTATAAAGACTAGAGAGTTTCTGGTACTTCACTCCAGGTGGAAATGAAGGCTATCAATCTGAGGCCAGATCTACAGAGGCAAAGGATATGCTGTGGTATACAATTCCATACTATTTCAACAACATAATTCTGTAGGGAACTATAAGCCTTAATGCTTGTAAAGTAAAACCTATTTTCTTGCAATTACAGAGTTGAACAGCTAAAAAATTTTACAACAATGCTTTTATTCCTATCAATTCCCATGACATTTTCATTTAAAAAGAAAGTTGTAAAGAAAGAAAATGGAAGGGAAAAGAGCAACTGTAACACTAAGGTGCACTTCTTCCAAAACTGATATAACAACCATGACAACAGCTGTGCTCTCTTAATTTCAGGATGCAAGTTTTGAGCAGGCTACATCTCTTTCTAGACAAGTAAACAAGGCCAAGTGCAAGCATCAGTAACAGACTGTGACTGTAAATACCAACTACACTTTCTCAAACAGTGTTTAAGCAATGCTGAAGAGACCAAGCACGCCAAAAGCTCACTTGCAGGATGCTGGTTACTGGCATGTTTTATTTAGTAGTGTAGATGCAATCTCAGGTAACATTTCTCTTCAAGATTCAATGATAGAATTAAAGGACAACAAAAACATAAGGCGCCAATTGCAGGCGAAATTCTGGATAAAGAAAAAATAAACACCGTGTGAAGAATTGCCACCAGTGAATCTCCAGAGGCCGGAGTTTGCACAGGTAAAGACTCAAAGTAAGAATCATTAAATCCTAACCAGTTTTCTACAGTTGGTGGTAATACTAAGAGAAACAGAAAATGCATCTAGCAAAAAAGTTGCATGTCTTTGGGATTCCAATTTTCTTTAGTATTAATTCAAAATGACAGCACTTCAGCATTACAACAAAGTTTTACTTATCTCTTGCCAGTCTCAACTAAAGCAAGAAACAGCTTTGAACATGAAAATCCTACACATTTTAAATGATGTTCCATTTAATTGTCCTTAGCAAATGTCTGCAAATACTGATGGCAGCTCAAACCAGAATAATGCATTCACCATGTGCAACCACTTTCCCTGAGCAGATACTAGTTAATAGGTTTAATTTATTTTCACTGAAGAGCCTTGACGATTAATTAACCTAAGTAATTACACTAGAAACAGTACAGATGACCACCCCTTGCAGTCAACTTTGCTGGTTTTCCTCCTCATGGAGAATACTGAAAAATACAACTGCTTCCAATTTACATTGATTAAAAAGTGAACTTTTAACAGATTCGCTGAATGCTGCCTGCCACATCTGCTGAGAAGCAGTAACATTAGATCTGGATTTAATTAAAAAACCATACTAGAAGTTTCCAACTGAAGTTAATTTGTAATCACAGCAATCAAGCTACAAGTCATGTACACAGAACGCAAAACCCCTCATGGGCAGAAGGTCCTTCCTGGTAACTGACAACTTTTCCTTCCAGAAGGCCACAGCTGAAAGAGCCACGAAACATTCTTGCTGAGCCTTGATATGCATTAATATCAACACAAATTGAAAATATTTTGCACAAGTTCCCTATGCACCTTCATTCTTATATGCAAGCATTGCCTACTTAATTTTTATTATAAAGATATGTTAAACTGTGCTTTCAATGAAAGATCATTCTCACCCTATAGTGGTGTTCACGATTTACTGTGATATACTGACATACCTGCTCCTCCAACAACGATGTACAGCCACAGTGAAAATCACAACCAAAGTAAAGTTTGATTTGGCATTTTGATTCGATGCATTTTCTAGGCAATAGTATAGAAGTAACAATACTGAAGTAACCCAGTATACTCCCTAGACTGATTGTTTACATCTGAGGCAATTATACCTCTTCAGGTACCGAGTCTGTTTTTGTCAGTTCCTGCACAGTCCATATCACTGACATATCTCAACAGTTCAAGTAGGTTTTTACACATGCTAACTCTAACTCCCATTACACTGATGTGGCTGAAACACTCTGCTGTCCCATACACTGATGGCATCTGTTCAAGCATGCAATCTCAGATACGCTCTGTTTCGAAGAATACTTGAATTTTCATCTGGCAGTTATATCCAATTACTGACATAACTAATAGTCACAAGTGAATGCTACAAAATGAGTTTCATGTGTTTTCAACCTGTTTCTGCTTCTGACTCAGGAACCAAGCGTACCCCTCAACTGCCCGTGTGAAACACAATCCACATTCAACTAGAACTGACATTAGTTTTGATTTACTGTGACTAGTCAATAAACCAGGTTGCCAAATTCAAGACTCAAGTGTCAATTTATTGGAGAACTTCCTTGATTTATAATCTAACACCCACACTCTTTGGCTATGTCTGTGTTTCTTGCCAGAGTCCACTTGTCCCACACCAGCGTACCATTGCACTTAACTGCATGACAGCTGCATTTCACAAGCTCACAAATCTACCACCATTTTTAGTTGTAAGCAGCACTACTTCACTGAACTACCCAACTATCCTGAAAACATGTTTCAGTTACAATGGTAACAGAGTTCACCCCGCTCCCCCATTACCTACTTTTAATCCCCACTCTTCAGCACGCAGCATATCCTAAGATGTCCCACTGTTGTGACAGTAGCACCTTGCTAGTAAGGGACACAATTTCCTTGCTAACCAACAACCTCTAATTGTTCAAAAAACTGGATCCTCAAGCACTGTATTGTTTGTGAATCAACATGAATTGGTCTTGTTCTGTGGTATCATCAAAAGCACACAGGATTATCAAGACGACCCAGATGAGCGGGTACACATCTAAACTTCTCCTGACTGGATAGGAGCATGAGTAAAATGATGAATTATGCCAAAGTGTGGCATATCACTACATGATGTTGATTAAGCTAGGAATGTTTAACTTATAAGGGATGATAGAGCAAAACAGAACTAACGCTGCAAAAGTATACAAATATTTTTACACTGTTACTTTTACAATAACTAAGGTTTTAGAGAAATCTTAAAAGTAGTAGTGCAAGATCTTCAGAACCTTCACCTATTTTCTAATGTTAATTTTAAAGTTATAAATGTTAAAAAAAAAAGTTATAAAGTTATAAAAGTTAAGATGTAATTATGTGTACAAATCCATCTGGCATTTACGTGGCCACAAAATTGAAACAAAAGCTAGAAAGTCAGGTAAGAAACCTGAATATGCCACAGGCTGCTGGCAATGCGTGCTTCTCAATATCATTGTATAATAGTTAGCCAAAAGGAGGTTGTGACCTAGCATGCCAATCTAACATACATGTAACAGATTGTAGAGACATGGTAAATATTTACCTTTACAGTTATTTCCCCACTGTAACATGCCCTTTAATGCAATATCTAAACATTCCTTGAACACTTCCAGATAGAATGACTCCACCTTTCCAGACAGCCCATTCCAGCACCTGACCATTCTTTCAGAGAAGAAATTGTTCTTAATATCCAACCTGAATCTCTCCTGGTGCAACTTGAGACTGTTCCCTCTAGTCCTATCAACAATTACACAGAAAAGGCCAACTCCCACCTCACCACAACCTCTTTTCAGGCAATTGTAAAGATCAATGAGGTCACCCCTCAGGCTTCTCTTCTCCAGACTAAACAATCCCACCTTGCTCAGCCACTCCTCATAGGACTTGTGCTCCAGACCTCTTACTAGTTTTGTTGCCCTTCTGTGGGGATGTTCCAGGGCCTCAACATCTCTCTTTTAATGAGGGTCCCAAAACCAAACACAGTACTCGAGATGCAGCCTCACCAGTGCTGAGTACAGAGGGATGATTATTACTTCCTTGCTCCTGCTGGCAACACTATTTCTGATACAAAGCTTTGGCCTTCTTGGCCACCTGGACACACTGCTAGCTCATGTTTGACTCAGCATCAACCAACACCCCAGGTCCACTTCTTCCAAACAGTCTTTCAGCCACTTTGCCCCAAACCTGTAGCATTGCCTGGGGTTGTTGTGGCCAAAGTGCAGGACCTGGCAGTCAGTCCTGTTGAACTTCATCCCACTGGCCTCAGCCCAGCAGCCCAGCCTGAGCAGATCTCCCTGTAGAATTTTCCTACCCCCAGGCAGAGTGACACTTTCTCCCAGCCCAGTGTCATCTGCAGGTTTACTGAGGGTGCATTCAATGCCCTCATCCAGGTCATCAATAAGGATACTAAACCAGACAGGCCCCAATACAGACCGCTGGGGAATACCACTATTTACCAGCTGGATTTAACTCCATTTACCACCACTTTTTGGGCCCAGCCATACAGCCAGTTCTTTACCCAGCGAAGAGTGTACCAGTCTAAGCCACAGACAGCCAGTTTCTCCAGAAGAAAGCTGTGGGGGACAGTGTCAAAGCCTTTGCTGACGCCTAGGTAGACTATGTCAACAGCCCTCATCCACCAGGTGGGTCACTCAGTCCAACCCGACTTTTGTGAACCCATGCTGGCTAGGCCTGATCCGCCTATTCTGTTATCCCACGCATTCCATGTGATCTCATTCAGCATCATCTCAATGATTCCTTTCAGGATGTTCTGGTATCAAGAACATTCAATAACTGCTCTGTATTCTGTGATCATTAAAGCACAGACCACGAAATCCCAGACACTAATTTACACAGCAGTAACTCAACTTGTTCATGAATAGTTCATTCACACTCAAATTTAACATTACCAGACATCACACAAGTCCATGGTGTTCTCTGTAGACAGCAAGCCAGCAGCTATCGCTCTGGTCTCAAAATAAGAAGAAACTCACTATCAAATCTTGAAAATGAACTATTGCACTAATTAACTGAATAGAAAGGATGCAGAGATAGATAACATCATGCTCAATTATGTCCTTATTCCACTAGGTTTCAGAAAAATCAAAAGCTGTGATTCTGTCACAGGTGGAGACAGCAAGCTTTCCCAAAAATTGACAATGGAAGACAACAGTCTAGAGTACATGTCAAAGGAAGGGAGTAAAGATGGGCAAGAAAAGGAAAAAAAAAAAAAAAAAAAAAAAAAATCAATAAAACAAACACACTAATTTCAGGCTCATAAAACATAGATGACAGTTCCAGAATTCCAGATATTGGAAAAAATTAAGATAAGACTTAATCTACACTCTTTAACTCTTCAATATTCTGCATAAGTACAATGAAGTGATATTTTATAAATAATGGAAGGTTCTTAAAACAGAACTGCCTACCCTGAGTTATCTCATCTGTTACCACAGCAATTGTAGCCAAAAGTAAAAAAATATATAACTCCTCTCACGATTTCTGTTTGGCCATAAACATTCTTGTCATCCATTCTGGGCTTTAAACCTTATTCTGCTAATTCTCAGTTGTTTTTAGACATCCTCCTGAAAGCTTTGAAAGCTGCTTTACAGTCTGGCATGCAACACTACATAAAGGAGCTGTAAAATATTGACATTAACATAGTATTTTGCATCTTGTTATACTTGACAGAAATAAAATACCAGATGCTTTTATTTAAACAGAAACATAAGTATACAACAATTTAAAAGATGTCAAAGACTTAGTTAACTAGTAAGTTTAAATCAACTTCATTTACCAGAAGAATGTGTATTAACTGAAATTAAAGAAGACATCAATCTAGTAAGTAAAATGAAACAGCACTTTTGCTACCTTAATGCTAATTTAAAGGAATTTATTGGAAATTTTGTTAAAATATGCTAGTGATGTTTATCAGTTGAAGGTTTCAAAATAAATATTACAACAATATTTAATATATAGTATACTTTGAAATTATTATATTGAAACTAGAAAATAAAGCTATTCTACTGATTTATGTCAGAAATAAAGTTGAGATTTTCACTGCTAACTCAAAACACACTACCTGAGGGATTCCATAACAGTTCATAAAATGTCTTTGTTTTTAAAAGTATGGTCTGTGGTATATATTTTCTACCAAGAAATAGAAGAACACATGTAGCATCAGATGTGTGTACTTTAAGAAACTCTGGAATGTGAAATCTAAAAATCCAAATAAAACAGGTGGCATAATTGGGGGGGGAGGGGAGGGGAGGAGAAAGGAAAATGAATTTAAGTTTAATGACATTACCAGGTTATCCTACCAGACTAATTCTCACTCACTGCATGACTTCAATGAAGCTCTCAGTCCTTGTGCTGATTTCGATTTAGTTCAAGTGCTATTTGATGTATTTCATCTGGAGTTTTATTCACTTCAAACTACACTTCATTTAACCTGGCTGCTGCTGTACTCATTTGTTTTTCTACTTTATTACCCGCAAATTGGTGTTGCTTAGTTTAAATAAATTGTTAGAATAAGTTACTGTTATATATTCTTTTTTTCATGCTGCTAATAAATAAATAACCTTTAGAAAGATATCATGTCCCACAAAATGAGAAAGTTACTATTAAAATTCTTTTAAAATACATCCCTTCTGGTCTCACAAAAATCTCAATAAAATTTGAGTTGCTATTTTTAAGGCAGCACCATTCCCCCCACCCTCAAAACTACTGCTTGTTTTTATTTTTCCATATTATTAGTCTACCAGTTATTAGTCTACCATACTCTATTTTCCAGCTGGGCACACATCATAATACAAGGGTGAGGGGGAGGCAGAGAAAGACAGACAAAGCACATGAAAGGGAATGTGATAACCAGCACGCAGCAGCACATGTGTGAGAGTGCAAGAAACCAACCACAAATGACCAAGAACAGCGACAGCAGGCAAATGCAAAAGAGCACAAATGCACTCATGAGAAAGCACTAAGATTCAAATACCACCAACTTGTAAGATTTTTCAACCATTTTTAAGCTCTAAAATAATCATGTTGCACAACTATCCGTGAGATCTTACAATATACTAAACAAATCCAAATTTGCTTTTAAACAGTAATGTATTTCCACCGTTACCTAAGTATCACAAACCTGAGCTTAATATTAAATATCAGGTCATGTAAGGAAAGGCTGTCAATTCTGCCAGAGTCCTAACATCCTCTAATTAGTAAGTGCTGATTACTGGTTATCCTGGTAGGTTTTTTTAAGCAGTGTGTCACAACAAAACAGCAGTTCATCTGAAACACTTAGTATTGTTTTGGGCTACTGATGGAAAATATGAGAAAGTCAATTAAGCTGCTACCACCTGGTGGTGTTCAGATTATGCTAAAAATGTCTTTTATTTAAGATGGTAACACAGCTTACAAGAGAAAACCTAAGCGTATTTTGTATGCAGAACTAAGAATGAATCCAGTACTCTATTTTTCCCCCCTTTCAAATAATCTAATGAACTTTCACAAACAAATCACAACAAATTAACTACAGAACACAATGTATGAAGTCTTGACACATTATCCTGTTTACCTGTTATTATATGCAGGATTTCTTAGAAGGATTTAGTCATTAAAAGAAAGTATTAGAGGCTGTTATTAAGAAAACTTTGTCATAGCCAAAATGTATTCATTAAACTATTTTCAAGAAAACACAATTATTAAAAATTATACATTGACATTTATGATCATAAGTTCATTTACTACAGAGTTCATCTACTGCACAGCATCTTCTTTCATCCATCTAAACAAGGATCTGAAATTCCGATTAACAGCTATCCTTACAAAGAGACCTATTAACAGTAACAGCCTTCACAGCAGAATATGATAAGAGACAAAGAGACAAAGTCTTTACAGAACTATATGTATATATGAAGCTTGGCATTTTTAAACTATTTATTATAAACATGAGTATGTTACTTAAATGCTCACCAATACTTGGGAAACTTGATCAGTTTGCCATAAAGAGCAGTACTGAAAGAGGGAATAACAGGAACAGGGAAGCTGTACAATCCTCTACTGTCCAAAGAGGTCAATGCTGCTTGAAAACCAAATACCTGAAAACAAATGCAGCTGGTCAAAGTGTATACCATTATGATTAGCTCATTTTCAGATTACTTCCATGTACATAATACATTGTATATTTTATATTATAATTGCATTTTTTAAAGATAATTTTACATATTTCCTTTTTGCCAAAGACCAAGAATTATTCAAAAACACTTAAAATACATTATTCTGTATCTTTTAAGTCTGCAAATTGCATGTTGTCTTCCATTCAAACAACATTTCTCCTTATTGTAACAGCATTAGCTAGAAAAGTGGTATTTAAGGAAATGAGATAATACACTTCTAAGTTTTTTTTCTTGATAAGACAACTTAGAAGTTTTATCTCCATTATTCTCTATGATTTTCTGCCGTTCAGTGTGAAAAAGAGACAGTGTAACTCAAAATTATACTCCACCTCTGGAAAAAGCTGATCAAACAGCTGCTAAAACTCTTGAACAAAAAAAGTCCTGCAACAAAAACCAAATAGGTGACTTGCATATTGCTGTCCCAATCACTTTACATATGACAGGAGTAAACACGTCAGTCAGAGAAACCTTGCCATGTAATTTGGGACAGTGTTTTTCGTGCAGGCAGTAAGAATTTCATTGTTTAAATTTTTATTTAAGATATCAGCACACAAGTGAATGGATAACTGAAAAATGTTAGCAATCAGTAGTAAATATTAACATTTTAGCAGCGTTCAGAAGTCTTTCAGACTGCCTGAGGGGAAAGCTCATCTGAAGAGGATGTGAGACTTACCAGAACAAGTTTTAAGATATTTCAGTTTTCAATTCTATTAAAATCTCAGCAGATGGCAACTGAATAATTTCACAGCTTTTTAGACTTCTCTCAGTCTAGCAATAACTTTTATAATGGATCTTTAACTGAGAACACTCAAACTGCTTTCCTCTTACAATAAAAACATCTGAAATTGTACGGCAGGAGTCTTTGCATACCTCATTGTAAAGGTTTCACTGTAACAACACAATGAAAAAGCAATGTTTCTTCCTAATAACATCACACAAGTTGCTACACGTAATTAATTGTAACTTACATATTTTGCAACTGTTATCTTTAAATTGGAGAAATGTTTCCTCCAATTATTTTAACTCAATACTGCCACAAGAACCTTGGAATTAGTTTGCAATATTATAATTCCAATGGAATTAGAAGCAATGTTGCTTCAGATGAAGTTCTGTGTTAGTGTTATAGAACATCTGGCTCCACTCAGAATTAGCGATCCCAAGTAATAATATTCTGCAAGATGCATTTACTTGGCACATCCTGAAAACGCTGTCTGGAAACTTAATGTTACCATTAAGGATTATCTACACTTGTTTTAACTTTTTCTCAGCATCCCACAATAAGAAACAGAACTCCAGACTTCTTTTACCTTCAGATAGCAGTGTGAATAACAGTAATGAAGAAGGTTATCAGATGGCTGGCTGAGGGCGCTGACTGTATTTACTAGTTGCTCAGCATACATTGGTACAGAGTGTTCCAGGTTAATTTTATCCACCAGAATCCTGACAGAAGGTAAAGGCCGTAAGGGCTGGAAGCTTGTAGCACTCAGCAATCCACTGAAGTTCTATAGAAGGTGAAAAAAACATGCAACTATTACACTTGAGTTGTATTTCTTGTACATTCTTAACGTCTCTTTCTCTCAAACTAGACACACACAAAAAAAAACAAATCCACATGTAATAAAATGTATTCCACAGCCTTATGATAAAATAATACACATTCTTAGGTAATTTCAAAGTAACTTCTTCTGTGGTAGGAGTTTAGAATTCACATATGCAGTAGAATTCTGAATGAAAACATATGAGTACCCAGGTGTTGGCAAGTAGGCAGCTGCAAAGGGGGCCTCTGTGAGGACAGGTCAGTTCTAGCCAACACCACAGCCCCATCACAGGGTGCAGCTGAATCCAGCAAACAAACTGGTGATGCTTCCGTGGAAACGTACTTAAGAAAGGACAAAAAGACCACACAAGCTGAGATGTAGGAGAAAATTAGTGAGAAACAACAGCATAAGCAGCAAGGTCAGCAAAGGAGAAGAGGGAGAAGGTGCTCAAGATGTCAGAATAGAAGTTCCACTACAGTACTTGGAAGAGACATGCCAGAGAAGGTATCATCCACAGAGAAGCCAACATCAAAGCAAATTTTTCTTCAAGGAGTGCAGCCCGTGGATTGGGCTCACAATGGAGCAGGGTGAAAGTGTGAGGAAGCAGGAGCAGCAGAAACGAACTGCTACAAATGAAGCACAACCCCCTTTCGTCAAGGAAGAGATAAGAGGCAGATAAATCAAGAATGAAGCAGTCAAATTGAGGCTGGGAGAAAGGGGGAATGGGAGCTGGTTTCTCACTATCCAGATCCATTTTAAATGGCAATAAACTGATTTTCCCAAAGTTGAGTCATATTGTCCTTGTAATGGCAATGGGTAAGCTACCTTCCCATCCTTATCTGTCCCTTCCTATAGAGGAGGAAGAGTAAGAGATCACTTGTGTGGGCAGCTGGCCAAGGCCAGCCCAACACAAGAATATACAAAGTCAAGATTTTACTCTATAAAATATCTACTTTTTATCACACCAAAGCACTATCATCACACTAAACTCATATTTATCTAACCCTTACACAATCATATATTACATATTTGCAATCATGCCAGATGTCTCAGCAAAAAAAGAAAATGCAATTCCCAAGAATAAGTGCTATTTCTTATATCCACCTATATTTTGTCATAGTATTGATTAAAACAGAGAAATACATCTAGTACAAAACAGACATGGAAAGAACAGAATGAGTTCTCAAAGGGCTACCAAAGACAAAAGGAGAGATAGAGCACATGAGCCCTCTTTTGGGAGAGACCATCATAAGTGGCGCGTTCAGCCTGGAGAAAAGGGAGATCTTGCTACTATATACAGCTATCTGCTGGGAGGGGACAGAAGATGGAGACAGACTTTTGTCTGAGGTGTACCGTGAGAGGAGACGTAACAATGGACACAATGTGAAACAGTTAATTCCAAAGAGGTATGTGCAAAAGCTTTTTGGGCAATCTCCATCCCTGGAGTACACTTGACTTGAGAAACTCTGGAGCAACCTGCTTTAATTGGACTTGTTTTAAGCAATACATTAAACACAGAGTTGCTCTCCAGAGACCTCTAGCAATCCAAAGTACTCTATCAATTCAACAGTTTTTACTGAACTTGTATCAAAATAGGACATTAATTTTATATGTAATCAGTTTCAATCTAAAATTTGAAATTACTGCTATTTTAAGCACACTAGGCTTCACTCGGTAAATGAAATTTGAAATTTCCAAGCAAAAAATAATCAAGAAGTTCACTTGAACTACACATACAATCTTAAATGTGTTGGAAATAAAGCACATTCCACAGGAAAACAAAGCACAAGTTAGTTTACCCATAATCAGCAGTATCTACTTACTTTACCAACATAATTTAGAACAATTGTACCTTCCATAATGTAACAGTGCTCAAATCATTCTCTGAAGAAAAAAGTAACAAACACTTGCAACAATATTCACCTTTTTCAAACATAAATACTTTATGAACACTCATACACAAAACTGTGTATTCTGCAGCTGTTATCTGCATTTCAGACAACAAATTACAAGTTAAAACAAAGGTTGATAGAGAAACAACTCTGTTCTTGAATTGAACTTGAATATCAATTACTGAATGTTTAGCATAGCAAAACTCTTCACAAATAGAAGTCCAACTCCCATTGCTGTAATTGGAACAAAAGATACTGAGAACTGCTGTAAAATACATCCCACTGGGAAAAAAAAAAAAAAGAAAAAAAAAAAATCAACGTTACCCTCAAGTACAAAGAATATGTAGTTAGGAGTCACTTGTGGAAAAAAGTCATTGGAAGTGTGTAGTATCAGACAAAAATTCCTAGAAATTGAACTCAATAAAGAATACAATTTCTTCTCTTCTAGTTATTTCTTATTCATAAAATACCTTCCCCATTTCTGCAGCAGGAGGTAAACATAACTAAATCTTCACTACAAAGCACTGCTTCGCTCCTATAATATGTTGTGCACAAGAGAAAAAAGTCCCATGGGAATAAAAATAGTATGGGATTTTTTTGTTGAAATTATACTACACATTTCCAAAAGATAACAACAAATTCCAGCTGTTAGTTAACAGCATTTCTGGCTCTTTCTGAGCCAAGTGCTGCACAAAAAACTTAACTGTGCTTTTTTTGTGAGAACGTTTTCTTGTTGTTGTTCTTAATACACTTATGTGATATAAAATAGTTCAGTTGGAAGGGACTTTCCAAGATCCAATTGTCTGTTTTAAAAGCACATTTCCATGTATTTGGTTCATTCTCAACATTTTCAAGTGCCACAGATCACTCTGATCAACGCTGCATGCAGATCAGTTCTCCTAAAATCTTGAACATTTAAGCAGAAGGAGGAATCATTAAGATTCAGAAGAAAAAAAACTGATTCACCACTAAGTAATCAGATCAAACAGTATGATCTACAGCAGTTAAATGTCCAAGAACAGCCAAAGCCTTCCTGATATCAGGGCTGGGACTAAAATAAACAGAGCTGCCTGCTAACATCTGTTAAGCCTCTACTGAATATGTGTGTTCAAAGATTTGCAGTTTGTCTGAGTATGAGAAGACCTGCATAGCAAAATGGCAACAAGTTTGCTTTTGATCCAAAGGTTTCTCTAAAAAACATCAAGTCATAGCTATTTCTTTTCATGTGTGTTTAATGACTAACATGAATCCAAACCATTTTATGATTTAAAAATCTTTTTCCTCCAAATGTTATTTTCATACCAGTACCTTCAGTTTTAACAAGTCTAGTTAGTTACTAGACATACTGCTGGCCTTAGTTATCTACAGGGAAAGTTCATGTGCACCAAACTCATTTGGAAATCAGTAATACATCTGGCACAAAGCATAACAGTCCAATGAGAAAATTCAGTTCCACCCCAGGGTAAGTATAGTTTCAATTTTTGGTATTTCCCATGATGAGATGAAAAGCAGAGGTGTAACCAGGCCTGTATTAAGGCAATGTGTTCAACGTGCTTCATGTATTTTAGCTTTAATCATTTCTAAGGAATAACATGCACTAATATGAAGAAGGTAAGCATTGGTGTGTACATACCTTCTCACCCATGATTACAGGCACCAAGTGGTCTAGTAAATTAAATTCTGCCACAGGGATTATAACTGTGCATTTCAGAATGGTGAATGTTGTAAGACGAGTAGGAATGTATTCCTCCAACGATGCTACTTCTTCTGAGCTTGGCAGAGTTCTATTTCCATCTGCAAGATCTAAAATAAATCAAGATTACATAAATTTGACTAAAACGTATAAAAGACCACAGTGGCTTTTTCAAAAACAGTTAGCAACTACCAAAACATAGAAAACAACTTTCTTTCCTCCTTCATATTTAATATACTTAACCTTTTCTTTTTTTGCAATTCACAGGTTCTAAGTAAGGCTAAAAGCAACAGTAACTGGATTTCAAAATAGAAAATCCAAGCCTTAGACGTGAGAAATCTGTCAAGCTCTTTTAGTTTTATACAAGAAAGTCATCTTGTTTTACTACAACTTTTTTCCATTCATTTTTTGTCCAGTTTATCTATTACTTGAAACAAGTAATTGTCAACAGGCATTCTTCCCTAAGAATCCTAAGAGAACTTCAAGTTGCCAGTGAAATATGCCCTTTACTCAACAAGAAACTAGTGATTGAATCAAATGGTTTCAGACTGTCTGAAGGTCAAAATGCCTGGAATTATCTGAAAAGGTACAGCCAGCACTGATGGGGATACATCAATGTTTCATTTTTATTTAAAATTTTTCTTTGGAAATTTCTTTGGAATGGTAATATTCCCTGGCAGATTTTAACTATTTGGAATTTGCAACTTCAAAATCACTGAAGTTCTGGTTTAATTCTGTATATTTCATGTATACAATAAGAGCAAACCTGGCTTAGTTCTGCTATATGGCTCATACTCATGTTCTAGAGCACAAACTATCATTTTCATTATCCGGTGCACTGCACTGCTGTCCAGTCGAAGATTGAGTGGACCCACAATGAGGCTTTTTGTAGACATCTCCTGAACATTTCCAAGCTCTTCATTCTTTACTGAAGAAGGGTCTTGCTGATTCCCAGAAACTACAAGAAATTTTACAAACAGCAACAAGTTACACCAAACAAATGGACATAAAATGTTAATGTTGTCAGTTACTTTTGTTTCAAATCCAGCGATCAAAGATTTACACAAGGAATACAGTGCAAGTTGTACAATTCAATATACTACAAGAGTTTTAATGTATTTAAACAGAAATAGCTCTTGTTTAAAGTTTCGTAAACAGGGCAAGATTCTGCCTCACCACCATGATCAGCCTAACCCATTCAGTGAGGGACTTTCTAATTATCTTTTAATTCTCAAGTTTTTGATTCTCTAATAACAGCCAAACTTCTGCAGAACCTTAAACCAGGATGCCAAAGACAGCTTTGCTTTTCAGCACCTTCTAAATCAGATTGACAACTGAAGATAAGCCCTCATTTCCAATCAGTGATGAGGTAAAGCAGGGGCAGCAAGAAAACTTCTTTAATCATTGTGTCTCAAACAACTTTTCAGGACAAGCACAGGAATAAAAGGGTTGTTGAGTCTCTGTATCTAAAAGATCAACACACTTGTGTTCAGAATGTATTGTATTAGTTGAAGTATAACTATCATTTTGTCACAATGAGGTACAGGCATTCAGTGTATACCAGTCACCTACAAGCTATAAAACAATATGCCTAAACTTCTCTAGATATACTTACAGAAAACTCTTCTGTTAAACAAATTTCAGACAGTTAATATGGCTTATAAAAAAAAAAAACTTCACATCACTAACACTTAGTTCAGAAAATTCCACTTTTCCCCCTCAGTAACTTCCTATTTTGACAATGTCTTCATTATTTTGGTGCAAGCACAGAACATCATATACCTCACAAACCATTGTGCAAATCAACAGCCTGACAAAATAACAATCATATCAAATGGATTCTCAAAGTATTTAACCTACAAAAAAAAGAAAAAATGTGATAAAATTGAAGATGACAGTTTAATTCATTCACTGAATCTGGATAGTGCTACTTTTGAGATAGCACAATACTTCATAACTTTATGGTCAGAACTGTGACAAATAGGAAATAAACAGGCAAGGAAGTCATTGCAGTTCGCTTCACCTTGGTGTTCACAGTTTCATGCACACACACCATTTGAAAGCTGTCCATTTGACATACTTTCCTTGTAGCCTTTCAATGAGGTCAAGCCAAAGAAACCAAAGGCTATGTACATAGTGCACCTACTTTTCCCATTATGCCTTTCATCATTAATATTTTTCAAATAATTTCCAAACTCTTAACTCTTTCTTCTCCAATCCAGATCTTGTACACCAACTCACTATGCAAGGCAGATCCCATCCCTACTGCTTTTCACCTGTCCACCTGGATGCAAATAAAATTTCTCACGCTTGTAGAGAACTATGACACAAAACCTGGAAAATCATTGTGTCTCCAAATTCTAGTTATGCAAACTTCCTCAACAAGATAACCTGCCTGTATTAACATAAGGGGCAAGAGAAGAACAGCTGGTCAGACTGGGCAGCAGGAACCGCAGCTGCTGAAGACAACCAGCCTACCATTTTGTCAAGAATGCACAGGACCTGTGCACTTCTACGCAGCCAAAGATTCACAGTAGAACAGCAGGGCACAGTGCACATTACAACTTCAAGGGAAATCTCATTGTTTTTTAAACAAAGGTTATCCGAGAGAAACTTAGTCTTCTGTCAGCTGTAGGAGACCAGTCTCAACTCTGGGTGAAGTGCACTCAGCAGAAGAGGAAGGGAGGTTGCTTTGAATGCTTTTTTTTCCCCTTGTGCTTAAATCATTCTCTACCAAAAGTGCACAGGCAAGAAAGGTTGCCTAGTAAACTGAGACTATGTCTAATATGCCACAGAGCTGGCCTAACAATCTGCACACATCCCCAGGCCTGACAACTGCAGGAATACTAGCTTTGTCCTAACAGCCTAATAGAAGCAGATAGTGAAAGCACCTAGTCCAGGAATGTCCAGCCCCTGGCCTGCAGGCTGCATGCTGCCCAGCCCAGCCTGCAGCCACCTCCTGCCCTGTGCCATCATGGTGGCAGCCCTGTCCCACTGAGCAGCCCAGCCTGAGGCACGCACCCACCACTCAGCAACAACCAAACATTGGTGTGCAATGGGCAGTCTGGACTGAGTGCATGGCACAAGAACAGTGCAGTGCTGTGCTGACTCCAGTTACAGCAAAGAATTTTATGTATTTTAATGCAATGGTTAAATACAGTAATGTGAACAGCGAAATATATGCAGCCCTGCTTTCCATCCTGATTAAGGAATTTGAGGACAGGTTTCAAGATCACCAAAACATTATCCTTTTTTATTTATTTGCAATTCTACTTTCAGTAGACATTAATAACTTTCAAATTTTCAAATTGAATGTACAGAGTTGCAATCAAATATTCAACTCAAATAGCAATCTGATTGTGTATTTTTGCCAGACGTAGGACTTACCTTAGCAGAGAAAAATATCCCTTGCTTCACAATCACAACTTATTCCTGTCTTCATATAGCAAAATAACTTTTGTTACTTGCTCTCTGAACATTGATTGAGGCCAAACAGTGGACGTGAGTGCAGTGGGGCATTGGGTGGTGTTTCATGTTTCAGCAGTGGTGACAGCAGTCATCTCTGCTGGTGTAGATTTGTTTTTGGTTTGTTTGTTTGTTTGCTTTTTAAAAAGTGCAACATAAAGGTTCTCGCTCACTGCTGGTGAAAAGCTAATGGTGGTGACTACAGCGAAAAACAGCAGTGTTACTGCTTATTGTTTCCACTGGAATAAATAGAAGGCATCATTTTTGGTGCAACATACATACATGTGGCCCAAGAAAACTCCTTTCCACTCAGTGCAGCCCAGGCAAGCCCCAAGGCTGGAGTTTGCATGACTTTGCCTCTGTATTTCTGATGGAGAATGTGAACAAAATGTTCCTACCATACAAAGACTATTCAAGATGGAAATACTACAGAATGCAAAATTCTAAATGGCAAACAAAACAAACCTTGAAACTAATACGTAAAACCTATTTAATAAACAAAACAAAAAGTCAACATACAGTCTGCTGTCAGGGTATGCTTTATGTAACAAGCAACTAACATTTTTGTCAGCGCTTCTGTGTTCAGTTCTGACAAACACTATAAGGAAGTGCAAAAAAACTTAATCTCACAAAAAATAACATGGCCAAAAGCCTCTAGAAGACTTAATAATGGCCTAATAATGGTCTGCTTTTTCACATGAAGAAAAACAAACTCACTTCAACATACTTCAGATTTAAAGATAGCTGAAGCGACAATATTTATACAAACCAGTTTGTGAAAAAATTAAGTGTAATTATGTATTTAATTTCTATAGAACTCAGTGCTTACAGGTTACTTTTTAAACTGTACAGATGCATAAAGGGAAACCAGGTTACTGATCACTGAGTATCCAGCCCTTCACAAAACCTCTGCCTAATTCTGCTTGACAAAAGCTTCACATCAGAGTGCTGCAAAGTAAACGTGTCATCAAAATAGATACACTTTATAAACAAAGCAACTTAAAACTACACTCCATCAGATCTGTTAGTCATGCAATCATTGATCAATACAACATACCTCAAAATGTTTCAAGGAATTTACTGTGTTGCATTACAATGAAAAGCAAAAAAACAAAACAGAAAAATAAAGAACAACTTCAAAACACTTTTGTGCATGACTCACTATCTTGTTTTTATTCAAAATACTGGAAGTGATTAATGCATTTCTGCAAGTGACAGACAAAACTCCTGAGGTTAATGTTATCCAGGAGGTACTCGTGGTTTAATCAGTAATCGTATGCTTCAGAAAAGGTTAAAGGGGCAAAGAAGGTGTCAAACCAAAATTGCCTCAATAGATAAAAATCTTACAATCACAGTAACTACCTCCTATAATTTAAACTCTGCTAGCTTTTTTTTTTTAAAGAGAAAGGTGGCGCGCACTGATTGTAATTAAAACATTGTTAGTGTCAAAACAAGGACATAAAATATATACAAAGATTAAATATCACATATTAAAAATGTAGCAAGATTTTAATAGTAATCAGAAAACTGAAATATTTATATGTTGTTTTAAATATATTTCACCCTTATTTGTTCATGTTCTATTAACTACATGCATGTCTTTCAACATAGAAAATTACCTAGAAAACAACACAAAGTGTCATATCTACTTTTCAAATAAATTAATGTATTTAAAAATATAAAGTTTGTTTTTCTAGAAGCAAGAATTTCAATAATGCATTTGAAATTAACTACTCTATTCTCTTATGTGTTAAGGTAGCTGAATTATAGGAATAATGCTAAACCAAAAGCACACTGAAAGGCTCAATAGGAAGTTGTTACATTTTGTGAGGTGTCTTCCTTGTGAATGACACAGAAAATACAAGTTAAGATCCTGATAAAGCAAACTGAAAAAAAATAGAAGAGAAACTGAAGAGGGGAAAATAGCAGGACCTTGAGCTAAAAAAAGAATATTTTTGAATGGAGCAATTTCTGAAAAGGGCTAGTCAACAATAGATACATTGACAACAGTCACACTGCAATTAATTATAATAAATGTATAATAAGAATCTTTAGAATGATTTTTGATACACTAACTACCTTGCATAGGTGTTTGTTTTTTTTTTTGACATTCAAAGTAGACCTACTTGACCAAATCTATTCTGTCTGAGAATTAGAAGAGAATTTATGGGAATCTGAAAAACTACTTAGAATTAGCAAATACCTTAGTGTGCATGCTTTAGATTAGCATTTGCTTACAAAATCATTGAGATGTATACTTTTAAAGATTAATTCTCCCCACCCTCTCCTCTGCAACCATGAAAGTCACCTTCGCTTACACTGTCAGTTGAATTATTCTGAAGGTACACTTCTTTCAACCTTGTATTCTCTTCAAAGGAGAAAATGAGTCCTTATCTTCTGCATCAAGTAGACTGTCAACATAGTTCCAGGATATCTCAAAACATTTGCTTTCCAAAGTCAATAACAATAGTAATTTTGAAAAAGGATATCATACTTAATGAACTTACTGCTGCTATAAGAAAATTATTTTCAGTCTAGCCACTGACTGAAAGTGGTATCATCTGAATAACTTAAGCAGAAAAATAAGAAAGAAAACCAACAATCAACAACAGAACAAACAGCCAAACACATCAGTGCAGATGAAACCCCTTTAAGTACGAGCATGATGGTAAACCTAAGGTAAGTTAGAGGACAACTGGTCAAGGACCAGTTTGGTCTGAAGTGTCTTTGTTTCAATTATTTAACATGGTAAACAAAGAAAAAAGGTACCTTTGCCACTGGTGCTTTCCATTGTGTACAAGTAATCCATGTAAAAAGCCCCAAACCTCTGCATTCCAGCTATCTCTGTGTAGGTCTCCTACCAACAAAGCAAAGCAAACAAAGAAAATGTTGTATAAGGAAATAATCTTGAGATTACCAACTGATAGGCCGGTATGAGAGAGATATATTCGTGTTTGGATTTGAGCATCAACACACTGAAAGGCTTATCAAAACAAAGGACAGAGGTTATCCCAAAGAATTCACCTTTCTGGTAGGTGATATAACTTCTGTTTGAGGCCACACAAAGGCACATCCATAATTCCAGTGGACATACTGACCAATTCATCAATAGCTTCTAGTTAATTAGTACCTTTAATGGAGTAAATATTCTTCACTTGACCCCTTGCATCCAACAGATCTGCCTAATTAAAACATTCAAAACTAAAGCTAATTTATATTATCTTTAAACAGTAATAGCTTAGCAAGACTTTATGCCACCGAGTATTTTTAATATATATATATATAAACATATATATAAAAACAAACAGGTCAAGGGAAGACTAAAACTTAAAACTATGAGAGGTGTTTGAATATGTATGTGATTTCACTAATTAATTTCACTTATTTTTAATGCAAGTCTTCATGTTAAACTTAATAAGTACTGGAGAATATAATAACAATAAAATAAAAAAAATTAATATATTCAAAATTGTAAGTGGCTTACCAGTACATTAACAACACAGGGCATCACACCTGGAAGTGACCATCTTGGTCACTGCATCCAGCCTTTAGTAGGTTGGGACAGTCAGATAATTTAGTTTTAATGTACAACAGACAAATAGTAACTGAAAATCTGTCTCTGCTAAGGTAGAATTAGCAAAACTTCCTCTAAGTAGAGGAATAGAGCGCACAGACAAAAGAATTAATGTCTCCCCAGATCAGATTTCCAAGAGAGTCTGTTTGAAGACTGTGAACAAGCTACTGCTTCAGTGTAAAAAAGTATAAACCGGACTTTCCTTCTTTCACACGTCTAATTTTCCCTGCAGTTGCTCTGTAGCTAGCACTGTTCAAAATCTCTAACAGTACACAGATCTAAAAACAACCATTCATTGGAAAGCATTAGAAAATGTTTTTTTATAAGACAAAAGTTTATTCTGACCTTATGATGAGCTGCATCCAATATAAATTCTGCACGAATACTATTATTTTCTGGACTTCTGTAATCAAACAGTGAATTAGTCAGATATGTCTTCCCTTTTGCACTCGTATTTTCTCCACAGCTAAAGAAGTAGGCCTCCTTGGTAAAGCAGTCAAGCATAATAGAGCAAGGGAAAAAAAAGAAAAATGGAGTTAATAGCAATTATGATTAACACACTAATACATGAACTTCAGTCACATACTTCATCATGAATGAAAACAAGACATCACTTTAAGTTTTTTTTTGTTTTTTGTTTTGTTTTTTGTTTTTTGTTTTTTTGTTTTTTGTTTTTTGTGGTTTTTTTTGTTCGTTTTTTTTTTTTTTTTTTTTTTTAAGTTCCTGTCCACTCCCTCACCCCATTTTCAAGTTAATAAAAACAGCTTAAGGTAATAAAGTACAAATAATAAAGCAGAACACATACTAGTTTTAAGAGAGAATAACAATGGTCAGAAGTTATTCTGAAATCTGTTCCATTGTCTTACCAATACACTATCTTGTCACTACCTACTCCACTTCTGACTGACCAGTATCTTTCAGATGCTTCATTTAACCTATCCAAAACCATTAGTTATCTCAGTGTATAACTTGCTTTAACATTCTTCTTACTTCATGGTGTTATACATTCTTTCTCCATATCTCAAATCCTCTTTCCTAAACTTAAACTTTACTACCAAGAGTCATTCCTTCAAAAAGGCAACCTATGTGAGACTGATTTTTGTCAGCTTTCCATTCTTAACTACACTCATCAAAGATAGAACCTGTATGAAAAGCAAGAAGTCCCAAGTGTAGCAGCACATAAAGAGAACAAGCAAAGCTGTGTCAACAACACTGCTCCCATAGAGTTTTTCTTAATTTAAACCTAGAGTGTAGCAGAAAACGGAAAAGGAGCAATGGCCAAAAGTCCTTTATCAACTAATCTTCAGGACAGTCATTCACTCACTCCATGCAATCCAAAATTCAAGTAATTAACCTTAAGCCAGATACTTCAGCTAGTGACTCAGTGGTTCAGCTATCTGGCCATACTAGCTCACACTCCCCCCTGTTTAACCAATATGAGAGGATAACAGGAAAAGCAGATAAGGGAGTCAGCTCAAGGAGCCATCAGATTGAATGAAAGAATGGCGAGAGAAAGGATCCCTGGCGCTGACAACAAGGGGAGGGCATGCACAGTGTGAGAGTGACTCCTGAAGAATACCACAAGCAAAGAGCTACCAGTTGGACTTGGTACCTCTGAATGCATCTTTTTGAGCACGGTGACCCAAACACCGTGGGACAAGCTGTATTAAAAGGCTTTGATAAAGTCAATGTATTCTGCATATCACTCAGTTTTTCCACAGTAGCACAGTCCACTAGCAGAAAATGGAGTTAATCTCCAGCAATTTTTTCCATTATGCAAAAATATGTTTCACTTCATATTTCAGTGCAGTCAGGAACTTTTGTTCATCTATATTGCACTTCAGCCATAATTATGTTTTTTGCACATCAGAACAAGTCTCTTGACCAGAAAGCTGTTTCTGAAGCTCAACCAGGTTTAAGGCTCTTATCCTGTTAAAACAGCATTCCACAGAATCCGGCCCAAATATGCTCTTCTGAAGCCAAGTGATACCATCCTACTATTTAACTTGCTCACTCTTCTCACAGTTTTAAACATCAGCCTCTTATTTCCTGCAGGCAAAGCTGCCATCCACTCTCAAATCCCCAACCAGTTCTTCCTCGCCTGTAACAAGGCCAGCAGAGCATCTTACTCCATTTCACTTGACAACTGAAAAATGAGGCAATATACTTCTTCACTATTTTTGTTATTATCTCTATTACTTAGTACACATAATTACACTGAACTTCTATTGAATTCTGTACTTTCAAAAAAAAATTTAACTGTGTTACAATTTGCTATACAAGATCTAACTAAGCAAAAATACATCATGAGTGGGGGGGGAAAAAAAAGGGGGAAGTGGGATTCTCAAAAAAAAAAAAAAATCTTTCATTCTGCAACTTTTCACTCCTAGATTCTAGTCTTTTCAACTGAAAGGAAAACACATTGAGCTCTGTTCGGTTATAGACACATCCAAAAAACTTAAATGACAATTGATAACACCAGCTTTTCCAATTCTTGCAATCAAATATTTTAATAAAGCATACCAGCACTGCTTTGCTCAGTAAGTCAACTAATACTTCAGTATACTCACTTCATCATTCCTATTCATGTTCTCTTCGAAGTCTTTAATCCCCATAATTCCTTTAAGGCACATAGCTTGGCAGCCAACAAAACCTATTTGGCAATCAAAGAAAAGTTCACCTTTCATAAGGACCTAGTGAGGGAAAAAGTGTGATATTTTGAAGAATTGCCGTCCATAACAAATAGAAAAAAACAAATGGAAATGTTTGACTTTCATATCTTTAGTGCTCTAATGAATAGTTGAGTTAAACAAATATGATATTTATAATTTCTCTAAAATTCTAGTGTTACGGTGATCGGATGCCAGGTTAATCCCTTACTCTTTTATATGTAATTATTACACAAACAGCAGCAGAATATGAAAATGAGTCAAGTAATTTCAAAAAATGTTATGTCTCAAACTATAGACTACAGTAAATAGTACAGTACAGTAATGAATAAAAAATTATTGGAATATTACCTCAATTGTGGTTCCTTCTTGTTCCCAGCACAAAACTTCTTTGGATTTTACTTTCTGAGGGCTATAATAACTACTTTCAGCTTGCATTTCAGTGAGCTATGAAACAATAGGATAAACACCATATATATTCAATATTAGCATTAAACAGACAATGTCATTAATACACAGAACTGATGAAGATGAATTCAACTATAGACAATTTATTAACAAGCAGGAAACAGGTGCAGTTCAACAGCTGTGCCACATTATCCATATCAGAACTTCTCATATTCAACTTCTGGTTGAAGTATGCCATAACAAGAAGTTTTACATCCACTAGATAAGCAAATTACAACTTCTGTAAAGAGAAACTATGTGAAAGATGAAACAGATACACTGCTAGATCACTGTGGTTTCAAATTAGTTTGTAAATTGCTGTAAAAATCCATAAGTATGAATTATTTATTCTTCCCACAAAAAAAAAATTAAACAGATTGATATTAAGGAAACACTTTGAACTGCAATCATTTATTTTGCTGTTTTTTTTTTTTTTTAAATGGCAATTCAGAAAAAATACACGTTCATATTTCTTGCATGATTTGATATAAACATTAAAAAAGCTAGTTCATATACACTCTGTTTAAAAAGCATATAATCTGGAGCTAAGACAAAAGAAGAAGAGATACAAAACATTCCAGAGTATTTTTGCACTTAAAGAAAATAAACTGTTTATGTTGAGCAGCTTAAATAGTTATAATTCTATT
Source organism: Lagopus muta (assembly GCF_023343835.1). Lineage (NCBI taxonomy): Eukaryota > Metazoa > Chordata > Aves > Galliformes > Phasianidae > Lagopus > Lagopus muta. The sequence continues at coordinate 21,625,166 of NC_064435.1, forward strand.
TTTTATACTAGAAATCCACAAGCTCTCACTATAATCATCAGGACTGCATACATGGTTGCTGTTTCAAAGTAAAATCTTGTAATCCAAATGTTCAAGAAAATTGGATTTTTAAAGTCACTAATCACCCTTCAGCTGTGTGCAATTACTGTAGAGGAAAAGCAATTAATTGATTACAAGAATTCAGACATTACAAGAATCATTTTCACTGTTATTAGAAAACGCAACATTTAATTTGGCATGATTTTTAGCTGAAATGATATCAACTGCTCAGAATGCTAATGCAGAAACCTGACCTTATTTTTTAACCAAAATATGAACCACAAATTAATTCCATACATTCTTTGGATGTAAGCAGAACAATGAATTCTGTTTTCCTCCTAAATGTCACCATATTAGCCTTAGACTTCACATTTAAAATTTATAGTTTAAGATGTTATATTCTAAGTAGTTTTTATCACTTCTTACTGCAAAACGCACAAGCTTGCCAAAGAAACACTAGGAAAGCTAATGGTTGGCAACCCTGCACATAGCAGGGGATGGAAACTAGATGATCATTACAGTCCTTTTCAACCCAGGCCATTCTGATTCTATGAAGGCCTTATCCAGCAAATTCTGTTCAAGAAAAGTTATTACTATTTTAACAAGCTTTCTCACATGAGGAAAGGGTGCACCAAATTAATAGTGTATGACAAAGCACAAAAGAAAGAACATGCTGAACCACAATAATGAGAACTCAAAGTTTTTTTTAGTGGTGTCCCAGAGATTTAATTAAAGGCAGAAGGAAAGTCTCCATAATTTATTTAGCTTTTTTTTTTTTTAAACGATGGCTGAAACAGATTCACAAAAGAACATGTTTGTTCATGCTTCATGCCCTTAAATTTTGCAATCAAGTTTGACAGGAAACCAAAGATACAAACATCCCCTACAAAATACCCACAGCTCTCAAAATCATTTGTCTCATTCTCTCTGCCCACTACCGAGATGCTAAATGCTCTGCTACAGCACCAAACAAAAACAAGGAGCCGCACAACCACTGAAACCACTGTCTCTGACACAAATGGCAAGCCAAACAGGCAAAGGGGAGGGAAGGTGCCATTGATACTAAGGGCATTAACATTAAACAAGTGTTACTGAAGTACTGCACTTCATCCAAACATCTCAAAAGTCATAGTAATGAACCTTAAATTCCTCTGCTGGTGGAAGCAGTATTATTTCCCATTCAGAAGAGTTCTGGTCTTCACTTAACACAGTTAACTGTTAAACCAAGAGCCACTTGCTACTACACTTGTACATCTAGAATAGCTTGCATATACTTCAGCATGCTGATTTTGCCAAATCAGAACCTTAATTTTTTTTTATTTCTATCAGTACATTTCAGCACCTTGTTCCAACTCTACTCCTTTCTGCAAATTCATGAAAGATCTATAGAGAAGCCCAAAAACTATTTTTTTTATTCAAGGGGAAAAAACAACATTATCAATTTAAATTTGTATTTGCACACAAACTCCCCTAACGCTCATTCTCATGCTCTATCAAGATAGAGCCCTTCCATAATAATACAAGCATTAGACGGGTAGAATACCACAATAAACTTTCACAGAAAGCCTTTTAAGATTTTCCCCACAAAGCATTCATCCAAGTGTATTAACAGGCTTCCTTTTCTTTTAGTGCTTGCACCTGAATTCTACTTCAAATAGCAAAACCACCTTTCACTGAAGTTAACGAAGTATTATGTGAAATTAACTTACAACACTCCCTTTTCGCCTGTTGTTATTCATCAATGTAATATCCCCAGTCTCAAATCAAACAGTAGATAAACAGTCACAAAAGCTTTACGCACCCTCTACAAACTCTTAAAATCCTCACCTTAAAAGTCACCGTTGCCTTTGAACAGTAAAATCCAATCGAAATAATAGGATCCTTGAGAGACTGAGATTTCTGCTGATGCAGTGGTGTTCCATCATCGATTCCACTAGATTCATTCTCCTCATCATCATAGCTCACAATGGCAGGAACAAAAGACCAGGCCCAAGAAACCCATCCTTGTTGCTGATCATCATCTTGATGCAGATAAGGATCTTGAGTAACATATTGTGCAGGATATTGCATTACTGAGCCTGCTTCATCTTCTGCACCTTTTAATACAAGAACTAAGTCAAATTTCAAATCACCCATGCTTAGTTGTTCATTTATTGTACTCAAAACTAGAGCATGCAAATTGTCTAGTACAAGACTCCATATATTATTCAGAAATATTTTGTGTACAGTCATAGAATATATGCTTAGTAATTAAAAATGTCTACTTAAGCTTCCAAATACTTGTTTGTTTCAGAAAGATTTTCCTCTTCAAAATATTAAGGGTTTTTGCAAAAATTTTATTGTGGTACATTTGCAACTACACCAGAAATTGTCTTGAAAGCATGTGGTACTGAAGACTTCTTTTAATAGGCACATTCTGAAGCTGCAAATTAAATCCTACTAAATACTGACATATTATTACCTTATAGCTTTCAATTTAAAAAATGAAAATTAAAAAATGAATTCATCTGCAAAAGCTATAGCAAGGAAGATGTAGACACATCACAGCACCAAAAATAAAGGTTGAAAACATCTTTTGTTTCAAGTATTGTAAGATACAGGTTTTTCTAAATTTTGCAAAAAGCACATATCATCCATAAACCAATAAGCCAAACACAATTTTCTGTGGAAAAGAATAACATACAGAACAGAGGTATTTTTGCAAAGATTCCTGATCCAAATGTGCACTGCACAATTAACTTAGCCTGGCTAGCTTCATCATTATTCTTATGAGACTCTAGAATGGTATTAACTCTTTCACAGTTCCATACACTGTGCATGATGCAGTGTAGTTCCCCTAGGGAAAAAGATACTGAGCACTCTATCAAACAGACACAAGCACATTCAATTTCTATTTACTTGTTTTCAAACTCAGAGGACCCATTCTAACGGCTAATTCTAAGAATAATAGCTTCAGCACTGTTAGTCTTCACACTAGAATGAACAGGTGTCCAAATTACATAGACACTGACAGTACAGGAGAAAACAAAAAAACACGCATCAGAATCCTCTGTAATGCTTGAATACATCTCATAAGGACAAAGCAAGCGCTTCCCTCCAACTCTCCTTAAAAAAAAAGAAAAAAAAAAAGAAAAAAAAAAAGAAAAAAAAAAAGAAAAAAAAAGAACCAGTATCAAGCATGGCTGAAGTAGTTTAGCCTAGACTGTTTGGCAAGCACAAAACAAATGGTGGAATGCGTGCCAAAAGAGAAAAAGTCTGGAAGCTGAGTATGTGGTTATGTTGGTCCATGTAGTCCACATCAACTCCATGCAGTCCTCTTAAGCCATGACTTGAAGTTCCTCTTGCTCTTCCTCTTACACAGCCAAACAGCTGACCCAAATTGACCAAAGGGATATCCTGTGCCAAATGATTTTGTGTAAAATCTACATTGAAGGAGGAGGAAGGAGTGGGAGACAGGAAGAGTGATGGCTTTTCTCTTCTCAAGAAGTACTTATATGCATGATGAGTCCTGCTTATCCAGAAGTGCCTTGAACATCTGCCTGCCAATGACAAGTTGCAAATGAATTCCTTGTTCTGCTCTGCTTGCACCAGTGAGCTGTCTTCATCTCAACTCACAAGTTCTCACACTTTCACCCTTCCCGTTTCTCTCCCCATTTTCTTAAAGGTTACTCTTTAAGAAAGTCTCCCTTACATTACATAAGTCAAACTTCAGCATGGTAGTCTTTCAACCTCTTTCCAGTATTTTACCCATTCTTCACGCGACCAAACTAATGACAGCAAACAGTATAATCACAACCAGCAAGTTTATACATTCCTTAAAGCAAAACAAGGTAGAAGAACTTCTGATATTGAAGCAAGACAAATTAAAAAAGGAAAACTTTCTCAAACTGTACCTAGCCTCAAATTCAAGAAATGACAAAATCTTGTACAAAAGAATTATTTTTTTACTGCAGCATGAAATTTACTCTAACGTGCTCTGAGCAATTCATATTACATTCTTAATGATTCTCTAAACATCTAAAATTCTTTTTACTAAAATTCTAAACACCTAAAATTCTATGATTCTATGATTCTATGGTTAAAATGCATGTGAATTCTCAAGGAGCATTATCAGTTGTCCCCTTCCTATTTGCCAACAGTATCAGGTAACGTTAAGCTAGTGAGGATGTTGCAGGAAAACAGACTACCGATTAACTCAGACAAACCATCACAACAGGTTTCATACAAACCTGAGGACAGCTGTGATAGAGAACTTTTGTGGAAACTGTTGAAATTCTGCTACATCTTTAAATAATCATCACACACTAACACTGAAGCAACATTATTTGTCTTTGCCTTGCAAACAACCCAAAATGTTTTGTTGTTTTTAACAAAAGCATTAAAAAAAAAAACCAACATTTGTTAAAAACGTTAAGAAATACAGCTATAAACTGTTTATCTCACTATTAAGAAATTTCTTTGTCTTAATGTATACAACGAGAGAATCAATACTCTTGCTATTATTCCGTTATCAAGAGAAGAATTGCAGGGACACCCCCACCACAACAGAGCCAGAGTCATGGTGGAACACTTACTTCACCATTACTAGCTACCCGTTAGGTGAGATCACATTTGAACAATTCTGCTTCACAGTTTTATATAAATGGACTGTACTGCACAACTGCATCCGTTTCCATGTTCAAATCAAATTTCATCTTCAGAAATTCACTATCCTTTCTTTTAAAGGGTTAATATACTTATGATACCTCTGACTAAGCCTGGAACTGAGTAGAAAGTCAGTCTCTTCGTATTCTTCGCCTACCTTATTCTTTTTCTGTATTAGTTTTCAGTCAGGTAAGGTCCCTGATTCCACTCTGTCTGTGGCTACATAAATACAAGTGGTGGAACTAAAAGGAGAGGGAAGGAGTACATCACCATCCCTTCTGGCAATACTATAAATTTTCATCTGGTTGAATCAACCAAGAAAATGCACAAATTAACTTAAGTAATTCAAGAACACAGCTGCAGACGTTCCTTGCATCATTAAATATTGTAGATATTAAAATTCATTTCCTCACCCACATTCTACCTGCTATAAGCTAAAGAAGTCACTCCAAACTCACAGCTATGATGACAATATCATTAATTATGAACGCAGCACTTATGGAATTAATAATGTAAGAAGAAAAAAAGAAGCTTGCAGGAAATGGAGTTATCTGGCTAATAACAACTGAATCACACAATCACAGAATGGCCAGGGATGGAAGGGACCTCAAGGATCATGAATCTCCAACCCCCTGCCACATGCAGGACCACCAACCTCCCCATTTAATGCTAGACCAGGCTGCTCAGGGCCCCATCCAACCTGGCCTTGAACACCTCCAGGGAAGGGGCATCCACAGCCTCTCTGGGCAGCCTGTTCCAGCACCTCACCACTGCCATAGTAAAGAGCTTCCCCTGACATCCAACCTAAATCTTCCCTCCCTCAACTTAAAACCATTTACCCTTGTCCTGTTGTTAACAGCTTCAGCGCTGACTTAGAGAATGCAACAACCTTTAAAAAAAAAAAAAAAAAAAAAAAAATCAATCCTGCTGTCCTTCCATCAGGAGCCATCACGAGGAATGTCAAATATAGTAACATACATGCTTTCAAGTAACAAACATTTTCCATGCAATTTTACTTCGTATAAGTTGCTATACAAATAGGTATAGAAACAACTAATGTGGTCCCCAACATGTTCAACAGCTATTCAGTGGTTGTGCTGTCAAGCTGAACTTTTTTCACAAGATATGCATTGTACTAAAGAAAGGCAGTAAAATGACTCCCACAAAATCCATTTGTAACACTTACTATGTTAATAGCTGAAAATGTTGACATTGAAATAGTTGCACTTGACAGTACATATTAAAAAAACTGTCTCATGATCTACTACACATATGTTACACTAACGAAGTATGAACAAAAACTTGCATGTAACTGGAAGAGGTATTAATATCTGCAGAAATTAAAATCCTATGCACCAAATTCTAGTCTGAAAGCTATCCCACACCTCCTTTTAAAAGTAAACTGTACCTAATCCCAACATCTTCTATTTGAAAATCTAATACCAGAGCTATACCATGGATATAGTACTAAAACAGTCATTCAAAGCACAGTACTTTTGTACTTTAAAGAGATATCACTTACTTTGCACAAGACAACCGTCTGCAGAGCTTCAAGTAACCAGAAGTACTGGGTGAGAATGGCAGAACAGTAAAATAAAGGTTGTCTCTTATTCCTGCACCCAGAACAACATCTTTCCTAAACTCAAATCTCTGGCTTCTACTAGGCCAGAATATGCTTAGAGACTACCATAAATCAAGGGGGGGAAAAGGAAAACAACAACACCAGTTTCCCTTTACTGCTGAGATGCTGGGTTCACTGGACACGAACTGCTACTGCAATATATGAAAGCTTCAAGTTCAACTTTAGAGAACATACTTGTTCAAGGCATTCATCTCCATCTACCAGACAAACTTCCCAAGCTTCTATTCTCTGTCCAGCTGTCTTGTCTAACAGTAAATTGAAACAATTCTAGTGGAAAACTAATGGGCAAGAGAATGTGGCAGGAGGGAGAGAAACAATCAACTTCTACATGTAAGAAAATTTCAGTTGAAGAACAATGCTACAACAATTTTCAAGAGCTGAAACAATTATTATAAAGAATAATTAGACTCGATCTCTGGAGAGAATAGTGGGAAAGAATAGTTTGACTCCATCTCTGGAGGTCCCTTCCAACCTCTACAGTTCTGCGATTCTGTGAACTAACAGAATTAATTATTCCAGTATGCTCTGATTACTTGGGGGTAATGCACAAGACAATTTGGGGTTACTAATCAATTATTTAGAAATACCAATCATTTAAATGCTATCTCTATTCCAATAAAATTACAAGCAGGTGCATGAGTTAGTTAAGGATGAGCTACAAACAGGCAGTCGTTACATTAAAGCACCAGAACCAGGGCAAGAGGTAAGAGATAGCTCTATTTTAATGACAAGGGAGAGCAAATAATTTGAAATATCACAGATGAAACAATACAGGAAAAAGGCAAGAGCCTCTGGGTTAAGTACAAATTGCAGAACAATTAAAGTGTTACATAAGTGAAGATATCCACAGAAAGATGAAGATGCTCATTGTCTGACAACAGTAAACTATGAAAGAAACATTTTCATTTTATTCAGCAGAAGACATTTGATATTTAAGCTACTATGCAAAAAGCAAAAACAAAAGGTCAATGTGTGACTCACGCCAATACATCTCAGAAATTTAATTAGATTTGTGGGTCTGCAGTCAAAAAGGAGTATTAATGTTTTTCAAGACAAAAAGGACAAGCCAACATAAATGATTTTTAAAATGCATTCACAGAAAACTAGTTCTCCACGGAAAAGGTTACCATTCTTAAAACAATAAAAAATATTTCAAATTAACAAAGTTGGTCTCCCTCATTTACACATTATAATTTTACATTATTTAATTTTCACTTCTCTTTGCTGCTCATTTTAACTTCTGCTCACACAACTGGTGTTGCAAGAAATTCTGTGTCCAAACACATATTCCAAATTAACAAAATCTCTCCATCTCTATAAAGCAAACTTGATACTCATCTGTGAATATGGCATATGGCTTCACAGGAACCAGTTACAATATATCATTGCCTACAGTGCAGTTATTCATCATCACACTATCCGTTAAAACAGCTGCACAATGAAACGATCCCCCAAGCCCTATTGCACAGGTGTTCATGTTGCATGTTGAAATATGAATTTCAAGTACACCTAGTTTCCTTGACAGAATACGAAAGGGTATCAGCAAGGAAGACATCCCAATAATGGGACTAGGCTAGGTTGAAGGACCAAAAGGACTGTGGGGTTCCCTGCACAGAATGCTCACTCAATACACACATGGAAAGATGAAGAGCTGCAATAGCACAGCGCATCCCCATATCTTGCAAAGATAATGAGCACTTTCATCTCTTTAATACCCAAGAGAAGAATCACAAAAACAGCAGATAAGTCTATAACAAAAATAACAGGTAAGTCTAAGCACACACAATCTTTTATTCCAACTGGGGGCAATTTTCTCCTATTACTGTTTGGTAATAACTATAGTGTACTCAAACTTCTCAATCAAGTATGGATAAATACATCTACTTCAGTACTACACATCCAAGGTGTTGGCTCTAGACAGCCTGGTCTAGTGGCTGATGACCTTGCCCACTGCAGGGGGGTTGAAATTAGGTCATCATTGTGGTCCTTCTCAACCCAGGCCATCCTGTGATTCTATGATTGTTCAGTTCTCCCATTTTTATCCTAGTACAGTACTGTAGGATCAACTCCCTCTCCAACAAATTATGCTCACCTACACAAGCTAAATCACCCAAGATCCACTCACAGAGGGACCTCCAAACACTAGAGAAATGGGCTGACAGAAGCCTCACAAACTCCAGCAATGAGAAGTCCTACAGCTGTGGAAGAACAAACCCAAGCAACAGCACATGCTAAGGGCACCCAGCTGTGCAGAAAAGGACATAGTGGACATCAAGCTGAACATCAGCAGTGTGCCCTTGACATGAAGGCCAATGGTACCCTGGGTTGCATTAGGAGAAGTATTACCAGAAGGAAGGGGGAGGTGACCCTTCTGTTCTACTCAGCACTGGTGAAGCTGCACCTGAGCTACTGGACCCTGTTATGGGCCCTCCAGTACAAGAAAGATCTGGATTTACAGGAGAGAGTTCAACACAGGGCCACCAAGATGATAAAGCGCCTGGAACACCTCTCTAAGTTGGAAGAGCTGGAACTGCTCAAATTGGAGAAAAGAAGGCTCAGAGAGACCTAATCAATGTCCATAAATACTCAAAGGAAAGATATACATAGGACAGAGACAGGTTCTTTTCAGTGGTGCCAGGACAAGAGACAATGAGCACAAACTGGAGCATAAGAGGCTCCCTCTTGAATTCTGTGCTGTGTTGGTCCAGAGCACTGGCACAGGTTGCTAAGAGGTGTCTTCTTTGAAATTTTCAGGTGCCTGGATGTGAACCCAGGCACACAGTTCTAGGTATCCCTGCTTGAGTAGTGGTTGGACCAGATGGCTCCAGAGGCCCTTGTCAACCACAGCTACTCTCCAACTTTATCATCCAACAAGAGCCACAGTTCTCTGCCTGAATTTTTTCTATTTTTCAAACCTCTAAGCTTCAAATTTTATTTAAAATATTACAGTATTTCAGCTTTAGATCATCAACCTCAGCAACTCCACACAACTAAATTTCAGTTTTCCTCTGCACCCAGCCTTCTTGTTCTTTTTCATACCATAATTGTTTTCATTTTCATTTACACTAACCCTTCTCTTTCCCTTACAAACCAAAAGCCTATTTTCAAGCCCCAGTCCCTCATAACGATCACTGATATATGTCACATTCAGATCCTTCTTTTGAATGGATCTGCAGTGAAATGTATCAGTTTCCTCCTTTCACTACCAGTACAACAACATTCAAGACCACAAGGCAGACAATCCTCAAATAGTCAGAAGAAAATGTCCTGAGTTGGAACATGGTTCAATATGCATGCAGCATTAACTGAATTTATCTACAGTATTAAAGCAAGTTTCCACATGCATTTCTGACTTATTATTGTCAATGTGTTTCAAATGTTTTCAGCACAACAGAATTTGAGCAGATTTTCCTTAGGAACAGCAAAACACACATCCATAACATAGGCTACCCCTGCTGGCAAATTTCAAAGTCCTATTCTAATGTTTGAGTATACAAGAACACTTCAAACGAATTGCTGCTGGAACACTCTTAAAAACGCATCATTGATCAATTCAGTTGATGGCAGCATCAGAAGTTCTATTCAAAAGACTAAGTTTCAGTGACAAGTGGGCCAGATAAATTCTGTAAATTGAAACAGAATTATTTCCTGATCAATACTGGGTTAAGCTACTTAATGAATCTTCAAAAGCCTTTCAAAAACTTACAGAAATATAGCTTATAGGTTAGGTCTGGACATTATTAAACTGTAAAGAATTTAGGCATAATTCCTGTGGAATTAGTCTTGAATTTCATTGAGCAGTGCTCTTGGAAAAAAATGTGGTTAATACAGCTCAGAAGATAATACATGTCATTTATTGTCTTGATTACATATTTTTTTCTCCTGAAAATAGTAACGTATTCAAAGTTTCCTCAGAAAAGTTCAAATCTGTGGTTGGAAATTTGGACAAGAAACGAAAATTCTAAGAAAGTATTTCCTTCCCAATCAGAGATAGAACACAAAGTCAGGAAAAAAAAAAAGGTACCTCACAAACAGATGGTATGAATAACCTGGTATTATCTATTTGGCAACTCTTGCTCACCTGCACTAAATGAGAGGGGAAAAAAATCATTAGATATCTAAAAATTTTGCTTGTATGTGTACACACACTAACATGTACATGTTTGTGCATGTATGCCTATGTAGGTATACTGAACATATACAGCAAATAAGCATAAATGGCATACAGGAAAACAGTTGGTAGTAGCTTCAGGGTATAGGCAGCAAAACAGTTTGCAGTGAAGACAGAATGGGATTTTTAAAATAGTTTCTTCAGTTCTGGCCTGGCTACTTACAACAATCACCATCTTTTTGTGTTCTGAAGTAGATAACCACATCAAAAATACATGATCACAATTAAACGCAGTGACAGTGTTTCCGCATGGCACATTTGAACAAACACTGCATAAGAAATTGCAGGTTTGCTCCTTGGTATTTTCTGCCATTGCAAACTTATTACAGTTTCTTACCATTCTGACTGCAACTGTGAACATCAGCGTGAAAACAGCATATTATGACTATTCCATGAAAAACTAAACACAAGTAAACACATTCACAGTTGTTCAAAAAATAAAGCCAAAGATCTACAGACAGCAATTGCAAGTTAACCTTCCTGAGGACATTCAATAGAAAAGATGACAAGAGACATTTTGACAAAGAGCTTACTCATATTTGTACCTAAGAATGTCAAGTTCCCATCCCAGATGCAGAAAAGATTATGTTTTCAGGCAGATGCCTTTTGAATTCATCTTAATCCTCCCCAAGCTATATTTCTGTTTCACCATCCCCTCATACCCTAAACAGAAAAAGAAATAAGGAAAGCTCTCCATCTCCCTCCTATTCACAAGCATTCTCTTCCATACATACCTGTTCATTTTAGTCTTCTCATTACTAAGCTATCCTCTGTCTCCAGTAACTGGATCTTTTCATCTGAAACCTGCTGCCTACCAGTCCCTGCTGTCCTCATACTTATTCACAGGACTTCTCACAGAATCACAAGGTTGGAAACGACCTGCAAGATCATCCAGTCCAACCACCCTCCCATTCCTATCAGTGCCACAAGCTACTAAACCATCTCTCGTAGCTCCTCATCCAGGCGCCTCTTGAACACTGCCAGGGACGGCGACTCCACCACCTCCCTGGGCAGCCATTCCAGTGCCTGACCACCCTCTGAGAGAAAAAGTTTCTCCTAATATCCAACCTAAACCTCCTCTGGTATAACTTCTTGCCATTTCCTCGGGTCCTACTATTTGCCTGGGAGAAGAGGCCAGACCCTTTTGCACCACAACCTCCCTTCATGAAGTTGTATTCAGTTCTCTGTATTCTCTTCCCTATACTCAAATGGTCCTACTCACATTCGTAGCTCCAGAAATCCAGATACAAAGTTGTAGCAACTCTAAACATTTTAAATAGCTATGGCATGAAAGGCCAGATTTTCTTGAACTTCAATAGGAATGAAGGAAAAAAATATCCAAAGTACAAAGAAAAAACTCTGTTGGAAAGCAAGAGCAATGCAACCCCAAAGCTGAAGAACTTTAGCCCTTCTCCTGCCAACATACAATTAAAACATTGGTTCTATATAAGGAGTTCTTACAGTTCGAGATTCTTTTAAAAACTACATGCTGTTTAAAGTTCCCGGAGAAAATTAAGTTAGTATTTTCAAAATATTAATAATTAAGCACTTCTAATCATATGGTGTAACAAACTCCATATTTCTTGTATGGCAAATAGTTCATAGTACAGAAAACTATTTGATCTTTCAAGAAAGTACAGGAGAACTATTTACAGACATCCTATTTATTTGCTCAGTTCCACACAGCAGCAGCCCAAGAGAGAACTATACATCTGGCATGAGAGCAACATGGTTATCCGTGCCAACCAACATTAAAGGCTACTTTTCAGGAAAAAAAAAAAAATCCACTGCTGTAGTCTTTCCAATAACGTATTATTTTTCTGAAGCCAGAGAAGGCAGTAATACAGAGGCAGTAATACAGAATTTAAAAAAAAAAAAAACACACATAAGTAAATTGAAATTACATATTTCTTAAAAAGAACAAAAAAAAAATCAATATTTTATACCGACAGTCTTGAACTGCTGTAACACTACAAAAACAAGCATAGCTTAATATTGCTGCATTACTTTCACATACAACTTCAAAAATTTTCTAAACGTAATCATGTAGTACTCTTGCATTTTACTTCCCCAGACAAATTCAACCTTGGATTGTTATGCTAATTGCCTCAAGAAACTAAAGAGAAAGGCGAAGAAAATTCACCTTTCAGTGTTATAACTTTTAGAAGATTAATCTCATTAAGGGACCATGAAATACCATGAAGAGGAAATAAATTTTAAATGAAAATAAAAAGAGACTAGACAACATAGAAGAATTCTTAAACTACTGAAAACATATTGCAAAGTAATACCTTGCTGTTTAGATCAAGTTAACATATCTGTTCTCAGTAACAAGTTTCAAAGAAACATGAAAAACAGCACTTTGAAACTGGCTGCAGCCCCACCTAAACTAAATAACAGATCAAACAACAAACAAACAAAATATAAGTTGCCTAAAAATAGGTATCTCACTGCACAAATACTGATAAATCAAATTACTTCACTGTGTCACAGCTCCTTAAGTGTCTTTATATAAGCTTAACCTCAGTTTTGCAAGGATCACCAGAACACTTTTCAGAACACGACATGAAAAAGATATTGATGCATTACACACACCTATAGCACAATGAACTGGCTGTATCAAATCACAGACTGCCAAAGCTCTTTGCTGTGGCTAGCCTTGGTCACTTATATTTGTAAAAAGCAAATAAATTAGTGCTTCAACACAAAAATTGCATTTACCTGTGACGTTCCCCAACATATCCTTTGTGTGGCAAATCAAATCTTCGCTTTCTCCATCTTTGATGTTCCCTATTTCCCCATAATAAAGAGCAATCCCAAGTTGCATTATGCGTATAAACATAGGAAGCTGCTGATCGGAAATTGAAAGTTTCAAACTTTCAACAAATGTATGAATCTACATCAAAGAAAACAAAAGAAATCAAAATCAAAGTACTGTCCTCATTGAAGTCTTTTTAAACTGTATGGTTCATACTAATTTTCAAAGTGCACTCTAATTTCTAAAAATAAAACCTGTAACAACACAAGGCAAAGGGCTGCAAACGATGACTGTCAGAAAGCTCTTTGGATTACTACACAATAAATTTTATGTTAAAAGTCAAATGCAAACTACTATGCTTGGTTGGGTTTTTTTTTTTGTTTTAGTTTGGAGTTTTTCTTTTGCTTGTTGGGGATTTTTTGTTTGGTTGGGTTTGGGGGTCTTATGTTTGTTTCTACAACTATTGCTAAAGACATTTCCAAACCACGTAAGTAGTTTTGATTAAATACCTCTATGAAGATTTCATAAAAATCTCTGCATTCTAAAGAAAATCTAGATATACTGGTCTTTACATTCAAGTTCTTTCACTTTGATCCTTTTCCTACTGTCAACACTATTTTGAGTGGACAGGTAATGACTGGGGAGTGGGAGAAGAATTCATTCCAAGTAAAATGTGAAAAAATAGTTTGTCAGCATATTCCAGTTCAAAACATGTCATTAAGTAAACCACTCTAAAAGAAAGCTCTGAGAAAACTGCAGTTACTAAGGTGAAATGTTACCCTTCCTTCAGCAATATTTTAGTTATTATTCAATATTTCAAAATAGTTTTGAGTGTTTTCTTGTTATAATGTAAAAACTTAGATTTGATCAGAAAGCTACTGTTCATTAACATAGGAGCTCTATGAAACAATTACAGAAATACAGAAATTTTCTTTAACATTAAATATATTTTTTAGTTCCAGGTACAATTTAGTTGTTATTGTTTTTGTTGTTTGTTTTGTGTTTTTTTTTTTTTTTTTAACATAAAAATAACAGAAATGAAAAGTAGCTGCACATCATCACTATCTTAATGCATTTCAACTCACGAAACATGAAAAATTACTTTATAAGCAGTACTGGATATCCACAGACAGGTAATATAATATAGTAATATCTACATAAACGTGTGCTAGTATACCAGTAAGGTAATTTGAATAAATCTACATTTAGTGCAATTATTACTCGGAGCTCTAGTTACACCGAATAAATGACAAGGTAGTATAACTCATTCTCTATAGACTTGCAAAATGATTTATCAGACTTCTGCTGTTATTTAAAATTCTCTGAAAGAAGAGAGCATTCAAAATCCTAAAATACATTTTGGAAATCAGAAACTAACTCTTCAATACCAGTTTCAACATCAGCTGATTTAAAGCACATCTGTAATCTTTTTCATAAGTGTACACAGCAAGTGTAAGGCAAACTGCTTTCAAAATTTGAAAGACAAAAGATTATTTTGTCAGAAGTCTTCTTAAAAGTTGCACCTAAGGCCTGTATCATAATGGAAGACAGGAACATTGAGTAGCACTGTAGATAAAAGACATAGTTTCTATTAAACTACTATATAACTGCTACATTCCTGTGTCTGTATGGTACTGCCTTCCCATCAGCTTGCTCTTACATTGCATCACCAGACAAAAGCACTTACTGCTTAGTGAGTTCATTCATCTCACTAAAATTTATAAAACCAGAAGAAAAATGACTCCAGTACTCTCTTCCTTAGAGGAGTCTCAGCTTAAACTCAGTAAGATTAATTCGGCCAAAACTTGGCAGCATTACGCAGATGGTAAAATCATTCTTGTCTCTACAGCAATAATAAAGGAGTTCATGCTATTAAGAACTTGCAAGCCTTGGAAACTTTCACTCAAGACTGAAAAACAGATACACTTTACTAAATAAACAACACAATAAAATTCATCACACAGATCTCCACAGATTGGGAGAAAAATAGAATCACAGAATCACAGAATTGTAGGGGTTGGAAGGGACCTCCAGAGATCATCGAGTCCAACCCCCTGCCAAAGCAGGTTCCCTACAGCAGGTCGCACAGGTAGGCATCCAGGCAGGTCTTGAACATCTCCAGAGAAGGAGACTCCACCACCTCCCTGGGCAGCCTGTTCCAGTGCTCCGTCACCTCACTGTAAAGAAGTTCTTGTGCACATTTGTGCAGAACTTCCTATGCTGCAGTTTCCGGCCGTTTCCCCTTGTCCTGTCTCCACTCACCACTGAAAACAGTCCGGCCTCGCCATTCTGCCCCCCACACCTTAGATATTTATAGACCTGGATCAGGTCCCCTCTCAGTCTCCTTTTCTCAAGGCTGAACAGACCCAGTTCACTCAGCCTTTCCTCATAGGGGAGATGCTCCAGGCCCAATAGAGGGTTACAGCAGCTTTTGTCTTCAGCTGGTAAAGAACACGAGCTGCTGATACTGCACCAGCATCACCTGTCATGCTGTAGCACAGAAGCTACAGTAATATCACGTGCAACAGAGACTTCATAAGCTTGTAAGTGCCCTGGAATTAATCCCATTAATGAAGTAGATATTTACTGGTACAGCTTCTTCTACTTAACTTTTGTAAGAAATACAGCTGTGTCCACTTAATACTTAAATATTTTAAAGGTAATGTTTTAAAATAAGTACATTCTGATGAACTGCAGTGCACAACTTCCATGCATACAACAAATTATTAAGTTATCAAATATGAAATGTGTTTGGGTAAATAGATTTGCAGAGCTAATTAGAGCATAAATAACACTGAAATACAGTGAAATACTTAAGTCAAAAAATCATTACCCTTGGACCAATATTCTTTGGAACATATGTTATTAATTCACCTCAATATTGATCTCTCATCATAAAACTATATATCCAGATTTAATTGAGCATATTTGAGAATAAATTATATATATAGTAATGTGTATAAATGTTTATATATTTTATATTTAAATATTCAAGAAAATAGGAAAGACAACCAAGGAAAAAGGTAAAATAGAAAAAAAGCTATGCACAACAAAACCAAAAATCAAAGTGTACAGACAAAAAGGCAGAAGATTTTAAAAAACCGAAATGTGCCTTTAAAAAAGCAGGAGCAATACATGACCAAAGATAACCAAAAATGTATGGAAGAGTTTAATACAAACTCAATCTAATTGCTACCACTCCAGTGCACACTAGTATGTTTATTTTGTCTGACATCCAGTAAAAAAAACTCGTATTTCGTAACAATCATCATTTTTATGACAACAATACCATTTTAAACCATGTAAGGATCTCATTCAGCATCAGACATTCATAAACTGCATTGCACTCTTGCCCGTTATGAATTGGGCTTGGCTTGCTGCTACTTTTCATGTGCCTCACTAAGTACTGTTAATTGTTACACATGAGAGCTAGGCCTAGATACCATTTTCTTCTCATTATAGAAACCATAAAACACACTACTTCCCCCACTTCTTCCCAAGAGATTTTCACAGACATAATTTTTCCTTAAAATTATGATTACATTTTCTTTTTTAAAACCATAGGAAAAGTACAAAAGATTAAACAGCATCACTTACATACATGCTGTAAAATATTAATTGCATCATATCAGTAGAAGATAAAAAATTCCCATCAGCAAAACAACAGCAGTGGTATTTTATCTTACTTTAAATTTCAAAGTATATTTTTCTAGATCCCAAAACTAACACAAAGACTTAGTAAAACAAAATATTTTTTGATACCTACTTTAATAATAGATGGCATTTTGGAGTTGAGGTTATCGTAAGTAAAATGCAGACGAGTCTTGAAGGAACATTTGTACAGCAGAGGTTCCTGATAAAATTCAATTTTACCACTAGCATTTCTCTTATCGAGACACACTGTGCAGTCAGAAAAATTGATCATCTTTCTCAGTACCAGATCAGTGGCTTTGAAAAGAAGTAGATATAAATGTTAAAAAAAAATATATACTGTGCAAGAAAAACAATCCAGGCATACATGATCTTATCAAAAGGGAACAATACAAGATGGCTGCACCGTCATTATTTTAGATCAACAAAGCATTTGCTTATATGATTGAAGTGAATAAACAAACATGCACACAAGGATTGCTCTTCAGATGAATACTTAAGTAGATATAATTAATATGTGTCCTCACTTCCTAAAATTTTCAAATTGCTACCCATTCCCAGTATGTTTTACTTATTACTACTCTCCTGGAAATAATCTTGTGTGCTTTCCCCCTTAGGAAACTAATACTGGAATTGTCCACTGCACCAGGGATATTCTGTGTGATCTTGAAATGCTCTGTGCCTGAATTCCACTTCTATCAAACGTCAGTAAGAACACTGAGAATTACAGAAGTACTGAGAATATTGGTAATTCAAAGACTGAGACATTTGGACACTGACAACGAAGATAAAAAAAAAAAAACATAAAATAAGTGAAAACTTTTCCTGAAAGCAAGAGGTATAACACTTTCCAATTAATATGCCAAACTCACTACAGTAAGGCAAGTTTTATATCTCTACTCAGCTTAGTTGCAGATTTTAATAAGATCACAAGCAATTGCAACAGAGCACCTTAACACATTACTGATCATTTACAGAAATAGAAACAGATTGCATAAGCACTCACCACCAGTAGCAAGTGCAAAATGAAATAAAATCACAGGACAGCAAGTATGAGCAGAGAAAGTTTTAGAATCTGTTGTATAATCATTTAAGTTTGCCTTAAGAATCATTAGAATTGACTCTGTAACATTAAGGATGAAATAAACTCATCACTACTGAAAGTAGGCAGAAAGTTATCTTATTTCTGACACAAAACGCCATTTTAGTTAGACTAAGAATTACTGTTTGAATTTGAGTTCCATCTTTAATACACTAAGCCAGAAGATATCTACTCACCAGAGATGTCCATAAATGCTCGATCCCAAAACTCATCCACCGTATAGCACTCTGCAGAAGTGATATTGACTGAGAGAACAATGTCATCCTCCACATACTTCAAAATGAGATTGTTGATCACAATATTGACATTGTTTACAACACGCCTAATTAGACTCTGAACATAGCCTATAAAATAAAAAATTCTTATATAAATAAGGAAGACACAATGCCAAATCCATCTGTAATTGAAGTGATTATTTCCAAATTACATTTCTTTTTTATCTCAGAACTAAAACATCAAATACCATCCTTTATACACCCAAAAATCAAAAGCCCTGAAGCTTTTTGTAAGGACAATTGGCTCAACTAAGTCAGACTTCTGTAAACACAGCAGTTAAGTTATGAAGGCAAAACTGTAAATACTAACAGCCAAATACAGTACAAGAGATTAGTTGCTTTTCCTGCCAGCAAGAACCAGGTTTCAAATTAAAGACAATGGAAGATTGAATAAAAGATAAAGACTGACAATATTTTCTTTTAATTGAAAATTATTTAGAAAAAGGATTAAGAAGATGGCACTCCAGAAGTTGCTGGAGTTCTTGAAGTATGTATATATTCTAATTCCACTCTTAACTCGTTTTAAAAAGTTAACTACTTTTTAATACGCCTAGCATTTTTTCATTGTAAAAGCTAATATCCACATCATGCTCAATAAGACTCCCGTGAGATATAACAAAATCAATTTCTGTCAACAACTAAAGAGTAAGCATCTGCACTGAAACCTGCTGGCATGAAATCCATTTAGATTTTTTCAGATATAATGTGATTGGAAAAATAATCTGTACTGTGAGCTCCCAGTATGCAGTAAACACTCTAATTTCTTTACCATACTGGTAAAACATAATACTACACATATTTGTGTATTCTCTGTATAATGAATGTAACTATGGAGATAAATATCTTGTGTTGGAAAAATACCATGACTTAAAACTGTTATGTTTTAAAAGGTTATTACATTACCCACATACTTTACCCAAAAATATATTTAATACATAGTTAAAAAGCAATTGTACACTTATAAATCCACAGGTTTGAAGAACAGTTTTATGAAATTTGCATTAAATAAAATTTATTTGACCAATTTTAATTCAAACAAATCTGAGATTTAACATCAAAACATAGCTTTATAAGTAGGAGCAGGCTAACGCTGCAACTTCTGCTCTACTTGTTCTAGCTACTCAGTTTCACATTCAAATACTGATATTCATCTTAGAGTATATTAAATACTTTACCACCGTGATTTTTCTTCTACTCGAGACCTGCAAATTTACACACTTGACATCCAAACCTTTTCTTACCCAGCATTCAAAGCCTCCAATCACCTCTTATTAAATGCAAGACATGCTTTCAGATGCCACCAGAGGCATATTGGGATTCTGACTGAGTTGTATGCTTGAAAAAGTATTTCACTGTTGAAATCTTAATTGTATGAAAAAGTATTGCCTTTCTTATCATAACTCACAGGGCCTTATTTTACGCTATTTTTGAGCATATGTTATTCCAAGTATGGTTAACAGAACAAAAATAACATTTTAACTTCTGTCATCTTAGTAGATTATAACTGTATTAAAACAAACAAAAAAATTGCAAAACATTTTAGTGCACTTTTCAGGGCAAAGGTCTACACACACAGGAAAAGCAGAAACACAGTAAAAGTCAAATCTCTGGCAGATGAAGTTACTTTTTTAACTGTATTAAATTGAATTAAACTTTTTTGTGTAAACGTTTTCAGTGTAAAAAGTTACAGAATATACACAGAATAACTTTGTTTTTAAGAGTTTTCTCACTCACATCTTAAAAATGTAAAGTATAATTCCAGATTGTATGAAATCAGAAGAGCAAGCGCATTATTTCAGCACTTAAAAATTAAAACCATGTCTCTTAAGTATGAGCAAAATGCACAAGAGACCTACTTTCACCACTGGCATGGTGTGAACTGGCCTGCCTATTAATAGAAGCTGGCACAAACAATTCAGTTGTTTGTTTTGGTGGTTTGTTGGTTTTTTTGTTTTTTGTTTGTTTGTTTTTTTTTTTTTTTTTTTAAGCACAGGGTAGAGATATACAGACTTTATAATTAGAATCAAAACATGATAATCAGTAACCTAATGACTATTTTCAAGCAAGCTATTAATTTCATTAAAGAAAATGAAGCTGCCCTTACACAAACCCAAAAGCTTTCTTTTGCATTAATGCATTTGATTTTTCTTAATATTTTTCTTCAAAGAATGTTTCAACATCAATTCCATTTGCAATTTCCTGATTCGAATGACAGAAACATCACAAATCTAGCAACACAACAGCAAAACCAACAAAGAGTGAGCTGTAAAGACAGTTTCCAACGTTATTCAGAGCAAATTACGGAGCAATAAGGACTAGTCTAAAAACAAAAACATGAGTTTTCATCTGCACATCTTCTAGCCCAAATGCATAAAAAGAGCAGAATTCTGTCTCCCAAATGAAACAGAGGTCAGGAATTTGAAGAAATACAAGAAGTTTTTAATCAACCCTCACATTTGGAGATGTTTTTAACTGCTATTTCTGTAATATTTAAGCATAACACTATGACGAACCTTGCCAGTAAAATTTTGGTGTATATATATATAGTAAAATACAGAAATATATAATAAATATAATGAAATGGTGGAAAACACCAGAAAGTCTGTAGGGGTAAATCCTCTTCTGAGGCTCAACACAGAAAACCCACACATATACCTCTTCCAAAGTATCCAGAACTCTATAGACTGCATTATGCAACAAAACTTTGAATGTAGGTTCAGCCCCATGACTAAAGACTATCACAGCACTGTATCTCAGAGTCAATAGAATTGACAGCATCAGACTTCCCCACTTTTACCAGTGTTCTTTTGTTACCAAAGCAATATTTTAGGTGAGTTCTGCCAAACCCCATAGAAGGACACAAGACTCTTTGTGATAACAGTAACAAGTTACAACAGTAATCTATATCCATATCTTCAAAAGATGAAAGCAAATACAATGCACATGACAACATCTTACTAAAATCCAAGATGTGCAAATTATAACTTTGCAAGGTTATATCCTATACCACAAAGAATAGAATCACCCCATAAGGAGGTATGTATCTCTAATCTAGGCCATATACTACAAAAGATTTCTGAACTATTTAATGTGTTACATATACATTCAGAGATAACAAAATAAACAATGGGAAAAGCACAACTGTATTTAGAGAAAACAGCTGCACAGAAAGTAACTTATAACCCATCCAATAAGGCAAGTTTTTCACTAATGCTCTCAGAATCATTAGGCTTTACTCTACACAGCTGATGGAGTGTGACAATGAAGAAGGTGACAGCACCCTACAGTTTCAAAGAAGCACAAAACATATCTACAGAAACTATCAAATAGTAATAAATGTCACAGGGTTCTGTAATCTGCTACAGTACTGCAATTAACTTGTATGGCATTTCTATGAACACATTACTGTGAATCACAGTATATATCTCATATATATATATAAAGAGAAAACATGCAAATCAGTTTTCAATGTTCATGTTGCATTTTGACATGTGAAAACATCTTTTGGAATGTTCAATTTGATCAGATGTCAATATTTCAATACACATGCCTCCAACATCTGTCTTTTTCTAGAGGACACACCTTCCTGGGAAATCCAGAGGTGAAACTTCCGGAAAATATCATGAAACAAATGCTAAAACCATCCTAGAAAGCAGTACAATCCTCCAACTCTTTTCCAAGCCTTATACTCCTGCTGTTCCCAGGTGAAACATCAAGAGCCTAACACCAACACGTCACCAGAGCCAAGGTGCTGTCCATGGTAGAATGTGCCTCAAGTCCTGCAGTTCCCAGTCATTGGAACTTACTGGATTTGGAGCTGTGAGAGCCTTCAGGTCTGGTTCCAAAAGTGCCCATTCCAAGCTGATACTACTCACTACTACATGATATTCCACATGCTGAATAATATCCTCTTTCAATTCAAGTTAAGGCAAGTAAAAACTTAGACTTTCTGTTAAAATAGAGACAAAAACTAACACAAAACTGTCATGCCTATAACCTACCTAAAATTATGCGCATGAGAAGGCAAACTGAAATTCATTCCAGTACTCTCAAGTTTCATATTTCTGTACATAGCTATGCCTCATACATTAAATTGCTGATCAGATAACACAGTTCTTCATTTTTATATCATACAAATATTTCCAAGTTCAACTGAGACAAATATGTCAGGAAAAACAAATTAGCATCTCTACTAGCAGACAGAACTAAATAAGAAAAATCCATCAGGACTACTACTCAAAGAGAAAACCCTATCTTCAAAACCATTTTAAGAATCTGAAAACTGAAGATCTGAAAACATATAGAAAAGGAATTTAATGTGAACCGCTGTGACACAACCAATTATTGAGCAATAGAAAATAGTGATCTGAAACAGAAGAACTAGATTAATGAAGTGTAAAAATCTAATACACTACTGAAGGATTCTCAAACTAACTCACCTAGCTCTACAAACAGGTTATGTACAGTTAAGGATGCAACAAAATTTAAGGAAAAGAGATAAGCATTAACCAAGTCTTACTGCATGCAAGTTCTATTTTGTAATATCTTGGTTTTCTATTCACTGTTGCATGATTTGTAAATGGACAGAACTTTTTAAATGTAAAACTAGTTGTCAAAGATATGAAAGTAACTTAGACATTTTGGTCACTAGAATAAAATTCAGTGGTTTTCTATTATCACTCAAGTACAATCCAGCTTCTGACATTATGGTCTACCTGGAGGTAAATCAGGGTCAGGAGAAGCAGACTGCTGAACTCTTCGTGGTTTTACTGCTGATTTCATACTTTCCGTGGTACTGCGGTTTGTTGAACTTGAACCACAACTTTCATGGTCTTCCTGCTAGAGGAAAAGGATGCAATTGAGTCAATCAAACAAATAAGGAAAATAAATGTGGGAAGAACAACTCAGTAAATATTTAGTACTTCTGGCACTTTTTCCTTCAGTACAATCTTTTATTTCCATCTAACTACAGAAATGATTACAGAGCTGGCTGGAAAACAAACATTACACAATTAATACTTGAATTACCTTAAAAGTATACTGTCATTTAACTATTAACATAAAATGAAAGAAGTAGATCTTTCTATTGAAACCTTTCATTCAAAGTTAGCCTCCTCCAGAAAAAGAGTGAAATGCTCTCAGGATGCTACTAAGATCACAGATAGAGTTCAGGAAAGAAACCAATCAAGGAACAAATGTAAAGCTCTTCAGCATTAAGCTATAATATTCTTAAGTCCTCTGTTCACTAAAAAGCACACTGCTTAAGCTATGTTCATTTTTGTTTTGTAGAGGACAAGTGATGCATTTCCTCACATGCTACCTGGTATTTTTAATAATCTCGAAGTAATACGAGCTTCACCTGAAGAAAAAAAAAAAAGAGATGACTGAACTTAGAGAAAACACAGAAAACAGAGCCACTCACACACGGGAATGGATAGAAATCATCCCTATAAGATAAGGATGAGTACCATTACATAATTTGAAGTTTTACAGTGTCTAATAAAGAATTAAAACAAGGTTACTTTTTGAAGAGAAGTTTTGTCACAGTCGGATCTTGGAAAACTTTTTTTTGTGATTTTCTCTTTTGTTTGTCTTACTTATCAATACTTGGCCACTTTAGCCTCTCACATTTTGATTCATGAAAAATAAAAGAGGTGCTTAGTCACACAGGAGTTTCCTATTCCGATGTATGGAAAAAAAAAACAAATGAAATGTTTACTATCATTCATTTATATCTAGAAGATGCCTCTTCACCAACGTAAATATTTTATAATCAGAAAAGCTCACCCATTCTTCACATCCCCAGCTTACTGAGAAAAACTAACTTGACTTTAACCTAGAATTTTTAAGTAACTTTAAACTCAAACCCTTTTTCTTGGAAACCCGTTCACATGTAGCACGAAAATATTTTGGATGAATCATCATGCTGCTACTTACTTGCAAAAAAGCAACTTCCTTACCAAGCAGCCCAATTAGTACATTCCCTTCTTTTCTGTATCAAGTGTGGTTACATTCTATCCACGTACTGCAACAAAGGTGTCCAGTGAACTATTTCCTAACTTCAAGCAAAATCTATGCAACACACTCAGCACGTATATTACTGGCACTTAAAGATGAAGATGGATTTAACCTTTTAGCACTTTCAGAGAGTTAGGAATACACAGGAATACACAACGGCATGCTGGCTGGGGGATGCCTTTATTTCTCTTTTTTAAAGAAATGGGGGAGAAGTCATGAGTTGCATCAACGTTAAAAGAAAGTCTCAAATCCTAGCATATAACTAAATTCAATTCATTTTTCTCCCACATCTTGGACAACACCTTACACTGCCTTGTATTACACAATTACCAAAATGGTCAAGAGTTGTATAAAGAGTTTTGAGGTTGGGAACACAGCAACTTCAAATAAGCTACCGATACTTTATAAAACAAATGTTGCATTGTTTTAATTATCCATAGGTCACAGTGGCTGCAACCTGCAGAACTACATTTCTATTTAAATTCAAAACCTTTCTGTACCTGTGCATTTCTGCAGACAGTTAACTTTAAGAGCATACTATTAATTTCTCAAACATGTGGCTGTCTCATAAGCCCAGAAGTAAAACATGTTCATTAAAGAAGTGTGGAAAAAGTTCCAAGTGAACTGCCAAAACTAGCATAATTATGAAAATATTTAACACTGGAAACAACTGAAATCACATACCGTATATAGATTACAGTGATGTCATCATAAACACACTGCCAAAATGTACTAAAACTACTGCACTCTAATAAATCTAGCTCACACCAGATGACAAACATTTTAAAATAAAAATTATATAGGGGATGGGAAGGGAATTTTATTCTGTAAGTGCTAATAACTTGAGTTATAGTACGATATTTGATAAAGTGTCCATCCATTTTAGCATTAACAAGAGCAATTCCAAATAGCAGTCACAAAACTACAGAAGAAAAAACACACATGTTTTTGCATATCAGCTAAATCAGCTAAATTGCTGATTTTGAAGAAAGTAATCAATTTACTACAATTTATTTTCCTATTGCTTATACCATAAGCAAAGCTGAGAAAATCTGAAAAAAATTAACAGAAGCTTCTGTTTATGTGTGGACGTTCCTGGACAAATGTACCTTGGTAACTTTTAACAAATCAGAATGAATGGAAGTTTGCACAGTCAGAAGTTTCCCCTTTTGGAAAACACCTCAGACGAGGTACTTTGACCAAGTGTTTTTATAGAGCATTATGGTTACATCTAAAACTATGCCAGTCACACATAACATGCCAATGACATCAAGGATAGGAAATTTACATGCAAGTTACTCTGACAATTCTCTACTGAATTATACTATACAAAGCAATTACCTCAAGGTTTAGAGTGAATTCAAATTGACAGCACCTGAAAACATACTAGATGAGGTTATGGTCTTTCCTAACAGACCGAAGTTACTATCTTCGTTCATCATTCTGTTTTCCATATTAAATTATGTCTTTTTTTTTTCTTTTAAAAAACATGCTCCCTCATTTTAAAATATTTAAAACTTAATGTGTAAGACCTCCAAACTGTCTCATAAGCATAGCTTATGGGAAGAGTGCATGTTCCCTTGGGGATCACTTAGCTATTTATGCAAATACAGTCTCTCTCCTTTCACAAAAGGAAGTAAAAACAGGTAAAGAAAAGCTCTTTTTAAAAGTAAACAGGAACATGTGTAAAAGTAATTACCATTATGAATTAAAGTTTTTTAGAAAAATCTTAAAAATCTTTTTAAAAAGTCAAACAAATTTTAAGTAAATACTACACAAACTTGCAGAGTTTTCCTGTCAATGCTTCATCTTCCTCTACAAGAATCTCATTTTTTCTGATCCCTTGCTGTTTCTAAAGCAATAAGCTTCACCAGCCAATAACACATATGTGCTTCATAAAAATAGGAATATATCTTAAAGTGCAGCATTCAAAAACTGCTGAGGAAGAACTCATTCCCTGCTAGTGGACCATCCTTACATGGCTGATATTGACTGGATAGGAAGCGATAAGTTGAGTGGAAATCACCCGGACAGGGCACAAAGTGTTGCAGCCAGAGGCACAAAGCCCAACCAGTGGCAGCATGTTTCTGCTGTCCTCCAGTCACCAGTACTAATAGGCCCATGGTGCTTAACAACCCTACTGAAGACCTGGAACACAGGGTAGTTATCACGCAAGGCTATGGCTGGTAACAGGCCAGGGAGAGGAGCTGATGCACCGGTGAGCACAACTGCTACTGATGGAGATCTTGAGCATCTGAGGAAATGGGCTGACAGGAACCCCGTGATGTCCCTGGGATGCAGCCACCTTATGCAACATTACAGCTAAGAGCCAAATGGCTACAGTGCAGCTTTGAAGAAAATGATCCAAGGGTCCTAGTGGACAGCAAGCTGGATGTGAGACAGTAGAGTGCCTCTATCACAAAGGAGGGCAACTGTGTGCTAACAAGGGTTAAAACCCAGCAAGGTGAGGGATGCAATTCTTCCTCTCTTCGGCCCTTGAGACCTCATGGGGAAAACTTTTGCCACATCAGAGGGGTCTGCGTATCACAAGAAGCCCAAAGAAGGACTACCAAAGTGGGAAGGGGACCTGAAGGATACAAGTTTTTCCTTGAGACCAACAGAGATAACAGGCAAGACAAATGAACCTGCTGGGAGGGTACAGAGAAGTTGGAGGCAGACTCTTAACAAATATGTAACCTCAGAGGAAAAGCAACAGACGAGCTGAAACACGCAATTCCAAGCACTGGAAAAGACCACCCAGGGAAGCCATGGAATCTCTACCCTCAAAGGTTTTCAGCATCAGACTGATCAAGACTGGAGCAAATGGGCTTGCTTTGAGCATGTGGTTGAGCTAGAACATCTCCAAACTTCACCCCAAATTGCTCTACGGCTGGTTTATGTGAAATAAGGAAACAAGTAGCAATTCCCATCTTCTAAAACATTATCTTAAAAAATATTTCACCAAAATGGAAGTACTGCCACAATCTTGCTTTCAAAAAGTTTCAATTGTTTCACTGCTTTAGAATTGTCAATAAACATATGTATATAACATATAAACTATTGAAACCACACTGCCATATAGCTTTACAGCTCTTCTGTTGGTTAGCACAGGTCAAGTATTATTTACAAATAAATCAGCAGATGTAATATAGCCTCAATGATTTTGTTGTAAAATTATCCTGCTAAAATATATCATTAAGAGTAATCAGAAACTACGTAGTTAAGTAGATAAAGAGGAAACTTATTTAATGTTTGTTCTAATGAGTAGTAAACTAGGAATGTAGCAACACTGAAACAAATCAGTGACATAAGCATGACAACAGTAAACCTTTTGGAAGTTGGAGGTTAACAGTCTAACACACATTAACATCAATCTGTATTTGTCAATTATACAAAGGACAAATATGCATACATTTTAAAATTATGAGGCTATAAATCAGCAAAAAAGAAGATTAAAATCAATCAGATAGGGATAGCATTTTGCAGAATGATTAAGGAGTCCGCTATTGCATACATAACAGAACATCTTATATACATATTTGCTGTACATATAAGTACCTTTCATTATTACAAAATGCAATTGTAAGTCTCTGCAAATAGGCAAATCACATACTGAAGAGGAAGCATTCAGATTAATCACTGTCATCCTTTAAGGCAGACAAGATAGTGAAAGGTCTGTATTTTTCTACTTTCCCCCTCTCTCCCCCCCCCCCCCAGAGTATCATTTCAAGTCTGTAGCCAGCTGATAAAGCATGCTGAAGAGAAAAAAAATAGGCAAGACTAACCTGCTTAGGAATAATGGACAGAAACGATCAAGAACTGATTTAACAACATTTGTATTTGCTCTCCTTGATGCATCTGGTCTCAGCTAATATTAAATTCAGACAATAAGCAGTGCACTAGCAAGTGACCAACAAGGCACACTGTGTAGCCTGCACTAGGTCAGCAGGTCACACTAATCTCTGTCTGTTACTAGAACCTATGTTAAGTTATTCTCCATTAAAAAGGTACAACATGCTCTGAAATACAGGTATGAGTTAAACTACATAAAAGCCAGCGATACGTTAACATGCTGCACTAGTAGCCCCAGCTGAAAGCCAAGAAGCTTGTATTAAGTCTGTTACACGGATACTGCAGAATCTGTCTATTGATTTCTGGGGAATAACATCTCCCTGTGATGTTGCTACTGTTTTGATTAGCTGATTATAAGACATATTAAAAGGAACATTCTTTGGTTTACAAGAAAGGGTGCTGTCAGACTGAAAGACTGTGGTGATAAGGCCATATAGGCAAAGATAAATAAAACAGACTGTTCTCACTAAGTGCTCCTCAGCCTGTTCAAAAATACACCCCAGTATCTCAACACCCAAGACAGAAAAACTAATAAAATGACTTTGCAAGCCTTTTTGAGGGAAACAAGTTGTACAAATATCTTCCTTCTGTTTATAGAAGAAAGTTATATTATAAGCTGTTAACGGATCATCTAGTAAAGTATTTATTTTGCTTTAAAAATATATTAGACCACCTACCATGATGTAAGTGCTTTTTAATAGAAACAAACATCTCAAAATGGCTATTCTGCCATTTCTCCTAGGATAGGCTTTTTAAAGATTTCACTCTTCCTCATATTACAGGAAGTTCGCCCAATGCTTTGGTTTGCAGAGTGGAGGTGAGAGACATCTTATTTCTGTAAGATTATTCTGCATTTAATACCTATAACAGTGGAATCCTGATCCTTGACTATAAAGAAGTTACAAAGAAGAAAACAAACAGTAGAAATATTACAGTAGTGGTAATTGGCAGCTACAGTCAGGATTTGGCAGTACTACAGTAGGACGTATGAAAAGAGAAAAAAAAAAAGGCAGTTCTAAAGTTTTTGTAGGACAAAGCTCACAGTACACAGAGCTCTGTAACTCAATACTTCTGAAACCAGGATGACCTGACAAGAGAGAATAACCAGACAGGTGTTAGGTGAGCTCTTTCAGCAAAACCTATGGATGTGTAGCACGCTTGGTGTAGGTTGGATACAGGGTAAAGTCAGCCTTCTGCCCCACTTGTATTCTCCACACCTGGGACCAAGAAGAAAGATTGGCCACAATAGCTTACCCTGAAGGACCAGGAAGATAGACTGACAGGAAGCATGCTCACAATTGCAAACTATTGCAGCTATTCGCATTACAGCACAGTTCCAACCACTGAGCTGTTCAGTACCTTAACGGACACATTTCCTCTTACAGTAGTGCATTTCTGTCCAAAAGTAACATTATTTAAGGTAGTTTACATTTTTTGTATGTTATTTTGGAAGCCTCTCTATCAAAGAATGGACAAACTCTTAGCCTTGCTACAAGTCCCTTAAAATACTAGTTAAGAATAGCTGAACACTGTATTTCTATAGCAGTCATCAAATATGTTCTCCTGAATGCTGCAGGAAGAAAGGAAAACCAATGTGAGCATGGTTTGATCATATTGCTGATTTATTAAACAACATCTGGAAACCATGAGCAAGATCTCAGCCCATTCAGCTTACTCTTCCTATTGTAATCTGTTCCACCTGCTAGAGGGCTAGCACCAGTCCCAAACCCTATTTAAACTGGCCCCAGACTCTCAGTCAAGATGTCACTTGCCTCTTGGAAGTCCATTAAGGGTGCTCATCTCCCCCCACTGCACTAGAGGATTGCAGTTCCAGCCCTGTTTCACACTTTCTTTAGTGGGAACTTTTCCCTAACATGCTTCCTATTTCAGATTATTAGATAGAAAGCCAGACCTCCTGTGCAAAAATTCCCCTCCACCAAAAGCACCTGCCAAGGATGTAGTAATTTTTATTACAACATAACCTTGCCACCCGTTTCCCTCAGAGGACAGAATAATACTGTCCAGACCAAGTTTTCTCTTAATTCCAAACAGTATTAAGCAGGATATCTAGGAGCAGACCCTCAGCAATAACACAGCCAGGTGAGTATTCCCCAGTTCTCAAGCTTTTAACATCACGATAAACCTCTGCCACATGATAGAGGAAGGCACAAAGCTTTACCTGGAGAATCCATGAGAGCTCTTCTCATTGCTGAGAATCATTTGGGTAGCATTTGGCTTTCAATAGTTACTGGGGGTGGAAAGGACAGAACAGGGACACAGCCTCCCCAGCTGATGCTGACTTTAACAAATTCATGAATTATTATCCTTTAAATTCTACTTCCCCATCAAAATTGTTTGAAATTAGTCAGTAAGCTCAAAATTGGAAGAAGAATGAATGGCTAAAAAACACAATCAAGAACTTCTAGCTTCCATCAGACACCAACCTTAAAACTAACACAACTCAAGTACACCGGCATCTTAGATTTCATCCTAGCAGTCCTTTCTTCCCAAGTTACTGCCTGAGATGGATCCGACCAAATTTGAGTTTGTGGCCATTCCCCACAGGACTTGGAATTTCTCCAGCTGGAAACGGCACTTCAGAGACGTGTCTGTCAGTGTAGAAGTAGGAATGAGGTAGGCACAAGTAGGAGTGAAATTTCTCAGCTATAGGCATAAAGTGAACTCCTTCACAGCTTTCACTGCTTTCTGCAAATTAACAAGTGTGGGGGATATCACTAAAGTAAGACCTCAGTGTACAATACAGTTTACAGAAATAAACTGGAACCTTTTAAATCAAAAGGGAAAGGACTCCTAATCATGGTAAGAATTAAAGACAATCTTCATAAAGAGAATACCAACGGATTTTTAGTGCTGTGTTAGGATAAAATATCTTTAATATTTCCCGACTTACCCCCATTATTTCCATACATTACTTTTTATGTATTCTATACACATAGGTGTAATAACATCTAGTGCTACATAGCAGTATTAGTTATATGTAGAAATGATGGTATAACTGCTTGAACAAAAAATCTGTAGGGTTAATGCAACTGCACAGTAAATTTCAGAGTTCTACATAACCTGGCAAAAATACTGTTTGTCCTAACTTTAGTAGTTCCTAAACTACTTTTCCAAGTAGTTTTCTAACCTTTCAGTTATTAGCATTCTAAACACAAAAGCCAAGTGGGAGGCTCCAGTTATCTTCTGTTACTTAGTTTTCTCAAAGCAAAATTTCCATTTTATTATTTTAATTCAAATATTTGCATTTAAACTACAAACTGACAGACAGCACTGTGAGATTTCTAACAATTCCATTTAAAATTTTATATTACATTTTTTACTCTGCAATTTTAAGTTAACTTCACATACATCCATGGGAAAGAACAGATGTTCAGCAAGTGTAATTTTATCTGTTACATCTTACCTAAAAAGCATCAGTTAACAAACTAATGGACTAAACTACAAAACTAAGTGAATTGCTGCACAAACTTCTTGGTTAATAAATGTAAAAGAGTACACATGGGTGCTACTTATTCAAAATGCACATTATGGAGTTTTTGTAATCAGTCATTTCTTTCGCAATTGTTAGCCTATGATGTGAGTACCATTTCAAGGAATTTACTGCTATTTATAACACTTCTTTTTAAATAAGAAAGCTTTTGAAATATTACCTTAAAACCTAAATAAACAGTAATTTATCTTCTAAAATAGTCAGCAATCTGTCACACAAAATCACCAGAATGCTATATGGCAAAAGAAGCACAGCTGTCAACAGTGCATTATAATTGTTGCAAAGTTTCACAAAAGACCTCTCTAATTATAACATCACAACACATAAATGTTTATCACAGTGGTTAGCTTGAAATACAGTGTGTATTCATAGCTGAAATGAAAGAGGAATGTGAGTGTCAACAAGAAAAGAAGCTGAGTGCCCAAGGGAACAAAGATAAAAACGTTCTGAAAGTAGCTGTGGCAGTGATATAGGACTTACTGTTAGTTGTTCAGCTGTGTATTCCAGACATATGCAGAAGTGAGAGATTAAGAACTGGACAATAGGATGGAGGAAAAAAAGATTTAAAAGAAATAAAGAGATCTGGGGAAAATAAACATCCTCTTAAACGCCCAATTCACCAGATTTTGATGTATCAACAAATCTTAGAAATTTGACAGACAATTCACAGGTAATACAATAAAGCTGTCAATTTGTTCAGGTTTCTGTAACATTCATCATTTTGCATGGTATTTATTTGTAGGGACAGCAGATATTTTGAGGTTCTTCAGATGCTAATCTGAAACGCAGCACCCTCGATACTACTGTGCATTTGTTTCAATACAGCTGCATTCAAACCAATGGAAAAGCAGTCTCCTTGGTATGTTATGGTGGTTTTACAGAATCACAGAATTGTAGGGGTTGGAAGGGACCTCCAGAAATCGAGTCCAACCCCCCTGCGAAAGCAGGTTCCCTACACCAGGTCACACAGGTAGGCATCCAGGTGGGTCTTGAACATCTCCAGAGGAGACTCCACAACCCTGCTGGGCAGCCTGTTCCAGTTACACTGACTGACAGCTAGACTCCACCACACTGCTCCCTCATTGCCCACACCCTTAAGAAACAGAGGGAGAAAATACAATAAAAATGGGATCAAGTAATGAGATAGGACAAGGAAGTCACCCACCAACTACTGTGACAGCCAAAACCAACTATATGGATGACTAATACTGAGCTTATTGACTATTACTAGTAGAGCAGTGACAATTATAATCAAGCTACAGATAGCTCTCTGAACAGTAGATAAACCAACTGCCACAAGAAAAAAAGTCCCATAGTCAGCTCACAGCAATATTTCAACTACAACTTAGGAAGCCGAACTACACACAAAGCAGTAAATAACAGCTCTAGTATTTCTAAATGGGAGAAAAGCAAAACAATTCTCCAGTCTGCAAAACAGTAAACGTTAATTTTTGTCTCTAAAAGTGCATCCATTAATAGATTCTGATTTTGTATCATCAGCTTACATACACAGATATTACTAGGTGTAAATTAAACACTACAATGTATTTAAAAAGTCACAGAAACAGGTTTCTCTCTCACTAATGTGCAGTTGTTTAGATGGCTACCTTTTAAGCTATCTACAGTGTACAGAAGCTAAGTGTTCAGATACATTCAGCTGTACTTGACAGGACAGGACATAAGGACAGGACCATAAGACAATACAGTTAAAAGTCAACAATATTGAGTTCAACCATGGATAAGTAATAAAGGTATGCTTATTAACTCCATATACCCAGGAAAGTTGGACTTTTTTCCCCCCTTGGGAGGAAAGAATTTAGGTTTTTAGCTAGAAAGTGCCTGAATTTCAGAATCACTTTGCCACAGTGCTTGCTACCTCGTTAAATCTTTACCTGGATTACTGTAGGTGGATTAGAAAATGCCACCGTGATTGTAAAAAAGAAGCTCATTTGGAGATATTCAGTAAAACATTTTATTAAATAAGAGTACAGTGAAACCAGCTGTAGCAAACCACACACTCCAGAGAATCATGAACCTACACACTACTCATATTTTGTGCCATTGCTAAGTTGGAAACTTTAAAGTAGCAAAATTAGCCTCTTTACAACCAAGCTATTAGTTCCTAATGAGCTCAATTAAAAAGCAGTACATATGGCAGCAACAAGACACACAGGGCACATGGAAATGGCACTACTGAAAAGCCAAAGCCCAGACAGAACTGAACTTGGCCACTAAAATAAAGAACAACAATAAATATTTCTGTAAATACATCAACAGCAAGAGGAAGGCTATGGAGAATCTCCATCCCTTGTTGTATACCACGGGCAACTTGGTGACCAAGGATCAGGATAAGGCTGAGGCGCTTAATGCCTTCTTTGCCTCAATCTTTAATATTAAGACTTGTTACTCCCTCAGAACACAGCCCCCTGAGCTGGTAGATAGGGATGGGGAACAGAAGAGGCCCTGCGTGATCCACGATGAGATGGACCTGCTTCAAAAGTTCACGGGGCCAGATGGATTGCACCCTCAAGTGCCGAGGGAGTTGGTGGATGTGGGTGCCAAGCCACTCTCCATCATTCTTCAGCAATCCTGACTAACTGGAGATGTCAAGGACTAGGGAAGTAATCCTGCCCTGTACTCAGCATTGGTGAGGCCTCACCTCAAGTACTCTGTTTAGTTTTGGGCAATTCAGTACAGAAAGGACATGGAGGTGCTGTAGCAGGTCCAAAGAAGGGCAACAAGGCTTGTGAAGGGGCTGGAGAATAAGCCCTACAAGGAGAGACTGAAGGAACTGACTGAAGGCTACTTAGTCTGGGGACAAAGAAGCTGAGGGGAGACTTCATTGCTCTCTTTCTGAAAGGTGCTCATCTGAAATATGCTTACAAGCAAGAGCAGGGCTGGTCTCTTCTCACTGGTGACAGGACGAGGGTAAATGGCCTCAAGTTGCACTAGGCTAAGTCTAGGTTGGATATCAGGTAGCACTTCTTTACAGGGTTGTTAAGCACTACAATAGGCTCCCCAGGGAGGAGGTTGAGTCACCATCCCTGAAAGTATTTAAAAATCATTTGGATGCGGTGCTCAGGGACATGATTTAGCAGAGGGTTGTTAGAGTTAGGGTAGTATGGTCAGGTTGTGGTTGGACTTGGTATCTTCAAGGTCTTTTCCAACTTGAGCAATTCTATGATTCTATGATTCTACTTCAGTGATAGGACTCGACAGGTCAGGTTGGTGGTGGGACTTGATATTGAAAGTCTTTCCCAATCAATATGATTCTATGAATTATCAAGGAATGCTGACAACTGAGGAACCTGCTGAGCCACCTATAAGGTAAAGAATAGTGGTAGATGGTCTCATGTGCATAATGAGTACGTCAGACTTCTCCAACAGTAATTCTGAAAGTTTTCAAGCCTAAAAAACACTTCAGTATGTCTTCACCTTTTGTCTGTAATGGATTATTATTACATTTAAGTATTTTGCACAGAACATGAAATACCAGCATCAGCAGACTATCAAACATTAAGAGCCGGTATTCATCTTTGCTAAACAATCAAAGCACATAGGACTTGCAACAAGTCCATCATCACTGATAACTGCTTAGGATCTCAGAATCACTAATTACAATCAAATCAGTTTAAAAGTGGATAAGTTTAATCATGGATAGAGACAAAATGTTAGCTTTAAATGAGCTGTGTTTTACCCTTAAGTAGAGTCAGAATCTTATAATTGCATCCCAAACTAAGAACTGAAATGCCAACATCATTCATCTCTAGCCAGTTGCAGCAGGGTCGGAGGGAAGATTGTCAGTAAACAAGGGTGCATCGTCTGTTCCTTCCGCTCATACACAAGCAAACTGATTTCAGGCAGGTTCCTGCAGTCCCCTTATCTCGATACTTGCTTACAGTAGTAGACCACAACAAAAACAAGTGGAAAAAAAATTCAGTTGGAAGCACCGAAAAAGTTTACTTCAGACACATGAGATTGCAATTTGGTATTTTCATTTCAAATGAAGTATACAAACATTCTCAAAAGCAACACAACTTCTATACAATTTTTTTTTTCCCATTTTTTTCTGTTTCCACAAACATACAAAAACAACCATCCACCTAAACTGACGTGCAGCCTGATGAGACGCTGACTCTGCCTGTGTACAGTAAGTGAATGATTCTCTCCTCTTAAAGAACATCCTCATTGTGGCATTCCTGAAGTCCATCCACACACAACAGAAAAGTAGTTTAGGTATAGCTCAATACTGAATAGTCCCAAATTCCTGTCCTTTAACAGGCAGGGAAATACTGCTCTGCCTTCTTCCAAATTCAGTATCTTGTTTCATTTTGTTCAAAAGAAAAAAGAATTCTAACAATAACCAAACAGGAATTTCACAACAAAGTAAGGATTATTTTGCAGGAGTTACGTTTTCACCCAAAATGCCAGAAGGAAAATGCCTGAGCAGCTGTATATTCTGTGAACTTCTTTTAAGTTAACATGGATTATACGTTCACTGACAGAAGGCAATATCAACTTTTCCAACAGCTACATGCACAGTACACTTCTTCTGTTTAAGTACTTCTGTCCTCAATAAAGCAACCAGTATATGATAACAAACTACAGTTTTATAAGTCACATTTGTGAGTGGAATACTCTTAGATATGTAATAAAGGAAGAAAAGATAAGAGCACCTCAACCTTTAAACGGAAGCCCTAAGAAAGGAAACTTCACTACAGAAGACTTAACACTACCAAAAACTGGAGTACTCCAGATGAAAATAATTGTTGTATACACTTAAGAAGATAAAAAAAGATGTCTGTTGTTAACACCATGAAACCCAATTTCTTCCAACTTCTATATAGATAAAACCATAGTTCATTTTTGAACAAGTTAAGCAAAGTAAAACATACTTAACAGAGCAGAAAATGAAGTTTTATTCACTGCACAAAATAAATCAACCAAACTATAATGTCTGTTGATGACAATGAAACCACCAGCATATGCACTTGGGACTCTGATCTATTCTGTCCACCAGATGCTCCCTTATGGAAGGCTGGTTAAAAGAATTATAGAGTTCATTGCGGCTTAAACAGATTTTTCTCATGCTGTTAAATATTTTTTTCTGAAGTTTTACTGCAAAATCCTAATGTTCATTATGATTGTAAGCAAATATCAAGAATGAACAACCTATAGCCCACAGGCCACATGCAGTGCAGCAGGACAATTCAGCTCACTTATTCCCTTTGGCCTCCTCTGCTATGAACCTCAGCTGCACACCAGATGACTGCAGTGGTGCAGGCAGCCTGCTCCCCAGGACCAATTTATGTCACAGGCTTGTAGCCTCTCTCCCATAGCATAATGAGCCCATATTTAAATGCATGCTGGGAAAAGCATCCTGAAGAGCTTCCAGGAAAGACGGCCACTTCCCACTGCCTGAACAATGCACTTATCCCACAACCCTGTCACCATCCGCATCTGAGGAGCACATGGAAAAGAGGATAGCCAGAACAGGCTGAATGAACATTTGGGATCAGCAGCACACTCTCACCTACCGTTATTCTCAGATCTCCACCAGACCCTGCTTGGGGAGAAACTCGGGGGCAGTAAGCTACACAGAAAGACAGAGGCTTCCAGAAAGCATCCGTCCTATAGTGCAATCCAGGTGACATTCACATGCATCAAGTGTCCCAGAGGTCATAAAATATGACACGCTTCTGCCAGAAGGAATAATTTAAAAAAAATAAGAAAAACAGAGCACCCCACCCATCCAAAGCACCTGAGAACTGCTGCTTTCCCCAGTACGCCATACAGCAGCACTGACTGCACTGCACCGATCATGAGACCGCTCTGCCCACAGAACTGGGTAGAAAACTACAGAGCTTCTTTGAAAAAGTAATTCCTAATCACCCCACAATTTTAAAATATCAACACTAACAAGCTTTGGGCCTAATGCTAAGTAATTACATATGACCACGACTGCAGCAGCTGTTAGCATATTTCAGGGAATCCTACACTAACCCAAAGCACTGAGTAACGCTGTCAGGCTAACAATAAGCAAATAAATAAATAACGCACACCAGGAGCCTGGCTATGTAACAAAACCAGAAACACAAAATAAATATTCAGCTTTAATTGAAAATATTTGGAAATGAAACAGCTCCAATCAATACATTTTTCCAAAAGAATGATTCACGCGTCTACAATAAAAAAAGCTAAAGCAATTTTGTGTTATTCAACTTCCAATAAGAGGCAATGAATCAGCAAGTATACTAATGAAGGACAGCGAGTTCAAGTACTAGTGTGGCTCTTCAGACCTCTGCTTCTGGACAGATAGCCTGTTAGATATCAATTAGTCCCCAGCAGATCAGTGCCTGAGCAATGGAGCAATCAAGTTTGTTCTGTGATCTCCTGGTGGAAAGTTTATTTGTTTAACAGATGCGTTCAAATTAAGATGACTGTGACAAGTGGATATTGCTAGCTGTGCAATACAATTTCCTTGTGGTTCTCCAGAACATAGGAAGACCTACATTGACTGTAGGGGATTTGCGTATATAAGCAAAAGGGCACAACCAAAACACAATATTTCCATGCTCTACTGGCAAAAAGGCAGTTTACTGGTCAAGTTCATCACTGACTACAAGCGCTCAAAATAAAACAATGTGCCATTTGTGCATCAAAACTATTTAGCAGGAACCATCGCCTAAGTGCAGGTATT
Source organism: Lagopus muta (assembly GCF_023343835.1). Lineage (NCBI taxonomy): Eukaryota > Metazoa > Chordata > Aves > Galliformes > Phasianidae > Lagopus > Lagopus muta. The sequence continues at coordinate 21,663,529 of NC_064435.1, forward strand.
TAAAGTAAGTCACAAGCCATAAATGAATAAGGTGAACTTTTTCTGCTTAAGTTCAATGACTGTATTTAATAAATTATAATTGAGTCGCACCCTTCCTGAGAAAACACCACTCCTTCCAAAGGGAACAAGCTATAATTTCAGTGTACACTATACTTCATAGAATTAAGAATATTTTTTGTCTTTCAGAATTTTAAGAAGCCTTCACCAAAGGTGGGTAACTTACAGGTTTTTTCCACTACAAAATCTGTAATCATGCCTCTTCTGAAATAGGCTTTGCTATAATGAGGAGCTAAAATACATTCCAACAAATTTAACTACGCTTTAATCTATCAACAAATGAGAAAAAACTACTTCCTCTCTAAGGAAATATTTTTTAAGCACATTACCTCACCTCATTCCCTGTTAAACCATACACCAATCCAAACTCTTCACCCAACTACATGAAACAAAGCTGGATTGTTGGATTCTAATTTTGATGGGGACAAATCTGGAAATACTGCAAAGTAAATCAACTGAAGTATTCCAGACCTATGGCAGGGAAGGTAGAATCAGAGTCCAACCCGGACTTCTGGGAATTATGCCAAACATGATACATAAATTCACCTTGCAACAAAGACACTGACTATTGGTATCGCATTTCCTTGCTGTTGTAGGTCATTGAAAAAAGCTAACTAAGATCAGTAAAGGCATGAGGATTATTCGTTCTACTTTGTATTCCTGTGTCTACATAGCGGAACATTTTTTATTTACAAAGACAAACACGTTAGTATTAACATTGCCTTAGTAAGCCTATTTTCTGGAATACAAATCAGTGAGGCTTTGGTATCAAAGTTTTAAATCTGCTATGTACTCATCCAATTGCAGAATTAACATAAATATTTAGAAAAACTTTCAGGAGCCAAGCTTATCAGATCAATATTCTGTTCTTTTTCTAACACTTGAAATACAAAAGTCTGCTCTGAAGTATGATTCCACAGCAATGGCACAACAGCAATTACTGCTCATCTCTATTCTTGGGCAAATGTGGTCCACATCAACATCCAATAACTTACGCTGTGACATCAATAATTACCAACTCTCCAAATTAACCACAGCAAAGAAGAAACCAGATAGCCTCTGCTAGCTCATAAATTGCCACGAAGACTAGACTTATCCTGCAACAACCTTGCTCTGAAAGCAGTTGGGAGTAAGTTTGAAAGCTGAGCTAAGTATCAATGAATGCAACTTGGCCTTCAACTTGCAGTTCAGCTGCATCATTCGTGTACCAGCCAGCTTCCCTTCTCAGAGCTCTCAGGACAGGGCAGAACACAGACATGACAGGGAGGAATCACACTGCCTGCTGGCTAATGTATGCCAACTGGAGCAGCTACCTGCCCGGGTCAGTCCTACAGAGCAGTTTCCCAAATATATGATGATTTGCATTATCATCTTAACTTTCTCAGTATATAGCGTCCCAACGCATAAAATTACAGGCATAGCATTTATATTCTGGTTCAAGTGTAGGCAGTCAAAATAGTTATACATTTCCAAAATCATCATTTATTAATGCAAAAATTTCCCTACCAATTTTGATGTAATATACTTGTAGTTCCATGACAGGCAGTACCACAGGGACATTAATAAGATCAGAAACCTGTTATTTGATTCCAAACAATCACTCAGAAGCAAATCTTAGGTTGCACAACTACTGATTTTCTTAAACTTACATAATATACATACACATATATATTACACACACATGCACACTCATTCCCCTTTGTACTAGGATATTCAACACAGATAATCTCACCTGAAATATACCAGCATATGCTAATCACTATTGTTAGTGAGAGGAATTTATAGTTCCCATCTGTTGACAGTTTTTGTTTTCAATTTTAGAAACAGTTTCTAAATACTAAGACAGTAAATAAATTCTGTGAATTTATTTAAAGTAATTTTTCCTGAGCTCCCACTTGTTCTAACTCAATGCCATGATCCACAGACTTTGAAGTTCTAATAAGCAAGATACAATAATCACCCCTGCATCAGTTCTGATGCAAAGCCTACTACACCATCCACTACCACACTAAGATTCTGGCTTGCTACACGCAGTTCCTTCAATTCCCTAGCAGCACAGCTATTTCAAAGAAAACAACACTGGATGTTATCCTAGTTACTACAGAATTATTATTTAAGTTTCAAAAAGTCACTTTCTAAATGATGCTATGTTGAGAGTTCAACCTGATATTGTAACTAAATACACAGCCTGGGTTCTGAAGTTTTCTAGTGATTATGGGACATAAAGATGGTCCATAGAACGATGTCAGAAAAAAACTGTTTTGGTTTGTTAGAAGGAAGGAAAGAAATACACTTTGACTACCAATCAGGTGGACACATGCCTTCCCACAAAACTGCCAGAAGTGTTTGTTTGTTTTTCCCCTGCTACCATTGCCTTATTAAAGTCTGGAATAATACAAATTTTCAACTTTGTGAAACAACTGTTTAACTCTGTACTACATGCTCTACTTTGTATTTCCTGCCCAATCTGTTCCTCCTACACACCAAGCAATAATGAAATACAAATTAGTCAGATGGGAGGCTGTCTGTAATATACATACACACATACACACAAACGCATGCATAAAAAACTCAGTCTCTGCACCAATGCAGTGCAACAGAGAAGCAGGTCTGCTATTTCCTTACTTCTCAAGTAACATGGTTCCTCAGCCAAGGGAATCCAAAGCAACCAGGAAGGAAAGATGGAACTACAGATGAGAAAAGAAGCAACGTTGGCTTCCTCTGAGACTGATACTACTCATCCCCTCCACATGAGCAATGTCATTCAACTGTCAACTAGTTAACTACTTCCCAGACAACATGGAAATAAGAATAAAAATGGGATATATATGGATGCTAGGAGTCAAAAAAAAAAAAACAAGTATGAAAAGCAGCACTAACATGGAACAGTAATGCAAAAGAGAACTTACATATGGAGATGAACACAGAAGCAAGGTTACACAAATAAAAGGGAAGAAAACAAATACAAAAGCCACTCAGCAAATAATGCCTCCGATTTTATTACATTGGCCCATGACATCAGAGCAGGCTGCTGGTGATATGCAGGCTTTTGTTAATCACTGGTGAAGATGCAGGGCTAATGGTAGTGACTATGCTGAAAAACAGTATTTTGTAGCTGAGAATTTGCACTGTCCAATAGTGTCATTGTGCTCTTTGTACCTGTTACAGTTTCCATGGAAATAAAGGGCACTGCTTTTAGAGCAACCCACGTAACACTGTTATTAACAACAGCATTTGACATAGGCTTACAAATTTTCATGCGCACGACTAATGAGAGATGCAGGTATTTGACATCAAGTGGTTTTACCAGCTATTGCTGTATGCTATTTTATTTTACACAGAACATGAGAAGCTACTGCCAAAGTTAGTCAAATGCTATGTCCAATTTTAGAGAATGTTATGGAAGCAAAAATAAAAGCTAGAAGTGAAGACAGAGAAATGGGGAAAATACAGTTTCTTGTGTCCTAACTGCAAACACCACAGTGTCAAACATAAGCAGATTCCCACAATTGAGAAATGGTTAAATATTTCTGTCAAGACATATTCCCAATATGGCTTGCAGATTACAACTCTAAACAGACTCTTGATCCAATGGAAGTTTCACAAATTACCTTCTATTTTCATATTAGCTCATGTACAAAATTTCCTGACATTTCAACTGCCAGCAAATGAACTTATTTTCCATCAACAGTGATACTGAATATGTATGAACACTACATGAATATACCTAATCATTCGCTGATCTAACTCAATTTTGATATTCTCAACTGCCAGTACACTATTTTCTCAATCAATCAACTCATTTTTGAAAATGGACCTCACAGTATCAATTAGCACAAAACTTCATACCTGTTATTAACCTTGAAATTACGATTCTGATAATACTACATGACAGTTTCCTTCTTGTAAGGCAGCTCTCAAACTCTTCATCTTATACTTTGTATACAACATATAAAGTCACTATCAGACTCACTGCTCTAAGAAGGTTGTTTTTTAGGAAATACTCCTTCTCCAAAAGAGTGGTGAAGCATTGGAGTAGGCTTCCCAGGAAGGTGGGAGTCACCATCCCTGCAGGTGTTAAGGAGCAGATGTGACACTCAGGGTATGGGTTATTGGGCATGGCAGCAATGGGTTGGCAGTTGGACTAGATAATCTTAGTGGTCTTTTCCAAACTTAAGGATCCTATGAAAAAGACATCACTATAAAAGTGCTAAATGAAAACACTTAAGAAACATAGACACTAGGCTTCTATAGTGCTAAAGTAGAAATCTGAACTACTAAAGATTGCGAGTTAGTCCTCCAATTTCAAGTTCAGTACTTCTGCTGTCACTGAACACCATACACATACACTCAAGGCAGAAAAAATATACCATCCATACAGCCATATTTGAGTTACTAAAGATGAGATGAGAAAGGGGAAAAAAACACTAAGGTCCTCGAGCTAGTTACACCACCTAGGCAAACATTATATAACTGTACCCTCATCATCAAATACAAGCCTTCTGTCTTCCCTTTCAAAGTCTTTCATAACCTTTTTGCACACCCTATCTACCATCTTGATCATTTCCTAGTCAAGATTAATTTCTGCTTTCAGCACTCTTTGATGACAGTCTCTACTGATTATCAGATAAGTATGTCTGCTATTCTGACAAGCATACTTATGAGCTGTTCTCCACTGTTTACAGACTTAAAATATTCCTTCAAAACCTTCTTTGTAATACCTCATAAAAGAAATAGTGGTTAGAAGTCTACATACTGATAAAAAAAAAATAAAAATAGAAGGTTTTCTTTTCTATAAAAATAAAAGGTGCTCGTGTAACTGTTTGTATTTAAAAGACTTCCCTGATTGAGAAATTTGTTACAGAATCATAGAAGACCCTCAGTTGGAAGGCATCAGAAGTCTCACTGAATCCAACTCCTGATTCCACACTAGACCTTGTTATAGAGACAATTTTCATTAAGTGCACTGGTTTCCCCTGATGCACTGTGTCCTGTGCCTTTAACACAAGAACTCAAAACTGAAGTACTAATACAGACAATGCTTTTCTCCTTGAATCTCTCCACTTGCATCATTTCCAAGACTAAAAACTGCAGAACTCAAGGTTGAGCATCCAGAAGATTAGTCTTGTGGTTAGCTATGATGCCAGTAAGGTGAAGGATACAGAGGCAGACTTGTCCTTCCCAATTAGCACAGAATTTAAAGCCTCCTGTTTGAGCAAAGAGATATTGTGACAGGAAAGGAGGAAGAGGAACGAGCAAATAACTTTAAACAGCTTTCAAATAAGAAAAAAAAAGACTGGGTAGAAAAGAAAAGATGCTGTTAAGGTCCAACAGGATAAAAAAGGTGACCAAAGCCCTGGGGTGGGAACTTGCCTCTGAACAAGGGGATTTCAAGTCCATGTACTGCTGGAAATTCAACTATCCCATGAAACTATACATAACATTCATGAAGAACAATACCAGAGTAATTTACCATAAGTAAACAAATAGAAGTCAGAAAGCAAGTTCAAAACCACACGTAAGTGCATAAGAACATATTTCCATCATACCTACCAGCATCTCATAGCTTTGATAACATAAGGGGTCATGCTGCAGAAGTCTACATTCAAAAGCAATAAGACAAGCACAACTGCACTAAGGAGACATATAAAAATAAAATGCAAAATGCTGCACACCAAATTACCAAGGTAATAGCATTAACCTAATTTATAACCAAGACTACATACATAGCATGTTCTATACAACACCACCTTAATCACTGCAAAGTTCTGTTCCTGATGCACTGAAGTTTTATTTTCTTACAAAGGAGCCACACATATTCAACAATTCCACCAATTGTTGAAGTGGTAGTATTAGCTGCAAAGAAGAGGAAAAGCAAGGAAAATAGAGGAAAAATTACCATCATCAACACTCAAACCTCCTAATGTGCTACCAAAACACCACTAATGGTTTGGTATTTGTGGTTTTTGTATATCACTGAGTGAACTCACCAGGTACACAGTATTTCTGCTTAGAATATTAGCATAAAACCAGAAATTGAGCCATTACAGCCACTTCAAACTTTTCTCTCAATCAAGGAGACAATGCAATTAGTTGACAACAAAAAAAATAAACCAATGACACAGCAAAACTATAGCACAGGCATACAGAAGAGGTTTCTTTGTCCACAACAACCTGTAGGGTCCACTAGCAAATAATTTCAAGTGAAACTGTGTACTTCAACTCCCACCCATAGCCAAAATAAATGTGTTTTGAAGTAGACTCTTTCCAAGGAAGAGATACATCACTCAATGAGGAGGTCAGGGAATGAATTTTTTGCTCAGATGAAACCACATATATGCTCATTAAGGATTTTGTCTGAGGAAGGAGATGCGAGATTATGGCAGCAAGCTTTTGAAAACTAAAAACTTTCTTGCTAATTATATAGTTCTTCATTTACAGAAAATCTGTGCAGAAGAGTTTTAGCTGGAGATAAATTCACCTGAAGATTATTTTACTACAATCTTCCACAAAGAAATTCTATTACTAGTTTTTTTTTTCATTCACTAATTACTAACTTTTATGATAACAGGTCTTTGCCATCTGCGCAGTCACACTAGAACACAAGAATTTGTTGAAATATTTTAGAAAATATTTTTTAATAGTAATTTAATAAAATCCAAACTGTCGACTTGTTATTAGTCAAAGATAATTCCTCTACAGCACAGATTCAAATTTTACTCTCCTGAGTGTACATAGTACTGAATAATTTGTCCAAAGGTCAGCTGTAATTTTCAGAAATCCTTTATTGCTCCTGAATCTGAAACATCTGTAACAAATACTTGTTTTGAGAATGCTTTACATTCATGACATTTGACCTTCTGCTGTATGCACCACAAAACTTGAGTTTCAAATACCATGCAAGCAGGAAATTCGATCATTCCAGCAGTAGCCCTCTGCATGGTTGAATATCAAATATTAGTTCTGGGTTGCACAAAGTCGTGGGGTACAAATCTTCTTCTGCAGCTTCAGTAATTAGTTGTAATTCACTGCTTCTAAAACACATTTCTCAAAGAACATCTGGCCTCACAATCCTACTTCCAGATTGGAAAAGTACTTAGTATTTGGCTGTTGGTGTGTGCTCTTATGTGTGTATGTACATGTACACATGCAACATAGATTTAGTAGAACTACAGAATACAAGTACATACTTTCTGGGTGGCATATCTAGGACTAGACATTTCTGTTCCAGCAACAAAAGCCTTTTTAGCCCTATAACTGTAGATGAAATTTACAAGAAAAATCAAACATAATTGAAAACATACTCTGACATCATTGCTGGCTGATAACTAATTATTGGCATGAAATGTTAACAGCTCATCGAGCTTCCTACCAAACACCTGAGAGCTTTGCACAAATTGGAAGTTTCTTTTGCAGGATTCCTAATACCAATGGTGGACTGTATATTGAAATTAAAATGAAAAGAAGGATTAAAAAGAAAGACAGCGAGCTTTCCTGGAGCTAAAGTATAAAACTGCTTAAGAAGACAAGCTCAACATTAACAAGCCTGAGCACTGTTTATAGACAAAATCAGAAATATAACAACATTGAGCCACTGCATATCTGACCTTCACTGTGCCTTATTCTTCAGATGGCTTTCAATAAAATGACCTATACAAGCTATCATTCTCACCTATCCCTCAATGCTAAGAAGACATCCATCGTATTTCTTACCTGAGCTCCATCCTTTAATTTCAAGATGCATTCCATTGTATTGATAGTGATGACAACTGGTTCTGATCCTAATTTCGTCCATGGCACATGAATCCGAAGCTCATGAATATGCCCACTTAAAAAAGTAAATGGTAGTTTCAGTTCCTAACAACAAAAGAAACAGTGATGAATTAACTGCTAAAATACATCAAAACAGAACACTTGTAACTTAAAATAATAAGGCTTTAGCACAGAAATAGATCAAAGGTTCTTCCCCCTCCCCAGATAATCAGTGTGCCACTGGGCTTAGCAACTAGCCCACTAATTGCTTGTACACGTACATTACAATTGCTCTGTTAGAAAGACCCATCTAGATTACCATGTCCTTGATAATAATAGGTTAAAAACCACCTCTCGCATGAAGGTACCAGAAAATCTCTTGCTATTACAGAGACAAATAAAAATGAACAGGATGAAAGCAAATAATTAAATTGATCCATGACCTACAGTAGAACAGGAATTTGGAATTAAACATCAAAAAATGCAGAGCGAGGCAATTTCTTCCAAAATATTTTAGTACTTTGACTTCTAAGAGTTTGATACTCTTAAGATTGGCAACAAACAAAAACAAAATCCATACAAAAGCTATGAGGCCCTTGGAGTCTTAGTGAGAAATAATGAAGGTACTGGTTTTTTGGGAGTTTTTTTTGTTTGGGTTTTTTTTTTTTTTTTTTTTTTTTTGCTGTCATTAAGTGTGTCTCACTGGGTCCTTTCATTTTTTATAAATACAATTTTTACTCTTATTTTTCCCTATTGCTAAAATAACAATAAAGATTAAGGAAATAAGCCAAACACATCAGTAGAAGTCAAAACAGAAACAATCAAACCAAAATCACTCCATAAAGCAAAGGAGTTACTTGGTACACTTCCTTTGGTTTACAAATGAGAATTTCTTCGTGTTATGAACAGTAAATCTGTTGAACACCACCAGGATGCAACACTTCTCATTTACCAAACTTGTACTAAGAATTTAAAACAAAAAAATGAGATTAAAATGGCACAGTTTCGTTTAAGAAAAAGAAGCCACCAAGCCAGACATTCTAAACTATATAAATATAGTACTTATATAGAAACTATAGAAATATAAGTAGTACAATTTCAACTGCTAATTTTATTAGGACTCTTGTGCTTGCATTTCATAACATCCTTGATAGTAACACAATGTTACTCTTTGGAACCCCCGAATAATGAGAGAAGCACTCATTAGAAAAGCAGTTATTTATTCTTTTTATTCACAGCATTCAAGGTGCTTCCCTCCCCACATTAAACTGCTCAGCAAATAAGTTACCACACTCTGCACTGGCAAAATCCAGATTCCTCCTCACCAAAACCTAACTTCGATTTTACACAGCCTTGAAAATTGGTGCTTAGCTCTACCAAGTCAGACTTCAACCCCTAAAAAAAGCCTGGTACTATCAGTCCATGCAGCAAGCACATCTCCGCAGGACAGCCCTAGTGAACTAAATGTCCCATACAACTTGTTAACAGGCTGCACAAGGCGCAGAGGTTTAGATACACTTTGTATCTCACAGAATCACCAAGATTGGAAAAGACTTCAAGATCACCCAGTCCAACCATCCACCCATCACCAACAGTTCTCACTAAAACATGTCCCTCAAAACAAGATTCAAACATTCCTTGAACACCTCCAGGGTCAGTGACTCCACCACCTCCCTGGGCAGCCCATTCCAGTGCCTGACCACTCTTTCAGAGAAGTAGTATTTCCTAACGCCCAGCCTAAATCTCCCCTGGCGCAGCTTGAAGCCATTCCCTCTGGTCCTATCACCAGTTACAGGAGAGAAGAGGCCGACCCCCAGCTCACTACAACCTCCCTTCAGGTAGTTACAGAGCAGTGAGGTCTCCCCTGAGCCTCCTGTGCTCCAGACTGAACAATCCCAGCTCCTTCAGCTGCTCCTCACAAGCCCTGTGCTCCAGACCCCTCACCATCTTTGTTGCCCTTCTCTGAACCCGCCCCAGGCCTCAATGTCTTTCTTGCAGTGAGGGGCCCAAAACTGGACACAGCACTCGAGGTGCAGCCTCATCAGAGCTGAGTACAGGGGGACAATCGCTTCCCCGTTCCTGCTGGCAATGCTGTTTTTGACACAAGGCAGGGTGCCATTGGCCTTCTTGGCCACCTGGGCACACTGTTGGCTCATGTTCATCTCAGGTACATAGCAGAGGGCAGCACACAGGATAGTTCCATGTACTTCAGATCCAAAATGCTGGAAAAAGTAGCCTCAGGGGCTCTCTGGGAAGCCTGAGCTTAACACTTACCAGGCAGAACAGCCACCTGCAGCTGGAGACTAGAAACCAGATTTAAAATAACAAAATTGTTTAGTGCAAAATGAACAGAATTCGATAGTGCATTAGAATTTTCAGACAGCATCTGCAAACTATTTTAATGGTGAAGGGACTAACAAAGATGACTTTTGAGGGAACTGGAGCTGTTCTGCCTGGAGATGAGGAGAGACCTCGTTACTCTGTACAATCTGAAAGGAGGGCAGCAGATTTTTTTCTGAGGTAAGAAATGACAGGACATGAATAAATATTCTTAAGGTGCACTGGGACAGGTTTAGATTGGACATGAAACAGAAGCTCTTCACAGCCAGGATGGTCAAGCATTGAAAGCAGCTGCACAGGGAGGCAGGTGGTGGAGTCCTCACCCCAGGAAGCATTTAAGAGATGTGAGACTGAGGAATGTGGTGGAGTGATGGGACTCTGGAGGTCAAGTCATCAGACTTGGTCATCTTGAAGGTCTTTCCCAACTTAAATGATTCTACGAGCTAAGAGTAAATGAAATATATTCACTGCTGACAATATCATCAGAGAAAACAAATACACCAAATTGTGACAACTGTTTTTTTTTGTTTGTTTGTTTGTTTGTTTTAAATAAACTACAGCATTCATTTTGTAAAAGAGTCTTTGGGCTCTAAAGTTAAAAAAAAAAAAAAAACAAACCCATCTCTCATATCAGAGACTCTTAGCTCCTTCCTCAGTCGCGCTCAGTCAAAACCACATCTAATTTCAAGCCTCCATTCCCAAAGAAGATAGTCACAGACCTTCTCATAAAAACAGATTGAAATGTGTTGTTTTCACAAAGTGTTTTTCCTTCATCTCATTCACAAATACACTGAAAATTTTAGCTAAAAGCCTCTCTCAAAAAACATCAGACTTAGGCAAACACCACCAAAATACAAACATTTTAAACCAGACAGTTTCATTTAGTTACCAAAAAGCAAGTGCTAAACTATCCTGCTATAGACATAACTGTACTGATAATACAGTAAATCAAAAAGTATTTTATTCTTCAGCTTTTCAAAAGAAATGATCAAAAAAACATGACCTAAAAAACACACAACTTAAGCTTTCACAAATCCACCAGCAAACTATTATTTACAATAACAAAAATGAATTATTTCCTAATGCTGTGCCTCTTTAGATCCTGACTTGCTTCCATATGTAGAAGCTGAGTTATTACTTCAAACACCATTCTACAATAGATTTTTTTTTTCAGCATTCACTGAGTAGAACATTTTTTTAATAGCTGTATGATAATGAAAAAAATGAACAGAAGTAGTTCAAGAAAATGAACAGTAGTGCCTCAAATTGAGGCAATGCAGACAAACATACGCTGACACAGAACTGCTACACATTTACAAAACATAGTTCCTTTGTTTTAAAGGAATTTTGATTCAAATAATGTCCGACATTATCCTAATTGCACAAGTTAAGTTTCCTTAGGGCGACGCAGAGAAACCTTTGTTACTTCAGTAGACACAAAACAAATATCTACCACATTTGGTAACTTGTTTATAATCCAGCATAACAAAGATCATTTTTATTTGTCCTCTCCCGTGCAATGTTTTCCCTCTCATTAAGTATGACATGAAATTCTGAACCCATTTTTGTACTTATGACAGATTAGACCTTACATTTTAGATTTTACATTTGCATTATATGAATTCTTGAGAAGTTATCACAGGGCTGAAAACAAACTCACGGGGTTGACACATAAATAGCTGGCTAACACCACACAAGACCGTAGACCAGATGATCTTAATCTCCCTTGCCCTAAAATTGAAGTCTCTCCCAAACTTCAGGGTGATAGAGAAAAAGAAACTGTTCCTCAATGTCAGTATTGACTGAAATACCATTTCTTCACATTCACTGCTGCATGTAACTCCCAAGTAACACAGCAGCAAATAAATATAACAGGTATTCTTATGCCCTCATTTCCTTAAATTAAGTACATTATCATTCCTTATATTTCTCTTCACAATTTCTGAATGCTTTATGATTAAAAGTTTCAGTTATCATAACATTGTGAAGTTACCTGGATTTGCTAGCGTGCATGCATTTAAACAAATACACTGTTACTGCTACGTGATTTCCACTTTAGGCGTTAATGCATGTGCAGTCTTAAGAGAAGCTATGTTGTGCAGTTTTCCTTATTAATCTATTTTCACAAGAGCAAGAGACAACATAATCAAGCAATACACTAGTTGCAGTAACTGTTAGTACTTTTCGGGTAGCCAAAGGTTTAAAGACACTACAGCCACAAACCGATTACATTCTTTAACTTTTGAAACTACTTTTACCAAGGCACCACAATCAGCCAGCCAACTAAAATACATTTGAAGAACCTTTGCATCACTATAGAAGCATCAAGCTTCTAAAACGTGGCAATAAATCTGCCTTGACTGCAGTAATTTGTGCATGCATCAGTAAGACCTGCACTATTCAAACTATGAGAGAGCCTGCATTCAGGAGTTAGCCTCCCTGCACCCTTCATTTCTGTGACTGCACTGCCCAGAAAACACAGACTAAAGGAACATTACAGCAGAGAGCCTTTCAAACACTCCAGTGAAACTCAGTAATCTTCAGATCAATTGTCCTTTGTCTTCTAATCAACGGTTGTTTCATTTTCTCCCTCTGAGTTTGTATTAAAAAAGCTAACTTAGTAAGCCATGTTGTTATAGAAATATATACAAACTGTAAGAAGAGCTCACCCTGCATCTTATCTCTTTGGTACCACAGTGTCAACAGAAACATCATACACAAACTAGCTACCAAGCTCACAGCTAGCTCTGTTATACTGATACCACAGAGACTTCACATAAAAGTTGCCAGAAGTGCTGAAAAGGCTCTTCTCTGAAACAATAATTAAAGTTTAATTATAAATTACTTTCTGTGATCTTTGGGATGACAAACAACCTTTTGCATCCCGTTCTCATCTATTCTTTGGGTTCTGTTTGGTAGCCTGTAAAAGCACACAATATGACACTGCAACTCTAACATCAGCTGACACACAAGAAGCGAGGGAAGAAAGCAACACATTTATTCCCAAAATTGTTTGTAAGGCGCAAGTAGTCTCACGCTTAAGATGCTAATCCCAAATCATTACCTAGAGTTTCACAGAAGCTGGAATACTCTAAAGATGTTCAAGGTTGCCAAATAAATTCACATACAATGGTAACTCCTAGAAACTAGAACTTTTTTTTTAAAGGGAGTTTCAAGTCAGCTGTAAAAGTTATTATTCACACATATACAAAAAGAGTTTTGTCAAGCAGGCACATAGCAGCATCTCTACGGGGGAAGGGGAGAAAGATATCCTAAATACACTCTACAGAATCAGGCAAGCTCTAGAGATAAGAGCCAAACTAAGATCTCCATTCTTCATATAAACACACAGCCAAATAACATTAAAGAAAAAAGACTAGTAAAGGCAAAAGTTGCTTCATATTTCTTTGCACAACAGCAAAGTCAGCAACAGACCACATTTAGTATTTATGGATCCTGCTGATACACAGGCAGGCAAAGTTGAAGCCAGTGATCACCTACAAGCAAGTACCCGAAAGGAATGATAGAAGCAGTGGGGGCAAAACCCTAGTAGTGTCGGGCAATACATACAGTTTGATACTGTCCCAAGACACCATTTGTTATGAGGAACAAGCCTCCCTATAGAAGTATCGCTCTTGGAGAAGAGAAGGCTCTAAGGAGAGCCTCCTTACAGTCTTTCAGTATCCAAAGAGAGCTTACAAAGAGGACAGAGACCAACTTTTTACATAGTCTGAAAGCAAAAAGACAAAGGGGAACAGTTTTAAACTAAGAGGAGATTTAGATTAAATGTTAGGAAGAAATACTTGATTCAGAGGGTGGTGAAGTGTTTCCACAGGCTGCACAGAGAAGCTGTGGAGCCATGCACATGAGGCAAGGTTGGATGAGGCCCGCATAACCTGATGGTGGGTGGCAGCCGAGCCCATAGCACAGAGACAGCTTTAAAATTCCTTCCAACCCAAATGACTCTGTGATTCTATAGCACTGAAGAGGAAGCTTTCACAACCAAGACTGGAGATTTCAAGACAAAGCGGACCTGGTATAATGCTGGCAGCAGTGCTCAGCAGGTGGCTGGACTGAGACCTCCAGAACTTCCTTTTGGTCAGCCTTTCTATGATTCCACAATATTCACTCTAAAGAAAGCTTTGAATATTCATTCACTGGAGTAACACATCCTACCAAATGCAGTCCAGTATTCACATTACCTGCATTTGCAAGCTGTAGCAAAAAACTGAGTAAATAAGAGACAATAGAGGTACTGAATACTGGAAAGAAGATAAATCAGAATCTTTACAGAAAGACAGAAAATTACACAGAATCTCTCAGAAGACTTGATCCTATTCTGGAGGTGGATCTAAGATACCATATTTTCCATAAATACTTGTTTCCTATTTCTACAGGTCCTCCCAATAAAGACCACACCATCTCCTGTCTACTCCAATATCTTAATCGGATAAAAATGAAGAAAAATTTCCTTAATGTCCAGTTTGAGTATCTTTCAGCACAATTTCTTTTTCACCCACAAGATTTGACCATAATTTTAGATAAACTGAGGCAAAGGCTAAGACACAATCCTTGTCTTTTTCATTTCTCCTCCATAGGCCATATTATCTAAATCATCTTTTTTTCTTTGCTGCAATACTCTCAGCTCCTTCTTCAGCTAAACACAGGGCCCTAAGCCAGACTTACTACACCACATACAGCAGCTTTATATCTGTCTGACACACTTAAAACTGTCAACAAAGATAAGCATAGAAGGAAGCAGTTTCTCAGCAAAGACCTACCCTGCTCATATTAACTACAGGCTCCAAATCTATGGAGTCTCAAATCTAATCCACACAAACTAGCTGAATAAACCCATTCCTCAATTACTCTTTAGCTTAGACATAACTGAAGCCATAAAACAATACAGAGAACACAAATCCATATGCAATTAGAAAAAGAGGTCCCACTTGGTGAAATTTTGAACTAGTTGCTATATGCAATTAGTAAGTATGACTGGAAAAGTAATATAGTTAAATGTACAGCAGTAATCACTGAAAGAATAAAGAACATACAAAAAGCCTCTCTTCACACTCTCTAACTTGTAGACTATTCAAATTATCATTAACCACTAAATAAATGGCATGTGTCAGAAGAAAAACAAGTAGTAAACAGTTATCTACACAGACCCACATAAACTATTAGGTCAAAGACACAGAACATACCTGCTCAAGCACATCCAGCTTTAACTCAAGTTTACTGAGAACAACATCTCCTCCCCAGAGCGACAACTGCAGGTCTGAAGGCTTCAAGTTCTTGATGTAACGATTCACATAACTCATCAAAATGGGAGTTACATAGGACTCCAGCATCTTGGGAGATTTCTAAATTGCCAGGCAAGGACTGGGAACAAACACAAGACAAGACGTTATTTACAAACTTGCCAGCACAATCACCAATAAAGCAGTAGTCTTGCTGTTAGGACATATGAACAAAGCATACTCGAAATTCTAAGCAGAGGTACGCTTTGAATCTAGCATATAGAGATGCGCATAAAGATGAAAAAGGCAGCAAGTTGAAGGTCCGGCTGCCTATATTTGTGAATCTGCAGTCTCCACACACAGCAGTAAGGGGTGTGTTCACTATTCAAAAGCAGAGGAGGTCAAGCTGCCCAACACACTTTCAAATATACATTAAAAGAGTAACTACAGCTCGATCTACACAACCCCGGCCGCTTTTCGTTGATTCACATTCGTATTCAAATGCCACCTGAGAAAGCACCTCGCTGATCTCCTCCCGAACTCCCTCAGCTCCCAGCAAACTGCCCTTCTTCAGCGCCCAGCTACATTACCGCCGGGCATCGCTCAACCCGGCTCCTCACCCCACCCCTTCCAGCACCCCCGCGCTCCCCTGAAGAGCTCCTCCCACTCAGCCCCTTACCGGCCCCTCCGAGCTCCGGGGAAGCTCCCTGCGCTCCCGGCCGGGACGCAGAATCCCGGCGCAGGCTGCCGCCCCCGCTCCTGCCCGCCGCACGGCCGCTTCCGGGTTCTCTGCTGCGTGTGTTCTCTTTAATCGCCCGGCTGGAACCGCGAGTCTTTTATAAGCGCGCCGGGGCTGCCGACCCCGCCGGAAGGATTTCGCGATGCACCAGAAAGACCGGAAGTTGGGCTTGAAGCCGGAGAAGCGCTGTGCCAGGAGAGGGGGAGCGGGCAGAATGCCGTGCGCATGCGTCTTGGCTGGGGGCGGAGCGGAGTAGGTGTGGCTGTTGAGGTGGTGGCCGACGGGCTGAGGAGGGGCTTTGGGAGGGAGCGGGGCTGTCTGACGGCGAAGCGCCCCCTCTAAGGAGCGGTAGGATTCCGTGCTGGAGGCTGCTTTGCTCTGGAGGGTGGGCCTGACCCAACGTGAATCCCTGCGATACGTTACTGTGTGACTGGGCGTCATCCTGCTCGAGCTCCGAGCTCTGATCGACATTGCGCTGCGTTGCGTTGCGTTGCGTTGCTGTCGCATCTGGGGCACATCGCAGCAGTAGCGAGCGTGCTGCTGGTTTGGAGGCTGTCAGATAAAGACGTGTGTTTTCCGTTTTGCTTTTTTAGTGTAGTTCTGCCTCAGTTCCTCATTTCGGTTTTGAACGTGAGGAGAAATACACTCGGAAACATCGTTATTTTTTGCGTGCCCAGAGCCTTGCTCTGCAGCAGAGCACCCTCTGACCGCCCCAAAGGTCTGATGGCTCTGCGGCCATTGCTGGGCCTGTGCCAAATTAATGTGACCGTCAGGGGTGACCTGGAAAAGAGCAGGGGCCCATTTCCTCAGAGTGAAGCACAGCAGGTGAGCCCTGCAGGCGTTGCTTTGCTTTGTGTAAGGCAGTTTTCCTGTCGCAAACTGTTGAAGCAGTTAGGGCTGCATTCATGGTGAAGGTCACCACATCCACCATTCATAGCGGAGCATAGTGTTTGGTCATTCTTCAGCATGTGCGGCACGTTAACCTGCTGGAGGTGGCAGCAGGTAGGTAAGGGACAGAAAAATCACTAAATAGAGTGACCTTTCTTTAAGGATATGCTTCCAGCTTGCAATTTCTCTAGTGCTAAATTTCTTGAACAGTTACTTTCCATAATGGCCATGCACTGCTGTCCCTGTGCTAGAGCTGTTGGGAGCAGTATGTTGAATTCCACTGATAAAACTTTTTGAGAGTCTGCACTGTGAGCCAACTCAGTAAACTAATCTGTTAACGGAAGCAACCTTGTTTATAGCACAGCCTCCCTGTAGAATTGCATTGACAAACCAGAGGGATATGCCAACAGATAAGCATAATGTTGAAGCACACCCTAAGCATATATCAAAAGCCTCCGTATTCAACAGAAAAAACATTCTTCTGTTTCTTTGTCTGTTATGTGATTGCTTTCGAATGATGCATCCAATCTACACTGGAAAGTTTTCTGAAAGTTTGGGATGGAAGAACAACGCCCTATTTTGGTGAAAGTCAGTAAACTAGAAGAGTAGGGGAGACACACAGCATTCCTGGCAGCTGCTTGGCAGACCTAGCAGCTCTGAAAAACTCTGTAATTTTCCTGGCAATTATTAGCATTTCATATAACTACCTCCATCTCAATTCCACTTCAAGTAGGCTGATGCCCTGAATAATTCCTACAGAGGAGAATAAATAAATAAATAAATAAATAAATAAATAAATAAATAAAAGGCACTGTGCAGGAATCAGTCTTTGATGCAAAGGAAATGGTTGATAGGAAAGTACTTGGAGAGAGTTACATGAGGTTCCTGAAGTACAGAGGATGAGAGCTCAGCATACAGAGAAATACAGAGAAATACTCTGCAGGTAACAGGCAGAGGAACAGAGCCACTGTAGCAACAAGGGCATGTTTACTGGGAATGTCAGCATCGGGTTGCTGCCTGAGCTAGCCTGATTTGTTCAGTATTTCAGCAATACAGTGAAACATATAGGACAGGTAGAACCAAAAAGTGCAGATCTAGTGATGCACACATCTCCATTCACGTAGTAGCTGATCTGAGTAATACTGAATCCATTAAAAGCTGGCAAAACTTTGTATATTTTAACCTGGGAAGAGAGAAATTATGCAAGTATTGTGTAACTTTTGGCCAGAAATGTGAAGGTGACAGGACTTAAAGGTTATGTCCTCTGGAAATATATCTGTCTGCATAGGGCTGCATGGATAAAAGAGTATGTAGGTGGGTTTCTGTCTTCAGTGTTGCTGGTAGTATGTGTGATTTGCCACTGCCTGCAACAAATGCAAAATCAATGGAACACGAACTGGAAAGGAAAACAGAGTTCATAAAAAATCGGGAGAGACAAGAAAAGATAGAATAAGTGGCTGTTCTGCTACCAGAGGCTGCAGTCAAGGGGAAAACTGAGGAAATTAGACATCTAATTAGATCTATACAAACATAACAAAAGCCTGTGCAGCAAATTAATAGAATCATAGAATGGCTTGGTTTAGAAGGGACCTCAAAGGTCATCTAGTTTCAACCCCCTGCCATGGGCAGGGTTATCAATGACAAAATCAGACACTAGAACAGGTTGCCCAGGGCCCCAATTATTTCACGTCTACCTCTTTTGTTCATAAACTTAAACTAACTTTTTCTTCTGAGCACTTTTTTGGAAAACCCCCTGCAATGACATTGAGTCTGACAGCTGTTACGCTTCTAATGTCAGATGTCGAGTCTCCTACCCCTTATATATCAGACAGCCTGGGGCAGTAGCATTAACAGAGGTTTTTGGATATAACTTGGCCCAGGCTGTCTGCAGGAATCTGAGGTTACAGACAAGGAGTGTTGGGATACAACCTATGGAGAGCTCTTTCATTTGGAAAAAATAAAAATCCCGTCCTCTAAATTTCTTTGCTGTGTCCCTTAACTGAATACTTTAACAGGATCGACTCAACTGGCAAACTGTTGTCCATATCTGTCTTATGGTCTGTATCTGATCCTCCTTATGGGAGGATCCTGCCCATCCTGCTCCAAAGCCTCCAAGTGCAGTAGCACAAATGCAAGCAGACGCCATCGGTCTACCTGTGTAGGGGAGGATACTATTTTGTGACTATGTGGCCTAATGAGATGCTGCAAAGACAACAAGAGATTAATGGCATAAAATAGTTTGGTGACCCTAAATAAGCAATACTAAGATATTTTAAAAACACCTGTAAAATAAATTTTTGTTAAAGAATGACTTGGGCTTCTTCTACCTTCTTCTACAGATGCTAAAACAAAGACTAGTTAATTTGTAGTGTTTCATGGCGATTGCTTGTTTTGTTTTTATTGCAATACTAATAAAATTTGCCCTCTGTGTTTCACTGGAAATTTCCTGAACTCATGGCTGTATGGCCTAAAATTATGCATCTCCTAATATTTTTCAGTCTTTAAAATAACATTAGCAAAAGCAAGCAAAATATATTAAACATGTTCCATTGTTAGAATTACACTGCTATTGTGATGTCGTGTCTAATTACTGAATCATACACAGCCATCGAGAAGTAGGAAACAAAAGATCACCAAGCTGTTGTTACTCTGGGGTTGTTTTCAAATTCAACTCACTGCACACAGATCTGAAATTCAAAGGAAAAAAAAAAAAAGTAAGTAATAAAGTTATTAATAAATTCTCACACTTTCATCATGATACAAGTGTTTGCTAGGTATATTCCAGACTTAAAGGTACAGACAGTTGCCTATCATAACCTTCATTTGTTTTTCTTTTCCCTAAATTTTGACTGAAAATCATACTGGAAAAGCTTTTGGATATAGTTTTGAGGTAGCAATTTTTTTAGTGTTTCTGAAAGTCAGCTGAGTTGTAGCACCTTTAAAGTGGAAAATCAGAGTTCAAAAAGAAAATTCCTATTTTTAAAATAAAAGCAGTATTTTTACCTATGATTATGAGCACAATTTCATTGAAGTGCTAAAGTCCAGACTAAGTAAAACTGGAAGGCATTAATTTAGTGAGCTAAATTCACAAGGCTCTGGAAACAAGCAGCCTTTGATATACAATCCCAGCCCATTGCTGCCTCATCTGGCTTTTTAGGAAATCTCTTTTCCCAACACGTTCTGATTTCTGGTGGATTTATATTCCTTTAACAGATGGACGGAGCGCTCAGTGTGCTGGGGAGTGAGACACATCCTTGGAGGGTGCTGAGCTGTCTCAGGGTTTTTGCAAGCTTCCCTGCTGTTTCCCCATCAGTGTGTTGAAGAGGAAATCTCCCTTACAAATCCCCCTTCGGAAGGGCATGTGAGGGACCAAAATCACCTTAACCAGAGCCAGCAGCGCAGGTATGGGAAGGGGCTGGTCCAAACAGCTGGGGCCATGCAGGTGTAAGGGTTAACTATGGTAATTGGTCCTATTAAAAGTAGACTACATGTGTAAGTTCTTTTACATACATTCAGATTACCTATGGAATTATTATCTCTCTGTATAGATGCTATATTTTTTCTCCAGGATACCTGTGGTAGTGACCCTTTATTCACATACCAGAATGAATGAAAGACGTGATAGGAAACCTGAGCTGAAGAGAGCAGGAACATATGAGCAGTGCAGTTTTGGTCTCCTGGGAGTATCATTTCTGGGCACATTCTGAGACGTGTGTTTGTGCATCCAGACCTGGAAAGTGAAAACTCCCAAGTCTTTTCAAAGGTTTTCCTGAACTGGTAACAACAGAGAACAGAAATTTCAGGAGTGAAATTTTAGGGTATGTAAAGCTATTTGACCTGTTCTGATATGCTTAAAGAGTTCACATATCCTTTGGGTATAAAGAGATATCTTTGACTTCTACACCTAATTATGTAAAATGTATTTGTAAAGAAACATGTAATTGATTACTGCCTCCAGGCATGAGGAGATTTATGCACTAAAAGTTTCACACAGGTTTTTGCTTGACTATTGCTGTACCATTCATGCAAAACGTATACCTGTAATGACAACTTCTAGTGTATGTTCTTCTAAAATAGCCCTGCTTTTCAAGGGTTAAATGGTTGCTGTTTTCTGATGTTAAAATCTTTACATTTACAAAATTACAGTAATTTAATTTTATATTGTATATTTACATTTATAAATAATTATAAATATAACATCTATAATAAATATTCATAAATATATGATTTATACAATAAATATAATAGGTACAAATGTATTATAAATATATTTAAGCTAATATTTATGAACAACACCCTGCTGCTGTATTTTTTCTTTCAAAAATGTTATATACTATAAAAAAATAAAATGTATGTGACAGCTTCATTTTATGTCACCAGATAGTTCTTAAGAGGATGAACATAGAAATGGCAATGGTTGGGAACAGTTTTTTTGCTTGAGTTGTGCTAGAATCTGGTTGCTTTCATTATTTCTTGGCAAAATGAGTTTCTCAGTGAAGCTGTGAATGTGTGCAGTGCTCTTTGTCCTGCAGCTGGAGCCAGGAGCATTTCTGCTGACATCTGCTCTGAAGTTCTTAATGTAAATGAAAGTGTACTTTGATTGGATTTGCATATTGTAGAGCTGATATTAATGGATATCAGACGTTGCACAGCTATAAGAACTGCAAAACCAAGAGAATGTGTCAGCTCCAAAAATCCACCCTTGGGATGTGATTGGCTGCCACAGCTCTGTGTGAATAAAATGTTTGTTATTTCAGCAGTGATCTCCTGGGTTTCCTGGACTTTGTTGGTAAGTATGGGTCCTAATACTGAAGTCTGACTACATAAATTGAAATCAGGCTGTAAAAAAACTCAAAGGACTAAAGAGAGAACACGGAAAGCATGTCATCAGAATATATGGAACTTTTATTTCAAGGAGGGTGTTTGTCGTTTCCAGAATATTTGGTAGTTTTTTAACTGCTTATGCAAGTTTATCCTATAACTTAAGGGTCTTTTTCTCTGCAAAAATTTACATAATCATAAAGTTAATTAGCTATTTTACTTCTCTCCAAAAATCAATGGATATAAAAGAGCTGCAAGGATCCCACTTTCGATGGGACGGCTCAGTACTCCCTCTACCCCTGAAAAGTATGATGTAGAGCCTGGGTAAAACAGCTGTTGTACACAGTAGGAGATTGATAGGAAGCGTATGACAGGCTGAAAGGATGGGCAATGGGTGACCAAACTCTAGAACTAGAAATGGAACTGCACTAACGCTTGAAGCAGGAAGGTTAATGATCTGAAGGAATTTTAAACTGAGGTGAAGATAGGACAGGTGAATGCAACAAAGATGTAGAGGAGACATGAAGAGGTGTCTTGGGAGTTACATACACCATCTGTTGATCATTTTGCAGTTCTGAGACACTTCCGTTTTCACAAGCAGTTTTGAGACACTGCTGATTTGTTATTGCTTTAAGCCAAGTGTTTCTCACTGTCTGAGTGGCTATTATCAATTATTTGCTTCCCTGACTTATTTCTTTTTATTCGTGTCATTTTCCGTTCAATTTTTCTGTAATTAATTTGGTATGAAAAAGAAGCTGGAGAAAGTGGAAACCTTTCCATTCCATTTCAAGCTCACTGAGTAAGCAGCACTGCACATAGTGTGTTTTATTCCAAGGACATACTTTTTTTTAGTCTGTATGTTTGCTTAACCTGCTATCTAGCAACTGGTATTGACTTCCAGTGTGCCATATCCAACATGCATTAATGTGATGCACAAGAAATTTGGAGTATGCTTTTCATATCATCCTGTCCCAATATATTGAACAGTTCTTTATGTACAAATAAATATGAATCATTAGTCCAAAGAATAATTATACCACACAATTGACACTTCTTTCAGTTTTGGTTCAAATCAATATTCTTGATTTTAAGAACATGCTATGCACCCAGTATGTTCTTTATGTAATCTAAAACCCCGAGGGATGGAAGGAAGGATGGAAAGACTCAGCCTTTTAATGGTGGCTAGAATCTGATATACTGTTTTATAGAGCATGCAAACCTTTATAATACAATTTAAGTGAGAGATGATCATAACGGTGTATGAGATACTGCAGAGCATCTTAGAAAATGTATTATCACTTTTTTCTAAATCTTGCTCCCTAATGGAAACTCTTAAGACCTGTGTAAGAAAATATGACTAACTGTAGCATTTGTGACACAGGCTGCTGAAATAACAGTTGTTGACATCTGAAGACTAGATTTCTGATAGCACGTAAAAGCTTTATGTAGATCATGCGTAAGGACAGAAGTGTGTGAGTCTATGAGGTGGGAAGAGCTGACAGAATCATAGAATTGTAGGGGATAGAAATCATTTCCAGAGATCTTCTAGTCCAACCCTCTGCTACAGCAAGTTCCTGAGAATAGGATGCGCAGGAAAGTGCCCAGGCTTGTTTTGAAAATCTCCACAGAAGAAGACTCCACAACCTCTGTGTGCAGCACGTTCCAGTGCTGTCACCCTCAAAGTAAAGTTCTTCCTCGTGTCCTTATGGAACTTTCCTATGTTCCAGTTTGTGCCCATGTTTGCCCAGATGTTCTCTGACCACATCTTACTTGACTAAGTCTTCTCCATACTCTCTCTCTTTTCATAATCTGCTTAGCTACTGCAACATCTTTCGCCGCAATTACAGGTCTACACCATTTTTCTTCTCTACTATCTAACAACTTCCTTCTTGTATCCAGCAAAGTTTTATGAGTTGTAAAATAAACAGAAAGGATTTTATTTTTTAGTGTTCTGCATTACTTTAAGAGATATTACCCTTTCCCTCCCTCTTTTACACTTTCAGTGGATCCCTATTCGCTTCTGCTCTCTCAGTGATGTAAATCACAATTCACTGACTATTTTTCATGTATTTTCTGTTTTCTCCTAAGCAATCTTTCATGCCTGGAGACAGCATGTTTAAAACGCCTATGTAGGCCCTTGCTCTACTTTGTCATCTCCCTCTGTCACCAGGATGTCTACCAAAATGACAACAGCTAGGAGCAAGTGAACTGATACACTCCCTTTCTGGTGGATCACTGTCTAATGATTATGGCCTTGGGCTCTCCATCCATCAGTCATATTCCCACGTTTTATCTTATTTTGGGATGTAATTAGCTGCAACATTTCTTCCTGTGGCAAAGCTGATTTAAAAAAAAAAAAAAAAACATGCCATTTGTTACACCTGAGAAAAACATAAAGCCAGATGACATTTTCATACTGTTTGTTTTTCAGGCAGAGACCATCTTTTTTGTTCTGGATTGGTGCAGCGTCTTGTGAAGTGTTACGTCAATTCATGACTACCACTGCTGGCTGCTACTGCAAAGCAGATAGCAGCAAAATCTCTTCAATTAGATTCAGTTCGTTGGATTTGAATAATGCAAACTGGGTTTGTACTTGGACAACCTTTAAAACTATTGGAGTTAAAAGCAATGGGCACTGGCTCATAAAGAATTATGCAGTTTCTAAAGCTGTGTATGAATCTTTTCCAGCTCAGAAGCTTCCCAGCAGTAGCAAATGTGAACTGGCAGGAGAACCAAAGGCCTTCCTGTGTGGCAGTTCTCAGAATTTTATGCTATATTGAAGGGGATGGTGACTGCAGAGAGATGCAGCCAGGGAAAGGCAGTGTGTAAATACGAGTGGAAAAGTAGAGGAAGACAAGGCTGAGTAGAACAGGAGTTGAAACCAAAACATCCTACAAACTTCAAGGACTTGGGAGCACCTCCAGTCGTTCTGTCTTTGTCCAGATGCAACAAGAAGTAAAGCACTTCTTTCCAGACAGTGAGACAAAAAAAAAAAAAAAAAAAAGAATGGACAGCAGATGTGTCTTTTTTCTCAGCTAAACAAACTTCTGATGGACTGTTTCACTCTGACTTTACAAAGAGAAAGGAACCAAACAGGATGCATTTAACTAGGTTGTAACAGACAGATTGACCCTGTCTGTCTTGCTCTCAGGGAGTGTGCTCGCTTTGTGCTCCTTCATAGATGGTTAGCACTAAAACCACTGAAACATTGCCATCTCCAGCTGGGTGAGAAACCGGGGCCATATCACAGTAGTACTTTGCTTCTGAATCAGTGAATCAGTGCTCAATCCATTACAAGAAGACAAAAATACAGAATAAATATTTTTATTAGACCACATATCCTGGTCGTATTGTTTCAGCCTGTTTGGCTGTGCAGCCTGTGAGACAGTGCACCAGTTAATATTCTAAAGGCTCCTTTCAGAACCTGGAAAGTTAGAACATATATTATTTTAATGAAAGCATAGATTGTGGAGGCTACAACAAAATCCACAGGAAGATCCTAAATCCTCCAACACTTTGGATTTTTCAACAGCCTGGATTTGGATTGACCCTAATAATGTGTATACTTAGCGCTTAGAATCACATGTATAAGGTCCATAGAAAATACAATTTACCAGCTGTGCAAGTATTTTTCTAATGACTCAGACTCTCTGCTTTTTTGTTATTGCATAAAAAATGTGATGCTTTAAAACTGAGCAGCATAAATTACATTGTTGCTTCTCTGCTGTAGTATAAGGTAACCTTTTCCCTTGGCTGTACCTTTTTAAAGAGTGGTACGGATTGTTCCGTGTACCCACTGCACCTCCTGGAGTCTGCTTATTCCCTATCCCCAGGCAGAGCAGCATTTAAGCACTTCTGACATCATCTTCTTCCTAATAATGGAAGATATAAAGTCTTCCTGTTGACTATTTCTGCTGTGGGAGGAGGGAGATACTCTGCATTTGGCCCTCTTGCTCTGGTTGAGAGAATTAAGTGCTTAATTGCTTGTGGCAACTTTGTGACTGTCACAAAACAGACTTTTTGCTGACTGATGCACATTTATGTAAGTAATAAGTAATTTATTTATGCCTCCCATGAGAGGAAACTTTGCAAAGCCCCCTGTGTCTAAGGAAGTTTCTTCACAGGTAAGAATGCAAGCGAATAAATACATTGCTTCTGAGTATGGAAGACAACAATTTTGTTTGTTTGGGACATATGCTTCGGGATCAGCATATGATGTAGCAATTCTGGACAAAACGAAGTCAAAAGTATTGCGTTATGAAATCATCAAGCTTTCTTGTTTTATTATTATTATTATTGTTGTTTTACTTCTTTTTCCTTTTCTTTTTCTTTTATTTATTATTATTATTGTTTTTGTTGTTAAGATTTGACATAAAGATTGCACCATGCCATAAATCATTTAAAAAGCATGTGCAAAATATAGCAAATGTCGCAAATAGGAAAAGGAAAAGATTCCTTGGCATGACATGTTCTTCCAAGGGACAAAGATGAGACAACAATACAATAAATCAAAACATGAATCTAGAAGCTGTGAGGCTTTGATTTCTGTGCAGGAGACACCTGACCCACGACGTACTTGAGTGTCCCATGGGATATGAAACGACGTCCTTTGCAGTGGGGCTTCCATGTGAGTGAATCAGTCTGCAGAAGGATGGTAGCATCTTGTTTTATGCTTGCCTGGATTTATGACTGAAGTATCACCAGCAGGTTTGACCCATGGCTTAACAGGTATCCGGGGCATGCAACACAATCCAAAGTAAGTGCTAATGACTGCCAAGCTGATGCACTGTGCATTCCAAGAGGAGATTTGATTTAAATTTTGGCTACAGTATACCACACTGTGTTGTCACAGCCCAACAGGTCTTCCTGTGTCATCTACATTTTCCTCAATTTCAGCTGTCCATTGTGTACATCTGTCCATGTTTCACAATAGAAGAAGCCATCAAAATAACTTCAAAAAGCTACAAAATAATTGCAATGATTTCAAATGAAACATAAAATAATGAATGTTGTTTCTTATATTAATGAAATAAACCTATGCTTAATTTTTCAAGAAAGTATAACAATAAAGATTGGTAGCTGAAAAAGTAAGTGTATAAACATAATTATGAAACCAGGAACAAAGATCATTTATGTCTTCTGTTTGTTTGCCAGTGAAAGATCTTCCATTATTTCAGATAACTGTATTTGTAAAATGTTCTTTCCCTAGATATAACGGTGCAAAACGATTTACATTCATTTAATTGCTTGCACTTTTATCTAACTTAAGTACCATATACATGCTCGGAAATCTAGCTTTCAATAGCAACAGAGTATGTACATAATTAGTAATGAGGCTTTCAATCATTCTCCCTCTCATGTTCCACTGTTTTCCCGTATTCCAGCACAGTTATGTGCCCTTTAAGCTATTTTTATCAAGTGTGACAACTTTGAACTTGTTCCAAGACCATATTGCCTTAGATGTGACCTTCTGGTGTGGAAGTTAAATGTTCTCTGAAAATCTTGCATATAACATGTACTTCTCTATATTTACTCTTAATGTAATATCTTCAAAGAATACCAAAAAGTCAGTGAAACATGAACTTTTTCTATAACAGCCTTGGAGCCCGATCCTTTATACATGACTTCAGTAGGATTTACACATGTGTAAGGGCTGTGGACCATGTGTGCAAATATGGACACATGTTGTATCATATTAAGGTTCAATAATAGGGCTGGCCAGGAAACAAGGATTCTGTTTCGTGAAAAATTCTGAGGTTTTGGCATTTGGTTTCGTTCTGATGAAGACTTTTCAGAATGTTTTGGAAACAAAACAATCCAAGAAACAGACACATCGACCACGGGTCTGGGCAGTTACCTGTCATGGTGCAGTCCTTCTTCAGGCATGGCTTCAGGCTTCACTGTGCCCTGGGCAAGGTGGGTTTCCTCACCCCACACAATTTGGTGTCCACAACCAAAAGAAGCGAACATCTTTCTTGTAACTGAAATTCCACTCTCATTTTGAAGTGGACAGCCCCTGTCCAGGACTGAGCAAGAATCAGTGTTGTGCTGTGCTACAGCTCACAGAGCATCACTTAGCACTGGAGGGGCTGCGCTTTGTCATAAGGTGGGTGACAGCCACAGCACTGTGCTCTGCTATGTGCCAGGGCACTATTCCCCAAGCTGCCACCAGCTGCTCACTGTGCTGTCATGCAGTAGTGTTTGGGGCAGTGATGTGGGGAAAAGGGCTGGGGGTGACAGCTTTGTATCTCAGGTGTTTACAATGCGCTGCAGGAATTCCTGTCACTTGAGGTGTTTGTGAGCTGTATCTGCTAAATGTTTCTCCAAGATACGTGCCTCCAAAGTGCCAGCTTTTCTCCAGATTCACAAGAAAGGGAGCAGATCTTCTGTTTGGTCAATGGTGTCTGGTTAGAAAATAAATGAGTATGAACCCCATTGGCTCCACTTGTTTCCCTCTTAAAATGAAAGTTAACATTATTTGATTTATTCCTTCAGAACAGTGTTGATTAAAAAAGATTTCCATAGATATGTGCATTTGAGAGAGAGAGACATTATCACGGCAATAGCAATATCAGTAAACTTTTAAATGTACCTTGATTAGTTTGTGCCTTGAAAATAACACCGTAACAATAATACTAGAGCAGTTCTTACAAAAGCCATACTTCCATTTGGATTATGTGTGTATACATATATATATATATATACACATATATATATATATATATAAACTTTTTGACTTTCTGAGGTTAGGTATAAGCACTAGCCAACATTGTATGATTTAATTTAATTTAATACATGTATTAATCTTTATTTAATGCAATAAAAATGCAAAAGGAATCTCTGCAACCTTGAGTGAAATTCTTACAGACAAATGGAATATGGCTTTGCCTGTGGGCTGGAAAAGACTTGGAGATATTAGTGGATGCCTATTTTGTTCAGCTGTTTTACTGTCTGCAACCACTGAACTGTGATAATGATAGGAAACAGTTAAAACGAGTAAAGAAAACTTTCAAGAAGGGAAAATAGCAATTGACTGATAATGCTTATTTTAAATTTGAACAGCTAGAAAATTAATGAGCAGGAACAAAATCCAAATTTTCTGAGTTTATTTCCAAGACAATTGTCTAAATTTAGCCTCTGTGTTTGAAAAAGTTCACAGACTATATTTAAAATAAAGAATGTTTGCTTTCTTCATCATTTGTTGCTAGCATGACCCAAGACAAGTTTCTGGAACATTTTACCTAAGGGCCAGAGTAATAATTTCAGCCTGAATGTAAAATGCTATCCAGCAATCTGCCATGGATCTTGACATAGGAATTGGCCAAGTAGACTTTTTTTCTGTTCTTTTTTTATTAAAACAGTATTTCAAAGGGTAGCTTTCCAAAAAAAAAGGCACAGAATTGGATCCGTTCTGCTCAAAGATGAGATGATGGTAAGTTTTAACATTTATGTGGTAGCACCAAAGAGGCATGACCTAGTCAAGCAGAGGCAGCTTAGCAGATGATATGAAGTGTAAATGCTGAAGATCTGTTTCGGTGTGCCTGGTGACTGTTATAAGTAAAAATTATTCCCACTTTTTAGATGTGGAAGCAAATCAGGAAGACCATGACTAGATTTAGACCAGGACAGGGCTGGAATTCCAGAGCCAGCTGCTCTTGGGCTGGGCTATGAGGTGCAGACACTTCTGTGGCTGCTGTCACATCTGAGCTGAGCGGCCCTGACACTCAGGTCTCTGGAGGCAGTGGTTTTCTACTCTGTCTGCTCACATCTCAGATCCTCACAAAGCCAGGAGAGCAGCAGTTCTGGTTAATGCTGGCAATGGCCTTGTGAGGGTAACTGTCAATGCAGGGAGGAAAATGGTAACACGAATGCATATTCTTATCAGTAAAACAACAGAAATACCATTTTATTAGGCAAAGCCATGAATGGGCTTCATGGACTGTGAAAGCTTTTGTCCAAAAGAGAGGGGTGTCAGCCTTTGCGTTCCGCTGACCCACTAAAGGTGGAACAAGTGACAGCAATATCAAAAATGCATACAATGCAATAAATAGAATGTTTTAAGACACTTTCTTTTAGAAACCTGGAGGAACCGAACCTCTTTGGCGTTATAGTGTAGAGGCAAATGCCAGCCAGGAGAGGGAGCACATGTCAACTGGAAGGCTGCTCCCAGCGCTCCCTGCCCAACTCATGGTTTTTCTGCCAAATACTGCCATGCTGACAGGATAAATAGAGGGGGTAAATCATGGCTTGTCTACTGCCGAAGGCCAAAGTCGTTCAGAATCAGGTACGTACATACCCCACTGAGCTGCCCTAGGAAAAGCCACATTTAAGAGCGGCTGGATTTAGGACAGAAACATCATTCTTATGCTTTCCTGAGCAACTTGCTGGTCATAAGAGAATGGTAAGTAGGTAGATTTTGTTGTGTTATCCTACTTAGAGCTCTCAGGAATCACATATACATAGCATGAGTCATTCCTTTCTCCAAACAGGCCATAACCATCAATTGCTATTCTCAATTCTTTCTCAACATTCTTCTATTTTTCCACTCTCTTTCTGTCACCCACTTCAGGGACAAGTTTTGCTTTGCCTCGCTTCTCCCATTGCCCCTTCCTCCTGCTTTCCATCCACCCTCACCTCATTAAGCACCAGCATCTAATGATGATGGAGGCTGCAGAGGTCACCCCAAGCCCAGGCTGGTAACCTGGTGCCTTGGGCTGCTGCTGGCTCTATGGCAGCTCTGCTCCAAGTGGCAGAGGTGGCATTTCTACACCTCACAGAACTTTCTGCTTTCTTTTTCCACTGGACAACAGCTCCAGATAGTTATCTTGGCATTGAGAGCATGCAACTATGACTGCAGAATGCCCTGGGGGTTTTTGTGTGTGTGATTGGGAAGCACTGATTCATCCAAGAGGGTCTTACCACTCTTGCTTCAGTTTAGCACTCATCTGTGTGTTTTTCCTTTCCTTCCTTGTTAGCCTTTTCACAATGTCCATAGTTCATTTATTTCCCTTTTATTCCCTCTCAGCTCCCTTTTTTTTATGCTCCTTCTCATTCCCCACCAGCCCACGCTTTTTGCTTTTCTCTGTTACATTCTCAACCTCCACTCTATCATACAGTTCCTGCCCACCTCTCCCATTCTCTTTACTTCACTTTCCTTTTCTTTCTTTTTGCCTCCATCTCTTTTGCTCCTGATCCCATCTCCCATGTGGAAATGCTACTTTTCTGAAAGAGTGGTCAGGCACTGGAATGGGCTGCCCAGGGAGGTGGTGGAGTCACCGACCCTGGAGGTGTTCAAGGAATGTTTGGATTTTGTGTTGAGGCACATGGGACACGTGAGAACTGTTGGTGATGGGTGGGTGGTTGGACGGGATGATCTTGTGGGTCTTTTCCAACCTTGGTGTTTCTGTGATTCTGTGATTGTGTGATCTCACACCTCCATCCTATCAGATAATAACCCTGCTTACAAAACTCATGATACTTGGTACACACACCTTTCCCTGTTTGGAAGCAACAGGTTCTGATCAGAGTTGCAAGCATCTGTTTTAAAAAAATATTTGGAATTAAGCAAGGACTTCAGGAATATTAGTTTGACAGATTATTTTCTCATGAATATATAATATCCTTAATTCTCCTCAAATAGTCATTGCAATATGTTACAGTATATTTCACTCCTAACATCAATCTGTGTACGTATAAACAACAAAACCAAAATGACTAAAATTCAATTGTTAACGAGCTGGAGATATTTTGAGAAGATGCAGTTTGGAGTACACAAAATTCAGATGCATTTGCAGATCTCATTTTCGTTTGCAATTTTTCTGATCACATATGTCTGTCATATATCTGCACACACGAATAAGAAGCAAGGTATAATCTTTATTTCTTATTTTTAGAAATCTGTCTTGTAATGTGACTTTTGAAATATGATTTTTCACACCCAACCAAAATGAAAAAATAAAAGTTCTTTTCTTTGCTGAAACACTAAGATCAACGGAAGAGATGTAAGTTACAGTTTTATTTACATGCTATAATGAGACAAGTGGTTGTTAGACTCAACACAGCATAGAGTCACCAACGTTGTTCTTCTCGATTTCTTTTTCCTTCTGAGACATTGAGACCTTGATCTTTTTAAACCGTGCTGGGTCAATTTGCCTATGCAAGGAGCAGTTTGCTAGAGAAAACAAGAAGCAGTGGTGTCTGACAGCCTTCAGATGCACTTTGTACCTTGTTGTCTCAGTGTCAGCTATTGACAGATCTCACTGGGGAAATTTCTGGTCCTCTTGGCAGCAACAATTCAATCCTATATGGCACTTTTCACATCAGAGCATGTTACAGACAACATCATCCCTCCACTGCTTGCACAAGACAGCTGAGAGTAGGGATATCTGATAGGTCATTGGTAAAGGAAAGCAAAAGACAAAACCAAAATTACATCTTTCAGTGATTCTTTTCTCAAAAACATGCCAAATGAAGAGCATTTCAAATCCCCCTGTAATTCACCAACCCTTGATCTGACTTCAGGAATAGTTGCAAAAAGATTGAAATGAGGGTGAATTCAATTACGTCATTTAGGATTGGTCCAGCCTTTGTTTTTTTGTTTTTTTTTTTCTCATTTCTTTTTTTCTTTCCTTTTTTTCTTTTCTCTTTTCTAAAGCACAAGTTTGGTCTCTGAGGAAACATACCCTCTTTACCACACAAGTGGTAAATAAAATCTACAAATAAATTCTACTATTTCCCCAAATGTATAGGATACAAAAAAATGTATTCATTAGTGTGAGATATAAAAATGTAGGCTCACACTTCTGAAATCCCGGACTGTTCATTTCACACTTGTGCCAAAGGCAAACAAACATAATTCTAACTGGCAGCTGGACGACATTCCAGGCAGCCACCACATTAATCCACTCACCTCCACCAGGCTCCGCTTGCAACCTGCACAGCTTGCTGCCAGGAAGCCTGGCCATAAATTCGAAGTCTAAATACCAAACAAGGTAGAAAATGCCATGCAGTGCATTACTCTGAAGGACAAAATGGGCTTGCTCGGTAGGAATACCAAAGAAGGGGCTTTTCTACTGGCTTTTGGTGTTTCTATTATTGCACCTGTGGAAGTTGAGAGCTGCTTACATAAAGCATGGCTTTGCCTTTGTGGTTGAAATCGTCATTTTTTTACTCAAAACTGGAGTCATTTTGTGAAATCTGCAGCTGGTTTGATTAAAGCTAGGAGGGATGTTGATAGTTTGATAGCACCTGGTGTGATTACAGGGGATCTACCTGCAATGTCTGTGCATTTGGCTGCTCTGGAGTCCACTGTTGGGAATCCGATCACAGCTCTGTACCTTGATCACTGCAGTGCTGCTTATTTCTTCTCCAATAAAATGTATGTGTGAACAGAAGGCAACTACCAAGTTATAACACCATCTACGTGTGTAGCTCATGATTATTTACTTGTATGTGTTCATACGCACACAGAATCGTTCCATTCTTCTGTCAGTCTTTAAGTTGTTTTTATTTAAAATTAAAGATGAAAAACAGGAATTAAAAAACAATGTTGTTCTTGGAGAAATCGTCATGCATTGCTCCTGCCTCACAGTGAGTGCTAAGGAAACATCTGCATCTCGGGAGGAGGAGAACTTCTCATCAAGTACACAACAGAGGCACCACAGCTCCACAGATGTGCAGTATTGGCTATTTTGTTGTTTTGTTCAGTGCACCTTTTGGGATGAAATTGTGTATTCTGAAACCAAATGTCTGCGATATGCTAATTTTGATTTCCCCACAATGGCTTTCAGGACTTCAGCCTGGAAGAACACCCAGCAATCCAAAAGGTTTCCAGCTTCTCAGGTTCCTGTGAGCCTGAAGACGTGGGCTGGAAGACCCCGGGGAACGGCTGTCAAAGAGGCTCTGACTGTTTTGGCTTTGTGCGCCCCGCACACAGGGAAGGCATCCACTCTGCATTCAGGCCCCAGCCAAAAGAGAGTGGAGCAAATGGGAGAGCAAAGGAATAAAATTGTTCTCAAGCTGCAGCAGTCACTTCAAGTCTCAGAAAAGTTTTATTCTGCATTTTGAGCAAAGTTGCTGACAATAATTTCATGCAAGCTGTTTCCACCCATGTTAGTTTTACTGGCTTTGGATTATTTCACTGCCTGCAGGTATGGCAAGAAAACCTCACTCTGTTTGGTTAGTCTTCTATCTCGACTTTATCTTTTTAGAGTTTTGCAAAGCTGATAAAAATACAGAAGTTCACACAGAACAATTTATTTGGATTTCGGCCAAGCCTTTGATAAATTTGTGTATCATGAGCTTCTGTATCAGCTAAGGTAGCTCATTTTTGAACAATAGGATAAGAAGTTCTTCAATATATTTTACACCTTGGAGAAATGCTCCACTAAGTTAAACCTTATACCCTGCAGTTCTATAAATTTCTCAGCCTTTCTTTGAACGAACACCTTCTCCACATTACACAATGACTTATTTTCAGTGCTTTTGATCCTACATATGATCTCCACTGTTCTTGTTTTGCTGAAGCTGTACTCAGATCCCCACCTGTAGGCTGTTTATTACACTGGCTGCGGTTTCTGTAATGTAAGAGCTAGAATGAACTTTCTAATATAAGTTGAATTGAATTCAAACCCTGTTTATTCCTCCTTCCAAATTCTAATTGCAGCACATTTCCTGTCGTTGGACTCTTGCCTTGGACAGAATTTTGTACTGCATGGTATGAACTATGAACTATGCAAATGCCTCTTTTTTTTTCCTTTTTTTTCTTTTTTTTTGACAGCATAGTTGAAAACTTTTCCTGCGTAAGTTTGAGTTACTACACTCTCCACAAGGACTGATGCTCTCCAGTCATGTGCTTTTCCTTCATTTTGGTTTTCTGAATCTCTGAAGAGTTTAAACTCCTCCACTGTCTTGTTGAAATATCAGGGTAGGCTGAGGAGACAGTAGGTCAGCAGGTCCTGCTGGAATGGCCACCTAACCAGAACTATGTGCTGCAGCCCCTTCACATTAAAAACTCCCATTAAAATCAAGGTACTGCCAGGAGATGGTCTAGATTTAACTGTCTTCACTTCAAAAAGGGCATTCACTGAGCAAAGAGAGCCAGAGACAAAACTGCTGCACTTGAGGAACAACCAGAACCGTACATCAGTTTGCATTTGCAAGTCTCTCCCTGAGTTTTTTTTCCTACCAGTTGCCAAGCATTAAATGGCTTTACTTGTAGCTAATTTTAAAGTTAATTTGTTTTTTACAAAAATTGTATTTTTGCTCTCCTTTCTTGGTAGAGATTTGCAATCTGAATACCCAAATAAAAGCTACATTCGGT
This sequence comes from Lagopus muta, assembly GCF_023343835.1. NCBI lineage: Eukaryota > Metazoa > Chordata > Aves > Galliformes > Phasianidae > Lagopus > Lagopus muta. The sequence goes on from NC_064435.1 coordinate 21,698,687, forward strand.
ATGGGGGGATGGAAAAGGTGTTCAGTTTTTAGAAGTCCCAAGATTTTATTTGAAGTTTCAATATTTGTTTCTTCCTCTGCTATTCTTAGACATGAATGAACTCATGATTGTTTAAAGCTTTTTTTTCTTTTTTTTTCCCTTTTTTTCTTTTTTTTTTTAAAGATTGTTTCTACCTTTCACTTTTGTAACATCTGAAAATACAGAATAGATAAATGGTTAGAAGTTTAAATATTTCAGCTATTTTTTTATTTCGGGAAAATAATATTTTCAAGCCAGTTTCATTATTTTGGAAACTTGTAGGACACCAGTCTTAGGGTTAGCAAAACTACATGCTTTGACATGGGTTTGAAACCAGGAGGCAGAAAAAGAAGAAGAAGAAGAAGAAGAAGAAAAAGAAGAAGAAGAAGAAAAAGAAGAAGAAGAAGAAGAAGAAGAAAAAGAAGAAGAAAAAGAAAAAGAAGAAGAAAAAGAAAAAGAAGAAGAAAAAGAAAAAGAAAAAGAAAAAGAAAAAGAAAAAGAAAAAGAAAAAGAAAAAGAAAAAGAAAAAGAAAAAGAAAAAGAAAAAGAAAAAGAAAAAGAAAAAGAAGGGGAAGGAGAAGAGGAAGGGGAGGGAGAAGAAGGAGAAGAAAAAGAGAAAAGGAAAAAAAAGAGAAGAAAAATGGTAGGGAAGGGAAGGGAAGGGAAGGGAAGGGAAGGGAAGGGAAGGGAAGGGAAGGGAAGGGAAGGGAAGGGAAGGGAAGGGAAGGGAAGGGAAGGGAAGGGAAGGGAAGGGAAGGGAAGGGAAGGGAAGGGAAGGGAAGGGAAGGGAAGGGAAGGGAAGGGAAGGGAAGGGAAGGGAAGGGAAGGGAAGGGAAGGGAAGGGAAGGGAAGGGAAGGGAAGGGAAGGGAAGGGAAGGGAAGGGAAGGGAAGGGAAGGGAAGGGAAGGGAGTTATTCTCTTTCTTACTGAGTTTATTTCCTTTCTTCTTGTCCCCAGGAAAGAATTTGCAGTCACCTCCTAAATGAACCTCACGCAGAACATTCTTCTCATCTCCTGGGTGTTTCAGGTGGTCGTGGCTCTTCCCTCTGCCCACAGGAGAGAAAGAGCATGGCACAAACCAGGGCTGTGAGTCTATGTGCGCACTGCACTGCCTGTTCCTTGGAAGAGCTGCTGTGTGCGTGAGCAGCTTGCAACCCCTCACAAGGTTAAAATCTTGCCTGCAGCGAGGATTAGATTAGTGAAAATGCATAAATAACATTGGTTTGTCTGCAATGATCCATTCTGGTGCCTGACTCAGTACTATTACCAAGAGTAATTAACTTGGCAACAGGGAAAACACACACGTATACGAATGAGGTACTGATATTTGTGAGATAAATTTCATTTATCATGAACAGTCTCACCTGCTTTCTGCTCTGAGGGCCTCTAGGACTGATGTGAAGAAGTCTGAAATACATTAGGAACAAATAACCAAAAATACAAATTGCCTGATAAAGCTTTCCTTTCCACTTCAGAGGACGAACAAGCGCAGGTCTTGGACAAAGAGATATAAACATCTACAGACACAGTGTTGCATCTGGGATAGATTCAATGGGGGGAACTGTGCAGGAGAGCTCCAGAGAGAGCAAGATGCCAAGTTGTGTCAGTATTAAATACAAAGCAGCTATTTTGGGGTCATTTTAGATTATTATTACACCGTAAAACATTCTCTTCTGGGTCGTCTGGTCGGACCCTCATAAACTCAGTAGCCTGATTTTAGAAGACAGATTTGAAAATATATTCAGAATAAAATCATACTTAACAACTTGATGTTAAGTAGAAGGGTCTTGAGAAAGACAAAGAATTTACAGGAGAAGGGATTTGCTGAGCTCAGCTTAGGATGGCTGTACTGCTGTGAGTACACCTCTGTGCTGCCTCAGGTAATGTGCTGCATCTCTTGCACAGGGGGCTTCTCCAGGGTGTTATCATTACCTCCAGCGTTTTGGAGCTAATTTTGTTGGCAAACCCAGTAAAAAATCATTGATGTTTCTCACTGAGAGAAATAAACTTTATACATTTTATTTCTTCCCACAAGAGTAGACAACCATATCATCCCTTCTGGACATTTGCTGAACCCTTCTGGATTATCAGATAGTTGATGCCCTGGGCTTGTGAACAGTTGTATTTCTGCTGTGAGCCTACAGTACCTTTCTATTTTTTTTCCACTGTGAACCTTACATGAGGAGTGATATGAGGAATGAAAGCTCTGTGGGCTTTATCTTCCCCTTCCAGGCAGGGTTACTGACACTGTGCTGGCTTGTAGTGTGGTGAAGCCATATGAAGTGACATTACTGGCCCCAAGAGAATGACTGGAGAGGTCACACGGATGTCTCTATTTTCATCCAGGGAAGCAAGGGCTTTGCTGAGATACTGATGGAAGGGAATAAAATCAGCCCTCGTGGACATGCACCTCCTGCTGCTGAGCCCTGAGTCAGGCAGCAGCTCCTTCAGTGTCCAATGACATCGTTGGGAATTCTGCTCTGGTAAGGCTGAGAAACTCGGCCCGTTAAAAATGATGAGATGATCCTTCAATTTTCAATCAGCTTTTCCAAGCCAAATTCTTCTTCTTGTTTACATTCATGTAAATCCATTGAGGAAGTAAGATGAAGTCATTAGTCCCTAGGTTACCCCATTGTAAAGATTTGTTTTCCTAAATTCCATGACTCAGCTTTGAGGGGCTTGGTTTGTTATCATTTCAGCAAACATTCTCAATCCCAGGAAAGTTCATCACCTGGCAAGCTTCTCTTTCTGAAGGGGTTTGACACTGAGAAGGAATCAAAAACCACTTAGGAGGTTTTACTTGGGAGTACAAATATTATGGAGGCACGAGCATTGCCAAGTGGTGAGCAGGAGGCCAAGTTCTGCAAATCCTAAAATCGCACGAGTATTGCTTTTTGCTCGAAAAAAACCTCGCAGTTCTAAGGAGTGCTCGTGTGACCAGGGAACTGTGGATGAGGCCTTTCTGGCAAGGGCAACATCATGGCTCTGCTGCATGCAGTTAACCTGCATTTGGTTTGAAGGTATCCCATCAGAAAAGTGGAAACAGATTTTTCTTAACTAAGTGCTTACAGTTAAATTTAAAAATGCTGCCCTTGTCAGAGGTTAAACTGTTCCCTGCCTTGCTCTTAGAAGCGTTTTAAGCTATCTGAATTAAATACTGTAAATAGGAAATAGAAGGAATGAGGGTACAGACTAAGCAAAGTAAAACAAAAGGGCGGTTTTGTTGTCCTTCTTAAAATGCATGAGAAGTCCAGCCAGCTGCTTGTGTTTAACCAATAAAAAGTACGGTTTCACACTAAAGGAACTATTTATTCTGTAAATTAAGGCATTTAGAAGGCCTTATTAGGAATGCTCAGCCCTTGCACACACAGGCAAAGTCAGGGGGCATATGCTTACTAGTTCTGAGTTTTAAGTGCTTACAAATACCAATAATGAAACTGGGGTCAAAAACATATGGAACAACTAGATGGTGTTCTGGTTAAACATGAACCCAAGCAGACCCCAAAGATCTGCATTGCTGCAGTAAAATAAATGAGAGCGTGTACACCTACAAGTGGGGTCCAAGAGACAGCCCAATTCCTGATTTCCATGGGATCTCCTTTGACTGTGATGCAGGATTGAAACTTCACTGCATTGGCCCATCTCTGTTGCTAGCTTTCTCTAGGGTGGGTAGCTTTCTCTAGCTTTACTGCAGTGTGAGTGTAGCTGGAAATGCTTCCCTACACCTCACTCAGCCCATTGTGCTCCTGTCCACTCCTCAGTGTCAGTACACCCTGCATAGCATGTTCAGTAATTAGCTACAGAGGGCTAACTGGTAATAAAAGGCCCTATCTTCCAACAGGAGTGCCTATCCAAACTTTTCTTTCAATTTCACAGGCTTTACATAAAAAAATACAGTGCATTTCTTCCCTAATAACACCTATAAATAAATAAACACTGGCTTCAGTGGATGGTTAGCTCCTTAAAAAGCTGTTCAGTGGCTTACTTTCTGTCTTGTCATGTTCTTATTTTTTATTGTTTCTACTTCCTTCTGTCTTGCTCTGTAGTTCCTCCCCACCATTCTAGATTTCCTGGGTAAATTCTTTTGTATTTACCTACCATTTTTCTCCCTTTAAATTCTATTTTACATCACTTTTAGTTTGCGTGTCACTTCATTTCCTCTGCCTTGCAAGCTTTTCCCCTTCTATACCCTGCTTTTCTTCATTTCCTGTTTGCAGCCCCTCTCCTGCTGCCCTCACTGTGTGTCATTCACCTTCACCCCCTTCCCAGCTCCACAGTCCCTTTCCAGCCAGCTCTACTGTTCCCCTCACCTGTGTTGGTTATAGCCCATCTGCTTGAAATCCTGACTGGGTGCAGAGGAAATCTCTGGAGAAACTTCTACATTTCTCATATTTTCCCAAAGTGGCCGTGAAGTAAATTAGCTGCACATGGAATGGCACGGAGTTTCCCTTCACATGGTAAAATTCCTAAAGGTGAAACTTTTCAAATGCAGAAGTCTTTTGGTAATTCAGTGGGCCAGTCTGAAGATGTACCAGCAGCAGCAATGATGCATAGCTAAGTACAGCTACAAAAATGCCTTTTGTCAGAAGGATTGTCCACACAAGCCATCTCCAACCCTTGAGGCATTCAAGGCCTGGCTGGATGGAGCCCTGAGCAGACTGGTCTGGTGGCAGCCCTGTCCACAGCTGGTGGTTGGAGCTGGTGGACTTTAATGTGCCTTCCAACTCAAACTATTCTGTGATTCTATGATTCTGTGACAATGAAAAAAGATGTCCAAATTACGATAAAATCGTGAGAGAGATAAGAAGCAACCCAAACTAGCTGTGAGCTTGTTTATGTTTCCATAGCACATTTTAAATTTCTTCTCTTTTTCTCTTTTGAGGTGCTTCCTCTTGCACCATGCAGGGTTGTTTCCCTGCTGTTCTTTGCTCTCACCGTTTCTCTCCAGATCTCTCCTACTGCTCCTCCTCTTCTCTATGTTCCTCAGTCTGACTCTTTGTGGGCTTTCTTTGTCTTCATCTTTTAACCCAGATGTTCCATCATACTTTCATCGCCATAGAAGTCTTCTATGTGAGCTCCTTCCCACGCCACAAATTATGCATTTATACTCTGCTGGCATGTTCACAGAACCAGCCTCTTTCCCTCTCTCCTCTTTCAGTTGCACGCACTCCAATTATTTCCTATGAGCATGCATTACACCAGCACTTCAAAACTAAAATGAATTTGTGGATACATGAAGATTTCCCCAATATGTGTTCATACATGCAGGCTCCACAAATCACGGCAAACCCCGCTCACAGGCTCTCTGCCAGAGCCAGTTTATGTGGGAATTGTAATGCAGCCTCCCACTGCAACACATGTTCAACCTTTCTTCAGCACACGCACCCCGCTTTCTTCTAGACCGTCTTTCCACATCTGCATGGAACGTTCTTCTCATGTGTTTTCTCCTTTCCTGGTTGTTTCACCCTCAGATTCTTTCAAGTGAAGAGATTCAGGTTTGGAGCGATGAGCTGTCAGCGGGGCTGAAAGCAGTTGGAGAGCATCGTAGGGGTGCGAGTTTGCTCCTCCAATTTGGAAAATCTTTCCTTTTTTTTTTTCAGGAGACAGGCTTACAGTCTTCTCTTTTGTTTATATGTTTGTATGTATGTTTGAAAAGAAAAGGGACAGTGGGTCTTGGGTGGCAGCTTGCTGAGCAACCAACACAAATCAGTATCCTTACTTGATCTTCGGAGAAAGCTGTGCCAACTTGTCAGAGGACTTTCAGATTTACAGCATGCTTTTGTCACCCTGGATTTTATGCTGTTGTGCCTGTCCTCAGGCATGTCCGAGAAGGAGCTAAAAACTCAAAGTATTGGAAAAATAATATTCTCAGAATAAGAGCGGTTTCGTGACAGAAGTGAGGTTCCCTAAAGCAGTGCAAGGAAGGACAAATGTAACTATTGACTTGTGCTTGACTTATTGTCTGCATGGTACAATGGTGCCAACCCCTCTCAGGGCTGACTGCATGGCACAAAAACACTCACAAATTCTTCAGTGAGTCTAGTTCTGTCAGGACTTGGGGAAACCTATTTTACAATATTTCTCCAGGTAATCTCTTCCTCTTGCACATGCAAAGGACAGCAAGGAGACATGGCTCCCAGCCATGTGCTGGGATAGACTTTACTAGCCCACCTACATAATGCATTGATGGTAGCACAGCCCTCATGGCAGAGCAGATTCATGAGTGCACTGCAGCTACATCTTTCCATCTGCACTGCTTGGGAGGGAGAGCACCCACAGGGAGCACTGTCAGCCCAGCCAGTTCCTCAGCCTACGTGGCCATGGGCCCGAGCCTCAGCACATGTCATAGACCAGCCACACGGCAAGGATGTGAGGGGAGTGTTTCATTGCACACCGTGCCAAGGGCCTGTCAGAGCTGAGGCTCTTGGCCTTTGTGATGTGCCTGCTGCCAACACCCTCTGAGCTCCCATGAGACTTTCCCTTGCTGATCATTTAAGCAAGGATCTGACTGAAGTCAGACAGAGCTGTGGCCCTGTGCTTTCTCCTTTCAGTGCCCCACCACACAGGTGGAAATACATCGGAAATTCAAAATGGTCCACCATTTTAGTGGTAACCTTGGCTCACCATGGCAGCCATGGAAGCAGCCAATGCCCATCAGCGAGCTTTGAAAGATTTGCACCTTCTTTGTGCCCCAGCATTCTCGTATCTTCTGTCTTACAAATAAAGCAAGACAGAAAGTGGGTAGACCTAGGCCTAGACTGGACCCAGTGTCTAACAGCCAGCTACAGCTGGTCATTGGCAGCAATTGGGTTGGACTAGACCATCAATTATCCGTGTCATTTCAGACAGAAATATCAGCCATAGTCTAAACATTTAGTTATTATTTGCATTGAATGATGCCACAACCTTTTTATAGTCAACTAATTTCTCCTATGGCAAACAGCTCCCAGGCTGCCTCACCTGTTTGCCAGGTATGCCTCAGGACAGACCCTTGCATCCCTGGAGGTGTTCAAGACTCTTAAAGATGTGGCACATGGCTCAGTGATATGATGGTGATGGGTTGGCAGTTGGACTCGATGATCTTAATGGTCTTTTACAACCTTAACAATTCTAGGATTCCATGATTCTCCAATGGTTTTCCTTGAGAGCTTGATACTGATGTTGTTCAAAATCTGCATAGTATCTGCTTATCCCTCTGTTATTTGTGTGAGAAGACACACGGTGTCCCTAAAGCCTGAATTCACAGAAAAGCATTGCTTAGTCTCAGGCACCAAAAAATGTCCAGGAGCCTAGGACATGCCCACATTGCAGATGAAGAAACTCCTGCCTGAGCCAGCGTGGGCTGACAAGCAGGAGACATGTGCCTGAACAGACGGGTTCTGCCTTGCGCCATCCTGCTGCCAGGCCCTGTCTGGCTCATTTGCACGGCCAGGAGCTGCAGCATGCCAACTGTCTGACGTGGTTCACTGCTGGTTGGGCATCACTTCTGCCCTCAGTGCTAGGACAGGGACAAGGAGCATCAGCCTCCCAGGGGGTGGTGGTGGGCATGGGGAAAAGATGAAGAAGAGGCAAGGAATTCTGACTGCTGCTGCTTTTCTTCACTAAATTCTCATTATCTACTCTGGTCAACTCATTTACTTATGGATTTATTACTTATGTTTGTGTTTTTCCAAAAAATTTCCCCTCCTTTCCTGTAGTAGATTATGATAAATGTCAGCTGACAATTCTTCCAAGACTTTTGGACATGTGGAAAACCCCTACGAGAAGATACTTTATCATAGAATCATAGAATGGTTGGAAGGGACCTTAAAGACCATCCAGTCCCAACCCCCTGACATGGGCAGGGTTGTCACCTACTAGCTCAGGCTGCCTGGGCTCCCATCCAATCTGGCCTTGAGAGCCTCCAGGGATGGGGCACCTACAGCTTCTCTGGGCAGATGTGCCAGTGCCTCACTGCCCTCTGAATAAAGGATTTCCTTCTAAAATTTATCCGTTAGGAGGTAAGCAACTTTGACATAATGCTGCCATTACACTTATCAGGGAACATATCTCTCAACTTCAAATGTAATGGCTCTAACCAGTATGCAAACATATAATATGCCACTGAAACAGGATTGAGGCATCACGTTGATGACAGAAACATCCTTTTGTGTCAAGGTTACCCTTACCAACTGGATACAAGCATGCACTGGAAAGAGTGTCTTGTGATGCAGTGTATACTTAAGGGCAGAAAGTCATAAACAACTTTCAGCCCAAACCTCTGACACTGCAAAATTAGGCTGTCTCTTCATACATAGAATTTTTAGCTAGAGCAGTACTGAAACATGAAAATACAGAAAATGGGAAGTGCTCTGACAGAAAGAAAATCCAACCATCCTTCATTTCTAACTAGAGGGTTAAAAAAAAGTACATGCATTTTACAAATGTATGTATGAAGTGCCTGTTTTTCTTTTATTCTTATACAGCTGGTTTCAAGGTAAGGATTTGGAAAATATCTGACAACAATTTTTGCAAGATAAAGATTTACAAGTGCTCAATCTTTCTGATTGAGTAGCCAGACATTAGGGAAAAACTGCTTGCCTCTCAAGGATGCTGGGGCAATGAAGATGAATTGGGCATAGAGGTTAGAGTATGTAAGGGCAGCTGGATGACCAAAAATAGAAATTCTCAAGTATAAAGCAGAGCCATGCTGGAATAGAAGCCTGTATTTGGAGAAGCAGAAGATTGGCCAAGCTACATCAAGGATATCCAGGAACCTGGTGAGCAGATGTGAGCATGTGGGGAAATGTGGTCCAAGCAGCAAGAGAGGCTGTGAAAGGCTGCGGCATCCCCAGCAGACCTTGGAGCACCGTAGGGATGCAGCTCTAGAGCAAATGCACCACAAGAAGTTACTATTTTCAGTTAGAATTGGCTTACAGAGTGTTATTCAGACATCTCTTGCACAAGCAAAGTTAAGGTGCTGTCACACAGTGTAAATGTAGCCTGAATGACTGCTCTTGTGCTCCATGTTGGGAGCCGAGACTCACAGCTGAGAGGCAGTGCCTTAACCAGAGAGCTGATAGCTGAGGTGGCTGCAGTCACCTACACACAGCATGGAACTGTGTGTCTGCAAAAAGCAGAGTTATTATCAGCCTGAATAAAGCACTGCATGTACCCAGACCCCGGGACTGCATCCCAAGGCTGCGCACTGTGCTGTCTGCATACTTCTGCATCTGCGGCCCCAGCTGTGTTGTAATCAGGTATCTCCCCGGGACAAACTGTGATCTTGAAAAATCTCTGGGCATAGAAGAAGTAAATTCTTGTTGATATAACACGGCAGTGGACAAGCATGTATTCCTGTGAGCCATTATTATTACAACACCAGGATATTTGCATCAGCACTGCATTGAGAAACTGCAGCCACCGGAAGGCCTGGGCGCGAGACAGCCTCTTGGCACTGTCAGCAGATAAACACTCATTAAACTCCTACGGGGAACATCCAGGACCCTGTGCTGCAGCATGGCGCAGAGCAAGAGCTCACCCAGCCCTGAGGAAAAGACCTGAGATCCCATGCACAGTTAAGGAAAGAAAAAGAGATAGATGTTGTTAAAAGTGTTAAAACTTGCAGTGCTACGAGGCTCTGAGGTGTGTAACAGCACGAGGCTCATGAAGTGGCCGTGCTATTGCACTTTAGTTTGCTATGTCAAACAAGTGCAGTAAAGAGGACATTAGTATATATATATTTGCTGTGAGGCTATTGTCAGGGAGTAATTTCCTGTAAAAAAAACTGTTGGCTGATGTCAGTGATATCTGTGAAGGCCCATCTATGCTGACACAGTAAATACAGTGACAGCATAAGGAGCGATACCTGTGTCAGCTTTAATCTAAATAGCTCCTGCAACAGCAGTAACTCTGCACAGGAGCAAGGTTCAGCACAAGCTTCACTGCTCTTCAAGGATGAGTGACTGCTCTACACAAGGGCCCATAGAAATCACAAATTATTGGTGATGCTGTCTGGAGTGATGTGAAGGTGCTTATTTGTACTCCAAAGTGACTGAGGAGGTTCTTGGTCAGAACAGACAGCACACAGTGCAGAAGGAACACTGTCAGGCTACTGAGTTTTCTTGACAACTCTCCCTGTGTCCTGCTTGAATTCTGAGTGAGATAGCCTCTTGCTGACACGTGGACTTGGAGAAACCACCTCCAGGCACCTCCCTGCCTCCTGCTGTGCTCCCTACAACCTCCTGGGGCCAATGGTGCTCAGTCTGGATGTAATCTAGCCCTACATAAAGGAGATAAACTCTTTTATAATATGTATTTCTTATTTTTATGTTAGTCTCAACGTTTAGACAATGATTTAATCTCTTAATGTTGCCTTTTTACTTTCATATGCAATGCTGAGAGAGAGCCTTCCATTTTCTTTTACCAGCACCATTCTGTTGGAAATAAAACTCATACACAGGCAGATGCAGATGACTCCATATGCTGGTTAAAGAAAAAAAATAGAAGAATAAAACAACAACAACAAAAGAGAAAAAAGAAAAACACACACAAACCAAACCTAACCAAACAAAACCTCTAGGAATATGGACTTTCTTTTTGTGTCAGAATTACATGGCCAAGAATTAAAATGTCGCTTATAAGATGGGGAGTTTGTGCTATTAAAAAAGTGAGTCCAAAAATGAATTTGGGAGTGAGGGTCAATAATTTGCTGATTACAACCTCTCAATGGACACTGCAGCTGAAAGGAATCCTGAGGGACCATCCAGGAACACTTATGAAGAGTGAGGAAGATGATGTGCCTTCTAGATTTAGCACTGCTAGGACTCATGATGGACTGAGTCCATTCCTGATGTTCACCATCCATAAAGGATGCTGATAGATTACTCAGACCATGGAGAAGAGCCAGGGGACTCATTACAGCTTCTGCAAATACATTTTATAGCAATAGGCTCAAGGAATTAAATCTGTTATTTTGAGAAAGAGGAGGCTAAGAGATGAGATGATCACAGTCCTTAAGGATCTATGGCAGGGATATGATTTTGACAAACGAGAGTTAGTCCAGCAAACAAAGGCATAACAAGATTTAATTGCTGGAAGCTGAATCGAGGCAAATTCAAAATAAAAATAAGGCACAAAAATGTAAGGGCAAGAATAGCTGTTCCTTGAAACAATTCACTAAGGGTTGCTGTGGGCTCTTCATCACTGGAAATATTTTAATTGAGATTGGCTTCTTCTCTAAACTTTGTGTTCCAGTTCAAACAGGAATTAATTCAGGGAAGTCCCATGGCTTGCATTGTACAAGAGGCCAAGCCAGATGATCACAGTGGTCCCTTCTGACCTTCTAATTTATGAGCTCTGCTATAATCAGACCCTAGCTAGCACAACATAGCCATAGGCAAAAACACTTCCTATTCATTACAGATTATTCTGAGAAATGTTAATATCTTCTCACTTTTTCATCAGGACAAATCAGACATTTCAGTTTACGGCTGTATTAAGCTGGTAAAACATAACTGTGTCTTTAACGAATTACCTTAAAAAACCTCAAAACATTTACCCAGCTCATCCTACCTATTCAGTGAAAAAGCATTTAAATATTGAGAACAATGAGTTCAGGCTCCAATACCGCTGAGTTGTCCTTAAGTAAGAACACACGAAATGTATCCTAATAAATGAGCAACCCTAAAGTAAACCCTACATCACTATCACCTGGATGTAACTACACCTCATGTCCCCTTGATCTTTGCACAGAACTCTCATTGCGTACACAGCGAGAGCAGTAAATGGCTCTAAGGAGGTAGATACTGTTTCACAGAGAGGTTTAAGACAAACACAGACAGCAGAGAAGTGCTGATTTAGTAACAGAATATTTTACAGCAGAGAAGGTCACAAATTGGCAGCATTAAAGGTTTTATTTTGGTTAGTTGACAAGTGCGAATAAATGCTGTACAGAACAGGTAGTCAAGTGCCAGCAATATTTTTCTTTTGAAAATGTTATCTTCACTCAGATCTTCTTCAGCAGAATTTCACCAGTCAATCATAAAGCTGGCTGCTCGAGACAAATTCTTTTACTATTACACAATCCTGTGTGAATACTGGGTTCACGCCGTGGAGACATAAGCCTGCAAACCCCGAAGAAGATAATGGTTTCTTATCCAAAAAGAAGTCATTTCCCCGTTATGGAGCAGGAAATGAATCTTTTCAGAAAGTGTCTTTTTAAAAAAATACTTACATTCCTATTGTGGATAGATCAGCTTAATTAAAATCAGTCATGCCTTTCATTATTAGGCAGAAAGGCAGACAAACAGCTTATCTCCAGCGCGTTCTCAATGCACCGTCAGGTCAGCACCTTGTGACCCACTCCACAGAACACATCAGACTCTGTAGCTAACGTACAGTTTTCAGAAAACAGATAACTAAAACAAGCAATGGACTTCACTACGACTTTAAGCAGAAAAGATCAAGACATTTGCCACAAGACACTGCAGCTTGCTGCATCGCAACTGCTGATTCACACCTGCTAACTGCACCTGAACTGTCCAGATCACATTACTGCTTTGGGGCTTTATTTTAAAGAAAAGTTCATGAGGTGTTATCACCTTTCTTTTTTCAGAAACTATACTTCTGTTTTCACTATCACCAGAAAGAAATTTCAGAAGAGCTGTGGAGTTTCATTAATCTCCCCACAGCTATGTTGTAGATTGAACGATGGTGTCACAGATTGCCCAAAACGTTTCCATGCTTATCATCAGCAATAAAAAAGCAAGTGGATTGACTTAATGAGCCGGCAGGCAGTAACTTGTGGATGGAGCCAAAGTATGCTACAGAATTACCAGCAGGACTCACAGTGGGTAATACACTTGGGTTTTGTTGTTTTCAAATAGTCCTGACTGCTTCTCTGCAGACATCCTCCAAATCTTAGCCTTCTTCTGGCTGCCTGTGACACTATCCCTCTGCTGATCCCTCTGAACTACTTTCTTCCATTCTCAATGTTGTCTCTTCTGTGTTATGAGTTTTTCCTTTTGCTGTAATTACTCCTCTCACTGGGCATTTTCTGACTTACGCTACTTGAATTCAGAACAAAAGTACTGAAAGCAAGGTCAGCGTTCTGTGCAATTCTTCACAACATGCGAATGTCACGTCTTGAGCTGCACCTCCTTGCTTTTATCTTCCTTGCTTCTGTTTAGAAAAGAATACGTTCAGTAAATATACAATAAATGTATTACTGATGGAAGTACCATAATAATATGAGCACATGAAAATTATATGAACTATTTTGATAAGAGCATTGCCTTTTGGTAAAGGAGTTGTCATTGTGATATTGCTTTGGAATGCCAGTGATGCATGGGTTGATCTATATACACCAACAACTAACAGCCACGCTGCCGTGTGCTATCAGGAGGAAAGAAGATACTGGCTGAGAAAGGAAAGGAAAACTGTTTATTTCAGTCCCCAGGAGGAAGCAGCAAAGCAACCTCAGTGAAAGCAAAAACCCTGCAAAGAGCATTGCATCTCTGAGAAGATGAAAGGGGGGTGTCAGTGATACCTTATGATTTATAGTAGCTTTGCAGTTGCAGGCTCTGATGTGTGAATGTAATGTGTTTTCCTAATAAGATGAATAAGTGCTCTGAGTTGATCCTTAAATAAATGTATAAAGTGCTGAAAAGCATGAGCACAGAGTATGGCTTAAGAAAGGTAAATACAGATATGAAATGACTGCTCTTGAGTGCGAGATGAGAATGAAAGAATGTAGTGTTCCTAAAGCGTGTACTGTTTGGTGAGAAGAAAATGAGCATACTGTCTTCAGTGCTACACTCCCCTTTTCTTTCTTCCTTTTATCATCTTGCCAAAATTGTTTGCTTTTGAAAAATAATGAAGTTTTTCTTAAATAACAACCCTACTTATAACTTAATACTTTGCTTCATTTCTTCAAAGTGCTCAGCAAACATTGCCAAGTCATCCTAACAATACGGTTCTAAAACACAACAATGAGACAGAGAAACTGAACCCTAAAGAAGAAGGGGTTCAGCTGGGGTCCCATGTTTAAAGCTTCAAAGTGGTACTGTTGGACAAAACGTGAGGATAAGAATAAACAAAGCTATTAAATAGCTGATAGTGGAATCAAGAGCTGAAGTGCCGGACTTCCTGCTTCCTCTGTTAATGTTGGAGACCACACAGCCTACCTGCAGGAATCTGTTTAATACATTCTTCTTCAGTATTTCTTACTTTGCTCTACGAGCTTCTTGCCAATGAGTAATCAATTCCTCAGCTATCAGTTTAATAAGTTACACATTATGCCTCACTTGCACATTTTATCAAATGGGATCTATGATCCATTCTAAACACCTTGTGGGTTTAGAACATGGTAGGAACCCAGTGTGACCTGGAGATATCCAAATATGCTGGATGCTCAATGGCTCCAGCAGATGATTGTTCGTCTCCACAACTTTCTGATTAGGAAGATGTCGTTGTCTCAGAAAAACTTGTTCCACAGTTGGCAAACCAATCTAAAAGAACAAAGGCTGCTTGTTCACTCTGATAGGACTTTTGCTAGTTCCTTCTGTGTAGAAACTGAAGCACACTTATAGGACAACGTGAATGTGTTTTGCTCTTAGTACCTATGCTTTACATTTCTTTAAGGAGAGCTTTCAACCAAAGAGCAACTTACAGAAAAATCACATTTACAACACACACTGACTAAATGTCTAAGATTCAGGCTTGACATCAGGTTTGATATGACAGTAGCATTAAAAAATATGAGTGTGTCAGAATAGGCCAAATGCTATGGAACGTACGTGGGATACAACAGAATACATAGAATTAGTCATCTTACAGTGTGGGTTTTAAAATTTGTTCTTCAGCTGTGTCATCCCTCAGCAGATAATCTCTTCATTTGCATTTTGAAGATTTCAGAGAGCTTTTTTTTTTTTTAATCAATTATTCACCAAAAATGTCTGAGAGGAATGGTTTTATATGTGGTAGTTTTTCACCTTTGATGAGTTTACCAAATAATGCTGGACATATACTGAATAGGAAGCAACGTCTTTCTACTTACTCACTGAAATAGGAAATCCAACATTCTGGATTTGGAACACTCCCTTGAGGACTTTGTGACCATAAACCAATAAATGGATTACATTCATTCACATGTGTTTTCCCCATCTGTGACAGATAATGTGGCATGCCACAACTAAGGTAAAAAGTGGAATGGGCAAAATGCAGCTTCTTTCATGTCTTGCAATTCATCAAGATGTATGATGAGGGTAGATGCCAAGACTTTCAAAAGACGCAGAGGCTGAGCTCCAGAGGTTTAAATAAGGATGTCAACATCACTATCACAGAGCAGCAATACTCACAGCCCAGCTGCAACTGGGTAAAAATTGCACTGAAAGCATCAACTTGGGAGTACGAGGCAAGAATTCCCACAGTTTTCTTTCCTCCTCCCCCAGCCTGCAATAAAAATCCCACAAAACAGAACAAGTTCTCTTTGGTTTGGATTTTAGATGTTAAAAAATAGGTATGTCACTTTTACACAGCGTCTGATGTATTAAGTATCAAATAACACAAGAATTCTTATATAACTCAGTAATCAGTGGACTCAATTGTTTAGAATATGCCAACAGTAAAGGCAGGAGGAATTTATAATCATATTTTCATGGGTAGTAAGCCAAAACCCCTTCTGCAAGTCAAACAAACTACTTCGCTTTTTTATTTTGGAGAGGTTTAAAACATAAAGAGGTATGACAACAGGTCAGATAAATTTTTCCTCTGGCATTTTCCCTGTAGAGGTGACGCAAAGAAAAGCAGGAAGATTAGGTTGTTATGTCCACTGTGTGTTATCATTACTGTACAGGTGGGTAGTTACAGTACTCCAATGACAAAAACTGCCCCCCCTAAAAAAATACAAAGAATTATTAGCATCCAATTTTTCTGTTCTTCACTTCAATCTCCTCCACTTTTTCCTCCTCTCAAAATGTTCTTTTCTTTCTCAGCATATCTTTCCAGTAGACTTCTTTTCTTTCTATCCTGACTCTTTTAGACTCCCTCAACAATGGAAATTAAGTGGAGTTGACTGAAATGGTTTAAACACAATAGAAATACAGTTCCAGTTACTGGAATTTAAAGGCAGATTTCCCCTCACTGATGTCTGCTAGTCATAGCTGTTATGATACAGTGTTTTAGAATTATTTTGTTATTAGAAATTTATTTCTCAGGTGTTCCTTTTTCAAATGAGCAGTCCCACTCGCAGCAGGGCAATACCTTTCTCATCTCCTCATGACTGGCCATCAGCTGCTTTTTCTCCTCAGCTTCCCTCCTCCCGCCTTTTTTCCCAGGTGCAGCACACTAGCTAAGGAAATGGAAAGGACTGAAGGGTGACCCATGCTCTTACACTATGATGGGCATCTTCAAGGGTCCTCTGCATGCTGTGGATACAGCTCTACCTCTGAGCCCTCAGCCCTTGTGCTTCTGCCTTTTTGGTTTTTTTTTTTGCCTTTGCTCACATTTTTTTTTCCATTTGCCCTTTCTCCTCCAGGGAGGTCCTAACAATCTGGTTAGCCCACCAGTGCCCCAGCCCAGTCCCAAGCTGAGGCAAACAAAAGCTTCACTGCTCCCCATTCATTTAAGCCCAGAAGGAAGGAAGAGAGGGCAGACACCCCGGAGAGGCGGGGTGGAAACAGCATCCATCCCAGGGCACAGCTGTGATTTCAGACTCCAAATGTGGACTGTACTAGAGAGAATTAAGAAGCACTTTCTCAAGCCCATGGGCTCATACTGCTCTCTTCACCTGGAAGTGTCTCAGACGTTCCTACTGACACTGATTTCACTCCCCAAGTCCAAACCCTACTTTGTTTTAACACTTCTGTTTACTATACTATAGCCTTAAAAGCCAGGATCAGAGCCCACAGTGGTGCAAAACTGCCATTTTTCCCCCCTTGTATTTAGAGTAAAGCCAGCCTTTCTATGCTTGGGCAAACATTCTTGTCTTTGGTGGTGAGGCTGAGATATGTGCTTGAAACATACTTGGTAATACAACTTCAAGATGCTTGGCAAGGCTGAACTCCTGTGAAAGAATCTGATGCAAGAAAACAGATGAAAGCTGCAGCATAGTTGAAGAGAATTGCAGAGATTTGATTGAGGACAGGATTTGGCCTCTAACGCCGAACATTCATGAGGCCAAACATGATATAGAAACTGTTTCAGTAAAATGTTCTCTTGCTGAATCTACATGCCAGGGAGCTGAGCAGCTTCATTTATCACTGCTCCACCGCCGGTGTTTGTCTTTATATGAGATTACAACTTTTTTCCATTGAACCTCATGTCTGACTAGCAGTCCCTATTGATTTCTAAGGATGAAAAAAGATGTTTATAACCAAATTGATGTTATTTTTAAGAAGAGCTACATGCTTCACATCCTTCTGCCCAAGTACAAGTTTTGATATTACTCTGAAGCCAATAACACTACATCAAAAATTAATTGCTACAGATAGGTGAGGCAAAGAGGAATATTAAATGCTAAAAGCACTGCCTTTGGGATAGGAGAGCATCTGTGGCAGAACCCAAGCTTTACAAATAAGGAGAGAACTATGGAAAAAATGAGGCTTTGTGATATCACTGAGCAAAATTAGTCAAGGGTGTAGCTGAATACCACTCTCCATCTGATTCATTTATTTTAGTGCTTGCATGGTGTGTCCTTAAAGCAGCACAAATGCCAATAGAAAGAGAAGCTTTCCACTGTATTTTCTCCCACAAATTTGTTGAAGGTTATTAAAAAAGATTTTACACAATTTTTGCTTATTTTCACATGGAAATTTTCAACTCATGAAATGAAGAGAATTGTTGGTATCATATCTGATGTTCATTCTAGCTTCACTTTTTTTTTCAAGAGATGATACTGATTTACACCACAAAACCAAGAGCACATTAGCATTGCAAGCAGTCATTTTCCATCCAGCTACGCTTTTTTTGGATTGTAGCTGCCAATTTTTCCTTTTTCAGACCCTGAAGGAAGTATCCACATTTATTCAAAATAAAGAATCCAAACTCTTGGACTCCTCAGAGCAAAATAAGCCAGAAGGTGGAGTTGCAACTGTAATTATGGTCTCTTTAGTGCCCGAGGACAATGTCTTTAGTTAACTAGATACATTCCACTGCTACTAATGCAGTCTGTTCATGTTTTAAAGTGTTTATTTTTCCCTATCTAGTCATAGTTTTCTATGCTATTGACAAACACAAGCAATGTGCACATCCAATAAACATGAAATGAATCACTGAAAACATCAGGTTCAAAGAATGGGTTTCATAAACTACTAGCTGTTCTGTTATTTGATGTAAATGTGATAAATAAGATGCTTGTTGCACCCCACTAATACTTTGTGAGTTGTTTTAGAGTAGTGTATATGTACCTAAAATTGAACCAGTCGATCTTTTTTCCATATAAAAACACTTAAATTAAAGACACTGGGGAATTATAGAGGTCAGAGGAAAAGCGAACCTTTGTGCACTTGAGGCTATCAGCAATTTGTCCTGAAAAGAAGCTATGGGAGCACCGTAGGGATGCAGCTCTGGGAGGACACCCTGCTGCCATCTGCTCTCCCATTTCTACACCATGGGTTTGATGTGGTTTACACCTGCAATTCACATTACTCTGATGTTCTTTGCCACAAGTAAGTATTACTTGAGGTAGAAAAGACTGTTAAGACGGTGAGCAGAAATACACGATGCAGAGCAACTGTGCTGCCCTTATTCTCCACTTTTTTGGCTTGAAATGCGGTGAGAAATTTTTTTCACTGGGAGAAGAATCTCTTTCTGACATGATATGCTGCACCTTTCTATCAAGATGTGATGAGCAGAGCCAGGGAAGGGCTGGCTCAATGCTGCAAAAATCTGCACTCATTTGAAATTTGAGAACATGGGCTTGTTGTAAGTGCTCACGAACAATTCTCAACTGTCAGGTTTATATGCCATTATTTATTTCTTTTTCCCTTGACAAAAGTTCCTGCCACAGATTTGAAATAAGTTGTGATGCTATAGAACTAGTGTGAAAGTTTGCCTGCATTAAAGGAACTGAGAACAGTTTGTTATTTAGACACCTCTGAGACCACGCAGAAGTTCTGCTGTGCCACAAGGAGC
The DNA here is from genome assembly GCF_023343835.1 of Lagopus muta. Taxonomy (NCBI): domain Eukaryota; kingdom Metazoa; phylum Chordata; class Aves; order Galliformes; family Phasianidae; genus Lagopus; species Lagopus muta. Next base: position 21,717,818 of record NC_064435.1, read on the forward strand.
TCAGCTCTGCCATAGGCTCAGGGACTCTCATAGGTGCACAAGCGGTGGTAGGCTGTGTATATAGAATTTCCATTGCAGTGGGCTTTTTAATCTACAGCCATATGCTTCAGCAAAGATGGTGCTGGTATCTATCTTTAAAGCTTAAAGGAAAGAGCAGCTTAGTGCCTACATGCACAGGAGCCTGGAGACTTCAGAAGATGCCAGCCAAATCATAGTCAAGCCCAGGCTAAAGCATGCTGCACTGGAGCGGAGTCGTCTGGGGCACACAGAGGCTGGGAGGCAGCTAGCTGGGTGTTTCATGTGTCTGCCTGTCTGTCTGTCCTAAGGAACCATTGCTGGAGAAGCTGTCCTTCAAGGGGATGCATCCGAGCTGTGCAACTCCGCGGCAAACATGCTCTGCACCAGAAGTAGGCTCGGAAACTCTGAGTAAGAGAAGTGCCTGCTGTTTGTTTCTACTGCATTCAGAGAAACAAGATTCTGAGTACATGCTTTGTAAATAAATCAAAGACATTCCTGACTCCTATCATCAATTTCTCCTTCTAATGGAAATAATCCAGTGAGTTTCCACTCGGTAAACGGGGGCAACCATATAGCACAAACACAGGGATCGAGTCCAGTACCACCCATGCTCATACTGGTACAGCTGCACTCAGATCAGTGCAGGCTCATCCCTCAGTGTGTCAGGGCTGTGCTTTCTCTCACATTTGAATATTCAGAACCAAAACACAGAATGTAAAGGAACCAGCAGCTCTCACCCCTTTGGCTAGAATGAAAGTTGTGCTTCCAACAAAGTGAAAGCAAAATTGGATTTCTCTTATGGACCGACATTTCTCTAACCTTGGTTACACAGAATTAGCTTGGCCAAATCCCTTCCTTGTGAATTTTACCAAGTGCAAAACAATTCCCTTGTCACAGCAGCAACCTGTTGCATGAGGAACTGCAGGACCTCCTTTTTGGACACAATTCCTGTGAGACCCTTTGGATAACAGGTAGTGAGCACACTATGACCAAAAATACTTGTCCATAAGTGCAGGTCTTTGCAAAATACTGCAACAGGAAAAAAAGCCCTCAGAATAACTGTAATGCCACACATCCCTAAGCAATGAAGTTCATTTCCATATGAAATGCATCCATATTAGTGTTATATTGAAGGCAAACACTGGCAGCCTTGAAATTTTCTATCTGTCTTCTATTTAAAAATCCCTTTTGAATATTCACCTTTATTCCCATAAAAATATTCTTTGAAAACGTCTTACTTTCAGTCCTTGGATACCGCAATAAAAAAAGAGTGCATAACACAGAGGCAGGGAAGCACCATGTGCATTTCCTACAAACACTCGTGCCTCTTTATCACATGTAGGAAGACAGAGAACAGCTCATACAGAAGAGATCTGTGGCTGAAGTAGCTCCTCTATGACTTTCATTACCGTAACTCTTTCTCATGCAGCTGCAGTATTAATGCAAGTGTAGGGCTCCTGACCACCACCGTGGTGTAAATAAATAAAGTAATTAATGTAAAGATAACCAGACTGTGCACTGAAAGACAGTCCTACCAGTCTTATCACATTCTTTCCTCTCAACCAGATCTCTTGCTCAGAAAGCAGAAACAAATGTCACTGCTTTTTGGAAAGGAAAATAAATGACAGCTGTAAGGACAAAGGTGTTGCAAGATCTGTAGTTTTAGATGAGAGAGGAAAGAAATAAGCCTAAATTAAAAAAAAAAAAAAAATACAAAGTGAGAGAGAGAGATTATAGAAGAAATTGACTTAAAAGTCCAGAGAGAGAAACAACTGGACTAAAAGAGAAAGAGCGGCTGTCCTACTGGCCTTGGGAGCTCTGCATTCTCAGCTATGTGTTGACCCAGATTTAAGATATTGTCCTTTTTTGTTTGAAAATGATCATTGAAAGTAAATAGGTCTATGAGTTATTAGCATGTTAATGACTTCTACATTTCTATTTCTGGATGAGATGGTCCAGAGAAGCATAAGAAGATTTTTCAAAGGACATGTTATGGGAATGATTACAGAGTTGAGGGAGGCAGAGACAAGAAAATAAATGAGAGGACAAAATTGTGGGAGGAGGCTTTAATTGTGGAGAAGAGAGGGAGAAGACATGAAGCTGGAAGGATAGTCCAAGAGAAGTGAGACTAGCTAAGGAGACAGGGATGAGAGAGGGCTAGGAGCACTTCCAAGAAACAGACCTTGCTTACTCATGGGGAGTTTGTGCAACTGCCATTAAGTGAGAGTGCAGCTGCATCCCGAACTCAACACCTCCCAGCCAGCTGAAGGCTTGGCTGCCCCAAGATGAATAACCACTGAGCTGGACAACCCCTGAGCTGGATAAATGCTGAGCTGGACAACCCCCATTTGGACGACCGCTCATCCAGCGCTGTCAGCCCACTGCCTGCCGGCTGCCCTGCTCCCTCTTCCTCCCACCCAGCTCCCGTGCCCCAGTGCTGGTGCTTACCCAACCCCACGTTAAGCCAGAGCAGAACTAACCCAAGAAAGCAAATAGTTTTCCACCAGCTTAGTGTGCTATTAAGCAGTACTTTAAATAGCAAAGAAAATACATGGGATGACATACGGAGACACTTTCCCACAGAAGCATTAAAGGGAGTTTAGTGCAGCACTTAGTTTCAGGATGTATGATATCTTTGATGTCTGAAGCCCCACCTTTACTGTTGCTTTCACTCTTAGAACAGTGGACGGAGAGAAGGATGGATGAGGAGAGGCCAATGTTTACTCTGCACAACCAACAAAAAAGACTACAATATTTTAAAAATTAGATAATGTGTGTAGATGACACAGCGTATGACAGGATGTGGGAAGGTTGTTCCTTGCAGAAGCAGGTGTGGAAGAAGTATGCCAAGGAACTACCATGGAGTATCAATATTGTAACACAAAAGACATCACTAGAAGGTAACGACTTATTGCCATAGGGCTGCCTGGTGATCCCTGTGATGTTTAGCAGCTGCAGGATCTGTGTTAAACTTTGTACAATGTGTTGAATTAAAAAGAAGAAAAAAACTTATAAAATCTTAGAAAATGCCTCATCTAGATAGCAAATAATATTTTTGGTCATATATTGAAACTCTAACGTCCATTGTATTTATGATTAAATTTTATGGGAGTATAACTGCACAATAACATCACAAACAATCGTTTGTATTAACATTGCAATATAGCTATTCCCAGAAGAAAAATGAAAGGAATGTAATGATGAAAGTGTGTGTGTGGAGGCAGCACCACTGTGCCAGTACATTTACACACAGAGCACAGCCACGAGGTACTGGGACCCTGTTTTCAGAAAGTGTTTGTTGAGCGAGGACATGAAACGTGGACGATGGGATAAAAACCGAACGTTTCGCTATCTTGGCTCTGTTTCCTTGTTTGTCACAGAGCAACCACTGACTTCAGCCAAGTCCAACATTGCTCAGCCTCTTCTCAGTGCTCGCTGTCAGCATGTTCTGAGCCTTTGTGGTCATGTCTGTTCTTCACTAGCACAGTGGGATGGAGGCTTGAGCTCAGAAGGCCATGGTGCATGTACATTTAGAGGAACTTGCCATTTGTTCAGACAGCTGACACATGTCACTCCGTTTTCTGCTAAGCCACAGGCAGCAATAGCATAGCAATGCCCAGAACAGGAGGGAACAGTAGTGTGATGGCTCTGACCTTGTTCGTAGAGGTCTGAAGTGTTCTGGGGAGCAAGGAGGTGTCTGGAAGTTCAGGTCTATCAAGTTCATGCTCCAGTGGTTTGCGGGAGCCTCCTTCAGTGCAGAAATGGCACGGTGCACAGCAATGGGGAGAAAGGTCCAGAAAAATCTGTGAACCAGGAGAGAAAAGAGTTGGGATGAAGCTGGCAAAGTTTTTGTTGCCGAGCCCAGCTAGAAAACCAGAAAGTAGAGCTGCCTTGAAGCAGAAAATCTCTGGAAAGGCTGAGTAAAGAAGTTGCATGATGTTGTCGGTTCCTCCTCTGGTTTAGGAAAGCAGAGTCTCTGTTTATTCTTCATAAATAAATAGTGCTGCACCAGAGAATTATTTTCAATCTCGCATCCAAAGGAAACACCCAAAAGTCCTTAAGTACTGTCTCACCTTCCCCAGTTTCTGACATCCTGAGATGCTTGCTTGTTATGAGTACAAGTAGGCAGACCTGGGCACTGCCCCACTCTGCAGACGTGGGAAAGGAGCTGCTGTTGCCACAGCCACCTTGCTCTTCCCAAAGGTAACATGTATGGGGTAAAACCCATGGTGAAAGAGGCATCAGTGATCAGATAGTCTGAGGTAGGGAGTTTATGGCAGGCTGGGTTGAACCACCTGTCCTATGTGCAGAAATCATATAATATGCCTCTGATAGCCTTAATATCTCAATTAGATTGGCAGAACTGGAGCTGGAAAATCCAGGTTTGTTTTACAATTAGTCTCCTTTGAAAAGAGCTACCTGGGAGAGAGAGAGGCTGGCTCCTGGGTCTCATTCTGCAGGTGACGGCTGTGTGCCTCATCTGTGTCATCTCAAGTAACTTCTCTGGAACTTGGGTTTGGTCCTTTGACTAAGGCTAGCAGGGTTTTGCCAACAATAACCCAACCCTTTTGTGAAAGAAACAAGTTAATTAAGTTCATGTATCTCTGCCGACCTGGCTAGAGGTGTAGGGTATGAAATGTACCAAATGCAAAGCAATACTGGACAGCAGCTGAGGGCAGGAAAAGCAAAACTATGACTTCAGATCAAAACTTCAGCTGACGAGTGCATGGGCAGAATACAATCACCCATGCTAATCCACTTGAGATGGCATGCCGAACTCTTAGGAAAAATTATGTGGGGTCTTTGTCATGAATGACAACGGCTGATTTCACATCTTATCCCAAAAGACTCCACTAAAGATCTTTAGGAATTTCTTAAGTAACCACATATGTTGAACTGTTACTTATCTTAATGAGAAAAAGATAGTAACTTAACAAAAAGATATCCAGGGATGAGTTCACGCTGTGGATTATATATAATATGTACCCCCCTTCCTCCCCCAAAAAAGACAATTTTCATTTATGCAAGGCAATTTTTCCATCTGAAAATACTAAATGTAATTGTTCTCTGCCATTTGAAGGAAATCCTGGCTCCACTGACGCTAATGGCAAAACTCCCATTGACTTCAAATGCATCAGGATTTAAACCTTTGCAGTTAAGAACATGCCGACTGATTTTAAAATTTTCTTTGTAAAAAAAAAAAAACAAAAAATCAAAAGAAACATAAATGTGCTTGTATTTAAAAGTTCTGATTCCAAGTTTCATCCCAGGGTGAATTACTTCAGCCTTGATATAAATCTATCAGAAAAGGTTTAAAAAATGTAAAGATGAACACACCCTCAAAGAACAGCCCTGCTTTCCTCTTCTTCTCAGGTCCATATCAGAGAATTTTGCACGGAATATAATAGAAATTAAGATAAAAGATGAAATAACAAATCAAATACTGAGAAACATTACGGATACTCTGCAATTTAGAAATAGGCAACGCAATTTAGTCCTGAGTATGGAAAAGAAAAATACGTATTTTCCCAGCTTTGACTTTATTGAGACACCCAGAATTCAAGAGAATAAACGTAAGTAAATTTACATTAAGTACAAATGAATTAATTATGGATAGTTAATCTGAGTTTTAAGAAGAGACTATTTCCATTGAATTGAATGTCTTACACCATACAAGAAAGTTGACAGACCAAAGGTCAGTCTGTCACTGCGTGCTGTCTTTCTCTGGCAAATTTTCAGAGTGTGTGCTTAAGGACAAATTATAAAACCAGGTCAAGAAGAGAAGCATCAGGTCAGCATCTCCTGAAACATAGATGACCAAAAGCAAACTAAAAGATTTTATTCTTGCTAAAATTTTGTGTGAGGTTTTCCAAATCTGCTGTGTGTCTGACAGTGCTGTCCTGCAGAGATCAGTGAAATAACTCTGCAGTTTGCTGTTTGCACACTGCAGCGAGATCACACTGAGATTTCTGCTTGAGGAAAATACTTGCATGTGCTCCGTTGTAATCTTGATTCATTTCTAGTAATGCTAATCAAGAAAAATTTCTCCTGTACTTTCACATTTAAGTAGAAAAACAGCTGGTGTCTTTCGACTCCATCTGAAAATTAAGCAAGCTCCTAAACTCAAAATAGTACCCAAACCAAACAACTGATGCAGTTTTCCCAGATGCATTAGCATAGCTCATCGATCATTGCAATGAAAGTATGACACAACAGCAGTACGATTGTGCAGTACTAGTTACAGCGATAACAAAGAAAAGGAAAAAAAAGGAGGGAAAAAAAAAAGAATAGACGCTACATAATGTTGTAGAAACGATTTCCCTGCTCTCTGATTATGATTAAATCTTGGTGTGCTTTGAAATCCCTAATGTGTAATGCAAACCAGGATTTGGGGTGTTAGGAATGCATCCCCACCCTTCTTCCACAACGCTCTGCAAATTATCATCTGCAGACCCCAAATCCGTGAGCAGAGGGGGAAGGAAAGAGAGGGAGGCAGAGAGCAGAGGAGGGGGGAAGAGGAGAGATTAGAAGCACTTTTCACCTCTTGGTCCCGTCAGTGCGCTCAACGCCGAGAACCGTGCTTCAAATCCCGTGTTATCGTTAGGCCTGATTCAAAGGAAATCAAATAGCCTACTGAGAAAACAGTGGAAAAAGTAAGGTCCTAAAGAAGTAAGTGCTGCATGTTGAAACGTATGCATGTCACACCCCATTTGTCTTTCATATTGAAGAATAAAGCAGCCTGTCCCGCAGCAGTTATTATACACCATATTCTTTATTTTAAAAATGCAAGAAATTTGGCACAAAGAACAAAAAATCAACTGATGAAAAGCATTTATGTCATGGTTTAAATTAAGACCTTTGTAATGCAAGAATTACATCAGCAGTGGGCTTAGCTTAATGAAAATAAGACAGTGTTTTTAAAAACCATGAACGAACAAATCCTCTCTGCATTCTGAAAGAGAAAAGCAGAAAGAGATAAACAGATAACTTAATCTGAAATCAGAGCAAATCACACTCTGCTGCCTTCAGGATTTACTGAACTTTTTATTCCGGTGACAGTTCCGTGTCAAAGAAGGAAAGCAAGAGGCTCTCTGATAGTCACACGTCACACGTGGATTTTAAATATTTACAGGGAATATTGGGTAACATGAAGTTTCTTCAACATTCTCACTGCTTGAACTTCTGGTTAAGATTAATTGGATTTTTAGATTTTCCTTTCGCCTGATGTGTTTTTGTTTTCAGATTAACGTAAGGACTGAAAGTTCAAACAGACTGCTTGATCAGACTTTAGAAATGTTTATTGGTGTATTATTTTCATATAATGATAGTGAAAGATTTAGAACAAAAAATGTTTTGAATGAGAAGAAACAACGAATGTGAGCCTTCTGGGGCTGGCAGCAATGAAGTAGTAATGATTTGATTAACGTTAAATGTACGGGTGGAGGTAGCAAAAGGGAAGTGTGCTCTATTCTCTTTGATATCTGTTGTTTGATAAAGCATTTGTCATCTATTCCTCGTGCACATTTTTATCTTAATATGGCTCTGCTAATGCTTTATGAGAATGTAAGAAGCAGTTTTCTGAAGGAAAAGAGATGTGCTTAAGTGAGACAAAATAGCTTACATTTCTAGTGGAAAGGAGTATAGAGTTGGAAAGCTAGAACGAAAACTTTCGTCTGTAGTGTGGTAAGTACAAATATATACAGTGTTAATAACTCTTTACTGCATTTATGTGACAGAAAAGTGCACTGTGGTTGGATCGAGCCTGTGTTTTGTTATTGATAATGAAAGCAACTGTTTTAATCACTAAACAACGTATTTGGGAAGGACAGTCAATGTATATGTGTCCAAATACATATGTATTATTTAGTCTTTATAAAAATACATAGAAAGCAGAAGTTGATTTTAATGGTATCAGATTTCCAGGGGGGAAAAAATACAATACTTGATTTCTTTTAAAATATGAACTGATTATGAATAAATCTTCTACATGTGGCAAAATGAAGTTAAATATTTAAGGATGTAAATACGCGAGCTGGGCGTGAATATCATAGAATGGACACCAGTACTCACGTTTCTAAGTCCTTTGGTTTTGAACAATATGATCAAACCGCTGCCAAGATCTGAGACGATGATGTATGTTACATCTTGCTATTCTGAAGGTTCTCCAAATTAGTTATGTGGAAGATCTTATTTTTGATAGAGGTAAACCAAGCTATCCAAATCCTGGAAGATCATTAATCCAAACAAAAATTTACTGATTGAGATTTCAGGATGACAGCACATTCACCGTCACTGCTCCTTCTCACCATACGTGATAATGTGGAACTTGCCCTCTGTTTCCACACATTCCCAGCAATGAAAGGATGAGCAGCAGAGGTTTTCTAAAAAAAAATAAAACAAATAACGATGTCACTGCCTTAAAAAATAATTATTATCTTTCACTTTCAAGGGACTTCTGGCATCTGTTTCAGTTTTATTTTAAACAAGTGCAGAAAGCAATTGACTTTCATTTTTTCGCTTCCTTTGGGCTGTAAGGATGAAAGGGTGAAATGAAAGGTTTTGGAAAGATAGGGCCCGGTCCTGGGCCTGGTGCTGGTCAGCTGCTATGGCTGTGTCAGTGAGATCTGCTGCAAAGCGGTAGCTGTAGGACTGGGGGTGAAGCTGAAAAGCACTCTGGTGTGCATAAAGGAGAGAAGGGGGCTGGATGTGCTGCTCACTTTATTTGCACACTCGCAGAAAATGTTCCTTGTGAATAGAACACCACCATTCCTCGTAATTGGTGTCTTTTTGAGAGGGCTCTGGAGGTTTGTTCAGAGCATGCCCTGTCTTTGACAAGCAGCAGACAACACGCAGTGCTTACCAAGAAACTTTCCTCTCTCTCTGTTTTCAAGGAATTTAGGTGGGAGCTAAAAAGCCAACAATAACAAAAAAAAAAAAAAAACCAAAAAAAAAACAAAAAAAAAAAACAAAAACACACTATTTCAAACTGTCTAGATGAAGAATAATTATTTCTCTAAAAAAGAATTTCTTCAAAAAATTCTCTGCTTCCTTGATTTCTGTCCTGTCCTCTGAGATATGTCATGCCTCCACTGTACAAAACATCCACAGCCCTCAGAAAATGAAGGGTGGGCAGTACCTACCCTCCTATGGGCAAAGAGGGAAAAATGCACCAGACTTTCTTCAAATACAGTGCAAGAGAAACCCAGGGCACAGTCAGCACACCACCGGCTGCTAATTAACCCTGCCTTTACCAAGAGCTCATAGCAAACGTGGCACTGTGTGCCGAATGGCCACATTACGCTCTTTGTTGTGACAGTGTGCTGCTTAAAAGCACATTGAACAAGCGAGCAGCCTGTCTTTTTGGAATAACTGCTGCTTCTGTTTTGCCAGAGGATTTGACAGATGCCGCTAACAAAAAGATAATACTTCTTTCCACCCTGTCACTTGTACGTGGGTCAGAGAAGGAATCTGCTTTCCTGCCTGGCTGTGACTTCTGAGCTTAGAAAACACTTCCACTGAGAGAAAGGGCATCGACATGAAAATCTCTCGTGCCAAGGGGCTTTTTGTGTGGGCAAGGTTCTGACAGCTGAGACTGTGGGGTTGATCCGGAGTGAGGCGTTCCAGGCTGTCGTTTGCAAAGCAGGGATTCCTCTCCATGTGCTAGGACAAAGCAGCAAGCCTTCAGCACAGTCAGCCTGGCATGGTTTCTGGAGAGCTGACTGCTCACCTGGTACTAAATTTCTTCCTTCTGCTAACCACTAAATCGAGTTAGACGCAGACAAAAACCCATTAGAGATTTTCCGTACATTAATTTTCTTAATATTAATTTTCCATGTCGGCAAGAATTCTCATTACCGCAAGTATGTTTTGCAACTGTGGGCTGCACAGATAGCTCTGCATCGCAACTGCTATCTATTAAGGTATGAGCCACATCATGAAATTATTAGAGGATGTCTGTGTTAAAAAATGACTATCTCCTGTTTAAAGCAGATTTACATTAATAGGGATCCTGAGCCCAAAGTGTTTCGGGAAAACAATCCCTAAGAAGCTTGATGTGGAGCTCATGTTCGCAGGGCCTGATCTTTGCAAATGTGCGTGCTCATAAATAGTTTTATTTGTGACAGAAGCTTTGCAGAGTTTAACAGCTCGCTCCATCGGATGACACGCATACGTGTCTGCAAAATGGCCGCACAGGCAGCTGTACGAGCCTTAAAAGCCACGCTTTGGTATGAGACAGAGGAAGAATCTCACCAGCAGATGCCATTTGAAAACATTTACTTTTTTCTGCAATATGGTAGAAGGTGATGAAGTTTTAGACTTGAAAGTTTTGAAGATTACTTGCTGCTAATCCGTCTCTGTTACAAGCCAGAACAAGAGCTCTGCCCGTGTTATAAGAAAGCACCACAAGAACTGCCTTGACTCAAAGCCTGGCAGCTGCCCACCTTGGGAACGAAGGACTGGCATCTACCTCACCCAGCTGGGCGGTTAAATGGTAATAAACAATAATTAGCAAAACACATTTGTAATAGTTTTCCTGCTTGCTCAAGAAGGGAAAATCAGTTGTAAATATTATTCTTAATGATAACCTGAATTTTATTGCCTCAAAAATTTATAGTTAGATGTGTGATTTTAATTTATTTATTTTTTTTTAACCATAGGAAAAATAAAAGCCCAGCTTCGTCTTCCTCAGCATTTGCAGCTGAGCTCAATGCATGGATAAATATTTACACACAGATGGTTTTTTGCCCTTCCAGCTCCACTGATTTCAATCTTTTCATTTGTAATTGTCTTGACACATTCCTGCTTCCATTTATTTCAATCATCTCAGATTGCATCTCTTATTTGGAAAATGGAGTGTTTAGGCTAATTCAAAAGCTGTTTCTGAAAGAAATACTCTTTTATACAGTATCCCACAACACTGCTTTTGTAACATATTGCACGTTGGTAGTGTTGGGCCACTGTGAGGGAGTACTACCACTTGACTCAGTGAAATGTCTGCTTTATGCTACGAAAGAAAAACCATCGAATTAAGCCTCATGATCACCCTCATTACCCAAATACGTGTTAGATTCCTGGGCTGCTTTCAGGGATACTGAGACACAGATGGGTTAAATGAGTTGTTAAAAGTCACACAGTAGCCGCATTTTTATTATAAGGGTTAGCTGGAAGGGTAGCTTCACTGATTTAAAATACGAACAAAGGAAAGAGTATCCATATGAAAAACAAATGAAAAAACTTCACCCTCTGTGGACAAATTTCTGCTGAAAAGGATATGCACAGTGATCAAAGCAAAGTTTAAAGAATGAGCGTCTGGAGAAAAAAAAACTTTAAAAGATGTTTTAGTTATAATAACGCAGTTATCCAAATGTCAGTGAATTTGATCAAAGCTGATCTGCAGAGCTCAGGTTTAGCATTAGGTGAGTCATTTTCTTTTATTAGTGATGCTTTTTCATTCAAATGGGTAAAAAGGTGAGAGTTTGGATATGTTGAAGGTTTCATTGGCTTACAGTAGGGATAGACAAATGAGGCCCACCTAGTTTTACAATCTGGCCCACAGCTACTTTGTTTTTAATAAAATGCAGCATATTGAAAGGGCATGTCTCAACATGTCTTGACCCATCCAAACTGGATCAAGATGGAAAGCCCCATATTGGAACCAGTCCGCTCCCAGGACAAGGCTTGTTGTCCCTGGGGAGCAAGAAGGGTCAAAGCACACAAAGAGAGCCCTGCTCCTCCACCCCTCACCTGCGGGTTAGGTCAGCATCTCAGCCAGCCTTTGTTGATTGACAAAGGCTGTCTAGGCTGTGAAAACGGGAATACTGTCAAGTCTCCACAGAATCAAAGAGTGCTTTAGGTTGGAAGGAGCATGGGGAGGACCTCTGGTCCAACCCCAGGGTCGGGCCAGTAGAAAGCCCATCTAGTTTTGGGGTGGGGACATTCTCTCTACCTCTGCTCCAATCACACACCTATGAGAAGGAGCTCCTTCTCTGGGGCTCTCCAAAAGCATAATGCACTAGCCAAAAACCAATTTCTCCTCCTATAGCCATTGACTACATCTATCAGTGCCAGTGAGGAGCATTCCAGGGCACTTCAGCTGCTGCCTGGCAGAGAATGCTCCTGGGAAGCAGGTTTTAAAATAAATTTTTCTCACCCCCCCCTTTATTACAAGTTGCACTGCATCATGCTTGGGGACTTGCTAGGATGCTTGGCTGCAAACTGCGCTGAGGTAGGATGAGAGTTTTTGGAGAGTTGTTGGTAGGACGTCTACTACAACAAGGCCCTGATCCTCCATCGATCTTGATGCTATTAGAAAAATATAGTATTAACAGCAGTGTTAGGGTTGATAGCTTGGGGAGCTGCTACTTTTCACAGCTTGCGACTGAAACCGTATAACTGCACTTTACAGCGCTTTCTCTCATCTGCAATTTCCTGTTGCTGAAACCTGAAGAATTTCAGTCAGACCGGGTTGCTGTGCACAAGTGGCTGCGGGGCAAAGGCCGGGGAGCCAGGAAGCACCCGCTGCTCTCTCACCTGAATCGGGACGTCGCTGTGGGACTCTGGGGGAAGTTAACTGGTTGTGCCTCAGAGCATGGAGCAGCCAACAGCCTACTGCAGGGCAAGGTAGCATCTGTCCACGGTTGGGCTGCTCTTGGACCCTGAGTTCCCAAACACTTTCTCATACCTAGCAGGGCCTGCTAGAGAAAGCTAGGCATCTCATCCTTTGGGTGGGATAGGGGAAGCTAGTTTGTATTTATGAGGGGGTTAAAGAATACGTGAGAGAAGTTTCTTGGCAGTAGCTGAGCTGCTGAACTTTCACACTCCCAGTTTTCCCTGCAGTAACTTGTTTGTGTGCCCGTATCCTTGCTTCCCAGTTAGAAAACTCTCTTTAAGTAAAACAAACAAATGTTGCATCTCAAGAACCACACTTTGACAAACGCAGCAAGGTCTTCAGCTACAGCCCAAGCTTCTGTATCATAATTGCAACTCATTTGTCATTTATTGTTTGATTTCAGGGAAATGAGCCCATTGTGCCCCATGAAAGAACAGGAACATGCGACTGCAGTGCTATGCAATTTTCCATTTAAAATGTTGTGTGTCTGGAGTTTGTTTGTTTGTTTGCTTTTATTTAACTAGATGAATGAGGCTTGAAAACACTGGATTTGACCATAGCTGAGCCATTGAAGAGCTGTTCAGTTAGAAAGTTTTTCATTTTTAAAATGGCAGTTAAAAAACAAAAAGCGTGACAAAGACATGGTTGTAGCTTAGAAAGAGCATGACGTGATGGGATGAGCTGCCACATGCCTCTTTCCACAGCATTAATTTCAAGACCCACTTCTCTGTAAAAGAGAATTAGGGGATAATGGGTACACGGTGAAAGAATATGGAAAGGTTCTGACTCATCCACACGGATTCATTTTGCCATATTTGTCACTGAAATCTCCTTGGAAGCTTTCTGGCTTCCCTGGGGTTGCTGTGTGGCAGTCCATACCCTGGCTGTTCAGCACAGGACCAGATCTCTCAGCTGCCACCACTTTGACAGCGCAGTGGGAGCAGGAGGCCGCAGCCTGGAAGCAAGAGGCAGAGACACCAAGTGCTTGCACAGTGGCATGATTCAGCCCAGCAGAACCAGCTCCTGGCCTGGATCCAGTGCTGTTTACCTTGTACCCCAGCCAGGTGGTTTTGAAATCAAGCTGAAAACCAGGGGCAGCCTGCAGTTAAGCCGTCTCGCATTGCCCCATGGGCAGCCTGAGCAGGCCCCGAAGCCGAAGATCAGCCTCTGAATCCCATCTGCCATCACAGCCGAGCTTCAGGGCCTTCTAGAAATGCCCCTGAGACTTTGTCTTCCTGATGCCCTTCTCGCTGGCCTGGCATAGAGGCAGACAGGCCTGCACAGCACAGTGCCTCGGGGTTGTGCTGGGAGTGCTCATCGTCTCAGTCCCAGGCCTGGCTGCAGGGACAGGCAGCAGCAGCCTGTGGCTGAGGCGGTGCTGAGTGTGCAGGTGATGCAGCCCTGTCCCCGCTCACAGCTGGGCACTGGGCATTGCCACACACGCCAGCCCCCAGCAGGAGGGGTCCCGCTGCCCTGGGAGCACTTGCTCTGCTTGCTGGTTGCTGAACCTCCATCGAGTTCCACATTAACATAAGCCAGCTGTCTGTCTCTGTTTATCAAATCAAAGCATTTACAAGGGTTAAATAAAAAGCTCTGAACACACGTAACCTGTGCTGAGATTACCAAACCTGGAGCGACCGTGCTGGTTTTGCACAGAGATTCGAGCACGAGCTCTCCCCATGTGTGCAGCATGGCACGTGCCTGCTTTGAACACGGGTGAACTTGCATTAACACGATGGGAAGGAACAGCTACATTCTAGCACACCAGTGATCCATGCAAAATGGGTCACTGGGAGATTTAGAAACTGTACCTTTCAATCGCAGCCAAGGAGGTGCATCTAGGCACGCTGACATGAAGTGCGACTGACACACCTCGAGGCATCTTCACAGGTGGTGACGCCAAAGGATGTCAGCTGGCAGTGTCAGAGACAATGCCTCATAAATAACCTCGGAGGAAAAAGGGGGGGGGAAAAAGATCTTACTTCCTCTTGAGCTTGAAAAATAGACAATTGATCAATCAATCAATCAGCCTCCTTCTTCTGATGAAGGTCTCCAGAATGCCCTAACATGTAGGACAGCCCTCACAAGAGAGCTGTGGTGCAACAAAATGCCAAAGAGCAGGAGCTGGGGCACTATGGAGGGTGAGGCAGAGTGCAGAGCGCTGGATCCCTCTGCTCTGTGCAAGGTGACTTGGCTCCTTCTCAAAGCCACAAGGGCAGGGCACTTCTGTACAGAGGGGAAGCACAAGGAGTGGGGTTTGAAGCCTTCTCCCAGATCAGCCTGCAGCCCTGTGAGGCGATGGAGCCACTCTCTGGATCCAAGGAGAATTTCAGGGAAAAAGAAACCATCCTGTTGCCCAGTCGCACGCAGAGCGCGGCAGTGACAGATGGGCCACCAAGGCCTGGAAACTGGCTTGGATGCTCCTGCATGGCCAGGGCACTGCCCAGTGCCTTCCTTGCTATCTCAAGTCCATCTATACTCGGTTTCATCCCTGTGCTGACAAAAGGAGAAGCAGCATTCCACCGACAGCACTGTGCTTTCACCAGGACAGGCAGCTGTGCACGACCCCATTTAGCCACATGGGGATGGAGGTGTGAGGCCACTGTGCTGGGACCTTCAGGCCATGCTCTGCTCATCAGAAAATCCCACTTGCCCGCATTCTGCACCCTGCTAGTGGTGCTCAGCATCCTGGGAAGGAAGAAGGAAGCCTACACCTCTCATTTTTTTAATTCTCTTGGCATAAAGGTTTTTGAATGTCTTGTTCCACAGTCTTAAAGCTTTTCTGCAAAGTTTCATGAATAAACAGCTGCACTGGATTTTTTAAAATTGAGATTAAAATGCATGCTTTACGCAGTTGCCATCCCCTTATATATAAACAAATGTTTTTTGGTCTAAGTATTTAGTAACTTCAACAAAATAGCTGTTTGGCTTAATAGATACCTCTTGTTTGTCTTGATTATACTTTTATAAATAGGAAAGGAAGCTGTAAGAGCTCCTGTAAGCAGCGAGGAAAAGAGATGCTGTGAGAAGGCACTGTAAGCTGGAAACATAGCATGGTATTAATATAAAAGCTACATTAGCCTGAACATTGTGAAACATAGCTGGCAAACGAAGTCACCCTTCTACACATGAAAACGTGCATGTGGCTGTAAAACTATGAGCACAGAACTGCTGGGACTTCTGCCCCACCAGTGAAGCCTGGCTGCCTGACTCCAACCCGACACTGCAGGCTCGCACTCAGTGTTTCTTCTTCACCTCAAAGCCTCTCCCTTCTTGACCTGCAGGATCACGGGACCGTGCTGATGGCTTTGTGCCAGAGCTGGTATCACTGTAGTGGCCTGGGTTTGCCTGAGGGACCTGCACTCACGCACACTCACTCCACTGGGATGTGGCATCCACTGGGGAGAGCAGGAAAGAGGAAGACTGAGAGATGTGTGCAAGAGAAGGGAGGGGAACTTGTTGGAGCTTGGAGCTGAAGGAGGCAACAAGGCTGGAAAGGGTGGGTTCACAAATGGAAGGGGATGGGAGGGAGTTCGATGAATTGCAAATTGGGACGTGATCTTCTCACAGGAAATGAACTCATTCAAATAGTGCTGTGCATGTGGCACTACTAAGTTGTCCCCATTTAGATCTGGGCAGTGTTTGGTTGTGGGATCTCTTCCCTGGAGATATCCAAACATTGCCTGGATGTGGGCCTGGTTCCCCCGCTCCAGACTATCCAGATATCCCAGGTGGAGCAGGGGCTGGGCCAAGTGGACCCTGAGAGCCCTGCCAGCCTCAGCCGTTCTAGGGTACTGTGTGACTCTGTATTGCTGAGGTGGGACAGACACAGTAGATGTGCTGCCAGCAAAGGCTATGCTGCCATAGGAGAGGTGGTGTGGAGTCGTGTGGGCAATGGGTGCTGTGTGGGAGAAGCCCATGCAGAAAAGAATCTGCACACATTGCTGAATGGAGCCACTCTGCCGTCAGCTGCAACAGCACTCATCCCAGCATCTAATGTGCACAGAGCTCTTCTAGCAGATGTAACTCCAAGGACTATAATTTTTTTGTTTGATATTTCCTCCAAAATAGAGCTTATGGCCACAGTATCTTATTACCTGCTGTGTTCTCTCCCCTCCTGTTTGCTGCCCAGCACAGCTGCCTGCTGTCCATAACGTGGCCAAAGGGGCAGAGCAAGCAGTGCCAGAACAGGGGCAAAAAGAAGAGGAAGTAAAGGGACAATGAGAGGCAGAGAGACAGGTAGAGGAGAGGGGCAGGTGCTTGGGGAGAAGTGGCAGTGTGCTGGAACAGAGCTCCAGAACTACATTGCAGTAACAGGGCTGTTATTGCAGTTAGTGTTTGCATTGGGAAATGCAGGATGGCACTTTATGGCTGTAGGAAAACCAGCCCTGCCCCAGAGATAGCTGTACAGAACCTGTTTCTCTTCCCAACAGCTCTAAAAACAATGAACCATATATACATTGTAACTACCTTTTATAGCTGTCTTTGAAATTTCCCAACAAGAGATAATCTTTTAAAAGTGAATGAGGCATGTCAGTACCATAGGAAAATATATGGATGTTAAAGGAGAAACCCTAAATCATCCTCTGATGTTTTAAGATCATTGCTACTGGTTTCAGTGTAAAACACAGCCCAGGGACTGGCTGCTGGAGATCGCTGTCGCTGCCCCTGCTCAGCCCTTCGGTCTTTGTTCTGCCCGCTGAACTTCGTAATCCTGAGGAGATAAACGTACAGCCTGCATCTGCTCTGGGGAGAGACTGCTAGAAGAGAGACCCCAAACAATTAAATAGAACTTTAGATATATGCAATCATTTTAATGTAGTCCTTTGATATTGTTCAGCTGATTAAGTTCTTTCCAAACAAACTGCACACAGAGCCTGGCCTGGGAGCAGTGTGAGCCCACACGCACCCTGACAGTGTGCTTCTGCAAGCAGTGATCCCAGCCCCACTGTGTGCTCGGGGCTGAGAGCTGGGGATGCAAGAGGCCTGGGGACAGGAACTCAGAGAACAATGAGGGAACAGCAACTCGGAGGAAGTAACCTACTGGAGAGTGGGAATGCACTGGGAATAGAAAAATCAGTCCAATGGAAAGAGCTGTGCTACTGGGGAGATGCCTGCAGAGCAGGGGCAAGGGATGCCCACGGAGCTCTGGGAGGACTAAGGTGCTGGGAGGATGGGGAGCAAAGGCCGTCAGCATTGAGTGTTTCAGGGGTGCAATGGCCCAGCAATACCCCAAATCTGGGGTGTGAAGAGGAAGGGAGCAGATGGCCTTTAAATTCACTTTAACAAGGGCTGCTGTCCTCCAGCCAGCAAGGCAGTATTTCTGGCTTGCAGGGACTATTTTTTCCCTCCCCATCTTGTTGGACAGGAGCAGATGCAGAGCCAGCCAGTGCCCACCACAGGACATTCGGCTGAGCATAGAGCTGCATCTGGATGGGAGCTAACCTGACTGCCCCAGTTGGGGCAGAGTGGGTCTGAACATGGGGCGTGGGGCCATCTGTGGGGTGGCAGACAGAGACAACGCAACATTCACAGCCCCAGTGGCCCAATTGCAGCCCAAGTGCTGATGGGTTTGACTCCGTTCACAGGGTTCTCTGCTGCAGGACCTGGGAGGGATAGGGAGAAGGACACCCCAAGGTCATCCGTCTGCTTTGTGTCCAGGGCACCTGTCCCCAGCAGGGAGCCCGCTGTGGATCCCTGACACGGCGGAGCTTGGGAGTGGAGCCCTTGCAGGAGCGATATCCCGCCCTGGGTCACAGCTCACTGGGGACGGTTTCTCCTGGTTGTCCTCACCTGGATCAGAGTCTGGGCGAGGAGTAGGGCAGGACAGGTGTCCTCAGCCTGGGAAAGAACAGCGCCTGGAACTCTGAGCTCCGGCGGACACAGTAAGGTCACCGCCCCCGAGGGAAGGAGAGAGCGGGAGGTCACACCGCCGGCGCGGAGGGGGATGCAGCGGACGCTCCCGCAGGGTGCGAGGGTCCCCGGGAAGCTGCAGGCCCTGTGCCGGGCTCCGCGGGCCCTCAGTCCGCCGGGCCGTGCGGGCCGAGCCCCGGGCGGGGGCCGGCGTTCACGCCGCTCTGTTTGCTCGCGGGCGGCCCGCGGTGAATCGTCTTCTGCGGGATAAAGTCCCTGTCTGCGCGGGTGAATTGCCCGTGGCCAAAGTCTAATGGCAGGGGACCGTCTCCTGCAATCGCCACGACGGGATGACTTTTACAATAGTGGGCTGATCGCAAATAAGTTACTAATAAGCCGCTTTGGTGTAAGAACGGCTTTATGCGTTATTTCCTCAGATCTGTTTATTTGCGAAGATTTCTTTCTTTCTCTTCTTTTTTAGAAAAAAATAAAAGTATTTCGTCCGGGAAAATAATAAAAGTACAGAAGTTAATATTTAGACATTCGTAGTATTAAGTAATAGAGCTATAAACTCTGAAATCCGGCACTTTCATTTTACTTAACAATAGATAACACAAAAGCAACAGCGAAACAGCCAAACAAAAGCGATCACCAAAATTGTTGTGACAGTACAATGACCCGACAGGGAAATTTATTCAATATGCTTCGCCATTGCATCGACACAGCGGGGAAAAAAAAAGCCCAAATGCTCCGAGAATAATACAACCAGGCAGGAGGTATTTGGGGAAGAAATTTAAAAAAAATAAAATAAAATAAAAATAAAAGGAAAAAAAATAAAGGGAATGGGGGGGATTTATTTGGAAATACATTTTTAAAAGATACTTCACCTCCCAGATCCGTTATCAATGTGCATCGGACACGACGATACGAAACGAAACGAACAAACTAAAACCAGGTTCTGTACAGAGCTCTAAAATGAGCCGCGATATCTACAGGAGCAGGGCGGCCGAGAGGGGCCCGATCCTGCAGCCCCCCCAACCCCACGTCGGGGCGGCTCTGGCGGACGCGCGGTGCCAACGAGCCGCCCCGGGGCCCCGCGCACGGCCGCGGCTCCGCAACGCAGCGCTCAGCTGCGGCTCCGCGCCGCTCAGAAGTCCTGCCGCGGGGTGTGCGTCAGGCTGTGCCGCCGTAGATCACAGTTTCGCCTGAACACTTTGCCGCACCGCTCACAGTTGTAGGGCTTGATGTCTGTATGGGTAAGAAGGTGAGTTTTCAGGTTACTTCTCTGATTAAAGGTTCTTCCACATGTGGGGCATTTGTGTGGAGATTCCTGTTCAGATTTGAAGCAAGCAAAGGATTAATCCTTTACAAACTACCTGACTTCGCGCAGCACTGCGCTTCTCGCTATCCCACAACGCACGGCTGAAGCGTCGGGAATGGATCCCGGCCCCGCGCCGCGCCGCGCTCCCGACAACGAAACCCGCCCCGACGCCGCGGCGCGGAGAGCGCCCGAAGCGCGGCTTCGTCCCCCTCCCGCCCGGCTCTCGCAGAGCCCCTTCCCCGTCCCCGAGGCAGCGCCGGGCCGGAGACGCCGCGCGGAGCAGGGCGGGCGGCGCGGGGCTCACCTGCATGTGCAGCGTTTTGTGGACCGCCAGGGTCCTGGACTGGCAGAAGCCCTTCCCGCACTCCTGGCACTTGAAGGGTTTCTCTTTGGAATGGATGTACCTGCAAGGCAAGCGCGGGCTGAGCGCCGGGCCGTGCTCCCCGACGCTTCTCTCCCGCCCGACGTGCGGCACCCGCGGCACCCGCACGCCGCCCCGCTTCCCCACCCGGGGCCGCGCTGAGCCGCGAGGCCGGCGGCAGCCCGTCCTGCTGCCCGCGGGGCTCCCGCGCGATCCGCCTCGGGGCTCTGAGGAGGACCGGGGCTCCCGACCGACCCTCCCCGGGGCCGCGGGGCTCCGAGAAGAAGCGGGGTTCCCGCCCGCCCAGCTCTGAGCGGAGCGGAGGCTCCCGCCGCCCGCCCCGCGGGGGTCCGAGCGCAGCCGCCCCCTCCGCCCCCCGCCCGCCCGCCCGCCCACCCACCGGTGGTCCCGCAGGTGGTCCTGCCGCCGGAACGCTTTGTGGCAGATGTCGCAGGTGTAGGGCCGCTCGTCCGTGTGGGTCCGCTCGTGGATGAGCAGGTTGTAGGACTTGGTGAAGTGGCGGCCGCAGAACTTGCAGATGAACTCCTTTTTCGTCTTGGAGGGCAGGCGGCCCCGCGACGGCTTCCTGTCCGGGGACAGCTTGCTGAGCCCCGAGAGGGGCGACGGCAGTCCGGGGCCCAGCTTGCCCAGCTCCCCTGCCTTCGGGGGGTCCTCCTGCGTGGCGGCCGCCGCCAGGTTGGCGAAGTCGAAGCGGGGCCGCTCCTTGTGCAGCGCCGGGAGGACGTGGGCCGCGGCGCCCTGCTTGGGGTGGAAGAGGTGCGCGGCGAAGGGCAGAGCGGGGAAGGGGAAGCGCGAGTCCACCAGGCCCTGCGCGGCCGCCATCTCCGTGAGGGCGGAGCGGGCGATCTCGTGCACGCCGGGGTAGCCCAACGTCCAGTGGTTCATGTGCATGGTTTGCACGGCGCTCAGCCCGTACAGCCCCTGCAGCTGGTCCACGGCCGCGGGGAAGGTGTTGACGGCCTGGAGGAAGGAGTAGTTGGTGAGCTGCAGGGACGGGTGCAGCGGGATGGGCGCCGGCAGCGCCTTGCTGCCCATCGTGGCGGGGCTCCGCGGTGCCGTCGGCGCGGGGCGAGGTCCTGAGGGAGAGCAGAGAGCGGGACAGCGTCAGCGCGCGGGCAGCGCGAAACGAAAGCGGGAGGGAAAGAGAGAAAAACGAAAAGGTCGCCCCTAGAGACGCCCCCCCCCTCCCGACAAAATAAAAATACCCCCCCCCCCCCCTTTTTTTTTTTTTTTCCTTTTAAATCCTAAAATCTTCGGGCAAAACAATTTGAAAAGAAAGAAACCCTTCAGGTGCGTGCAGAAGTGCGCGCGGATCGCGCGACGCGCGGACGGGGCAGCTCCGCTCCCCGTGGCCGCAGCGCGCTGCCCCGCTCCGCGCAGCCCCGGCCCCGCCGCAGCCCCAGGGCCGACGACCCAGGCACGGGGCGGGGGGCGGCGGGCGCTGCTCCCCGCGCGGTGCTTATTTTTCTTCCCTCGGCACCGGATCATTTGTCAAGATAATCGAGGGGGAGAAAAACAGTTCCTGCCCCACACGCACGCACACCTCCCACCCCCGCCCTTCCCCCTCGCCCCCCCCCCCCACCTCCCGCCCGCGGGTCCTAAATAAATCCACTTTGCGCTCAGATCCCTTCCAGATGGCCGCGGCCGCCCCACACAGCCCGGCCCGAGGCCTCCCGGCAGCCCCGCGGCGGGCAGCGGGCTCAGCCCTCGGGCGGCCCCAGCGGGGTCCGGGGCCGTGCGTACGGAGGGGCTCCTGTCCGCGGCGGCAGCCCCGAGACGGGGAGCGGAAAGCAGCGACGGGGCCTGTGCGCGGAGGGGCCGAGGGCTCCTCCTGGGAGCCGGGCAGAGGGCAACGCGTGGCTTCCGAAAAGAAAACGTAAAAAATCGTTATAAAAATCATTATTAAAAAAATTATTAAAGTAATTATTTTCAAGTATTTACAAAAACAATTATAAAGAATAAAAGCAAAATTAAAAACCACAAAACCAGCCCTCAGACTCAGCAGCGCATACAGGAAGCGCTCCCAGCGCGCAGCCCGACCCCGCGCACGCACGGCCGGGAGAGCGATGTCTCTCAGTCGCCGCTCTGTCACTTCCCTGTCCTTTCTCTGTCCTGACTGCCCACGCCGGCCCCGCTCGGCCCCGAGCGCTCCGCTCCCCACTCCGTTTTCGTTCCCTTCGGGTCGCGGTTCGACGCTGCCGCCCGGCTCCCGTATCGCTCGCTCCCGTATTGGGATCGCGGGCTGTGGTATCGGCACGGCCGCTCTTTAGAGCCGCTCCGTTTTTCTTTTTCTTTTTTCTTTTTCTTTTTTTTTTTTTCTTTTCTTCTTCTTTTTTTTTTTTTTTTTTTTTTTTTTTTTTTTTTAAGAGTTTTTATAAACTGAACTCATTTTTAAAGATGTCTTTTTTAAGATGTCTTTTAGAGATATCGCAGCTTTGGCTCCTATTCTCTATCTGCCGCGCAACTCAACGCGGAGAGGGGAAAATCCCTCCCCAGTTGCGGCGGTCCCCAGGGCCGAAGCGAAGTCTCAGGGGCAGCGCTCCTGGGCCGGGACCCGGCTCGGGCACAGCGCTGCGGGGGGTCCGGCCCGGTGCCCCTCGGCCCCGCGCTTTGGGTGCCGAGGGTCGGAGCGCATCGCCCGTCCGCAACACTTCCAGCTCCATTCCCATTGTAACGCCCAAAGTTTTCGATCCGCACCCGTCGCCTGAGCCACGGTACACACGCCACTGTTCATCCTCGGAGGGACCTTTATTAAACCCGATCGAAACGGCCCGCAAACGGGATTTTGAGGTTACTTTCAACGAGGCGAGAGGGGAAAAGCCAACCCCAAACGGATGTTCCTTAAACCTTGGCACTTCCTTTTCCCTTTCCCGCACAGCGCGCACCGGCCGAGTCCCGCCGCCCCACGCCCGCTCCCCACCTGCCCGCACGGCCTTTCCGACCGGATCCCTTCAGGCCCGGATCCCGCTCCCCGCCTCCACGCCCAGATCGCGGCCCTCCACCGCCGGGCTCAGCGCGGAGCGGGGCCCCGTCCCGCCCCGTGGAAAACTCACGAGCAAATCCCTCCTCGGGCTCTCCGGGACCCGGGGACGGAAGGAGGGGACTCCGCGCTGAGCCGCGAACTGAAAGCGACCCCGCGCCGACGGGCAGCGCTCACGTACCGCAGCGGGCAGCTCCTGCCGGGCCTCCGGCACCTTCACGGGGACATTAGATCCACAGCGGGGCGGCTCGGCGGGCCCGGGGCATGGCGGGGAGGGCCGGGCAGGGCCGGGCCGGGCAGGGCAGGGCAGAACGGGGGGGGCTGTGGCCGCGGCGCTCCCGGGGCGCCGGGCGCTGACGGCCGCCTCCCGCCCGCAGCCCGCTGCTGCCTTCGAGCCCGGCGAGGCTCGGCGCGCTCTGAGCCGCCCCCTGCCCGGTCCATCACATTTACAGCGCTGAGTGGCGGGGAGAGCTGTCCCCGCCCGCCCGCCGCAGGCCCACCCCGCGGCGCGCCCCGACGGCCCGCCCCCGGCCCGCCCCGCCGCGCCGGCCTCGCTGTTTACTTGTGTTTGGGTAGCAACTGGGCTTTGAAGGGGCAGCTCTTCCCCCCCGCCCCCCGCGTTACCTGAGGTGACATTCCCCCCCCCCCCGCGGCCTCCGCAGCTCCCCGCCGCCCCGCTCCCCTCGCCGTGCCCCGTGGCGCGGACCCCCAACCCGCCCCCGCCGTGCCCCTCGCAGCCCGGAGCGGGCACCGCGGAGGAGGAGAAAAGCCCCCAAAGACCCGAGCGTGGATCCCCGGGAGCAGGCGCGCCCGCAGGTAACGCTCCCTCCCGAGGGCCCGCGGCCCGCACATCGGGGTCACCCACGGCCGCCCCTTCCAGTCCCTGCTTCGCTTTTTAACCGGCATTCAGCAGCCGAAAGACGCGTTCGGCGCGGAGGTACCGGGCCGCGCCGTGCCCCGCATCCAGCCCCCACCCGGGCGGGCGGAGGGCTGCGGGGGTCGGGGTCACTGCGGGGAATTCGCCGTTGAACGGGGCCTCCCCGCCGCCCCGCGCGTTCCGGGCCGAGGAGCGTCGCGTTCGTTGTCCCCGATAGCGGCGGTGCGCGGATTTCGGCCGAGTTTTTAGCAATAATGTTATCTTGGTCTGTGCGCTGCTTCGGTCCCCAACGTGGGGGATTCGTGATGTGTCGTGGGAGGAGAACGGAGAGAGACTCTGAGGGGTATGAAAAGCTGTACGGAGGAATGGTGTAGGCGAACAGCTCCGAGAACGTCTCCAGGTGCGGTGCGTGGCGATGAATTCAGCGCGCCGAAGTGAAGACACCCGCGACGGCCGCGCTGGGAACTTTTTCTTATTTCACGCAAAAACGAGAAACAGACGGGGGAACGAAGCCGGCGGCGGCGACTTTGGAAGAGTCCCCGCGGCGTGACGGCCGCTCGGGCCGGGATTCGTTCCCATTCCTACAGAACCACCGCGAAAACGCGCAGCTGCTGCCCCGCCGCCCCGTAGTGATAGCGCTTCGTGCTGTGGGCAGAGCGGCGACGCTCCGGGCCGGGGCTTGGGGAGAAGGGACCATCCCCGGCGCTTGCTATGCGGGGCAGTCGAACCGGAGCCTCTGTCACTGACACTGACACTGTCGCGGGGTCCGCAGTTCTCTTGGATCCCTTCCCGCGGCTCTTTAGGGCCGCTGCGGTGTGGGGACTTCGCGTTTTCAGCAATTTACAGAGTGTTTACAGCGAGTTAAAATGAGCCACGCTAGTTGGGAAAAAGCACAAAACACACAACGAACCTAAGCGAACCAAACCAACCAAACCGAACCTCCAAGAACGAAAAAGCCTCAAAACAAACGGAATAGCAGAGGAGAACGAGGCGGCTCAGAGAGACCTCCCGGGCCGCATCTCGTCGGGCCGCTGCCGGCCCTGGGCAAGCACCGAGTGCGGGGTCACACGCCGCCCCGAGAGTTCTCCGGCTCCGGACAGCCCCGGCCTGGGACGCGGCGGCCGCGGGCTGCAGGTGCGGGGCCGGGCACCTCCCAGCCACCGGAGCTCGAGGGGACCCGCGGCTCCCGGCAGTGGAGCGGCACCGTCGGGGCCGCTCCACCGGGGTCTGGTTGCGTCCGCAGGCGCCCAGGAGAGTCGAACGTCGAGGATGCCACCAACCTCCGCCTCGCCGCCCCGCGCCCACCCGGACGGCCCCTCCCGCCCCGCGCCTTCCCCCGTCCGAAGCTCGGGACCGGCCCCGACGGCAGCGCGGTTTGCGGGGGCCGCCCTGAGCTCCGCGCCCGGCGGCGGCCCGCGGTGCTGCAGCTCCCCCTGGAGGTACCGAGCAATACGGAACCCCAGCGCAAGGTTCCACGCAAGGCAGCACGGAGCGGCGCGGTGCTGTTCCCGCGGCGAGGAACGGATTAACCGTTGCCGTCGTTCAGACTAATATTCAATGATTCCTCTAGCAGCGTAACCACGGGGCAAAGCTTCACCGCTCCCTGCGCTCCGGGCGCTGCGGGCACCTTCGCCCCCGCCCCGGGAGCTGCCCTGCCGCTTCCTCGCCGCTTCCCGGCACCGTGCGGAGCCGCCGGGGGCTGCCCCAGGCTGCAGTGGAGCGGGCGGAGCGGTGCGGCGGGGCCGGGGCTGAGTTTCTTACAGGAGGTTCTACCCCGATAGTCCGGCCGGTGCCTGCAGGTTCTCGGGCTGCGCGCCGTGGGTTTGTTATTACTATCTTATTTTTTCTTTAAAATACTTATGTATTTTAAAGAAAAAGTGACCGTCCGTCGATCTGCCATCCGATTCCGCTGGTGCTTCTCGGTGTCTCACTGGTCCCCTGCTTCATTCCGATTGATATTTGTTGTTGTTTTTAACAGCCCGCTCAAGGCGAGAGGGTTTCACGACCGCCCGTAGAGGCAGGAGCTTAGGAGCTCCGCGGGCTTCCACAACACCCGCTCGGCATCACCCGTCCCAGCCCCGCATAACATCGCCGCGATTCATCGCGGAGGCAATCCCGCACACTGAGGGGACAGCGGGCTGCAGCCCGACGGGACCTCACGGATTGCAGAGCCCCGGGCGGGTCTGTGCCCTTCGCTGCTGGGAATGAGGGGCTGGGCACCGGTGAAATTCGGCAGCTGGCCGCGGCTGGGGGGCTCGTGAGGCTGGCAACCTCAGAGCCAAATGTTAGTGGGAGAAATCTGAAGGGAATACTGCACAGAAACCGTACATTGGCTTAAGAAATGCCGTTGTGCATTTGTTCTCCTGCCTTGTAACTCACTGAAGATGTAAGAACTCCAAGGCAAGCTGAGAATGGGGCCCGTGCATCTTGTTCTGTCGCTTACATCAAATAACTTTGCATCCTTCTGAGGACTTTTTGCAGCCCAGAGAGCAGCTCAGTTTGTACAGACGGGGTTAGTGCTGCGGGGTGAAGGTCAGCAAACAACAGCAAAGCCCAGAAGGGTATTTGCAGTTTTGAGTGAGCAGAATACATATGGTCACTGATACAGCTGTGGGCTGAGCACTGATTTGTTTATGCTAGCATGATGCTCTGAAACCAAGGCTGTTCTGTTCAACTCTTGTGTGCTGTAATCCCCTTTACCCACCCTGCACGTGTGTTTCCTGCTTTCAGCATACATTCTCCGTGTCTAAACTGCATCCAATTCTGTTATAAACCAGGGCAATACAGAGCACTTCGGGGGCTTTCAGAGTATTGCGACCACAGTGCAAGCATATGCAAATCATCACATACAGCTGTGTGCAACGCATGTATTAATCCCTGCATGCTCTCTCAATTGTTTGTGGCACCAGATTTGAAGAAGAACACAATAATGGATATTGTGAATAAGCACCAACTGTTCCTGGGCATACTCATCCCTGGGATGCCCAGACAGACCTTGCTGATGGAACACTGCACTTCTGAGCAAAGTTGGGGTCTTCTAAAGAAGGGACTGAAGGTTCTCAAACACAAGGAAATTGAGGGAAAATGCACCATACTGTGGCATTAAAAGCTCTGCAAAACGGCATGTATCTATGGGATATCATCCAGAGAAGTACTTCAATGTATGCTTGAGCTCATCACTACCCAAACAGGGTGCTGCCCAAGCAAGTGTCCCACCTTCTCTATATGGTGACGTCGCACACAGTGTGTGTTTTACCACTGTTTTTAAAGATCTCCTGAATCGAGGCCATTACTGTTAGAATGTCTCATGAACAGTAGTTTATTAAAAAAAACACAACACAAAAGCAAGAGCAGCCACTGCTCCAAGCAAGGTTGTCTTCAGCGCTGGTGTCCCTTGGCTGTCCCACTGCCACCTTTTAGCAGCCCAGCAGCAGCCGGGAGGACACTGCTCCAACCCAAGCTTGGGGATGTGATTGCAGTGTGCCTTGGGGGGCTTTCAGAGCAGTTAGGATCTACTGTGTAGAAAGGGTGATCTACACAGATCCATGATCTCCAACGGAATTCTGTCTGAACTCTCCATGGCCACTGTGGAGAAAGACAAGAGCATGACCTCACTTCAGAGGAGAAAGGTTGTATAGTCAGAGAAGGACTGAGAAGGCAATGGGGATGGAGGACAGAGCAGGCAGAGAGCAGGAGAATCCAGAGTGAATCTGAGCAGAGAGCGGGCAGTGGGCTTCTCTCTCCTCTACTCACAAACCTTGCATTCTCCTCCCGTGGTGGCTGATCCTTGGTTAGAGGACAGCATCCAGCTCACTCTCCTTAGTTTCCTTCACAAATCCCTCAAAAGTAACTGAAGGACCCACACGGGCTGGAAAACTGAGAGATGGAAGCTGGTGGAAAGGTGTTTCCCATTCCCTCTGTGCAAGGCAGCACGGTACGCCTAGTAAAGGCCACTGCTGATTGCTGCAGCTCTGCCCTGTTTGCGCTGCCTGCTCCATTCGTTTGACCTGCTCACCCTCCATAGGCTGGGGAAGCCTATTAGTGGGTAATATCGCTCGTCCAAACACCCCTCTGGGAGCGGTTTCCAAGAAAAATACAAAGCTCATTCATTTCAACAGCAGAACTCATTTTAGCCGCAAGAGAAGTGCTGAAAGCCCAGGCCGTTGCACTGCAGCAGAACCAGAAGTGCCTCCAGGCTGCTATTTTGAGCTTCACAGATGGATGGAGAAGGGAAAAAGATACCTCAGCCTCACTGCAGACTTCCAAGTGCAGTATGAATTCCCCTTTTCCACTTCATTTGTCCTGATGATTGCTGGTTGTTCAAATGCAACCAGGGCCGTCTGAACCTCCCCGCTGTGCTTGTCTGGAAGCTGCCCACATAGGTACAGCTGTGCCAGCTGTTGAGGAAGGCTGCATCTGCATGGAGGGAAGCAGTGGAGACCCTGGGACAAGGAATAATTTAGGGTGAGGGTCCCCAGCTGTGGGGGAAACTGGTGTTCAAGGACCCCGAGAGCTAATGACAGAAATCAAAGCTCACCATAATAAGTGAAAAAAGATTTTCTGAATCTCAGAAAGCCCCCACAGGAAGACTCTTGATGCCACCTGCCAGGATTGTTGGACAAAAGGAATCTCATGTAGAACCTGCAGTTGGAAAATTCTCCATGACTTTGGCCAGAGGGCTCTGCCCGACGCGGCACACACTGAGAACTTCGGCTGGGAAGAAGAGGCAAGCAAATACGGCGTGGTGTGTTACCATCAGTGGGAGATGTGGGGCCAAAGCAGCAGTGCCGGCACTGCCGGGATCTGCAGAGGAGACTGCCCAAAAGGTCACCAGCGGCTCAGCAGGGTAACCCTGACCTGTCTCCAGCCTCCAAGCAGACAGCTCTTGAGCAAATACAAACACAGTTATTAAAAAACATTTCAACAATGATAGTAACAAAATAGAGTGAAGCGAAGCCAAAACTGCAGGTCTGTTTTATTCAAAGCATAATATTTATAGATGACAGATACTGAAGGCAGTTGCAATTGGTTTCAGGACCATCCCTATACTTAGATAGTAGTAGCACGCTTGAATGTTTCTGCCTTCTGAAACACAGCGAGATAGGAATTCTAATCTCTCAGAAAGAGCTTTGTCATTCTTGGAGCAGTTACATGTGCCTGGTAAACAAGAATACTAAAAACAATTTACTGGTAGAATTACAGGTGGAGCCTGAAATGCTAAAAGGCTGTTCAAAGCATCACTTAGGTCTGATCAAGTTCAGCATTAGTCTCATGTTATCTTTCTCCCCCCACAACGGTTTCAAGAAGATATATAAAAGCAGAGCGGAGCAGATGTTTACTTTAGCAGCTAATGGTTCCTCAAATCTACCACAACTTCTAAAGAGCAGATAAAAGCAGCTGCAAGAGTGATCTAGAAGTAAACATCCAGAAGAAAACATAACTGCAATCAAAGTTCCAGCTGTTCTCTTCCCAATTCTTATCAGGATTCTTTTTAATCAGACATTTTGAAGTCATAGGCTTACTTCCAACAGCTTCTGCCCGTACACACACACATATATATGTAAGTCCCTTGAAATACTACAGAAGTTCTGTTTCACATCAAAATAGTGTACATTGTCACTGAAATTATTAATTTTCTTCTCTTCATCCCCCATGTTCTCTCTGGGCCCCTCTTTTGCATCTGGCATGTGTACTGATACTCGAGATGACAAATACTGATAACTGCGAAGCTGCAGTGCTGCATACTTCCACAGCACGCAGCTCAGCCAATGCTAGGCATTGATTTATGTGCTGTACTCTGTTCCACAGCACAAGTTTTTTTGTTTCTTTTTTTTCCCAATTCCATACCTTTAATCCTTGCCACCTTCAAACTAGCGTGTGTCAAATTTCCATCTTATTGTTGCAGCTGTGGTTTCTTAAAACTAAAGTACATTTCTCGAAGGCAGTGGCACATTCTTATGTTTAATCACAGACTTAAATGCTCAATTGCTCAAAGAATGCCTGGGCTCATTAAAATGTGATGGTAGTTAGAAGGTTTATTCTTTTTCCCCCTATTAAATGGTTTATAGCAGTTTTAAAAAACAAATTAGGGATGTTCGGATGACTCTTTATTCAATCCAAATCTGTAGAAAGTATAGTAACGTAGGGAGAGGTAGAGACCCTAAACTCAGGGTTTTCATCAGTAAAGAGGTTGTTTACACGGGACAGAAGAAAGCTCTCCTTCACATAAAAAGTCTTCCATGGGAGTATAGACAAATGGACACAAACTCTAGTTACCATGCCATCTAGGTACCTTCTAGGTACCATGGTACCATTGCATAGGGTGACTCCATGACCCCACAGAACAGGATCGCCTGAGAAGCTGGCATTGCCCAAGGATCTGAATGTTTAAAAGGAGCTGCAAAAGGGAGGGATTTCAGTTGTGATGTTCACCGCTTGAAGAGAATACCCAGATTTCCTGTGCTCTCCTATGGAAAAAGAAGCAGAAGCTGGATGCAATAAATATTCCTCCAAGAACTTGGAGTGAGCGTTCCATGCTACTGTTGCATCTGCTCAGGGCAGCTGCCTGTCCGTGCAACGGCTCTTCCTGCAGGTGAGCTGCTGGAGAAGTCCCTGTATGTCAGCCATTTCAGCCCAGAGTCTGGCACGGCAACTTAGGTCCACTTTTATCATCCTTAAAGGCAAAGACATCAGTGTTCTCCACCAGAGCAGCTGAGATACATCCTATTCCAGGAAAAGGCCAAGAAAATAGCCGAGAGCAGTAAGAACTTAAACTGCTGCAAAAAATTTGCCAGAGGACATCTGTCAAAGCCCAAGGAGTTCCAGTTATGTATGATTTCATTTGATCCCAGAGGCTAAATAATGTACAGGAAAGATTTAATAATGTTATGCAGATTATGTGTGGAAATGTAAAAGGAACCAGATACAATGCCAGTTTAAAAAATGTTAATGTGCTCATAGCACTGTTATTGCCACAAATTCAGAAAACACAGCTTGAGCAATAGACTATGATAATAAAATTAAAAATATTGGAATTGCTGGAATATTTACTCAGGTGAGACTATTTGATTGGGAAAAAAAAATAAAAAAGATGACTTAATATTTTCTCTCTGCCAGGAAATAGTCTGTGGAGAGAGCCCCATTACTGTTACCACATCAGTTCCATTTCCACGTGAAACCTTGACAGTGAAAACATGGTAACCAAAGATCACGGTACACCACTATTTCCAAAGAAGATGTCAGCTATTAAAAGAACAAAAAATGAATGGCCCTCAGCTGTATGTGCTTGCAAGCTCAAGTTATGGCGCGTGACTGAACTGCAGGTGCGGTCCCTTTTGCCACACCACTTCCAGAAGCAGGAATTTCTGACAGAGACAGGGGGGATGAATGCTAACTGCCACCACAAGGCTTGCCAAAGGGCATCTGTCACGTCCTCTACTGCCAAAATGCTCCTGCACCTCGTGACAGCATTTAAATACCAGCAAAGAAGGGATTATAAAACAGAACTCATAGCCAGGATGGCCACAGGCTTTATCATTATACAACCTGAAAGCAGAAGAAAATGGATCCTATCTGATGACACCGAAAATTTAATACAGCTTCTCACAAGGAAACAAGTGCAATGCTTCCTAGGTTTCCTGAGGCTGGCACTTGCGGTGGTCCTTCTTTGACTCGTGCTTTTATCTCCCTTGAGATAGTGGTTGTAGTTTTAGCAGATAAAAGCTTATACTTACCAGTTTTTCTTCGTGGAAGGATCTGAGACTTTTCCTTCCAAGGTTGGATCTTTATTTGAAGGGAATACCAGCAGGTCTTTTCAGTTTCTCATTTCCTCTTGCTATTTCTGCTCTCATCTGTTTTACAAATGGCCACCATAATATTAAGCTTATCTAATGGCCAGGCCTCCTGCTGGAAGACTGCCAGCTGCAGTCTGAAAATGAGTCATCTGAAAGCATTCAGAGGAGATGGCCATCACCTTCTCCCTGAACCTCAAACATAAAACTTCCCTGATAAGCACATACTCCGATGTCACGAAAAGCAAGAAGTTACTCTTAAATTCAGATGTCACTTCAAACAGCTTTCTTGCTGAACTGATTTCACTCTAAACAGCTCTGTTTTTCAGTGTCTGGAAAAGATGCCACTTGTACATACATAAAGAAAAGCGCAGATGTCCCAGTCACAGCTTCACTGTGAACCCAAGTTTAATTCTACAGTTTCTTCTCCTTATTTTCATGGAATTATAGAACAATTTGGGTTGGAAGGGACCTTAAAGCTCATCTAGTTTCACTACCCTGCTGTGGGCAGGGTTGCCAGCCACTAAATCAGGTTGCCCAGGCTTCCATCCAACCTGGACAATCCATCCTCCAATTTTGTTCGCTGTTTCTTTTCTCTGTTCACTGTGGCAAATTCCAGGTCACAGAATGGCTGAGTCTGGAAGGGATCTCTGGAGGGCACCTAGTCCACTCCCTGGTCCATCTTCTCCTGGCTTTCACATTAGGGCAAAGCAAATACAGGACGGGCAGTGGCTGTCATCTTCTACAGGCAGTGAGTCCTGAAGGCTTAGGAACAATTCCTGATGAGAAAGGTGGAAAGAGTGGGATGAATTGCTTTCCTTGGCAAGGGAAATTCTGTGAAAATATTCCTGCATTTCATGTGCATATACACAGAAGACAAAATCTCCTGAATTTTGCTATGGACCTTGAAGAGACTTGGATTGTATTCAAAAGGAGGAACTCGGTAGGAGTGCTAGGTCTCTAACTTAGAGACTTGAGAGGGAGCCTAAAAAAACTGCCCAAGGTCTATGTAAGACTCTAAGGACACAGTGTGTAGCAAGAAAAACTGATGCAAGAGCTAACCTGCTGAACCTTACAATAAAGAAAATCAGAGGTTTGCCATCATGTCTTTTATTTGGGTAACACCTGAGAGGAAGAGTCAAAAGCCACATCTTACAGAAGAACCAGTTCTGCAGGAATGAGGGACTGGGGGCTACGTGCACAAATCCCTCACTCAGGCTTCTGCTTCCCAAAGAGAAGGGATTTTGACCTCGTGGGAGAGAGAAAGAACAGGCCCTAAGCTGGAAACTGAAGCGTGAAGACACCTACGCAACAAGAGAGAACCCCCTGGAGCACCTTTATTTTGGAAAGAGGGCTGACAACAGGAAGAGAAAGATCTGCTGGTTGCTGTGACATTTGCCTCAAGGCTGGTTCTTGCAGCACAGACACAGAGAGCTCCACAGATCCTGTGCTGCCCAGCTCCCAGTCATCCTGCAGCCTTGGCTGAGGGTCTGCCCAGTACAGCCCTTAGCTGGCTCAACTAACCCCCTGAAGAACCCTGAGGCTACTTCAGCCTCTGGCTTGCTGACAAGGCCTTGTGCTGATCGCCTTGTTCTGCAACTGGGACAAACAAATGAAACAGAATTTCTGGAATCCATTGCTTTTCTTCAGGGTGTTATTTAAAAATTACACTGCAAGAGATTATTACTGCAGGCACAACTCTTTAGAGCAGACTTCCTAGAAGCACAGCAAGTTTGGGGAAAACCCTTCAAACAATCCCCCTTACTGTAAGACACCTGTTCTCCTTAAAACACTTTTGTTTTTAGTGGAAGTCACCCCAGCTGAATTAAATTTGTTTCCCTTGGGCTTGCATTTTCTTTAGCCAACGCAACAGCTGCACCATGTGGAGATGAGCCACAAGAAGTGTAACAACACATGTTTGTGATTGCTGTATCAGCTTTGGCAGATTTGAGTGCAGAGGTCTTTAGCTGCCTTCTATTAGAGAGCCAGCTTTACAATATATACAACATCTTGCAGAGTAGTAGCAATAATAGATGTAGTTTTATGTATTTCTTGTACATGCTGGTACAGTAAAACCAGAAAGGAACTGGCTATTACTTATGGCTATAAATATTGTCTTAAGCATAAACATTTTCTTTTTTCATGCAAAAGTAGGCACAGAACCTAGAGGATGGGTAAAGCAGTGATAAAATCCCCTGAAACCCCTCTGTGCTAGCTGTTACTCGTCCTGCAAGAGACGCTCAACCAGTCAGAATTTGTAGAAACCCTTTCATTTCAAAGCTGTGGTAAATTTAATCGCTCCAAGAAATTACTGAATTCCTGGAAAATAATGCATAATCTTAGTGTAGCGTGCTTATTTTTTTTCTTCTTATTTCAAGAACAGGTGTCAAAAAGTGGTTTTGTAGAGCCTAATTTCATGTATTTTGGAGCACAGCTTTGAAGTCTACTTTTGGAACATTTAATTAAGAGCTGCTGAGTATCATCCATCCATCCATCAAAATGAGGTGCATGTTTTTGAAAGATCATTCGGAAACTTCAAGTTAAATGCTAATAGTAGAATACTAAATCAATCATTTGTGTTTATAATGTGCTGTTCCTGTTACTTTATGTGCAACCAGTGCTATTCATTTTTGTGGGTAGCCTCTTTAATTCAGTTATGTGATTTTAATCTTCCTGTACACTTTCTTTCTTAGAAGTACTCTACCATATAAAGAGCCTCCCCAACATTGCATAAGTGCCCCTGTCACTCTAAACAGCAATTGTCTAAAATTTCAGATTCTTAGTATCTATTTCATGATACGAAGACTGCACTGTTTGTTTTATCTTCTTGAACTGCATCATTTCTAATTGGATGAACTTACGACATATTGTTTAGAGGTTATGTCTGATTTTGACCTTTCTTCCATCCTCCTGGGAGATGAATTGGGCTGAGGATGGAAACAGCAGGCAAGGAAAAGTTTGCATTTATACTCACACACCCATGAATGAATGAGACAGGGTTCTCCTTTGAGAACTGATCTCCAAAGCAGCATATTTGAAAGATTCTATTGATACTAATAGATTTTGGATCAGGTCCTAGAGATATTTTGCCTAGTCTGAGCTGTGTAAAGCAGGGATTTACTGTCTATAAATCTTACTGAAAGAAGACACAATGCATACCAATACATGAAGTTCTACTTTTTACTTCTGTTTGTTTTGGTTTTTTTTTCCCCATTGTATTGCCTAGTATTCAGATTAGCACATTCGTTTTAAAATTTGATTTAAGGAATTTAAAATGTGACTTGCTAATCTAGGAAGAGCAGCTTAATACCACCAGTGTAATGAATTAGATCATGGAACTAGAGAGGAGCTCAAGGATGAGGCAATAAAAGTGGCGTATCGTCCAGTTCAAGGTTACACAAAACATTAAATTCTCTCTTGTTTAGAAGACATTGAAATGTGATATATGAACACAAAAGAAGCAATGTCTTCAAATCTTAAAACGATTAGCAGCTTTGCTCTGTAGGGATTTAGGGGAGGAGATGGACTCCACCCTGAGGAAGATAAAAGGCCTCAGTTTTCTCAGCTGGAAGGAGTGATTCATTTTAGGTGGAAGCGGTATGCATCCGATATTCCTCATGTGGTAAATTAAATGTTTCCATTAGAAGGTTCCTAGCATATGGAATTGCTCTATTTTCTTCTTTGCAGGGAAAATTATGCCACGAGAGCAGTGCTTTTTTTTTGCTAATTCCAGCCTGCTTGAAAATAGGCAGTGCTGATGGCTGTTGACAAACTCTTTTTGGCTACTCAGTAATTCCGCCCATGTTTCATTGGTTCCCTGCTTTTTTAGAGAAGAAATAAGGGAAAAAGCTTAGGTCTGACACTTAAAGTGGATCGTGAGCATTCTAGATAGCAACTTGCTTTATGTTCTGCTGTGTTTTTATAGTTTGACCTATGTAAATTCAGTCGTTTCAAGTTTTGTCTTCAGCAGAAAGTACCTACCCTTGCTGTGTGACAATGGCATTTTAAACCCTTGTCTTTAGCGGCCTGGCTGTTGTAAACCCTCCTGATACAGACTGAGCCTAATTAGTGGAGGCTCAAATCAGTGTACTGCATAAAACATGTCCAACAAAACTGTATTATTTGTGGCTTTGCTGTTTTTTTTTTTGTATATGGGCTGCTATAGGGAAAGATTCCTGCTGTTTTTAAGAGCAGAATGGGAATGTAAGTGGAAATCCTAATCATTTTCTTGTACAAAATTTATTCTTGTATTTCCATGGTATCTTATCTTGTAATCAGACCCGTCACTTTGGAGTCAGTCATGAAATGGCTGTTATGCCACTGAGTGTTTTTTGTAGGGTGTTAGATTAGAAATGTATTTGGATATTTTTTTCAGTGTGACTGTACATGTTATACGAGTAGCTTATTTGGACTTGAATTATGATCTTCCGATGTGTTTTGATTGGGAAACGTTGGAAAAAAGTAGGAAACAGAAATTTGGTGGTTTCTTGATTGTGAAGCCGTAAGAATGAGTGATTCTTTCATATACAGAACACCTGCCTTGCTGTAGCCATGGAACAAAGCTGGAGATCAACTGCAGAAATAAACAAGTAGGGTTTTCCTTAAAAAACAATCAGAATAACAACTGAAAACCCTATATCTAGAATAAAACACGGGCATTTTGTAACTTATGTTTTATAGAGTTCAGTACTCACAGTGTGCTTCCCAGTAGTATTGGGTTCCCCTTTTTTGTTCCTTATTGCTATGTACTTGCACTTTTTATGCTTCAAGCACTTCTGTGAAAGGCCCGCAACTGTAAGGACGTTTCTCTTCTTTAAAGCTGAAAGAATGGGTCTTGTTAGCTTCTTGAATAATGTTCTCATCCAAAATAAAAAGTATCCTGATCTTCTCTGAACTTCTGGAGAAGGCTTTTGTTGTGTCTTCTCCAAACTCTCTGTGCAGGAGCTATACAGGAGGATGGGAGAAGCTGCAGCCTTCACAGTGAGGAAAGCCTTGAGTACAAAGCTGCTCACGGTGAGACAGCTGAAGCTTGTACTTGTTCCATCAAGTACTGATGATTTCATTAGTCTTTAGCTATTGATATCCGTTTCTGTCCTAATTCAGGCATCAAGCTATGCTAGTGAAGTGGCATTTATTCTGCAGGGTCCAAGCACGCGCCTCTGCAGATGATTGCCCCATAAAGAATCACAGAATCATAGATTCTACGAGGGGGGAAACATCTTCATGAAGGTAGGAAACCAGAGTATTTTGGAGTATTATTACAGCAGCAATAACTCTTTTACAAACCAAAAGGCATTTTCTTTTTCAAGTGGATGCTAATCCTTAGATCCCATGAGTACAATCAATGCAGCTGTAATACACCCTGGGATATCTTTTGTGGTTAACTGTAAATAGCGACTCTGTTTCCACGGTTTATTTTTAACATAGTGTACTATATTAAGAAAAATAGCAAATGTAAGTCTATACATAGCCTGTTACTAAGACTGTGAGCTGAATAGTCAGTCAACAGGAAAATACTAGCCGAATCAACAAGTGTCTGCAGGTCTAGTAAGGATATTATGGATACTAGTATGATACATTATAGGTAGTGGGAAGAACTGCAGCAGTACAACTAATATTTCATTATTACAGATCTTAGGAACTTTGTGAATCACACTGGTTTTGGCAGAGTGGATTTGGGTGCTGTAATCTGTACCTCTATGTCCTGGCTGTTTATCTTCTACCTTTCCTTTGCTGGACCAGCAAAAAAGTCAACTTCCTTTTATGCAGTATTAATTGGCTATTAAGTAGTGAGGAGTTCAGGAAAAGAGAACAAATACAGTTTTTTACTCTTAACCTTCAAAAAAAAACTTGTTTCAAAGAAAAAAAAAATTTAGTCCAAACTTGAGAATGTGCTGTTCTTTTATAT
The DNA here is from genome assembly GCF_023343835.1 of Lagopus muta. NCBI lineage: Eukaryota > Metazoa > Chordata > Aves > Galliformes > Phasianidae > Lagopus > Lagopus muta. The sequence goes on from NC_064435.1 coordinate 21,755,557, forward strand.
TTTATTTTTAACTATTTTATGACTGACAGGGTTAGGGAAGTATAGGACAAATTCTTAGATAAGCCTTCAAGGTTACCTCTCATTATGCATGATAGGTGGGGGGAAAAAAAACAAACAGGCAGAAGTCAGTTTTTCTTATCATCTGTATAAACAAGCTGGTATTTCATTCAAGGCCTTTTCCTTAACTTTCAGCATACCAGATTACTATCAGGCAATCACCCTGAGAGACATGCAAACATGTTGTTGTTGACTGTTTGTCTACTGAATTTATGAACTTGTTTCCTAAGGAAACAAGGCTCCTGCATTCGTTCTATGTCTATGTGCCTGCCTGCCAAACTTTCCCTTTATTATTCCTTTACTTTTTTCCTTTATTATATAATATATAATTATATAATATTATAATAGTATTTATTATTGCACTAATTTGTGACTTAGGAATCATATTAATCACACTGAATGGAAAGCTGGAGGTCTGTAGTGAATTGAGTTCCCATCTGTATCAAACCCACAGGTGATGGACAAAGGAGGAAATGCCCCATTTGCAGAGCTGTTTGCCCCTCAGCAGGGGAAATATTGTGCTTGGCTGTAGGAATTGTCAGTGAGCTGTGGTGCAGCCTGCCAGCCTTTGGCTTCCAGCTGAAAACGAAGCTGTGATCCAGCCTCATAATTGTGTGGTAAAGCCACAGTGGGCTGCTGGAGATGTGGAGGGTTTGGAAAGAGCTTCAAGCTGGAGCATGCATCAGTGCCTACTAGGGCACTCCAGGTGCCATGATTTTCAGTGTGCAAAGGTGACTACAATCATTGCAGAATGACAGATGGGAGCACTGGGGGGTTCCTGTGGTGAAAGGGAAGAAAGCATGTGCAGAAGGAAGCTGGGCTGCGAATGGCACTGTGGATGCCAGGAAGGGCTAGTGGTATGTTGCCCAAAGAGTGTGAAGTGTTTATGACACAAATCAGCAGAAAAACGTGCACTATTAATCCTGTGATGTTTTTATTATTTTTTTTCCTAGCGGTACCTTTTATTAGCTAAAATACATACTGTTTAAATGAGCCTGATCTAATACCTTCTGAAATAAATGTTTCTTTTATTTGCAATCAAAGGAACTAGATAAGGTCGCTATTATAACATACAGAATTTATTTGCATTATATTTATGAATAAGACTTTGAAGTATATATTTGGAATTTGAATGTTACTATTAGTAATACCTGTCAGAGACTCAGACATGAGCTTTTCAGGTAACATTTTGTCCTTCTCTGACACACTGTGAATTCTGCACAACTGAGACAGGACTGACATCTTGCAGCTTGCTGGGTCATATACTTAGGGGCTTGGACACAGTCTTAGTTTGTGATTGTTACACAGACTTTATTCTTGTCAATGCCATCAGGATTTCTGATTCTATTGCAGTTTAAGTAATTATAATATAAATTATTTTATTTGTTTACAAAATTACATTTTAATGTAAAATAGTTTTAGTACTCAAAAACTAAGTATGGGCTCCATTCATCCTTTGGTCTACAGAATTGATGTTGATGTCAGTTCCATGGAGAATGCAAGCTGGCAGATTGTGGAAGTGGATGAAATGCTTCAGAAAAACCTCAGTTTTCTCCTGTATTTTTAAGACTGGGCTACATTAAGTATTTCCTTGCTCACCTACTCTCTTAGTAGTGTCATATGGTTCCACTCTTGGAAGAAATCATGGGAATACTCCCGTAGATTGCCTGTAACTTCCTCATCTCCATGTTGTCTAGACACCAGCAACCTCATCATATATTCATGCCTCCAGAACATCTAGACTTCCCTTTACTGGAAAGCCTGAATTAGGCAGTAGGAACAGAGGGAGTCTGTTTTCCCTTTCAAAATTCCTTCTTTGCTGGTGGCTAGGTATAATGTTGTAATGAATACCAAGTCAGTGTCATGTTTCACTGCAAGGTTCCCAAATGCATCTTGCAGCAAAGAGGTGCGATGATGTTATTTATCCTGGTCTTATAGGCATAAAAATACCACTTGAAAGGAGAAGAGATTAAGAAAGTGATCCTGAAGAACTCTATGGCATATACACTATCTTCCTATTGACCTTTTATTTTCAGCATAAATGTACTTAGAAAGCATTCTGGCATTTGAGTAAAGCACAACTGAAACTTCTGTGAGTGAAAAAGGCATGGAATTAGTCTGTATTTTTTGGCATTGCTCATCCCACTAGGATATAATGCCGGGTTACCTAACTTTTCCTGTTTCAGACATCTTGGGTTATTTTAGACTCCTCATTCTTCATTGGTAGAAGTGGAGGATTCTCCAGTACCCCTCTTCCTCAATTACCTAATGATATTTTGGGGGAGAGGGGTTTGTCCTCTAACTGAGGACTGCTAACATCTAAATTCTAGGTCTAGATTTCTTTAGCCTTGATCTCTCCAACTGTTTTAATGGGGGAGGAAGGAGTGGCAGATTAGGCTGTTTAGCCTAACTTCTTTCCAAAGAAAGTTAAATGTGTGAATGCAGAGATGGAACACTTTTTGGCTATTTGTTTTTCTTGGTGTTAGAGACATAATGTGGTACCCGTGTAGTTTTTTTTAAGACTGCTTTTCCTTGCTGGAATGCACAGCTTATCTGAGCTGTGGCTTGAAATGAGGAGCTGGGGGAAAAAAAAAAAAAAGCAAAAAAACCAAGCACCTGCCTCCTCTGAAATAAATACTGCCTCCTCTGGACAAAATGCTGTCTTCAAGAGCTGCGTTAAAAGATGTGGATGGACAGCCTTTGCCCTCCAGAAGTGTCACAGCCAAGTAGGGATTTCAGGCTGCCCTTTGCTCAGTGAAATCAGTGAAGTGTAAATAATAATAACTGGTCAGTGTGTCAGCCAAAATGAAGTTGGAAAATAGCCATATGGCATCTCCTACCTGCCTCTCCTCCCCATTCCTTGAACAGGCAGGTTGGGTGTATTGCAGGGTTCCCCTCCACCTCTATCTAAGGCACGGTGACTGAAGTGGCTGCTGGCTCCTTCTCGGGATGTGGTTTTTATTTGTATTTATTTATTTATTTATTTATTGCACCTCCTACCTACAGTTTTCTGTGGTATGGAGAAATCTGGCAGTACTGCTGGTGAACCACTCTGGCTTAAGGGATGATACTTGAAGAGCTCTGCATTGATCTGTTGTGCAAAGGAAGATGTCCTACTCCATTTTTCCATGATTCAGAAGAAGAAAGAAAACCAAAAGGTCATATGCTCGTGTGTGATTTGTTAAACAGGTTCATTCAATATTGCCATTGTGCATTTAGTCTGACCACAGTGAGTCAACTTGTCTGGAATTGACTCAGGCAAAGTAGACAACATCCACAAGAGTGGGACTTCATTCATTCAGAATTTCCTTGCTAATGCCCATCAGGGAAATCAAATTAGGTGTGGAGTGTGGATTTTTTTGTATGTTTTGAGTGCTGTTGTGAATCGAAATGCAGCTTAAAGTGGAACATGGGCATTTCTGGACTTTTATGGATCTTACCCAAGTGTTTTACTACCTCTAACTTCCATCAGTTAGGCAAATAGACCTGCTTTCAGGAAGGAATAGGTACGCTGGCTGTAGCATTTAACTGTTCTTGTGTTGAGTTGGTTGACTGCCTGGATGCTGTCAGTCAGCAACGTTCATTTTTATGCAAACAGCACAAAATGGGAAGTTGTAATGTGTAGAAATGGCAGATAACTGTCACACAGTACTCAGCAGCCTAAAAGCTGCTACTTGAGTAATTACGTGATGGCTTCCTCTGGCTTCGCAGGGTAACTTGTGTGCTTTGGCACTGCAAACAGCCTCCTGCCAACTGCGCTTTCACCTCGGAGCTACACGGCCTCGCCTGGCCAGCCGAGGGGAGCGCTGCCGGCCCGCAGCCGTGACTGACCGCCCGCGGGCCGCGCGGAGGAACTACTCTGCCTTTCCAAGCAGAGGTCGGCGCGCTGACCACGGCTCGCTCCCCGCTACTTTGAGGACGAGATGCGCGGGCCCGAGGGCGAGGCGAAGGGCCTGGGGAAAAGAGCCGCCGACATGCTCCGCCGCAGGGCTGCCCGTGCCCGCAGGCCCGGCTCCTCGAGACAGGGCGTGACGCGAGCGTGTGGGAGACGGACGGCCGTCCTTCGCCCGGCGGCACCTCGGCGCCCTACCCGGCGGGATGGGAAGCGCGGGTTGCTCGGCGGGACTACATCTCCCGGCGTGCCTTGGGGGGACGCGGCGGCGCGGGGCACACCGGAAGCTCAGCGCCTCCGCCGCTCGCACGGCCGCCTCCATCTTTTTCCTCCTTCCCTCCCTCCCGCCGGTGCGCCGCCGTCTGCTCCGCGACGCGTGGGCGGGGTCATCCCGAGCGACGTCTCCGCTGGCCAACCAGCGCTCGAGACGGCTCCGCTCGTATCCAATGAGAGCCGCGAGGGGGCGGCCCCAGGGTAGGCGGCGGTAGCGGTGGTTGCCTGAGAGGCCGGCGACGTCCGCGGCCGAGGGAGGGCGCGAGCCGCGCTTAAAGGGCCAGCTGCGCGCGCTGGAAAAGTTGCGAGGAGTTGGGCGGGCGCCGGCCCTGCGCTACCCAGACGGCGGCCGGGGGACGGCGGCGGCATGGAGCAGGCAGCGCCCAAGAGGTAACGATCCCTCGGAACCTTTCCGCGGCCCCTTCCCCTCCCGGAAGCTAGCGCGGGGGGGTGAGGCCTGGCGGGGCCGGTGGGGGTCGGGCTGCGGGCGGGCGGGCTGAGCGCCCCGTTCTCTGCCGGCCCCCCGCGCCTCCGGGGGTGCTGAGGTGGGCTCGGAGTGGCTTTCCTGAAGTACGTACGCCAATCTTCGTTTTAACCTTCGTTTTATTGTTTTGATTTTTAATATTTGCCTTTTGTGTGTGAAGTAGGACGTGAAACCGTCAGCTTTCACTGTAAATGTGCTGCTGTCATCTGAATGCATGGAATATCTAACAGTGTGGGTATGTTTAGGTGGAGCAGCCTTCTTGTGGTGCAGTTATGTGTTGTGCAGAGCAGAGCTGTGAGGCGTGCAGGCTGTACATAGTTTACATACGTACTGGCTGTGTTAGCTCCAACTGTTTCACTTCCTGTTAGCTTATATTATGTAGTTACTATTTTTTCTTCTGCCAGGAGATAATGAACTTTTTTTTTTTTTTCTCGTGTAAACACAGTTGTTTATGTTCAGAGCCTTTGAAATTTCTTACAGCAACTTTCCAGGGCTCCAGAAGAGTGCTGTTGTGGAGCTGTGTCCTTCTTTCTCCCATGATATGTCAAGAAACATGTCTGCTGCTGAAATCCTTAGTGAAGAGTCAACTAGCAGTTGTTCTGCTGAGTGCCTTCATCGTAGTCTCAGATCCCAGATTCTCAGATTCCAGGCTGGATGTGGCTCTGGGCAGCCTGGTCTAGTGGTTGGTGACCCTGCCTGTGGCAGGGGAGTTGAAACTGGGTGATCTTTGAGGTCCTTATCAACCCAGGCTATTTTATGATCCTAAACAAAAAGGTGTCTGGTTTCCATCGAATTTACATTGCAGTCAACATGAAGGTCAGTTTTGTCTTTCTCCTAATTGAACATGTGAGAAGAATCACTCTAGGCATTACTTTGGTCTGATGATAAGCTTTGTGATGTTTGACATTGTTTTGTGATGAAGCTCCTTGCCCAGAGCTGGATATCTTGGCCCCTGTGCATTTCTGTGATGCACAATAAAGGGACTTGCGGGCAGTTTTTCATGTAGAAGCAGCTTGGTGGGATTTTGTTGGCTGAATTCATTCCTACAACGGTGCTAACGTTGTTGACAGTGTTTCCCACAAGCATGTTTTCTGCATTATTTTTTTTTTTCTTACTTAAAAGACTTAGAAGAGAAGGCTTCAGCAGACGTTTTAAAGTTTGTCTGACACTTCAGGATATGCAGCGGAGGAAGGACAGGCCTGCAGTGTGATTTCAGATTGACAGTGCTCTGCACATTGAATGCACGGAATAGGAGAAGCACCAGTAAGAATTTAGGAGAAGAAATGGGAATACCTGAGAAGTAATCAATATTACAGGCACCAGTGCAAAGCTTGGGATCTGGTTATATCAAAGGAGCGAAAAAAAAAAACCTTGAAGTTAGCACAACCTGCAGCATTGTGTGCATTTCTTTATTTGGTTTTGTTTTGAAGAACTAGTTTTGCTCTAGCTTTATTACCTAGCTGTAAGCTTGTGGCTAGACTAATTGCTGTTGGTGAACTGTTTGAATCAGGAAGAGCTAGAAAGCCAATATGTGAGCTTTTTAACTCCTGCATGTTCTTATCATAGTTTTTGAAGTTTTACTTTTGGAAGATTAAACATGATGGGAACTTAGTGGGTTTGTTTCTTGAAGAGAAGGGAAAATCATATAATTGTAGGGGTTAGAAGGGACTTCAAGACATCATCGAGTCCAAGCACCTGCAAAAGCAGTTCCCTACAGCAGATCGCGCAGGTAGGTGTCCAGGCAGGTTCTGAGTATCTCCAGAAAAGGAGACTCCACAACCTCTCTGGGCAAACTGTTCCAGTGCTCTGTTACACTCCCTGTAAAGAAGTTCTCCAGTATCTTTGTATGGAACTTCCTATGTTCATACTTTAGGCTATTGTTCCCTGTCCTGTCATTACGCATCATTGAGAAGTACAGAAGTACTGGCCTCATCCATTCACCACCTACCCACCTCCTTTTAGAAGAATTGAATATTTTTTTCTCCATAAAATACTGCTTACAGCCTGCGTGCATATATCTTCTTCATCTGGTGTTTTTATCTTTTATTATTATAATGTTTTTTTTTACAGTTTTCTGATTGTTTGGTGTCCCCAAGCGTTCAGCTTAAGCCCCCCTTCTGCAAGTGCAGATGGAGTACAGATGACTTCTTGTGGGCTGCATGTTTTCGGTGCTTTCTTTGAATGCAGCAGTGACTTGGCATGGACACAGCACATTTTCTTGGAAAAGCAGATGGGATCACCAGGTGGCTTTGTGTCAGTGCCTGCTGTCCGCAGGAGCAGCTTCTGAGAGGGACCTGTTGGGTGATGTGTGCTGTGTGAGACATTTGTCTGAAGGCAGCAAGAATTTCACACACCTGTTTCAGAGCTTCTTAAAATGTCAGTTCTTTTGCAGGTGAAAGGCATTTATTCCCACTTTCCCTGTAAAGGAACACATGAAAATTCTGGGTAGATGTTTGCAAATCTCTAAAACAGGCTTTCAGAAGTTGCTGTGCTGGTGCCTCAGCGACAAATCAGGCCATTGTGGCTTTCAAATGGGGACGGTATCAAACTGGAAAGGTTTTCTTGCTTGATCAGTGTGATGCAGCAGTAACTGAAGACTTCTGAGGAGTGGTTTCAGAATAATGGTTACTTCTTTTGAAAGAATAACTTAGGGTGGGCATTCTGATTTTATAGTCAATAGTTGTCACAGTGTTTGATGCCAGGTGTTCCTTTGCATCTGAATCTCACGTCTGTATCAGATGTGTTCTGTAGCTCCTTATTAATTCTAAAGTGAATGCTCTTCCTATAGTCGGTTACAAGAAGTGACTGACAGTTGTTTTTAACTGCAGAGTCTGCCTTTGGGTTGTTTATAATTTGTCCCTGCTATTATCATTGCATTTTTCTGTTTATATTGACATGCTCATGTAACAGGAAATGGCTTGCTGGGAAAGGAGAGACTGAATTCTATCAAATACAAAGCTTTTAATCTTATTAGTCTCCTGCCCACCACTGCCAAGTAAAAGGCCTTGTAGCAGTCATGGAGAACGTTAATTAAGGCTTTCTAGTAATTTGTCTGAACTCAGTCTAAATTTCACTGAAATACACCCGTGTTTTGTGGGAAGGGAAAAGCTTGCTTTTAAAGTATGAGATGTGTGGAAAAATATGTTGTTATTAACATTCGTATGGAGGGACATTAAGTTCATATGGATGTCTTGAAAATGGTAAGACGTGCAAATTTGCTTGGGTTTTACTGATAGAAAATGAAAGGTAAGTACACAGTATAGCAAGGTAAACTCTCTTAGACTTACTTCTATTTGTGTGAACAATGTAAAGCAATGTTAATATCTCAAGACTTTCATGTGCCAGTGCTATTTCTGATGACTGCAGTGATTTCTCTTACTATCTTCCCTTGTGGTGCATCCGTACAGTTGATGCCAGCCATTCTTTTTGAATGTTTCATCGTGCTGATTCTTCTGCAAAATAAACCACATATTCATCTTTCTTGGAGTAGTTCTCCAGTTTTCCCTAACTCATGATGGTAATTGTTGGAGCTGTATCTTTAGTCTTGCTTTATTTTTCTGTTAGCGTTCAGTTTTTTACTTTTACTGTAATATCTACCTTCGTAACACATCACCAGTTTGTTCTGTAAAATCTGTATGCTGTGACCATAGGACACTAAAATCATAGTTCTTTTTCAGGTGTTGATGGGAGAAAATCTCGCACTCTTTGAGGTCCCAGTTGAGATTTTTCTGATGTTTATGCTGGGAATGGTAGTCATGGGTAACTCTGGCTCAATCTTTTTCTTCCATTTAGTTGTTTTGTTGGAGTACTTCAATGAAGTTTGAGATTCTAGTCATGTTAGTAAGTATGGATGTTGTCTCCCATCACTTGGATTTATGGAAGTAAAATTCTTAGAGTGCATTTTTCTTCTTCAAGAAGCCAGGCCTGAAGCAGGGAGTCAAACCTGCTTGGAGTGAAAAAACCCTTCTGACAGCTCTTGTCCTAGACCTGCAATTGAGTCTGTCCTGCTGCCTGCAGGAAGAGTTCTCCTTCTGGACATCCATTGAAATTTCCCATAATCACTACCTGATGCTTGTGGACTCCCTTCTGGGGTGATTTTCTCCCCGATGTTTATAGTTACCATCTTGTTTAGGCTTTCTCACAGTTTATACTGTGACACCTGTATCCTGTGGCCAGTGTTTCTGTGTGGCTGATGTTATACTTTAGCACTTGTAAAAGGAAAGGGTTTGGAAGGGAGAGAAACTGGAGCTTTTAATCTGATAGTTCTTGACCGGTTTGTCTGTGCCCCCACCATAGCAGGGAGGCATTTTGTTGAGTGCATAGCATTGACTTGTAGTGTAGAACGCCTTAATGCTTCAGAAAAAGCAGTGATACTTCTCAAGTGTTGGGCTCAGTGTCATGTTGTTTGCCTTGTGCACAGAGGTGAGGCTGTTAGGCTGGACAAATGGCAGGAATGGATGCACATGGGCTGATAATGAAGTCTCAGATGTTTCTCCAGCCATAGTTTTATTGCTTCTTTGTAAGACTGGCGATATTAACTATTAATTAATGTTAATATCTCTAGCCCTTTTCTTCTTGTATTCTATCTTGTGCTTTACAGCCATAGAATCATAGATTTGCAAGTTGGAAAGGACCTACAAGATCATCTAGTCCAACTGTCCTCCCACTACCGTTACTACCACAAGCTACTAAACCATATCTCATAGCTCCTCATCCAGATGCCTCTTGACATGACAACTTCCATCTTCCTCCATGCTTCTCCCTAAGTTTTCAGAAGCATTCTCTGTGGCAGCCCTTTCAGGCTATATCATGTACTCCTGTTTAATGTTTTCTATTTCTAGAAAGTCAATAGAACTCCCAGCTTTTAAGCAGTTTGAGCCATTAAGATCTTCCTGTGGTTCAAAGAGCTGCAGCGTTAATACAACTGCCTGCATACCGGTCTGAGTGTCTGTACTCCTGCAGTATCACTGTGAAGTACTTTGAGCAGTGTATTTATTGATAACATTCTGAGATTAACATGTCTTTCTACCCGTAAGTGGGTTTGGTGTGTTTAGCTGTGCTGGTGTCCAGTTCTCTTTGGTCTGAGAATGTTTGTCAGAGTTGAATAATGTGAAAATAAATTTAAAACTGCACTGGTTTTTTCAGTTTCCAAGGTGCCTTTGTTTTTGAGATATTGTTTTGTTCCATCATGGCCAGCTATAAGCTGTTTCTGTAGCTCTTGACAAGCAATGTACTGCCATTAACGGTGCTGCTGAAATCTCTTTGTCACTGAGCATATCACAGAATCATAGAATCCTTTGGGTTGGAAGGGACCCTAAAAGGCCATCTGGTCCAACTCCCCTGCAGTGAGCAGGGACACCTACAGCTAGAGCAGGGCGCTCAGAAGCCAGGCAGCCACATCTTGAGCGTGTCCAAAAGTTGAAGAGGTTTTCCAATAACCTCAAGTTCTCTTTCATGAAGCAGGATTGATAAAACAGATACATCTAGAAGTGGGACATTTTTAAGACCTCTTCAGAATGTGCTTCAGAAAGTATACCCCCCTGCCTTTTTCCTATTTAGGAGAGCACTGTTCTTTGGAGCAGGTGGAATTGTTTTCTTCTGCATTTTTAGGGAAGGTCACTGTGGTGTTCGGTTTTTTCCTTACTACTAAAAAACTGCAGTCCTTGCTCTGCTCTCTTGAGTATGTCTTTTGTTGTGCAGCTCTTTGGTCAGGTCACAGACTCAGCAAATGGTCTTGGTTCTCATTTTTTGAGGCTCTGTTGACAGTGTTTCCATTGGTGGCAGGCTAAGAATGATTCTAATAAACGTTCTTTTGTTAGCGCTGCCTTTAAGGATGCAGATAACCTGTACAGAGTTTGGGGATAAGGGGGAAAGAATTTGAAACAAAAGAATCAAATGAATTATTTCTTTAATATTTGCCTGCCAAGTCTTCTTCCCTTCTGCTTTATTTATTTGTTTTGTTACTGCCTATATGCTTTCCTGTAGGACTTGATTCCATCTTCCTGCTTTCTGGTCTCTTAACAAGCAGAGAGAATGGAAAAAGAAAGCATAGCACCGTGTTCCTGTGTTTGATTTGTAGGCTGCTTTTGCAGACATTCTTTAGCTGCTCCCATCTGATTTTTCAGCTGTTTTCTCTCTATTCCTGCGTTCTGCTCTACCTTCATAAGGGAGGTTTTTATTCTGCCTTCTGTCACACACTTTCCAGCTTCCTGCCTGTTCATTGTAGCTAACTGTGTGGGCTTTACTGCAGTTGAGCCACCTTGCTTTAGCAGTGATGGGTACTTTTGCACTCATATTGCTGCTCCATCTGTCGCAGAGTTGCTTGCTATATAAATCTGTGTGTAGCACGCGCACACAGTTTGCTTCCCTTGTTTAACACTGCGTTACTGTGCACTCATCCGTGTTCAATTTTTCCTCTTAGAGGATTAGCATTATGTGTCCCTTTTGACTTGGGAATTATTTTACCAACCATTTATTGAGTTATTCTTAGTTCTGTGAATCACAGAAATTTATCTTTTTATAAGAAGGAGTTGCTTTTGAATGCTGTTCTTATGTTATGCTTGCCAATCTGTTCTGTTTGTGTGCTCTTCCCTTTCCCTGTTTTGTATTCATTTCCAGTACATTGTCACAGAATAACATATTTTCCATGAGGTCTCAGTGATGTGCAGTGCTTCATAGCTTCTCTCCTCACCGTTTTCTCCTCCTGCATATTGAATTATTGGCTATATCTAGCACCACAGCACCAGCTATTCTCAGCTTGTCTCCTACTTTAATAGTACCCTTGGCTACTATATAGAGTTAACTTGTTACTCCAGTCTTGTAGAAGAATTCCCTGTAACTTTCAGGATGAGAGATTTACACATTGCAGCCATGCAGTCTCACTGCAATATCTGGGTGGTTATATTTGCCTGCAGTATGTTCAGTGTCAGCTTCATCAAAGGCTCGCAGCCAGGTGGTGTTCTTAGATCTGTGAGGCATCTGGGGGCTGGGGAAAGGCTGGGATAGGCTGTAAGGAACAAAGGATGAATGGTGGGAGTGGGTTGGTGGTGCAGAGGTGACAGTGCAATGCAGAGCGATTTGAAACTGTGAAAGAAGGCTGGAGGGGAAAAGAACTGCGCCAACAACTCTTCCAAGAGTTGGAAATGCAGTGTTTTGCTACCTATATGTAGCTGAGGTGCTACTGAGTGCTTCTAGAGTCATCCTGGCTTTGGGTTCTGTGTTTAGCTTGATGTAATCCACTGGTTTACAAATGGCATAATTTAAAAACTGGAAACTTCAGGTGGGTGAAGGGTTGGCTTATACTTTCATGGACACTGGTGTGGGATACTTCTCTCAGTAACGACTGTATGTTTGCTGGCTTTTTGATTAAAGGTGTGCTTTGGTGTGTTCTTGAGCTGTTTCTGCTTTAGCAAAGGAAACAGATTAGGCAGTAAATTTGTCCCACGCTGCTTTGAGTTGAGCAAACATCAGTGAGAAAGCAATAATGACAAAAATAGACAATGCAACAATACAGTACAGTTGTCCATGTTATAAGGCGGTTGATAGAATTCTGTTACTGTGTTCTAAGTCATTTTATTTTCATTGTGGTATATTTTTCCTTGTAATCCTTTTCTTACATCTGTTTACTTGTGTGAAAATTTCCTCTGAGTTCAGTGCTTCTCTTCCACGAAAAATAAGCGAGCTTTGTCTTTTTTCTAGCAAACTGAAAAAGCTCAGTGAAGACAGTTTAACTAAGCAGCCTGAGGAGGTCTTTGATGTTCTGGAGAAACTTGGTGAAGGGTAAGTGCAGCTATTTATGAGGGGATGGGATGAGAGGAAGGCAGTATATGAAGCATGTGTTAGAATATTAAGTAACAGAGAGAATGACTGTAAGTGTCCTAAGGAGTGCCTTCTCTAGGCAACTTTTGATAATAAGGCAAATCAGTGAGCTTCCATGCTTCTCCAAATCTACTTATGTGCTTTTACTGTCCCTCAATTATTAAGTCAAAGACATTTGTGATTGCATGAAAATGAGGTGTGCTACACCTTGTCAAAGATTTGGTATTTGAATGCACACCTTTGCTGAGATCCTGATAGAAATGAAATATTGGCAGTCTGAGAAAAACCTCAAACTTTTGCTGCATGAACACATGACTTCTGCATACTAGAAATGAGAGGCAACTTATCTTGTAAGAAAAATAACGTTTTGAATCCCTCTTCTAGGTCTTATGGTAGCGTGTTTAAAGCAATACACAAAGAGTCTGGACAAGTCGTAGCAATTAAGCAGGTCCCTGTGGAGTCTGACCTTCAAGAAATAATTAAAGAAATCTCTATAATGCAGCAATGTGACAGGTAGGTGTATCAGTGTATCAGTTCTCCTCCCATTGTAAGACTTAAGTGAAAATGTATTTATATTTGTAATGTTTTGTTAATACAGCTGAAATATAGGCAGCTGCCAGCTTTTTTATGTGGAAAATTAAAGCAGTTTGTGTTGAACAGTCTGTGTAAAGGAACTGCTTTGAAGACTGACTCCTATCCTTAGCTTGAACTGAAGGAAGTATACAGGTAGTGTACCTCATAGAGACTGTTAAATGAAAGAAGTACTTACATTTGCTTAGAATTCTCCATGCTTGCTTTGTTTTACTTGCATTGGCAAGCCCAGAGGCTAATATTTCCTGTATACCTGCTTAGGCCATGTGAATTCTGAATTACCTGTTTCTGAAGACCAGTAAGGACATTCTTAGAGCAAAATTAATAGCTGCCCATGAATTTCCAAACTGGTGTTCTGTCATCAGCTTTTTCACGCAGAAACACACCTTTGATAAGTTAGCAATTTTCTAATGGTTCTGAAAGTTGCTTCCCTTACTCTTGCTGAAAAACAGTGTGTCTTTAGTATTGTGTGAATGGAGGCCTCAGCATCAAGTGTTGGCAAGAATGTAGAAATTTATTTCTTTCCCCCCCCCCCCTCTTTAAAGTTACTGATAATTTTTGTCTTTTCTATTTTTGGGTTAATCTTAAGATGGTGGTTACAACTTTTCAGTCAGATTTGCTAGTGTGTTCATAGCTGATCAGCGTTATGAGAATACTGTTTGCAACTTGAAGTTTAATTCTCGTTGGGAGAAACTTTTTTCTTTAAAATATTGATTGCTCTTGTCACTAACTTAGTGAACTGTACTGCAGCAATAGGTCTGTTGTTTCTCAGTTGTTCTTGCTTTTGTGCTGTGGTGGTGTTGAAGTTGTCTTTAAACAGGAAAAGAGGAGAAAGCCCTTGTTTGGTGGTAGTACGTGAGGATGGGCTGTCTTTGTGTTTTCTAAGTCACTTGAAAGGAAAAGCCTAGCTCGTATAGCTAACTAGGACAAGGCTATAACTAAACATGAACAGTGTTTTGAGATTGAGTAGCTTTTGCTGTCTTGATTATCTTGTCCTGATCAGTATGAATACATTATTTTCATTAATAGCTAGCTGCTAACTTTCACAAGACAGTCACAAAAATCAGTGGGTTTTGTGAGAAGTAACAGTAACTTTCCTAACTCAAGGAATTGAAAAGGAGCAAGATCACCAGAAGCTTGTGATGTGTATGGCAATATCTTTGGCATTTCATTAATTGGTCAAATTTATTGTTCTAGCAAGGTATCAGTTAAACTAACTGCAGCTTTAAAATGTATTTGATCACAGTTGCATTTTGGCTCTTTGTCTTTTCCAAACTAATTTTTAACAGTATTTGTGCTGCTTTTTTTCCTTCTTTTTCCATTCAGAATTCATATGTTTAATTATTATCTTTTTTCCTTTCTGTCTAGCCCCTATGTTGTCAAGTACTATGGCAGCTATTTTAAGAACACTGATCTATGGATTGTTATGGAATATTGTGGAGCTGGATCTGTTTCAGACATAATTAGACTTCGTAATAAAACGGTGAGTTTCCTTCAAAAATGTGTAACATTTATTAACATGAAACTGTGAATTGCGATTAGAAGCTTGAGTAAAAGAGACGTGAGACAAGGTTTTGGCTGATGCCAAGAGATGTACTTTGGCCTTGATTGTGCAGTTGCTCTGGCTGTGTGTTTATTCATTTTTCCTGAATAACTGTATGTCTTCTTCCACCTGACAGCCTGTCAGCAGGCCATTTAGCATAAGCATGGCATGAAAGCTGGCTCAGTATTGACTTGCTCCTACTCAGTAATTAGGGAGCATGAAGAGTAATTGTTATTGTTCAGAGAATGAGAGTGGAAAGGCATACTAGTTAGGGAATGTGAGAGAGAACCAAAAGGCAGAGTTGTTAGGAGGAGTTGCTGTGGGCTTATAAGAGCTATAATGAAGAGGAGGATGCATACCTGTAAGGAACAGGTTTTGGTCTGTTTCCCCTTTCCTCCCCCCCGCTTCCTCCCCCCAACTGTTTATTTAAAGGTTCTGTTGTAGATGTCCAATAATCTTTAGTTGCTTTGAGGAACTCCATTGATGGCCTGTAATATGGGAGATTCATTTAACTGACATCTACTGTGAGATGACACTCTGATTTTTAGCTTTCTACATGTTGTCGGTATACTTGTTGTCAGTATACTTGTACCACACATGAGTGGGGGAAGAGAAAGAAGAAGAGAGTGTTTAGGCTTAGAGGGGGGGAAAAAAAGATTATAAGGGAAGATGGAATTGGATTTGTTAGGAAGTAATGTTCAGTATAGAGAGAGCCTTGGTGGAAAAGATAGAGCACATCAGGGCTGCTGTGTTGAACTGATGACTGTGGAAAAATGAAAAACAGGAGACTGCATGGATCAAATTCCTCCATCTTTTGTAACTCCTGTTCTTACAGTTTTTTGTTATACATGGGTTAGGAGAGTCCCAGAATGGTTGAGATTGGAAGGGACCTCCGGGTCCATCCTGCCCAAGCTCTGCTCCATCAGGGACACCCAGAGGAGGGAACCTGGGCCCATGTCCAGGCTGCATTTGAGGAGCTCCAAGGAGGAAACTTTGCAACCTGCCTGGGCAGCCTGTGCCAGTGCTTGGTCGATGTCTTGGTAAACAAGTGTTTCCTGATGTTCAGAGGCAACCTCCTGTGTTTCAGTTTGTGCACATTGCCTCTTGTCCTGGCACTGGGTACCACTGTACGGAGCTGGGCTCCATCTTCTTTGTGCTCTGTCTTCTCTGTACCCTGTTATCAGATATTTATGGACATTGGTGAGATCCTCCTGAACCTCTTTTTCTCCCAGCTCTCTCACTCTCTCACCACAAGAGAGGTGCTCCAGATCCTTCAGCATCTTGGTGATCCTGTGTTGGACTCTTTTCACTGAGCTCCCCAGTACATGAGAGACCTGGATGCAGAGTTAAACCTGGTAATCCAGGTGCAACCTCACCAATGCTGAGTAGAGAGAAAAGTTTACCTCTCTTGACCTGCTGGTAATACTTTGCCTAATGCAACTCAGGTTACCACTTGCCTTCTTTGTGGCCTGGGCATGTTGCTGACTCATGTTCAGTGTGGTGTCCCTGGGACCCCCCAGGCCTTTCTCTGCAGAGCTGCTTTCCAGTTGTGTGCTCCTAATGTGTGCTGGTGCCTGGGGCTGTTTCTCACCAGATGTGTGACTTTACACTTCTTGCTGAAGTAGGTGAGGTTCCTGTCAGCCCATTTCTCCAGCGTGCTGAGGCGGCAGCCTTTGGTGATTCAGCCATTCCTGTCAGTTTCAAGTATCTGCAGGGGTACGTGGAAGGGGGGATGTGGTAGAAAGTTTAGAAAACCACGAGTGGCACAAAGTGAATAAGACATGCTTATGTACTGTTTGGTTAAAGAAACAACAACAACAACAAAGGATCACTTGTTTAAACTGAAAGCAAACAATTTTTCTCTGCTTGTGGAAATTTTTTCTGTGTCCTCTGTGTAGATATAGAAGATCTTATAGGTTTTACCTTGGTTTTTCAAGAAGAGTTGAACCAGACCAAGGAAAAATGATTATTGTAGAATGAGTATTTAAATACCTAGAGCTGGAAATTCATATCTTTGCTTACAGAAAGGTGAAACAGATGGTTATCACTGTTTATATGTTTTTCCATCCTGTAGGCCACTCAAGAAGAAAGACTGCCAGGCTACATAGAACTTTTATTCTCCCTTAGAATACTGGGTGTTCTGGTACATAGAGTAAGAAAAAGTACAGATGGAATAGGCTTGCAGGATCTTTGGGCTTATTTGAATTCTATTGCTCTACTCTCACAGACGTTTCATTAATAATTTTAGCATCTCTATCTTACATGGAACAAATTCTGAAATTTGAATATCGGTGAGTACTTGTTCTGTAGATACTGGTGAGGGTTGCCATTCAGTCTTCTTTGTTGTATTGTTAAATACAGAAAGTATTCAGTATTCAGTGTTCTGCCTGCCGAAGGCAGTTCAGATGGACAGTTGCTGTTGTATCTGTGCACTGAATTTGAAACCCAAATCTTGCTTGAATTTGCATGTCTTAATGAATGTTTTGTATGGTGATCTTGTGGAAAATATTCTTGTCACAAGAACAAAGAACTTGAAGTGGCTCAGTTTCTCCTGGCAGGCATGTTGGTGGTCTGTATCAGTTGTTACATGAATCTATCAGCCTGTGCCCTTGTACTGCGAGAGCAAGAATTTAACTCTGCAATTTGTGTGTTCTTTAAAGTATTCATTCTTCTACAGGTTAAATTTTAACACGAGTCAGTTTCTTTCTGTTGTGCCTAGTTAGTGAGTCAGAAGTAGTTGCTTGAATTTGCTTAAATGCCTTATTTTAAAATTACTTTTCACTTTGCAATTCTTTTTGACCTCCTTGGTCACAGTCTCAGGCCAGTTCAGTAAACCACTGTACTACTTTTCTTATAAAATTAGCTTTAGTTGTTTATATTGTAATTAACAGTACCTGAAAAAGTTATCTTAGTAACTCTAAGCTGGGGCATGTTCCATTCTGTACGTTAACAAAAAGAATAAAATCACTTAAAAAAAAATAAAAAATAAAAAATAAAAATTGAGAAACAAACACATAATTTATACTCTTAGTTTTCTGAAAGGGTGATCAGATCACCCAGACTACTTTATAGATATATATATTTATTTTTAATTACATAAATGAGGCTTGAAGTCCTTCAGCTTTCTATTGCTCACCTTGATTTCTTTCTCTTTAACGAAAACAAGAAGTGGTTTTATTGTATTTTTGTTTTTGGAAGAAAAGAGAAGCACTGTTGCTTGGAGGAGGGAATTGGGGAGGGAATTGATTCTTGTTTTGTCAGAATGCATATTGAATAGCCTCAGGCACCTGGGGGCATGTGTTCTTTAATTTCCCTCAGCTGTCAAATGAAGACTATGGCTGAACCAAAGAGGAGTTTTTCCTATTTCTCCATGCTAAATTAAAAAGGAATCGAGAAAGAGAGACCTGAAGTACATAAGAACCCTTACTTTACAGCAGTAATTATTTAAAAATAAGAAAAATAAGTCATAGGAAAAAGTAGGAGTCTCCTCATATTTGGAGGGGAGACCTGATTAAGCATATGTTCTTCCGTCCAGATCTAGGAACTCACCAGATTTTCATTTTTCTGTAGCTGTGTTTCTTTTCTTAAAGTTTTCTTCTTTTACTAGAAAGTGAACAGTACTGTGCTTTGCTCTACTGGATAAGAAATGAGGAAAGCAGAACAAAAAGTAAGCTCTAACTGGTTGGTAACCTGAGTGGTACAGCTGATACACTAGAGGGAAGGGATGCCATCTAGAAGGACCTGGAGAGGCTTGGGAGGCAGGCCCTGTAAAGTTCAGCAAGGCCAAGTGCAAGGTCCTGCACCTGGGTTGGAGTAATCCCAAACAGATAGAGAATTGGTGGAGAATATCTTGAGAGCAGCCCTGAGAAAAAGGATTGGAGGTGTCAGTTGGTGAAAGACTTGACGTGAGCCGTCAGCATGTGCTCGCAGCCCAGAAGGCCAACCGTGTCCTGGGTTGCATCAAGAGAAGCGTGACCAGCAGCTCAACAGAGGTGATTCTGCTCCTGTGCTCTGCTCTTGTGAGACCCCGCCTGGAGTACTGCGTCCAGTTCTTGGGCCCCAACATGAGAAGGACATGGAGCTGTTGGAGCGAGTCCAGAGGAGTGCAATGAAGATGATCAGAGGGCTGCAGCACCTCCCTTATGGAGACAGGCTGAGAAAGCTGGGGCTCTTCAACCTGGAGAAGAGAAGGGTCCAGAGGGACCTTACAACAGCCTTCCAGTACCTGAGGGGAGTCTACAGGAAAGTTGAGGAGGGACTTTTTAGAAGGGCACGTGGTGATAGGACAGGGGGAAATTGTTTTAAACCGGAAGAGGGCAGATTTAGACTAGATAATAGGAAGAAATTCTTTACTGCGAGGGTGGTGAGACACTGGAACAGGTTGCCCAGCAAGGTGGTGAATGCCCCCACCTGAAAGCATTCAAGGCAAGGCTGGATGGGCTGCAAGCAACCTGTCCTAATGGGAGGTGTCCCTGCCTATAGCAGGGGATTGGAACTAGATGTTCGTATAATACCTTCAGAAGTTGAGAAGGTTTGGAATGAGGACTAGCCACATGGCATCCTGTGTTGTGTCTGCAGTGTGAAACATTGTCTTCCCTTGTTTTCAACAAGACTCAGTTTATAATATTAATCATGATCACTCAGTGAGGAATCATATACTCTAGTAAAATACTATATAACTCGTTATCTCGTGTATATTTGCCAAAATACTGAAGTTGCTCTGAAGACAGTTATTTTCACTCAGATTTCTGACCTTCGTCTTCCCATTAAAATAAATGCTGGTATTAACTAGTTGTGTGTATTGCTATGAATATATACAAATCGCGTTTAAAGAGATCTAGCTTCCTAGATGATTCTGTAGTTTCCACCTAGATTGCTTTAGGTAGCTGCCTGAGACCTTTGAGATCCATTTTGTGAGCAATCTTAACATCACTGGTAAGCGTATAATATTAAAATGCTTAGCATCAGGTAATTCATTGGTTTGCATATTTTTTAAAAATATGCTTCTTGGAAGAAAAATTACAGAATGCTATTTCAGTTCTAATGGCAGCATTTGCTGAACTCTGTACTAATATGTTCCAATAGTATATGTACTGTATAGTTCATACACCTGTGCTTCAGCCAGAGATAACCATTCAAATGAATTTTTAATCAGGACAGTTCTCTTTTGATACCCCATGTACACCTGACATCACAAAACAGGCGTATGTCTGTTGTACTAATGGAGAAGTAATCCTTATTCCCTCTTCACAGTGCGGTGAAGAGGTGCTTTAGTCCCCCAGAGCTTCACTGTTGTTTGCCTTGGCCAGAACTATGATAAATTACCTGTTTATTTCCAACTTGAGTCAATTTATCAGCATGTAAAATTAAAATTGAGCCAATAAAGTTTATCTCAATCTAGTGAACTAAGCCCAGAACTGTGAATCTTTCATGTGTGTATGTAAATGAAGCAAACTGAGTTTGTTGTTGGGATGTATTTAGTATTTTGTATTACTGCTGAGAGACATAGGTAGAAATACAGAGAAACTGCAGATAAAGGAAATGGTACTCTGTTGAAACTGAATCATAGAATTCCCAGAGTTGGAAGGGACCTCTGAAGGCCTCTAGTCCAACTCCCCTGTAATGAACAGACATGCACAGCTAGATCTGGTTGCCCAGGGCCTGGTCCAGCCTGGCCTTGAAAGTCCAGGGACGGGGCATCAGCCATCTCTCTGTTCCAGTGCCTCACCACCCTCTTTGTAAAAGATTTTTTTCCATGTATCTAACTTAAACCTACCCTCTTTGAGCTTGAAATCACTTCCCATTGTTCTGTCACTGCAGACCCTACTAAGGTGTTTATCCCATCCTTTCCTGTAGCTCCTCTTTAGATACTGAAAGGTGGCTATCAGGTTTCTTTGAGAGATACTGAAGGAGGTGAACAGTGTGGCGCTGTTTTGAAAATAGTGGTTTGGAAAGGACCTCTGAAAGTGGTCTAGTCTAATTTCTGGCTCCAAGGAAGGTAAACTTTGAAGCTCAGTTAAGTTGATAATGATATTGTCCAGCTGAATTTTGAAAAATCTGTGAAGGTGAAGACCCTGATGGAAGTTCAGCTCTCTCCCTCCCTCCATTCCTCTTTCTCTAAGCTGCCTTTCCATCCACTTTCACCATTGTTTTCTTCAATTTTTTTCATCAAATAAACTGGAATTTTCTTTGTGGCAACTTGTAACTGCTGTCTGTTCTGCTGTTTCCTCACAGTTTTTTGTGGTGTAATGTTCTGTTTTTATTTCTTTTTTTTTTTTTTTTTTAAACCACACTTCCTTTACTTGGAAACTGAATTGAACTATCCACCTCTTCTTCAGACCAGACAACTGAGTTCTGTTAACTTGTACTCAAGCCCCCAGAGAGCTCAATGGTCCACTGCTGGACTTTTACCAATTTGTCAGCATTTTTTTTAAGAGTAGCCTGCAACTGTGCTTACTGTTCCAGATTGGCTTTCCAAGTGCTGAATGAAAAGGAATATTTATTTGCCATAATTTGCCGACTGTGTTTTCCTATTGAAGCTTGCCACACCATGAGCCTGTGCTGCTGTGTGGGTGAATCACTGACTCGTGTCATGCTGGCCTTGTTGCCTATCCTGACCCTTTCCTGCAGTGATCCTACTGATCAGCCCCACTGATCAGTAGCCCTTACTATTGCATGGTATAAGGTTTGTGCGTCACAAGTACAGGACTTCGCCTTTGAACTTCACAAGTTTGCTGTCAGCTTCACTTCTTCAGTTTGTTGAGCTGCTGTTGAGTAGCAGCTCTGCCTTTTAGTGCAGTGGCAACTTCTTCTGTTTCTTGTCACCCACGGACATGATGAGGGTGTGTTCTAGCTCACTGTCTATGTTGTTAATGAGGATCGTATTTGTCCTAAAATCAACCCCTGAGAAATATCACTTGCTGGCTGTTACTTAAACTTTGCAGCACCACTGAGCCCTGTAGTTGTTTATCTTCACTTGCTCCATGAGTCCTCAGTTCAGCTGAAAAAAAGAGATGTGAGCGTCAACCACTTTCATGAGGTCAAAGTAAACTACATCCACAGTTGTCTTTTAGTCCTTCTAGAAAAGTGGCCATGTTAGCTTGGTATGACATCTCTTTAGTAAAATTGTGCTGTTTGTTTCTGGTCACCTTGTTACTTCCTTTCTGCCTAGAGTATAACTTATCTGAGGATTTTGTCCTGGAGAATGAGGATAAGTTGGTCAGCCTGCAATTTCTCAAATCTTCATTCTGTCCCTGTTTGAATATGGTTCATGAGGGATCTCCTCTACTTGCTTTAGTTTCTTAAAGATGATAGAAAGTGCCACTGTGTTGGTACTAGCCAGCTCCTCAGTACCTCCTATTCAAACAGAATGACAGAATAACCAAAGTTGGCACAGATCTCTGGAGCCATCAGGTCCAACCCTGCTGAAGCAGGTTTACCCGGAGCAAGGTGCACAGGCCCGTATCTCCAGATGGCTTCTGAAGTTCTTCGAGGAATGGACTCAACAGCCTGGGGGCAGCTTGTACCAGTGTTTTCTAACTTGTCCTAACTCATTCCAACTTGCTGCTAGGCAGAGAGAACTGAGATCCAGAGAAACCTTAATAAAGGTGGAGGCAGAAAAGATATCTAGAACCTTTCCTGCACCTCTTGTCAACAGAGTGTCCACCTTCTTTATTAATAGACCAACATTTTCCTTGACCTTTTTTCCTGCGTATAGACAAATAGAAGCTTTTTGTTTGCTGTCCTGTGTATTTCTGTACGTTTTCAAACCCAGCCTAAGCGTAGCCTTACTAATGTAGCTCCTTAGTACCCAGGCAGTGCTTTACTTGTGTTTTGTGATCTGTTTGTGCTTCTGTCTCTAATACTTCAATTTATGTACTTCAGCTCAATCAGAAGTTCACTGTTCCTTCAAGATAGCCTCCTGCTAGACTTGCTCAGTATCTTGTACATCTGGATGGATTGTTTTTCTGCTTTGAGGAGGTTGCCCTTGATGTTCAACCAGCTCTCCAAGGTTCCATTAACCTTCAGGGCAGCATGCCCTGGGATCCCATCTTAATTCCTTTAATAAACCTAGATTTTCTATCTGAAATCTGGTTCTGCTGCGTGCTTCTGTGACTTGCCTCTTTACCTTAACCTCTACCATCTAATAGTCACCACCAAAGCTGCTGCAGGCTGACATCCCTGCTCCCTTCCTTGCTCATGGTTAGCTGATCCCGTGGAATGCCTGCTGTAAGTGGTTGTAAAATGAGTAATGCTCTGGTGGTGTTATCAAGCATGCTAAAAGGTGGTGATCTGCAGATGCATCTGCTCAAGGCAGAAGCCTTCTTCTCTGTCAAGGTCAAGAAAATCACCACATTGCCCCTCATTCACACTGTGCACATGGCTCAATGTTTCTCCAGTGGTGGAGAGGCTCTGTACTGTTCTGCACTAGTTCCAGGATTGTCAGCATCTGGTTAGCCAGTTCAGTACTTCATAGATGTGTTTCAGCAAACTGGAACTTGGTAGTGAAGAGTAAGGCCTGAAGAGTTCAACTTACATATTCATATCAGTTCTTGATCTCTCTTTGCCTGCTAATTAGTGCCAGCTGATATTGATCACCTGACAGTAGGAGATGCATGAGGTTTCCTGAAATAGTTTTCTCTTATTATTCTCATAATTTTCTGTTGCTGCTGGGCTATATTAATATTCAAACTACAGCTGGAACTGTAGTTATATCCCCTGCAGTTCAAATTGCTGTTTTACTAGCACTGTGTTGAATTACTATTTTAAACATGTTAATTTGAGAAAACAAGATCTGTTGCCTAATATATTCAAGAAACATTACAGAGGTTTTGCTATTGGGACTGCATCGTCGGGAACTCAAATCTGAAGAGCACCCATTCACTTGAGCAGTGCGATTGTTGTAAATAGGCACCTTTACATCTATTATTGCATTTTCCTTGTGATTGTATGTGCAGAATGGCTTAGGCTTATTAGGAAGAATAGTCATTGCTGCATCTCATCCTTCACTGTATGATCCAGTGCCTTGAGGTCCCTTCCAATCCAAGCCATTCTGCGATTCTAAGTTCTTCTTCTGTAAAATTGACAGTTCTCCTATAGTAGCGAGTTCTTATTCCTTTCATTGCCATGATATTGTGGTATGCTCTTAGTTATGGTATAGGAAGAAGAAGGGATTATGTCCCTTAGTTTGAGCAGTTACTCCAAGACTTAGAGCAAACCATGTTTGCTTACAGAATTTAGATGTCTTATGTGGTATCTCACTCAAGATATAGGCTGGGAATTTTATTTGAAGAACGCTGTCTTCACACAGCATGCAGAACTACTTAGAAAAGAACTCAAAGGTAATTGCTCAGATAGTGATGGTCAGATAGTTACTGGCTTGAGTAAAGTATAACCCCATTGATGTTTGTAGCAGTCAGATTGGGAACCAGATTCAAATGCTAGATCCAGAGTAGAGCAGCAATGATAACAACTATTTTTTTGTCTCTGAAGCTATCTGCCTTATTTGAAGGTTAATTTGTGTTACAAGCAGGAAAGGTGTCTCAATAACTGTCCTCTTTTCTCCCTTTCTTATTTGCTTATGTCCCCCATCCAGCCTTAACTTCACAAAAATGGAGGAGAGGTATGTGATCAGGTGAGATTGGTGGTGTCTGATCTTACAGATTCTTCTGGGGGAAAGATTGGTTATCCATGCCTCCTTCATTTGCCATGGGAGTGGACCTACCCAGTGTGCTTGATCTAATCAGTCTGTTGAGATGCAGTGATCTGATACTTCCAGGCCTCACGTGCATGTATGACTTAGTGTAAAAAGAGCAGCTGGGAAAGGACGTAGGCAGTTAAAGCAATTGAGCTGAACCATTTCTATGGGGCCCTCAGGAAGAAGAGTGATTGACTGTGAGCAGAGAGACTGGTTAGATGAGTTGTCTCAACAGCTGCATGGATTAGGTAGTGTGTGATTGGCTGTTTAAATGCACCCTTAAGTCTCCCTTGTGTGTGGCATCCATGGCCAGTTAGACAGAAATATGTGCATAAGTTGTGATCTGATTTGCCCCATACTTTTTTTAAGGTTTTTAAAGATTGGCTTCATTATTTGTTCTTTTATGTAGGCTATCGAGTTGCTGACCTTTATTTTTCTCCTTCATTTTGATGTTTGACTTGCATGTGACTTTAATGATGAAGAAGATATCTGGGCATGTTCTCTTAAACCCACGTGGTCTTTACATCCAGTGGCTTTATGCCATTACATTAATGCCAGGCAGACATGTCAAGGTTCCAGGCCATCCTCTGAGCAGTGTGTCTCATGGCTCTGTATGAGTTATACTGTTCTTGATTGTGTGCTTGCTCGTTGTCTAGCAGCTGTTATTCTATTCTCATCAATGCTTGGATTTGAAGTTGCTTCATGGCTGACTCATGCTTAGAGGGCAGCGCCAACACACCAAAGGAACGTGGCCTACAGAATTAGAGCTAGCCGAAGATACCAAGGAGGTGGATGAAAATCTGGGCACAACTCGACATCAGAAGTGAAGCAGAAAGGTGATGACTGAAATTACATGAAGCTGCAAGTTACAGAGTATGCTATGCTGATGGAAGAATGGTGCTGTATAGAAGCTCAGAATTGAAGTAAATCAACTGTTTTAACAGGAAACATAATATCCTTATGGCCTGATCAAGGAACAGTGCATTATAGGAACTGTACCTCTGGACCAGGATAGCAACATTTACTTTGATGTATTCCTAGCATTAAGGTATTACATAGTTTCATTTTAATTGTACCATGTAGTATTTGCCAATGGCACCAATTGTGTATCAGCATTGAACTACTATTAGAACCAGAGAGTGCTTGGTATTAGTGGATAGCAGGTTGTTTGCTGTGACAAGGCATGCCGTGGGCTCATTCAGTCCTTTGCAGTTTCCTTTGCTTCCTTTGGAAGTCATTCATGGAAACACAGGCACTACATAATCTACAGCGTGCTTTCTTGTTTTGGTGAGGGTGACTCAAATGGCTGCACCTCGAATATTGTGTTCAGTTTTGGGCCCCTCACTACAAGAAAGACATTGAGGCCCTGGAGCATGTCCAGAGAAGGACAGCAAAACTGGTGAGGGGTCTGGAGCACAAGTCTTATGAGGAAGCTGGGATTGTTCAGTCCGGAGAAGAGGAGGCTCGGGGGAGACCTCACTGCACTCTACAGCTTCCTGAAGGGAGGTTTTGATGAGGAGGGGTTTGGCCTTTTCTCACAGGCAACGAGCAGGACACGGAGCAATGGCCACAAGTTGTACCAGAGGTTTAGATTAGACATAAAGAAGATCTTTTTCTCTCAGAGAGTGCTCAGGCACTGGAATGGCTGCCCAGGGAGGTGGTGGAGTCACCGTCCTTGGCAGTTCCAAGAGGCCTCTGGATGAGGAGCTGCGAGATATGGTTTAGTGCTTGTGGTAGCGGTTGTATTGGGAGGGTGGTTGGACTGGATGATCTTGCAGGTCCTTTCCAACCTTGTGATTCTTTTGTTCTATGACTCATTATATCCTTCTAAATGTTACAAGATAATAAAGCTTAGTATTTTGTCTTTGCGCTGTTGTGCATACACTTGGCCGTGTTTAGTCATAATACAGACAGAAAGGACTCCTTCCATAATTGTGTCACATTGTATAGATAATTGTTACCATGTCTGATGAAGCATGGATGGATCTAGGACATCTGGAGTTGGGACTGATGTGTGTCATGGGTCATTTTAAGACTGAATATGTCTATTTTCCCTTTTATCTCTCTGTGCTTCCCTCTTATTTCTGTTCCTGGTAAGTGTCACTCGTATTCTGCTACTTTTTTATAGGCTGCATTTGCTTCTGTGGGCTTTTCTGGCCACTGTGTATGTTTTGATGTTAAATACTTTTTAGTTGCATAACAACTTGCCATCGGCTTTCCTTTGTTAATGGACTGGATAGTGTAATGGGCTGAAGTATATGAGAACTCACCTTATTTGCTGGCTCCTTGATCCTTAACTTTTTTTGTCAGCCTTTTGATACAAGTATTCTGTTACTGTCTCCTTTTGAGAGCTGGATTTTACCAGGTGACTGTAAAAGCATTTTTCACCCAGAGGTCACCCTGATATCCTTGTGGTTTTACTGCTAATATTTCAAGAACTGAAACTAGGTATTTACTTCCATAAGAGCACATTGTACTGAAGATACTTCTCCTGCAGAGCCTTTTAATCACAATTTCTCATGATACTGCTTTCTAGAAGAAGGCAGGCAGAAAGCTGAATATATATATTCTATAGAATATATAGAATAGAATATATAGAATACTATATATTCAGCTTTCTGCCTGCCTTCTTCTAGAAAGCTGAATATATAGTGATATAGTAGTGTATATATAGTGGTTTTTTTCAGTGTGCACATTCATGACTAACAGCATGGGTTGTCTCTTTCTCCAGATACTCTTCTGCCCATAATTCAGTTTATTTCACAGCTGGCTTTAGAGTCCCTTCGTGCTTGGTTGCAGACCAGGTGGGCACTTTCACTCCTTCAGGGACAGAGCAATGCCAGGAGAGCCGTCTTGTTTGAGCCGTGCTTGGCTTTGGTTCTTGCAGCATGCATCCTTTGAAGCAGCGTAGTGGTCAGCATGAAAAAGTAGCACAAATAAAGGCTTTGAGCAACCACACAACAGAACCACTGTAAAAATCTTGAGGAAAAAGGGCAGACAGGGATGCATAATGTGCTGTGAAGGCAGTCACCCATCGCTGTGAAGTGTTGCATTAATGCTACCATCATGTTCGTCCTCTGCTTGTGGAGAGAAGGGAAAGCTTATATGAGTCAGTGAAAATCTTCAGGAGTAGTAACACAGGGACTTGTTCTGAAGTCTGTGCAAGTTTGAGCAGCTCGTGTCCCTGCTACATCCTTGTTGACTGTGCCATGAACTGAGTCAGGAAACTGTTTATTAGAAGAACGATTTGGCAGATGGGTTTATTGTGGTCAGTTAGAATTGTTTAGTAGAAGGAAGACAGTGGGAGTTAGTGCGGAGGCTTCGGTGAGATGGGAGACTGGAGCTTGATGCAGCTATCTGAGTTGGAAGCTTGGAAAGCAAATGTTGTCCTGGGCTCCATCAGAAGAGGGGTGGCCAGCAGGAACAGGGAGATGATTGTCCCCCTCTACTCTGCCCTTATGAGGCCCCATCTGGAGTGCTGTGTCCAGGTGTGGAGCCCCCAGTACAAGAAAGACAGGGAGAGGGTCCAGAGGAGAACCATGAAGATGATCAGGGGACTGAAGCACCTCTCCTACAATGACAAGCTGAGGGAGCTGGGCTTGTTCAGCCTGGAGAAAAGAAGGCTGTGGGGTGACCTCGTTGTAGCCTTTCAGTACCTGAAGGGAGCCTACAAACAGGAGTGGAATCAACTCTTCGAAAGGGTAGATAACAGCAGGACGAGGGGAAATGGTTTTAAGTTGAGGAAGGGAAGATTTAGGTTGGATGTCAGGGGGAAATTCTTTACTATGAGAGTGGTGAGGTACTGGAACAGGCTGCCCAGAGAGGTTGTGGATGCCCCGTCCCTGGAGGTGTTCAAGGCCAGGTTGGATGGGGCCCTGGGCAGCCTGGTCTAGCATTAAATGGGGAGGTTGGTGGCCCTGCCTGTGGCAGGGGGGTTGGAGATTCATGATCCTTGAGGTCCTTTCCAACCCTGGCCATTCTGTGATTCTGAGTCAGTGCACATATGACTGTGCCTTTTTGTGCTGGGTTTCATACCCAGTCTTTATGGGACTGGGTTGAAGCAGGAATAGGGAAATGGTTCTATTTACTAAAAGATTAAAACTAGTTATGAGTAACTCAGGAGCTGGTTGACAGAGTGATGGTGAGTGGTTTTGGTTCTTGTTTTTGTTTTGGAAGAGAGCTGCAAACATGTACCAACACTTTCAAAACTGAAACTAGAGGAAATTGCTGTGGCTTAATTTAATTTCTGCGTAGGATTGTGAAAAGAGAGGGAAAAGTACAACTGATGTTGCAAGCAAATTAGTATATTCATCTTAGGTTTTATACTTTCTTGCATTTCAAAACATGTGCCAAATTGTTTTGCATAGTTCTTGTATTAAAGCATCGATGTGCTTTAAATGATCAACATTGCAGTTGCATGAGCAGCTGGTTGGTTGGTTTTTTGTTGTTTTATTTCCCAAAGTTGTGTCGTGTGGGGTGAATTGTATTTGTGTTTTTGTCTTTTAATTTAAAATGTTGAGCACAATCTGAGAAGTGTTCTTAGGGGAGCTGGTACCTGCAAAAGGTTCACTCTGACTGTTCCTCTGGTAGCTTTTGTTCAGCAGCTTGTGTGGAGCAATTGTCCTTGTATGAAGATGAACAGTTGTGCAGCCGATGGCTTGTTTAGTTGTCTCTGTCATTTCTGAAGCAGATAAATGAAAATGAAAACCTCTCTTCTTTTTTTGTACTTGTGTACTTGCGTTGTCTTTTCTTTGGTAATGAAGTGCCACTTTGTTTTCGGGTTGATACTTTTTATTTCTGATGATCATGATATATAAGATATATCTGATCTGATCATTATTTCTGATGATTTATGAATTATATGTCATCATAATCTAGTAAATAAGAAGAGTATTTTCAACTGTCCAGTCCGTGCCACCTCTATTTATATTAGTAGTTTAACCATTGATTACTATAGTTTTAAATTATTATTATTTTTTAGCTTTAAAACTAAAGTTTGTTTGCTTGGTTCCCTTAAAAGAAATGAAGTCAAGCAACAGAGTTCTTCAGAGAAAGCTAAAATATTCAGTACAGCTATAGACAGTCGTGTTCTGAGCTGGTAAATGTTATGTAAGGGAATAAGCTTTTTGGAGACCAAAGGTTCAGTCTGTGAGCACTTTGAAAGTTGTGGCTG
Source organism: Lagopus muta (assembly GCF_023343835.1). Lineage (NCBI taxonomy): Eukaryota > Metazoa > Chordata > Aves > Galliformes > Phasianidae > Lagopus > Lagopus muta. The sequence goes on from NC_064435.1 coordinate 21,785,085, forward strand.
ATGTATTGTATGATCTTCACATAGAAATACTTGTGCTCATTAAAATGTGGATCATTTAATGAAGAGTATCACGGGCCAGCTACGGCTATGTGGATTCCTCTCAGTTCAGGTATGCAGTTTTACAGTGCCATAGTAACATGCTATATTGCAATATAACTTTTGTGGATTATCTGTGTGAAGGAAACCTTTGCATAGACAGTAAAATAATTAACATACTTAGACATTCTAAAGATTCTGTATTTGCAGCTGAAATGAAGACCCACGTATTCAGTCTGATTATATTTTCCTGTGAGGTTGTGATCTAGCAATTGTTGAATAGTACAAATAATTGAAAAAGTACCCAGAAATTCAGGGAGCATTCATTTTCTGCATCAGTCGGCAACAAGAAAGAAGAATGATAGAAGAAAAAGCCCAAAGCATCTGGCTGGCATCCATTCCCAATCATTTCTGTAATTGTCTGTGGATCAAAAGAACAGGTGATAGTCGTTACTGGCACCTTCTAGCATCTGAGTGCCCTGACATCTCAGTTGTCCATTTTCGAGGCTGAGTAGGATTTTGACAAGCTTAAAAGGGCACATCTGTATGGGTGTAGTTCTTTGTGTCACTATGAAGCAAAGGCAGAGTGAACCAAATTATTTTCAAAAATTAGTGTTTACTTAAGTCCCATACAACATGATGGGACTAGTCTTAAAAATAACCCCTTTTTCAAGGACAGACTTTCACCTTTATTCCTTGCTTTTTGTTGTGTGTTTCTTTGTTCTTGTTTGGGTTCATTCTCTCTAATTTGTACGTTGTCAGCAGTGAGAAGCTGCAAGTGGTGCAGTTAGGAACTGTTGATGGATAAAAGCAGATTCTTGTTAGTGCTAACAGATTTAACAGTCACTTCACATGTGGGAATTTGGGAAACTAAGAATATGTGGCATTCCTTTCCTCCTTTTCCAAATGAAGCACTGTGGTGGTCTGTTGTACAAACTGTATGAGGAAGTTTGGGCAATGAATGCTCTTAGCAAGTCTGACCTTCTGCAGCAGACAAAGGGCTGGGAAGCAGGGAAGGATCCTGCTATGTGCCATCCATGTGGGGGTGAGCACCGTTTTGACTGAGGTAATACATAACTTGGCAAGGAATATTTATGACCTTAGCAATAAATGTTTTGTTATATATTATCTAAACCGTGACTGTTCATATGAAGGATGGCAACATCTAAAGAGTAATAATTTTTGACAGGCAAGAGAATAATCCATAATCTGAACTGTATCATTGGGCCCCTTTACTAATTTTGCAGTTTGCTTGCTAGAGTTGGATTTGAGAGGTGTAGGAGTCTGGCTATATGGATAAAGTCACTAGATAAGAGTTTTGAACTGTAAGTGCTATTCAGCATATTCCTGTCTATAAAATACTTAATGTACATTGTCTGCATTGTATATAATAAGCCTGAAATGATCATATT